>NC_139808.1:21858761-23205261 GCF_963457635.1 Microchirus variegatus
ATAAAGAGTTTTTGGTTTTTCATAGCCGCAGAATACACTTTTTATTTGTATTCAAGGGCCTTGCTTTATGGAGGCCACCATCTTATGCCAGCATGTTTGTACAGCAGCCTAAACAGACAAACCAGCCACTGCATGCATTTTGCAATTTAAGCAGATGCTGACGACAGAAATTAAGATACCAGAACATACTTTCTATAATGCAAAGATTCCAGAAAAATGCTTGGGAAAAGAAGGGGTGTCCTCCATTTTTTGCAGTTTGTATTCTCTTCCAGTTTCCACAGAGTGGAATGGTTAGGTTTGGTACGATACATATTTTATTGTGTTTACATTTGTAATAGTACCAACATAACTGGCCTCAACCATTGGGGTACAACACTTAAATGGTACATTATGGTCCGCGACAGTCAGCTGACAGAAAAATCTCTTGTGACCGGTGTTTCTTCAACGCCCACAGTCTACAGCCACAATTGTTGTCTGCTGTGTCATGTTCAATGTCATCGTTCGTTGTTGTTGCACTGGTATAACATCACACTACATATCTCACTGACGCGGCCATTGGTCACAACCCTCACCCGCTGACCAAGAAAAGGTACTGTTCTCTGTCGAAAGGCAAGCCTGAGGGCTTTACCATTCCAAGCCATACCATAATAATTCTTACACACTCTGTACCTTTAACACCATTCTCATTGACAAAGGTTTTTCACCCCTGCCTGAACTTTGCATGAATATGATGTCACAAATGTGCTAGAAACAAAACGAGACAGAAGAAAACACAACACCATGGTTTATTGACAGTGTTGCAGTGATTATTTAGTATCTTTTACTTCAGTCTCTATTACAAATCCGATTGATGAAATGAATGAAAAATACTGTGTGCTGTCTCAAGTTGACAAGTAACATTCACCATAACCATGGCTAGTATGAGTGCTCATAACATTAATCCCCAAATGAGGCAGAAATGTGCATTGCTGCCTGCAGACAAAGATGAAATTAGTGTTTTCACCCAGGTCCTATATTTTCTCACTAATGCTTATCAGAGCTGAAGCCAATAAAAACCTACGTGCATTACAGAGTCTTTGACTGGGAGTGAATACAGAGTAAGCACAATATTAAGATCTTAATACACTAAGGCCTTGTTTATACTTGTGTGATGCCATGCCACGGAGCTCTGCAGACGGCGCACGACCATACAAGTATGTACGGAGGCGTTTATGCAGTGCGTTCAGCTCGTTGTTCGTTGCAGTATTCGCCGCAACAGCAGGGGGCGTACAACCAAAATATTCAACTGCCAGATAAAACGTCCGCTGCCTAGCAACAGTAGTAAACAACAACTTTCCGCATATCGCTTACATTGGTACAGCACATTGGTATCGGCACAGCCATCCCAGCTCCACCAGAATCACCGGGAGGGCTTTTCCCTCTCAGTCACCACTCTTTCTATGGGCTTGTCTGGGCCTGGCACACTACAGCGACTATAAACCTAGCTGCGGCGATTATAATCCTAGCTTAATGCTGTGTTTCCATGGTATGGTTTGGTTTGTTGCCCTGGGTCAGGCTTGCGTTTTTGCCAAGAGTACTTGTGTTTTTTAACATTGGGTTGAAATAATCTCTGAGAATAATTTATTCTCAGAGATTATTTCAACCCAAACAAAGTCATACAAAATGATCTTGATTTTCCTGAACATTTATAAATAAAATAGTCAAATCATTCACCTCCGTGTGCATTTTGTGTTACTGCATGCATTTATTTCTCATATATCTCACACACTATTCATTTAAAATATTAATGCTGTCAGAGCAAAACAATGCATTTACAGATACACTGACATTCTGGCTTATTCACTTTTCATTTAGTTATTCTCTGACCACATGTCACTGTGTCATTTCACAAGTATATTCAAACAGTGGTATGCAAAAGTTTGAGCACCCCTGTAAATGTTCATGATTTTCCTTTATAAATCATTGGTTGTTTGGATAAGAGATGTCAGTTAAATATATCATATAGGAGACAAACACAGTGATATTTGAGAAGTGAAATAAAGTTTATATGATTTACAGAAAGTCTGCAATAATTATTTAACACAATTATGTTTGATTATTTGAAACCTTTGGCGAGCTACTTGGGACTGGGAGCTACCGGGAGCTGGCGAGCTATGCGTTGGAGATGCTAGAATATAGTATATTGCTGACAGTGCCTGGGACTGACGGAGCATGTGTGTGTGTATGTGTGTGTGGGGTGGTGCTGGTGGGGGGGGGGGGAGTGACAGGCAGTGACGGTGGGTACACAGCGTAACCTTTAGAGTGGAGTCAAAGGAGCATGACGGCCAGACGCCAAGGTAACAGAGAGAGAGACAGTGAGAGGTGCGCTGGGGTTGTTGGGTGGAGAAGGAGAAAGTCGACAGGTAGGGGAGACAGAAACTTCAATGTATTTGTGTCATGCTCTTCTGTCTGTTTGCTTTGCTGTGTCCCACTGCAAAACTGTAGCAGACAAGAGGTCACATAAAAAAAGTTTTGAGAACACACTTATTTACCATCTCCCTGGGAGTAAGATGACACAAAAGATAGATCTGGATTTCTGTCGTAGAATAAAAAACAGCACCATACTCGCATCAATGTTTATTTTTTGACAGCATCAAAGCATCCGTGCTTAATATTATCATTGAAAAAATTTGCATTCAACTTAGAATGCTCAGGTCGCAGCCCACTGGAGGAGAGCAGAATACCTATATCAACAGTTATTAGTGATTCAGCAAGTGCAACTAGACAGCAAACAGACGAAAACCAAAATGCTCACAAAGTAGCACAAAACTACAGTGACAAAACGAATGGAGAGAAGTCTGATGAACGCTGAGTCACAAATAAATCACATTGACACAAAAAAACACATCTTGTCTGGATCAAATGCAGCGAATAGTGAAACATGGAGGTGGGATTGTGTTGATACAGTGCCGCATGAGTGCAGAATGTGCAGCGGGATGACATTTATAGATGGCACTGTAAGTGCAAATTTGTGTATATACCACGCATACCCAAACACACAAGATGGCACAAGAAGAAAAATGTGAGACCTGAAACCATGTGCCAAGACTTGAAGAAATGAAATGCACATTTTAAAATAGAAGCTACTATTACAAATGTTAAGGTAATCTGGAAAGATGGACATTTAAACATTTTAAAACCTTTATTCAAAGTGCATATAAGCAAACAGTGCTCCGTTTTTTTAAAATCAAATATCCTTATTATTCCTTGGCTTTAGTTAAAAACAAATAAAATGTGTACTCTCTTTGTATATTTGAGTGATATTGACCAGTGTGTACTGTGTTTAATTCTAATCAGTGTTTTACACATGCAAACTGACTACATACACATACTGTATGTTCACATTACACACATGCAGTCCAGATCCAGATGCACATTATACCCAACTAGATGCACATACACACACACTACTTGGGCCTGTGGCTGTGACAAGCCTTGCTGTCTGCTGTGGTCCTCTCCCAGGCTTTGGGAGAGGATGGGGAAGAATGCTAAAGAAACCAGGAGAAGCCAAGCATATAGTACCACTGTGCAAGCTGGGGGAGGTGGAGGCTCAAAGTGAGGGAGGAGAGGATGGATGCTGCTCACCACACAGCTCTCTTTCTCTTCCCATTCCCTTCCTCTCCGAGCATCCTCTCAGTCTGCCGAGACCCAATATGTGTCAGCCAAGCAGTGGAGCATCCCCTCTGTTTATTTCACCTTTTTTTTTGCTGCTGCTCCTGCATTCTCTCATTCATCGCTTCTGTCTTTTCTTTTCTTTTTTATTTGCACTATTTAAAAAAAATAAAAAAAATTTAAGTGGTGCAGAGGTAGGCATTTCAGAAAAGCAAAGACAATACAGAAATAGCAAGTGGAGTGAATGGGAGCAAGTGGAATTGGAATTGTACTGTATGAGTGCACAAATGATCCTATGAGAACAGGAATATTGATTGGGTGGTTATAACGACCGGATTAACTCAGGAAAGAAATGTAAACCTAGCTCGTAATGATAGACTGGCCGAGTGTCCTGCAGAGTCGCCCTGGTCAGAGTGTGTTTGTGTTGTTTCCTTTTAAACTTCTCCTCTGCAGATGTCAGCTGAAGAAGGAGACTTGGAGGCGGAGACATGCAGGAAGAAGGCAATTACTGTTGTGGAGCATTTTGTTTTGTTTGTAGAAGCAGTATTGTGTGGCCTGCTGCTAATGAGGCCCCGCGAGCTTGTTAATAATGAATTGGGCAAAAAGGTGACACAGGGACTGTATGTGTGTGTGTGTGTGTGTGTGTGTGTGTGTGTGTGTGTGTGTGTGTGTGTGTGTGTGTGTGTGTGTGTGTGTGTGTGTGTGTGTGTGTGTGTGTGTGTGTGTGTGGTGGCGGTGGTTGGTGGTATAATCTCACCAGACCAGTGTTGACATTCTCTCTGATAGGCCCCCAGGCTGAATATGGTATCACAGCACTGTTTGATATTGATCTGTGTACACACACACACACACACATTTTTCTCCATCTCAGTGCTGAAGCTTTTGCGTCATGTTGATGAAAACTATAACTTTGACTAAAGCAAACTCCAATCGCAGTTCTCTGATTAAAGATCCAGTAACGTTTAGTAGGATTTATCGGCATGAATTGAATACACCATAACATAAGAATATTTACAGTTTACTTTTCTAATCATTAAAGGGGGACATATGTAACTTTTAAAGCATTTAAATCCTTATATTTGGGACTCTGGAGGCCCTATCAGTTGGCAAAGTGTGAAAAAAGATGACTCACTCATGTTTTTGTGGTCCTCCAAAGTCAAAGTGCAGGAGATTAAACAAGTGATGCTGACTTTAACACTCAAGTCCGCAAAAAGTTCTATTCTTGGCTCCACAGTGCAGCACAGAGTTCTACACAAACTTCCAGCCTCAGAGGATTTATCTGTCCAGTGGATACATGTTATATATGACGGCAATGTGTCTGCTAGAGCCTGCAAATGATCACTTTTCCAAATGCTAACTGCTGTTAGCTCCCAGTAGCCTCTGTGGCTGTCATTTCCTGTCCCTTAAGTTTTGTTTTACTTTTTTTAAGGTGGACCTAAAGAGATACTACTAAACAGAGCATTGTGAACAGGGCTGTTTTGGCAGGGTGATTGTGGTGCTTCATCATTATGGTATTTTGACCAAAGCATGTCACAGACATGTTCATTAGGACACCAGGGAACTAGGTTAACTTGGAGAAATAGGGTATAATATGAGTTATACCCTATTTATACCCTATGAATATAATATATTTGTATCTTTGCATCATCAGAATGGGGTTGCAATGGACGTCCATTGCAACCATATACACGTCTTGTAATCACTTTATAGCGTTTCTTGTTTAAAAAAAAAAGAATGGGGTTTTGGAAAACAAACACGATCGAGCGATCCACCGCCGCTGCTGTGTTAAATGTTTGGACTGTACATCATGAACAACACTCGCTCTGATTAGTTCGCTGTGAATAAGTCTTATTATACAAAAGAAGAAAATGCCATCCTCTCTAGTATGTGCGTAGAGAAGTTGTCCATGTGTTATTATTGGCAGTATCACCGTTAGATGTCTGGACACTGGACCTTTGATGAAACTTTGTCAGTGTGACCACGTTAGCACAATGATCTTTGAATCGATTACCATTGTCTCACAGAGCTGCATCCAAGACTGAAGATTCTTTGGGCCAATTCCAATTCCTATCTTAACCCTCAATCTTAACCCTCAAGCTCAACTCTTATCTTAACTGGCCCTCAAAACCAAGTGTTGAGGGTTATTTTGTCACTTAGAAATGGGACACCCCTTAAATGCAGATACGTCTTCAGACTGCGGGGGGCAGAATAACGAGAAAGCTGCTTCCAGTCTGTCAACTCCAAAAAAGAAGAAGAAGAACACATTTACGTCACGATTATTTATTTATTCTTTTATTTCAGTCAAGTTATTAGGTTGTCAGTTAGTTATAAGATGATACTCATACAAATAAAACAACCACGGACATATTCAGCTGACAGTTACCACACACCACGGCTTATTGAAGGTTTAACGATAGCAAACGATCGCGTGTGCGCACCGGCCGGCTATTGACAAACAATCGTAAAATAAAATTAAATGTTACGCAACAATGACGTCAGTAATCCATAATTTGGGACTAAACTAAGATAATACAATGGTTTTCATCATTTTTGTATCTCTATTAACAAAGAAAATACTTAATTTGTATCGCACTTGCTTCGCTGCTTTCGACGCCATCTTTCTTATGTGAAAACACACAATGCATTCTGGGTAGCCCTTGCTCCCAAGGGTGGTCTCGGAAAATCTCAATATTGAGGGCGATACAGCCCTTAAACTCGCCCCTCAACTCAGTTTTTCTGAGAATCGGGACAGCACTTGCACTAGCGGGAGCGCACATTTTTGAGATTGAGGGTTAAGATTGAGGGTTAAGCAATTGGAATTGGAATTCACACTAAGTCTGATCTGAGAGCTGACTCAGTTGTGTTAAATGAAACACTCACCTATGTATGCAAGCGGCTTGGTCTCTGCGTGTGTGTGTTTTGGCTGTATGTGTTTAGTGCACGAGAGAGAGAGAATTATCACTCCCCTCACTTTGGTGTCCAAACGAAGCCCCACAGATTCCTACAGGCTAACACCTCCCTGAGGAAAGAGGACCAGACAGTCTGCGAGAGGAATAAAGCTGTGTGTCTGTGCATGTGTGTGACCAGCAGCTATGTTGAAAGGTTTCGTTTGGCATGGGCCAGAAGGACCAAGGCTTCTCCTTCATTACATTTCCTCCACACCAAAGTTCCTCTTTGTCTCGCTCTGTCTTCATAATGAACACAACCGGATCCTTCCATTTCTCCTTATAGCTTTCCTGTGTACTGCCTGGTTGTTAATAGCCTCTGTCAACACCAGCGCTCTTTTTTTCTGTCCGTCAGCCTGCTTTTTCCCCCCATTACCTTTTAATATGTAAAAAAGAAATACTTTCAGCATCCTGCTTTTATATAGCTGTCTCTTAATGACATTTTCTCCCAGTGCATCATAAACCTTTTCTTCTCTCTTGTCTCTCTCCCACTCACCTCTGTAGAGACTGTGACCAAAAATATACCATCTTATTTATAAAAGCATATTTGTATGCCTCCCTCCAGCCATTTAGTTCTTCTCTCGTCTTAGGTCTCCTTTCATTTTTCTCCCCCTTCTTTTACTCGTTTGTACATCCACTGCCACTGAGAGCCGAGACGTGGGGCGCGTCCTCCTCCTAAGGTATTACTAAATCAATTTGTCTCTTCCCATCATCTTCGTCTCCTGTCTCCGTCTTCCATCCACGAGACTGATGGACAGACGGGTATTTTAAACCTGTTTAAGTCCACTTTTCATGTGACAGTCTCATGCGTCAAGTGTATGCATCATGCGTTGGCAATCATGCATCCCAATAGCCGCGACTGTCTGCTGTCACCTTATCAAGTTGTCTCTTGTTGAACAGCTTCATGTGTAGTTACCCTAAAGGTCTCTCTTACCCTCGCTCTCTCTCTCAATAGCTCCCTATGTGTCTTCCTACAGTGTCTCCCTTACGGTGGCCGACAGGGGCAAACGCACTGCAAACCCCAAAAACACCAGCAAATAACAAAACGCCAGCAAGTAACAAAACGCCAGCAAGTAACAAAACGCCAGCAAATAACAAAACGCCAGCAAATAACAAAACGCCAGCAAATAACAAAACGCCAGCAAATAACAAAACGCCAGCCAATAAGAAAACACCAGCAAGTAAGAAAACACCAGCAAGTAAGAAAACACCGGCAAGTTACAAAACACCGGCAAGTTACAAAACATCGGCAAGTTACAAAACGCCAGCAAATAACAAAACACCGGCAACTAAGAAAACACCAGCAAGTAACAAAACGGAAGTGCTCCGGGTCTGTGGGGGCGCTGTCGTGCAGGTCTTCGACCAACCTGTTGACTCGCAGTGTTGGAGTAGCATCCAGCTGCAGCCCCGGAGACCAACACCCTGGCGTGATAATAGTGGTTTAATGTAACGACGCTGAAGTTGGCACCACATTCGCCTCCGGTTCTCTTTAATTTTCTGTTCCACCTTAAAAAATGCAAGTTTCGGCCACTGGGTGGCGAGCTATTCTGCAGAGCACACGGTTGTTGCCAATGCAAGTTTCGGCCACTGGGTGGCGAGCTATTCTGCAGAGCACACGGCTGTTGCCCGCGGTTTTTTTTTTTTTTCAAAAATACTTATTTGCTGGCGTTTTGTTACTTGCTGGCGTTTTGTTATTTGCTGGTGTTTTCTTATTTGCTGGCGTTTTGTTACTTGCTGGTGTTTTCTTATTTGCTGGTGTTTTCTTATTTGCTGGTGTTTTCTATTTGCTGGCGTTTTGTTACTTGCTGGCGTTTTGTTACTTGCCGGTGTTTTCTTGTTTGCCAGTGTTTTCTTATTTGCTGGTGTTTTGGGGTTTGCAGTGCGTTTGCCCCTGACGGCCACCGTACTCCCACACCCTCTGACCAGCCTGTCCCTCTGGGGCAGAGGAGCACCCAGTGGACCACAACAGACCTTATCTATTTCTGTCTCCCTCTCACCATGTCACAGGCGGCCTGAGGACACAATGAATGACCCCCTCAGTCATCTCTCATCTGCTGGATAGCTGTCAATCACATGTCGACGCTGCAGTGTGACAGGGGGAAGCATTGACAGACAGCCATGGTGTTTGTGTGTTTGTGTGTGTGTTGCAACAAATATGCTTATTATTCATTACTGCCTCATCCATCTATCAACCAAAAGACCAATTCTCCAATTCTGAAAGTTTTGTCCAAGTGTTCCAGAATGTTTGATCTTGTAACCATGACGACAGAGGCCCAGTGTCCCTACTGTCACAGGAGTGCTAATATGAGATCTAGAGATCACCCTATCACAGGGTGGAGAGAAACCAAGTACATGGTCCTTCTGACAGGACTGAAAATTTTCATCACTAAAACATGCAACATAAAAATAACAAATCTACTGAATTCTACTGAAGTTTATGATTAAAATACTAATGACTAAACAGTCATTAAAATTAGTCTGGTGAGATTCAGCAGAGTAGCTCTGTTCATTTAAAACATGCCTCCTGTGTTGTGTTATTGAGTAAAGCAAACATCTGAATGCTTTGTAGCCGGTGGCAAAAGAGCAGAGCAGAGGATTTCTCAGCTTGCCTCTTTTTGTTGTGTGGGAGCAAACACATCCATTGTTTGTCTGCATTATTATTCTTCATCCCCACCAAAGCAGTAATGACAAAGCATACAGATCAAAATTCTATTTCTTGCAGCCAGGTTGGAAATCATAGCATTTTTGTGCACTTGAACTGTATGAGGTAATGGCTGAACTGTGGTGTGACTCTACAAATCTACAACAAATGAAGTTTAGATTGCAGTTTTCTCTCAATAAAGACACTCAATATAATCTGTATGAAGTAATCCAGTGTAGATTTTATGAGGTGAGCAATTTGCTCACTTGCTAAAATCTGAAATCAGCATTTCTTTGTGTCCCTGCCATGTTTTCTGCAACTTTCTCTTAAATATTAGCCATACACTCATAGACTACCAGTTTGGACACACCTTTCCATTTACTTGAATGAGGACGTGTGTCCAAAATTTGACTGGTAGTATACTTATGTTAAAAGAATGTCTGAGCAGTTAAACTATGTAAACTATACTTGTACAGAACCTATCAACCTCACGAGTGTATTAAAGCGGACCTAGACTGGAAGTTCCAATTAACGCAGTTTTTTTAATGTGTATCTGCATCATTACCTTGTTTACGAAGCCCTGAAGTTTTGAAACAAACAGTTCAGCCACTGCTGAGAATACTGTGTTGTATTGTAATCTCGGGCTCAGCGAGATCTCTGAAAAAACCCGGTCCGGTTACTTTTTTGTAACACGTTGGACTATGACTGAAACACAGAGACGCTTCCAAAAAGTTTACCACTTTGACAAGTGGTTCTTTTCTCCAGCCACCCCTGCGCTGCTGCTGTAAACACACAAATTCTCCCTCCATTTCTGATAGTATGGCTCAATAGAGCTCATCTTTTAGATGATGGACGCAGTGTACAAATTTGACATCATGTCTGTTCACAAAGACCAAACAGAGGCAGCAAAATATCAACAACATCATAAACAACTGTAGCGTTCAGCTATTATCCATGTCCAACATCCTCAGGTGGAAAATGTTGCTGCAGGGCAGAAGTTGAGTTGTAAACATGTGAAAGTCTCTAGTTTCTTCTTGTAAAATGAGAACGGGAGAGCAGTAACCTCTGCCTCGTATCATGTCAGTAGAGGCCAATATTGTGTTTCCACAAAACCAACCGTTTGTGGTGAATCAACAGATCCACTTGCTGAACAATTAAAATCTTAATATCCTATATGGCAGTAAAATTAAGACTGTAAATTATATGATTTCAAATTAACATACCAATAAGCCTTATAGGAAATGTCTCATTAATTAGTCATCCCTTAATTGGCCCTGAATGCCATTAGCGCGCTGCGTGTGTTAACACAAGCGTTCATTAATAACATTACTGTTCCAACCAGATGTACAGGCTCGATTAGTTTAACTCTTGTTGTCACATCAGCTACGCACACACACACACACACACGCACGCCCAGCTACGGGCGTGCGTGTGTGTGTGTGTGCGTGCTTGCATGCGTGTGTGTGTGTGTGTGTGTGTGTGTGTGTGTGTTTTTGCTGAGAATAATATGACACCCGTGCCCATGCTGATGCACAGGCTGGTTCTGCTTTGATCAATGGTGCCTGGCATTGGTTTTGGGGGGCTGTTGGAGGTGAGGTTGGGGGGTTGAGGATGGGGGTCTGAACCTCCCCCTGGTGCTGATGAAGACAAATGAGCTAACAAGACATGACGGAATTGCTTTTGCAAAGGAGGGGGGGCTGAATGCTGTATTGTGATATTGTGTTGAGGGCGGTTAAAGGGGCAGGTTGATTTATTGTTGCAGCCGGAGATAGTCGCCGTTTTACCTCCTCTCCCTCTTTAAGTATTCACCCGGACCCCCCGGTCTTTAATTACAGCCCCCAGCCTCCTCCATTCTCTATCCATGTCCTTATTAGCAAAGTCACACATCATACACATGTCTACAGTGGCAGAGGACAACACTATGCATAAAACACTGCAGCCTGATAAGGGTGGGGTTCGAGGGACTGAGTGCCCAACTGGAGCCTTGTGGATTTTGCATTCCACCTTATGGTCAGGAAAACATAAATACAGAAAATGTGAGCGAGTAATGAAGGCAGGGAAGTGAAGGTCAGACAGGGAACTAAGGTGGAAAATAAACACGGTATGGATGAAATGGTGGGTAGGAGGGAAAGGAGCCGATTAAGATATGTACATAATGGGAAAGAGGGATAGCGGATGACAAATGGAAAAATAGAGCAATCCTCAGAGAGAGGAGGAGGGGCAAAGGCATGTTAAATGGTGCAGGAGGCCTGAGAGTATAGGTGGAGCCCACTGGTTCAATCTGCTGAATTAATAGGAGGAAAAGAAGGGGAAAGGAACAAAAAATGAATTAGTAATACAGAAAAAAAAAATGCTGATCTGCAGTTTACCAGTTAGCTAAATACACACTTACTGCCATGTTGGATAATTACCTGGTCTATTTGTTCTAAAATGAATACATATTATCTGCGTACTATAACAAGGCCAATACCCTTGTACCAGTAAGTGGACAAATTGCTGTGCAGGTCTACATTAGTGATTCTCCGCAGCGAAAATGAGAGACAGAAGGTGGAGAGAGTTAAGGGAGGGGAGCACGCTCAGCCCTCACAATTTATCACTGCATTGCCATTCGCTTCTGAAATATCAGCCTATTAAAACATTCATTGAGCTGATTAAACTGCAATAAAATTCAACAAAATTTGCACTGACACTTTCAGTGCATGATTTATTAGCAAGGCTAATGCATGTGCCTCTCCACAGCACTGATAAACACAGGGATGGGAAAGATCAGATGCTGCTGCCACCTCTTGGCTGACTGAGAGATAAAGGGGACTTCAGTCCAGTTTTCAGTCTGTTTATAACAGCAAGACAAATGTAGACAGGCCAGGAAATAACAGAATTTTTTTTTTTTTTTTCATTCAACCTTGATGTAAAACTGGGGAATACATTTGGGTTCATTTTCATTTGTGTCGAGCATGAACAATTTCACTTTAATTCAGTTCACTTCATTTAACTTTATTAGCCCCAATACGGGTAAGTGGTAAAGAGGAGAGTGATTGGTAAAGGCAACAAAACACAGCTAACACACAGCAAAATACACAACCAGGCAAGTTCGCCATGTGCCAATATAGTAAAGTGCCAGAAGCTGATAAGAAACATGATAAAATGTTACAGTAAGATATTAAAAACATGTTTTTTATTTAAGATTCCAACAAACATTAGGGTAAAACACAATCTTACAACCATTACATTTATACAAAATACCGACTAACACCCAGTTTAAACTCATGCCAACAACTGTGGATTAAATCGTTCTGCAGAAAAGACGTGTAATTAGCACTGGAAAGGCTTTGTAATCTCTTGGTTAATATGCAGCCTCATAAGTGCCAGAGCGCTTTTAATGCAAATGATACCAATATAACCAGTGAGAACTACATGTCATTATCGAACAATCCTCTTCCCATCTACACATTATTATCTAGTTATTTGCTGTACTGCATTTCAGTGGAAGTGGAAAAGGTAAGAGGTCAGACTGTAAAAAAAACATCCAACCCTCATTTCACTGCGTGAGCTGAGGTGGAAGTCTTTCGCTTTGAAACGGTGTGTAATATTGATCCATATGGTTTAAAACATGCTGTGTGAATGTTAACTTTGGTCATGATGACAGTGTGTGTGTGTGTGGGGGGGGGGGGGGGGATGTTTACCTGGATATGCTGCTATCGATCGTGTTTTGCCTCAGGAGAGAGTCATCGCTCAACCCAACAGGGGAGCACAGTGTTGGAATGTGAGACACACATGTATGACAATAAGAAAACCATAATATTTAAAGGTGATATGTGTAAAATATGTACAACAGTGAAGAAGGTTTTGAAACTGCAATCCCAGTTCAAAATATTGCCTTAAGATGGTTCAAGTCGGTTGTCTGATTTTATACAATTCAGAAAAAGAATATCCACTTCTACTCAATGTTACATGGTCCTCTTGTACGCCCACATCTATATGATATATAAAACCCTCTGTTTAATATTTTATAAAGCTTGCACCTTTTTTGTTCCTTGTCACATGTTAACAGGTGAGAGTATATCAGTTTAAACCCAATTTAACAGCTTCTGAGTCACTGTGATGGTTAAATAACTTGTTGCAGGGAGATTAGGGACCGTCTCCACGCATAGTGTGGTCTGTTCATAGAAAACCAGCCTTGCAAGTTCAGGACCGCCGACCCGGTGTCCTCAGAACCAGGAGGTCTTGTGAAGTCTTGGGTCTTATGAGAAATGCAAATTGCTTCACGGCGCTAAACAGACATCTCTTAGCCAGGTTCAGGCTATATGATAGAGGCAGCAAAAGTGCTATTTTGTGTTCCCATGTTGTTCATCATGGCAGAGCCAGTGAAAAAGATAAGTAAACAATGGACCGGCTTTTTTCGAATGGCAATTAGCATGCAATTAGGCTCCATTGAATATAAATGCACATGGCCAGGAGACGTAAAGTGAGGGGAGAGCGTCAACAGTGAGTTTTTATTATGGTGGCCCAGAGGTGTCAGGACAAATACAAAAGCCACAACACGAATGCAAAAGCCACAACACAAATACAAAGGCCACAACACAAATACAAAAGCCACAACACAAATGCAAAAGCCACAACACAAATATAAAAGCCACAACACAAATGCAAAAGCTACAACACAAATACAAAAGCCACAACACGAATGCAAAAGCCACAACACGAATACAAAAGCCACAACACAAATACAAAAGCAACAACACGAACACAAAAGCCACAACACGAATGCAAAAGCCACAACACAAATGCAAAAGCCACAACACGAATACAAAAGCCACAACACAAAAGCAAAAGCCACAACGGAAGTGACCCACAACGGAAGTGAACGGTACCGGATGTTGACAATTGTTGACAATCAAATGTTGAAGTAGTTTTATAACACCCGATTCTTTCACTATGTTCGCTCAAGCGGAAAAAAGTTATCATCACGGCTCTCGTGCTATGTTCTCAGCAGCGAGTAAGTCCGTAATTTTATTGACATCTAAGAACTCAACATTTGATGGATATCATCCCCCGCCCCATCACACTGAGTCATGGTGCCACACCACAAAATCACTGTCTCCACCAATTCAACAGCAAACATCCCGAGAACACAGCAGGACAGAACAACAACACTCAGAACATGCAGAGCAAACATCAAACTGCAACACATCACAACAATAACACTTCTGTCAACACATAAGAACCCACTCCCATGAGTCTCTGCGCCATTAGCGCTCACTGTCCGCAACCGGTACTGCTCCTGTCACTACAATATTCAACACTAATTCACGTGTTCATCACATTTAACAGTAACTTCATGAACCAATAGTGACGATAAGACAAACAGCCTCCCCAGGTGTCAGGTGGAGACAATGATTTTGTGGTGTGGCACCATGACAGAGTGTGATGGGGCGGGGGATGATCTCCATCAAATGTTCTGTGCCAAGATGTCATTAAAGTTACGGACTTACTCGCTGCTGAGAACATAGCGCGAGAGCCGTGATGGACTAACTTTCTTCTGCTTGAGGAAACATAGTGAAAGAATCGGGAGTTATAAAACTACTTCAACATGTTGATAGTAATCCTAAATAATAATTAGTAATTTAATTAGTAATTAATAATTTAACTAATAATCACGGTCCTAACCGCCGTATTATCAACATCCGTAAAAAAAAAATAGAAAAAAAAATTGTCAACATCCGGTACCGTTCACTTCCGTTGTGGGTCACTTCCGTTGTGGGTCACTTCCCTTGTGGCTTTTGCATTTGTGTTGTGGCTTTTGCTTTTGTGTTGTGGCTTTTGTATTCGTGTTGTGGCTTTTGCATACGTGCTGTGGCTTTTGTATTTGTGTTGTGGCTTTTGTATTCGTGTTGTGGCTTTTATATTTGTGTTGTGGCTTTTATATTTGTGTTGTGGCTTTTATATTTGTGTTGTGGCTTTTGCATTCGTGTTGTGGCTTTTTTCATTCGTGTTGTGGCTTTTGCATTTGTGTTTTGGCTTTTGTATTTGTGTTGTGGCTTTTGCATTTGTGTTGTGGCTTTTGTATTTGTGTTGTGGCTTTTGTATTTGTGTTGTGGCTTTTGTATTTGTGTTGTGGCTTTTGCATTCGTGTTGTGGCTTTTGTATTTGTCCTGACACCTCTGGGCCACCGTATTTTATAGAGTGAGGACAAAGGTGGTGTCATTATAATATGTACTCTGAAACTGTTGGGGGAGCTCCGTAGAGAAAAGGTGACGAAGCAACCAGACTGGCAAAGTTCAATATGTAATCTGCTGTAATGTTTTCAGTGAAGTCAGTATTTCACTTTAAAGGTCACATAGAGTGGTCCTGTTGCACATATGTTAGTTATGGAGGTCTACTTACACACATTAACTTGTTTATATGGTCAAAAACCAACTCTCTCACCCAGAAGACAGAGTCTTGTGATTGGCCAGTACCCGGAAGTGACATATTCAGCACACCCGCTCTCAGAAGCACAGGTCCCCCCTCTGGAACGGTGGATGCACTGCTACTCATTATCAAAACATTGTTTTAACAATGTTTAAAAATAGCTTCTTCGTGACTCCCCGCCGCAGTCCCTTTGACGACCTTTGACCCGGAGTCAGACCCAGAGTCAGAAGACACTGTCGCTCATGAAAAACCTCCACAACGGACGTTATTCTTCTTCTGCGGTTCAATGTACGCAACAGGATGTGCCCAGACAAGTGCCCGGAGCAGGACGATCTGCTGTTCAGGAGAACCGATGTTTACGTAACCGGACCGGGTTTTTTCAGAGATCTCGCTGAGCTCCAGATTACGATAAAACACAGCGTTCTCAGCAGTGGCTGAACTGTTTGTTTGGAACCTTCAGGGCTTCTTAAACAAGGTAATGACTCAGATACACACTAAAAAACAGTGTTAAAGGTGAAGTAAGTAGTTTATAGTGCCATCTAGAGGAGAGGCTGAAATTTACAACAAAGAACTGCTCCTCTGCTCACCCCCTCCCTTACCCTGAGCGCTATGGTATCCTCAGCAGGTCAAATGTCGTCCTCGTCATCTTTCTCCGTGTAAGCAGATGAGGTTTGTGAGGCGAGGGAGAGGGCGAGCTACCGCAGCCGTAGCAGACAAAGCGGAGAGAGTGGAGGCGGGACTTCCACTACAAGTAAAGTGACGCTTGATTTGTTCTCTCGCGTTTGTCTATGCAGGCTCCCGTAGAAACATGGCGTTGTGGCAATGCAGTAGCGGGCCGTGACCATGTTATTTTACATGACTTTTTGAAACACTACGAAAATGAAACAAAGAATATTATACAGCGACTAGACAATGCAGGAGCACATAATATGTATACAAAAGTTTTGGGTAATATAAACCCATAAATACTACACAGTGTCCCTTTAATTGGAACTTCTGGTCTAGGTCCGCTTTAACACATTTCCTTCCACATCTCTGATGACACATCAAGGTCATTATGTGTTTTAATATAATACATTTCAAATATATATCACCTTTAACTATCATGATGTGTCTATGTCTGTGACTCTATGCTTAAATATCTCTGTGAGGAAAAGTATCAGAGACTTTTGAACATGAGAACATTTTTAGAAAGCAATGGCATTCCAAGTGATATGAGAATTCAACTTATTTAATGGTATAGGTTGATGTAATACATGTCATTGTGATTATTTATAATTAAGGAATGGAGTGTCCTTAGAAAAAGAGCGTGAACATGCTTATTATCAGACTGCATTATGTTCCAGTATTTCTTCTCTGACATGGGAGTCAGCCCAAAGTTACAAACACGTTGCCTCATAGCCTGCTGTCCCCATAGTTGCAGCATTAATCAGGAGTGGTTGAAAAATTACTTTTTGAGTCCTATTACAAATCTAATCAGTTTTATTTGTATAGCTCCAAACCGCAGGATGCAACATTTCTCAGGATAATCGAGAGACAGCGAAAGTAAACTGTCCACACAATGAGAAAGCACTTGGCATTATTGGAGAAGAAAAAACTCCCCTCTGACAGGAAGAGTTCTCTGGCAGAACCAGATTCAATGATGTGCAGCCATCAAGCTCGGCCGATTGCAGTGAAAGGAGGAAACGAAGGAGAGAGAGAAAGAGAGAGGAGGGGAAATACACTACCGCTCAAAAGTTTGGGGTCACTTAGGAATGTCCTTATTTTTGAAGGAAAATCACTTTTCCTTCAATGAATATAACATTCAATGAATTAGAAATACACTCTATACATTGTTAAAGGTGCCATATGTAAGAATGTGGCCAAAAATGGTTACTACATTCAAATTCATAATACCAAGGTCTTTTAGGTTTAATTTTCTGACGTAACTGGCAACCCGTGGTTGCTCGGCAGCTGAGACTCTACTGACTGCAATGATCAGTAGATGGCGGTAGGTGGCACCACATGCCAAAACATGATTTCAAAACAGATTTTTTAATGCAAATATTTTGTCTGTTCTGTTGTTGTTGGTGAGTTCAGTTTGTTATATGAACATTATTCCTGAGTCTCTGTGACATATTAGGAGGATTTTATGGCCAGTTGCTTTAGATTTATTACATAATGCACCTTTAATGTGGTAAACGACTATGAACATAGGTGTATAGAGGTCCATATATAGGTAAAGAGGAACAGTGTCCAAATAGCTGCTGTACTCAAGCAGCCAATCAGCATCCACCTCCAACAAATGAACTGCTCTCTCACCTCTCTCTGTGTGTCCAGCAGTCGCTCAGTACATGCCAACACTTCATGCTTAACTAATGCTAATAGTGTGTTATTATAAAGTGTTACCTAGTATTTAAGTACTGTCAGACTAGTTATGTTGTTATGATGTTATCAAACAGCAGCAGTTTTGTCAGCACTACCTATTTTGATAATAACGATGAAATCCCTGTAATAAAAGACCAGTATATTGACCAGTATGTAATCTTCACCCATGAAAATATAAACGATCACAATAATTCAGCAACATAAAGCCACAGCTTTCAGATCATAGTTTTAATTTATTTTCCAGTAAAAACTTTAGAGCTCAATTTAATTAATATTCACTTGCACTTTGTCAAACGAAAGTAATTATGCAAAAGTGTGATTCTGAGACAACTATACCCACTATACAGCTGTTAACTATTATAGACACTGTCAGAGCAAGGGCATACACACATTATTTGATTACCCACCATGCTTTAGCATTAAGGTCATTACTTCATAATGAAGCAGTGACATAAAAGCTATGAATACAGATCAGATCCAGAGTTCTGGGTAGAGCACAAAGATGTGGTACCTTGCTGTTCTCTCAGCCCAATGGTTTCTCACTGTTACACTGCTGACCTGTCTTCTGCTCTTGATCAGGAGGAGAAGCATGGTGCATGCACACAGCATGGATGTAAGTGTCTCGGCGTGTTTGTGATGGGTTTATATACTGCTGGTTTCTGATTCAGTAAGTGCATTTGGTTTATATCTAAATGCTCCAAACATTGCATTTAACTGAGCATCATGTTTTGACATGTCATAGTTTGTAAATTGTCATATAAACTTGCAGTATACACATCATGTTTGGGCATGCTCAGTTGTATAGATGACTGTGCGGTTTAAGAAGGAGAGCAGTGTCTATTCATTTTATTGATAGCAGCACTGTGTGTCTCTGCCCTGAATCTATTTTAAGCAGCATTCAACAGAAGAGTTTCCATTCTTAATATAATTCAATGAAGTAATATAATGTTGAGCTGTTGATGTTTTATAGTTTTTTACAAGTACTTTGTAGTTTAAAGTTTTCCTTATACTTCTAAATGAATATACAATACTTTTCTGAAGTGCTTAACATTTAAATATGAAAAAAAAAAATCATTGATAGACAGCTCCACACAACTCTGTGTTTCCCAGTTCACTTTCCCATGCTGTACACAAAGTGGCACATCACTGAGCAGGCAGGGTGGAAGAAGCAACACTACATGGTAGTTGTGCGATATTGTATAATGTATGCGCCACCAACAGCAATCAAGCGCTGCCTGAACAGCTGCCTGTGCCAAACACATGTGGCTGCTGCTGTTTCCTTCAATATGCAGCTCCAATTAAGTTTCCTGCATGCAGTCTGGACAAGTCACGCTATGTTCAAAGACAGACAGACAACACACTGTGAAGATTGATAAAGAATAAACCGCCTGAACCCAAAATAAGCAGAATTCCATATCAAGTTTTAGAAAAAAAGGAGAAACTAATATATATATTAGGGCTGTCAAAAGATCAACATTTTTAATCAGATTAATCACAGGGTAGCTGTGGATTAATTACGGTTAATCACGATTAATTACCATTCGTAAATATGCCAGAACAATTCTAATTTTCTCTTTATATTGTTGTAGGAACGGAGAGATAAATAAAGTATGTGAAAATATAAATGTAAAGAACAATAAAATACTGTAAATAACTTGTAAAAACCTATACAAACAGTAAAAAATAAACATTACATTGTAAAGAACCCACATTATAAGACAATATAAATAAATAGAAAAAATAAAATACTGTAAATTACTTTGAAAAAACTTTTAAAAAAACTACACATTGCACTGTAAATAACTCACATTATAAACAAAATATAAAGTATAGAAGTTATATAGTTTTCTTGCGGTTACTAAACCCACAGCAGGAGAAGCACTGCTTCTACTAGTTAGCGTTAGCGTCAGCTAGCATACTGACGCTAATGTTAGCTGCTGTCTGTGTCCCCGTTAGTTAGACAGTGACTCTTAATGTTATGATTATATCATTAACTGCGCCAGCAGCGCCACTTACAACTGTGTATCTTTCTTTATTTTTTCTTCCTCCTCTCTGTTTTCGTCTCTTCTAACTTCCTGATTGATAACTCCTCTTCATATTCCTTCAGCTATACACAGGTTAACGTGAGGAGACGTGGGGCCCCGTTAGGGGGTTTTTCTACTGCGATGTCATTGCAAATCAACCCTTGTTGTTTAAGGGGGACGGCGATGCGGCTGCTCACTGATGCATTAAGGTCTGAGACCCTATCGGCTCGGGGCCCCAAGCAGTTGCCTGTCTTGCCTGTTCATAAACTGCACGTCTACTCGTAGCGCGATGAAAGTGAGAAAGTGTGTTAATGCGTTTTTAAAAAATTACGTGTTAATTCCACAAATTAATCATCCTGCGTTAGCGCGTTAATTTTGACAGCCCTAATATATATATATACATAAATAAAATCAAGATCAAGCCAAAGGAAAAACACAACTAAGGTTGCAAAGGTGTACACTCCACCAGCCAGCCTCCTGAAACATAAAACCCCTTGCAGCATATAATGATTACAGTTGGGATTTGGATTTCATCCATAAACAAATGTGATTAACTTGTGTTACTTAAAATGTTTTTAAAATTAGGCTTTATGGGTGACAGGCTTTATGCCCATTCGTTTTTCGTGTACAAACATTTTTATCTTCTTGCAACAAATACAGTATGACATTGTTGAACTCAACAAATCAGATTCATAGACGATTTATTTTACTTTATGAAGGGACCTGAACAATACATGTATTTGTGTTCTCTCACCAGCAGTCTATCAGCTACAGCTCAGAGCAAAAGATAAGGACAGTGGGAGTGAACTAACCTGCAGAGAACAGATAGAGAATGCTACATAGTGGCATCATAAATGCTTTCTCAAATAAACTAAACAGAAGTGAGCAGCTTGTCTCATAGGAAATGTCTATCCTGAAAAACGGTGTTCTACACAGGAATGATATTGTTTTTAAGCATCTGATGATTCAGCTGTGCAATGCTCTCAGTTTGGCTTAAAACATATTATTCTTTCTACTTAGGTGACGATGACCTGTCCGGATCTGAGTGTGAAGGCAAGCTGTTGTCCAGTTTTGATCCAGCAGGGGATGCTGGTAAGTCAGACTACAATTAAATATCACTGCCAGTTTGAAAATGCAGAGATAAATGCAGACCTAAAAATGCTGTTGCCATAAGAGCACATGCTGACTGATATTCAGTAAATGGGGATATCGTTTGAGATACTGTATAAAACCTAAAATGGCACCCACAAGTGTTTCCTCACTACATTCACATACACCATCATCTTGATTTGACATCACTTGGGTACAATAAACGGACACGTATGTGTGAATTTATTTCCATCCATAGAACTCTGGGCCCCCTGAATCTTTAGCCATATTCCCATCGAGTGGAACGGTTCAGTTTGTTACAGTACGCTCCATGTTTTTTTGCGTTCCATTAGGAATAGTACCAAAATAACTAGTCCCTACCATTAAATTTTTGGGCACCCATCTGTTGGGGTATAAAGCTATTTTTTCTACAGTGTTAGAAACAACAACAATTAGCAGTCAGTGTGTCTAAACCTCAGTCTAATCCAGAATTTCTGACTGAGTTTATCAAGAGCTGCAAAAGTGCTAAGCTGTTTTACACAATTTTACCTTCATTTAAATCTGTTTGATTATATTTGCTTTTGTGAGTCTCAAGTTGTGTATGACTGTGCTGAAAGGGCTTTTTCAGGATTAAGACCTGGTTTTAGGATTAGGAGAATCAGGTTTAGGTTAGGGTTAGATTAAGGGTAAGAATTAGACATTTAGTTGTGATGGCTAAGGTTAGGGTAAGGCGCTAGAGAATGCATTGTCAGTGATGTGTCCTCACTAGGGTGTGTGTGTGTGTGTGTGTGTGTGTGTGTGTGTGTGTGTGTGTGTGTGTGTGTGTGTGTGTGTGTGTGTGTGTGTGTGTGTGTGTGTGTACTTGCACATACATCTTTGAGAGGACCAAAAAACTTACCCATAAGAATCAAGGAAACAATTAAGAATAGTTTCGAAAAAATCGGTTTCGATGGTGAAGGTCAGGGTAAGATAAGGTGCTTGGGAATGCATTATGTCTATGAATGTCTACTATACAAGAGCGTGTGTGTGGGTTCATATCTCTAGTAGGCTGTGAGGACCGATTTTCATGCAAAACTTTTTGTTGGCTTTTATGAGGATTAATACATGGTTTTAGAGTTATGGTTAGAATTAGGTTTAGGTTAAGGTTAGGGTAAGGGTCAAGGGAATGCAATATGTCTATGCAGTGGAGTGTCCACACAAAATATGCACAGGCTGTGCCTGTGTGCATGTGTGTGTGTGAGCGTGCGTACATGAAAACACAGCTATGTGTCTGCCAAGAGGATAGTTGAGCTGTGCACCCTGTGACTGCTATTACTTTCCATTAGAGGCTGAGTTAGAGGTTAGAGGCTTTTTGAGCTGCACGCAGTAAAGCAGGGTGGCAGAGATTGTTACACTCTCTGCCTCTTTCCCTCAGCCAGCCTCAATTCCAGGACCATGGCACAAACTGCTCCCACCCACCCCAACAAGATGGGAGAGGGTCGGGCGATTGCCGTGTTGACCTCAGGAGGTGATGCCCAGGGTAAGTGGACAATGTCTAAATTTGCATGTGAATGTGGTGTACCAAGACTAGGCATGTCTGCTGTTTGTTTTCCACAACAGGAGGTTGAAGTGGATGTGGAGAATAAGGAGTTGAAAGTTTGTAATATTTTATATTAGTAATATTCAGTATATTCAATAGAGTTTAATGACTGATAAAGGAGTGTTAAAGATGTAAAGGACCTACATATCAGACACATAGCCCCATATTGTAAGTTGTGGATAATTTGTTTACTTTATACATCGTGTACTACACAATCATTTCATAATATTTTATATTTTATTGTTGATGACAACACTTATCTACAGTTATCTAGCTATAGCCACCCATTTCATAGCGTTTCTCATCATGAAAAGAGCAGTATGAAGTCCTTCATTCAAAGCTGCTAGGGCGCTCCTCTGACCTTTAACTTGATGAGGACTCTATCTCCACTGTGGCCTTTTGGAAGTGTGTCAGCGACCTCGCACAACCCTGTGTATCTGCCTGTTTTTCTATCATAGCTTTATTAGCTCCTTACACAGGTGTATGAATGAAAAACTCTAAAACTGGCTAAACCACACCCCCTTCCTGTCTTTTTCACTTATAATCCTCATCACACCCTCAGTTTTTAGTCATCTTGAGATTATTATTCCACCTTGTGTTTCTCTCACACCGTATGAACCCTGGGGTAATTTTAGAGACATGACCTTTCTGTCATGTTTTGGTAAAGT
Source organism: Microchirus variegatus (assembly GCF_963457635.1). Taxonomy (NCBI): domain Eukaryota; kingdom Metazoa; phylum Chordata; class Actinopteri; order Pleuronectiformes; family Soleidae; genus Microchirus; species Microchirus variegatus. The sequence continues at coordinate 21,882,137 of NC_139808.1, forward strand.
GGTGAGTACTGAGTGAGAAAGCTACTCACTCCACCTTTCTCTCATCTTCTCCTTCACACTGTAAATGGAGATGCCCCTGGCACCATGGATGTAATCCATACACTTCGTGTCCTTTAAGCAACCCGTCTGAGTGTGGAGAAAGTAACCAGAGGACATTTACTGAAGCACATTTTATTTACAGCCAAATAAATTGTACTCTGGTGTTGTTTTACCATCTGTTTTTGTCTTCAGTGTGTGTTGTTGTGAGACTGCTCATACTCATTTATTAAATTAAGCTCTTAGTTGTAGCTCGAGCTACCATGGAAAAGTGTACATTTGCCAAGATGTAACACTAGGGTCAGTCTGTAAAACAAATCTATGCAATTACATCAGATCTTTATGTCAAGATATATGAAATGTACATTTGTCAACAAGAAAAATTAAAGGAACCACTTTGTTTTGCAGAAATAGGGTTCATGTACATAGGCTTAATTACAATAAACAGCACTGCGGTCATTGAAGTAATTCTTTCCACCATTGTGTAATGGCTACCTCCTTATAATTATAAATGATCATGTGCGCACGATGTGTCTGTAGGTATGAATGCCGCTGTAAGGGCCACCGTTCGTGTTGGAATCTACACTGGAGCCAAGGTGTATTTTGTCCATGAGGTAAACACTGCTATTATTTTCTTCTTTTATTCTATTAATACAACATTACATCTAAACACTATGTGAAAACAAACACAGTAGGGTATGAGAATATCCCACAAAATTAACGAATTTAATGATTATTTATGGAAACCAGAAATGAGTAGCTGTGAAGCTAGAGCCTGTGCATGTCTGGCATTTTATCATCAAATCATTGTTGTGGTCTTATCCACTTTGCCATTCCACTCCTGCAACACGACAATTAATAAACAGCTATTCTATTCTAATAAATAAATAAATGAATGAATGAAGTCTTCCCTGGAATTATCCTTTTTAATTAAGTTATATTGTGAGATCTGTATTTGTTTGTATTTGACAGGGCTACCAGGGACTGGTGGATGGAGGAGACCATATCCGCCTCGCCACATGGGAGAGTGTGTCCATGATGCTGCAGCTGGTGAGACCAAGCTTGAGGATGCAAAATAAAATTTATATTTAAGCTCTAGTGAATTTGTGGTCACAGGTCCAACTATTTTTTTAAAGTAGGATGGATGACGTCTGTAACTCAAGTCTTGAATTTGCAGTTCTGTAGGTCAAATGGTCATTTAAATGCCATGGTTCATTAAATAGCAACGCATACTGTATCTTGACTAAGGTTTCAGATAATCTTACCCCTTCTCCTTATTTGCCTCTTGGTTCTGGTTCTGGCTCCTCGTGGTCTGACATCAGGGTGGGACTGTGATTGGTAGTGCCCGCTGCAAGGATTTCCGCGCAAAGGAGGGACGCACTCAGGCTGCATATAACTTAGTCAAGCTGGGCATAACCAACCTATGTGTGATTGGCGGTGATGGTAGTCTGACAGGTGCCAACCAGTTCAGAAAAGAGTGGAGTGAGTTACTGACAGACTTGGTCAAAACCGGTGAGCGTCAACAATAAAATACAGTGTGTACAGCCTACAGTATGTGTCTTACAATTCTACCATAACACCATTCTACATGGTGGAATTCACTATACTCATTTACAACATGTTTATAACATGGTGCGCAACCATTTTAATGTTTCCTCAGGTAGGATCACAACGGTTGAGGCCAAACAATTCTCTCACCTCAACATCGTTGGCATGGTGGGCTCAATTGACAATGACTTCTGTGGCACTGACATGACCATCGGCACAGACTCTGCCCTGCACCGCATTATAGAAATAGTGGATGCCATCACTACAACAGCACAGAGGTACACATTTACTGCAGACATGTAGGCATTTATATGAAAAAACACACCTGCTTTGTTATTTTAACACTGCACAAAAATGTTTTCCCTCTGCAGTCACCAGAGGACTTTCATCCTGGAGGTAATGGGCAGGCACTGTGGGTGAGTACAGCCTGTGCCTTTTGTGGCCTGGGGGGTTCTGGATGTGTCAGGCTTTTTGAAAGACCGTTATGAGAGCTTGACACATTATATCAACACTGACTTTGTTATCTGCGCTGGGGAGCACACCACTGTTTCCATGAACCACCCTGCTAGCCATACACTTGCTGTCACTGATAAAAACCTGTCATGCATGGCCGGTAAAGACAGATTTCAGACACTGAATAAAAAGATCACCCAATAAAATCTACAGCTCTACAGTATCTCAAGAATATGTTGGCCACTAACTCACTGTTAGAGAGCCTTCCTCAGCTGGCAACAGAAGTTTACAAACCATACACTCTACCCTGGATTTATTGCTGCGTTCCAGAGCCCATCCAAACAAATGGGATGTGGGACTTATCCTACCTGAATTATACTAGCTCCTATTTCAAAGCTTTCCAGCAATTGAAGTCGAATGTTAGAAAACATGGACGATCACAGCACTTTAGATTTATGTTTGAAGAGGCATTTTGACTGTAAGCAATTCAGTCTACTTACATACACAAGCAAGCTTTATGATACATATCGATATGTAACTTATACTTTTACCGTAGCCCTACATATCTTCATGCTAACAGATAACAACGACGACGACATCATTTCACGCCATAACATGAAAAACAAGTTGTGATAAAATTGCTGTGTCTAAAACAAGTCTACATGCAGAAAAGTAAAGTTTATAGCCAATTCATGTGACTCCATGGGCGCCGCCATTCTTCTCCAACGTCATTTTGGTGAAGTCGGGGTAGGTCGATCAGCCCTGACTTCGAGGAGGAGGAGGTCCCACTTCACAGTGCACTTTTTCTAGTTGGAGGTAGGTATAAGTCCCACGTCCAACTGGTTTGCATTGGCTCTGGAACGCAGCATAAGTCCATAGAAAAAAATAGCAATTTTAGCTCACAGGGACATCGGAGCTGCTGGACTACAGGTCACCAGTCCATCACAGGGCCAACATATACAGTAAAGCCAAAAAAACATTCTCTCACACACTCACATCTACAGTCAATTAAGAGTTTCCAATTAATCACTGCCTGTTTTTTGACTGTGAGGATACCAGAGTTCCAATCAAACACAGGGAGAACATGCAAACTCCACACAGAAAGTGAACCAGACCTTCTTGCGCAGCTGTACAGTTTAAGATGAATCTAATCTAGTATTCACTATATAGAAAAATAAGGGCTGTCAAAAGATTAACATTTTTAATCAGATTAATCACAGGGTAGCTGTGGATTAATCACGATTAATCACGATTAATTACCATTCTTAAATATGCCAGAACAATTCTAATTTTCTCTTTATATTGTTGTAGGAACGGAGAGATAAATAAAGTATGTGAAAATATAAATGTAAAGAACAATGAAATACTGTAAATAACTTGTAAAAACCTATACAAACAGTAAAAAATAAACATTACATTGTAAAGAACCCACATTATAAGACAATATAAATAAATAGAAAAAATAAAATACTGTAAATAACTTTAAAAAAAACTACACATTGCACTGTAAATAACTCACATTATAAACAAAATATAAAGTATAGAAGTTATATAGTTTTCTTGGGGTTACTAAACCCACAGCAGGAGAAGCACTGCTTCGTCTAGTTAGCTTTAGCTTCAGCTAGCATACTGACGCTAATGTTAGCTGCTGTCTGAAGTGGGGCCCCGTCAGGGGGTTTTTCTACTGCGATGTCATTGCAAATCAACCCTTGTTGTTTAAGGGGGACGGTGATGCGGCTGCTCACTGATGCATTAAGGTCCGGGCCCCTATCGGCTCGGGGCCCCAAGCAGTTGCCTGTCTTGCCTGTTCATAAACTGCACGTCTACTCGTAGCGCAATGAAAGTGAGAAAAAAAATTATCGCGTTAATTCCACAAATTAATCATCCTGCGTTAACGCGTTAATTTTGACAGCCCTAAGAAAAATGTGTACTTTCCAAGGGTGCTATTCTGAATTACACTATTGTAAAATAATGTGCAAGCGGCCCTGGGAGGCTGCACGTAAATGAATGTGTTAAAATGAAAACACCCTAAATTAACTAAAGCAGATGGGAAAATTATTAGGTGTGCTTGTTCAGTATCTGCATCATTAAATTAAGTGTTAATTTACTGTGATGTACACTGTTTTAAAACCTGAGATTAAATAGCTGAGACAGTGATGACTCTTCACCTACAGTTACCTGGCTTTAGTGACAGGTCTGGCCTGTGGTGCTGACTGGGTGTTCATCCCAGAGATGCCCCCAGATGAGGGGTGGGAGGAGCATCTGTGCAGAAGACTGACAGAGGTATATGTCTTGTCCTATGTTATTTTCAATGACTAGTCTTCATTAATATATATGTACATAATACATATATACATATATGTATGTATATATATAATTATATATATTTTTTTAAAAATTTTGGACTCAATACATTTCTCTTTCCCTCTCAGCAAAGAGGTCGTGGCTCCCGTTTAAATATTCTCATTGTTGCAGAGGGAGCGATGGACCGCCATGGTAAGCCTATTACCTGTGACAGTGTGAAAGAGGTCAGTAATGACTTTATTTTTGCATGCTACTACATAGGTATAGTGAGGTTAGAAAGACTGCTCATAAATGACCTGTCTGTGCAGCTGGTATCAAAGAAGCTTGGCTTTGACACTCGTACCACCATCTTGGGCCATGTACAGAGAGGCGGAACCCCCTCTGCCTTTGACAGGATCCTGGTAATACTCTTTTGTCCTTGTTTTTGTTTTTTATATATTCAACTGTGGGTCTTATCTAAGCTCAACAAATACACATTCATTAGCATCTCCGATTGCCTGTTTTCTCTCTCATACCCTTGGTATCAGGCGAGCAGAATGGGTGTAGAGGCCGTGATGGCTCTGCTAGAGGCCACACCAGACACACCTGCATGTGTCGTCAGCTTGTCTGGGAACATGGCTGTCAGGCTGCCTCTCATGGAGTGTGTGCAAGTGGTGAGTCAAATAGTTTCCATATTGTGTGCAAAAAACATAATTCAGATCATTTTCTGTTTGAATTCTCAGTTTCCTTTTCCATCTGTTGTCTGCAGACTAAAGATGTCACTGTAGCGATGTCTGAAGGGAGGTTTGATGATGCTGTGAAGCTCAGGGGGAAGTAAGGCCTGCACTTTTTGTGTTATCCATTAGAAATTCTCAAGTGTTGCATTGAGTCTCAAATGTCCATACATTTCTGCTGACTTCTGAAATTAGGAGCTTTGAGAACAACTGGACTACCTACAAAATGCTGGCTCATGTGCACTTGCCAGATACAAAGGTCAGGAGCAACAGTTATTGCAATGTACTCATTTTTTTATGTATTAATTAATTGTTTGCGAGATAGTAAGTCTTTTGTTCTGACAAATGTGTCTCCACACACACTAGAGTAACATCAACATTGCCATAATGAATGTGGGCGCACCATGTGCTGGGATGAACGCAGCAGTCCGTTCAGCTGTCAGGATCGGGATTCTCCAGGGCCACCAGATGTTGGCAGTGCATGATGGCTTTGGTGGCTTGGCTCAAGGAATAGTAAATTCTTACACACAATTCTTAAACAAACATTGGGCTGTCATTCCGTTAAGATTAAGCAGCTTTTACTCTTTACTTGTCCTCTGTCTCTGCTCAGATTGAGCCCATTGGTTGGTCTGGAGTGGCAGGATGGACTGGAAAGGGAGGCTCCAATCTGGGAACAAAGAGGTGAGACAATTCAACAGACCACAATAACAGTGTGGTTTTGAATGATTACTCTAAACTACAGTACGTTCTTGTCTTTGACTAGTGTTAGTTTGTTTGTTTACCATGACAGTTTCGACTGCATTTTCTGCAGTCTTCCTCAGAAGTGTCACGTAATGATACTGCTCCGATGTTATATCCAGGTTGGAGTGACGGTGCAACCCCCTGGCAGCGAGAAGGTCTTCCGTCTGCCATAGGGGTGGGGTGTCCAGTCACTTGGTGGCCGCCAAAACATCAAGGGTGGAGGGTTGTTCACAGCAACATCATGTGACACTTCTAAAGGAGATTGCAGGAATACATTCGATGTGACAGTGCAGTCGAAACTGTCATTGTAAACAAACTTACACTCGCCAAATACAAGAATGTCGTTTAAGTACACATTTTGTGAGCTAGAACAGATCTTTTTGGACTTTTTGAATGAGTGTTGACTTGTACTTCATGAACACTCTGTTGAGTTTGACTTCATATGGCAGCTGTAATCCAGTAGGCTTTGATATTTCTCCTTCTATAAAGATCCCTGCCAAATGAATGCATGGAAGAGATCAGCCTGAGCATCACTAAGTTCAACATTCATGCTCTAGTCATTATTGGAGGCTTTGAGGTGAGCAGGTAGAATATGCTGTCCAATCACTTCTGTCTCACATTTTCCATTGTCTTCCTTCATATCTGTTTGGTCTTCCCCAGGCATTTGTTGGAGGTCTGGAGATAGTGAAGGCCAGACAGAAGTATGAGGAACTCTGCATTCCGCTTGTTGTTGTTCCCGCTACTGTCTCCAACAATGTTCCTGGGACTGAATTCTGTATTGGCGCAGACACTGCCCTCAACACCATCACCATGGTAAAAATTCTATTTGTAGACAACAACAAACACTTTACAATGTAATCCAGGATTGTCCAAGTCCTCTCAGTGTTTCCTTCTCTCTTTTCAGACATGTGACAGGATCAAACAGTCTGCCGCTGGCACCAAGAGGAGAGTGTTCATTGTTGAGACTATGGGAGGATACTGTGGCTACCTGGCAACCATGGCCGGTTTGGCATCTGGAGCTGATGCTGCTTACATCTATGAGGAGCCTTTCAACATTCATGACTTAGAGGTGTGAGCACATACATTTTTTGAGGACAGTACATCTTTAAAGGGATAGATGGTTTTCACTGAATTAAATCTCAGTCACACACACTGAATCACTGAATCTGTGAGTTGTTATCGTAGCCCAGTTGTGAGCTTAGCGATGGCTACTCACTCTCACTCTCAGTTTAATGTCAAACATAACATGGCGTACATGAAAGTGTATGCCATTAACATTAACACTGTTGCTCGATCACACTGAAGGTGGAGATTTTAGAGAGGGAGTAAAAGGACAAGAACAAGCATTCAATAATGTCCTCAATGAGCTCAACATTTGATGTCACTGTTTGTCTGTTGGCTTGTGAGCAGTCTTATCTGCAGATCTAAATCAGCTGTGTGTGTTTTAAGGCCCATTTATACTCGCATTTTACATGCGTATGGACGTTTAAAAAAGTTCCTCTCAAGGGGAGTGCAGAGTACCAAGTTGCAGACATCAAGCAACCAACAAAGAGGTTATTTTTATTGTACTTGATCCAAAATTACTGAAACACAATTTTTTTTTTTTGGCGGTGGAATGTAAGACCACTAAATGTAATATATATATACTCGTTGGTGTTGCAGATCGATGACAAGCGGCACTTTAAATATTTCCATATGTCTGATTTTTGACAACTTTCTTCGCCGGATAGCCCCTCGATTAAAACCACAGCGAGCCAGTGAGTGGCAGTCATTCTGTTCACTCTGTTTTCTGGCTGCAGGGATAAACCAGTGAGCTCTGGCAGCATGTTTTACAGTTGTTTCACTGCAACTGTAGGTTGCTTCTTGACTGTTAGGACTGTTGATTCTACACTGCCCCCATGTCCATTTTCATAATCTCCCCTTCTAGACATAAAATGACGGACGAAATGTATGAAAGGGAATGGATGAAAGGCTCGAAAGCCATCTCTGTCTTTTGCATAGAGTATAAATGGGCCTTTTAGTGGTAACTATCAACCGTGTGTTTAAAAGCAGAAATAACTAGGGGTGGGATTTCCTATTTGTGTGCAACACCTCTGGTATTACTTTTTTTCATGTATTTGTGAACAACAACATGGAGAATGGAATGAAATAATTAAAGTAGTCAAAATAACCAGTTTTTGACTGTCACATGGAACAACGCTGGTTCATAATAAACTGTAGTTTTACCTGCAGCAGCTTGAAAAGTTATAAAATACAAGCAATAATGTCCTAATTGAGCTGAACATTTTTTTTACGTTTCTATTAGGGCTGTCAAAAGATTAAAATTTTTAATCAGATTAATCACAGGGTAGCTGTGGATTAATCACGATTAATCACGATTAATTACCATTCGTAAATATGCCAGAACAATTCTAATTATCTCTTTATATTGTTGTAGGAACGGAGAGATAAATAAAGTATGTGAAAATATAAATGTAAAGAACAATAAAATACTGTAAATAACTTGTAAAAACCTATACAAACAGTAAAAAATAAACATTACATTGTAAAGAACCCACATTATAAGACAATATAAATAAATAGAAAAAATAAAATACTGTAAATAACTTTAAAAAAAACTACACATTGCACTGTAAATAACTCACATTATAAACAAAATATAAAGTATAGAAGTTATATAGTTTTCTTGGGGTTACTAAACCCACAGCAGGAGAAGCACTGCTTCTACTAGTTAGCGTTAGCGTTAGCGTCAGCTAGCATACTGACGCTAATGTTAGCTGCTGTCTGTGTCCCCGTTAGTTAGACAGTGACTGTTAATGTTATGATTATATCATTATCTGTGCCAGCAGTGCAACTTCCAACTGTGTCTTTCTTTCTTTTTTCTTCCTACTCTCTGTTTTCTTCCTCTTCTAACTTCCTGATTGATAACTCCTCTTCATTTTCCTTCAGCTTCACACAGGTTAACGTGAGGTGAATTTTGACAGCCCTGGTTTTTATGTTAAAAATGTTTGCAGAAATCCCATTCATTAATTTTCTACATATGGATGGACATTTTCGAACACAGTGATCTGACTTTGTCTGCTGATTTGTCTGTAGTTGAATGTGGAACATCTGGTGGAGAAGATGAAGACCACAGTGAAGAGAGGACTGATTCTGAGGTTTGCGGCACATAATATCTTGTCTTAACAGAATCAATGCCATATCTCACTCAATATTCCACATGTGTTTCAGAAATGAAAAATGCAACGCTAACTATACGACAGATTTCGTCTTCAACCTGTACTCCGAGGAGGGCAAGGGCATATTTGACTGCAGGAAGAATGTACTTGGACATATGCAACAGGTATGTGTGTGTTGAGTTCAGTACAGATGATACAGATCAGATTAAGTTCAAAACCCTAGTTACAAGAACAACTTTTTTGGTTTGTTTTAGGGTGGAACACCCAGTCCTTTTGACAGAAACTTTGCCACAAAAATGGGGATGAAGTCTGTCCTTTGGTTGACCGACAAGCTAAAGGAATGCTACAGACATGGTGAGGACATGACCTCACTGAAAACTGTAGTGTGTAACTATTAAATATTTAAACTAATGTCTGTTACATTCAAACCACAGTCTGATGAGTTCACAAACTGCTGATTAAGCCTATCACCTCCACACGACTCTGTGTTTCTCAGTGTATTGGTTACAGGAAGTGATTTGTTTTATGTCAAGACAGATGAAAGGCAACAGCAACATTGTGTTTGTAAAGCGGGATGGCTACAGGTCAGAGTATGACTGAAAGCACAAAGTCCGCAAAAAGTTTCTGAAGTGAACTCAACTGCTCAAAAAAAACAGTTGTGAAGCATTTTGACAAGATAAACACTTCTTGTCCCGTCTACCTCTGCAGTACTGCTGTATACACACAAATGCTCCCTCAGTCAGGTCTGATAGAATTGCTTGACAGAGCCCATTCTCAGATAAGATACAATAATTTTAATCGTTAATGTGCACAAAGACCAAACACAAACAGGCAGAAAAATAACATTAAAAACCTTAAAGAAAATCACCAAAAAGGAACACACTGCAGCGTTAAATAACAAATATTGTATACCTCTGGTGTTCTGAGAAACCTCTGCACCCTGAACTCATAATTGTATTTTTAATCCTTCCAGGCCGCATATTTGCCAACTGTCCAGATTCAGCTTGTGTGTTGGGCATGAGGAAGAGAGGTTTGGTCTTCCAGCCTCTGCCAGAACTTCAAGAATCCACTGACTTTGAGTAAGACTTTATTTATTTTCCACCACATTTAAATTTTATAAAATCATCAGTTTTCATCAGAAACATCAGAGCTTTGGCTAATATTTTGACATCAGACTGACTCAAATGCAAACATAGCACACCACGTTGCAGTGGCTATTGCTTTACTTATATTTGGCAGCTTCAAAACTCCACACTATGGCAAAGCTGATGTGTGAACACGTGCAGATAACATACCTGTAAAGATTTAGACCACAAATTGCCTAGTTTAAAATATTTTGCATTAGTGTTGAGAATTTTCTTTTTTTCTTGCACTCTGTGCTTCTTCTCTGCAGACATCGTATTCCAAAGGAACAGTGGTGGTTAAAGATGAGGCCTATCTTGAAAATCCTGGCCAAGTACAAGATCAACCTGGACACGTCTGAAAAGACTGCGATGGAGCATGTCATCAAGAAGAGGGGCTTAATTAATCAGTAGCCTTTGTACTGTGTATATATTCTTGCCATCAGGACATCACATGACCTGACTCTGACAACTCTGTCTTTACAAAATACGAATTTTATTGCCGTTATTACAGCAATAAAAAGTATGAGATTTCACCAGCCTAGAGGACAAGTCTCACAATAAACACTCAAATGTCACACAAATGTGTATATGCTCTATTAGAGTGGTTTTGCTGTGTCTCTCATTCTGTTCTTTCACTAAATGTCTGACTGATTTCAGTTACTTTTTGATCCAAATTAAAATACAAGAGGAGGCAACTAATTATTATAAAAATATATCATAATGTACAAATTATAATGCCTTTATTATAGATTATTTAACACACAATATGTGGAAACTCCTATGCATAACAGACGTCACCTACCTATAAGGTAAACAAAATGGAATATTGATAATGGGCTATTGCTATGTAATGCTTGTAAGTTGTCAGGTTTTATTGTTTTCACCCGAGTGTGTAGAAAATGCATTAACATTTACAGTCGGAGTGTGAAGAGGAATTTAAGCAATACAGTAAAAAAAATGCTCCAGAAGGTAATGTCACTTTAAAAACTACATTACCCATAGATCTTACGTTTCCGGGGAAAAGGCGGATGTCCCGTTTGATTGGTCAACCAGCACCTTTCAAAAACAGTGCGCCAGTGTGTGTGAGTGGTGGATTTTTCGTGATAGTTGAGAATTTGGATCATATTAACTTTAGCAGCGGTCCTGCTGCGCCACTGTTTCTTTATATGGACAAAACATATACTTACTATATGTAGTAAATAAACGTATTTCTACACCAGTCTCCAGCTCCGGGTGAGTTGTAAGTAAACGCTCTTTTAGCTGCGTTAACGTTCATCGAGCTGTGTCATGTCTGTGAAGGACTGTGTCGCTAATGTTAGCTAACTGTCCAGTTCACTCGCTCTGTCGTGTCTTATCATTAAACAAACCGTAACGAGCGTTGTTCCCGACAGCTTTCGACATGAAGTATTTGAAAGTGGACGAGTACATCCAGAAGACTGCCTCTGTGCCAGAGACGAAGCTCTTACACCAAGAACTGGAGGTTAGTTTAACGTGTATCTCCTCAAAAAAGCTGTTGCAAATCGACCAAAGATGGGATAATGTGCTATATTTTCGTGTATCGCGTGATGAATGTCAATTTCCATTATCGGGACAAATAAGAATTGTAGTTGAAAAACATTAATATTTCATATGAGTGACTTCAAAATGCTGTCTAGCTCACCCACACCTAGTCATTTAAGTGTAGTCGTTTTTCACTTTAGAATCAGAATATCTGATGCATATTTGGTGTATAACATTTTGTTCCTTCAGATTTAAGCAACACTCAGGAAGCAAACAAGGAGCAAGATTTAAAACATTTTTTTTTATGTATGTGTATATATATATATGTGTGTGTGTGTGTATGTATGTATATATATATGTGTGTGTGTGTGTATATATATATATATGTGTATATAGATATATATATATATATATATATATATATATATATATATATATATATATATATATATATATATATATATATATATAAAGATATATATATATATATATATATATATATATATATATAAATATATAAAGATATATATATATATATATATATATATATATATACCTACATGTCATCGGTTTGTGTTTATTAAGACCTTTATGTTCTAAGGCAATAAATATAACTGAATCATAAATAGAATCTGTAAATATAATGCATGTACAGAAATACAGTTAAAGTGACATATAAAGCACATTTTTACTATTATTGCAATGATGGGATCATTGGGTTTTCATTGAGATCCAAAATATTTGACTATTGTTTTTGTTGTAATTGAGAAGCCATTTGTGGCACATTCAAATAAACATGTCATGAAAATGTGAATAATAAAATGAGACAATTTCACAAATTTCTTGGAGAACCCATCTCCAGTTGCTGTGTCAGAATCAGGAAAGTACCATCTTGTGTGTAAAATAATCACATAACAAGTAACCATTGTACTAAAGATTATCTTAATTTTGTTTGCTTTAAATTTTCCAGAACTATGTGAAGAGCCGACCAGGCCTTCAGGGTCGCACACTGTGTGACAGGATCATCAGAGCGTGTAACCATCAACTTGGAGTTGGGTGCCCTGACTCTGACCATATCAGGCAACTTGTAAAGCTGGTGGAGCTTTCTCTTCATGGTTATGACCGTTCTCCGGCACTTGCTCTTCAGAACAGTCCACTGTACATGGAGAAGATCATTTTTCACATTGTCAAGAAGCTAAGCTCCTTAGAGGCTCACAGTCTGTGCAGTCATGTTGCTGGGGTGCTTTGCAATAGGCTTGCTTCGGCACAACAGGTATGTATTATTTTTAACATTGATGTTACTGAATTGGAGCTGTGTATCCCACATACTCACGTGCATGGTTACTTCATTACCTTCACCATTAACCAGATCTGTATGATTCCTAGACCGACGACTACAATGTCCTTTTGCGGAGCTGCTTCTCTGTGCTCTGGAGTGGATTGTCTGCTACCAAATACAAGAAAACCCTGAGTCACAGGGAAAAGCTCCACTGCCAGATGCAAGCTCTGAGCTTCCTCATGTTGTTGGATACAGAAAATGCAACTCCATCCTTCTCCAAAGCTCCCATATACACAGATGATGCTGTTGCTGAATTTCAGAGTGTCAGTGGAGTGTTGTCCAAGGAAGATGCTTCTTTTCTTGTCCAGGAATTACACTTGCTTTTCGACAGATTTCAGACCTGTGGTCCTGACTGCAAAGACGAAGGGTTAAAGCAGTTTGTTAAGAAATCAAGTGTATATGTGTTTTCAGAAATGCTGCTAATTGTAATTAAGACTCTTTGTGAGTCTGGCCACTACGGAATGGCGTCCACCTTCCTGAATGAAATTGATATAAAGGTCAGAGACTGTACTGACTGTCAGTGTACAGCACTATTGCTTGGCAAGTGGGCAGTAGAGGTTCATTCAACAATGAAGGCTGGTGGGGAGGTTGACCAGGCTTTGACAAACTGTGCTCGAGCTTTGAGGTCTCTCTCAGTGAAGATGGGGGACCAAGAAGCCCATGCAGTTCTCGAAGGCTGCGGACTAGTGGTTTGGGCTGTCGAGGATGGACACAACCAGGGCTTAAGTGCTCCTGTACTCCTGGCCTGGTTTTCTTTCCTTGAGGAGCAACAGGAACAAATAACGAAAATGCTGAAGAAGGTGAGCGTAGTTGCTGATCGGACACATATCCTGTATTATTCTGATAACTTTGAGAAGTTGTTAATCTGTGACTTGTTTGTTTTTCTGTTCACAGAATTTGACATGCCCGCCTGAGAGCAGCAAACTGCAACAGGCCCTTTGTTTCAGTATGTATCAAGGCTTTGTGTATGCATACGAGAGCATGCTTGCATCACAGGTGAGAGTAAAATCTATAAGGCTTACTATTCAAAAACATGCTTTTACAGCTGTGAATGTTCTCTGATTTAGACTTAACCTCAGATTTGTAATTTGTCATCATCAGCTGGAAAACAGCGATATACTGAACAGAGTGCTACTTTACTGCCAAGCCACAGCTGGACAGATGATGACTGAGCTGCGAAAGCTACCTAGTGAAAGCCTTCTCATCAAAGCAGGTGTTTATAATCTATTAACCTTTTATTATTTGATTGGTTATTATTTATTTACTGTATATGAGTTAAAGCTCGAGTTAAAACTAACTGTTGTTAAATACATTTTGTTTAAGTTAAAGAATGTATTCTGTTATTTATTATTAAACGGGCCAAACCAAACATGAAAACAAAAGAAAAATTACCAGCTTATATCAGCCATAGTAGAAAAACATTGATCAACTTCTAAGTTACATGCAGTGATTTAGTATTGTTATAACATCCTTTTTTCTGCTCACTGTGTGTCTGCAGTGATTACTGTCAGCAATTTAGTTTGCGGATTGTACAACCGGCGTCTCTGTGACCAGGCCTTCAAACTTGTGGAGATTCTATGCAGGGATCTATGCAAGAACTGCCCCATCTCACTGTCTGGTGATCGGGTAAATCTTTCTGAATCATGTTTAATTTTGCTATAATACATAACAGTCATGTTCAAGGGGGAAACCTGTTTTACACATATATAGGGTGAATTCCAATTCCTTGCTTAACCCTCAATCTCAAAAATGCGCGCTCCCTCTAGTGCAAGTGCTGTCCCGATTCTCAGAAAAATTAAGTTGAGGGGCAAGTTTAAGGGCTGTATCGCCCTCAATATTGAGATTTTCCGAGACCACCCTTGGGAGCAAGGGCTACCCAGAATGCATTGCGTGTTTTCACATAAGAAAGATGGTGTCGAAAGCAGCGAAGCCAGTGCGATACAAATTAAGTATTTTCTTTGTTAATAGAGATATAAAAATTATGAAAACCATTGTATTATCTTAGTTAAATTAGTTAATTCAACTGTCAGCTGAATATGTCCGTGGTTGTGGTATTTGTATGAGTATCATTATAATTAACTGACAACCTAATAACTTGACTGAAATAAAATAATAAATAAATAATTGTGACGTAAATGTGTTGTTCTTCTTCTTTTTTGGAGTTGACAGACTGGACGCAGCTTTCGCGTTATTCTGCCCCTCGCAGTCTGAAGACGTATCTGCATTTAAGGGGTGTCCCATTTCTAAGTGACAAAATAACCCTCAACACTTGGTTTTGAGGGCCAGTTAAGATAAGGGTTGAGCTTGAGGATTAAGATGGGAATTGGAATTGGCCCATAGTATATACACAGAATATGTACAGTTCACTTCTAATTTATAATTCTTATACTGTCGTCATTCAGTTGAGTCGACCCTTCATGCTGGCCGTGCAGGCATCTCGGAGGGCTGGACAATTGGAACAAGCACTGGACTGGGTGATTCTGTGGCTGAAGGCTCTGGGTGACAATATTCCTACTCTTATGGCTGAACCGGTCTCACTGTGGGTGAAAATAAAGATCGATGCGGCCCGTAACTCTGAGGAGGACATTCGACTTAGGTACTGATTCCTGCCCAGATATAAAAGTTGTTCATCGTTGTGTTCATTTTCTGCTGATTTTGTGTCTTGTAGTGACTGTTAACAATGTAGTTGGTGTAACTGAGGATTTTGAATTGTTTTATTTATGTATGGTAACATAATGGAAAGGAAATTTACAACTGTTGGCTTCAGGACACTGCGTGATGGTTTTGATCCCGACGTCCCTGATGAGAAAGTAATGCTCTGCCTTTTGGAGGAAGAGTTGCGTGCCTATAAGGAAGTGGCAGGCGACACTGCCCAGGAGCGATACAACACTCTATGCGATCTGTTGGAAATATGCCATGAGGAAAGCTCTCACACCCACCTACGTGCTGTTTACCTCTGTGAAATGTCCCAAGTCGTGTGCTTCCAGGATTTCAGCGAACAGACTGACTGGTAGGAGCTGGCACCTACATCCACATCAACAAGTAATAGTGTTCCATGACAGACACAGTGTCAATCTGTCTTTACATCCAGGGTTAAACTTATGTTTTCTGCTGGGCCTGGCTCTGGTGAATCTTCTACATTTGCAAAACTGCATACAGCACCATACTGGTCTTAAAAAGAATGAGCTGCCCACAACCTTTCTCAGTGTTTATTGTGTTTCTTTTCAACTTCATAGCTCAGCGGTTGATTTTACCCAAGAAGCTTTAAGGTTGCTGGAAGAAGAACCAGTGAATGCAGAGAATGCTGATAGACTGAAGGACGACAAGGCCCATGCTTCGCTTTGGTTCTTTATCTGCACTCTCGAGAAGAACCTCCAGGAGGTTAGCACTGCTGGATCTGTCCCGATTCTATGCATAGATATTCAGGAGCCACTCTGTTTATTTCGTTATACCAGTATTTTTTGATATTTTTATATATCAAAGATTATAACACTTACTTTTGGAATTGAATGATTTTTAACTGCATCCGTTTGACTAAATGCATAGTAGTTGTGTCATAAAAAATGCTGTGTTAATTTTGTCCAGGCCATTGAAAGGGACAAAACACTGAGAGAGGTGCGCGAACAGTCGCGAAGTGTGGCCAATCCCATAGGAACCAATGATTTGGATTATGAGGACAAGCAGAAAACACAAGACAGCATTCTGGTTTATGATGGCCTGCATTTCAACCTTGCTGCAGAAAACAGTAGGAACCAATATTTCTCATATTGTACATTGCCTTGTTATTTTGCTCTGGAATGTATAATTCTCATGTGTAGGGCTGATTTATTTTCATTCATTCATTTAATTGTTTTCGCAATTAATTGAGCATGTTTGGTCCATAAAATGTCAATTGTTTCCCAAATCTGTTTAATTATTTATTTTCTTTTAAGAACTGTGTAAACCTTTGGAAAGAGCACTGGATGAGTGGGCTGTTCTTCTTCAGAGTCAAGCTCTACCTTCGGTCAGGAACTCCAAACAGACCTGCAGCTCAATAGTTTTGACTGCAGCTCTCTTCAGACTTATGGGAAAGGTAATGGCACATTATGGACTATTTAGTTTTTCGTTCTCTGTTAAGATACAAATAGATTTTGATCATGAAATGAATGATTTACTGTCAGTATTAATTAGATTGATTGATCAGATTTCTGCTCTCTTGTAGCCTTTAAAGGCCCTGGACGCTTACAAACTTGCAACTGGACTTTCACGCCACCTGTCTGACACACATCTTTGTGTCAGTTCACTCTGTCAGTCAGCCAGCCTCCTTTTGGATATGGGTGCCCCTGAACTGGCTATGGTAAAGCAGTTTAATGATTGTCTCAGGCCAACAAGAATCATTTTATATTGGGGGAAAAAGGTATTTATTGTGCATTTTTTCCTTCTGTGCTTTTGTTTCAGGCACAGTTAGAGCAAGCAGAAAAAGTTGTAACTTCAGAAACCACCAGTGAAGGACCTTCATCCATTTCTATGCTGGCCCTTCTGTTGAACGCTCAGTACTACTACAGCACAGGGCAGGTAGGTAACAAGTCTGCCAGCACTGTTTTAGTTTTTATATTAATGCACTGTATTTGCTGAAACGGTTGAATTTCAACATGTGCCCCTCTCTTCTTGGCCATATTTCAGGTGGGTAAAGGAGTGCCATATCTGTGTGAGGTGCTTAAAGAAGTGAATGAGCAGAGACCGTCAAAAAGTTGGTACCTGCTTCGTGCTCGGGCTCTACAGACCTGCAGCTCCTACCTGAGTTTGGACACAACCGTGCTGTCACAGGCCGAGCGCACACGTATCACAGAGCATGGTTAGCAGAAGCATTTGATCCGCTTTATATTACCATTATAGTCGTCTTTGTATTTTACAATGTGAAATGGTCATATTAAGGTTTGCAGCTATATCTAAGTATGGATCCGTGTTTGTGTCTTAGGTATAAATAGCCCAGACACTGCCCTGTACGAAAGTCTGAAGCTTCTCTGTAGCCTGCTGGTCACTTTGGTGGGGAAAGGCCTGTATGGGACAAATGGCAGCAGTTCAGATGTGCGCTTCATTGACCAAGGTATGTTTTTCTTTAATGTGAACATAACATTTGATTTGGAAAAACAGAATTTTGCTTTTGTTTTGTTAATGCTTTCAAGTATGTAAACACCTCCTCCACTCTCGCTGTCTCTCTCCATGGTCCATGAGTAGGTGATAACCTAGTGGTGAAATGGCAGCTGCTCTCAGAGCTGTTAAACTGCTCTGTGAAGATGGTGGCTCTTAGGAGCAACTGTGGGGCCATCAATGATGCCAGGCTCCAATGCCTAGAAGCACTGAAACTGGCTAACAAACTGCAAGCACTCAGCAAGTAAGCACATAAACATCATGTATAGAACATAGGCTTATTGTATGGTTGCATGTTTACAGTTACTGTCAAACTGTTATTAAAGTGGTTTTATTTTTGGTATTATTGGTAGATTGTTTTGTATTTAAAGGTAGTTTGCATTTTTGTTCAGGTGTTCAAAATAAAAAAAATATTGTATTTGCACATAGTTATGCCTATGTGCAGCACAACATATAATGCTCTATTCTTTGAGGGAAAATATTATTTTGTTGTTTTTCCAGATGTGCTGAGCTGCTGGTGATAAAAGCAGAGTTGGAGCTGATCCAGGGGGAGAGAGAAGAAAGTGGAGCTGACTTGGACAATGTCAGAAACCTTCTGGAGCTCTGCACAGGTCAATTAAATACATAGCTAGTTGTTCAAATATTTAATTTTATTATTGTTGACTGTACATCAGACTTCATTATCAGTATGCCACTCTGCTGCCATTTGAAATATTGTTTGCCTCCTTTTCTGACCTGTCTAATTGACTTCGTTTCCTCTCAGATTTTTCCGATCAGGTGCAAAAGACAGAGGTGAAAATCAAGCCCAGGAAAGGTCGCCCTGCTAAGAAGCCTTCCTCACCCCTACCAACAATGGAGGATGACTTTAAAGGCATCCTTAGCACTAGATGGATTGCTAAAGAACCCATTATTAGGGATCTGACCAGCTCCCCGCCTCTCAAAGCCCAGCCACGTCGTTGGCTGTCCTCTCTGGCACATGAATCTAACTGCGAGTGCCCCTGCTGCTCTGAGCCCTGTCTGGGCCGTGCTACTGCTCGCTGGGCTGCTACACAGGCCGACCTGGTTCTCAAGCTGGATCCCAATGATGCCAAAGTCAGTTTAAAACTTCAGTGGGCAACATTATCCCGCTGTACTAGCCTCTCTGCTAAACTTGGAGCAAAACTGGCTAAACTATTCCCTCCCAATGGCCCCACAAAAGGCTCCTATATACCGTCCTTGATGCAAGACGTGGTGGGCCGCGTGTACCTTCACATGGCCCTGTCTGGGCTGGAGCCAAAGCTCAACAGCAACTGTGGTATATGGAAAGTTCTGGAAGCTGGCCTAGCATTTGTTGATTCCATGCCCTCTCCTGTGCTGACACCTGTAAGAGCAGGCCTAATGGGTATTAAAGCCATTGTATCATTGATCACATTGGCTGCCAAAAAAGGGTACAACCCAGAGGAGCTTTTCTCAAATGTTTGGACTTGGAATGCACCAGCAGAAAATAAAGAGCTGAAATTGGAGCAGAAAGCTGTAGCTGCCTCTTCCTTGGGGAAAAAGTCGAAAGACACTGATATTCCTGAAAAACCTAAGGAGGCAAAGAAGGTCAAGGCTGTCAAGCCCAAGATTCAAGCTCCAACAAGCTCCTCGACCAGAGGGAAGTTACTGTTTCCCATGACTCCAGTGATGGTGAAATCAAAGTCCTCTGTTAAGGAGCATAGCTGTTTTGACTTCAACACTGACATACCCACTTTGGCTTTTACCCCCGTTCAAAAGGTAAAAGCTCCTGTTTCAGTGAGGAAAGCACCGAGAACTGCCTCCAAGCAGCAGTTTCATGTGTTTGAAGAGTGTTCACCTGTTCAAGAGAAAATCCAACCTGTGCCTGCTGCTCCCAGACGCACAAAGAAATCACGTTTCAAGGTAGGCATCAAATCAGAGGTAGATGTTTTGAAATGCATTGTTTTTTTCTAATTAAATAATAATAAAAACTTTGATTTTTGTTATAGGTGGAGTTTAGTGATGAGAGTGACTCAGAAGCCAGTACCCAAACAGAGTCCAAAGAAAAGCTGGACATTCCTAAAAAACGGACAACCACGAGAAAAGCTGCCCAAAGTGCTAAGACGGTCTCCGATCGACCTTCTGAGAAAATACAGCCCAAGAGGCAAGTAAAGAGCAAAACAAGTACTGCAGTGCATCGGGTCACGTCCTCTGAGGATGATGAAAGTTTGGTGTGTCAACCCGCCCCAACGAGAAGAGGAAGAAGCAGAAAAGTGTTGTCCAGGACCGAGGCAGAAACACTGGAGGAGCCGGACAAAATGAGGACCATAGAGGAGGAATCTAATCACGCTCTGGACATGAGCATTGAGCAGCTTAGGACGTCAGACAATGAGACTGAAGACAGTCCTGTTTCAAGTAAGTGCTTTTACTGTGTGTTTTATAAACATGAAGGTAACTATATGACTATCTCTGCAGCCAAATGTTGCATTGGCTTAAAATAATCAGAGATGTAAGTGGAGGAATGCTTTGCTATTAGAACATATTTTATATATTGTGATTATGCAGCTTGTAACTAGGGATGCACTGATTAATCGGCCAGTGATCGGAACCAGACGATTTTCGCGTGATCGGCAGCAATCGCCGACTGGCCGGTCAGACAGAAATAATCCGATTTTAATAAGCCGGTCAATGCACTCGCATCACGCAGCATCAGCAACACGCGTGCACGCAACTGTTGCGGAGATTTGATTATTAAGTGAGTCGACCAAAGATGGAGTTTCCTGGAGTCAGAGATGAGTTAAGTTGAAAAGCTTTATTGGAAGCAGCTCAGATCTGAGGAGAACTGAGACAATGCCGAACATAAAACAAGTATGTTAACAGTTGGGCATCCTCTGTCAGTCTGCCTGTGAGTCCCAGAGTTAGGATACTTAAAGGTGCTTCTTCTGCTGATACATGGAGCTGACCTTGGGGAGGACTGCGCAGTAGCGTCAGTCCTCTGCCCCAATCCGGTCAACTACACGAACATGTAGTAGAGTAGGGCTGGGTGGTATACTGATTCACACGGAATACCGTTTTTTTTCGTTATTATATTAATTTTTAATATACCGCCATACCGGTGTATTTGATTACACAACATCCGTGCAGCCGCGGCGCTGCTGTCTGCTTAGCGAGTGAGCACGCTCTGCGTTTCATTAATGTTTATATATTTGTTTCAATCACTGAATGAAGCCTGTCATATTTTGGACAAGTCTGGACCTTAAATCACTTGCACAAAACTTTTGATCAGCACTCTGCATTTGTTTGTTTGTCATTTAAACCTGTATGAGCAGAGAGCGCGAGGCATTGTTGGCATGGGACGGGAGAGAGAGAGCGAGATCTGCGCTCTTGGTCATTAGTTAATTTACTTATTTGTGTGTAGGTAATATGTTGTGAAATATGTTTAAACTCAAATAAACTACACATACAGGGAGTGATTCGTTTTTGTATTTTTTGTTGGATATTGGATGTGAACTGATTGCATTTCTATGTTAAAATGTTAATTAAAGAAAATATGCAAAATGATATATCTTTCTGTATGCTGTAAAGTGGTTTGAAAAAATTGAAATCGGAATCGGCTAAAATCGGTATCTGCAGGTCAAACTTCTTGAAAAATCGGAATCGGCCCCAAAAATCGGTAGGTGCATCCCTACTTGTAACAATGTAATTACAAAAATGGCTTAGAAGCGGAGATTTCTATCAATATCTCTTGCATTTCTGATCCAAACGCCACTAAAGTTGGCACTGCAAACACTGGTGCCTTAAGTCACCTGCCATTTTTGGAACTGGCTTCCAAAAAAACAGGGTACACCCTAGATAGGTCGCCAGTCGGAAGGCTAACATGCACGTTAGCCTTGTAGTCACATTCACACCTATGGGCAATTTTAAGTAAATTACTAACCCCTGCATGTTTTGGGACTGCGAGAGAAAACCAGAGAACCTGTAGAAGACGCATGCACACTCCATGCAGAAAGAGCCATAGGCAATATAATATCTGTCATTATATTTGCAATTTTCCAAAAATGTTGAGCTCTACTTTCCAAATAAGTACAAATATCATGCTGCGGTTTGGTACTGTACAGTATGTATTTTTTTGCGTTTCCATTGAGAAAAGTACCAAAATAACCAGACCCTTCCATTTTTTGGCACCCCTCCCTTGGGGTAAAACTTTAAAATGGTACAGTACGTTTCAGGTTGGCACTAGAGGGGCTCCATCCACAACAGTCAGCTGAAAAAGGTCACTCCTTTGCGACCTGTGTGAGTATCACATAGACGCCGAGGCAATGACACAAACTGAGCAGGGAAAAAAAGCTGCTGGATATCATTGTCCTCTTTTTTTTCTTTTTTTTTTCCCGTGTCTCATTCGATGGCTCGAGGCTTTACCGAACCGAACCGTTCCATGATGTAAATGCAGCATTATTGGCCATTAGCTATAGCTGGTAAGTAGAGAGTTGGTTCCTTATCCAATTTTCTGAATTGTTTTTGTTTTTCCACCAGGAAATCTCTCACTGGAGGATGTTCAGTCATTGCTCTGTTCTGCCTGGCTGACCCTTCAGCACTTCCCTTCTCCTGCCATTTACCCGACCCTCTGTGCTCTTCTGGCCTTGGCGTTGGGACAGCAGGACCCTGTTACTACAGCAATGCTACACGTCCAGTCGGTGGGCGTCGCAAGTCGTCATCGTACAATCAGGCATTTAGCCAGCTGTCTCAAGTAAGACTTGTAATTTATTGCCAGCATTTTTATTTACATCGTCACAAATCTCTGTGTGAAAAATACTAATCATTTACATTATTTTTGTTCATCTAACAGAAAGCTGAGAAAGTCGTCAAATGAATTGACAGACAAGATGGATGCTCTGAGTCTGAAAGAGCTCAGTTCGACCGAGCCCAAGACTTCAGCTGAACAAAGGTTGACTCAGCTGGAGAACATCTTCTCCTTCCCTACTGCTGACTCTTCATCTTTCCCCCAGATCCACTGCCTGGAGTTTCTCCAGCAAATTCAACACCTTCCCCCAGGTAAAGTAGTAAATACATTTCTTATCTCACTAGAAAAACCTCCATGTTTTTATCTACGACATGGTAAGTATTTGTACATCTGCAATTATGTCCTCCCTCTTGCTATTTAGATTAGGGTTATGATGATTATAACATTTGCACTGCAAAGTTATCATATATCTAAACCCAGGCCTCAGATATATAATAACTTTATAAATGAATTGCATTACCAGTAAATGGGTACTACTATTCTGTTATGTCTGACCCAAGAACCTGGCTTTATAAATGGTAGGAAGTAGCATGGAGGCCTGACTTTTTGATGCATTGTAATGGAACAGGGAAGAAAGTTAGCATGTCCACCCAGATGCCATGTTGCCTATTATGTGATGATACCTGTGGCTACTGAAGAATCCTTTGACCTGGGAATGAATACTGATGAGTGATTACACTTCCCACTAAAGACGAAACCTCCATGCAAGGAGGTGTCTGTGGGTTTTTGTCCATTTGTGAAAGGGGATTTCACTTTGTCTTACGTATCCCTTCTCTGTTCTGCAGGGGTGACGGTGTGTATGATGTCCATGTTTGGAGTGAAACCTGGACAAATGGGCGACAGCATTATGCTGACGCGTCTTGAAAAGGGATGTGATCCTGTCACTGTTCATATCCCCACATCTAAGCTGCAGGTGATGATGATGATGATTTGTCTTAATTTACTAACAAATATTACCAAGTCTGTGACAAACCTTGACTTTTGTTGTTGTCATGTAGCGCCCCATTAGTTGGCTCGTGCAGGAGATGGACAGTATTTTGGTGGAACAGAAGGTTGTGAGCTGTGTGTCTGAGAAAGCAAAGTGGTGGGAAGGCCGCATTGCTCTTGACTCTCGAGTTGAGGTAAGGGAAACTTGAGGTTCTGTTTTTTACAATTTAAGTGCAAGCACAATTACAATTTGTGTCTGCCCAAGTGTGTTCGCTATATTAGAATTAATATTGTTTATATTTAGTTTTTTGATCAGAGTATCGTCTCCCAGATGCATTGACTCTTTGCTAGATTTCTATTACTGGGTAGGAAAAGAGAATGAAAGTTAAACAGACATGTAGATCGAGAAAACCGGACCAGGTTTTATCTCCATCAAGGAGGATATGCGTTTGTCTGGGTTGGTCTCGTCTGTGATCAAAATCATTTAAAAAGATAAAGTATAGCTATTAATTCAATATTCTAGGGATGTAGGTAATGCCCATAGTAGAAAATCATGGATTCTTGATTTTCAAACAACATTGCAAGATGGGGGAGTTTATTGTTTGGGAAATTGAGTGGCCTTGACTGGGTTTGTTATGTCTTTGTTGGGGAAAAAATGACTTGCAGCATCTGTTGAGAGAGATGGAAGAATTGCTTGGATGCTGGAAGAGCCTTCTTCTACCACTTTCCTCATATCCAGAGATTTCCAGTCAGGCCCAGCATCTCTACAAAGCATTGTCTTCAAGAGGATTCACAGGCAATGAGGAGATGTTAAAGGTGTGGATGTGTTTTTTTATTTTACACTTTTTTTTTTCACTCAATGGATCCTGGGGCGTCACTGTGACCCTCCACTCTTTTACAGTACAGCAACCACTGAACTTCTGACTTTTGTTCCAGGCTTTGCTGTCTGCATTTCCTGTGCTCTCCCAAGAGGACATACAGAGATTTACTATTGGGGTTTCTCACTGGGACATGGAGTGTGATCAGCTTCTCCAAACAGCTGTGTCCCAAGTTTCAGAGAGAGACCAGCCCCATGGTCATGTGGTTCTCATATTAGACAAGGTTGGTTATATTGTCTCTGTCAAATACAGAATAGCACTATGACAAAACATTGCCCTGGAACAGAGTTGTGCTGAAGTGAAGTGAACAATTACCATGAGTCCCGTTTGCTTTGCAGTACCTGCAGAAGTTGCCATGGGAGAGCATCTCCATCTTAAATTCTCACTCAGTCAGTCGAATGCCTTCACTTCACTCACTGATTGGACTGAGCCTTCAGAAGGAGGTCAGATTAAACCCTGTAAATATCATTGTGCTGCAGTGACTCTTCAGTGGTAGATATAGGTCTCCATGCATTATTTTTTTCACCCCTTCAGACTGACTCTCACTCCATCCTGAAGCGAGGCGTGGATACAAGGAAGGTGTATTATGTGCTGGACCCTGATGCTAATTTAGGTCACTCTCAGGTCCTATTCAAGGAGTGGTTTAGCAGGTAAATACTGAGACATTTAAAACAAGATGGTGAAACTTGTCACAGTTCCGTTTGTAATTTATTATATCAATATTCTGCTTAAAGTCAACTGGATTGGGAAGGCATGTGTGGTGTGGCTCCTGACTCTGGTCAGCTGGAGGAAGCTGTAGCAACCAAGGATCTCTACATGTGAGTTAATGATGATTTTAATCACCCTAACGGAGAGATCAATGAAGGCTAGAAGGCTGTTAAGAAAAATGCATTTTCCGACATTGTGTTGACAATACAGAAGTATGGAATGAAATGATAAAGTACTATGATTGAAAGGCTCTAATATGGTTAGGTGACTGAATCTTCAGAAAGCACATATTGTTGAAAGGCTGAATTAAGAAAGACCTTGATAATGTTGGCTTATTGATGGAGATTAGTGGGATACCACATGGATTAAATAGTTAACATTTTAGTGTGTGATGTGATGACCCGTTTGTTTATTTGCTTTGGTTCCTGCAGTTACGTGGGTCATGGTGCAGGCGCTCGGTTCTTAGACAGTCAGATGGTCCTGAAGCGACAGATGAGAGCTGCCTCTCTGCTCTTTGGCTGCAGCAGTGCTGCTCTGGCAGTGCGTGGGGACCAGGAAGGACATGGCATCATCCTCAATTACCTCATATCAGGCTGGTAAGATATCTATGTGCAGTTGAATGAATGAATTTTAATGCATGTTTTACAAGAAAAATAGGATTAAGACATTGGCAAATGGCAGGGGGGTTTTTTTGTTTGTTTTTTTACCTGGCAACTAGGGATGTCACTGTTAACGGTGTAACGGTAAACCGCGATAAAATTTTTGACGATAATAATTACCGTCTTCATTTAAAAAAAAATTATTATCTCGGTGAATAACCGCGCCCGCGGTGTAGGCACGTGAGCCTTTCCATAGTCTCCGTCTGCTGAAGTTTTCGCGCAGACGCACTCTGTAGCCTACAACTTGATGTTCAAACTTTATCGAAGCTGGAATCATGGCCGAAGGAGGAGACGACAGCCCTCAGGACATATACGTATATGAAAACTCATCCATAACAGTTTAGCGCGGTGCTGGCGTCACGTCATCATCTCAGACAACTACCGTGTGTGTCCTGCTCTCTTTCAGCCGCTGAATAATCCATCTGTTTGTTGTTTTTGTGACGATGAAGTCTAACACGTTAGCATAAAGATCGCTAGCTTAAAATGCTAACAGTCCACACACCAGCAGTCTCTGAGCTTTCGCTGTCCTTGTGAAGATGTTCAGCCACAGACAATTAGCGTCCTGTTCTCCTTGCCTTCCTTTGTCAAACAAAGCTTTTGTTGATGACTGCTTTGATGATAATCACGCTTTAATTTCGCACACACACACACACACACACATAAGCACAGGAAAGTTCTAGGCACTATCTCTCCCCTCCTCGCTCTCTCTGCGTGAGAGCTGCATATTAATTAGCCATGTGTATTCTCCGTGATCGTCGGCTGATTGGCTGAAAAAGCAACAAAAGCTCTGGAATGTGAGATCGCCACACCCAAACTAGGAGTGATTCACAGCGATAAAACAACCTTAATTCAAACACAAAGTTTATGGTTTTAAGACCCAAAATACTGTGTCAATAATGTTAACATGATAGTACAGCTGCAGCGCCCACCGCCAGCATATTAAAAATGCATAGCTTTTAGGACTATCAATGCTTTCTGAACATATTCACACACTTTTAAAAAAAATACCGCGATAATACCGAAAACCGTGATAATTTTGGTCACAATAACTGTGAGGTTCAATTTTCATACCGTGACACCCCTACTGGCAACCTAATGAATGCGATTCATGCACCAGTTATCAAATTATATATCTAGGTTTTGGAAGTTTCTTTGTATGTGATATTGACACACGATTAGCACCAACAAGGAAAATCTGATTTTAGCCACTTGACAAAGGGTTCACCTAATAATTTATAAGTCTAGAATATGTTTAAAGCTTTGTCTCAGCAGTAAACCATTTTTCCCAGATAGGAAATGATTTTTTTTTAAACTGCTCACTCTCAACCAAAGTTATTGGAGAAAATTAGCATCATTAGCTTGCAGGGACATGCGAGCTGCTGGTATTTGGCTGCCTTGTTTGAGTTGCATTGCAACTTGACAAAAAATTTCAACACTGTCACATTAACTGTGAGTCAAGTCCAAGGTCATAAAATAACACGTTTAAGCTGGAGTAGTGGAAGTAGTGGAACAACGACTCCTGTGTGGTGTGCTGTGATTTTGACTTTGGTGCACGGAGTAAGTGGTTTTCCAATTGAAAAAGGTCTGTCTATTTGTTAGAAATAACATCAAATGTATTGATGACGTAAGCAGGCATAGATTTTCTAAAATCATTTTTGTGTCCCCATGATTTCAGTAGTGAGTGTCTGTGTCTCAGGCTGATTTCCAGCAACAGCAGTATGGAATTAGATTTGTGTCAGACTGTTAGTATATCATGAAACCACTTTTAAAATGAAAAGAACTGGACTATCACTTTTTAACAGCAACACTGCTAAACATGGTGCAGTCACATCTGTTGTTCCTAATTTAAAAAAAAATACTTCACCTTCTAAACAGAGACTATTCATTGTGTGATACACTCTCATTTAATTATATTCTGTGACCTTTTTCCCTCCTTAGCCCCTTTGTTTTGGGAAACTTATGGGATGTGACAGATCGGGATATTGATCGATTCACTAAAGCCTTGTTGGAGTCCTGGCTATCTGCTGGGCCTGGAGCCTCCCTCCTGGATTATATGGGCCGATCGCGTCAGGCCACATATCTGAAACACCTCATTGGAGCTGCACCTGTGGTCTATGGTTTACCTGCCCACCTGCAGTAGATGGGATGGAAAAGCCATCAAAAGTATTTTAAAAGCAGGGTGTAAATGATTTATGCAGTATTTAAGCTTTAATGGTGTGACTATTTGAATTTCATTTAAACCTTTTGCAAAAATGTATGTATTGGATTGCCTTAATTTAAAACCAATGCCTCAATGTTTTAAACCAATCCAACAGTGTTGTGACAATGTTTTTTAAACCTCTCCCGTTTTTATAGTGTTTGAATGTGCTTGATGGTGTAATGTTTATTTTAAAATCTTAAATAAATGTGATTTCACATGCAGTCCGTGGTTGGATTGGCAGTACTATGTTTCCTGGCGACATGCAATTAAACCGAAAGAGCATTGACACTTAAAAACAAGTTGTTAATCATCGTCTTAGCCACAAGGTGGCGTCGCTTCAAACTAATGGAGCTGAGTTTGACCCGGAAACACTATCACAAAGCAGGTCATCATCTGGCATCGCGCTTGCAACATGGCGGTGAATCTCACAGACCTTTCCCTTCCTCAGCTGGAGGGACTAAAAACTCAGCTAGATCAGGTAACTAATGAAGATTTATGTCGTTTTTATTTCTGTGTATCGTTCTTGCATATTGAATGCATGAAAATAATAAAATGGATGATAAGTGGACAACGTATAAGCTAACTCCGGAAGCTGACGCTAAAATTAACTGTTAAATGCCTGGTGTGTATCACGTTACGCACGGTGTCCGTCTGTCTTTATCAAGTCTTGCATGACATTATGGGGATACACTTACCCCACCTAGAATTACCTTATACATAATGTGTGCATATTTGGTTGAGGTCTTATTAGGTATTGTTAGATCTCCTCTCCTCCCAGTGGATGGTAACCAAGTGTAGTTGTAAATTAACAATGTTAATATCCACGAACTGTCCATATGTACAACTGCATCCTTGTTGAATCCAGATTTTCTTTTGAATTCTCTGTTGCATTAACTCTGGCCTTGCTTGTTTTGCAGGAGGTTGAGTTCTTGACATCTTCAATAGGTCAGCTCAAAGTGGCCCAGACCAAGTTTGTCGATGCCAAAGATAGTTTGAGTGTACTGAACCAAAACAATAAAGGTGAGTAAAATGACATTTAAATTTGTAATGCTGCTTAAACAGAATTTCTGCATTGTCTTTGATATTTTTTAATATTGTCTTCATCCTTTTTTGTGCAGGGAAAGAATTGCTGGTTCCTCTCACCAGCTCTGTATCCTGCATTACAGTTTGTTTGTTGCCATTTTGTGTTATCTAGTTTAAATTGAGTTGTTTTTCTCTTAATATATACAATATGTGGTTGTCCTTGACATGCTTTCTTCTTAGATGTATGTCCCTGGAACATTAAATGATGTAGACCGTGTCTTGGTGGATGTGGGGACAGGTTATTATGTTGAAAAGGTAAGGTTGTCTTTGGAAAACAAAACATTGTATAAATATATTTATCAAATAGTTAATTATGTGAAGTTTATTTTATGTCTATTTTATGTGTATTTATCTCTGTCCCTTTCTGTCTCTTTAGAATGTGAAAGACTCTGAGAAGTTCTTCAAGCGTAAAATAGAATTCCTTACAAAGCAGATAGAGAAAATTCAGCCAGCCCTTCAGGAAAAGCATGCAATGAAACAAGGTAAACCTTTATTTTGTTTTGTAATCCTTTTACATAGACTTGCATTTGATGGTGTAATTCTCTCACATATAACAATGTTTTTTCAGTTGTTTTGCACAGATGGCTTCAGCTGTGTCAGTAATTTGAAAGAAAATATGATTAAAGTACCTGTCTTCTATGTTATGCGTTTACTAACAATGGAAACAATCTCATGTTTAAAAAGTCTGAGGGAATAATAGAAATAGACATTTTAGTTTGAACTTTCATTGTGATGTTATAACTTATTGCACAGTGTAGTAGTGACAGAAAAATAACACCATACATGTTTATTTTGGTCACCTAGGTCTAGGCTTTGATTCTGGGGGTTGCAATAAAATCGTAGCTATTGGGATTTCATTTGTCATGCATTCAACCACAACCAGACAAAGTTGATCCACCCATGTACTTGATACTCTGTGTTTTATCTTGCAGCTGTAATTGAAGTAATGAACATAAAGATCCAGCAGCTACAACAGAGCCAGCAAACATCACAGACGGCTGGAACCACCAAGGCGTAACCATCTGTTACTCATTATGAAGATGATGATGATGATGATGTTTACTTGATGGTTATGGACAATAAAATGCCGTTGGTTAAACGTATGAAGTCATGTTTATTACTAAATTTAAAACATTTGTTTTTATCCAAGAATGTTGTTGGATATATCAATCATGTACTTGGCCAATTTTAAAGTAATTAATTAAATTGGGTTTGTGCAATTAAAACGTTACTGTGAATTCAATGACCACTTTGTCACTACTCTTGCTTCATTGATGATGTCCTTACTAATAAGTATTTTGTCATCATCATACTTGAAGCCTATCATAAAAATCAAACTAAATCATCATTTGATGCACATACAGGAATGTTGACAGTCTTTTACCTTTTCTGAGGTTATCGTCTTGGGTTCAAAGTGGGCAAAGCTATTTTGAGAATGACATGAAAAGATATATAAATAAATCCCTCATGAGAAGACCAAGGGTGTATGAGTGAAGGAGATACAGCGGTTGTTATGGGGGAGCTGTGTGAATTCCAATGTTTCCACAAGAATATAGTTATCGGGCTAAATAGTTAACGTATTAGAAGGAGAAATAAAATGAGCCCCAGCTGATTGTTGGGTTGCTGCATTTTGATTATATGACGCAGTATAACAGGTGTTACCTAATAAAGCGTCCGGTGAATATTACGTCTTTGATAGTCTTGTTATACGATAATACTACCTCCTTTAATATGATAACACGTGGAATAATTGTGTGTCGGTTAGTCATGTACTGGTATGAATGTATACCTTGCCTCAGATGTAAGTTAAGGTGCTGAGGCGCACGCGCGCACACACAAACAGGTTGCTACGCTGCGCAGTTGGCGTTGCTGTTGACGGAGAGGAGAGGAGCAGCAGCACAGTCTGTAACTGGGACTGTGGCAGACATAGGACGCAGCTGTCACGTGCTGGCTGAGCGAAGCTAACCAGTGGGATGAGGAATTGAGCAAAGTGGACGCTTTTTCGTTACAACGGGAAATGTTTTTTTCACCAATAAAAGTTTTTTTTTTTAATTAGTGGCTTTTAAAGTTTGAAAGCTCCGCGAGGAGGCGCCGTTAGGACAGTAGGGACGCACGCTCGGTCCAGCCGTATGTTACCAGCAGTTGCCGGTGGAAACCAGAGTTAGACGGAGAAACACTTTTTCAAAAAATATAAAAAAAAGTGCTGATAACAATTTGACTCGTCGCAGAGGAATACTTCTCAATAGGAAGGTTATATCCCTCGGATGACACGACGAGAAGAAGGCGAACATTGCAGCAGCATGGTGAGTTCTGGGCCTGAAGCTCGATCACGCTAGCTTAACATGCGATAACCTGTTCGCGTCCCTCTTCTCGATTGAATCTGTAACTCCCTACATCTCTAAACTAAATCGTTCTGCTCCTACACAGAGTGTTACTCAACTGCTGTGTTTGTCACGACAAAGATGTAAATGAAAATGTTAATACTGTACTGCTGTCAAACTGTCGGTCACATTACTTTAACGCACTGTTTAAAGTGTATACCGGTTCTAACTGCTAGTTTAACCTAAGCTAGTTGGCTAAGGACGAGTATTTGTGTTGTCGCTCGTTACCATATGGCAGTCAACCATGAGGCAATGCTAATGTGCCGACGTATAAGAACACGGTATACTGTCGTACAAATACAACCATTTCGGTCCAGTTAAAAGCTGCACTTAGTGTATTGTTTCATTTTATGCACTGCATGTGCAGCACGTGATTTGTGTTCAATGAAAGCTAGTTGTTAGACTCGGTGGCTAAACGGCTATCAAAGGTCACATCATTGGCAGAGCGGATATGATAACGTTGAAGAGACGATCAATACGTTATTCTGTACTCGTTAAAACACAATCGCCCTTAAGCAGCGTGTGAAGTTCGTTCAGTTCATTCATGTTTTTAACTGAAACTATTGTCATATTATCGTGCGTGTGTTAAAAGTGGCGTGGGCACGTCTGCGCCATGTGGTCTCTTCTTCCTGATTGTCGAAGTGAAAATGCAGCTGTGCTTCTCTGTCCGCCTGCAGCTCAACGCACACGTTTGTTTGTTATCATACATCTAGCACTTTACTGGTTTGCATCAATGAATGAAGCGCACTGGAGATAAGCCGATATTATGCAACGGATGACAGGTTAACATGTAACGTTTAGTCACGCCGCAGCAGCTCCCGGGCCGACCAACGCCATGTAAAGTTACATGTGACCGTTAGAGAGGCGGGGTTTAGCTGATGAGTACCAATGAAAACTCCCCACCGTGTGTGTGTGTGTCTTGAGGATCTTTTCTGGCATAAACACTGACCTTGTCAGGACCAGTTGTCATAATGGACACCAAAACGTGGTTCTCATGAGGCAGAACTTTATTTGGTTTGAATTGTGGTTAGTAAACGTTTAAATGTTTTCTTTTGGTGACCCAAATGAACTGAAGGTAATGCAGTGTCCTAAGAGGTATAAGTTGTGCAAAGGTGTGTGTATTTGTTTTGTCATCTCCTGAGGACATTTTATGGGATGGAGAATGACCTTTCATGACCAGTAGCTCGTATGGGGACCAAAAGCCACAAATGATTGCACTGTGTACAAAGTTCACTTCCCTGAGCTGGATGGGGTGAGTCTTAAATAATGTTAAACTAATTTCTCATCCCCTGGCTATAGTTAGTTTGAGGTGAGTTTGAGAAACAAACAGAAGTCAATTGCGTCCTAACAAAAATAGCTCCTTAAACATGTGTGGGTCTTGACGAGGTTAAGGGTGGATTAGTGATTCACGTGTAAGCTTGCTCCGTTCATTGCACCTGCTACGATATATTTGAATTGAAAATCAGTTCTGATGGTTGTGGAAGCTTAATACTGTTTGAGTTGCAATACTGACAAGTACTAAAAAAGTACATTAAAGGGACAATACAATACTTGTAGCGGAACCTCATCTGCTGACACGGAGAAAGACGACGAGGATGACATTTGACCAGCTGTGGATACCGTAGCGCTCAGGGAAGGGAGGGGGTGAGCAGAGCAGCAGGTCTTTGTTGTAAATTTCAGCCTCTCCTCTAGATGTCACTATAAACTACTTACTTCCCCTTTAAATGTTTTGCATTCATTTATTCTGCCCCAAAAAAATCATCCTATTTTCGAAGGGCTTTATATACTACTTGACATCTCAGGCTACACTCAGTACAACTTGTGCTACAATTTTTTAAAATCATGTTTCAATGTATTCTTTTTACTAGGGCTGTCAAAAGATTAACATTTTTAATCAGATTAATCACAGGGTAGCTGTGGATTAATCATGATTAATTACCATTTGTAAATATGCCAAAAAAATTCTAATTTTCTCTTTATGTTGTTGTAGGAATGGAGAGATAAATAAAGTATGTGAAATTATAAATGTAAAGAACAATAAAATACTGTAAATAACTTGTAGAAACCTATACAAACTTAGTAAAAAATAAACATTACATTGTAAAGAACCCACATTATAAGACAATATAAATAAATAGAAAAAATAAAATGCTGTAAATAACTTTAAAAAAAACCTATACATTGCACTGTAAATAACTCGCATTATAAACAAAATATAAAGTATAGAAGTTAAATCGTTTTCTTGGGGTTACTAAACCCACAGCAGGAAACATCAGCACCTTTGAAGCACTGCTTCTACTAGTTAGCGTTAGCGTCAGCTAACATTCTGACGCTAATGTTAGCTGCTGTCTGTGTCCCCGTTAGTTAGACAATGACTGTTAATGTTATGATTATATCATTATCTGCGCCAGTAGCGCCACTTACAACTGTGTCTTTCTTTTTTTTTTTCTTCATCCTCTTTTTTTTCTTCATCCTCTTTTTTTCTTCCTCTTCTAACTTCCTGATTGATAACTCCTCTTCATTTTCCTTCAGCTTCACACAGGTTAACGTGAGGAGACGTGGGGCCCCTTTAGGGAGGTTTCCTACTGAGATGTCATTGCAAATTAACCGTTGTTTAAGGGAGACGGGGATGCAGCTGGTCACTGATGCATTTAGGCTCCGAGTGTCGGGAGCCCCCCTATCGGCTCTGGGCCCCAATCAGTTGCCCGCCGCCTTGCCTGTTCATAAACTGCACGTCTACCCGTAGCGCGATGAAAGTGCGTTAATGCGTTAACATTTTTTTTGACATCCCTACTTTTTACATGAGTCTTCCTGACTGTTATAAATATAAAACAAATAGACTCCTACATTTTTCCTAGTCCTAGTTTGATAAAGATGATTTAAATACTGCTTTAACTGCATATTTTTCCAGTTGCATGATGCAATTAAGGTGTGAAGGACAAACTGTTGTTTTTAAATTTTGACACAAACTATTCAGGTTACCACAAAGGGAGCTGGTCTGAATCCCAATGCTAAAGTGTGGCAGGAAGTCCCTGCCCACCAGAATGACCTCCCAGAGGGGACAGATGATTCTCCTTGGCTGCACAGCTGCCCTCCTGCTGAGATGACCAACGGTATGACCATAGCCCCCTTCTGTGTTGGGCGTTTTCTCACATCAGTTTATTTGTAGCGTAAAAGTCAAATCCCTCTACTTTAATGTGTTAACTGTGGGGGTGGACCAATGTCTGACAAACACATAAATGTAAAGTGTTTCTTAAACATAACCTAGATAATTACAGTTGTGTGTTGAAAGTCTGTGTCCTCGAGTATATACAGTATATTGTAAGCCTGTTCAGAGTGTGGTGTTGTGGTTTAAATGTGACAGTTATTTCACAACTATTTTATCACTGCCTGCATTCTCTATTTTGGGTTACTCAGACGTTATTTCTGCAGGGAGTAAAGGATGCGACATTGAATATCCTGACAGTCCTCCTGGTTATGCCCCTGTATCCACTGAGGATATGAACATGAATGACGTCCACCAGCCTGACTTGGAGTATTTAGTTTGTGACCCACAAAGTGAAGTGGCTATAGATGATGTTTCTAAGGAACCACCAATGTCTGAAGAGAGCCTAAGAGAGTCTTTGAAGAAACAGCTTGAGTTTTGCTTTTCTAGGTGAGTAGACATCCAGATATCAATTTTTATATATATATATATATCACAAATTGTAATTCTTTTCAGTGTTTATTCTTTGCCATTTTTTTAGGATTAAAATGTTTGAAACAATATAGATTTTGCTAACACTGATATTTTCCCTCTTGTCCTTCATGGTGAGGTTAGCAATGTTTTTGAATTATTTTTTTGATATTTGAGTATTACATAAAAAAATTCTTGTTCTCATATTGTATGCTTTTTCATGAAATTGAATAAACATAGTGTATGCTTTTTCATGACATTTGGACACATTGAAGATATGGCAGGTGTGGTTAGCATTTTAATATTCATAAAATTTAACAATGTATAATAGGTTAACTAGTTTTATTAAAAACTAGAGAGAAATTTATGAGTTCAGGTATTCTGTGTTCAATATCGAGTTTATATGGATACTTTGAACATGTATAAAGTGTAGTCAGCATTATATCATAATATGTAACAGTTATTTTGTTGAATTTATTAATAATTAATTAAAACAGTTAGTGGCAGGTGCGAGTGTATGTGTACTTTGGGTATATTGGAAAGTTGAGGATTGGACAAGTTCACGGATATACCCCTTGCTGTCGGCCCCCGACAGCGTAGGCTAGTTTGTTTCTTAAAAACAGAAGCATCATGTTATTGATGGTTTACTTTGACCTTTTCTGAATAGGCCCCAAATAAATAAACACAAAGCCAGTCAAATGTTTTAATCTTGGGTTAAATTGATTTATAGTGGGTTCAAAAAGTGGTGGATATGGTGGAAGGTCCTTGAAATTACCTGAGAATAACTGATGCAATTGTAAACATTGAATAAAGAGTTGATAATTAATTAGATCTTGTATTGGTTCCAGAGTTCTAAAAGTGTGAGATTGGAGTCTTCGGAATTATTTTTCTTTTAATTGGTCCCGTCAGTCGGCAACTATTTATATTTTAAAAATTATTATTTATTTATTTAATCAATATTTTGGTTTTGGGTATTTGCAGAGAGAACCTCTCCAAGGACCTGTATCTGATCTCCCAGATGGACAGTGATCATTTTGTTCCCATTTGGACCATTGCTTGTATGGAGGATATCAAAGCCCTCACCACTGATATGGACCTTATTGTCAATGTACTACGAGGTACTTTTACTGCTTTCCCCTGTATTTATTAGAAAAACAAAGTAACTGACTCATGAAGCAATCTTTCAATGTTTTTACCAAGAGAATGCTCTCTTGCATGTGTTCATTATCAAGTTATTGACGCTGCTTTTCCAAATGGGAAATTGGTATCTATTCATGACTTACCAGTTATGTTTATGTTGTGTATTTGCTACAGCCTCTCCCATGGTACACGTTGATGAAAGTGGAGAGAAGGTTCGGCCAAATCACAGTCGCTGCATCATTATTCTGAGAGAGGTGCCAGAAATGACACCTGTCGAGGTAAAGACCGCTGCAAATTCAGCACTGTGCTCAACACTATACAAAGTTCTCTCGTATGATTGTAACCGATTACATTCCATTGCTGCTGAGAATAAAGCAGTTGTACATGGAAATTCAAAGTACTTGCCACACCTGGAGGATTAGTCGGTGTATCTGTCAGGACAGTGTAACGTGTCTTGCATCTCTTTTGCAGGAGGTGGAGGCTCTTTTTAAGAGTGAAAACTGTCCAAAAGTATTATGTGCCGAGTTTGCACATAACAGCAATTGGTACATAACATTTCAATCGGATATGGATGCGCTACAAGTATGTCCCCTCATTTCAATTGCAGAATGTATTTTGATCACCTTGCTTTGTGTTTCGTAATTTCAAATACAGGTTGTTTTCTTTGTTTTTTTTAAACTCTACATTTTAAACTATAGGAAATCACAACCTTGAAGGGGCATTTTAATGGAAGTCATATGTTGGAAAACAATAAAATACAATTTATTGATGTAATGAAAAAAAAAAAAAAAAGAATATCAAAAACTGTTGATATTCTTTTATATAAACATTTTTATATTCTTATTTCTTGTTCTCAGGCTCTGAGATACTTAAGAGAGGAAGTTAAAACTTTCCAGGGAAAACCAATCATGGTGAGTTCTCTTACTTCAGTATACTATATGATGGTACACGTTTTTAAGCTCAGGCTGGATCACTGTGTGTTATTGAGATTCCATGGAGTCAGCTGCCATGTCCCTACTATCAAGGCTAGGTTGTTTGGCTTAGCCCTGGCCTCAACAGTGACCTTGGGGATTTGTGTGTACTGGGACTTGATAAGCATGGAGGAAATCCAGTTATTTCTGCTCCTTTGTTTGTCAGAACTGATGCACACTCGTTTCTCCAGGCACTTTGATTGCCTTTTTGTCTAATCACACGTTCTAACCACTCTTACATTTACCTTTTGTATTTCCGGTTTTTAATACTTTCTTTTCCAGCTGGATTTTGTCATGACCTCATGGTTTTTTCCAAATAAAGCAAATTGGTTTGTGAGGTATTAATTGTCTTGTTTAAACCCCAGTGATGATCTGTATCGCGCTTGGAAGGATCCATATGCACTGTGACTGGCTGGGAGGAACTTTTCACTTGTAGCTCTCTATAATAATGTTCTGTGTCTCTGCTCTAATCTACTCTTTACCTCTGCTCCTCCCTGTTCTCCCTTTCTCTCACTCCAACCTCCCTATCCCTCCCCCTTCTTTCCCCTAGTCTGAGCAGTGTTTTATGACCTAATGACCGTGAGATTATGAGATCTGAGGGGATTTAAGGACAATATTCAGAGATGCAATAGCAGCCTCTCTTCTGCAACCAAAACAAAACTCACTCTTTTCCTTCCTCTCCTGTCACCCACAGGCCCGCATTAAAGCCATTAATGCATTCTTTGGTAAGAATGGCTTCCGCAGTGTGGATTCAAGTGTGTACAGTCAGCAGGCCCAACCACAGGCCCAGTATGGTTCCCCTGTCTATGTGCAGCAGATGTACAGCCCTCAGCAGCAGTACCCTGTTTATCCTGTGGTGTCTCCCTCCTGGAACCCTTCAGTCGTGCCTTACTTTGAAACACCACTGGTAAGTATTCAATCGCACATGGTTCACAAAACAGGACAAACACTTGATTAAATCTGTAAAGGTTAAACATGTGTCATTACTTAAATTTATTAACACAATCATACCTGTGTCTAATGTTAAACTCCTCAGTCTCATGTCTGATTTGAAATTCTTATCTTCTGTTTGTATCTTATGTGTTGTTTGAGCATGAGGAGATGCTTCCATGTCTTCCATGTCTTCCCTGTCTGTAAGACACTACACACACTGGATGACTCTGGTCTTTAAGGCTCTTCTCGGCTTGGTTCCTGCTTATTTAAGCGCTTTTCTTCAGAGAACCAGAAGCCACTAAGCCTTGCGTTCAAATGACATTTTGCACTTGTCTGCTCCACGTGTTCGTACCAAAATGGGGAAAAAAGCTTTTAGTTTCTCTGCCCCCGCTGCTTGGAATACTCTCCAAACGGAACTTAAAATGCCAGCTTTTATTTCATTAGGAGCTTTCCGCTCCATCTTATAAGACAGACAACAGAAATCCTTTGAACAGTGTCTATGTTCTTAAATTGTTACTGCGATCACAACTCCTGCACTTTGCTTATCTAGTTGCACTTTTATATTTCATAACTTTTGATGTGTGTTGCTGCCTTTCTTGGCCAGGTCACCCTTGCGAAAGAGATCTTGATCTCAATGGGTCTTTGATCTGGTTAAATAAACGTTAAATAAAAATAAAATTGTGTAATTGGACTTCCCTCTGCCACCATAATATCTAGGCACCTTTCCCTAATGGAGCATTCGTGAATGGCTACACTGGTGCTAGCAACTACAAAGCAAACTCAAGCTCCACCAACACCAATCGTCCCATGAACAGGAACCGGTAAGTCAAAGTCACACTCATAACGCTCATATAGTCACAGTAATAAGATTAATATATATTTATACTTAATTTTGGCAAGGCTGAAGTGGACCATTATTATGGAACACCTGTCCCACTAGCTGCATTATGATCCACCTCAAGCCCAGTTCAAATGGTTTTATGCATTTATGCCCAGAAACCACGTAAAGGGTCACCACAGGCCTGCAGACTGTCCCCCTTCTCCTTCTTCCTTGGCTCTTGGGTCTCTGATGGACAGCCTGTCTACTCCCCTGAGTCCACAGTCTCTTCAAACATCAGGGACACAGAGTTCAGAACCAGGGTCTCTGCCCTCCTTCAGTCTTAAAGAAACTTCCTTTCAGGCCAACTTTTCCTTTGGAGATCTGAGTGGGGGTGGACGAGGCAGGTGAGTGAAAAATACCCATGACTTATCAAGACTTAATGTAGATGTACAACCAAATTGTGATCTTCTAATGCACATATCAGTGTCAGTGGCCTAATTTCATGTAAATGTTAATTGGGTAAGAAGTAAAAACAAAATGAATGTTTTCAATAGGAGAGGAGGCCACCGAGGCATGAGGAGGAAAAGGGAAGATGAACAGAATGTGGTGAGGATATTTCCTCTTTTCTCTCTTTATTCTTTCCCCTTTAAATGTAAAGTTGTTTCTAAACATTTTTTGACATCAAGTACTGCGCAGGATCCTTTCTTGTCTTAACTTTGACTTCACTGAAATATTTACAGCGTCCTGTCCCTTTGATGGAGGCCAAGGTACTTCCACCAAATTTTGAACTGGAAGCTTCTAGTTTTCCTCCTTTACCGGGATCTGTGGTCAGTACACGGGAAGAAACCACACCAGAAATGCGCCTCTCTGATGTTGTGCGTGGCCTAAAAGGAACTAACAAGGTACATTTTTCCCTCTTTTTCCCACTTTGTACAATGGATGATGTTGAAAGCTGTGTTTAAACTTGTGTAAATGCATATTCAGTTTTGAATTTTAAATTCTTTCTTTATTTTAGTCTATAAGCCAAGAAGCTACTGCGGCTGCTGAACCTGCTCCCGTGGCACTACATACAGTGGCACCTCCCATCTCATAGTACAGTGAACTAAAAGCTAATATCTGTCACTAACAATATCTGAAGGGATACACATGACAAAAAAGTAACGTTTCACCTTTTAATGTCAATTCAGTGTTCCTTCAGTGAAGGAAGAGGATCAAGTTGAACATCCCGTCCCAGAACCGACCATCTCTCCATCCACGCAGGCAGTTTCTCCAGTAGCATCAGAACATGGCTCCTCCACCTGTAGCCAGTCTGATCCAACAGAAGCCCCTTCTCCAGCTCCCTCAACTCCAACATCAGAGCTTGTAAGGCTTGCTCATTTCCTCTGGAGCCCTGCATTAGCTCTTTCCTAATTTCATTCTTTTTGATTCACTCGTCATAAAAAAGCTCCGCTTTGTTAACTGTTAAATGCACGGAGGTACAGAATGTATTAAACTTGAAGAAATGTGATCCGAATATCAGATTTGCATCGACTGTGGGTTTAACCACTAATTCTGAAGTTTGCAGCTTGCTCCTCTGTGAACAATGGATCATTACAAATTCATACTAGTTTCAAAGCCATCGTTTGTTACACATGGTGAATTTATAGTGCCTCTTGAATATTTGTTTAATTTTATTTATTTTTACTCTCTTACTAGGGCCTCAAAAAGCTCAGCTACGCAGAAGTGTGCCAGAGGATGGCCAAGGACAAGCCACCAGCACCGACACTCTCCCCTTCACTCCCTGCCTCTCCAGGTGGCCAACCACTGCAAGAGCTTAAAGTCAACAGAGGGGAAGAGCCTTGCTCCAACGTTAGAAGCAGGACAGAGAAACCAGAGAAAAGTGAAGGCAGCCGTCCACCTCGTCAATCATTGCGCTCCTTCAGAGGGGGTAATAGCCAAGCCAGAACTGGAAGTGCAGGCTGGAAAATCGGGGAGTTTCAGAGAGGCATGAACAGTGGCAAACCTTTTACTCAACAGCGCGGCACCAGACGCAGTGGCAAGGAACAGAACATTCCCCCAAGGTCACCAAAATGACTGAAGACAAGGGAGCCTTTTAAACATGAACTGAAACGGTAAATGTATATGTGAATATATATTATATGTAAATAGACAGATGAATATATTTAAATTGACAGGCGATGTCAAAGATTCTCTTAACATCATTGCAGACATGAATTTATTTGAATAGGTTAAGTAAGTAGTAGTTCCTTTTAGGAAAACTGAAATGGTCTGCTGACAGAATCGCAGACGGGGTGATGGAACATACTTGGTAGTGAAGTATTGTCACCATAAATGGGACAAGTGTGTGTGCGCACACGTGTCCATGTTGAAGAAAGTGAAAACTAGAAATGGAGATCTTGTGTCTTCAAATGTTGGGGAAGCTTTGTCAACATTCAAAATGACAATAAGGCACACCTGAATGATTTGGTTATTGTTTGCATGTGATTCATCTTCAGCCATTTGTCGGACTTGTTTTCTGAATGATGACAAGGATGTACAATTATTTATGAAATGGAACGTGAATCCACTGCATGATAATAGAAACTGGGTTTATGTGATTAGCTACAGAAGGTTTGAATTTTGATGAGGGGTTCTAATGATGATGAAATCATGTGCCAAAGACAATGGTGAAACACTACGTTTCATGGATTCAAATGGTCTTATCATCAAATGTTGTGGCGGTGTTGTCTTTGTGGTGCCTGTGTGCTACTGCTGGCATTTGAAATAACAAATGTAGCATAACAAATAGTTTTACTTTTTTTGCATTTTGCATGATTTGATCATGATTTTTTTTAACTCTTGTACTAATCAGTATCTTGTTTCTAAATTGTTTAGCTTTATTAGATATTAGCAGATGCAGAAAGATTGTTCCCCTATATCACCAGACTCTGATGTCAGAATTGTGACCGTCGTTTCAGCGCTAATCTTTTCCCAGATCTGTTTAACTGTGACTAGTTTAAAGTCATCCAGTAAACTGTAGTTATTCACCATGATAACTCACTGTATAGTCTTGAATAGTTGAGAAGAACACATGAGTACTTGTCATGTGAATATAGTAACAGGGGAGTTCATTTTCAGTATTTAGAGAAGGGTAAGAGGTGTAACTAATACCTACATGTACATTTCTTGAACATGATATGCAGGGTGGTTTGGATGTTTTTTTTCTTCCTTCAGTAACAATTGGTCACCTGCTGATTAAAAGTGGCTGTTTGGTTTGGCTGTGATTTGGAGACATTGCCTGCAACTGTTTTTATTTAGATGAACGTAGTCTGTTTATCAAATCATGTTGATTTGTAAATGTCTGTGTACTTTCTTGGGTGTAGATACAATTTGTAGTGCACTTGTTTTCCTGCTGCATAAGCTCTTTAAATTCCATTTTTGAATCAATGTTAGTGATTTTCTTTCAGTGGTATTTGTGTAATATTTGGGGACTGCGGTGTTGCCTATTCTTAGAAGGAAATACTGTATTGAAAACATTGTTAAATGGTGATCTTTAGATGACTCGAATATGAACAGAATGTATTTGTACCAGCTGTGATAACTTTAATGCACTGTCCTTAAATCCTGTGGCTTTATATAATTACATAAGCAAGATTGGAAAGGTTGTGTAGAAACACTGAACTTAAGTTTTAGTGTTTTCATTTCAGTTGCATGGCCTGTGGTGTTGCAAACAAATTTGTGATGGTAAAGAATTGCACATTTTCAGGTTCAGCGGAATAAAACAGGCTTTTGTCAATGTACAGTATTTTGTTAGTCAGTAGTTGTCTCCCCTCCAGTTTATGATTTTTTTATATCTGTCAGTGTAAACTTGGCTGCAAAAGAGAGATGGCTTCTGCCTCAGACTACATGGAACTGTTCACTCGCCAAACCTCCAGTGCCTTAACAGTATTTCATCTGAACAGAAAAAATTAGAGCACATCAGGCTGGTTCATTTGTTGTCAAAAGCATGGCCGTGATACTGGAGTCTATCCAATACAAATCTCAGTTTATAGTAACTACAGTTGACTGGAGTGAAGCTTACCATGTACTCTTGCATGCTTGTCTGTCCATTGTTACGTGTAAATGATACAGTACATTTTGTTAACTTGCCAATGCAATCAGTCTCATAATACATTTCTGCATACAACTGTCTCAATCAAACTAGAGATTGCAATTGTCAGTCAAGTAGACACTGGTTTTAACACATACATACTTAGTCACTGAGCATATTGTATGAAAATAAAGATTTATTTTTTAACAGTCTTGTCTTTTGTCCATGTGGAAATTTGCACAACATGCTGTTTCAAGTTCGAATCAGGATTTTCATTGGGTGTAATGCTGATTCCTCAGAGAAGTATTTCCTTAAGAAGAGATTACACAAGAGTAGGAGGATCTTATGGATTGGCATCATGTTTACTGGGGAGTTTCAGGAAGTTGCTTTTCCCCCTTCATTTACTTTGCATGGAATCTAAGTAATGAAAAAGCAAGCTGGAAGGATACACATGACCGGGTGTATGTACATTCCAAATAAGAGGAGTTTAAGGCTTTCATAGTTTGAATAGCGTTTGGACTTCTTAGTCCTTTCAGTGTCTCAAAATAAAGTCTAGTTATATTTTTAGATTGGTGGTTGGGTTGTCTTTCAGACAGCTT
This sequence comes from Microchirus variegatus, assembly GCF_963457635.1. Classification (NCBI taxonomy): domain Eukaryota; kingdom Metazoa; phylum Chordata; class Actinopteri; order Pleuronectiformes; family Soleidae; genus Microchirus; species Microchirus variegatus. The sequence goes on from NC_139808.1 coordinate 21,926,025, forward strand.
ATTAATAGATGTCATACCATTTATTAATATGTTAATAAGGAAGAAAACATGTCTATGTCCATATCCTGTTTCTCAAAATAAAAACAAATATCCATGTTCTGTGAAGTGTTTGAATGGATAAAACTGTAAACATAACGCCACATTATATTACATGATACTCAGCGAACTTAAGGTTCTCGCGGTGTTTGGCCAATGGAAGTGTCAGAGTGTCAACAACGGGGAGGCAGCGGCTCAGCAGCAGCTCGGCGGCTCGGCGGCTCGGCGGCGCTGTCTGGAGCAGGGAGTGAAGAGGCTGTCCTCACGATAGGTGAGACATTTTCACACGGTTCAACGCATAATATGGAGTTATACTAAAGCGACGGAGTCGGTGTCCATTCACCAATACGCGAGCACATATTTATTTAGCATTAGCATGCTACTATTTTGCGGCTAACTTGGCGAACCTGTTTCCAAAGGTAAGCTAGCGAGGCTACGGTTAGCATTAGCGAAGCTAGCTGTTTTGTGACTGTCAGACACGCTGGAATCTCTTTACAAGGCGTATTTGATTTGCCTTGTGCCTAGTGAGGTTGCATATTGTGTGTTTTATGTTAACCGTTACGTTCCTTATCATGACACGACTGTTCGTAAACAAAATGATGTGCCACGGATACCATTTGAGCTTAAGGCCCTTACCAAATCAGATGTTAGCCAAATATTTGGCATTTTATTTTAATCCACCTTTTACTCCTTCACCCCAGACACCCCGTTAGATTAGAGTAGTATGGAGCCGAACTACCTCGGGGTAATTCGTATGATAACGTTGCAGGACAGGCTGTGTGGCAGCAGTTCTGGCTCTGCTGCTTCATCGCTAAACGCTCGTCTTCGATTATCCTCGGACGAGATAGAAGCAAATGATACAAACAGGCCGACTATCTTCGGCCTGTTTGAGCCCCGACGACCTCTCGATGGGTTTCTATAAATGTCCATATTTTTAGTGTCAGCTCATGCATTTCTCTAAAACAGTTGTTGTAGTCGGTCCTCAACAGGTGCATGTTTATAGATGCAGGCTAATGATGCAGGTTAACTTAAATGCTCGGGAGGTAACCATATCAAAATCTCGTGATAAGATTGTGTAACAATTCCACTGTGCAATATCAATTTGGACAAGGTTTGAGTTTTGTTTTGGTTATAACTGATCGACAATACTGTTTCATCTTATTTACTATTATACAGTGACATTAATCAATTGTTCCGTCCTTGCACCATTAGTTAAAACATAATAAGATAGTTTTCCTTTGCATTTGCTCTCTTTTGCAGAACCTGTGTCTGAAATGGGGGATGACAGACCTTTTGTGTGCAATGTCCCTGGATGTGGGCAGGTATAATTTGTCAATATTACTTCATATGCACGTCTCCTTAAACCGATTTCCTTACCGACTTGATTGTCCAGCCCTGAAACACAACATAACACACAAATCCTCCTTGCCTTTTTCTTGTTGCATGCCACAGACTCACTGCATTTAAAATTGGTGCGAACTAACAGAGAAGTTGGTGCACACAATGGCAAAGTAGTTTATGATAATCGTCAAGTACAAGTAAGGCTGCTTTTACAGTGCCAGCCCTTACTGTTGTTCATCGGCATAGAAACCAAGTGCTAGTCTTCATTTTAAATCAGATTTATCAGCAGCATACTAGACACAATTAAGACACTAAACCATATTTTTTTTCTTCCGCTGTGATTGTTTACAGAGATTCACCAATGAAGACCACCTGTCAGTCCACAAACACAAGCATGAAATGACATTAATATTTGGTCCTGCCAGAACAGACTCTGTTATTATTGCAGGTAATGATATTATCATTTACACCAGTGGTTATTGAACAAAGAACATTAATGATAAAGTATTGTCGTTTGGAAAGGTGGTATTTCTCTTCATTAATGTACTTTATGTTTTTTGGTTCCTCCTTTTTTCAGACCAGACCCCAACACCCACACGCTTCTTAAAGAACTGTGAGGAGGTTGGGTTATTCAATGAACTGGCCACTTCCTTTGAACAGGAGTTTAACAAAGCACAGGATGATGAGCAGAGGCCAAAACATCCGGTGAGATAAAGGATGGATGTGCATGTTCAATGAATGGCACACTGTTGGTCTCCTTGCATTGTAAGATAAAATGGGACAGTGTGAATGTCTATATTGATTTTCTCTTTTTTTCTGCCACCAAGGCTGCACCTTTACAAACACCATCTGAAGTAAAAGATGAGGATGATGAGGGTCCTTTAGAAGTAGATTCTTCCCCTCCTGGAAGTCCAGATTCTTCTTCAAGTATGTCAGATGACAGTGGAGATTCAAGGGTGAGAGGCAAGGTACAATGCATTGCTAGACTGCTTTTTGGTGGCCAGCAAAATCACTAACTGTATTAACATTAAAATCCAGATAATTTATATCCCAAAAGACACAAGTAATCATTAATGATAAATCTCTGTCTTTGGAGAGGCAATGAACTAATTTAATTGTCAATATAAAATACATTTTATTGTTTGATTTATCAGCAGGACATTCCCATCAAGCCCAGCTCTGCTCCTACTCCCACCATTGTGCGTCCAGGTTCTCTTCCACTTCACCTAAGTAATGACTCCCTACACCCAACTCTGCCATCTCCAACATCTGTCATCACTCAAGCGCCACCCTCCAACAGACAGCTCGGGTAAATTGTATTGTTACTTGTTTTTCCCATATGTTCGTTTGTGGTGCTTGCAAAACTCCTTAAGAATAGTTTGTACAAAAACACCACTTCTACAGAGTTTGGATTAAATCCAATCTCCATTGAAATGATTTGCCTGGATGTCAGTTTCTGACATTTTGTCACATTACAAGAGCTGAGTAGTTTCCTGCGTTAACCAAAAATTCTTGGTCTAGGTGCTTACTAGGGATGGGACTTTTTTGTCGTCAAATCGATCGACAATCGACATGTGCGCACCTCGACAAAAAAATTACGAGTAAAAAAAGTCAAAGTGTCACAAACACATAAAGTTCACAAACACGTAAAGTTCACAACCACAGAGGTTGAGGAAGCTGTGCACGAAAAGGTGATGCTGCAGGGAGCCTCCTGCGCTCTGCGCATGATGGTGCGTGCGTCACCGGCTCGTTCTCTCGAGTGGCTGTGCGCATCCAAGCGTGCGCGTGAGGTTGCGCTTAAGTTTAGGACGGGGGTGGGGCTGAACGATATATCGCATTTACGATAATATCGCAATATGATCAAGTGCAATTTTCTAACCGTAAAGGCTGCGATTATATGCTGTTCACGTGACATGCGCGTGTAAAACGTGATATAATCGAACGAGATCGTCTAACCACAGACGCTGCACTCTGGTCACATGCAGGCTCCCTGCGCTCTCACATGCGCGCGTTGCGGAGACGAGTCAAGGCCCGTTTTTGTGAATGGAATAGGTGAGGGTCGGGTTGGTAAGGTGACTATGGAGCTTCGGCCGCTGTCCGAACAGCTGTTCAGTGACTGTGCGTGTCCAAGCGTGTGTGTGCGCGTTTTTTTTGACCCTCGACAATTGACTCTCAAAATGTCTGAAAATTCCCATCCCTTACACCATACGAACGCACTTCAAAACGGGTTGTGTGTATGTTTGATTTATTTTTTTATTTATTTAGTATTATTATTATTATTATTATTATTATTATTATTATTACATTTAATGACTGTCTAGCAGTTCACAGATGTCGAAAAAACTGAGTGTGGTAAAGCCACATATTTTTATAAATATGTGTGTGTATATGTGTATATATATATATATATCTATATATATATATATATATATATCTGCAATCTGCACTTTGTGTGACTTGTGACTGACTTTCATTTTAACACCAGGGTTCCTTCTCAGCACTTTATGTTCAGATGTTTGTAAGTACCAAATATGCTATTGTGATTGAAGTAGTTAAATAAAAATCATCTATTCATGCATCACCTCATGTCATCATAACAGAGGTCTGTCTTCCAGGAAAGAACAGTTTATTTTTTATGTAATATAGTATTGGCCATACTTATGATGTATTGCTTGTCTTTGTTTAATAATACAGAAGATTAAGACCTTAAAAAATAATTGCATCGCAATATTGGCACGAAAAATCGCAATTTGATTATTTTCCATAATCGTTCAGCCCTAGGTGGGGGACATAACACAAGCGCTACACAAATGAAGACGGCATCTCACCCAGTCAGGATCACTGTACTTCACTCTGGTGGACACCTAACGAGCCCAGGTTAAAAAACCTGAGCCGTCTGGCGAGTGGCGACACGCGCGTTCCAGTGGAGAGTCCGCTTTTTTTTGCCCCTCATATTTATTACCGCTGTTCCGATGGTCAATAATGGACATTACAGCCATGTTTTTGAGCCTAAAATGAAGTAGTACAGTGTAGAATAATTTCCACCCCCGCGTTGCTGCTGTTACTGCTGCTGTAAAAAAAAGAAAAAAAAGTTGACAAAAAATTAGAGAAGTGGACCGCGACAATCGACTCTTAAAATGTGTGAAATTCCTAACCCTAGTGCTTACTGTGTTAACAATGATTTGATTTTTGTTCGTAGTTCCCCAACGGGTTCTTATCCATTGGTGAGGCACCTTCCTAATGGGCAGACCGTCCCCCTCCTGCCCAGTCCTGTTCAGATGACCTCAGTTATATCTGTATGTCATTTTCAGAACGCTCAAAGATTTAACATTACATTTGCAAGATATTTCACCATATCTTTTCTGACTTCTTACTCCTTTATTCTGAATGGCTATTTGTTGACATGTGCAGCTTGCAAGGCCAGTGAACTCAGTGCCTAACATCCCGGGGATACCAGGACCCCCAGTTGGTGGAGCGAGCAGTGGTTCATCCTCTCCCTCTAGTTATAGCCTGCATTCTGAGACCAAGATGGTGAGAGGTTATATTGACCTGTACATTTTTTGTATGCTCAAAGGGATAGTTCGGGTTTTTAAGTTGTCGTTGTATGAGGTAATAAAAATTGTCACAATTGACTGAGCTGTGCTTGCTCTCAAAAGCCACAAAGGCACGCTCACTCCACTGTAACACGGGTGCCAGCGAGAGTGGGGACACTCTAAAAAATATTATAGCCACTCAACAGAAGGTGCACCCTATAAAATATATGCCTGCTTTAGTCTAATATTTTAAGAATTCTATCCAACCATTCTATCTAAACATTAGTCAGTCTTTCCTGACTCCACGCTGAAGTTTCTGTCACTTTAATTAATTAATTCCCCTGTACTGAAGTCCATAGAGAAAATCAGCAATTTTATATCATGGCACACAGGAGTTGCTGATCCACTGCTGCCTCCATCAGTAATTTCATGTCATTTTGAAGCATCATGTCCAAATCCTTTGTGATAATTGACCTAATTGTTGCAAATCACAATGAGACCGCAATAGACCATCACCCCCCATGTCTTTGCAATCTAAAAATTATTATTTTCTCTATTGAATTCGTTGCACGAGAGCATGTGGTTTAAAAACTGAGATTAAATGGCCAAGCATGTAGATAAGTCTGTGATAGCTACATGTGAATCAGATTTAATGTTTATATATTGAGCTTTTTTTTTTAAATGGCTTAATCAGTTTTGTTTGTGTCCCTACTGTCAGCCATGTTACAACAAGTTTGCTTTTTTTTCCTGTTAAGGCAGGCGGCCAGCAGCGGGTGCACAGAGCTCAGTCAGCACTGACAATGTGTTAGTCTGTACCTCATACAGCCACATTTTCTAAAATCTCACGCTATCACTAAAATATCACTTGACCTACACGCCTGTGTGTATTTGTAGCGATTGAAGGCAGCTCTGACTCATCAGGGCCCAGGAGCACAAGACGGCGCTGGTGGTGGAACAGGATCCATCCCTGCAGTCCCACAGCGGCAGGAGCAGAGCCACCAGCCCACTCAAAATTCTGATGCACCTTCACCTGCTCAGCCACAGGTAATACACGTGCCACATGTGCATACACAGCAATTGTGCAGGTAGGACCAGGCATCTGACTGCCTTGGAAATTTTAAAATATATTTGTGCAAATATTTGGCAACTCCCTTATTACAATTCAAATATGCATTTCAACACAGCACAGTGTAGTACAAACAATTCACAAATTTAAAAACTATGAACAGGTAAGTAATTACCATTATAAATTAAAACAAGTAATCAAGGCAATTAAGATGATTTAAGTAATACATGTATATGGACTTTTAATAAAAAAAGACTATTCTACACACCTCAAGTCTTGACAGCAAATAAGAGCCTTTGATTGATCAAAACTAAGGCTGACACACTCTTGTGTATGTCTATATTATATCTTGCCCCACACTGAACAGGTTTTGTCTTTAGTCTTTAATAGAGCACTGAAGTTATTACAGTTTTTGACTGTTTGTGTTCATTTTATGCCGTCTGGAAAATAATTTTTTTAGTACATGCATGAATGAAATGAGGGAAAGATGGGAAGCATATTCAGCGTTTGGTTTTGGCTTTAGCAATCACATAGTCTGCAATTAGCACTAATGCATTTATAACAAAGCATTTTGTTTCATTTCTTTGACTGGACGTTTTCAAGTTACAGCATGTTGATGCCTTTGAGGAAAATCTTCCTTCTTGTTAAAACAAATCTCTGTAATTAAACATTCCCCAGTCCCGACCTCAGCACATGCACAGAACCAAGGCAACATTCTTACCACTCAGTTTCTATTTGATTTGAAAATGTGTTTTTTAGATAATAAGGAAAAACAAAACATGTATTTCAACTACATATTGGCAGCCCTATGTATCCCTACTAGCACACCTGAAAACATGACATCATTCTGGTACAAGCTAGAAACAGATTTTCTCCTGTGCAGTTCTTTTCTTAGTTTCAGAAACAACATTGTCAGTAAAGATAAGTCAGGTGGTTGGTGAAACGGAATCTAAAATAATTCACACCTTTTCTCTCACTGTGGATTGTCGAGTTCTGGAAGCACCTTGGAATTAGCTGCCTTATAATTTCCAAATGTTCCTGTTTCTGTTCTTCCAGACTAAAAGGCAGCTTTGGAGCACTTTCAAACTAAAATGGCACCAGTAGCATTTTCAAATTTCTGTTTTCAGGGCAGTGGTCGTGTGCGTGACCGGTGTAACCACAGCAGAGTTTTTGTGTTTTTTCAAAATGAAGATGGGAGTGTTGTGAATGAAGCCCTAGATGTGATCAGTTTCACCACCTCCTATTTCTCCAGGTATCTCCTGCTCAGCCAACAGGAGGTCGGCGGCGACGAGCTTCAGAGATGGATCCTGATGAGAGGAGGCAGCGTTTTCTGGAGAGAAACCGAGCGGCTGCATCCCGCTGCAGACAGAAACGAAAGCTGTGGGTTAACTCCTTGGAGAAGAAGGCGGATGATCTCGCCAGCATGAATGTCTCTCTGTCGGTGAGCCAGTGAATATTTAAACATGCTCACAGGTTACTTTCGTTGATAATGTGACGAGAAGGGGCATGCTGGGAATGATTAATGTGCTTGACTTTTCTATATTGCCATCAGGGTGAAGTAAGCCTACTGAGGAATGAAGTGGCACAGCTCAAGCAGCTCCTTCTGGCTCACAAAGATTGTCCTGTCACTGTCATGCAGAAGAAGGCAGCTTTCCTAGGTAACCATGTGTTGTCACAATCTGACTGACAAGCTCCCAGCACTGTGTCCCTTCTTTTATCAGGATCCATTTATCATCTCATCCATCTAATGTGTTCTTTTTACTCGCTCACCTTTCTAAGGGTGAATGTTTCTTTCTCTGTCTCTAGCTGCAGGAGGAGAGGAAACCTCCAGAGAGGCTTCGACTGAACCCATCGGCTCCCCGGCAGCTGTTATCCAACACGGGCCGTCCCCGCCCGCCTCGGCCTCCAGCCCAGGGGCCACCATCAACGGGCTGAGCGTCCGCGCTGCAGAGGCGGTGGCTATGTCGGTCTTGGCCGGCATGGGATCAGGCCAGCCGGGAGGAGTCGTCATGGCACCGCAGTCACAGGCAACTTCTAGATGATGTGCTGACGCAGGTAGCCAGTATGAACTCGAGTGGCATTTGGAGGCCGGACGAGTGCAAATTGTTTGAATAGAGGGATTCTACCTTCCTTCTCACCCCAGACTAAGATACTCTCTCCCCACACAGCCAATGATAATCACACAAAGAGCTGGCACAGTGCCTCCATCAGCCCTCCACCACAGCAGGCTCCCTGTTCAGAGAAGCCTCGTCTCTATGTATGTAAATATGAATAACCTGTCAGAAAGTCACTTTGCAGGGTTTGGGGGGGGGGATTTCTCATTCAAATGCCACAGTTGAAAAAGGTTTCAGGTTGGGCTGAAAAGTATGAATGAAAAATCTTTTTTTTTTCACATAAAAATGCAGCTTTAGTGCAGTTTTGTCCCACATGCTGGCTGTGATGAGGTTGGTTGTTTTTCAAGTTGACGGTTTTACTGTAAGTTATCTTGTATTTTTCATGTAAGAAATAATTTGTATGCCTAAAACTGGGCATTTGCATAATGTTTAGTTGACTCTGAAAGTACTGCGAGAGATGGCTGAGTCACTGACTACAGCAAAAGGCAGCGTTGCTAAGTGTTGCTAATACTCTTTTTCTGTTCACTGTTCACTCTTGTTTGTCTTTTTTCCCCTTTCCCATCAACTATCCTTAAATACACAATGGTTTAGTCAGCCGAATGTGTAACAAACCAAATTATAACTGTATACACAGTTTACCGAGTATGTGTCTGTCTGAGCTTTGTAGCCTTAGTTCTAAGCCATTTTGAATGACATTACATTAATCTTGTATGTATCAAACCCTATTGGCTGCATGGATAATTCAAGGCTGGTGCATACCACTGTTTTTTTACTCCTCATTGTTCTATCACTGGTTATTGATGTGTTCTCAAAAGCCTCAAATTATTGATGCTAAAATGTTCCCTGTTAGAATTCCATCCTCAGTCCTTGAAATGGTTAGCTTTAGAAGGCCCTTTAACGATAATCAAACCTAATGCATTTTTAAATAATTTATCCTGACATTTCAGATGAGGACAGAGTAGTGCAATATATTTTTCTATTGAATATCAATGTTGTTGCATTTAGCTGATGCATGTAGCCCAGCCACTGAGAGCGGTTTGGTCTATTCCAGTTGAAAGCGTAAATTCAGAGGTGAGCGGAGAAAATGAGACGATGAATGAATGAGATTGGTGATGAATGCTCATCTGTAAGGGACGCACAAATGTCCTATAGGCCTGGTTGCTTTCTGACATTTGAAAAGACGTCTTATATCGCGAAGTAGACTTCACTCGTGTGCAAGGTGCTTCTTTTGAAATTCGAGTTTTAAACTGTAGATTGTTTTTGTACTGCATTGTACTTCCAAAACGATCATGTTGTGTCCTCCCTTGTCACACTGTTACGTTTTTTTTTTTATATTGTCATCGTTTCACAATGTTTTTTTCCATCACATGATTTTATGTTCCCCTATTTTGTTTGAGAGCATAGATGTCTTTTACGTGTTTAACAAGAGGTTGAACCACATTAGAAAAAAAAATCTTGAAAATACCTGTATGGGGGGATCTTTGTCAAATACTCAGGCCTCAAGATGGGAAAAATAACTTGTGTATAATGTCAACTAATTAATAAGTTGTCTCGGGAAAATACAATAAATTAAAGACAAAGAAAAATTCATCAACATATTTCCATTGAGCCCCAATTTGTGCCTCCCTGTCTTACGTTTTAGTCACCGAGTCGAGCATGACTGTACGACAAATACATTTAACAATGGCTCACATGATTATTTGCACGGTACGTAATAGGGTTTGTTCATAGTGTTAAATTCACAGAGAACGAACACCTTGTTCTCGGCTCAACAGAGCTTCACAGCCTCTTTTTTAGTTTCACACCCACAGGAACCTTTTCAGGTCCGAGCAGACACAAGGAGAATTCTGCTTTGCTTTGACATTATGGGGTATTCGAGTGTAGCATATTCTTTTTCTGAATACACTCTTATCAACAATGAAAAGCCATTACCTCAGCCATATCTGAACAAACATGTTTCCACAGCAGTACAGTTTGGATCAGGTCAATTGTCAAAAGAGGTGAAGGATACCAAAAAAACATACTTAATACATAAATTTTATAACCACTTTGTGACACCTTTCTGTTCAGATATGGACATCATCACTTTTCTCACATTTAGCTAATTTTCTTCACATTTGAGGTACACATGAAATTGTGAATCTAACCGGCAAATCTAACTTTAAATGCTAACGATTATCTAAATGTTAAATCTAAAATTTACATCCATGACAGGTGTGGGTGGGTCTGTAGACGCTGACAGGCGTGGGGTTTTCTGAACATTTAGATTGAGATTTAACATTTAGATTTAGTATTTAGATTTAGCATCTATATTTAGATGTAACATTTAGATTTAATATTTAGCATTTAGATAAAGATTTAACAATTAGATTTAGATTTAAAATTTGGATTTAGATGTAGCATTTAGAATTTAACATTTAGATTTAGCATTTAGATTTAGCATTTAAATTTAGATTTGGCAGTTAGATTCACCATTTAATGTGTACCTCAAATGTGAAGAAAATTAGCTAAATGTGAGAAAAGTGAGGTAAACATTCAAAATATGTCAGCTAGAAAAGTGAGTGTGACTGAAGTTTTACATTCGGCACCCCATAAAACTGCCCGGTTTCCGTCTGTGGTAGAGGTGAGCTGTAACATAATGTCCAGCAGAGGGCGCAGGGAGTCCGCTCCATCCCAGCGTCCTGTCACAGTAATTATCGTCACCAGCCCTGGTCACGTGACTGACGGAGACTCTGGCGAGTTGTTCTCATCTATCCACAGTCATGGCGGTGTCAGGGAGTCACGAAGATGGAGTAAACACCGCCACAGCAGCGTCCTGATCAGTGTCTGTTGACTTTATGCTGGACAGCAGCTGCTATCGTCTGACGTCCCGCAAACATCCCGCAGGCCGCCGCCGCCGCCGCTGCTGTGCTTCCAACGATGGCCGACCGCGGTGTTGATCTGTCGGCTTTGCCTAAAGAGGTTAGGGACCAGCTGGCGGAGCTGGATCTGGAGCTCTCCGAGGGTAAGATCCCTGGTTTGGTAGAGAGAAAGTGTTTACGTGTTTACGTGTTTACGTGTTTACGTGTTTACAGCCACCGACAGACAGACAGACTGTCCCGTGTCAGTGGGCTGAGACTCTGCTGCAGTGGATCCGGCCACGAATACAACAAATGATTAACAGACAGCACACTGACCTCCCTCCTCCAGCTGACATTTGTTCAGCAAAGTGTTCTTCTTCTTCTTCCAGGTGCTCGTGATCCTCTCTGTGACACACGTTATGAAGAAAAGTGCACGTTTGTGTTCGTAATCTGGCACATTTTAGGATCAACTTCCTCAACATTCTTCATTTGATCTACATCATGTTTGTCGTACAGTGATTTATCAGCTCTGCTCTACGAGCCTTTACACATAAGAGGAGGAAAATGGGTCATATTTGTCATCCTAAAGGCCTGTGTGTGTGAGAGAGAGTGTACTTGCATTCATTACCTCTTTAGGACCTTTTCTGGCATAAACACTGACCTTATCAGGACCAGTAGACCAAAACCTGGTCCAAATGCGACGGTATATAATTTTCCGAGTATTGGGGGAATTTCTGAAGTATAATTTGAGGTTAAGGCTAGTGTTGGGCTTTAACTGGTTATGGTTTCACTTCTGTCAGATATCAGTAGACTCTGTGGCCTCATCAACACTCCACTGTGCTGCTTAAAGTGCAGCAGACACAAAAGGATGATTATGTGTTTTAGAAAAGAACAATCTGATCCTATGTGGACTTATTTTCATGCATCATTTTGACACGATGCACCCGCTGACCACTTTATTGGAGCCTGTGTGGTTTTCCACTGCTGTAGCGCATGCACTTCATGGTTTGATGAGTGCTTGTTTGCGTTAAGTTAAAGACGTTTCACATCTCATCTGAGAGGCTTCTTTAGTCCTAAAGAACTCATTTAAGTTAATTTGACTGAGAACCTTCACAGACTTGCCTTCTGTCTATCATTTCAAACCAGTCTGGTTATTCTCCTTTGACTCTCTGGCATCATCAATACATCTTTGCCTTCAGACAACTGTCTCTTACTCTTTTTTGGTCAGTTCTCTATAAAACCCTGAAATGGTTGTGCGTGAAAATCACCCCCCCCCCCCCATTCTGATTCGTGGTTCGATCTCCAGCCGGTCACCTCCATCATGTCTACGTGCTTAAAAGCTTTGATATGTTGCCAAGTGATTGGCTGAGTAGATATTTGTGTTAACAAGCTGTTGAACAGATGAACCTAATAAAGTGGCAAGTGAGTGATAACCAAAAATAAAATAAGCTGAAGCTTAAAGGTGCATTATGTAATAAATCTAAAGCAACTGGCGATAAAATCCTCCTATGTCACAGAGACTCAGGAATAATTTTCATATAACAAACTGAACTCACCAACACCAACAGTACAGACAAAATATTTACATTAAAAAAACATATTTTGCAGACTGCAAATCATGTTTATGTTTTGAAATCACGTTTTGGCATGTGGTGCCACCTACCTGTCTACCAATCATTGCAGTCAGTAGAGTCTCAGCTGCCGAGCAACCACGGGTTGCCAGTTACGTCAGAAAAAGAAACCTAAAAGACCTCTGTATTTTGAATTTGAATGTAGTAACTGTTTTTGGCCACATATGGCACCTTTAAGGCTTATTTTTACTTCACCTATACAATCCAGTCAGGTAGTTTTATCATATTCATATCGTCTATCTCCAGGCATTATATCAGTCATATAAAAGAGAAATAATATCACAGTAAATTATAGCATTCCATATTTAAAATCTTGTATAAAACTCTACAGAGATGTGTGCAATTTCAGTCAGTCACTGAGTTCATCTGTATTTTTCCATTGGTTCTCACTTAAAGGGACAATATGTAGTATTTATGGGTTTATATTACCCAAAATCCACTTTTGTATACATATTATGTGCTCCTGCATTGTCTAGTCGCTGTATAATATTCTTTGTTTCATTTTCGTAGTGTTTCAAAAAGTCATTTAAAATAACATGGTCGCGGGCCGCGGTCGCATAGCCACTGTTAGCAGCGAGACGCCATGTTTCTGCCGGAGCCTGGACAAACGCGAGAGAACAAATCAAGCGTCTCTTTACTTGTAGCGGAAGTCCCGCCTCCACTCTCTCCGCTTCGTCTGCTACGGCCGCGGTAGCTCGCCCTCTCCCTCACCTCACGAACCTCATCTGCTGACACGGAGAAAGACGACGAGGACGACATTTGACCGTCTGCGGATACCGTAGCGCTCAGGGAAGGGAGGGGGTGAGCAGAGCAGCAGGTCTTTGTTGTAAATTTCAGCCTCTCCTCTAGATGTCACTATAAACTACTTACTTCCCCTTTAAGGGTGGCTTTTATTTTTTAACTCAAAAAGGTATTTCTGATGGGTTTTTTTTAAACACAAAAAGTTCAACATATGTTAAAGTGCTGAACCCAGTAAATAATTAGTACATTCATAGTTCCCCTTTTTTTTTTTAAATAGCTCTTTGACTCTCTGACTGACTTCAGGGAAATGGAATATGATGCTGCCTGTTATGCAAATCTCCTCCTCACGCTGTGAATCACAGTGCAGGAGCTTGATTGGTGCTGTGCAGTTCTCAGGTGCTCGGGGGTGGATGAGTAATGTTGTGTTTTACATGGAGAGCCAAGCAGGGGGATGCATGTATGTGCCAATAATGATGCCTCAGTGCCTCCTGCACCACAGACACAGGGATACCTGGATGTGTCCTGCCCATGTGGGAGGACAGGTGAACCTACATGGAGACAGCTTAACTATCCCATCATCACTGCAGGCACATGTCCGCTTTGAGTACAGTATATACAGTCAGCACTGTCACCTCTCAGGTCAAATCCTGGTTTGAGCAGGGGCCTGTGGAGTTAGCACGTCATCCCTGTCTTGGTGGGTTTTTCTACAAATACACTGGTTTCCTCAGTGTAAAGACATGTGTTCAGGTTAATTGGCAGACGTGTGGATTGTGAATTGTTGGCTCTGCCATAGCCAACAGCTCCGGATGTCACATGACTCAGTTTTTATCTACACCACCATGGCGACAGGAAAAGGCTTTTCAGTGCCAGTGCTTGTTTCAAGCAGTCGGCTCGAGCAGTATTTCACAGAACCTGACAGACTGAACATATCTGACCCTAAACAAGTGCTTTTCAGGAGTATGGAATCAGCTGAGCGGACATTATTCTAGACCTGCAGTATCACATATCTTCGCCCTTTCTGGTAAACCTTTCCTCGTCCTACTCCAGAAAACTCTAGGGTTCCCACACCTTGGTTGAGATCAAATTTAAAGACTTGCCAGGATCAATTTCCTCAAATTCAATCACCAAATTTGTTGACAAAGCTGGGAGGGCAAAAGAGCTGCATCCACTTTTATTGATTTACAGCACACTCTGCAGTTGGCCAAGTTATTGTCCTTGGGATCTCATAATGTTGTCCTTGTAATTTTCTTTTATGAGATAAGGATCTTGGAATTTGCATTTAACGTTACTCAGTCATTGTGAGAGAGACAGTCTACGTACATCAAGCATTGCAGGGCGTGAACAGTAACAAACAAGGGCACATCGGTGGCGGCCCGTGGACTCCCATTGTGTTGAAAGAGTCATAAAGCTGACCAGCCAATCAGAGGACGAGAAGAGTCACCAGCAGAGCAAACACCTCTGCACCAAAATGGTACACACCAAGGGCTCACATATATGAACCTTTCTCCTTACCTTCCTTCTTAAATTTGTTCATAATACAGATCTAGCACTACTCATTGGTGATAGCACCTGGTACTTTTTTGGTACCTGCTCTGGCGAGGTTCCAAACGAGCTGAGCCGATATTAAAATGTGACGTCGACAGACTGCCTGTCGTCATTGGAAGAGTCATGAGCGCGACGTCCAACAAGAATCAAACCAAACAATGCGTAACTGTAGATCAGACTTTACAAATCCTGATGCGTTAATCTCCAACATTTATCAAGGAAAATTCTAAAATCTCAAGATTTAAGCGACAGCACTGCTGAAAGCCGGTGATTGTGAGCCGGATCACAACACGTCCAGCCGTATACTATTCATTTAGTATTTAAATCTGTGCAATGCAAACTTGTGTTCATGTATGTATGTATATATATATACACATATATGTATATGCTATATATACAGCTATGGGTTTTTATTTCCTCTTGTCTGTGAATTACGTATCATTACTGCTATCATATATTGTCTCTTACCGTATGAGGAGTTCTCACTTTATCATTAAGACTAAGCTCAGAATTTGTCAATGGTTACTGTCACACAGTGTTGCTGTGGCAACTTTGACCCAAGCCACTGTGGAGGGGAGAATGTGGTATGCTTAATAATAGAGTGCAATTATCAGTGGGATAATGAGTGTGTATAATGGAGGATTGGGCATATGTTAACTACTTAACATGGATGAGAGACAGTGATTTCACTGTCTCTCACAAGTGGGTTCTGCAGCACTGAACCGCCACCTCGTCACCCTGAAAAGCTTTTTTTTTGTTGTTGCTGTGGCTCATTGTCTAACTGAATGATGACCAATGTGTCCTGATGCATTTGACAGAATGCCCCTGTTTACCTCTTTATTCACTCTGCTGCACCATCAGCAGTGAGATCATCAATTAATGGCAGTGTGCCACTTCTGTTGGCAGCCACAAAGGTCCATGCTGTAAAAAAACCCTCACCATGTTTGACAGATGAAGTGGTGGCTGTACTTTTTGTTCTTTTTTACCACCACCGTTGCCTCCTCATATCATTTGATAGCATGTTTTTGTGGACTGCAATCAGGTTTGCCGGGGGTTTATATCTTTTTATAACAGGGTTTCTTAATCCTAGTCCTGGGGAAACATCTGAAGCCTGCGGGACAGTAGGTTCCCGAGGTCCGAGGACCAGGATTGAGAGGACCTTGTTGTAGAGAATCCTCTTAGGAAGTCCACAAAAAACATCCCAGAGAGAGTGTTTTTGACTTTTGACCATATAAAAGTGGTTTTGTACACCATGCAAATTCATTGTCTCTGCTCATTTACAGAGCAGAGACGATGTTTCCCTGACTCAGGGTTGTTATACTGATGGTGTCTAGTTACAGTTTTAATTCACTCTGGCATATTGTTTAGTCAGTGAATCAAAGGTTTAATGATGAAAGTTTAACGACAAATGCTGATGCTGAAGATGTCCATCAAAGGCTCACATCAGCTGATTTTTTTTGTGTGTGACCTTAGTGTTAAAGGTCCACTCTGCAAGAGTTAGCAACATCTATTGGTGAGACTGCAGATTGTCACAAGCAGAGGACTCACATTTTTTCCCAAGTGTGTTGGGGAACTACGGTGGCCTATGCATACTAGAAAGGATGTGGAACTGTTGTGTTTATTCAGACTGCTGAGACCCATCGTAGATATAAAAAAAGGTTATTCTTAGCCTTTAAAAAACAAATACTTTTAATTTCCAAGCAATTAAACACCTAGGGCCTGATTTACTAAAGCCTTGCGCGTGCAAAAACGTGTGCAAACTGGATTGCACACGCAGATTAGCGTTGATGCTGATCTACTTACAGGGCGCAACGAGGAGTGCGTCCCTCAGACGGGCAAAATAGCATTCGCAACCCATTTAGCATTCTTGCCTTAATGCATATGCAATATGGGGCGTTTACACGCTATTTTACGTGTGATGGAAGGAGAAAATGTAAATATGTTATTTTAGCACGCGCAAAGTGATTTATCAAACCTGAAATTGATTGCTGTGTTTATTTTTGCGTCTATATTTAGCACGTTTGAAAGGCAGGTCTTAACTGGCACAGCGGTGCGCGGACATGGCTGTGGTTATTTATAGTTATATTTGTAAATCAGGAAATTACGCTTTTCCAGAGCATGTTCAACTACGCGTTCACAGATGACGCACATCTATTTCTTATTTGGTATATCTGAATAAATTAAATATAGATATCCATAACAGGATAAATGTGTGTTTGTACTGGTATGGGCTTACCTTGGTCTGCAGTTTGAGGTTCAAGGAGGGGTCGTACCTATGTTCCCCGGTTAAGACTGGAGGAACGGGGAACCCCGCTTTACCTTAACGGGTCCAGCTCTAACCTGGTCCACTCTCTCTGCACGGCGAAGCGCAGGTGGCACAGTGCGCACACTTCACCAAAACCTCACAGGCAGGTTACCCTAACTCTAACCCTTCCAGTTCCAGACACATTTAAATGCAATAAATAATCACAACAATCACTATTTAATGTAACTATCTGAATCAGCTATAGATATATCATCTATATCGATTGTTCCGTCGCCTCTGACGTCAGATCAAAGGCTGTTGGCACGCGTAATAGAAACTCAGCCTGACTGAATGAACACAGATGAAACCAGGGACGGACTGGGACTAAAAAGCCGTTTTGATGATCCGCTTTATTTATTTATTTACATACTGACAAAAAAGTGACTCATCCATTGAAATTAGACCTATGTGTAATCTTGATAACAGCAGAACTCGCTCCCTGGCAGCTGTCAGTGAGCTGCAGGTGAGTCAGGAGGAGAGTGCAGCACCTTCTTCTTTTTCTTTTTTTTACAGCAACATCCATTGTCCATAGTTTTCTTTGTTTGATACGTCAGGTAATGATGGAGCTGTCCAAAATACCGACGCAGGATTAAAATAATAATAATATAAAAAGGTCCTATGGACCCGGGGAACAAGGACGTCATATCCCTCGATCTCAGTTATCTGCTCATCGCTGAACGTCACTTTCTGTTCAGTGGCTTCAAATTTAATTCTGCGCTTCCGTTGAGTCTGCTCTTTCTCCATGTGGACAACTCTTGACTCGCGCAAAATCCTCATTTAAATAGGGCGGTCTTAACCACTGCGCCTAGTAGTTCACCCGCAAAACATAATCCAGTAACAGGCGCAGTCTTTCTGCTCGCGCAAGCAATTTAGCGCTCGCTATTTGGAATCTTAGTAAATCAGGCCCCTAGAGTGGTCCTGTTGCATATATATGTTAGTTATGGAGGTCTACTTACATACATTAACTTGTTTTTATGGTCAAAAACCTCCTAGTTGCTGTAAACGAGCCGATAGAAATCCGTCTTTTCTGACGCTGTCCTCAGTCGCGATATTACAGACATAAATCTCACACCCAGAAGACAGACTGTGTTGTGATTGGCCAGCCAGCGTAGAGCCTTCCCAACTGTCTTGTGATTGGCCAATACCTGGAAGTGACATATCAGCACACCCACTCTCAGAAGCACAGCTCCCCCCTTCTGGAACGGTGGATGCACTGCTACTCATTATCAAAACATTGTTTTAACAATGTTTAAAAATAGCTTTGTCACGACTCCCCGCCGCAGTCCCTTTTATGACTTTGACCCAGAGTCAGACCCAGAGTCAGAAGACACTGTCGCTTGTGAAACACCTCCACAACGGATGTTATTCTTCTTCTGCGGTTCAATGTACGCAACCGGATGTACCCTGACTAATGCCTGGATCAGGACGATCTGCTGTTCTGGAGAACCGCTGTTTATGTAACCGGACCGGGTTTTTTCAGAGATCTCGCTGAGCCCGAGATTATAATAAAACTCAGTGTTCTCAGCAGTGGCTGAACTGTTTGTTTAGAACCTTCAGGGCTTCTTAAACAAGGTAATGACGCAGATACACTTGGAACTTCCGGTCTAGGTCTGCTATAAACATACTCATGGGTAATATATTTAATTTCTGCAATTAAACCTTCCTAAGTCCCGACTCTTTTCTGCTCTGGCACCTCAGTGGTGGAACGAACTTCCGACCAACGTCAGGACAGCAGATTCGCTCGCCATCTTTCGCAAAAGACTCAAGACTCACTTGTTCAGACTTCACCTCGACCCTACATAGCACTAACCTAAAGTACTAATAGGTTCCTACCTTCAGCACTTGTATCATAGCACTTATGGAAAGTTCCTTTCTTGTGACAAATGTACTTATTGTAAGTCGCTTTGGACAAAAGCGTCTGCCAAATGCCCTAAATGTCAATGTTCCTAATTGGTCTTGTTGTAGTCAAGTCCTTTGGTAACTTTGGTAATCTAAAGAAAATAACATTTACAAAGTCACAATCGTTCTCCATTGTTCACAGCCTGGAGCATTTTCAGCATTTCGTCCTGCTGTATTCTGGTCAGATGGTCTGACTGGGCCCATCATCACTCACCTGTGATGGTTTTAAAATGTCGAGGCTAAAGTTTAAGTTAATGGTAAGGTGACACTCCCAGAGTGAGTGTCCCTCTGCTGTGGACTTGGCCTCAGAGGATCATGACTCTTTATCACGTTACTTGTAATTTAAACTCAGAGACGAGTTGGTGTTGTTGATGAAAAAGGCTTAGCACTGTCCAGATGCCCCGCTCCTGTAGCTGCGTCGTATAGTTTCCTGAAG
Source organism: Microchirus variegatus (assembly GCF_963457635.1). Taxonomy (NCBI): domain Eukaryota; kingdom Metazoa; phylum Chordata; class Actinopteri; order Pleuronectiformes; family Soleidae; genus Microchirus; species Microchirus variegatus. The sequence continues at coordinate 21,945,512 of NC_139808.1, forward strand.
TGCGTTTGCCGTCTGCTCAACAGCTACACAGACAACTCAATCCTGATGGCACAAGGAGAGAAGCAGCTGGCCACCCAACTCTCTCATGGATATCTTTTACATGGCAACAATCACCTCATTGTTGTCCCCAGAGATGATGGGACTCCCCCGGCCTCAAACAAGGGAAAATATGCATCAGCAGCATTTTATGCAGCAATCGTTGTGGACAGCAGATTCTGTGTGTGTGTGTGTTTGGTTCAATGTGTTGTTTGCAAGAGAGAGTAGCTCCTCCTACTATAACCTCACTGACTGTAAGGACACAAATAAAGCCATTGAGGGGATCAAAGAGTTGGAGATTTAGCCGGAGTGGAATTTAGAGCACTGAACCACAACTGCCCAGCCGAGGAGTGTGTGGGCATTGTAGTAAGTGGCTGAGTGAAAGTGTCAGAGACAGAGTAAAATGACCAGAGACAGGATGCAGTGCATGAGGTTGATCTGTCTGTCACTTCCAGGGTTAAAAATTGTCAAGTACCAAAATCAAATCTTTTCAAATATAGTCAGACATAATTCATTGTTCTACAACAGTTATAACCAAATAGTACGTCTCACAAAACATATAGGACATAAAAAGGGTCAGATTGTTTAAGGTGGACATTGGCTCCACCTCCAATAGCGGCTCTTATTCGGGTTTATGCGCCGTTTGCTTCATGATGGTGGTTATATCCGCTCACTACCCACTGATAAGTAGCAGTGCTGTCCCTCCCATGAAGAGCACAAGAGCTAACTCAAAGCTAACAGCAGACTATATGGTGCTTTTCCACTACCCAGTTCCAGCAAGGCTCGCCTCGCCTCGGCACAGCACTTCAAAGTTACATTTGACAGGTATATCAATGATTTATATCGTGATATCGATATCGTACGATATAAGAACAGTATATCATCATATACTAAAATTTCCTTTGATGTTTGATAAGTTTGACTTGTCTGTTGTTGTCTATCATGACAAATATCTTGCAAGTGATGGTGTTGTCAAAGCTACAAGTTCTCTGAGGCTCAAGTTTATCATTGAGCTAAATGCCGGCGTCAGATTAACAAACTTATTTACTATAATCACTGTTTTCCATAAGCTTGCAAGCTAATGTCTGGTAATTAAGACTAAATACAGTATGACTTATCAGAATACTCTCAGTTTTGCTGATTGTTGGTCATATTTTGACAAAACTGTAAGGATACTGACAACTCAAGTAGTTGTGAGGGGGATCATTAGGACTGATCCCAGACTAATCACTGAAATAACTGACTGATATTGCAGAGCTTATATGTGTTGTGCTGTAAACGTTGGCGTTGACACTTTACAGTATGATGTGTTTCAACTAACACATCCCTGTTTATATCCTATAATGAACATTATGACATCTGTGCCTTTGTGTACATAAGTGCATACTTTCCTTGCTGGAGCTGAAAATGCATCCCATGCCCAGTAAAAACAGTATCACACATTTCACAGGAGTCATTTAGACCCCGCTGTCACTCTCCCACCCTGTAAGTGAATATGTGTTGTTCCTTGTGACCGGCGTCCACTCTGCCGCCCGTCTGTGATGCTGTGGAGGAGAGATGGGTTTTTTCATCTCAGCAGCCGGTCCATACTGACGGAGTGAGAGAGAAATTATAGATTACGCTCCTGCCTGCGTTTCTCAAACTAGGTCATAGAGCATCAGGGGGCAACATGCCTGGCTCATTTAGTCTGTGAGTCACACTGGGCCAGGACTTTGCTGCTGGGGATCTCTCACTCTCACCCTCCCTACCCTGACCCATCACCACTACCTTCTCTCTATCTGTCACTTTCACCCACTATTGTATTCATTTAGTTTTTCTCCCTTCAAAAGATGATTGTCTAGTTTTCTTATTAAGACCAAAATCAAGAACTGGTCTGGTAATATGTCTCTAAAGCCACTGTCACTGGAGGAATTTCAATTTTTTCTTGATTTTAAAAACATGGAGACCGCAGACATAACGAAGCTTGTTTTAATCTTGAGAAAGCACAGAGTAGAGACGATCCAGTCAAGACGCAGGACCATACACGGCGTAAAATTGAACAATTTCAGGGATGGATTTGGGATCTCACTGAAACTGGAGTGATTTTACGTGACTTCAGAATATAAACAGACATGGAGGCGAACTGTCGGCATCATCAGTTAATAGCCAATGATCCTCTAGTGTGTGGCGGGCTTTAACTGTTCTGTTTCTGCCTTCCCTCCATCAGTCATGGCATAAACACATCACTCTGTGTCTCCAGACACAAAAACAAAACACTGCTATATTGTGGAACATAGTGAGAGAGTCACGTGGAGCTGACGGACCTCATCTGTCTTTAAAACAAAAATCCCTGGCTTACTTTTCATCATTGTTTATCATCACTTTCTGAAACAAAGCAAACAACCGCGGATTAGAGTGTTTACACCAAACACGCGCATGCCCCGTGTACCTGCATGGTCACGAGTGATATGTTTTCAGGTGTGCGTGTATGGACGCAGATAACCACTGATATGGAACTGAAAAGGCTCATCTGGATGGACAATCTGCTAAAAATAAAATAAAAATGTTGTTTTATGGATGCAGCCAATGTGCTCACATCGCGTTTACTTATGCATGTGTGCCTGTGCAACACTGACAGGGAAAGAAGGAAGGATGATGCAGCCTGTCTATTTTAAAACTTACTAAAGCTGCACTGGGAAGGATTGCTGGGAAAAATAGTTCATTGTTGAGTTTAACCCCCAGGTTATTAAATCACCAGCGTCCTGTTAGTCTGTGCTGAGACATACACACTTATTTTGTGCACAACAAAGGACCTGAAACAATCTCTTTGTCTCTTTAAACTCTCTGCTGATGTTGTTTCTTTTTTTTGTAACCAATGCCAAAATGCCATACTACACAATATTTTTGTCTTCCATGGTGGTCACCATATCAGATTATCAATATCAGTTGCATGGATACTTCTTGGCCCACGATTGGTGTAGTGGTTAGCACTAGCCCCGTTTGGAACAACTTCGGAACAAGAGCCTTTCTGCAAGGAGTTTGCATGTTCTCCCCGTGTGTGCGTGGGTTTTCTCCGGGTTCTCCGGCTTCCTCCCACAGTCCAAAAACATGCGATATGGGGATTAGGTGAATTGGTCACTTGACTAATTGACCGTATGTGTGAGAGTGTGAGTGAATGGTTGTTTGTCTCTATATGTGGCCCTGCGATGGACTGGCGAACTGTCCAGGGTGTGCCCCGAGATGGGCACAGCACACCCCGCGACCCTCTGGTGGAGGATAAAGCGGTAGATAATGGATGGATGGATACTTCTTGTTCGTGGAATTGGCAACACTACAAGTATGACCCTGACCAATCATTGTTCATGACACTGTGCAAGTTCATCGGTCATCAGGGAGGCAGGGGCTAGGAGTTGTCAATCATGAATACTAAAGCGTTGTGAGTGATGCTCACGGTCTTGTGCTCAGATACAAAAAAGAAAGTGTCACAAAGAGGACAGTAAGGACTGTCTGTCCTTCAGAGAGAACTAGAGGTAAGTTATTTGAACAGTCACTCAGTTAGGCCCATAAATATTTGGACATCGGCACAGTTCTCTTTATTTTAGCTCTATGCACCACTACAATGGATTTGAAATGAAACAAACAAGATGTGCTTTAACTGCACTCTTTCAGCTTTAATTTGAGAGTATTTACATCCAAATCAAGTGAACGGTGTAGGAATTCCGACACTTTCTATATGTGCCTCTCACTTTTTAGGGGACCAAAAGTAATTGGACAATTGACTGAAAAGCTATTTCATGGACAATTGTGGGCTATTCCTTCATTATTTCATCTTCAGTGACACAGGTAAAAGTTCTGGAGTTGATTCCAGGAGTGACATTTGCATTTTGAATATGTTGCTGTTAACTTTCTATATGAGATCCAAGGAGCTGTCACTGTCAGTGAAGAAGCCATCATTAGGCTGAAAAATCAAAACAAACCCATCAGAGAAATAGCAAAAACATTAGGTTTGGCCAAATCAACTGTTTGGAACATTCTTAAAGGTCACATAGAGTGGTCCTGTTGCACATAAAATTTAGTTATGGAGGTCTACTTACATATATTAACTTGTTTTTATGGTCAAAAACCTCCTAGTTGCTGTGAACTAGCCGATGGAAATCCTCTTTTCTGACAGTGTTTTTCTGCTGCGAGATTTCAGAGTGAACTTTCACCCCCAGAAGACAGTCTTGTTATTGGCCAGTACTATCCAGCACATCCGTTCTCAGAAGCGCAGCGCCCCCCTCTGGAACGGCGGATGCACTGCTCCTCATTATCAAAACATTGTTTTATCGGTGTTTAAAAATAGCTTCGTCATGACTCCCCGCCGCAGTCCCTTTTATGACTAAACCGGAGTCAGACCCAGAGTCAGAAGACACTGTTGCTCGTGAAACACCTCCACAACGGACGTTCTTCTTCTTCTGCGGTTCAATGTACGTAACCGGATGTGCCCGGACTACTGCCCGGAGCAGGACGATCGGTTGTTCAGGAGAACCGCTGCTTACGTAACTATTACGGGATTTTCAGTGATCTCGTTGAGCCCCGAGATTACAATAAAACACAACGTTCTCAGCAATGGCTGAACTGTTTGTTTCGAACCGTCAGGGCTTCATAAACAAGGTAATGACGCAGATACACACCAAAAAAACAGCGATAATAGGATCTTCCGGTCTAGTTCCGCTTTAAAAAGAAAGAATGCACCGGTGAGCTCAGAAACACCAAAAGACCTGGAAGACCATGGAAAACCACTGTGGTGGACGACAGAAGAATTCTTTCCCTGGTGAAGAAAAAGCCCTTCACAACAGTTGGCCAGATCAAAAACACTCTCCAGGAGGTAGGTTTATGTGTTTCAAAGTCAACAATCAAAAGAAGACTTCACCAGAGTGAATACAGAGGGTTCACCACAAGATGGAAACCATTAGTAAAGCTCAAAAACAGGAAGACAAGATCAGAATTTGCCAAACAACACCTAAAAAAGCCGTTATAATTCTGGAAGAACATCCTCTGGACAGAAGAGACCAAGATCAACTTGTACCACAGTGATGGGAAGAGAAGAGTGTGGAAAAGGAAAGGAACTGCTCATGTTCCACAACATACCACCTCATCAGTGAAGCATGGTGGTGGTAGTGTCATGGCGTGGGCATGTATGGCTGCCAATGGAACTGGTTTCTTTGTATTTATTAATGGTGTAACTGCTGACAAAAGCAGCAGGATGAATTCTGAAGTGTTTCCAGCAATATTATCTGCTCATATTCAGCCAAATGCTTCAGAATTCATTGGACAGCGCTTCACAGTGCAGATGGACAATGACCCAAAGCATACTGCAAAGCAACCCAAGAGTTTTTTAAGGCAAATGTGGAATGTTATCAGTCAATCACCTGACCTGAATCTGATTGAGCATGCATTTCACTTGTTAAAGACCAAACTGAAGGGAAAATGGCCCAAGAACAAGCAGGAACTGAAGACCGTGTCAGTAGAAACCTGACAGAGCATCACCAGTGATTAAACCCAGTGTCTGGTGATGTCTATGCCTTCCAGACTTCAGGCTGGAATTGACTGCATGGATTTGTAACCAAGTATTAAACAATGAAAGTTTGATTTATGATTGTTTAGTTTGTCCAATTACTTTTGGTACCCTAAAAAGTGGGGGGCACATATATAAAGTGTTGTAATTCCTACACCGTTCACTTGATTTGGATGTAAATGCCCTCAAATTAAAGCTGAAAGTGTACCGTTAGAGCACATCTTGTTTGTTTCATTTCAAATCCATTGTAGTGGTGTATAGAGCCAAAATAAAGAGAACTGTGTCGATGTTCAAATATTTATGGGCCTAACTGTACATTTGCATACACAGTTTAATTGAGCTTAGCTGTAGTCCGACTAAGACAACTTGCAGAGTGCCAGTATTCATGTGGAAGAGAAAATCAATTTATTGGCGGTGTACGTCTGACACCACCTGCGCTGAACGCCAAGTCTGACTCCAGTTTGACTAAGCATATACATGCAGGAGTAATCAGACTATGAATCGCATTGTCCAGGTATGTTAGTCCAACTAAGACTATCTCAATTTTAGTTGGGCTAGCGTCTTTACATGACATCAAGAAAAACTAATTATTGTCTTAGTCCAACTAAAATCGGACAGCGAGGCTGACAGTGGGACGTCTGTATGTCACGCCGTGTCTCTGTATTCATATTGGTTAATGTCGAAGTTTGTCAGACTTACATGCTAGACTTCTTCTTGTTGTGTTGTGGACCATCCCACATGCCGAATCTATGTTTCAATTGTCTTACATTACACATCCACGTTCAACATTCCCGAAGTTCATAATTGGGTCTGACACTGGAAATGTGTCCGTCACGACCAAACCACTTTGGCCTGCATTTGTGTCGTCGGATCCTGGCATTGGACAGTTACTCTAGAAACATCTAGATGCAGAATAGGTGCAGTGGATCACCAACAGGAGCACCTGTGACACTACATATTTCTCTGTGAGGCTGCTGAGGAGGTGCAGTGTTGGGTTCCTCTCAGATCACACTGTGTAGAAAGGTTACTCTGGAATCACTGGTCAATAACGACTGTCCCACTACCTTTTGACTTTTGAAGGGAGCTGATCTCCAGTTAGCACTCCAGACAAAAAACTATATAAAAAAAAGAGGAACTCCAGTATTATGTGACACCTTATGTCTAGTATTGATATTGACAATGACACACAGAACAACACAAAGAATATTTGTTTACAAAATGATTGAATAATTTAGATGCAACCTGAGTACAGACCTCCACACTGACACACTGTTGGGCAGCTGAACCATCTTGCTTTCATGTCCACAGTGAACTGTAGTTTTCTGTATTGTCTTTCCACCTCTTCTGACTTGTGCTTCCACCAAATGGTTCTGATAATGTGACTCAAGCCTCTGCAAACTGTTTTCTCTTTTCTGCAGCAAATAACTTGACAGTGAGGCTGACAGTGGGAGGGAGAGGGGAGTTAGTAGTCTGGTCACTGTGTTGTTCACTGAATTATTGAGTGCAGTCAGACTGCCTGCAGCACGTGTTTCAGACTCTGCACATCAGAGAATCCACTGCCACTTAATCCAAGTTTCTCTTTAGCTTCTTGTTACTTTCTCCTTGTTGTGAGCCTGTGGTTGCTTAAATTAACGGTGGCTATAAGTGTTGACTATTTCAGTGCTCACTGGTTTTATTCAATCTTTAATTTATTCATTGTCTACTGCTTTATCATCCACATGAGGGTCACTGGAGCCAATCCCAGCTGACACAGGGGGGAAAGCAGTTTACACCCTAGGCATACTGAGGCGAACAACCTGTCTGTAGGAGGACATGTTTGTTTTAAAAAGTTTAAATGCCCAGAGTTTTCTCTTTTCTCCTAAGCCAGGATGGGCCGGATCAGGCTCTGCAACTGTTTTGTATTGTTTGTGAACGTGGACTGTGCATGAACAAATAGGCCTGAGTAGACAAGACTTGACTTGACTGCAGGTCATGCGCTCATGTGAGTAAGCACCTTTTGTTGGTATAATGGCTAAAAAAATGTTACTCTGGGGTACAATCTTACATCAGGGATGTTCATTGTGCCAAACGCATATCAGTTACTCACTCACTCACTCACTCACAAGAGTCTGTTTTGTAAATCCCACGGGATGATAAGCTGTAGCTGGTGTTAAGTAGTGTGTAGTAGGTTTGAACTCAAGCGCGGTGTGTGAAGTGTAGTGTGTCAGGTGTGTGAGCCACACCTTTTTGGTTGAGTCAGAGAGAGGAAACAAAGTCCACTTTAGGAAGTGAAGGTCAGTGTTAGCTACCACTGGTTCAGTCAGTGTACTGATAGCTGACTGGTAAGGATGTGTACCAAATGGGTGGTTTACCCTGAGCACATGGACACTGGTTCATGATCCTTGTCTCCCCTTCTCTTCTGTACTTGTATTTGTTAACTTCTTAGGACCTTTTCCAGCATAAACACTGACCTTGTCGGGAGCATTCGTCCTCATGGAGACAAAAAAACAACTGCTCCAAATGAGGCAGAACCTAATTTCGTCGTAAGAAGTCGTTTGTCGTAAGAAGAATAACTGTTTGTTCTTGTTTGAGTATCATTGTCAGGAGCAAAAAACTTTTTTGGGTTAGAAATGGGTTTAGGACTAGAATTGGGTTTAGGTTAGGGTTTGAATTCGGCCTTGGTTAGGGTTAGGAAATTTGATGCTTAAGGTTATTGTTAGGAGCTTGGGAATACATTATCTCTGAGTGTTCTCACTACGATTGCTGCGTGTGTGTGTGTGTGCGCGCGCAGGGAAACATCATTCTTTCTGTTACCTGAGTTGGCCACACCCTGCGTGCTGTTTCAGAGAGAGAGAATCACTTGAGACCTCAGCAAATCTCTCTCTCTCTCTGTCTCTCGCTGTCCCTCTCTGTCTCTCTGTATGTGTGTACTTGGTATTCCTTATGTTGTGGGGACCTAAATCTGTTTACACAGTCACATTATAATGACTACATTTTAAGGTGAAGACAGTTGGGCTGAGGTTAGGGTAAGGGTTAAGGTTAGGTCAGTAGTAATTATGGTTAAGGTTCGAGTAAGTCTCCAGGAAATGAATAAGTCAATGCAATGTCCTCTGAAGTCATGGAAACCTGTGTGTGTGTGTGTGTGTGTGTGTGTGTGTGTGTGTGTGTGTGTGTGTGTGTGTGTGTGTGTGTGTGTGTGTGTGTGTGTGTGTGTGTGTGTGTGTGTGTGTGTGTGTGTGTGTGTGTGTGTGTGTTAAGGCTTTAGGGTCTTTTAAAGCACTTCTTTCATTCACCAGTGCCTGTAATACCAGTTTTATTGTCTTGCATTCCTATACCTGGACACACACACACACACACACACACACACACACACACACACACACACACACACACACACACACACACACACACACACACAAACTTTGTGCAAGGTGTTCACTTGAATAATGCTATTTTTTTTTCTCCAGTCCTGAGGCTGATATCAAAGAAACCGTGAAAAAATGATTTTCAAAACATCTTAAATATGATCATAAAACTGTAAGATAACAACGAGCTGGAACATTTTTCATCCAAGATGCAGGTGACTGCAGTGATTATCGTGTCAAAACAGAAGATTATGACAGCTTCCTGAGAGGTAAAAATGGGCTGTAAATGTCAGTCACGTACAAGTATGTGCATGCATAGACACACCTGTCATTCCACATATGTTGCTGCTGTTATTCACACGACCATGATCAATATAATGATTAATTGTGTCGTGCAATAGCGCCGATACCAAATTAATTTTTTTGTCTACACTGTTGTATTTTGTACAAGCCTTTATATAGCTCTGATGGTAGAGCTTGTGTTATAGGCAGTATTTTTCGCCATTGCCTTTGCAATGCATAACATTACAAAGTAAAATAGTCATTGTTTTTCCAGTTTGTCTAGAGTTGTCATTTTTCAGTTCTAATTCCTTTTTTGGGCAAAGATGGCCCACCCACTTTTGCACTGGCCCACCCAAAATATTATTTCTGCCTACGCCACTGGTGTTGACAACGTGTCAAAGATCAGCTGTGTGTGACTGTGTGGACGCAGTGAGTGGGTGATCTACTGTACTGGCTCAGTGTGAGATCTATGGCCTGTTGTTAAGAGGAGGCTGCTGGGATGTTTGTGTAGGATGTTTGTTCTACAGATAAACATGTGCAACAGCTCTTTTGACACCAGCAGATTGCTTTGCAAAATGAACACACCCTTAACACGTGTCATCTTTTATCTTGGACCTAAATATTTCAGATTGTTGCAGTAATCCGACAACCAAAGTCTACATTTTTTTGCAGAAGCATGACGGTGTGTTTTTATAGTGGGCTACATTCCAGCACCTTATCTTCATATCTCGTTGAGATGAGTTTGTTTTCTGTGAGATAACGCCACGGACATCCTGGTTTCTCTGTGTAATATTGTAACATGCTTTGTGTTGTGTCCAGTAAGCAGAATCTGTTTGAATTCGTTTCGTGTGAAAGCAACTGAGCGACGAGCTGCGATGAGGGAGAGGAAAAAGCAGGCAAGAAGAATAGAGGTCGGTAGCTAATTACTATTCAGACAGAGTGCCTGCGGGGTAGAAGGAGAGAGCAGTCTCCCTGCTATTCACATAATTCAGGGCTCACAAATGAGTGTGTATGGAGCTGGGAGAAGATGCAGCTTTGGTGATTCTGCTTTCACTGAAAAACTCAGGTGATGGCAGGAGGGCTGTGGCAGACTCATGCAAACCCTGACTGTTGATTGATGGTTTGATTCTGACCGCCATTTCTGAGACTTGATCGGGCATATGGACAAAAGTATTTGTACACCTGACCATTACACCAACATGGACTGTAATGACGTAATCAAATACATATACGCTACTTGACTAAAAAGTTAGTTTATTTAATTTAGGGGTCAGGCACAGGTGTTGGACAATCTCTGTTCCAGTTCATCCTAAAGGTACTCGATGGGGTTGAGTTCAGCTCTCTGTGTGGGCCAGTCCAGTTCTTCCAAACCCTGTTTTTATAGTCCTTACTTTGTGCACAGTCATGTTGGAATAGAAAAGGATCTTCCTCAAACTATTTACACAAACTTGGAAGCATGAGACCTTTCTGTGTGGGGTTTGCATGTTCTCCCCGTGTCTGTGTGAGTTTCATCCAAGCTCTCTGTTTTCCTACCACCATCAAAACATGAATGAATGTTGAATGACACATTTGGTCAGGTTGCCCTCAGTCCCAAAACTTTGATCAACCATCCACCTGGCTTAGGTCGGTTGTATAATGATAATAAAGATCCTTTCCTTTCCTTGGAGATAAGGGACCTAAGCCTGATTGAAACACCTGAATGTAATATTTAACAGGTAGTTGTAGATTTGTTGTGTCGTTTTGAGACCTGGGCATCCTTCAACAACATCTCAGTGTTATTCTAGACACAGGAAAATATTTTCATCCATCCATTCATCGTCTACTGCTTTATCCTCAATATGAGGGTCACACAACTGCTGGAGCCAATCCCAGTTGACATATGGGGCAAAATGGGCAGGGTACAACCTGAACAGGTCGTCAGTTCATCATAGGGCCCAGGGACATGAACCAGCAATGTTCTTGCACAACAGCTGCTAGCTGTGTGGCCTTAGATTGTACACACATCTTTATTTTAGTTTGTCAAACATTTCATAACACAACTGCCCTGACTTGCTTCACATCCCTTTAGCTCGACATTGCATGAACTGCTCACTTGTATATATATCTATTCTGTTGTCGATTGGATTATTCATGCATATTCAAAGTTTTCATTCTGTATTATCTGCATAACTGTCATCTTTTTCTTTTATACATGATAAATTTTTTTATTGTAATATTTTATTCCTTCACTCTTGGTGAAGCTGTGGCATGTGTATCCTTCTTTTTCTATTTTCCTTTTATTTATCCATCTGTTTTGTTTCATCTGTTATATTTTATTTTATTTATTTTACTGTGTATAGTTTAAGTGCCAGATAATGTGCTGAAGATCAATAAGGCCTGTCTGTCTATCATACATACACAAAGCAAAACAAGGAACAGGTACTCTTGTTCCTCTCATATTCCAGTTCGCCACAGCCACATTGTGATTTAATGTCTCTGTTCATCTGTAGCTCACTTGTAGGATTTACCTTCTAAAAGGCTTTAACTCTTTAGCTCCCACTGTTGGAGCTACTATGAGCGCTAAAGAAACAGATGAAATTCAAATCATCCAGATGGAAGTGTGATTACGTTGAGGTCCGCTTAATGCCACACCAGCCCCTCCCCCAGCTCTGATTTCATCTCTCTCTGTGTCTCTGTGTGTCTCTCTCTTTCTGCAGAGAAACTGCCTGTTCACATGAGCTAAAAATAAATCATGTGACTGAGCGAGGCCAACTGTACCATTCATGCATTACTTATGGAACTGTTTGCCTTTCTTCAATTTCTCCTCTGGAAACAGATCGCTGGTCTGTGAGCAGATGTGATAAAGGAGTGGACTTTACCCTCCTCCAAACATCAGCGCTTCCTCTTTCACCAGCGAGTCTGTGTTTAACTGTGTTTTAGGAGTTTTTTATTCCTTTATTGTCTATGATACTGAACAACCATGCCAAATATTTCACTTGAAATGATAACCGGATTTTGAGTACACTCACTCTTTGGTTGTGTCTGTCATCATAGCCACAGCTTATCCCCAAGTTCAGTGTTCAGTGTTCAGGGCCTGGTTTACACACAATAACTACAATCTGATGATATGATGCTACAAAGGTAATAGGCCTGCAGGTGACATTTCATGCAAAAATAAACTGAATCAAAACCTATTTGGGTTTAAACAATATAAAGGACAACAAAAACCCTTTTCATTTTTATATTAAGAGTCAATAAGGTTAATGTACAGAACAGACAGGTTTTAGAGAGTTTATTTTATAGAAATAATGAAGAGTAACTTTGAGTTGGCTGGTCAGGAGGAGGAGGAGCAGTGAAGTGAGTTTCCTGGCTGAGAGGCAGGCAGGTAGGCGTGGTGACAAAACAGGAACACAGGTGAACTGACAGGGTAAAAAAGGTGTAAATATGGATGATAAAAAAAAACAGACTTGATGTGTACCACACTGGGTGACTGAACAATCTGGTGAACACAGGTGCAGAGAGTTTGGTATTGGTATAAGAGCAGAGCAGAATTGGAGTCTTAAAGCGGACCTAGACTGGAAGTTCCAATTAACGCTGTTTTTTAGTGTGTATCTGCGTCATTACCTTGTTTAAGAAGCCCTGAAGGTTCTAAACAAACAGTTCAGCCACTGTGTTTTATTGTAATCTCGGGCTCAGCGAGATCTCTGAAAAAACCCGGTCCGGTTACATAAACAGTGGTTCTCCGGAACAGCAGATCGTCCTGCTCCGGGCACTAGTCCGGGTACATCCGGTTGCGTACCTTGAACCACAGAAGAAGAATAACGTCCGTTGGGGAGGTGTTTCACGAGCGACAGTGTCTTCTGACTCTGGGTCTGACTCCGGGTCAAAGTCATAAAAAGGACTGTGGCGGGGAGTCGTGACGAAGCTATTTTTAAACATTGTTAAAACAATGTTTTGATAATGAGTAGCAGTGCATCCACCGTTCCAGAGGGGGGAGCTGTGCTTCTGAGAGTGGGTGTGCTGAATATGTCACTTCCGGGTATTGGCCAATCACAAGACAGTAGGGAAGCCTCTATACTGGCTGGCCAATCACAACATAGTCTGTCTTCTGGGTGTGAGAGTTGAGTCTGAAATATCGCGGCTGGGGAACAGCGTCAGAAAAAAAGATTTCTATCGGCTCGTTTACAGCAACTAGGAGGTTTTTGACCATAAAAACAAGTTAATGTATGTAAGTAGACCTCCATAACTAACATAAAATATATGTTAGCTATGGAGGTTATGTGCAAGAGGACCACTCTATGTGAGCTTTAATTAGAAGATGGGCTGCAGGTGAAGTGTTGAGGAGGGACTTAAGAATCCGACCACGTCCACCGAGCAGGCACAAACACAGAAGACAAACACAGAGGAGAACCCTCCCTAACCATGACATTGCACACATACGATAATTATACATCTGGCTACATATGTTGCTGTGTTGTTTGTGGCCTCTTCAAATGTCAGTGTTCCTGAGATTTCTTTGTTAGCGGACAAAGAGGACTTTTTTATGATACTATGGTGGCCTCTATGGTCCACTACACCAGTGTTTCTCAACCCTGGTCCTCAGGGAACACTGGCCTGCATGTTTTCGATGTTGCCCGGCTCCAACACAACTGATTCAAATGGTCAGCTCGTCATCAAGCTCTGCAGAAGCCTGATAAGGAGCAGTGTTCCCTGAGGACCATGGTTGGGAAACACTGCACTATACCATGGTGTGCTGGACAGGAAGCAGCAGGGACAGTGATAGGAAGAGACTGAACTAACTGGATTAGGAGAGCCAGCTCTGTCCTGGGCTGTCCACTGGTCTCCATCAAGGAGGTGAACAACACCTTGCACCCCTGGCCTGCACCACACAGTTATGGCCCTGAGAAGCTCCCTCAGTGCAGGAAGGAGCGCCACTGCAGGTCATTTATCTGTACTGCATAAGACTTTTCAACTCCACACAATAATCACTTCATCATATTCTAATACTGTGCAATAACCTACGGGCTCTAAATTATTATACGCATTTTATACTTTTTGTATGCATATATTTGTATGCATATAAATTGTCACATATTTTTTATTTATGTGCCAATAATTGTTACCTTTTTTTAAAAAGGGGACATATTATGCAAAATCAAATTTTATTTTTTTAACATTCTTTTTATTGAACATTTTCAAGTATAACAGTCCAGTACAGTGCATACAGATTATTTGCAATATGTAGCAAATCCAGAATATTTCCCCAGCAATGATCTCAAAGGACCATGTTAGGTCTTACAGTTTAGGCAGTAGCACTCCGAGTTCCTAGGTACCTTAACACTTTGTCAAACCTTGTTGAAAAAAGGTCACTCTGACCGTTTATACAAAATCTTAGTCTTTCCAGAGAAATATACTCTGAATACATAGACTTCCGCAGATGTATTGAAGGAGGTTCATCTCTTACCCAGAACAGCCTTTCGTCCCAACATAAACAAAAATTGTACGGTGTTGTTATGTGACCATATGGCGCTTTTCCACTAGCTCCGGGCTACACGGCACTGAGCGACACGACACGAAACGGCACGGTTTAGTTGTGTTTCCACTACAGAGAACGTACCTTCTCAACGTGGGCGTGGTTATCACAACACGGCTGCAACCCGGCTGCGCTAAACTGCTATGACGTCTTATACGCGAGACACACACGCATATAAACAATGACGGACGTGGACTCGTTCTGTTGCTCGGTCTGTGGCATTTGTTCACACACAGAAGAGAAGATCGCCAGAAAAAGCTACAGGCGGCAAGAAGAAATATTGTGGAGGAGTACAGAGAAGTTTGGGAAGTCATACATCATGAAACTGAAGATGAGATGTTACGAGACGGCGAGTGAGGGTAAGCTAATATAGTTGCTATCGCTAACTAGCTCATATACAGTACTGTGCAGAAACGATGTTGTTTTTTTGAGTATGTAATACTCATGCATGTCTTGAACCAGAAACATTAATTAAGGTTCCACTCCAGTATTAACAGAGTTGTGTTATTGTTCAAGTGTAAGGGTCGATCACACTAAATACTGGACACCTGTAGAGGATGTTTTTTTTAAAACAACAAAAAACTGCATACATATATTCTGATTGTGTTCCAGTATGGTGAAATAGAAATAATGATCCTCTATTGTCATTATAGCAACAATCTAATGGTGGCCTCAGACTTCTACATAGTACTGTACAATTGTACAGTGTAGTAATGACCGAAAGCAATCTCTATTTTTGGTATTCTGGTATTAACGTAAGCATGCTGCCTGTGTGTTTCAGATGGTTCTGTCACTCCTGAAAAGGAATGACTGTGATGTCCAGCTGGTGAAATCCATGGTGGTGATGACCTGCTGTGCTCTGCATAACCTGTGTGAAAATCATGGTGAGACCTATGACACTGAATGAGATGCACACACAGCAGCTACAGTGGTTGAACCTGTGGTGGCAGTGGCACAGGGTGTAGAGGAGGGCAGAGATGTAGGTGAGGGCCTGATGTGTCACTTGTTGTGAATTTGTAAAATGCTTTATTATTGTACTGTTTTTCACTGAATTACAAATAAAAGTTTGTACTTTCTGCAGAGATGTCTCCTTTTGTCTGTATACGTTTTGTTTGTAAAGGCTGCCACAATTAAAAGAAAAGAAATACGCATGACGTAATCACATAAGTCACATTGTTGTTTATTCAAACAAAAAAACACAGCAAACCAAAGTTAAATTGCACAGCAAATCAAATAAACTGTACATAGGTGGTGGAGTCCTAGGACAGGAGGGAGGAAATAGGTCACATGCTCCTGCCACCTATTGCCTGGACAAGCTGCCCAATCACTCAAAGGAATGCGTGGTTGAACGCAGCACTCCCGTGGTGTGGCGGTTACGTTGTGTCCGGTTCCACTCCTGCTACTGAACATCTTCCACCTGAAGCTCTGCGAGGACAGCTGTGTGCTTCTTTTTCTCTTCCCTACATAACACTATAGAGAAGAGAAAAGGGGTTATTAATCAAACCATTAAGGAAATACACAAATGCTGTAAATCATGTTTATTATTTCTTACCAGTTGCACAGATCTGTGGTCTGTGGCGAAGTTGGTGCCCCCGATAACGAAGCAGCTGATGGCTCTGCTGGGGTGGATGAACACTCCTCACATATGGAATGGGATTCTTGAACAAAAGAAGTGTACACATACGCTGTAATTACACGCATAACAATATATATATATTCAGCCACAGACTGAAACACCCTAAATGAAGGAGCTTTATCATTATTATTATCCTTTATTCCTCCCTGCAGCTGTTAGCTCTCAGTAGACAACATATAACCAGGCTCCTCATCCCATGTGCAATATACTGTCTTTTTGCAAAAGTGTAATATAGACATATAATATCCGATGCTCATTCTCTGTCTATAATGTAAATATAGAACCCATACTGTATATTCTGGTCTAGTCTGTTTTAACACGCAAAGACAAAACGTTACACGGTAGTAAGTCTAATTCATGACTTGTACAAATCTGGTTTCTTTTACAGGTTTACGTAATGTTTTGTTGTAGGTTGAGCACCTAATAGCGACATTGCTAACTAGCTAGCCAACTACGTTGTCTCGTGTAAACAGACGGACAGAGATTACCGACACACATGATGTTACTTTTATAATGTCTTGTTTAAGCGAGTTTATTCTCAGCAGTAGTTAAACGTTGCTCTCAGGCTGAAAATAAAAAACTTACCGTTGGCGTGTGCAGAGTTATTGGAGTTGCTGTGTTACGCCGTGAGCGGACATCGACTCCCGGCAAGACCTGCTCGTTACGGGCGGCTCCGTCCAGCTCTCTGTATTTTGTCGTCTCCGACTAAACACAGGACAATCTGGACCTCGTCGTTGGACCATGGAGTGTTCTTATGCAGAGTCGCCATGTCCAAGTATTTGCGCGCTACTATTTTTTGAAAAATGGTGAAATAGACTCCTGCATCCTGTATTTTATGTCGCGCTCATGACGCACCCAGTGACGACACTTCTGGCCAATCAGTTACCGGCAGTTTTGACCAATCAGCGCATAGTACCTGCGCATAGTACCGGCACCACTGAATGGAACCTCACCACCGCAGGTACTAAAAATAGTGCCGAGTTCCAGGTACTACGCTAGTGGAAACACTCGCTAAACCGTGTCGTGTAGTGTAGTGCCGTTTAAAGTCGGGCCGGTGGAAAAGCGCCATAAGTGATTCAGGGATATATCCTAATAAACATAATTTTGGATTAGGCTGCAATTGCTTCTTAATTATCACCTTAACTTCCTCACATACAGATTGCCAAAATCGTTGAATCTTTTCACATTCCCATAGGCAGTGAAATCTTGTCCCTAAAATAGTCTTACATTTTGGGCAGTTTGGAGAGGCTCCTGCTGTATATTTACTATACATATATGGAGATATATAAACATTTTATAAGATATTATATTGCATTTCTCTGAATCTGTTACATATGGAAATTTTCGAAGGTAAAAGTAAAATTTCCTCCCATATTTCACTGTCTATCATAGTTTTCAGCTGGGTCTCCCATAGTTTCCGTAAAAATGATAGTCTGTCTGTTTTCAGACATTGCAGTCTGGAATAAAATTTGGAAACAAAGTGACCTTGTGTAAAACTATCTAAAATAGTTTTTTCTAGTGAGTTGAAGTCATCTGGAAGATTGAGAGTATCCATTTTAGTATATACATAGTGTCTGACCTGGAGGTATTTGTAAAATTCTTGTGATTGTATTTTGTATGTGTGTTCTGAAACACTGAAAGTTAGGTCCATTGCCCCCCTTGGTTAATTCAGGGTTATCAGTCAATGTTGTTAAACAACTCAATTTATGTTTCGACCGAAATAATTTCCGTAAAGAACTCCAAGTACTACATACATTAGTAATTAAAAAATTGTCTTTCGTAATTGGTAATTCACTCCTGCGTTTATCAAGTAAGTTGACAGGAGAGTATGGTTTGGAGAAGGTTGCTACTATTTCAAACCATGGCGGCTTCAGTTTAGCAGTTGCCCATATCGAGATAATTCTGGCTTGCATTGAGGTTGTATAGTTTGTAATGTTGGGAAGGCCCCATCCTCCTTGTTTTTTTGGTAATTGTAAAATATCTAATTTAATTTTAGGCTTTCTGCCAGCCCATATAAAGTCAGAAAGAGCTTTATTTATATCTTTAATGTTGTTCCTCTTCAAAGATATGAAGAGCATAGATAGAGGGTAAATAATTTGGAAAGAATTATCTATTTAATAAGATTGACTCTGCCAAGAAAGGTTACAGGAAGCTTTTTCCAGCTCAACATCTTGTCTTTAATGTGTTTTACCATGGGGTTAACATTTTCAGCATAAAGTTGACTAATTTTAGGTGTTATTTTAACCCCCACATATGTAAATCCATCTGGTGCCCAGCGAAAAGGTTTTACAAAGTCAGGTTCACAGTCATGTGAAAAGCCGAGGCATGATTTCAGATTTTGTAAAATTAACCTTGTATCCAGAAATGACCGAACTCTTCCACACAGTTGATTAGCGCAGGTATTGAATTTTGCGGGTCTGTTAATGTTAGGAGGATATCGTCTGTGTACAGCAGAATTTTGTGCTGTGTTGTTCCTATCACCGTTCCTTTGATATTAGCGGTTTGCCGGACAGCAATTGTTAATGGCTCTATAGCTAAAGAAAACAACAGAGGTGATAGTGGGGACCCTTGAGCTGTGCCTCTGTTAAGTTGAAACTGGGCAGAAATTATACCATTTGTTAAGACTGAGTCAGTGGGCATTTTATATAAAAGCTGTATCCATTGAACAAAATCTGATTTAAAGCCAAATCTTTTCAACACTTCAAGCATGTATTTACGCTCAACCTGATCAAACACTTGCTCTGCATCCATCGTTACTATAGCACTTGGAGTTTGATGAAAGTTAAGATAGTGAATAATGTTGATTAAACGTCTTGTGTTGTTTGATGAAGTACGGCCTCCTATAAACCCTGTTTGGTCTGTATTAACTATATCAGTCACCACTCTTTCTAGTCGATTAGCCACTATTTTTGAGAGTATTTTAATATCCACTCCAAGCAGGCTAATGGGGCGATAAGATGCACATAATTCTGGATCCTTCCCTTTTTTGGGGATAACTATAATATGAGCTAAGTACATAGATTTTGGGAGTTCAACCTCTTCAAAAGATTTGTTGAACACATGTTGCAGTAGTTTGTTAATTTTACTTTTCATCTTTTTATATAACTGAGCACAGAATCCATCAGCCCCTGGACTTTTATCTGACTGGAGTGATGAGATTGCTTTGTCAATTTCTGTTATTGTGACAGGTCCTTCCAGTAGTTTAGCGTAGTTTCATTCATCTGTTAGTTGTGGTATCTGTAAGCCATCTAAAAAATTACTACTGGCAAATGTATCATTGTCCAGTTCTGAGGTATACAGTGTTTTATACAATTTTTGAAAGCATTCATCAATCTTTGTATTATTTGTTTGACGATTTTGATCCTCATCAGATATTGCAGAGATAAAAGATTTTTGGGGAGAGTTTCTTGCAAGGGCTAAGAACTTATTTGGCTTATTTCCAAATTCAAACATTCTTTGTTTAGCAAACATAATATCTGACTCAGCCTTCTTTGTTAGTAAATTAGTCAGCAGTAGTCTTGTCTCCTTTAACAGTTTAAGCACCCCATCTGATTTGGACCTCTGAAAATCTTCCTCTAATTTTTTTATTTCATTTTCAATTCGTGAGTGTTTCAGAGTCCACTCTTTTTTCTTCTTACTAAAGTATAATATAATCATGCCTAGCATGTAAGCTTTATAAACTTCCCACAATCTTGGATCAGAGTCATTGCACTCATTTACTTCTAAATAGAGGTCTGTGTGCATTCCAAGAACTTTATAAAATGATCATCCTAAAACAGTGATGTATTTATTTTCCAAGAGGCTGCATTTCCAGAGTGACAGGAGCATGGTCTGAAAGGGCAATGGATCCAATATCAGACTGTACTACTAAATGGGCTAGGTGTTCAGATAAAAATATATAGTCAATTTCTTGAGAATGACAAGTGAGGTGGAGAATAAAATGTGTAATTTTTATTATTAGGATTCATGTACCTCCAACCATCCAACAAGTTAAATGTCTCAAGAACATTTTGTAGTGTTCTTCCAGATTTTGACTGATCTTTATGAGGGGTCTCTTTATCTAAAGAGGGAGAGAGGTAGCAGTTAAAGTCACCTCCAATAATCATATTTGTACAGTCCATTTCAGCGATTTTACTGAGTAGGAGGGCAAAGAAGTTCTTGTCATAGATATTAGGAGCATAAACATTTCCTAGCAATATTAATTCTCCATATAGTTCTCCTTTTACTAAAACTATCCTTCCCTCTTTGTCTGTGTAACCCTCTTTAGCTGTAAATGATAACAATCTATGAATTTATATAATTGCACCCCTTTTGTTTGTAGAATAAGATGTAAAATATATCTGTCCGACCCATTCCCTGAGATATTTTTTGTGCTCCTCTTCATTCAAATGGGTTTCTTGGAGGAATGCAACCTGGACATTTTCCTTTTTAAGATAGTTTAGAACAGTTTTCCTCTTGACAACATTATTGGAGCCCTTGATATTCCAAGTACAAAACTTAATATTCAGAATAAAGTAACATTATATCATGCTGCATAGTCTTATAACATAGGTTGGATATGCTTTTAATCTGAAATCCTGCCTGGACCTGAAACAAAAAAACAACATATGATCCAAGCAAAAACCAACTAAGGCTTGGATAATACCTACCTAACATGGTTAAAACAGAGCCAAGAAAAACAAAAAGCAAAAACCTTGTCATACTCTAGCTATACAGCTAAGGGGGAAAATGAAACAAAGTGAAGAAAAGAAAGAAAAGAAAAAAAGTGTATGTCAGGTCTCTCAATCTGGATTATATCTTGACTATAATGCCAGCGTGTCAGCGACTGTGTAAATAATAGTGACACACATCAACTCAAGTACACTGGGAAATATACATGCATAAGTGTGTTAACATTAAGATGAACAAAAATTATCTCAGAGTTATATAGTACTCACTGTCGTTCTCTATTCGTTTGCATAAGAAGAGGCAGATGAAATAATTTCCCTGATAACAGGTGGCTTGATAGAATCACTGGGTCGGGAGTGTCTTCACGTAGTCGTTGATTTCCTTCATTGTGGGAAGGGGGATCGGTTTTCCATTTGGAGGGAGAACCTTAATTACAGCTGGATACGCAAATGCGTATTTGATCCCCGCTTCCCAGAGCCTTCTTGTCTCCGCTTTACAATCTCCGCAGAAAAGTCCTGGTAAAAAGACACAACTTGACCATCTGTGGAAACTCTGCCCTTGTTTCTTGCTGCGTGTAAGATCCTCTGTCTGTCCATGTAGTCGTGAAGCCTCACCAGGACTGCGCGGGGTTCCTGCCTGCCGGTGGATCCCACTGGAGGTCCCACACGGAAGGCTCGTTCAACTTTCAGCCTCTCCCCTTGCATGTCCATGTTCAAGTTGCGATGTGGCCGCAACTGACGTGTGTGGATCAACAACACGAGGAGAGAACGTGGACACACGACAGAAAGGCAGCCTTTGGTTGAGAAGAAATGTAGGACAACATCTACATCTTTCTGCAGTGCTTTCAAACGCGTGCTCCTCATATCACCGATCCACACACACCACTCGCTAATCGCAGGCACGTAACTGGTGCGTTCAAGGTGTCCCTCCAGCATAGGAATTTACACACACGATCAACAACAAAGGGCTTGTGAAGCTCGTGAACATTTTTTTCATAAATAAAATATATCCACTGGACACAAAAATCCTCTGAGGCTGGAAGTTTGTGTAAAACACTGTGCTCCGCTGTGCAGCCACTCTTCCTCCCTCGCCTGCACTCTCGTATTTCACAGGGACAAGGGGGAGCTACGGTGGAGCTGTGAAGTACTCTGCCTGGCGGGGTGCCAACATTCACGGTGAAATGTGTTGCTATGTTGTCATTCCGAGGGAGGTTAAAACATTGCATGTTTTATCGCCTATACTAAAACTAAAACATGACTGAGTCTTGTTTTTTCACATTTTGGGGACTGGTATGGCCCACTGAGTCCCAAATATAAGTACTAAAAGATTAAAAAGTAGATTTTGCACAATAGGGGACCTTTAATATTACACGTCACCTGTTGAACCACTATGCCGTCATCATTGGGGCTGGAGAACTCTTTTCCCGGTTCGGTACCGGATTCTGGCTCTTCTTCGTTAGTTAGCTCTGTCTCTGCTTCGTCGTCTGGGTTAGCTAGCGGTTCGCTAGCTGCCGACTTGTTGTTCTTTTTCCGAGTATCTCTCTTCCTGGGCTTAGCAAAAAAGTTGTCCAGCGACATGTCCAACGTCTCTTTAGGTTTTTTCACCACAATTTTAGCAACGGATGAACTGAGAAATGTTGTTTAAATTAAATCCAGAGGAGACCGACAGCAGTGCGTCTATCCTCCTCGGTGCATCACGTGACCCCCGCAAAATCAACTTTTTAATCATTTAAATCCTTATATTAAGGACTCTGGAGGGCCTATCAGTCGGCAAAGTGTGGAAAAAAGACGACTCCCTCATGTTTTTATGGTCCGCCTCAGTCTAATTACAGGAAATGAAACACGCGAGGTTGACTTCCGAGCTCATTGGGACGTCACAAGACGCTAAATTAAGTCTCGTGGAGCTCCACTTTGTCCATAAACCATGCCAGATTGCTGATGAGGTGAACGATATCCGAAAACTTGAAGTCTGCGAAAAGTTCTATTCTTGGCTCCACAGTGCAGCACAGAGTTCTACACAAACTTCCAGCCTCAGAGGATTTATCTGTCCAGTGGATACATGTTATAATGACAGCAATGTGCCTGCAAGAGCCTGCAAATTATCACTTTTCCAAATGCTAACTGCTGTTAGCTCCCAGTAGCCTCTATGGCTGATGTCATATTCTGTCCCTTAAGTTTCGTTTTACTTTTTTTAAGGTGGACCTAAAGAGATACTACTAAACAGAGCGTTCTGAACTGTTTTGGCCGGGTGATTGAACTGCTGTGGTGCTTCTTGTATTTTGACCAAAGCATGTCACAGACATTAGGACATCAGGGAACTAGGTTAACTTGAGAATTAGGTCCCCTTTAATTTATATTTATTATTTATTATTATTTCACACTGTTGGTGCATTCATGTTGCTGCAATGACTGACTTATCTTGTCTTACTGAAAAAATTACAATAACGATAAAATATTTTCTTCAATACTACAATCAAGGGATGAGCTGATACAATATGTAATAATGGCATCGTCCAATACTGGTCAAAATGACTGGAACGGTTATTGGGGAAAAGGAACATTTAAATCCAATAAATATCATGTGAATACATCACTAAGCACAGAAAGTAAAAATGCAAATACTGAGCTATTTAAGTCTGGCTATTGCCCACAGAGGGTTTTGGCCGAGTCGCTGCATCTCTTCAGGGCCTTATAGAAAAGCTTCGTCAGCCTGTGTTGTGTTTGATTGCGGTGGAGGAAGATGTAGATGGGCTGCCGGCAGGGAAGCGAACAAGGGGGGGTCGAAGGGACACTTTTCTCTCACCTCTCACTCGTGACTCAGGATTCCTCCTCTGTAATGTAACTGGGAAAAAAAGGCGACATCATTAGCCTTTCTAGCCTTTTATTGCTGTGCACCTCATCTCATTTTTAATCAGGGGATTAAAGCTCAGTGCTCTGAGAGGTGATCTGTCTACAGGAGCGTGTCGGGATCACCTGTCACACTGGCAAATATCACACAGAGGCGGTGGAAACAACTCTGTTACTTGATAATATCTCCTCTCCTGTTTCTCTTGTCTCTGTGTGAAGATAAGTTTTGAGAGCAGCATTTGGCTGACGATCTGAATGAAGCATCACTGTTCAGAACAGTTGGGAGAACAGTGAGGGCAGGCTCAACAGAGGGGTTTTTAGTCTGTGTCGTAATATCGGCACAGTTTTGCCCACAGAGGGTTTTGGCCGATTCGCTGCATCTCTTCAGGGCCTTATAGAAAAGCTTTGTCAGCCTGTGTTGTGTTTGATTGCGGTGGAGGAAGATGTAGATGGGCTGCCGTCAGGGAAGCAAACAAGGGGGGGGTCGAAGGGACACTTTTCTCTCACCTCTCACTCGTGACTCAGGATTCCTCCTCTTCTGTCCTTGGGATGTGTCGTCACTCACCTGTGTCATTCCTCCCACTGCTCAGCATCATCTCCTCCTGTGTGTGCGCTCATCAGTCCTGTTCTCCCTCTGAGTCTTCCACCTCTCTTGTCTTCCTTCTGCATTTCTGAATCATCCTATCTCCTGCCCACACTTCCGTAAGTTTCCAAATTTAGTCCTGTTTTCTCCCTTTTGTTTCATAATTGGTTCTGGAACTGAGCCACATCTTTGACGCCCTCAGTCTCATCTGGTGATGCCAGCATCCGTCTGCCCTTTTTGTTGTTGTTGTTGTTATTTTCTCCTAGTTGTTTTCGCTCCATCCTCTATCACCGCTCTATAGTGCTTTAACAGGTTGTTGTTTATTACACTGAGACACATCAGGGAGAGTTGATTAGTCCAAACGTGTTAAAGGTCGTCATCAAACGTGGAGAGAATACTTGAATGTGCCTCATCTCTTAGTCCTTACCACTAAGATTTGATGTCACTACTGAACTGAGGGGTTGATGTGTATTTTTATCAGGAAGAATTAAATATTAATACTTGTTATATCACGTGATGTGAGGAAATTCCTCAATTAACAATTTTTGTTTTTATTTTGCAGGTGACATTACGCAGAAGGGCTATGAGAAGAAAAGGACTAAACTCCTGGCTCCTTACATCATTCACACTCCGGGTAAAAAACAACTTTGTTTTCCATCTGTTTCTTCTCTGGCTACACACTCATGAATCAAAATCAGTGTTCTCGCAGACAAAGTCTTCTTATAACAAGAGGTTATTTTTAAGGTGGATGCCACTCTTAAAATGTACTTTAGAAACCAAAGCAAACACTAAATGTTCCCCTTGCTGTGTTTTAGAATAACTGTGGGAGAGTTAACAAGACACAGGCTGCAGTAAATGTTCTGTAAAGTGGCTGTTTCTGTAAATGTCACTGGTAAATGGCTTGATAATGCTCACTGCTGCCTCCCAGTGGTACAGCCTCAGTCTCTGCTCCTGTCCCAGCTCATGTTTTCACTGACCGTTGAACACAAAGTCTGACTATAACTTAACCACTGAACAGTAAAGTTTGCTTTATTATAAATATCATATATTTATAATAAAGCAAACTTTAATGTTCAGTGGTTAAGTGGTCAGTATATTAATATATAATATGTATATATTATATAAGTAAATAATAAATCTCAGTAAAGCAGGAATCATAAGAACAACAAACATGTCTGCTCTATTTCTATGTAAACACAATTTAATGTTTTGCTTCTAAATGATAAGTGAATATATCTGGCTTCTTGAGGTTTGATGTTGTTGTTTACTGCAACTGAAATGTATTTGTTTAAAAAATAAATACATAAATAATAATATATATACATATATCAAGCTTCTTACATATTCACTCTTTTGTTTATACATTTTTATTATTTGTTTTTCCAGTGGAACCGCCCCCTCAGAACGACTCCAAGCCTCCTCCTCCTCCCAGTTCCTCCTTGTCCAGCCATGCTCCTCCACCTTCCAGCTCATCCCAGTACCGAGAACGTCGCTCACGCAGAACACATCGAGGCGGAGGAACCAGGGATGATCGCTACAGATCAGGTCAAGAAGAACACACGCGTGAAAATAAATACAAATATTCAGCTCCACTCCTTTAGATTTTTTTAGTCCTTTGGAAATTTCCTAATACACCAGTCACTGATTTTCAGTCAGCTGTTTTTGAGATCAGTGTGTGTGTGTACTAGCCCCTCAGTGAGGACCCTCACTTCCTGTAAGCAGAGTGATGTCACTGCCTGGATATGTGTAAGGAGGCAGTGAGGAGAGAGTAGAACCTGTCATTGGAGAGGTTAAAGAAAAACAGAGCAGCAGAGAGGAGGTGAAAAGAGCTCACAGTGTGTCTGTTCACTGATTACCAGGGAAATGTCTAAAATCTCAATATTTAACAGAGGAGTCTGGTGTATTTAGTGACAGCACAGCCGACATCACAAATCCTGCCTCTGCATTTCAGTTCAGTGACTGTGTCAGACAGAGTCTGTGCTCCCGTCATGGAGGAAGTACTGAACAAATAGTTTTAATTAACTGATTCTAAACAACTGCTTTACAAGTCACTAGTCACTCATTTGTGTGTCACGTTTAAAACAAAGTCACGGCAGTTTCACGCAGCCATGCTGTGATGACTCCGCCCACGTTGAGTAGGTACTATTTTTACAGTGGAAAATCAACCCAGCACGTGCCGAGCCTTGTTGTGGCGAGTCGAGGCGAGCTGGGCCCATAGATGGAAAAGGGCCATAAGTCTACATGTCAGTCTACGAATTGCCCCTTGCAGATGTATGCGAATGGGAGTGAATGGGTGAATTCACAGTTGAGACCCACAGATGAGTCGAGGGAGATTCTTTTGGGTCGGCAAATATATTAGCAGAATTTTTTTCAGCCTTTTACTTAGGACTTAACCCAGTCTAGAAAGTACCTAAAGGGGTTACTTGAGTAAAAGTACAAATATCTTAACAGAAAACGGTTTTGGTAGAAGTTGAAGTCACTTTTTATAATAAAGTAAAAGTGCCCATATTATACCCTATTACCCCAAGTTAAACTAGTTCCTGATGCCCTAATGAACATGTCTGTGTCATGCTTTAGTCAAAATATCATAAGGATGAAGCACAATAGCAGTTCAATAACCCTGCCAAAACAGCCCTTTTCAGAATGCTCGGTTTTGTGCCTGGTCATTTACATGTGAATGAGACCCAGGTAAACACACACCCACTGCTTCCAGGGGAGTGTCGATCTAACTTACTATCCACAGCCATACTGTCACCACTTATCACCTATTGTCATGCACCATCGTCACAACCCCCGCTCCATATACCCCATAGTAATGTCCGTTTACCCGTTGTTACTGCGATTCACCGTAATGCATAGAGTGACCACAATTTTGGCTTCTCGCGATCATAAAAACATTAGAATCGAAGAAAAACGATTAATGTGCCGCGCGGCGCGTCGTGTATGTAAATTCCCATGCTAGAAAAACACCTTGAATGCACCAGCTGCAAGTGACGTGTGTGGATCAATAATGAGGAGAGAACGTGGAAACAGAAAGGCAGCCTTTGGTTGAGAAGAAATGTAGGACAACATCTACATCTTTCTGCAGTGCTTTCAAACGCGTGCTCTTCATATTATTGATCCACACATGTCACTCACTAACTGCAGGCACGTAACTGGTGCGTTCAAGGTGTTTTTCTAGCATAGGAATTTACCTACACGATCAACAACAAATGGCTTGTGAAGCTTGTGAACATTTTTTTCATAAATAAAATATATCCACTGGACACACAAGTCCTCTGAGGCTAGAAGTTTGTGTAAAACACTGTGCTCCGCTGTGCAGCCACTCTTCCTCCCTTGGAAGTAAAAGCATTGAAAAAGTGAGGAGTTCGAATTGAGCGATGGTAGCTCAGTGGCAGAGCGAGTTATCTTTCAGAGTTGTGCGTTTGATTCCCGGCTCCGCTACTATGCGTTCTTGGACAAGACACTTAACTCCATGTTGCTCCTGAAAGCTGTGTGAATGGGTATTAAATAGAGGTGTGATAGAAGATGCATATGCATGTGAGAGTGAATGGGTGTGAATGGATGAATGGCTAATGTAGTGTAAAGCAGTTTGAGTGGTCGTCAAAACTAGAAAAAAGCTCTATATAAATACAGACCATTGTCTTCTTCTTCTGATTTTATCTGGTAGCAACGAATATTCTATAGTTAGGGGAAATGTATTGAAGTAAAAGCACACAATTTATTTAGTAAATGTAGTGAAGTAAAGTAAAACTTGCTAGAAATATAAAAAAAGTACATTTTGTACAAAACTGTCTAACCCTTCCCTAACGGGAACCGTCAGAAGGGATCCAGTGACCTTCTCACAGCTCAAGGATATAACAGAAAAAAGTAATAATCATAATATTCAAGCAGCAGTTAGGAAAACAATGCAGTTTTAAAGGCTCTACATATTAGAAAGTAAAAAGAATCCACAATAAAAAAAGCCACTCTGGGAGAGAAGAAGACCATTACTATGTGTTGTGGGAAAAATATAATTTGCTGGATTAATTTTTCCCTTTTTTAAATAGTTTTTAATCAGATCCAAAGCTAACTCTAAAGCTAACTAAGTGGATATTGTTCTCTGTCCATGCAGATATCCACACTGAGGCAGTACAAGCTGCCCTGGCTAAACATAAAGAGGAGAAGATGGCACTGCCCATGCCCACCAAGCGGCGCTCTACTTATGTCCAGTCTCCCATTAACACCCGTACTCCACCAGGTAAGCTAAGGACAGTCCTCAAGTCTTTTTAGACAGATTTTACCAAATTTTTTTGTACCTAATTTGGCCGAAATTTCCCCTCTGTCTTTTGTAGACTCCTCATCCGGCTCTGAAGATGAGACATCTGTGCGCAGGCAGTCATCAGTGGTTGCTCCTCAGTCTTTGGTCAGTCCCAGCCTGCAGAGCCCAGATTCTTGGATCAACCACTCCATGCAGGGCTCATCCACCTCCTCTTCAGCCTCCTCCACCCTGTCCCATGGAGAGGCCAAACCACAGCCTCAGAGTCAAGCTCAGCCTCAGCCCCAGTACAAACCACAGTACCAACCTTTGTATCAGCCTCAATACCAGCACCAGCCTCAGTCTCAGCCTCAGCCTCAGCCTCAGCCTCAGCCTCAGCCTCAGCCACATCATCAGCAACAGCCTCAGCCACAGTCTCAACAACATCCCCACACTGCAGCTTTGGCAGAGATGTTGGCTCACAGTCGCATTGGTGAGACGCTTCTTATATGAATTATATATATATATAGTATATAAGTTCATTTCAGCAGCTTCATCTGTGAAAGAAGAAATCGTTTAAATCAGTACACCTGAGAAAATTTCAAACACTCAAAGTAACACCATTATAACTAACGTTAAAATACAGTGGTGTACGAACTTTTCACAGGAAGCAGATTTATTGCCAATAAGATAACATGTTATTATGGTTAGGGTTAGGGTTTTATAGGTGAAAGTGTCATGTATTTTGGAGGACCCTGGCTTGCTTAAATCTAAATGGAATGGAACCATAATTAATGCCTGGGTTTGTTCTGCTACATCATGTTGAAAATGTCTATTACACCAGGTTTATTCAAGACACCCTTGAGCAATTCATACACGTTTTGTGAGAGTTCAACTAATTGGAAGCTCACTAATATACAGGAACGACCTCCTTGTTTCATTCAATCATTTATCATTAGGCCACGCTCAAAGATATGTGAGCAAACACACTGGATACCCAAGATATGGTTTTCCCACTGTAATAAAGAAATTTGAAGAATGAGGAGAAGTCAGGGTTAAAGGGACTGAAAGGCCAAGAAAAGTTTCAAAATCTGATGAGATGTTTCTCAAGAGGTTCTTCTTTGAGAGGCTATAAGAAGTCCACCAGGGACCTTCTCAAAATAGTTGGTAAGACGTGCTCTGTGACGAGAGATCACACTTAACACTGACTTTTACCTATGGAAGCCATTTTGTTCTGGTTGTGTGTGCGTGCATGCGCGCGTGTGTGTTAGTGCTTGTTACCTCTTTAGGACATTTTCTGGCATAAACACTGACCTTGTCAGGACCAGTCGTCCTCATGGAGACTGAAACCTGGTCCTAATGAATCTAAATCTGTTTACACTGTCACATAATGGGGATTTGTCTGCCTTAGGGGGAAAAAAAACAAGTCCCCATGACTTGTTTTAAGGTTAAGATGAAGTTAATGTTATGTTAACTTAAGTTGAGGGTTAGGGTTAGGCCAGTAGTAGTTATGGTTAAAATAGAGTAAGGGTGAATTCCAATTCCTTGCTTAACCCTCAATCTTAACCCTCAATCTCAAAAATGCGCACTCCCGCTAGTGCAAGTGCTGTCCCGATTCTCATAAAAATTGAGTTGAGGGGCGAGTTTAAGGGCTGTATCGCCCTCAATATTGAGATTTTCCAAGACCACCCTTGGGAGCAATAGGGCCCTATGATTTCCGTGTTAACGGAATCGCGGACGGAATCGCGGAATTGGCCAATAAAAACGGAAACTAATGTTAAACGCGGAATATCGCGGAAATTGACATAATGTGACTGAAATGCTGTCATCGTGAGGAGAAGGAACGTTTGTCTGGAGAAATGTTCCGGGGAACGCTCATTCGTGGCACCACCCGTGTATCTCCCCACAAACACTCACCCGGCCATGGTTTCCTCCAGTGCGTGTTGCTTGAACACGATTGAAACTCAATTGCCGATTGAAACTCAAGTCACACCATCAAATACGCCATTATTACGGTTATATTGTTACTGTCAATAAAGATGTTATATTTAGGAATGCACCGATAATTCGGCGGCCGAAACACGGCGAGTAAACTGTGGAACATCGCCTGTTAAATGCTGGAAAGTCTCTGCGCAAAAGTGAAACTTATGAACTCCCCGCGACTTTCACTTCACAGCAGAGAACATTGTCTCTCTTTAAACAGTTAACTAAAGACATCGGCTCATCTGATGCATCTGTTATTCCCTACAGCGTTGTAGAGGTAATATTGCGTGTTGAGAAACGATCCAGTCGGATACAGAGAAGCGCACGGCGCAGGAGAGGGAGAACAGTACAGCGCAGGGGCGGTGCGCAGAAATCCGTCTGCACCAGATGAGGGGGCACTACCACTTTTTTATTTATGTTTATTATTATTATTTTACTTTTAAATGTGACCAGCATTGCATGGCTTGTTTTAAGATTCACTGGCATTTACTTAACCCTGTAAGACCCACGATTGTAAATTTACAACGTTAACTTTAGCCATCCCTAAAAACTATCTGTTATATTTTATCTGGTTTTTTACCACATGTACATAGTCATTGGGTCTTAGTGTTCAGTCTAACAATGTTAGCGGATGTTACATTTGTTTATAAGTCCCACTTTATGGCCATGAACGCATACAACTTTTCAAGATTTCCTCCGAACAAAATCTCTTTGTTTCATTGGACTGGATTCATCAGATTTAAGTAAGTAAAATGTCTTTTATATTTTTTTTGGATGTTATTATAATGTGTAGAGCATGTACATATTTAGTTATTGTGAAATAGATGCATCACATTTCATTTAGAGCTTGTTACATATTTGTTGTAATTTTACAACACTGGGTCTTGGTGGTAGCAAAAATAGCAGGCTTGTTTCAATGGACACAGACAGGTGATATTCCTTCCACTACACCACAGCCTGAAACAGAGGATTTTCTTTATACATGAACAGTATACATTACATACATTATACCCTTGTGTTGTGTTCTGGTCAAATTTGACTGATTTAAAAGTTTTATGTCTAAAAAAATATATAGTTAATTTGATCAGACTGAGCTAAAATCCCATGTCTTTGTCCACAAAGAGGATATCAACAGACAATTCAGTTCTGGGAAAGGTGTAAATGTTCCTGAATGTGGGGTGTGGATGTAAGTGGGGGTTTGCATGTTTTTCTTTTAGTATGATAAGTATAGACCATAGGCTCAGACATTCACATTTACATTTAGGGCATTTAGCAGATGCTTTAGTCCAAAGTGTCTTACAATCAGCAGACAGTATTGTCTGCCTTGAAAGCATTTCTACCCAGAGGACTTGGACCACCCTATTTATTCCTTCAGGTTATGTACTACAATATACAAAGCATTTTTATACGTGTTAATTCATTGCTTTTTTTTCCAGAATGCCACCAGCAAGGCGAGAGCCGCGATACAGTGTGCAGGATGTGATTGATATCATCCAAACTGGAGAGAGTGAAGATGAGATGGAACTCAATGACACTGATGAGAGTGATGAAGACTCAGATGAAAATGTCTGTCAACAAGTGGACAAAGAAAACCAACCACCCATGGACTGTCCAGCTGATCATTACATGGACTTTGAGCCAAAAACACACAAACGCACCATGCACTGTGACAGGTGTCACTGGCCGAAGAAATATTTCATCAGTCACAATACAGATTTTTCTGGTCTGGATATGATCTTAAGGCAAAGAGAGCTCAGCAACACAGACAGTGACATCATGAAGCCTCTGAATGATCAGAAGAGACCATCCAAGAGATGTGAACACCTGTTATTGGATGTACCTAAGGACATGAAGACAGGGAGAGGATGGTGCAATAAAGGATTCACCAACACACAATGCAGCAAGTGTAATGTCCGCCTTTGCTTTTCAGAGGACAAGAACTGTTTTTAGGACTTTCACTAACAATGAAAGTTCGTCATGAAAAGAAAAAAGGAATGAAGAAGTTGCTAGAAAAAGATAGAGTTTTATCCTGTTTATTTATTTATGTATTTATTTTTAATAAATTATTTCATAAAAATATGACTGTGTGATTATTTTTAAATGTTATATACAATTATGGAGCTAAGTAAGCAATCAAACTTGCAAATAAACCCTTAGTTGTTGTGAATTGTTGTTCAGACAAAGTGAGCAAAAAGACAGAAATTCTGCTACCACCAAAGCCCAACGTTGTAAAATTACAACGTTTCTCTAAAAACGTACATAAACATTTTTTTTCCAAAAACTCTTTGATTTCTGCATCTAAGGCCTCCTACAACAACAGCTGAATGGTCAAATAAGTTTTTCTTAATTTGGGTCTTACAGGGTTAATTAGGATTTAACTTAAGTCAAAACAATTGAACAATTGAGAAGTCAGTGGATTCAAGAAGAAAGTTGCATTGACACAAAAAGCACACATTCTATGGTGGTAAAGTAAGTATAAAAGGTAAAAAAAAACAGAATAAAAAAAAAATAAAACGGAAAAAATGGAATTCTAAAAAATTAAAACGGAAAAAACGGAATTTGGGAAAAAATAAAACGGAATTTGGAAGAAAATAAAATGGATTTCATAGGGCCCTAGAGCAAGGGCTACCCAGAATGCATTGCGTGTTTTCACATGAGAAAGATGGCGTCGAAAGCAGCGAAGTGAGTGCGATACAAATTAAGTATTTACTTTGTTAAAGGGACACTGTGTAGTAATTATGGGTTTATATGACCCAAAATCCACTTTTTTATACATATGTGACCCGCCACGGACCAAGCAGGAACAAGTCGGCAAAGCGCAAAACGAGAAAAAACAGGAAAAATGTTTTTTTTTTCAATATTAGGGGTTTCCTTTTTTTTCAAAATTGTGGGTCTTAAAACCATAAACTTTGTGTTAATTAAGGTTGTTTTATCGCTGTGAATCGCTCCTAGTTTGGGTGTGGCGATCTCACATTCCAGAGCTTTTGTTGCTTTTTCAACCAATCAGCTGACGATCACAGAGAATACACATGGCTAATTAATATGCAGCTCTCACTCAGAGAGAGCGAGGGAGGGGAGGGGGAGAGATAGGCCTGGAACTTTCCAGCTTATGTGTGCAGTGTGTGTGTGTGTGCGAAATTAAAGCGTGATTATCATCAAAGCAGTCATCATCAAAGCTTTGTTGAACAAAGGAAGGCAAAGAGAACAGGACAATAATGGCGCTTTTCCACCGGCCCGACTCTCAACGGCACTGCACTACACGACACGGTTTAGCGAGTGTTTCCACTAGTTTAGAACGTGGAACCAGGCACTATTTTTAGTACCTGCCCTGCCGAGGTTCCAAGTCAGGAGCGCAGGTACTATGCGCTGATTAGTCAAAACTGTTGGCCACTGATTGGCCAGAAGTGTCGTTACTGGGTGCGTCATGAGCGCGACACAGGATGCAGGAATCAAATCCACAATTTTTCAAAAAATAGTAGCGCGCAAATACTTCGACATGGCGACTCTGCATAAGAACATTCCATGGTCCAACAACGAGGTCCAGACTGTCCTGTGTTTAGTCGGAGACGACAAAATACAGAGCGAGCTGGACGGAGCCGCCCGTAGCGAGCAGGTCTTACCGGGAGTCGATGTGCGCTCACGGCGTACACAGCAACTCCAAAAACTCCGCACACGCCAATGGTAAGTGTTTTTTTTCAGCCTGAGAGCAACGTTTAACTACTGCTGAGAATAAACTCACTTAAACAAGACATTATAAAAGTAACATCATGTGTGTCGGTAAGCTCTGTCCGTCTGTTTACACGAGACAACGTAGTTGGCTAGCTAGTTAGCAATGTCGCTATAAGGTGCTCAACCTACAACAAAACATTACGTAAACCTGTAAAAGAAACCAGATTTGTACAAGTCATGAATTAGACTTACTACCGTGTAACGTGTTGTTTTTACGTGTTAAAACAGACTAGACCACAATATACAGTATGGGTTCGATATTTACATTATAGACAGAGAATGAGCATCGGATATTATATGTCTATATTGCACTTTTGTAAAAAGACAGTATATTGCACATGGGATGAGGAGCGTGCTTATATGTTGTCTACTGAGAGCTAACAGCTGCAGGGAGGAATAAAGGATAATAATAAGGATAAAGCTCCTTCATTTAGGGTGTTTCAGTCTGTCAATATATATATTGTTATGTGTGTAATTACAGCGTATGTGTACACTTCTTTTGTTCAAGAATCCCATTCCATATGTGAGGAGTGTTCATCCACCCCAGCAGTGCCATCAGCTGCTTCGTCGTCGGGGGCACCGACTTCGCCACAGACCACAGCTGTGTGCAACTGGTAAGAAATAATAAACATGATTTACAGCATTTGTGTATTTCCTTAATGGTTTGATTAATAACCCCTTTCTACTTCTCTATAGTGTTATGGAGGGAAGAGAAAAAGAAGCACACAGCTGTCCTAGCAGAGCTTCAGGTGGATGATGTTCAGTAGCAGGAGTGGAACCGGACACAACGTGACCGCCACACCACGAGAGTGCTGAGTTCAACCACGCATTCCTTTGAGTGATTGGGCAGCATGTCCAGGCAATAGGTGGCAGGAGCATGTGACCTATTTCCTCCCTCCTATCCTAGGACTCCACCACCTATGTACAGTTTATTTGATTTGCTGTGTTGCACTTTAACTTTGGTTTGCTGTGTTTTTTTGTTTGAATAAACAACAATGTGACTTATGTGATTACGTCATGCGTATTTCTTTTCTTTTTCTTTTAATTGTGGCAGGCTTTACAAACAAAACATATACAGACAAAAGGAGACATCTCTGCAGAAAGTACAAACTTTTATTCGTAATTCAGTGAATAACAGTACAATAATAAAGCATTTTACAAATTCACAACAAGTGACACATCAGGCCCTCACATGCATCTCTGCCCTCCTCTACACCCTGTGCCACTGCCACCACAGGTTCAACCACTGTAGCTGCTGTGTGTGCATCTCATTCAGTCTCATAAGGCTCACCATGATTTTCACACAGGTTGTGCAGAGCACAGCAGGTCACTACCATGGATTTCACCAGCTGGACATCACAGTCATTCCTTTTCAGGAGCGACAGAACCATCTGAAACACACAGGCAGCATGCTTACGTTAATACCAGAATACCAAAAATAGATGTAGCTTTCGGTCATTACTACACTGTACACTTGTACAGTACTATGTAGAAGTCTTAGGCCATGTTGTTGTTGTTGAGCAATGCTATAACGACAATAGAGGATCATTATTTCTATTTCACTTTACTGGAACACATTCAGAATATATGTATGCAGTTTTTAGTTGTTTTTTGTTGTTTAAAAAAAACATCCTCTACAGGTCCTCCTACACTTGAACAATAACACAGCTCTGTTAATACTGGAGTGGAACCTTAATTAATGTTACTGGTAAATTGCCAGGTTTATTCAAGACATGCGTGAGTATTACATACTCAAAAAAACAACAGCGTTTCTGCACAGTACTGTGTATGAGCTAGTTAGCGATAGCAACTATATTTAGCTTACCCTAACTCGTCGTCTCGTAACATCTCATCTTCAGTTTCATGTTGTATGACTTCCCAAACTTTTCTGTACTCCTCCACAGTATTTCTTCTTGCTGCCTCTAGCTTTTTCTGGCGATCTTATGTTCTGTGTGTGAACAAATGCCACAGACCGAGCAACAGAACTCCTCCACGTCCTCCATTGTTTATGTGCGTGTGTGTCTCGCATGTATGTATAATATGAACTGGATAGAGCACCGCCCCTTCGCTTCCGTTCATTCCTATGAAGCTGCTCACCCAGCGCATATGCCAAAAAAGTTTTTGACTTCCGCGTTTATTTCCGGGTTACGGGGCCCATAGAGCATGCGCAGTAGTGTCCCTACCATAATTCCTCTCGGCTATGTGAACGAGCCGTCCGCGTTACCGACTTGCTCCGCGCGTACACGAACAGCGAAAGGCATGATGGGAGTACGCTAATGACGTGAGCTAGCGGATTTAATGAATACCGCCGTCACGTTAACTTCGGCTTTTAACCATGGATTTGTAAATAGATGCAAAACCAACGATATCGAAGTGAATATAGTGAAGCTGAAAAGTACAATGACGGAGTAAAAGATTAAAACGATCAATAAAAATTGTTTATTTGGGTTAGGACCGTGACTATTACTTTATATGTGTTGTGATTCAACTTGGGTAATTGGTGGGAAAATATTAACACAAATAATTATTTTTAATAATTAATTTTGTTATTAATTTCTTAAAAACGGGGCACCACTCCTCTTAGCGTGAGGAGAATGACAGAGAAACTGTCACTTTACAACCTTCAAGTGTCTCTTGACTATCAGTTATAACTAATTAATAATAAGTATATTAATATTAATTAATAAATAACAAAAAAGGTGTGAGATCGAACACTGGCTTCTTTCAATTACCCTTTGTTACAAACAAGCAAGCACAAAAGACAGAAACGGTACTTTTAAAGTAAAGGTTCAACATTTATTAAAGCATTAAAATTAATCAATAACAGCAACAAACATCAATCCCTTAATCTAAAATAACTGCTGGTAAAAACGTTTCAATATAAAAGAAAGAAAGTAAAACAAAATAAAAAGGGGTATGGATCTGAGTGCAGGAATGTGTGTGTGTGTGTGTGTGAAAAGGGGGCGTGTCACTTTGGCAGCAGGTAACAGGGAGTGAACAAAACAAAGCCAAAGTAAAACAGGAAGCAACAAACAAAGCCAAAAGGTAAAAGAAGGAGGGGTCTCTGACGTGACGGTTGTCACGGCGACGCGCCTCCCACTTCCGGGTTACCAAAAGGTACGTCACGTGAAAATGGCGTCACTCGCTGTTACCGTGAGGCGACGCGAGATGGCGCTTGTGCTCTGATTTCTTCACTCCGCTCTTCCGTCTTTCACCAGCGGAAGCGCTGAATAAAAGAGGAGAGTTGAAGGAGGAAATGATGTCAGCAGTGAAGTGGAAAATTTAAAGGGAATGGCGGCAGGAAGTGAAATAGACAAAGGAACGAGTCTGATCAGAAAACTTCTGTAATCACACAGTTTATTCGGCTTGTCCGGCTTAAACTGTGGTTCTTACAGAAGACAAGTTTCCTCTCAATGAGTGATCGCGGGCTGTGTTGAGGACACAGGATCGCAATACACGGGGACAAATCACAGTACAAAAGGGGAGATACGTGAGGAGAGATAGAAACCGAATTCGACCACACAGATTAGCGAGAGTTTATCTCGTGAGCCTGTCTTCTTACCGGTCGAATTAAGCTTCTATTACGATCGCTGCTGGCGCTGCTCGCGGAGCGAAAGGCACAAAAAAAAAAATAAACAAATCGATCAGCTGGGCGGACTGCGCCGCGGTGTTTCCGCTAAACGGTCCGCTAGCTTAGTTCACAGGTATTATTCTACAAAAGTTACAGCCGTGTGTGAGACACACACGGTGACGGTGAAAGAAAATAAAAAGTACATAAACAATAAGAACACAATGAAACTACGGGGTGCACTCCCGTGTTTATAATATGCCTTAAATAGCTATTTTGCCCAGACACAATCGCTTACGATGAGTTGCCTTCCAACGAGTAAGCAAGGGGTCCTGGGATCGCGTTGCGCGATTCTAGTCCGTGCGTCGGCTGGTTTCTGCTGGGATAGGAGAGATGAGAGGGCGCCTCTGTACGCGGCTCTAGAGCTGTGTAACGCGTGGTCAACCGGCTCACGATAGGGACAGCGAGTCGACGTGAGTTAGGAGCGTGTATAGCAACCACGATCTTCTCTTCTGCAGGAATGGTAAGGAATAACTCGCAGGGAGTTATTTGTTCAGTCTCTGATCAAAAACAAAAGAGAGCAAAAAGGAGAGAACCAAAAATGGGGTAGGAGTGAACAAAGAAGAATCTTCAAAGCTTGGCCAGCAAGGATGTAGATTTTCTTGATGTTTTCCTCTTCTTAAACACATATGTCCTCTCTAGCTGAGAGCTTTGGTGAAGAGGTCGAACTCTGGGGTTCGTTCAGTTTTGATACCTTTGCCTCGGGGGCGGGGCATCCTGTGGTGTCCACCAATGGGTGAACGGCTGACTGCCGTGGACGTCATCTGCCGCAGTGAGTTGTGGGGGAGGAGTACATCACAGCTGGACGCCTTGGGGGTATAGTTTCCTTTCCTTTGTTCTCCCCCATGTGGCTCCTGGGGTCTTTCAGACCGCCATTTTAGGTCTCAGCTGCATTCAGGTTTTCCCAAAGAGGACAGTGAGGCCTCACAGTCATGCTGGGCCCAACATAAAGTATGTATTACAGGAATCATGTTGTCTTTGTCTGATTTCCCTTATATAATTGTATAATTATTATTAGGAACAATAACAACATGTTAAAGTAGTTTTATAACTCACGATTCTTTCACTCAACACGTTTGTATTCAACTATAATTCGCGTATTCATCACATTTAACGGCTACGACTAGCTAGTAATTCAAAACAAACTTGACTAGTGATTCAGAAACACCGTTGACAATTGAAGAAGACCGCAATACAATCATTACACATGACTGTCGTGATTAAAATACTGAAAATACATTTGTGCGAGTCTTTAACGGCCAGCTTTCAAACTTCGCTGACAGGTGACGCGGCGGAAGCTGCGAAATTCCTCAAAGCCCTCCGTTTCAAGTGTGGTCCTGAGGAAGCTTCGTTTCAAGGGCTACGTAGCCCTTCAGCTTGGCCCTACCCCTTAACCCTTATGAGAAATGAGACAGGGGGTAGGGGGAAGGGGGAGGGCTAAGGGGTGGAATTGGGATTCAGCCTTAGTTCCCATGGTTAGGGTAAGGGGCTTGTGAATGAGTGTCGTCACCAAGATATAAAAACAGTTTTGTGTGTGTGTATATACATATTGAAGGTCATTGCACAATACTGTTCATTGTGTCCTAACCTTTCCAACAGTCCAGTGAGTAGCACTGTTATTACAGAGAGAGCAGAATCTTTAGAGTTGGGAGTTTGATGTGACCTTCCTCCGCTGCTTCCTCCTGCAGCTCCTTCAGAAAACAACGTCCCCCCTCCAGATGTCACAGCTGTGGCCCCTGCAGCCAGAGGCCCCCGGGTGGACCTGCCCTCCAACGCTGTGGTCCGTGGTATGACTCGTGTGCAGAGCCGCTCGAGCATGATGGAGACTGCAGATGGTAAACGACCACATCAAATACTGTTTTTGTCTGGGCATCTTTGCAGGAGCATGTCTTTCTCTGACTCTCAGCCATGACGTAGATCATTAATCAGACTTTACTGCTTTTTCTTCTTCTTGATCTTCTTCCACCCTGTCACATGTTCTGATACAGTAGGAAGAGGTAATATCCAGAGTAAGGAACCACTTTGATCTATAATACCCTGACTCTCCCTCCTGTTTACAACTCATAATTATAGAAGTCAATGCAACAAAATAGAGCATCCGCACGCTAAATGAATCCTCACGTGTGGTCCCAAACCAAAAAAACACATAACACACTTCTCATCATATTTTCCCCGTGATGTTTTCACCAACTGAACATATGCTGCTGCTGTTTGTTCATTTATTACAATCTGTTTTGTTACGGGATGAAGAGCACGCTCCAGTGTGGCGTCACCACAGCGTGTGCATTTGTCTGACCCACAGTGTGTGATTGTGTTTCTCCTGACACTTCCCCTCTCCACCTTCACCCTGCTGTGCAGGAGTCCCTGTTAGCAGCAGAGTGTCCACTAAAATCCAGCAGCTCCTCAACACGCTGAAGAGGCCAAAGAAGCCACCGCTCAGTGAGTTCTTCACCGACGACTCGGAGGAGATAGTAGAAGGTACGCTGCTTCCTCTAACTCTTTATTATTCAATATTCCTCTTAAGCTATACACAGTTAAAAGCATCATTAATATTGCACGTTGGCCATAACTGGTCCAATCATATTGATATTTACTGTATAATAACGAGAGAGAGAGTGGTAGATAAATGGTGTGACGCAGGGGAATGAATATTCTGAGAGATTACATCATAATGTCTAAATATTGTGATATATATATATAAATATACTGCCTGTGTGTAATAAACAACTGACTTCCTTATCAAAGATGGTATAATAACGATTTGACAATTTTCACACTGAGATGAATGGAATATAAATAAGCTCTTAAATATGAAACAAATAAATGTTATTTTCTTATGTCAGTTGAAAACAGGCATACATAATAAAAAGATTCAACAATAAAGCACTTTATGATGACTTATTTAGTATATTAAAGGAATTAAAGTAAGCTAACATTGTTTCATCTTTTGTGTGAACTCAAAACTCTTTGTTTTTGTTGCTGTCTTTGTTCTCTTCTCTTCTCACATCACATACATCATTACTTTTCTTACTTTTATTTAAAAAAGAGTTTATTCTTCTGGCCTTGGTCTCTCCCTGGAGTGCTGACGAAAAATGCTCATCCAACAACAACCGGGATATTACTTTGAAAATAACATATTCATTATGTTATCATTACTACACTGTTACCTTTGTTATCACCAACCTGGAAGTTGCATTATACATATTACCATATATTTACCTCCCTATTACATAATTATCACCATCATATTTACCATATTGTTGCTGTGCTGTGATATAAAGTGTTATTCATGGTATTTATCCATGTCTATATACGTACATCTGGGTGTGGATTTGGACTGGGGTCAGAGTAATTTTTCTCCTGGTGTCCACAAACATGTAGCATATGTAAACATACCCAGATAAATTCTACTGTGTTTCTGACAGTGCCCCAGCCAGACCCGAACATGCCTAAGCCGGAGGGCCGTCAGATCATCCCAGTGAAAGGAGAGCCTTTGGGGGTGGTCAGTAACTGGCCCCCAGCCCTGCAGGCAGCATTGGCTCGCTGGGGGGCCACACAGGGGAAGAGCCCCGCTCTCACTGCTCTGGACATCACAGGCAGACCGCTCTATACACTGACTTATGGTGAGACATATGAGTGTATGCTATTGTGCTAATGTTTACAAGGTCAAAAACCATAGTAAAAACATTTTCTAAAAAAAAAGAGCAATGACATTACTGTGTTACGTCTCTTCATCTCAATATTAGAAAGCTGTTCATAATTCATAAGTCTGCCATGAGGTGTTTTTGTGGGGGTAGTTTTTTTTTACATTACACTTTCTGTCTGTCTGTCAGGCAAGCTGTGGAGTCGCAGTGTGAAGTTGGCGTACACCCTCCTGAACAAGCTGGGCACCAAGAATGAGCAAATCCTCAAACCTGGAGACAGAGTGAGACGTTCACCACACAAACTCAAAGAGAAAAACATCAGAATTACAAGTTCTCTGATTTTTCAGCCTCTTAAATATGAATATTTGCTTCATTGGAACTAAATAATTTCAGTTTGTAGACAACATAAGTAATTTTGAGGTCGGAAAGACACAGATTGACATTTTCTTCCATTGTTTGGACCAAAACCAAATCCATTAAAGCGGACCTAGACCGGAAGTTCCAATTAACGCTGTTTTTAGTGTGTATCTGCGTCCTTACCTTGTTTAAGAAGCCCTGAAGGTTCTAAACAAACAGTTTGGCCACTGCTGAGAATGATGTGTTTTATTGTAATCTCGGGCTCAGCGAGATCTCTGAAAAAACCTGGTCCGGTTACGCAAACAGTGGTTCTCCGGAACAGCAGATCGTCCTGCTCCGGGCACTAGTCCGGGCACATCCGGTTGTGTACATTGAAACGCAAAAGAAGAATGACGTCCGTTGTGGAGGTGTTTCACGAGCGACAGTGTCTTCTGACTCTGGGTCTGACTCCAGGTCAAAGGTTGTCAAAGGGACTGCGACGGGGAGTCGTGAAGAAGCTATTTTTAAACATTGTTAAAACAATGTTTTGATAATGAGTAGCAGTGCATCCACCGTTCCAGAGGGGGGAGCTGTGCTTCTGAGAGCGGGTGTGCTGAATATGTCACTTCCGGGTACTGGCCAATCACAAGACTGATAGAGGATTTCTATCGGCTCCTTTACAGCAACTAGGCAAGTAGGTCTAACTGCAGACAGTTAATGTATGTAAGTAGACCTCCATAACTAACATATATGTGCAACAGGACCACTCTATGTGAGCTTTAATCGAGAAAATTATCGACAGATTAAATGAAAAATAATCGTTAGTTTCACTCCTGATGTATTTACAACTCTGTCCCTGTTGAGATGCCCGTGTGTGAGGAGATTTAGTGACAATTAGTTACATTTATCAGATGAACATGCTCAACTAAGACAGTCAACATAAAGATAGCTACTGTCATGGTTGTAGACCTGTTATTGAACATGAACACTAAAACTCCAATATTTACATCCACACAGAAGTATTTCCCTCTATATAATCTAACATTAAATCAAATGTCAAATATCATGTTTGTGTAGGTGGCGTTGATTTACCCCAACAGTGACCCTGGGATGTTCTGGGTGGCCTTCTACGGCTGCCTCCTGGCTGAAGTTATACCTGTACCTATTGAGGTCCCACTGTCTCGTAAGGTGAGAGAGCCGTCGGAGGAACAAAACTGAAATAGTTTTATTCATTTCAACCTCTGAATGTGTAACTGTGTGTGTTTGTTTAGGATGCAGGTATCAGCCAGGTGGGCTTTCTGCTCGGTAGCTGTGGTGTTGGTCTGGCTCTGACCAGTGAGATCTGTTTGAAGGGTCTGCCCAAGACACCTGCAGGGGAAATACTGCAATTCAAAGGTGAGCAGCATGATTCAGTAATAAGATGTTCATTTAGTGAATATATTATTCTTTTGTGAAATACTGAATTTATTAAGATGTTGTTTACAGTTAGGGCCATACACTATCGTTCAAAAGTTTGGGGTCACTTAGAAATGTCCTTATTTTTAAGGAAAAGCACTTTTTTGTCAATGAATATAACATTAAATAAATCAGGAATACACTCTATACATTGTTAATGTGGTAAACGACTATTCTAGCTGCAAACGTCTGGTTTTAATAGAATATGTACATAGATGTATAGAGGCCCATTTCCAATGTTTTAATGGTACATTGTGTTCGCTAATTGCGTTAGAAGGCTATTGGATGATTAGAAAACCCTTGAAAACCCTTGTGCAATGATGAAAACAGTTTTGCTGGTCCTTTGACCAAAGCAAAGTTTGAAGGGCAAAATTATTATTTTGAACAAAAATCATTATTTCTAATCTTTTCAATGTCTTGACGATATTTTCTTTTCACTTAGCAACTCTTTTGATGAATAAAAGTCTGACTTTTATTGGAAAACAAAAAGAAATTGTATAGGTTTTATTTATTATTATCCATATTCAGGGGCTTGGAAATAATAGGTCAAACCATGATCAACTCATGCTAAATAAAAGGCTTGTTTTAATACTTGGTTAAAAATCTAGGTATGGGAATCTGGATCGGTCACAATCAGTGGATTGTATACTGGGCAGTTAAAAATGTAAAATACAATACAATACAAAAATCCTATATATCTCATGCTTCACTATACACAGACTGTAAAAATGTAAAGAAAAATCGGCAACAGCGTTTTAGCTGAGTCATGTTTGGGCTGTTTATTTACACTTTTGGGCAAAACTATATTTGTTCCACAGAGAATTATGTCTTTGAAATGACTCAGCACTAATGTGTTGTTAACAGCTTCATACTTCATAAATGGTCTAAAATGACGGACTAATATCGGTACTAGTACATACTTGAGTTTGTGATATCGGTATCAGTATCAGACAATGAC
Source organism: Microchirus variegatus (assembly GCF_963457635.1). Lineage (NCBI taxonomy): Eukaryota > Metazoa > Chordata > Actinopteri > Pleuronectiformes > Soleidae > Microchirus > Microchirus variegatus. Next base: position 21,989,925 of record NC_139808.1, read on the forward strand.
TGCCTGAAGTTTCTCAAAGTTAAATGCAATTCAGTCCTTCAAATTAAAACTGAGAGCCCAAACTTTAATCACACCTTGAGTGTTTCATTTCAAACTGATTGTGGTGGTGTACAGAGGCAAAATGACAAAATGTGTCTGTGTCCAAATATATATGGCTTTACATTGGAAATTCAAAGTAAATTGTTTATTGATACTGTTCTCTGAAAGGTTGGCCTCGACTAAAGTGGGTAATAACGGATTCAAAATACCTGACAAAACCCTCTAAAGATTGGCAGCCTCACATCCCCACTGCCAACACTGACCCTGCATATATAGAGGTAAACAAAACATATTTTATTTATTGCTATATAAATGAATGTTGTTTGATCGTTGAAACATGTTAAGTTTAACTGTTGCGTAAGTTTGAAAGTAGTACTTTTAGTGAACATACATGTATAAATAAGTAAAGCAAATGAAACTGCACCTTCCTGTTTAGTACAAGGCGAGTAAAGAAGGCACCGTGGTGGGTGTGGCCGTGTCTAAAGTAGCCATGTTGACCCACTGTCAGGCTCTGACCCAGGCCTGCAACTACTGTGAAGGTGAGCAAACACCTGCAGGTTATTTATCATCTGAAGTTTGCTCGATCAGCACGGATTTAACACTGAAGTCAACGTCTGTCTCTCTTCACTTTAAGGGGAAACGTTAGTGAACGTCCTGGACTTTAAAAAGGATATTGGCCTGTGGCACGGTGTTCTCACGGTGAGTATGTGTAGATGTCATATATAGGTACATTTGATTATACGGTAGGTGTGGCTGGCAGACCATCTGCCTGTTGATAGTTTTTATACAAATCTATTTATTTATTAGTTTTTAGATTTCAGTACTTTCTGGATTTAAGTGTTTAATTTGGCTTCCTATATTTCCAGGCTGTAATGAACAGGATACACACTATCAGTGTTCCCTATGCTGTAATGAAGGCGTGTCCTCTCTCCTGGGTGCAGAGGGTCCACATCCACAAAGGTAACTTTACCCTTAATCCCTCAGATTGAGCGACAAACTAAATTTAATGTCTAACACGTTATATGTCACCGTCACTCTCCTTCAGCTCGTATAGCTTTGGTGAAGTGTCGTGATCTGCACTGGGCCATGATGGCTCATCGGGACCAGAGAGACACCAGCCTCGCTTCATTACGTATGCTCATTGTTGCTGATGGTGCTAACCCCTGTGAGTACTTCACCTTATAGTTAAGTTGATAAAAAAGACAACCTCAGCCTGTGCAGATGTTGTGAATAACATATTGAATCTCCTGCTCGTCAGGGTCGGTGTCTTCCTGTGATGCCTTCCTAAACGTTTTCCAGTCCCACGGACTGAAGCCTGAGGTCATCTGTCCCTGTGCTACCTCACCTGAGGCCATGACTGTAGCTTTACGGAGGTAAGCCACTTACCTATTTTATATTGTGCGTGAGTGGACTCGGTTTTCTGTAGGATCAGATGGGATCAACTGAATTGTTTCCCGTATCTTCCCCATATAGACCAGGAGTACCAGGTGCTCCTCTCCCTGCCCGTGCCATTCTTTCCATGGGCGGCCTGAGCCATGGTGTCATCAGGGTCAACACAGAGGACAAGAACTCTGCTCTGACTGTGCAAGATGTGGGGCATGTTATGCCCGGAGGTGAGGAGACTGCTGAAAGGAACAGTTTAGTGCCTTTGTGGAAATATGAATACTGTGGAAAGGCAAAAATATAACCTACTTGGTAGAGAAATAAATACATCAATGCATGCAGAATTGTCTCTACTCTCCGAGTATGTCACTGACAGCAACACTATATTATATAACCTATAATAGAGTAGAAAATTCCACTTCTGAAAATCAACTCGCACATTGATTTTCCTTCTGGGTACTTTTTCATCTTTAGACTGGGTTTCCATTAAATGTATGTTTTCAAATACTGAACCTATTGGAAATGTATGGTTTTCCCTTTTTAAAACAATATTATGTTTATGTATATGTACACATAGTGGATTGGAGGATTATGTACACTGGACTACACTGGACTAAAAACAACAAAGCCATACCTTATACAGTAACTTTAAATACCATACCCACAGGTTATTCTAACTGTTGTTTCTGTGCATTTCCAGCTCTGATGTGCATTGTCAAACCTGAGGGGCCTCCTCAGTTATGTAAAACAGATGAGATAGGAGAGATCATAATCAACTCTCGTGCTGGAGGCATGATGTACTACGGCCTGCCTGGACTCACGAAAAACACATTCGAGGTACGAGAGCAGAATCACACCACAGACGTGTCTGCAGTGAGAGAAATTTAGAAAATAAGGAAGCTGAGCATGTTTTTGTGTTATATACTACTGAGCACTCTGTCTGTGTGCTGTGTTCAGGTGATACCGGTGAACATTAATGGAGTTCCCATCGGAGAGATTCCATTTGTGCGCTCAGGACTGCTGGGATTTGTTGGCCCAGTGAGTAGGACTGTTTCAATACCTGTGCTGACCCCTGTCTCTCTAAAAAAACCTCCTTCTCTCTCAGTCTTTGATGGATCTGTTTACGTTCCCCCCGCTCTGTACAGGGCAGTCTGATCTTTGTGGTGGGCAAGATCGAAGGCCTGCTGATGGTCAGTGGACGCAGACACAACGCTGATGACCTGGTGGCCACTGCTCTGGCTGTGGAGCCTGTCAAGACTGTGTACCGTGGCAGGTGAGAGGACATTATTATTATTTACAAAAAGTGGATTTTTAATCCTAATTTGTCTCTGCTGACATCTGGTGGTTCAAACAAGGCACACATTTCAGATTAGATTTTACATTTGTTTTGATCCTCAGTCAAGGTTTGGTGTGCAGATTTAGTTCAGGCTGTATTTAAACTGTCCTCAATCTCTTAATAACCGTCAGCATATGTATGTGTCTTTCTTTCCGTGTGTGTGTCAGGATCGCTGTATTCTCCGTCACTGTGTTCTACGATGAGAGGGTAGTGATTGTGGCAGAGCAGAGGCCGGACGCCAGCGAGGAGGACAGCTTCCAGTGGATGAGTCGAGTGCTTCAGGTGATTCTCCTCATCACATGATATTTTTTTGTTTTCTTTTAAGGAAGCCGTTTTTTGCAGGGTTTTAATCTGTGTAAAACTAATTAAGTATTCACCTTTTTTAAAGATAAAGTTTCTGCATTCAAATATCTAAAAACTATTCAACTAATCCGTTGTCTTGAGTAGTGTACAGTACGGACTTACATTAGCCACAATGTTTCCAACACTCTGAAAAGGTCCATTGCCTAGAATAGAAAATACGGACTTCTATTCCAGGCAAAGGACTCTTTCAGTTTGTTCCTCTTTTAATGATCAGCTTTACCGTCTCTGCTATTACTTCTTGGACAAACCCCCTATGAAACATCAGCGTGAGGAAATACACATTCAGTACTACGAATTAGACAGTGTGTTGTCCTTCTTTTGTTTTGTTTAAAAAAACAAACATTTTAATGTGTGTTTTTCTCACTAATGGATCACGATTACCACGTTTGCTCTAAGACAACAATTCCTCTGATCCCACTTTTCTTCTTGTGTCATTAAACTATGTATTTTGTTATTGTTTTTCAAAAGAACATGAGGAGAAAACAATCACCAAACAGGGGTTTGTAGGTACACAGTAGTAATAACTACAATAATACACAATGTAAATGGGAAGAAAGTATTTTAAAGGAGAATAACAGGTAAAAGTAATGTAACAGAACTGCTAGAGAGAGAACCATCAACTGCAGTATTTTTCTATGTCTTTCTCTAGGCTAAGGGTATAGGTCAGAGGTTTCAAACTCGTGGCCCTCTGGCCACATGCGCCCCTCCTCTTGATTTCATGGGGCCTGCCGCATAATGTCAAGTTATAAAGCAGCTATTTATTTATGTTTTATCGAGTGAAAATAATAATAATAATAATTCTGCATCATAAATACACTTTTTATTGTGAACCATATCAACACAGACACTTTTATTTTGAAGTTCTGTGAACTATCTCTCATCACCAACATTTTTATTGACATATCATGAGCCCACCCTGACTGAACAGTTGTGTTTTCTCAAAAAGTTGGTATTTTTTTCACTTGACTGGTCCTTACGGGCCAGACTAGATGCTCAGTGGGGACCTCTCTGAAGCTAGCATTTGGTGACCACTTTCTTGCCACCAAACACACATCAATGACCCACTTTTGTTATTGTTGTGATTGAGAGACCTCCAGCAGCAGACATTTCTGCTCAACAACATATTTCAAGTTACCATACTCGTGTTTGGTTTTCCCCCTGCAGGCCATCGACAGCATCCACCAGGTGGGCCTCTACTGTCTGGCTCTGGTACCAGCCAACACTTTGCCCAAAACACCTCTGGGTGGCATCCACATCTCTGACACCAAACAGTACTTTTTAGACGGCAACCTGCATCCCTGCAACATCCTCATGTGTCCACACACATGTGTCACCAACCTGCCCAAACCCCGTCAGAAGCAGCCGGGTGTGTATATGAAAAGATTACATCACATCCACTTAGTTCCAATCCCCCCTCGAGCTTAGTTTCCAACTTTATCTCACTTGATGAGAGAAACTGCTGACTGTGTCCTGCATGTCAGAGTCAGTCAGGGTTTCAGGTGTTTTTGGGGGAAAAAAAGAGCATGGTTAGTAGTTTCCCATAACACGCATGTCAGACGTTCTAAATTTGGGCAAGTAATATTTCTGCTACGTTGGCTAGAAATTGTCATATGATAACACACAGACTCTTCACCTGAATAACCCATTTTTATTTACTGTGTTTACAATAGAATACCTTTGCAGATTGTGATTCTATTTTCATTCTATGTCTTTTCCTCCTTCCCCCTCTCTTTCACACTTCTTCTCATGCAGTTGGTGTAGGTCCTGCTTCTGTCATGGTGGGAAACCTGGTGGCAGGGAAGAGGATTGCTCAGGCCGCAGGCAGGGACCTCGGCATGATAGAAGACCAGGATCTTATCCGGAAGGTAGTTTGTCCACAAATCATGAGTCTTTTTAGAATACAAATTCAAAAGAGTCACATGCATGTTCTTCAGAAACTCCTGCACCTTTGCTAAAAGTATATTTTAAAGGTTAATAGTGAGAACGGAGGACTTCTCACTGCCAGTGAAACAGTGGCACAACTCAACCAGAGCTCAGTTCTGTAGATTTTAAAGAAAATCTGGACTCTTCTTCTCTCTTTTTTCCTCTTGTCCCCTTCTGGATGTAGCTCTGTATGTGGCCTACTGTGATGGTAAGAAATATGGCCTCCTCTGGCATCTCCCCCCACACCCTTGTTTATTCTCATTGCGCTCATATCTACATTATGTTGTGGTATTGTTCTGTGTACTTGAGTAAAAAAAATAATGAGCATGTTTTTTTGTTTTTTTTCCAAGATCTGCACCTTGTGTTTCTACCTCCTGTTTTACTGTAAACATAGCTTTCACATCCTTAAGTTATTGTTCATTATTCTAAGAGCTGGATTGGCTCAGAGCATGTGGTATAAACTGTTTGCACATTCACAAGAGAAAATTTATGCCAGACAGCTGTCTGCTGAGGTATGCAGTCTCTGGGCAGCACTTCATTTGGTTTAATTTCTGTGCAGGTGTGAATAGTTTTGAATTAGGTTCTTCCATCAGCATAAACTCTTCCCTGTATAACCTCCGTGTCTTTGTGTTTGAGGTTAATGTATAGTACATTTTTACTTAAGCTCACCCTCGAATATACAAAATACACAAATCTAATGATGTTTTTCTTCTTATTACAGCATCAGTATTTGATAGAGGCGCTACAGTGGAGGGCACAGACAGACCCAGACCACGTCCTCTTTGTTCTTCTTAATGCTAAGGTACCAAACTGGTATATTCATGATGATATTTCATAGTTTTTAAAAGTACATGTGTTTGTTTTGATATGGAATGATGTATACTTCACAATAAAAACATATATTAATATCAAAACCAGACAATTAGCATGTAATCAGGGGCCACTTTTGGCCCACGGACCATTGATGTTGGCCTTCATTTACCAGAAAGACTCTTGCTGCCATTTCCTCAATCTTCTTTGTTGTGTTTTGCACTGGGTGTTTGTGGACAGAGCCGTTTTTTGTTGTTTGAATAGTCAGCTTCCACTTCCACATCGCATGTACTTTTGTTTGGGCTGCTGTAGAAACAGGCCCTTGCAAAGCAAAGCAAATCAAGGCACTTGCTGAAAGTATGTACGAGTCATATTCTAAGGTTAAATAAACCTTATAAGTGATTATGCACTTATACGAACATATTTTTTGGTACAAGATCAATTTCCTGCAAATACACCCTCCTAAATGTAACATACAGGACTTTTGGTAAAGATACTGCTGCATAAATTCCACTGTGTGTTTCTCAAACTGTGTCCTTCTCTCTTCTTCCCCTTCATTATATCCACCTGTCTCTCTCAGGGTGTGGCAGTGAGCACAGCGTCCTGTGTCCAGCTTCATAAGCGTGCTGAGAAGATCGCTGCAGCGCTCACAGAGAAAGGCAGCATCAACACTGGAGAGAACGTAGTGCTGCTCTATCCTCCTGGTAGGCTCTATGTCCAGCTTCCTGTCTGAGTATTACTCCCATATAGATTGACTATTATGCACCTTAAATTGTAAGAGCTCTATTTTCATTCCATTGTTGTGCCCCTTCTTTCCTTTTAGGCATTGATTTGATAGCCGCCTTCTATGGCTGTCTGTACGCTGGATGTGTTCCCGTAAACGTCAGACCTCCTCACCCTCAGAACCTGGCAGCCACGCTGCCGACTGTCCGCATGATTATTGATGTAAGTTGATGTGTGCACTGTGTCATATGGTTCTGTAATCTTTAGAAATTGATTTGTTGTGATGTTGAATTCTTGAAGTTCAAAGTAAATCATGTCCTCTGCAAGGAGAGTGACATTTTAGAAGTGTTTCTTATTCAAATGAGTGGTGCTTATGTTTTGTTACAGGTCAGTAAAGCTGCGTGTATCCTCACCACTCAGAACCTCACGAGGACGCTTCGTTCTAAGGAGGCTGCTGCTTCAGTAAACATTAAAACGTGGCCAACGATCATTGACACAGGTGAATTTCACACGTACACAGCAGACATGTTTGCAACGAAAAATCAGGTGTTCAATTTTACCATAAATGTCAAAACCTGAAAGAGATACTTGAGTAAAAGTAAGTATCTTACCAGAAAATGTCTTCGGTTGAAGTTGAATGCACTTTTTTTTACTGAAGTAAAAGTCTTAAAGTACATGAAGTACATCTTAAAGTTCTGATAAGTATCAGAAGTAATATTCTGATATGGCACAGTGGTAGGGTGAGTTTCAACTGATGCTACCTCAATCTAATGTTTGGCTTTTGGCTATTTTTCAGTTTTTTATGCCAAGTAATGGTAGAAAAATGCACAGCTGAGTGAAGAACACACGTCTGCTGCTGTATGACTCAATTGTTTGCATCATTAAACCAATTTGGAAATAGGACAATTCTTTGTAATGTTTTCTCCAGTTGCCATTAAAACTGCTCGGGGGGGAGCTTTGTGTAATTTTTTTTAATGTTTTGTGTGTTTTTGTGTAGTGATATAAAGCTCTAACTGGAAACTAACTTGAGTTCCACAATCATCTGACTGCAGTACCAATATGACTGAACAGTTACTGACAGTGTCAGATACACACAAACAACTGTGTGTTTATCTAGTTCTGTGTAAAACAGTCAGTGTTGCTGTTCCTGCAGATGACCTTCCTCGCCGCCGGCCTCCACAGATCTATAAGCCACCCACAGCAGAGATGATAGCTTATCTGGACTTCAGTGTGTCTACTACAGGAATGCTTACTGGGGTTAAGGTCAGACACCTGAGGCTTAATTTCAAATACTGTGTTGTGAAGTGTTTCTAAATGTCTTTCACCATCACCTTGATTCACACCTGCACACCTTTTAAACAGCACTTTCACAGTCAGGGTGAAGCTTTGACGTGCCTACTGTGTCCTTCTTTGTCCATGTCAGATCTCCCACGCAGCAGTCAGTGCCATTTGTCGCTCCATAAAGCTGCAGTGTGAGCTGTACTCCTCTCGTCAAATAGCCATCTGCCTGGATCCGTATTGTGGTCTTGGCTTTGTTTTGTGGTGCCTAGCAAGGTACAGTAGGAACAGTACAACAGTCACCTACGAAAACATGCCGTCTATGCACCAGGGTTTAGTGTCTCACTCATGTTGTTGTGCCACACAGTGTTTACTCAGGTCACCAGTCCATCCTCGTCCCTCCCTTTGAGTTGGAGAGCTGCTTGTCACTGTGGCTGAGCACGCTCAGTCAGTACCGCATCAGAGACACCTTCTGCTCCTACTCTGTCATGGAGCTCTGCACTAAAGGACTGGGCACTCAGACTGAGCTGCTCAAGGTAAGAACTGCACACCAAGACAAACGATAATCAATGTACACTCACAGGCCACTTTATTAGGCACACTGCGTGGTAATTCAAATAATAATAATATCAATAGTATTGCATTTTATTTGTATCACGCTTACATTTTAAAAAAAATAATAAAAAATCTCAACATGCCACATGGTAAGAACAATAAAACATATTATATAGTGAAAGAAATAGAAGCACATAATAAAACACCCATAAATGCACGTCAAGAGTCCAATCATAAGATATTTATAATAAGTTTCTTAAAAGACAAAGTCTGTGGTGCTCTCAGGTGGTCGGGGGGGGGGGGTTATTAGATGGTGAGTGACTGTGGAGTAGAGGTTTTTTGTGTTTTTGGGGGGGTTGGAGGAGTCCAGTGCATTGCCATGTATACACTGGTATGCAAGGAGGCAGTGGAGAGTGGAGAGAGTGGAGGACTGTCAGGATCCTGGCAGTGTTGTTTTTCCTGCCAGGAATACCAACAAGGAACGCATTACAGTAGTCCAGCCTGGAGGAGACAAAGGCGTGGACCAGTCTCTCTTCATCAGGCAGGGAGAGCGAGTGGCGGAGTTTGGCAATATTTTTCAGATGAAAGAAAGCAGTTTTACAGAGTTGTTGAATGTGATGTCTGAGTGAAAGGTGGGGGTTGAATCCAACTCCCAAGTCCCAGAAAATGAGATGCCGGTGACGGGGAAGGCTTAAAGCTGGTGTGGAGTATGGCCTCAGTATCATCAGCCAATCACATGGCACCAAATGAATGCATTTGTAGACATAGTAAAGATGAGCTGCTGAACTTCAAAATTAAGCACTGAAAGGGGGAAGAAAGGTGTCTGTCTGTCTTGTTTCGACATAAAACAAACCACTTCCTTTGTGGAATCTGGGAATGCCACTGGGCAGCACAAGATGTAAACACTGACATACAGAGAAACAGAGAGACAAGTGTGTAGCTGAATGGAACGGACATTTATTTATTTTTAAAAAAATATAGGCTACTCATGTTTGTTGGTGTCAGATGGACTGCTCTAAATATTTCAGAAACTTCTGATCTACTGGGATGTTCAAAGCACTATCTCTAAGTTTTTACAGAGAATGGGCCAAAAAGTGCAAAAAAAGGTCAGAGGGGAGTGGTCAAACTGGGTTAAGATAATAGAAAGGTAACTCAAATAAACACACACACTTATTTCATTGTCAAGCAGCAGCAGAGGAGCACACCAGATGCCACTGCTGCTTCTTCATTAGGTGTCTTGTGTACCTAGTAAAGTGGCTGGTAAGTGTGTAGATGTTCATGGGTTTAATGGTGGTTCTGTGTGTGTGTCTCAGGCTCGTGGTGTGAACCTGTCGTGTGTGCGGAGCTGTGTGGTGATAGCAGAGGAGCGTCCTCGTCTGGCCCTCACATATTCATTCTCCAAGCTGTTTAAGGACGTGGGTCTGTCGCCCAGAGCTGTTAGCACTGCTTTTGGCTCCAGGGTGAATCTTGCCATCTGCCTGCAGGTAAACAACCAGCATAGCATTACAAACACACACACACGCACACACTGTGAAGGATATGTTGGGTCTGTTCTACATGTGTCTGTCCTTAATGTGTCACAGGGCACAACTGGCCCTGATCCCTGTACTGTGTACGTGGACATGAAGTCCCTCCGCCATGACAGGTGAGACCAGGTGGATTATTATAGTCAGGGATTACAGAAAAATAGTATCATAAAATATTTTAATGAATGTTAAATGAATATAATACCCATTTAGACTTTTTCTATAAAATAATCTCCTATGCACAATGAAACTCACCAAACTGATCTTTGAACAGTGAGTCTGTGTCGAAGAACATGTTGCTTTTCATTCATTCATCCTTGATATCAGATTAGAGCAGCAGCTCTCACCTCACAGTATGTTCTCCATGAGAAATAACAGACAGTGAAAATGATCTCTGACCACCGTTTCAATGTCAAATATGTTACAAATCATCACTTTATGGACATGTTTCAAAATAAAAGCACCCTAGAATTTTAGTTCCCAAAATCCACTCATTGTTTTCAGCAAGGCTTTTGTTGTGAAACATTGGCAAGACTTGCATCCATGCATTTAGTCAAATATGCAGGCATTGGCGTATTATAAGTATATTATTTATGGCCGTTGTAAGACAAACACTATGTAAATCATAGCAGCAGATTACATACTGCACATGCCTCCATTCTGGTAAATAGAAAATGTTTTGAACCTTCACTGATGAGTTTAATGATAAATAACTGCACAGCCACTTGGCCGCTGACATGTGTGTGTGCCATTTCAGGGTGAGGCTGGTGGAGAGAGGAGCGCCTCAAAGTCTTCCTCTAATGGAGGCCGGCAAGGTGAGATGTGGATCCATGTGCCTTCCACTGGTGACGTCTGAGTTTGTGAAGTGTGTAGTTAAAGACATATTGACAGTGTAACTCACACAGTGTCTGCAAATGTCTTCTTGCTGTCAGATACTGCCTGGTGTGCGGGTGATAATTGTCAATCCAGAGACCAGAGGCCCGCTTGGAGATTCTCATCTAGGAGAGGTGAAAGAAAGTTGTAACATCATGGCAAAGCCACACATGTACATGTGCGTCCACTTGAGTTCAGCAGTGAACAGTCTTTGCTTCTCCTGCTCTCAGATCTGGGTGAACAGCCCTCACACTGCCAGTGGCTACTACACCATCTATGGCGAGGAGAGTCTTCAGGCTGACCACTTCAACACTAAACTCAGCTTTGGAGATCCTCAGACCTTGTGGGCCAGAACTGGATACTTGGGCTTTGTGAAGAGGACTGAGCTCTTAGATGCCAGTGGGGGTAAATGGGGCTTAAACTGTTGTAGATGATAAACAGCCAAAGTAAAGACACTGCAGTGAGGTCGATCAAATTGAAACGAGCATGTCCTTGATGCTTCGATGCGTTAACATTTATCTTTGTTTGGCAATGATTTCTGGGTTGATAATGTCTGTATCTCTGTGCTCAGATCGGCATGATGCTCTCTTTGTGGTGGGGTCACTGGATGAGACCCTGGAGCTACGAGGGCTGCGTTACCACCCGATTGACATTGAAACCTCAGTGTCTCGTGCTCATCGCAGTATTGCGGAAAGGTGAGAATGCTCTTATATACACACATAGGTAGATGTATATCAACCTGACACATGCATACTTCAGTGTTTTATATATTACTATATCTTGTACTGTATACATGCTGTTGTATTTGTCATTTTGTGTTTATTTGTCATCACTCTCTGCAGCTTACCTTTGTGCTGCTGTGTCAATTTGTTTTTTTCCCCTCTGGGGGAAGCAGTAAAAGTACCTCTGATCTTATATTGACTGCCTCAAAGGCAAAATAAAGCTCACAGGGACTCGTTTTCAGTCTTTGTGCAAAACAAACCATGACTTTGGATGGAGTGAATAAAGTTAAAGCCTGGTTTTTACTTTTTCTCTCGACACAAGTCTGCTTTTATTTATACATATCTACTGTCTACACGTGCTGCTTTGTGTTTAATTGGATCATGGATGGAGGAAGTTATTGATATAATTGTGGAGGAAGACACTTTGAATTTAGTATTACTGAGAGAACGATGGACATGCATTAAACAGAGTTGATCAGTGTGGGGCTTTAAAACATCAAGAGAGCAACATGGAGAGGAGAATTTTGTTTTACAGTTGAGGATCAAACAGGAAGTGCTGGAAATACCATTTTGTCACTCATCACATTTAAAAGTGTCCTGTAAGGAAATATAAATTTGACCTCAAGTTGTTGAACTATTCTTGAAATGTTGCTTTTGAGTTTGAAACCCACTCTGAGTGACTTCCCTCTTCCTCACAGCGCTGTGTTTACATGGACCAACCTGCTGGTGGTGGTGTCAGAGCTGTGTGGCTCAGAGCAGGATGCACTTGACCTGGTGCCTCTGATCACCAACGTGGTCCTGGAGGAGCACCACCTCATCGTGGGCGTGGTGGTCATTGTGGACCCCGGGGTGATACCCATTAATTCCAGGGGAGAGAAGCAACGCATGCACCTCCGTGACTCTTTCCTGGCTGACCAGCTGGATCCCATCTACGTTGCCTACAACATGTGATGATGGGATTTTATTTAGCCATCAACCACCATCCGGATGCCTCTGCACCGTCATCCATGTGACTACTGGCTTGGCAGATGATGAGAAGTAAAAGCATGAACCACACGTACTGCCACCCTTGCCCTGTGTGCGACACCAGCATATCTTGGCCACTGCATGTCTGTGATTGGATCTGCCATGTTTGGAGTTGTTCACTGTGTTTTATAAATATCATTTTGCAAAGGGGATTGAAGCAACTTGCAAAAAGAAGTCCCTGTTGCACCTTTTCTGGGGGAAAATAAGCAAATGATGCATATGGACATGTATTAATGTCCAAGTGAAAATCCATCTCATTCTTTTCTCATCACAAACCACTTTCCCCTCTGTGTCTACCCAGATTATAAGAGCTACTAAACTTAAAATAGATCATTTGAAATATTTTTACATGCAGCTTTCAAACTAACGCACATGATGCATGTACTTACTTTCACTAATGTGGATGAATCAGAGAGGGCACATCTTCAGTTCTGTGCATATTTTAAAATGCTCATTCTGTCCCACGATAATGAAGCCAAATAGATGTACCTGCTCTTATACATTATATTTCCTGCCTTATAAAACTTCAGTCATACATTCCTGTGGCTGTTTATTGCTATTTGGTTTTGACCAGTGGTGGAAATCCTGACAGATATCCAAAGGGATCAAAGTAAAAGAGGAGAGAGGCCATATTCTGTACTGTATCTAGAGACCTTCTTGTATTTTAGATACTGTATGTTACTGTACAGATATTTTTAATTGTATAAATGTATAAAAGTTTGGTTCTTCCCTCTTAGTTGGTGATGTTTGGATCGTTAAGCTGGGGGCAGATGATAACAGTAGTAGAAAGAAGTTTGTAAATAGGATCGAACAGTTTTGACAGTACTTTTAAAGAGGAATATTACTTGTATAATTGAGGTTATGCTCAATAATTTTAAAGAATTGTTAGTCAGGTTAGAAATAACATTGCACTTTCTCAAAAAAAGTGTCTATTTTATTATAACAGTGAGGCATTATAACTAATGGTTCAGGAGACTACAGTATATGATTCAGAGGGCGAGTTTATCAGGAGGACTAATGCTGTTAATACCAGGTACCTTTCCTGTTGGCCACAAAAAGCTAAATCCAATATCATGACTGTTGTCAGATACCAGGTTATTTTATAAATCATACAAAAACAGTCCCACAATTATTCATCGACTACTCATTACCGTTGTATTGCTTACTCACATTCCTCTCACTTCTGTCATGTATAAGAGAGAAAGTGTTTGAGGGGAACTGACTTTGAATTCAAGCAGGATTGTTGGTACTTGAGGTCTGTAGAGTAGAAGAAAGCATTCATGTATCTGAATTCTTTTGTATTCAGTCACTGGATTTAAAAGCACTTGTAAATGCAGTTGCAAAGCTGAGCCACAGTAGAAAACATCGTTTTTTTGCTAAATAAAAATGATTAATGTGGAAATGAATCGGGGTTAACAGTTTGCATCAATATGTTTTTGCAAAATGTATTTAGTGTCCTGCAATCTTGTGCTTTCCTTGTACTTCCTTGCCATAATGTAAAGTTCTTTGTTCTTTGTCCTGTGATGAACCCTAAATGTCACTACGTGAATAGTTTTTGTTATTTTTGGACTTTTGAATTTGATCATACCATACCAACCACAATAATAGAAAGATATTTAGTTTAAGAACACAGGAAAATGATCCATTGAATTACTGCACTTTGCACTGATGGTACTTACGGTAGGTTTCTACTGTGTGGACTCAAGTTTTGAGTTATTGATTTGAGCTCTCCCCATTTAATGTTTGATTAAATATGTTGTAGAAATGCAGCGATTTACGTTTGGTTTTGCCCCAGTTTGAGTCGAACTAGAAAATACTAACAGCACTTAGTCTTAGCTTTAACCTTGCATCCTCGGTTTGCAGCAGAATGTTTGCATGACTCAGCAAAGCACAAGAAGAAATCAGCTTGAGGCACATCTCATTCCGATGCACAAGTGGGGAGATAGATTTATAGAATATCTGTATGTGTGAAACTGTATATTCAGGGAATAAAACTCATAACACAGGGATGGACCAGGTGGTCCCTTGGTGCAATCTATGAATATTACCGATAAAATGTAGAGGTTTTGTCAAAAACAAATTTCCTTTCCTTAATCATTGCAGCTCTTGCAAACCTAATGAGCAAATAGAGTGTTTTTAGTGACAATCTGTGTCAATCTACCGCCTATCTGCTCAGCTGTGTCATCACGGGCTTCCACTCTCTCTCCTTATCAGAGTCCGTACACACTATGCAATCCCAAAGATTGTGCAATTTCAGTTCAAAGCTTGCACACTCTGGTGAAAAAACATTTTGTAATAACAAAGAACAGAGGACTTTTATTCATCTCGCTTCAGTTGTTTTATCAATATTTTACACATGCACTCCTGGTATGTTGTATATATAATTTAATCAATTCTAAACTGCTCCTTTAGGGTGTAACCCACTGATAATTGTGTAACACTAGAGGGGTGTCTGAAGTCATATAGTATATATAGTTACAAACCAAGATGGTACACTCCTTTTCCACCCCCATTTGTCTCATTTATTTTCTATTTTGAATTGTTGTACTTTGTTTTATACATAATGTCAAAGTAATATGGAATAAACAAAAACATTTAATCATTTAAAGTGTCTGAATATTGAGTTTAGTAATAGTAAACCAACAAATCACGTCCTGTTATACAGTATATGGAACTTAGGAATAGTCCATGTATCCATTCATTTGACATTGCTTTGACATTTGCTAAAGCCAAAGCCAACCATCACAAACATCATCTATACTAAAATAATATTGTAAATTTAATTAATGTAAAGCAAGAAAACTATATACAACGTCAGACATATTTGCCATTGTTTAATGCGGATGCAATTGTAGACGTCATGTGGAAAGGTTCTTTAAAATATAAATCACTGAGCAGCACTGGACTGGTAACATTTTCACTCCTTATTAAAGAGAAATTCTTCAAATTGATCAAACCTCCGCACATTTATTTCCGCAACTGCCATAGAAAAAAGGTTGAAAAAGGCAGAGTCACCCATTGAACTGGTGTAGGAGCCTGGCCATAAACAGAGAACTGGCACCTCTAGGTATAAAGTATACTATACAGAATAATCTTCATCAGTGGCATTTTACATTTCTGTATTATTATATTAAGCAGTAACCTACATTGTGGAATCTGGTAAATGTAAAGCAAATTTTCAGTGCTTTTATTGTCCTGTGGTCAACGTTAATGCATCACAATCGACTTGATTTTAAAAGTGACTGCAGCTGTCAAATGTAGTGAGCTAAAAATGGTGCATTATGTAATAAATCTAAAGCAACTAGCCATAAAAATGTTCATATAACAAACTGAACTCACCAACAACAATACAGCCAAAATATTTGTATTAAAAAAAATATTTTGCAGACTGCAAATTCATGTTTATGTTTTGAAATCATGTTTTGGCATGTGGCGCCACCTACCGCCATCTCCCAATCGCAGTCAGTAGAGTCTCCGCTGCCAAGCAACCACGGGTTGCCAGTTACGTCAGAAAACGAAACCTAAAAGACCTTGGAATTTTGAATTTGAATGTAGTAACCGTTTTTGGCCACATGCTTACATATGGCACCTTTAAATATTCCCTCCTGACATGTTGGAGGAAAAAAAGCAATTTTGCAGAGGGATCATATCAGCCAACGACATGTTGCATAGTAAGGCAGCCTAACTGATTTTATGAGCAGGACCACACCTATCTTATGAATAAACCTGTCAAAACCTGCACACACACACGCGCACGCACACGTACGCACGCACGCGTTCCATTCATCTGAGCAGCCTTACACAAAAGTGTTCCCATAGCCAGTTAAGCTATGGCTGCTGCATATGAATGATGTGTGAATGGAAGAACTGTATTGATGAGTGTTTTGTGGTCATCAGGGAGAGAAAAGCCCTTGGGGGCTAAATAAGAAGTAGATCATTTAATCCAGAGAAAGGAACTAATTGGGACTGCAGCTAACGATTATATTCATAATCAATTATTTTCTCAATTAATCATTTGGTCAATAAAATGTCAGAAAATGTAGAGACAACTCGATTATCAAAATAGTAAACTGGTACTTTTCCACGACGTTGAAGTTAGCCGATTCGCCAGCCTCCGATTCGGCACTTAAGGGGAAAGTTAAGGGGAAATAAACCTCATGCGCAGTGCGACTGTTTGCACACTGGTTGTCTGTTTTTTGTGACACTTCTTGATGTGAAAACATTTTAGACATGTTAGGTAAGACATTAACCTTGCATGACATCCACTGTTGTATTTGTGAAGCTTTTATTTAATTTATGAAAATTCTAAAGGGGAGATTTCACCGTTTTTGTTTTATACTCAGACCTCATTAGAACAGGTCCTGATCCAAAACCACTGTCAAATCTGGACTAGATTAATCTACAGACCCTGAAGATTCATAAAAACACACTCTCTGATTTGTGAAACCTTTATTCTAATTGTGAAAATGCAATAAAGCCACATTTCAAAGTTTTTTCAGCATATAGACCACTTTGGACCAGGTCCTGATCCAAAACCACTGTACCTAGACTTCTCAAATATGGACTAGATTAGTCTACAGACTCTGAAGATTCATAAAACCACACTCTCTGATTTGTGAAACCTTGAAACCTTTATTATATTCATGAAAATTAATAAAAGTTTAATTTCAGTAAATGGTATGACTTTTTAGCCATGGTGTCTTCTGACAGGATCAAATACATGCTCAATGTTATGCTGTCAGTGGTACATCAACAGATGTTTGACTTAAATTTATGTAGTTATATACATGAAGGACAGTATTCCTATTACTTGTGCATAAGAGTGTTGGTAGTAAAGATTTGTGTACTTTTCTGTTTTCTGAAGATCAAATACGTATAATGTCAATCTTTATCCTTCTGCTTAAATGTATAGTGCGGTACATTTTCAGATAACTTACACAAAGTGTGTTATTATTATTGTATTATAACACATTTTTCTATAATAAATAATAGTGTGCGCTAATAAAACTAATTTAACAAAAGGAAAGGGGAAATAGAAGGGGAATAGTAAAATGAGCAAAGGAAAATAGGACAACACCTATTGTATGTGTTGTGACAGTAAGATAAAGGAAAACTTGAAATGTTGCCTTTATTGCATTTTCACAAATAGAATAAAGGTTTCACAAATCAGAGAGTGTGTTTTTATGAATCTCCAGGGTCTGTAGATTAATCAAGTCCATATTTGAGAAGTCTAGGTACAGTGGTTTTGGATCAGGACCTGGTCCAAAGTGGTCTATATGCTGAAAAAACGTTGAAATCAGCCTTTATTGCATTTTCACAAATAGAATAAAGGTTTCACAAATCAGAGAGTGCGTTTTTATGAATCTTCAGGGTCTGTAGATTAATCAGATTTGAGAAGTCTAGGTACAGTGGTTTTGGATCAGGACCTGTTCTAATGAGGTCCGAGTATAAAACAAAAACGGTGAAATCTCCCCTTTAGAATTTTCATAAATTAAATAAAAGCTTCACAAATACAACAGTGGATGTCATGCAAGGTTAATGTCTTACCTAACATGTCTAAAATGTTTTCACATCAAGAAGTGTCACAAAAAACAGACAACCAATGTGCAAACAGTCGCACTGGGCATCAGGTTTATTTCCCCTTGAGTGCCGAATCGGAGGCTGGCGAATCAGGGGCTAACTTCAGCGTCGTTACTTTTCCTGCTAATGAGTAACTGTTGCATGCTAAGCTACAGTTAAACACCATAAGCAAATAACTAATGACAAATGACAATAGTGTGTTCACTGGGACCTAGACGACTCGGTATGACTTTGAAGAGCTTTGAATCCTTTGAACACTTTTATCAATATTTGGAAAAAATGAGCATCACGGATGTCGTCAACATCAACGACACAACGACAGTGACAGCAGCAGTGACGAGGTGAGAGAGGAAGAGGGCGACACTGCAGGACAATCATCAGCAAAAGAAAGACAAGACGTCAGTAATGATGCCAACTATCCTAAAACTACAAGAACAACAGCAGCGAGGAGGGAAAGCAAAGGTGAAGTTTAAAGGAAGCAGTAATGCAACATTACGAACTGCCGTCACCAACACGGAGAAAGAGACTAGTAGTTCATAGAATATACAGTAAAACTCAAGCAAACGTATTCGTCATAGGAAGAATACTAGATCGCAACTTTGGTCGATGTATCTGTTCAACCACCAGTTGCTGAAACTCTTAACCAATCACAACCACGGGAGAAACTATTACGTAATGCTGTTTCGCCAACAGCTCCGCCCATTTCCTCTGGGGAAAAAAGTGCTGAGCTATTTTTTTATAGCTAACATCTTAGTATTTTTAGCTGTTAGCAGTTGTTGCTAACGAACTTTTCAAGGTCTTTCTTTCGCCAAAGTTCATTCACGAATTGCACGAAGTCCACGCTGGGAGCAAGAGCACTGCCGCGGCGTTTGAAAAGGTAAATATTTGGCTGGCTGAGCGGTACAGTATCGCTCCTCTGACTCTGTAGTACGCTGTAGCGGTAATGGCGGCGGTTGCTCCGTCAACTCCTCGCCGTTCTACGAAAAGGGAAGGTGTAGTTAGCTTAATGGCTCCCCGTATCGCTGACGTCTATTGACGCGGTAACTTGCGTGCCAGTGACAGAGTTACACATATTTACCCACTGAGACAAAAGCTCACGCATTCTGTGAACTAGTGTAGGCAAACTTGGCTCGCTTGTTGCTCCAGAACGCTTGTTTTTGACGATTTAAACTCCCTTTATTGTGAATGTCAACTAGCAACGGGAACGTTCTTGAGGCCGAACATTCTGGCAGTATTCGAAGTTTACATTATAGGGAAAATGGTCGATTTGCGCATCTTCGTTTGAAAATGTATGTAATCACGAGCGGGAAATGAATAAATAGTTTTGTTAGGCCCAGTTATGTTCGTTAACTCATGATAACATCGGTTGCATTAGCTAACACGATTGAATCAAAAAGGAAGTCGAGGTTTGATGGGCTTAGACTTTAATGTTTAACTTCTAAATAGACCCACTTAGCTATATATTAAAGCGTCGATGTGATTTATATCCTCCAAAGTTATTCCCGATATATTCACATACCTAAGTATTCCCACAGATTTAGTTGAAAAAGTGCACAGGCGACAGCGGAGTCAGTTTCAACACAACTGGCGACTCCCGCCTAGACGGGTTTTATGTTCTAGCGGAGCCATTGTAAAACGGTAATACAGATTTATTTGTTCCCAGTTAATATGGAAGATGTACAACAGGGCAGCAATGACACCGAGTCACAGTGCTACCGTGCCCACTACCATAACATCCTCTCAACTTTCTCAGATAGCCCAACGGGTAATTAATGGGCCCCTTTTAAAAATACAATTTAAAGATTTTCAAGCGCCACAGTTCCACTGGATTTGCTAGTACAACTACTTTGATTTATTTATGATTGTCATACTGAAGACACATTGATGTAACTACATGCAATAATGTGATTGCATCCACCAAGGTATGATATTTACAATAAAGCTCTGAGTTGCTCACGATGTTTACCAATTCATTATTCATAGTGAATGAGTTGCATTTTGACTGTTTTATGTCCTGTGTAACTTCAGTTTTTCAGCCAGGTTTTGTCCATATTTTAGAGGTGTTAATGCTTAAGGGACGTGGAAAGGGTCACACTTGTGTGACACCTACTGCTTATCTTGGTGAACTAAATCAATATTTGCTTTAAAGCCATGGTTCTCATCTTCCTCTGGTGGTACTTTTGGAGGGGAATCAGAAATACTGTTCTGCTGCTATTGGAGAGGAGCTGAGACAATGAAATAATTAAAAAATATATAAATAAAAAAACTCCCATAATTATCAAATAAGCAGGACACAACATGACTTGGCAAAAATGATGTTGCTGATTTTTTTTAATATTAGGAAAACATTAAAAAAGCATGCTATGTATATGTATAGATATATCACAGATCCTGAGTATTGTATCAACCATCCCTAATTTAGAATAAATCTCTCACATCTGAAAAGTCTGTAGCTGACTTTGCTCGGCATATTTACACCACATGGTTTTATCTCGAGAGCTCAATATTTTCTCAGGTGTTTGTATCACGTTTGGGAACCACTGCTTTTCAGCATTTGATGAAAACACACTTTCTCTTACAGAACTTGTTCAAATTTGTTGTACTTTTTAATCAAAACCTAGCTTTTGGATAGAGCTGGTAATGAATAGTGAAAGATTTAAGTGTGTCTGTTACAAGATTTTATATTTTGCCTCCTGTGTGTTCACAAATCTTTGTTGTCCAATCCAGAAAATGGCTTTTATGCTCACCACTGTATCTTGTAAGCTCTATAGCCCTTTCTCTGCTCCACTGTGGCTGAAACAAAACTAGTTTTGCTCAGAGGATGTAATTTTTTTGTTCCCTTAATATTGCAAAAATGATCACTACCATTGCATCCTTATTTAATATGTGGCAACTTTGCTTTATTTCTTGCTGTCCTATAGCCAAATATTTAAGATGGATCAACCATCAAACTTTCCGTTTTTCCTATACCATGTATACTCACTGTGTGCTTCTTATCTGAACAACAAAAAATGATCTCAAAAAAGATTAATCGACTACATTGATCATTAATGAGAGGTTTTCCACATAGCTCTTATTTTGTTTATCAAAGAAGTTAAAGAAGAGCAATTTGCTTTCAAAAGTGTATTACACAGACATTGTGTAAAATATTGTGTTCAATTACAATGAATACATCTCAGTCAATTTTCTAATAAAGAGAGTGATTTCTGTGTTTGGAGTTTAGTGTGACTTGTCTGGTTGCTCCAGTCTTTCTCCTCTGTTGCTGTTTTTACTAAGTTGATTTTGATGGATTAGAAACTGATATAGTTCCAATCATGACATTAGAAAAAGTATGTAAAAGGACATTTAGTTATTGTCTAACTTTATGGCATATGACAGTGGTTCTTAACTTTCTGTAAATCTGTGGATGCACCGGTCTTAACAAAGGCCATGACTATCTGAGTACTTCAGGTACAATGATATCAGTAGGTTTTTATGGATGTCAACTTCATGGCCAGTCAGACCAGATGCCACAAGAGGAGGAAGGGAAACATTATTATTTTTTTTTGCTCTTGATGTTTTCGTTGGTTGGCATTCATTATGTTCTGCCAACTTCTCTCCTCTTCTGCCCTGGCCTCTTAGAGATAATATATTTTCTTATGTATATGCAATGCTTGTGTACTTGTAGACTATATGCAATTACTATGACAAATAAAACTTTTTGGAATTGCTTTTTGCCAGATGTCACTAGGAGGTTCTACTGTGACGGTTGTACAGCTGCCAGGAGGTCAGTTTCAGGTTCAAGGAGTGATCCAGTCTGCGCAGTCATCAGTCATTCAGTCCCCTCAGGCACAGTCTGCACAGGTAAGACCAGCTGCTTTTTTTGGCATCTCTAGTTCTATGCAATTACTCATCTGCACCTGTTAATCGATGTCTTTATTTCAAGAACCAGGGTTCAGATAGTGACGACTCGCAAGACTCATCAGACAGTGGAGCAACAGCCCAACAGACCAGAGAAATATTGGCCAGGCGGCCCTCATACAGGTAAAATCTCTAAAGACGGAAATTTACTTAATAGAGAGAGTCTTGTTGATGACTAAAAACTATCTCTGTATTGTCACTTGCAGAAAAATCCTAAATGAGCTCTCATCTGAAGAACTGGCACACATTGAGGGAAAGGATAACAACCCAGCATCCACAGGAGTGACTGGCATTACATTACCCACCCCAATCTACCAGACCAGCACCGGCCAGTATAGTATGAACTTTTTCCTTCCATATACTTATATAAAAATTAAATATTTTATGAGAATATGCTAAATTAATAAAGAAACCTGCATCTGCACTGTTATGATTGCTGAAATAATTTTTTTAGTTGCTCACCAGAGCTGTCTGCTGTAGACCAGACTCTCAGAAACTCTGTGTGATCTGTTCTCCAATTAAAACAGTGTGTTGCAACATTCCTAGAATGATAACAGCCTACTATAATGTTCACTGCTCAGCCGTGTTGCCGTCTTTGTGGTTTTTGTAGTTACTATTGCTGCAAATGGCACAATCCAGCTGGCAACTCCAGGAGCTGAAGGCATTCAGGGAATACAGGCTGTCGCTAACTCTGCTGCAGCCCAGCCAGGCACCACCATCCTTCAATATGCCCAGACACCTGATGGTCAGCAGATACTGGTGCCTAGCAACCAGGTTGTTGTACAAGGTGAGGAGATCTTGGTATATTCAAGTCAAATTTACCATAACTTTTATCAGAAAGTGGATGAGGATGCATCTTGGTTGTACATGGCATAAACCAGCATATTAAAATTGTATAAGTTGATCTATCAGGAAGAATATCTCCTGTTGTGTACTGTGCATTGCTGTTTAATGTAACCAAATCGGAAATTTATATTCTCAGTTTTGAGACAAAGAATTACCGTATGAATAATGAAATGTCTGTCTATACTGGTATTGTGCATGATCAGAGCTCTAATGAACAGGGCTGTTGTGTTTTTCTCAGGTGCAGGAGGAGAGATGCAGGCATATCAGATACGCACTGCAGCCACGTCCAGCTCCCTGCCTCAGACTGTAGTTATGACTGCTCCTATGGGACTTTCTCAGGAGAAGCCCAATGACCCAACGATAAAGAGAGAAATCAGGCTTGCAAAAAACAGGTAAGTGTCCACATACTGGCTTTATCCGTTTTACTGTCCGATTCACACAAGTGCTGTTGATTGGATGTGAGCAGCACTTAAGCATTGAGGAACCTCTTTCATTCATCAGCTTTTCATTTCGGAACTCAATCAGTCAAGATCTGATTAGAGCAGCCACGCTTCCAACCAAAAATTTTAAATTGAAAACTTATCTTTGACTACAGTTTAATGTCTATGGCTGTTTAGCATGTCAAAATCACAACATTTGCCTTGCCTCACGTTTAAGTGTTATATTTGTGAGTGTTTCAAAGCTGGACTGAAACACAAAAAGGGTTTTTTAATAAGTAAATGAAAAAAATTATGCATAATGTAATTGGACTAACGGCACATGTTCCCCTCATACAGAGAGGCAGCCCGTGAATGTCGACGGAAGAAAAAGGAATACGTTAAATGTCTGGAAAACCGCGTAGCTGTTCTTGAGAACCAAAACAAGACCCTGATAGAAGAGCTCAAAACATTGAAGGACCTTTATTGTGTTAAAACAGGATAACCTGTTTGACTGCAGGTCAAGGATTAAGACATAACATGGCAGCGGCACAGCTCAGCCATTTGGACTTGTTGGGGTTTCTGGGAACACTTCATTTCAGGCTGAGATCCTTTTGTTTTTGTTTTTTTTTTGATACAAAACTTGTGACCACAGTGAGATTTACTCAGCAACAAAACGAGAAATTGGCCTTTTTCTTTTCTCCATAGCGAATTCTTTATGATGTATAGTTGTGTACATTTTTAATACTGGCAAGTTTGAAATTGTGAGCTTTAATTATGAGTTTCAGTTTCTAAATGTATCCCTGTACTATTGTGTTTTAAAAAAAAATATATATTGCCGTTGCTTTTTTATTACTCCTTACAGTGTCTGCCAAATTCTGACTGTATAATTACCACACAGACAGGATTTTTGTATATTATGAACCAGCAATTCTCCATTTCAATTGTCATTCCTTATTTTTGTGCAATGGAATATCATTACAATAACATACTTTGAGTGTGGTTTATTGGGTTGTTTCTTTGCAGTTACTTCGACAATCAGGGAAAAAGCACAGTGTCCAGGTAATATTATTTATGTGCATCTTGGGAGGGGTGGGAAAGAAGAACAAACCATCTATGAAATGTTGCTGATTCTGAAAGGAAATAAATATATTTTCACTCAAAATTTAAAGCACGGCTAATGTATTTTTTAATTGTAATAAAATAAAAATTAAGTGCTCTATTTAATGGAAAATCCCATTATATGTGGCCTTATCATTGATGTAACTTCTGGCGCCTCAATTTGTTTCAAGTGAAGTTCGGAGAAACCTGCCGCTTCGAGGTCTTTCCATGTCGCTCTTGTAATCCTGCAACCGTCCCCAAGGTAGTACCACAGAGGCTCAAGCACATGCTGAAAGAAGTATGTCCAGGAGGACGGGTCTGAGACGACATGCTCCAAAAAGAAGAAGGCTCCACCCTGAAAAGTAGAGCCAACAAAGGTATATCATTTTAGTAATGAATCTGGTTCTGTGACATTAAACTATTTACACGGGCTTGGCAGAAAAAGATCAGGTCACGTGTTGTGATCCTGAAATCTGAATATAATGTGAATTAATTATTTAGAAGTAATTTAATTCAAATGTCACTTATTTAGCACTTTGAGCTTGCAAAGAAAAGCATCATCAAATGTATTTGGTATAAAACAGTATCAAATTATAGAACACTTTTAATGCTTCATTTTATTTTAAGTGAATGTGAAATATCAGTTTACCCCACAAAATTGGACCTCACGTGGGATTGAATCAATAAGGTGCTGCTGTCGTTGCACTTCTGGAAAACACTGGGGTACCTGTATTTAAGAACTATTTAAATATTTTATCATTCATCATCTGTTGTACCTACCTTAGACGTCTTATGTAAAATAGACATTTAAAGTAAAGTTTAGGCCTACATATCATAATTTTATTGGATTAATCTGTAAAGATTTCACTGACTCACAATTTTCTATGAAAACCATTGGTAAAACTTCAGAAGCCAATAAGGTCTTGTTTAGACTGCAGCCCAAATCAGACCGGTAAGCATATCCAATC
This sequence comes from Microchirus variegatus, assembly GCF_963457635.1. Lineage (NCBI taxonomy): Eukaryota > Metazoa > Chordata > Actinopteri > Pleuronectiformes > Soleidae > Microchirus > Microchirus variegatus. The sequence goes on from NC_139808.1 coordinate 22,015,293, forward strand.
AGAATCTGATCTTCCTGACCAACTGCCACATTATATATGGCAAATGATCAGATCTGATCTGCATTGTCTAGTCTTCCCCATGGATTTCTATAGTTAGAGACTGGGCCCCAGCCAAAAAGTAGGCTAAACAAAATGGACGACAGAAATCTGTCCCAAAGGGTTACGTGTAACTGCGGAACTTTCTTCTGATTTTTGATCTATTGTCTTCCTTAAATTAACTTCCTTCTCTCCGGATCTATGCTGCTGTTGTTTGAGTATTGCTGCAAGGGACACAGAAGACACTTTGAAACCCTATCTGAGTGACAAAGACGTTCATATTGAAACTGATCTGTAAAAAGCTGACCAGAATCACCTCTGTGTGGTTTGTATCAGCTTTGAAAAAATTGTATCTTGTGTTTTTTTTACCCATGCAGACACAAGCTAGATACAATTAGGATATGCCTAAAAATCCAATTTGGGCTGCAGTCTAAAACAAGGCCTCAGGCAACTTTCACATTACCAGGCTGAAGTGACGGATATCCAGTTTTTCTTCCACTTGACTGACTTGGCTGAATGTACTTGGATTGTAAGGAGAAGCATGTGCATGTTCTCCCTATGTGTGCGTGTGTTTTCTCCAGGTTCTCCGGTTTCCTCCCACAGTCCAAAACCATGCGAGTATGAGAGTGGATGGTTGTTTGTCTCTATATGTGGTGTACCCCGCCTTTCGCCCTATGTCAGCTGAGATTGGCACAGCGAGCCTCATGTGGAGGATAAAGCAGTAGAAGATGAACGGATGGAAGTAGAAATGTCTCATGTGGTTATGCCCCCTGTTTATAATTCCACCTCCTCTACTGTTACTGTTGGAAGATGTCTTTGCATTGATTTGAATGATATTAAAGGCATCACATGTAAGAATGTGGCCAAAAAACGGTTATAACACTCAAATTCAAAATACCGAGGTCCAAAATACCTTTTAGGTTTTGTTTTCTCCGCCATTGTAGCTCAGATGCAACTTGCAACCCGTGGTTGCTCAGCAACTGAGACTCTACTGACTGCAATGATTGGTATGGATTTGGATGGCAGTAGGTGGCGCACCATGCCAAAACATGATTTCAAAACATAAACATGATTTGTGGTCTGCAAAAGATTTTTATATTTTGTCTGTACTGTTGTTGTTGGTGATGTTTTAGATTTATTACATAATGCACCTTTAATTGTGTTGGGCGTGAACACAGACTGTGCTTGTGTGTGTGCTGTTTCACTGCCTTTCGATGGACGCCAGATTGAGACTAAAATTAGATCTGTTTTTAATCAGAATTGACTTGTAATTCAAAAGTGTGACTGATAATGTGAACTAATCGACATTTCCAAAAGCACTTTGAACGCAGCATGTTGTTGTTGACACTGACTGTTCTGAGGATGCGTCGGATCTCTTGCAGCACTTTCTGCACGTTGCTGACCGAGCAGAGGACCAGAGTGCAGACAACCACGTCCACAGACTCGTCCTGGACTTCCTTCATGTCCTCTCCACGCGCCACTATAAACGCGTCATAGGTCAGGTGCTGGTTGGCGTCCATGCTCAGCTGCAGGTACCTGTGGAAGTGTGGGTTCGGGTCCGTGCACGTCACCGTGCAGCCGCAAGGGTAGAAGCTGAAGTTTGCTCCGCTGCCACAGCCGATCTCCAGCAGGCGAAGTGACCCGTCAGTGTTTGCAAATCTGCTCACGTCCCGGAAAAGCTCCCTCTTAAATCTGTGCATCTTGGCGTTGTACGAAAACGTGACGTTGTAGGCGAGAAACGGAAAGAAGCGCTTGTAGGCGCCGCACAGGCCCGTGATCTCCATCACATTCAAGGGCAGAGTCAGTGCTAAGAGCACAACTCTGCAGACTTTCATCAGACAAGACTTCATCCTGGCTGAAGGATTTCAAGAGACGAGACTTGAAGACAGAGGATCAAGAGATTACTCTGTAATACCTGAGTGACAGCGACAGTACTGGCCTTTCGCCACACGGTGGCGCAAATACACAACTAGTGTGTGGTTAAAAATGTGAGCGTTCACTTCAACGCAGACGTTGTTACAGCCTCAAAGTCCAATAAAGAAAAATAAAGATAATACAAGCAGTAACAGCACACTGCTTACATACATAAGAGATTCAAAAGGCTCCAAAAGTTCATAGAAGCACCAGAGATTCCCCAAACTTGATAAATACATTTCAGAGACCCACACAACACTTCAGTAACAATTATTTTTTATACTTTTCTCCACTTAGCATCACAATAAAAAAAAAATATAAATATGATAATAATAATAATGCATTATATTTGGAGGCGCCTTTCATGTGTTCTCAAATGTCTTTTATTGTCCACAAACCAAAATGATCCAGTTTTAATGATTTCTTCTGTGAAAATATTCACATCTGAGAAGTGAAAATCAGTAAATGTCTTTTAATTATTTAAAAAACAAAAGAAAAAAAAAAACCTCTCAAAATGGTTCAATTTAGTAATTGTTGCACCCCAATAACATTTTAATTACAATATTTACCCTTTATTACCAGTGAAAATCATCAATATTGATCAAAGTAATAATGGTGGGGTTTAACTAACAAGTCCTATGTTGGGGTTGACATGGAAACGAGGAAATTATAATTTAATAAGTCATTTATGATACGTTTTCATTGTCAATATCTTAATTATCAGTCATTTCATAAGGTATAATAAGTGTTAAAGATAGTTTACTGTGTAAGAGAGAACAAAGCAAATGTGTCATTAAAGCAGAAACGACAACAAACCAACACATTTTTTCGAACTGTATTTTTATGTTTCCATTCAACTGCTCAGCAAGCATTTCACACATTGTCCTTAAATCGTACACTTTTGAAACTTTGACAGGAAAAAAACTGACTGACTGACTGCACCACAAGAATGACAATAAAAAGGAAAATAACCAACAAATCAGTCATTAATGACAAGAAACACTTGTTGCTGACATTGTTTTTAACACATGTAACATACTCGTCTGTGTTAAATGGAGTTAGGAGTCTGGTTTATCATTTTATTATAAACTTAAGAACCCAGCAGGCTCAGTGACTCACAACAATAATGACACCGCAACGTAACCTAAATAGCCACTATATGGCATTGTCACACCATTAAAGATAGATGTAAGTAAAAATCCATTCAGTTCACTGTGTCAGTATGGCCTGTCTGTTTAATTCACTAAGGTCTGTCTTAAAAAAAACATAAAACATTGAAGGTTTTGTTTGTACAAAAATAAAATTAGTATCAAATTAAATCAACTCACACGTGAGCAATTATATCTTACAAAGGACAGGCATTTAGCACATGGCTTATTCATTGACTTGGCAGTAGGGCTGCAATGATTTGTTGTTCATTAACCAATTGCCAACTTAATCTGAAACTATATGATTCATAATTTAAAAATAAAGTTCTCTGTTTTTTCAGCTTCTTAAATGTGAATATTTTCTGGTTTCTTTGCTCTGTGGAACAAAGACATCATTCAAACTCATTTAGGTTTGTAGAATTTTCAAGGTTTTGGGAAACGTCAACATTTTCGGACATTTTTTTATGGACAACTAATTGATTAATCGAAAGAATAACTTCTATTAGCCGCAGCTCTACATGGCAGTGATGGGAGTTTACGACACAGCTCGTCCAACTGAGCTATTTCACAGCGTAGCCGATGATGTGTGGCCTGATCAGGATGAAGAACGGAGCTTGGATGTGTCTCAGAAAGACTTCAGAGAATCCGGCTGCCTCCACTTGTTTCCACGTCTGCCGGTTGATCTCGCATCCGTCGCCGAAGTAGTTCATGACGGGCTGGAAGACGTGCTGGAGGAAGTGAGTCCACGTTGACTCGTCCCCAACAACGTGCTCGATGAAAAAGAAGGCTCCGCCCTGCGAAGACAACATATACCGTGTCAACAACAGAAAACCAAATATCTTTCTTATGTTTGATAAAGGGCGTGTGCCATGAGGATGTCGCAGAACAGGTAAAGTGGACGACATCATTACAATGGAATGGTCACCTGGTTACCTTTAACCCTTTAAGGTACACACCAAGACAAAAGCAAAGGAAAAATTTGATATTTGCATTTTTTATTGTTTTCTTTTCTTATGATAAAAATAACCAAAATCAATATTATTATATATATTTTTTAAATTACACCCTACAATATTTCAGATACAGGCCTCTACCAAACGGTTGAGACGTCTGTTCATAATCAACCAATGGTTGTAGTGCCTTAAAGGGTTAAATTAAACAAAAACTATAGATTTTAAGGATTTTTGGAAACATTCTGGCCAATGTTGACTGACAACGGTCATTGCAGCTAAATAGACAACACATTTTAAAATCAAATGTGTCTCTCCATAATCTGTGAAGTGTTGTTGTGTTTGTTGAGTATTGGTTTTAGTGCGCTAACCTTTTGAGCCATAACACTAGATTCAACGTTTTTACTTATTTTAAAGCTGGAATGTTACATATTATATCTTTAATAAGGTAAGTAATATTCAATTTCCCCCAGTAAACAAACCCCCACATGTTGCATACTGCATCTTTAAAGCACATTTTCTATCAGAATAATCACATTACATTGCCCTCTTGTCCACAGGTCTAGTCCGTGGGAATACTTCTAATGTGGTGCACATGGTGGACAACTCACTGGTCGAAGAATGCGCCGTGTCTCTTGCAGAGTTTGCTCAATGCTGTTGACAGAGCAGAGGACGAGGGTGCAGACAACTACGTCCACAGATCCATCCGCCACCGAGGACATATCCTCCCCAGACGCCTCCAAGAACCTGTCGTAGACGAGGTGGTCGTTCATGTTCATGTTTTTATCCAAGTACTTCTGAAAATTGGGGTTGGGGTCAGTGCAGATGACCCTGCAGCCCGGGGGATAAAACTCAAAATTGGTGCCGCTCCCACAGCCGATCTCCAAAATGGTGAGCTGTCCTCCAGGTTTGCTGAAGTCCGACACTTTGCGAAACAACTCCTTCTTCTTGTCGTACATTTGCTTGTTGTACTTGGCAGAAATCTGGTGCACGCAGAACGGGAAGACCCGTTTGTACGCGTTGTACAAACCCAGCGCTTTCAGGATATGGAAGGGCAGACATAACGCGTTGACTATGAAACAACAAATCTTCAGAAAGACGCTCATTTTGGCGTACAGGTTGACCTCCGTGGCACGCGACAGCAGCAGCGGCAGCACCAGATAGAGCCGTCAACGGTCAACACACCCACACATAGCCGAACCTCCGCGCATGCGCTGTCAAACCAACCGCCTCCTATTTCGAGTGCGTAACTAATAGAACATTACGGTGATCCCAAAAAACAACAACAAGCAGTGACTCAGTAGATTTTAGCAGCAGATGTTACACAACTCACATTAATTATTACCCGACTAACAAATGAGTGTGGAATTAGAACAAATATGTAGAAGTTGATTTTGATCTAAAATGGAGGCTGATTCACTTATAATACATTTTATAGGTATGTTTTACCAGTTTTCTTTTTCAAAAGCAAACATCAAATCTTATAATAAAAACAAATATGCAAGATAATAATAATCAAACATAATTAAATAATAATAATAATTTTGCTGTTGTACTTCAGCACACTTGTATATTTGAAATTTAAAAAATAATGTATAAAATAAATATACATTTTATTAATATAATACATTTTTGTCAACATAATTAAGAATAATTATTTAATGAATCAGCCAATGCAATTATTTTTAAAAACCTGACAAAAATCATCCTGACAGATTGATCATATTCATATATCTGTTTACCTATCTTGATATTTTAGTATTTTATTTATGACTTAAGAAGTAACGAAACAGTAATGGAAGATAAAGAGAGCTTACATGAATCACCAGTGAAATATTTGTGGACTTAGCTCCACATGTGAGACTTGTACAAACACTGTGAACTACTTTCACTGTGTGAAAAAGCCAGCGTTGCAAAAGATTCCATGTTGTCTGATACATAGCAAATTCAAGATCTTCGTACTGCTGAACTTGCTGAATTTTGGTACGAATGTTACTGAAAAACTGAGTCATTTCTGGTGTAATCAAATGACAAAGTGACTACTAGAGAACAAAAAATAGCATTTTTTTTGTATTTGGATAAGATTCTCCCACTTTGAAAACCCAAAGCAGCAAAACACTTTTCAGATCACATAATAATTAGTAAAGCCATAATAGTTTTTTTTCTGTTAAAATAACGACCAAAGTCACACAAAGAACTGCTCAGAACTGCTTTCATCGCTGTGTAAATATGACATTTTAAAATACACTTTTAAATGTGTGAAACCTATCTTTTATTTTTGATAAACACACACACTCCTATCACTGCCCCCCACACGTTTGCACAATGACACTATTTATATATATTTTTTCTATTGAAAGCATTCATAGTGAAAAACAAAGAAAGACCACATTAAACCTAAATCCTAATCTAAAAATCCTATATTTAGACAAATCTGGTCTAGATTATGAGGCTACAGAAATCTTCAGACATCAGTTAGGAAAGAGTTCATATTTAAATTATGGATGATACGAGACCACTTGTTTGTGTCTGATACAGTCATTTTAGTCATTTGTGCCATTTCATGTCATTTCAAAGACAAAATTCTCCAACTGTGTAACAAATATTCTTCTCCCATAATAATGAAATACACAGCCCATAACATGACTCAGCAAAAATGCTATTGCAGATTTTTATTGCCATTTTTACTGACTGTGTTTTGTGAAGCATGCGATATAGACTGTAAGATATTTTTTGATATTTTATCGGACTTAACATTTTTATCTGTCTGATGTTGACCTCGTCAGCTCGTCCCTGGTTTAAATTAATCTATAGTTATCAATCCATGTAGAAATATAGTATATAAAACATGACAAAGTATGACAAAAAAAGGTTAAATATGTCAGACTGTTTAACTTACACCGTTATCATTACACAGATCTAAATGCAGAACTTAAATTGTGATGTTTTTTTTAATGTTTATTCAGTGAAATAAAGAAAATTGACATTAAAAAAAGTCTGAGATTCTTAGAAGGTTTATGACCTTGAAGCTTCTCTCACTGTAGCTCCTCTTCTCTATAACTACATTCTGAAATTCTTTTGTTGAAATGAAGCAAAGTCTTGCTGTGTCATTCTACATGTGCTGATGCGGCACAGTCAAACAGCATGAATGGACAAATAGGCGAGTGACAGAGGGGGGTGCGATGTTTGTACTGTGTGTCTGTCGGATCACATGGCCTCGCTGATAAGTTAAGGACCTTGAAACCTGTAACTTTATAATGAGTCTGCTGATGGATCTCTTTTTGTATCCTTATAACATGTGTGGACAAGGGTTACTGTGAGATTGCTATTACATATCGAACATTTGTAGTTCTTTTTATTAGGATTTTAGACAGATGTATTTTGGATCTCACTTCTCAAAAGCCAAACCAAGGACAAGACTGCAAATAAACCATGGCAAGAGATCCTGTAAACACTGCATCAATGTTATAAATAAAATAAACACACTGAAAAGAAGCTTTAAAACTCAACATGCATGCATGCCAAGTATTTAACTCCCTGTTCAAACAAAGGTGCAGTTCTTCAAACTGCCACCAGATAGAGACATTGTTGAGTCATATTTAAAATACGTTCTCGGTGAAATCATCCAACCCTATATTTTAAAGGGCAAAGGCTTTTTATATCAGTAAGTGAGCATTTGTTTACTTGTTGGCGAACACATACAAACAGTTAAATACATAGCAAATTCTCCTGTTACAGACTTTATAGCGCATTTACCGCACAACAAAAACAGTCTCTCAACATTCATAGAGTTGTCAGATTAGTTTCTTGGATTAACCTTATATATAGTTGTGTTTGTTCGTGTACAGTGTGTAACATTTAGGATAGTTTATCTGCAGAATTTGAGAAAAAAAAAATGTGTATGTGTATAATCGCTTTAATAAAAATAATATTTTTATACATACTTGCCTTGCAGAGTGGAGTGCCACCATGTTTCTCCAGGACAAATGTACAAATCAGTAAGTGTGTATGTTCACATGCCTGGTCACCACTCACACTGTTGGACTGAACAGAACCAGTAATTAGAATGACATGACATATATATGACATCAGGTAAGCCAGCTCACTAGATATTTTTAAAAGAAGACTTAGCCTTAAACTATCTTCTTTTTATTCCACCACATGTTTTATTTGCATATTTTAGTTTATTTTTAAAGTTAAAACAGGGTTTTAACCTTTGACTTGAGCCTTTTTCTATTTCATTCCAGCATGTGTTGTGTTGTATTGTTGTATTTTCTTTTAAATTTTTTATTTTCCTTTTATTGTGAAGCACTTTGAGCTGCGAACCTCATATGATGGTGCTATACATCCATCCATTTTCTACCACTTTATCCTCCACAGGAGGGTCACGGGTGGTGCTGTGCCAATCTCAGCTGACATAGGGCGATAGGCGGGATACACCCTTGAAAAGATCACTAGTCCATCACAGGGACACATATAGAGACAAACAACCATCCTACCACACTCTCACACCTACGTTCAATTTAGAGTGTCCAAATTACCTAATCCCCATATTACATGTTTTTGGACTGATTGGGGGAAGCCAGAGTACGTGGAGAAACCCCATGCACACACAGGGAGAGAACATGCAAACTCCATGCAGAAACATCCTTGTTCCAACCAGGGCTTGAACCCAGGTCTTGTTGCTGCAGAGGTAAGAGAGCTAACCACTACTGGTGCTATACAAATGAAGTTTATTATTATTGTTATTATTATTATTGTTGTTATTTTTATGACATGGCTCAACAGACAGGATACAGTGAAATCTCAAATATACCTATTGGTAAAACTAGAACATAAATTCAACAGATAAAATAAGTTAACTTTTAAGTACCTATAACTGACACTGTGCATGTTTGTTTAAGATATTTATGGCAATGGGAATAACATAATTAAATATAACAATTGTTGTTAATATGATCACTAACATCTGTACATTTCCTATGACAGATTAAGACTCAGGTTGTTGTTGTTTTTTTATACCCAGCTTGGTTTGTTTTGCATGTTGTCTTATAACAGAGACCTCATGTTGACAGACATCATGCAGACATGATAACAACATAAAGCCAAGTTGCTGCTGTGAGGGCTTATAAATATTCAAATTGACAATATGTCATTCTGCTGCCTTATGTTTCAGGGTTGTTTTAACATCATGACTCCTGGGATAGTTCAGGTTTTTTGAAGCATGGTTGTATGAGATATTGACTTGTATTGTTCACATCTGACTTTGCAGAAAGAGTCCATGAGCGCTGTGGACACCGACACGTGCATTCACTGAAAACATGGCTGCCAGCAGAGACACCAGAAAAAACAGGTTTATGCCACTTAAAGACTCACTTTAAGACACAACGTAGGCCTGCTTCTAAGTATATGATATTTTATTAATATGATTGCATTTTTTTCTTGCAATTTAACAACCTTTTCTGACTGGAAACAGAAGTTTGTAACCCACTCACTCTCTCACACCAAAGTTCATAGAGAAAATTGTTGCTTTAAGCTGCTGCCTTGTACCGACTGTGTCGCGTAGGTACATCCAACTGACGGATTTCAAAAACCGAGGTCACAAAATAATACCGTTGAACTTACTGATGGAGGCAGTAATGAATTAACATTACAGTGTAAAACACTGAGATAAAGCAGAAAACACATTGTTATGATACTGTAGACTTAAGCATATGAAGGATTTATTAGGTGAAACTCAAGTTTAAGTAACTCAAATCAATTTTTTTTCATGTGAAAGCTGAATTCATATAATTTAAATAAGACATTTTTTTTAAAGACAACTGTTTATAATATATCTTATTGAATGTGTTTTAGTTTTTTTACCTGCACAAAACAGACTGTCAAGAATTCCCAACATGGCCAGTTAAATTAAACGAGAAAGAGCAGAAACATATTTATAAAAAGTAGCTTATAAAAAGGTGCCATATGTAAGAATGTGGCCAAAAATGGTTACTCTATTCAAATTCAAAACACAAGAGGTCTGTTAGGTTTCGTTTTCTGACGTAACTGGCAACCCGTGGTTGCTCGGTAGCTGAGACTCTACTGAATGCAATGATTGATAGACGGCGGTAGATGGCGCCACATGCCAAAACATGATTTCAAAACATAAACATGATTTGCAGTCTGCAAAATATTTACTTTGGCTGTACTATTGTTGTTGGTGAGTTCAGTTTGTTATACGAACATTATTACTGAGTCTCTGTGACATATTAGGAGGATTTTATGGCCAGTTGCTTTAGATTTATTACATAATGCACCTTTAAATGTGGGGATGCACAACATTATCAGCACAATATCAGTATTGGCATTTATCAGAATATGGTGAACTTCAAATTTCACTCATGAGGAGATGTGTGAAGTATTAGTTGTAACCAATGACCAAAGCCACTTGTTCACAGTCACTCAGGGATGAATCCCATGAACCCTCACTTGGCAAGCATATATGAACCGAGCAGGACATAGTGTGTACTATTTCTACAATTCTGTGACACATGGAAAGTCAGAATCGTGGAACAGGGGTGAGGATATGGGGAGGAAAGGGAAGGGGACAAAACAGGGGAAGAGGGAGAAGAGACCAAATACATAGGCAGTTTCCTAATGAAATTAGAGCTACAGTTGTGGACGATGTTGTCAATCACAGCCTCACAATGGCTGAGGCTGGTCAGAGGGTGCAACCAGATGTTGGAAGAACCACTGTGAATTCAATCATTCAAACATTTCGTAGGGAGAACAGCTATGTATAGTATTGGACAGTAATCCAACATCTCATAATACCTCACTTACTCCCCTAACTACAGCAATATGTAACTTTACTGTAGTTTTCAAATGGCTGTACAATTACGTGTATAGTGCGGTCTTGAGCATTTTCAGGTAGTGTCACTGAGTTCTGACCTTTTTGTTGCATTGAAAAACACTGAGAGAATAAACTGTCGTCATGAAAACATGACAAAGCCATTTGACTATCTTGTTCATAAACAATGGTGTCAAGACTTCTCATTTTGATGACACTGGCAGTTTCATTGACATCAATACTTGCTTTTGAGGAATGGACTATCCATTTTGAGCGAAATGCTTTTGCAGGTTATCCACTAGGTTTTGCAGTTTGCACTACTTGTTTTGAGAAATGCACTGACTGCTGTGCAAATGTTAATAGTGATGTGAGAAAAGCACCAAAGCGACTGAGAAAAACGGTAAATAGGCTAAATAGTTTGCTACGTCCTTGACTCCTATGCTAGCGCGCTCTATAGCTATTATTTGTTTTACGTGTATTTATTTTGCTCAGTGAAGACAAGTTATATATTCATCTGCTGCGATATGAGTATGAAAATATTTTGTTAATTTCACGACAGAAGAGACAAACAATGACATATGCAGCTGGACAGATCTTTATCGGTTATCGAGCTCTCCCGATATATCGGCAAAAAGTCCCTACCCAGCCTCTCCTTTTTTAAAGAATTATAACAAGTATTTTATAACAAATGTACGGAGTAATTATGAATAATTGTTATTACTGACCTCTGTGTGTGTGTATATGATGTATTTTTTTAAATTATGTGTATTGTTTGTCTTTTTTTTTTAACCACTTTTGTTGACAATCAATATTATTATTATTATAATATTAATGTGGTACATATATAAAATGTATGAAAACAAACACATTTTAAGTTAGTTTCAATATAAGAGTTAAACGTGTTCCAGGTGCGTTCGTCAAATCAAAATGAGATCTCATGTATTTTCACAGCACATCCAGATAAAAAACAAAGATCCATAACAGCAACATCAATTCTACTCCTGTCATTACATGAACACTGAACACTGAACACTGAACAGTGTGTATGTGTGTTGTTGTATTTTCTGCTTACGACGCTGCGGTCTCTTGTCCGTTAGTGAAACTAAAGGCATTTACCGACACTCCCTAACAATTTGCTGAGAGTCATCAATTATGCAGGGTAGCCGCACGCACTGGGAAGGAAGATAGCAGCAACAATATGGCGACAGCCGCAGTTACTCCCGACTCTTTTCTACATCTGCAGTTCGCTGACAGCTGTCCTGGTGTCTGTTGATGCGAGAACAAGTAAGTAGACAATCTATTTTCTCATTTGTCTGCTGGTGGGTTGTGTTTTTTAAAAATATTTTTTTGGGCGGTGTTTTTTTTTTTTTTTTTTGTCGCGGGATGAATCGCAGAGCTACTTTGTCGACTGACTGCATCCCAGTGCCGCAGAGCGGATCCCTCTCTCTCTCTCTCTCTCTCTCTCTCTCAGCATCCTCCCCTTCCCTTGTACAGCGGCTGTGAAGGGCTCGTTGTCAGGACATGCACACACATCTGTACATGCTTACAAGTCGAGGAGATGTGACTTTCAAATGAGCAGGAGCAGCAGGAGCAGGAGGAGGTGGTGGTGGTGGTGGTGGTGGGGGTGACATGCACCTGAGATGCGACGCGGTAGGAAAACGGGGGAGACAACGGGTTATTTTCGGGGTGTTGGCCTGCCGCTGGATGGGATGACATTACCGTGTGGCACAGATGTGAAACATACGCATTTAGGATGTGAATGTACGAGTGACATCACGCCAAACTTCTCAGAGTGAGCGGCCGCCGCAACTACAGCGTACATGCGCCAAAAAAGTAGCGCATATACATGCGTGATGCGTTGCCTGCACAAGTCATTTGCGTAGCTGCTATTATTTTATAACTATGATAGTTTTATACACCCCACCACCACCACCACCACCACTTCCCCTCCTCCCTCTCCTTCTTGCAATCTCTTAAGGAGACTGTATTGCGTGAGGAGGAAGGTGCGTCTTTACTTTGGCAGCCCTCAATGGAGCCGCAGCGTCCCGTTTCTCCTCTTTTCACGCAGTGTCCCCCATTGAAATAATAATTTAAAAAATAAATAAATCCCGTCATGTTTCTGTATAAACCTGCATCATGTGAATCTGTGGTGCCTCGTACATACGGGTGTGGTGGCCTGTAGCCTTCAGGCCCACACCATACAATCTTTTTGTCTGTGAAAAATCTTCTTTTTTGATCATGGAACTGTGCTGATGTGCTGACTGATGTGGTTTTGAGGCTGCAGTGTTGAGTTGTCAGGACATGTCTGTGTGCGTTCAGCCGACCTACTACGACTTAGTTATAGTCAGTTAGATAGTTCTAGAGCCTATAGCAGCAATAAACCACACTGCAGTATTTTAGGCTTTGGCCCTATAGGCACGCCTCTGTGTACAACAGTGCACCTCACCAAGACTTCACATCACTCCCAGTCAATGGTTAACACTCGGATGATGTAACATATACAGTGTGGAGAATCATCGGCTCAGTGCAGTCGGATAAATAGGAGGTGTTTATCTTAACAGTGGCCTATAATGTCCCATCCATGCTCCACGGTCTCAGGCTCGATGCCTCTCTCCTCGTCCGTCCTCTGACAGAAAAATAGCTCATTATCAGAGCTCAACAAAAATCATTCCAAAGACAGGTCCTAATCGCTTGTCAAATATTTACATCATTTGTGTCCATCTTCTTTTGCAATGGATTTGGATGGATGATGTCCTGTTTTACGAGCCTGTACATTTGACTTGGGACTTGTTATTTTGTCTTTGTGTAAATGTGCTGCTGCCTTGTCTGCAGGCCAGATATATATATATATATATTTTAATCTCAGTGAGGCTTTCCTGGATACATCAAGGTAATAATAATAAGCTCAGGCATGGAGGAAGTGGCTTCCACTCGTATGAGGGGGTTATGTGAGGTCTCTTTAAATTTGGCAGCCAAGTTTTTGTCTCACTGATAGATAGATAGATAGATAGATAGATAGATAGATAGATAGATAGATAGATAGATAGATAGATAGATAGATAGTCATTATAAAAACATGTGCATTGTGTTCAAATATCTGCTGCAGGAAATGAAGAATGTGTAGCTTTTCTTTTTTGCTTTTCTTTTCCTTTTTTTTCTTCCTCCACTTGCCCATGTGACTCTGATGCAAGTGGCCCATACAGCCCTTCCTCCTCGCTGTAGCACAGTGTCAGGTCAGTCTCATCAGATGTTAAATCCTCATCAGAGCACACAGAGCAGGGTGAAGGATTTTTTTTCTGGGTTTCTCTCCGCACAGGAGACGCAGCATCAGCGCCGTGTGCCACATGCTGCTGAACCGGACAGGGATGAGCTTTTCTCTTTTCACTCGAGGCAACTGAGGCTGTCGGAGTTTTCTATATTAATATTGTTTTGTACATTTCTGGACTGAGTCGGCTTGGATTTAACCGAACAGAGCTTTTGGGCCGGCCTGTTTTTGACGATTACATGCACCATCAGGATTCAATGTGATCACAGCAGCTTTTTTCTTCTTCTTCTTTTTTTCTTTTTTAATGAAAATGCATAAGTGTGAGTGTCGGCTCGTACGTTTTTATGCAGTGATTCTCATTTGACCTTATGAGTTAGTAGATATTGAAAGCATCATCTGCTCTGCAGTTTGGTCTGCTCACCTCTCAGTTTCTGCTGCCTGCTTTAAGGACTGTCCCAGCATTATGTGTCAAGTATGCACTGCTGCCCATGGTAGTGCATTGTGGTGTGAATCACCTTGACGCCAGATCAATTGATGTGGCATTGCTGGAAGGAGACTTGGAGGTTGTGCCGAGGATGGGTTACCTGAATCGGAATTCATTCCTCTTCTTTTTGGTTGTGCTTTCTCTCTCTCTCTCTCTCTCTCTCTCTCTCTCTCTCTCTCTCTCTCTCTCTCTCTCTCTCTCTCACTCACACTCTCGAATATTCGTGGATTTCGCTTTCTCTATCACTCTGTCCCTCTGACGGTGGAGTTTACCCTGACTCCTTATTTCTGATTCATTTCCAGGTCTGTACCAATGCAATTGTTTTCTTGAATGTTACTCATACTGTCAAAATTCGGAGAGCTTGCTCTTGAGCTGCAACTCAAATATGATGTGGCCTTCAGCCAACAGGGGGAGCCTGGAGAGATGCAGTTCATAATATTAGAACCTCACTGTTGTTAAGGTTCTCAAATGGGGTCTGTGAAAAGCTTCCAGAATAATCCATGAAGATTATCATGATACATACGGCTATATGTATATAGTAAATAGATTTCAGTTTTGTCTTTTTGACGACTTCATAGATGATGCATGCTCTGTCACAGTTAAATTAACATTTTTTTTAAGCTTGTGGACAAAATGGGACATTTGAGGAAGTCGATTTCACCATTCAATGTATTTTATATAGAATTGATCATTTATAGTCAAATTATCCCAGAGAAGATACATGAAGGGGTGGCTGCTCGACACAGATCAGTGTCTCAGAGGCTCCACTTAGATCATTATTATTAATCATTAAGTCATTATTATTAGTTATACTTTTGTTTATTTTCAATTGCTTGATAAAAAAGGAATGAATTGTCCTTGTTTTGGTCAGTAACAAGGAACTGATGGATGGGATTGCCACATACTTTGTATCATAATGTATTCATCATTGTATTAGAACTTGCTGCATATTTGAATCCCTTCGCTTAGATTATGTGCACATCGAGCTAATATTTGGTGTTTTTGCTTGGCTTAAGAATGTTTGGCTCTTTTGTCGTTTTCACAGCACAGCATAAAATATTTGTGTGTTAGCTTAAGTGCCAGGAGCCACTTCTCCATTATTGTATAGGCCAGTGGTTCTCAAAGGGAGGTTCCGTGACCCTTAAAGGCCCGTGGCAAACTGCCTTGGGTTCCATGAAAAGTTTCCAGATTCATCCATTATTTCTGTATGTCAGTATTAGTATACAGCAATTAGTATTTGTTTTTTTTTCACTTTTCTAAACTGAGATAGATTTTATAAACTGACAAAGGAAAATACAGCACATTACAATATAAAATATTGAGCTTTCCAAGTAATACCACGATATCACCAGTGTTGAAATACAGTGGTGTAAATAGGTCGAGCAAAGTCAGCTACAGACTTTTCACAGGAGTCAGATTTATTCCCAATAAGATAATTTGCTCTCTCATCATCCTCATCTTCCTCACATATACTTCACACACTGGTGAAGTGACATTAGATTAAGCTGGAGCCAGATATTTTATGTTATTCATTTCATTTTCTACACACTCTGGTCAAAATTCCTCAGCTCCACTCACACACCCTGGTATATACAGTCGAACAGTATTTTTGATTTTCCTCCAAGTACCACCAGAGGAAGCTTGTGTACCACTTGGTATCACGGTTTGAGAACCATGGTTGTAGAGAGTCCGTGACGGAGAAAAACATTGAAAACCACTGGTATAGGCTATGTATTGTTGGAGGGATTTGGTGGCGCTCAACCACAAATGAGATGAAAGCTGCTTTCGCAAGTCGATCTCAGTCAGATCTCTGATTCTCAGTGAGATGGTGAAACTACAAAATATGGAACTTAAGTTGTATGTCTCTAAATGCTACCATTTGCCTGAACACCACTTTGATAAAAAAGAAAAACATGAGATGAAATTTCAGATACTTAAGATGGTGGTCAGGCAGACGAGTGCTTGGAGAGCTGGTCATTCATGAACAAGCAGAGAAAACTCAGTTCTTTCTTTGTGTTTCTTCAGACCTGTATTCAGTGCTTAATACCTTACTATGTAACACATACCGTAGTACATAGTAAGGCTCAGACTTTAGGGACACAGGATCAGTTGCTCATTAATCTTGATGGAGAGCAAAAGCAATGCTATACTGGCCCATGCTACGTTTCCTGTTTTATTTTTCTTTGTTTCCTTCCTCAGAACCAGGAAATTCAATCTTTTTTGTGCAATTTTATATGAGTATAATATTTATGCTAAAGCTTAACCTACTACATGTTATTACATACTGTACATAATATGGCAACCGTTTTAGTCGTACCAAATTGTGTCCAGTCAGTTATATTAATGAAAGAAACCGGAAATATTTGATGTAGTATTCTTGATTTTGCTTGCTCTGTCTTTGCTCTGCACCTGATGTTGACTCTTCCTCACTTGTTCACTCTGTGCCCCTCTCTTCCTCTCAGAGCTCGACGTCTGGGATGGAAAACAAATAAAGAGGAAATAGCTGCAGCATGAAAACATGGCCGCACCCCTTATGGCACCCCCAGGACCTGACAGCTTCAAGAAATTCACCCCAGAGTCGCTTGCTAACATCGAGAAGCGAATCAATGAAGAGAAGAACAAGAAGCCACCCAAGCCCAGATCGGACAGTAGTCACCGCGACACATCTGACGACAATGAGCCCAAGCCAAACAGGGACCTGGAGGCTGGGAAGAGCCTGCCGTTCATCTACGGCGATATTCCTGCTGGAATGGCTGCAACACCACTGGAGGATTTGGACCCATATTATTTGAACCAGAAAGTGAGTTGTTGTCCTGCTTGTCAAATGCACCACCCAGCTTTCTTTAATTTATCAAATAATCAAAAAGTATTTGCTAAATGTCAATGATTGACTGTGAAAGAAACTGAAATTCCTTTCTTAAATCTTACAGAAGTCATTTTTAGCTGATGGTCAGAAACTGTGTTTACCCTTTTTCTTACGTGAAACTACAAGTGTACCATGCGCCTCATCATGTAATGCACTTACTTGCATCATAGCAAAGATGACCTTGAAGTATGCTTAGTCGGACTGGAGTCAGACTTGGCGTTCTGCACATTCACCAAAATGTCTTCCTTGGTCTTAGACCCGGTAGTATAAACTTCAGTACTGTTGCTGAAAATCATACTGCGGCAACCACAAGAGCCATGCATACAGCAGGTACGAAACATACAGAGCCACGGCACCATCCATCTCACCATCCATCTTGCCGTTTGCTGTTTGTTTTTCTGTGACATAAACGTCAACAGGAAGCTGATTCAGTATGCACTAGCGTATAGAGAGATACAGCACCACCTACGGAGGCGGAGTCAGACGTAAATGGCCAGTATTCAGACTTGGCAAGCTCTCCGATTGCCTGTCTTAGTCGGACTATGGCCTTAGCTTGATTAAACTGTGCATGTTAACGTACTGATTATCATAACAGAATCAGGAAGCAAAGATGACCTTGAAGCATTCAAGAGCTTATTGTCAGTGTTTAGATTGTGGTTCTTCAGTGACTGTCAGTGCATCACTTCAGTTACAGAGAGAGTTTTTTTTTCAGTACACCTGTAAAATCAAAGCACAACTAAGGCAGAGTCACATAGTTTTTCATCTTCTGCAACATTACAAAATAGCTGTGGTGTAGTTTTTTTTAAGATTAATTACCCTGATATAGCTTCCTGCAGTTTCTCAATTAATCATTGTGTAACTGTGTAATTTTGGAACGTTTATTTGTAGAAAATGGAATATATGACGCAAAATTATGTTTTAATAATAATAATAATAATAATAATAATAATAATCATAATAATAATGCATTATATTTAAGGCGCCTTTCAAGACACTCAAGGTCGGTTTTAGTATACAATACAATAGCCTCAGAATGTTCAATAGCCTTTTAATGCACTTAGGTAAAGACCTTGTTTTATGGAGGCCACCATTTTGCGCCACCGTGATGAATCAGGCAGTGTGCATTTCCCATTTTAAAGTGGAAGCTAGTTATGTAGTAACAACATCCTTTCTGGTCTATGAAGGCCACCGTAGTTCTCTTGGAAAAGGGAGGGGTGAGCAGAAGGCTCCTCCTTTTACTATCTGCAGTCTCGCCATTAGATGTCACTAATCCTTACACACTGGACCTTTAATGCATGGTAAAATAATAAAATGCATGATGGGGATGACATATTTGCCTTAAGATTTTTTTTTTATGCCATCAGTGCTATTACTAATTTAATTATTTATTGATAGTGCTCTCTCGTCTACATTTTGCCTGAGAGGACAGTATTTCCGCCAATGCATTATTGAGTGATTTATCAGTAATGTCTTCATGTGTGTGTTGCCGTATTTTTTAGGAAAATGAAGCTTTATTGTCTTCCGAAAGTAGTGTTTCACTTTAAACAGATCCTAAAAAATGCATCCAAAAAAATACCCTGGTTTTTGTTGTTTTTGTATCTCAACGTTGAAGGTCATGTCAGGGTTACTTTGATGTCACATGTCACACAGTCACACAATTTCAGCATTTAACGATTAACTGTGACACAAAGTGAAAGTCACAACAGTCTGGCTCGACTGTCTTTACCGTGGCTCTGCAAAGGAGCAATGAGCAGTGAAGGTGGGAGATTGCAGGCAGGGCATGAAGTGGAGAGCATGCTATACAGTAGTACCTTCAGCTGTTTATAGGAGAGGAGAAGCCAGTCTCCTGTGTGGTTGCAGGGATAATGTGTAAGTGGATCCGCGGCCTGTAAGGCAGCAACAAGCCTAGTCAGCAGGGCTCTCTGTGGAAGCTTGGATGAAACTATCAAGTGTTATGTGCATTTTGTGATCTATTGATCCACAACCCTAGTTCAGTGGTGGCCACAGAAAGGGGTTGCAGTCTTTGTATTATCCTTCCCCACTTTGCTTATTTTCCAAGGCACAGCTCTTTGCCCTGAAGCATCTCACTTTGAAGATTGAAGGAAAGGTAGCTGCAGAATTGTTCACATGCGATTGAAGAGAATATGATGATATTCTCTTCAATCGCACTCCACAAATGTTTGTTTGATGGTACGGTGTCTGCACACTACTGTGTGACAAAGGGTCATTCTAAAGTCATGTTTTTGGATATATTCTTCGTAGATTGTAGTTGAACGACTGTGTCATGGGAAGAGTTTAATTGTTCTGGACAAGAGCTGTCAGTACCTCTTAGGATTTTGAAGTGAAAAAACAGAGAAAAAACAAACTGTGGATCTGTCTCTAAAGGCAATTTCGTGAAGTAGTTTTATTACAAAAAAGTGGAAGATGACCTTACATTGCCAAAACAAAATCTCAAGTTCCATAGAATAATCACAGAATGACACGACAACCTATTTTGTATGAAAAAGTTATTCATAGATTAACAGACTAACAATTTAGGCTGTGTAAATGAATGTACAGATTATTCATCTGAGCATAAACAGGATATGAAATATCTGATGTTCTGAATGTGTCTCCTCAGTTAAAATGATGAATTTATTTTCTTTAACTCATTCATTTATCATTTCAGTATACTCATTTGCAGTTATTGATTTAATTTCAATTTAATCTCAACAATGAGGTTGTGTACGTCTTATAAACATCTAGCTCTAGCTGATCCGAAGTCCAGAATTTCCTTTAAAAATAGCACCAGTTGTAAAATAACATATCAACATCAGTGATAAAAAATAGTTTGTTGACAAAATGTGTATTGTTTTTGGGCAATTTTGCCTTTATTTGATAGGACAGATTTGATAAGACAGAGCGAGACAGAGACATAGAAAGTGATGTAGACACACAGCAAAGGGCTGTAGGAATCAAACCTGTGGCCGCTGCAGCCACTGCAGAGGACTGTACCGTATATACACTCAGGACATTGTGGAGCAGCTGTACCATGTGAGCTCTCTTGAGCCCCAAAATAAATATTATTTTTGCGCAATTATAGGTAAAAAATACGTGCCAATTTGGTGGTCACAACGCTGTGAGTGATTACAGAGTAGCCTTCAAAGGCCAATTTAGTAATTGTTCACTTTAGTTGACATGATGTAAAAAAGATGGACAGACAAATAGAAAATTTAGATTCACCGTACAATTAACTTTGAACTTAGATAAATGTATACATCTTCTGAACTGCTATCTAACACTCTAGCAAACCTCTGGCTTCTGAGTAGAGCTGCAATAATTAATTGATAAATAACTGATTACTGAATTAATTATCAACTCTAAGCAATGTGTCTTTTTCATTTTCTCCTGCTTGATCCTCCAAATGTCACGGTGGGGTAAAAGGCGGGCTACACCCTGGATGGTCGCCTGTCCATCACAGGGCCAACATACAGACACAAACAAGCATTCACTCTCACATTCACACCTACGGTCAATCCTAGAATCCAATCAACCGAATCCTGCATGTTTTTGGACTGTGGGAGGAAGCTGGAGTTTACCAAGTAAACAGTGACTGGTGACCATCTTGGTGTGAGGCAACAACGCCAGCCACTGCATCACTGTGGGGCCAGATAACAATCAATCAAATATAAATGAAGGCAAAATCTCGGATTTCAGCCTCGTAAATGTGAATTTCTTTGCACCCTTTTTGACTGGATTTGTAGATAAAACAAGACATTTGAAGACACCATTGAGGTTTGGGAAACAGCTATTGACAGATGAATTGATAATAGAAATAATCATTAGTTGCAGCCCTATACTTCTGCTGGCGCCACATGCTATACATTGTCTTTTAATGGCATTACAAAATGGTTGAAAGGAACACAGAGCTTTTACTCTGCCAGCTATGGCTTATCTAACTATTAGACTACTGCTTACCCTGTTTCTGCTTGTACAGGCTCTTCATTCTGCTTAGTCAAGATGTGCTGACTTAATCATATACTGTATGCCCATGTGTTCTTTCAGTTCAATAAGAGTTACAGCATAAGACCTCATCTTTCCTGTCCCCCGGACTGTAATTCGTATCAGTCATTTTCCTAATCCACTTATGTCTTTGACCTTTATCACACCTGAGGAAGTACCTTCAAGTATATTCATTCCTCCCATGCTTTTTGTGTCCTCACCTTTCCAGGCTGCTTGTCTCCTCTACTCGGCCGACAGTCATCCTATCGCTCACCATTGCACTGTATGTCAATGAGTGTGTCTAAGTGTGTGTGTGTGTGTGTGTGTGTGTTACCGTCAGCTGCAGGAAACCTGATCACAGCACTCATGCATCAAAGAGGGAGGAAGAGGGGGCAGTGGTGAGGAGGAGAAATGCAGCGTTGCAGTTCTTGTTTTCCCCTGTGATGGGGAGAGGACTGCCTGGGCTTTTCAAATGTCTGATGTGATTAAGCAATGTTCAAGGTGCTGTAGTCACACAGGAAGAGTGGGACAGAGTGGGTGGAGGACATACAAGTGTTTTAGCTGGTGTTGTACATGTGCACACACGTCTGTGTTTGTGTGTGTTTCATTGACGCAGAGGCTTCAGTATTTTTCCTCACTCTGGCAGTGTGGACCAGGCTTCTTCCGGATGAAGCGTGTAAAGCATTACGTTATGCTGCTGTCCTATAGCTTTGTCTCTCAGTGCGAGTCTCTGAACGTTATTCTGCTTTTACTTCTCGCTTCCGCTGCCTCCTCTTTGGCGTTCTTTCTTTTTTTCGTTTTTTTTTCAGGGTGTGTAGTAAATTAGAGTGAGGGCCAGGCTTTAGTGCACTGTCTGAGTCGTCAGTCACTGATGACACAGCATCCTCCTGTACTGGGCTGAATGAGGAGAGGAAGGGATGGAGTGGGGGAGTGAGTGTGCTTTCATTGCTGGCCAGGTTGGTGTAATGAAGGAGGTAGGGGTAAGGGTGGGAACGTGGGAGTTTTGCAGCACAATGTACAGGTAGAAAAACATGGGGTGATTCATGTTTTTTGTTCATTTTATATGATTTTGGCAGGTAACGTATATCAGTTTTTCAGTTCCAGGCTATAGGACTAATCAGATATTAACAAAAAACCCACTCCTACTATTAATACTATGTCAACTACTGTGATCTGTGTTGTTTTGTCACACATTTTCACCATAAACAAAGTGGAAGGTGCTATTTTAAACTAAACACTCCAGCTTTGTGTCTCACATTCATGCAAAGACACATTTAAATCCACAAAGATGATTTCAACTCCCAGGTCCTGTATGTTATGTACATGGAGGAGGACATTCACAAAAACAAGACGTGTCTTCTTCATCAATGTATCAAACAATCAGCGAATCACACTGGATCAACCAACTGTTTAAATTGTCATTATTGTAATATCCGAAAATGCCGATGTGTTAGAAAGAGCAAATGTAGAGTCATGTTTGTGAGGTGACAGATCAGACAGTGTGAGCTCGAGGTCCTGGGCTGATACGATGAAAACACACTGTTGTTTCCCTGCTCAGATCTCACTCATCATCTCATTCTCAGTTTCTCTCTCTGCTGCATGCCGACCCACTCCTCCCATCCATCTCAGGTTTGGCTCTCTCCCCTCTGCAGCTCTCTGGCTTTCTGTTCTGCATCACTCCCCCCTCCACCCCCTCATCCCTCTCTCTCTCTCTCTGTGTATGTCTTTCTCCCTACCTCCCTTTGCTGCTGTCCCATTCCCCTGCAAGCCCCTCTTAATATCCCTGCAACACACAAACACTGAGGTACGCACAGCTTTTTAAGGCCTTATCTCCCACCTTAACCATAGCCAGTTAATGCCTAACCCTAACTACAATCAAAATCTTAGCCCTGAACTTAACCACTTCTTTAGATATTAGCTTTTGTCTCATTAGGACCAGGTCTTGGTCTCCATGACGACTGCTGGTCAGTGTTTAAGCCAGAAAAGAAGTAACAAATACAAGCACACACAGACACACATACTGTCCTTGGAGCTGCATTCTGCTTCCAGATTTCTTGCATATGTGCCATTTTCTTTAAAGCTCTGTGGAGAATTGTGAGCATTTCTCCTGCAACTCCTTTGCAACACACAGGGCTTGAGTCTTACTCTGCTGATTTGTGTTGTTATCGTGTAGTTATATTGGACTTGAACGAGCATGCTCTGAATGACATGCATAGTACATTTTGTGTACATTTGTGTAGGATGGGCGAGCTTCAGATGAATGTTTAGAAGGAGAATTTCATTTCTTCTCTGTCAATGCAGTTTTCTTTTGGGAATTCAAACTAATTGGGGAATGGAAGATTATCAATGTTAGAACAACCAAAAACAGTATAGTGATCCAGTTCAGTCACGTCAATGTTAATTCATTTCTGATTCAAATTATTCACTATTGTAATTGATATAGCTCATATCAATTCTGCAGCATTTAATGCATTCCTGCATTCAGTATTTTATAAGCTTAATTCATTGACCAATTAATTAAGAGTTTAATGTGAATCTTCCATTTGAGATGATGATGGCGGTGATGACATTGAAACTGAGACTCAATAAGAACAAAAGATCTATAGTAAAGTCATTCTGATACATTTTGAGTCATGGCTTTATTCAGTTATTGTTGCGCGATCTATCTATCTATCTATCTATCTATCTATCTATCTATCTATCTATCTATCTATCTATCTATCTATCTATCTATCTATCTATCTATCTATCTATCTATCAGATGTGTCATACGTACACATGAGTGATGTGGTGAGGTAAGGACTCACAGATTCTCATCCAAACTCATGAATTAGAGCTCTGTGAAGTCTAATGCCTAAAAACTGGGAAGCACTCGGTCGCTGTAAATATGAAGTATCCCAGTCGCCTGTGTGTTTGTAAATAATACTCGTGATTCTCACTCTGACCTCCATGTTGTTTTCATCCAGAACTGAGCACAAACATCCACAAACACCTAGGTTTGCACAAAGAAACACACTGCTGCTGCTGCTGCCTCACCCCAGTGCCCAGCTCCACTTGGCCCAGTGCTGTTTATGGGTGGGGAGTGGTTGTTGAGAGCCTAGAGTCAGCAGATCTGCCCCTGATCGATGACAGCATTTGCGGTTCTCTTCCAGTAAGAGCTTTAAACTTGGGGAGAAGAAAGTCATTTGGCCACGGAGAGGAGAGAGCTTCCCATGTGCCTGTCTGCTGCTTCTAAGGCAGCTCTCAAAGCTGCCACTGTGATGAAAAACTCGCCAGAACTGAGGCTCACTCTGATGCAACCAGAGCAGAGATGTTAACTGTACTCTTGGTTATTGGGTAACTGGCCACAGATGAGTGATGTCAGAGTTGTGTTGTCCTTGCTACCATGACTATGCCCTTTTCTATAACTTTATTTTAATCTTATCAGTGTTTGTATCCTGTGTCCTAATGTAAGGCCATGACAACATGACATAGTTTACCTGCTGGTATCTCTGCATGTGGGGGTGAACACTGCAACATGTGACAACACTGACAGGACTCCAAATAAAACACCAGCATCACCTCAGTACAAACCAGTGCAGTAATGCGTAAGAGGTGAGCTCAGGACTCAGCTTATTACAGTCAAGTTACAGGCGTTTGTTCCTTTTGTTTAAGGAAGTCAGCACAAAGGTTTGCAGACCTCACTAAACCTTGTGTTTCATAATCGTTCATTCTGCAAATGATCTAACTGCCTTTTCTCTCTCTCTCTCTTTCTCCACAGACATTTATAGTCCTAAACAAAGGGAAAACACTCTTCCGCTTCAGTGCCACGCCCTCCTTGTACATCATAAGCCCTTTTAATATATTTAGGCGAATAGCTATTAAGATTTTGATACATTCATATCCTTTCAAGTGATTCATTGTCTGTTTTTACCCTGATGAACAGATGCAGTGTTTAAACGTGGCTTGTTTTTCTCTCCCTGCTGTGCTATGTTCAGTCAATAGTAAGTGGAGCTAACTGTTTGTTCTTCCTTAAAGCTGCAGTGCGTAACTTTTAGTAATTTTTTTGTTTGTTTGTTTTGGATGTCATTATTCTGCCCATGTTTGGGTTTATGTCATATTATTTTTATCTGAACGCAGGCTCTGTCAAGCAAATCAAACAATCAGACCTGACTGAGGGAGCGTTTGTGTTCCTACACAAGCGTTTATCCCTTCAAATTGACTGAGAATTAACTTCTAAAGCCTTTCATTGTCCTGTTTTCGTTCACATAATCGAACCTGTTTGCAGCCATTTCGCTTTACTAGCGTAACACTGCTGTTGCCGCCAACCGTTTTGACGAAAACCAAATGACTTCCTGACTGAGAAACACAGAGAGGGTCGTGTGTGGACTCTTTTGACAATCAATGAATGTAACGGACATTTGGTCACGCACTGCAGTTTCAAGCGTCTGTATTCAGACTGAATAACAGTTTCTGTTGTGTTGAAAACAATGGTAAATGTCCAACTTTCCTTAACTTATTTCCTCACGTTATTCAGCATGATCATCATGTGTACGATTTTGACCAACTGTATATTCATGACATTTAGTGACCCCCCAGAGTGGTCTAAACAAGTAGAGTGAGTATACATGCACACATTCATCCCAGCAATCATTTCTTTTTAATGTATCCCTCTCCTCTTTACTGTTTTTTCCTTTTCCTTTTTTACCCAAGGTATACCTTCACTGGTATCTACACATTTGAGTCGCTCACAAAAATTGTTGCCCGAGGCTTCTGTATAGATGGGTTCACCTTTCTCAGAGACCCATGGAACTGGCTGGATTTCATGGTCATCTCAATGGCGTAAGTATTCCTTATGCACAGATTTAAACGTTACATAAAACAGGTTATGTAAAGGGCTCTGCAAAAAGAAGCACAGAACCAAAAGGATTCAGACATACCCTGGATTTCCACTGAACTCGTTACAGCCGCGGAACGTCAGCGGCGCGGTCACCGTTGCAAATCGCTTCCATTCTAATCAATGAGAGCATTTCCACTGGGCGCGCTGTGGAACGTCTCAGCAGTGTCCCAGAAGCGGCTCGCCGCGCTGCAGCGCTATCGATAGGTAGCAGTTCTATTTTTGCCGTTGCCGCTGCTGAACCTTGTAAATTCCAACAGAGCAGTTCGCACCAGACAGGAAAAGCGACACAGAATCAAAGTAAAACATTTCCGCCCCCCTTTCAAAATAAAACACAATACGCAGGTCATATAGCCTGTCACAACTTTTTTTTTTTTTGGGCCTTTTTGCCTTTTTATGATAGTATAGTGGAGAGAGACAGGAAACAGGAGGCAGAGAGATGGGGAATGACATGCAGGAAAGTCCACTTGGTGCGGGATTCAAGCCAGGGTCACCTGCAGCGACTACAGCCTCAGCATATGGGGCAGGTGCTCTACCAACTGAGCCAACGCTGCCAGCCTATCACAACTTCACATCAACATTACGTCGTGACCGGTGCATCCAGGTCAACAGTCAATTAATCAGAGCGTCTCGGAGAGTCATAATGTACGACGACAGACTGATTTTTGAAGTGGAGAAACATAAAATCATTTATGACACCAGATCAACAGTTCTTCCACGTCGGAGAATGAAAAGAAGCTGTGTGGTTGTTGTTTCCTTTATACACACAGTCTATTGCGGGATCTTGCGAACTCGCGTCCGTTCAAGATTACCATGCGATCTCCCGTGAATACCGCTGGCTCCCAAGGCACCGTGCCGCTGCCGTAACGCGCCCGGTGGGGATTGACGCTCGGCAGAGGACGAAGCAGAACCGCGCCACTGACGTTCTGCGGCTGTAATGTGTCCAGTGGAAATCCGGGGTAATAAACTGTATCATTCCATGACATCATTGACTTCTCTGTGGACATGGATCTGCTGTATGGATCTGGTTTAAAGACCAGGCTGAGTCATGCGTATGTTGTTAACATGCTTTCGTACACAAAGCGATCTGAATTGGTTATTAAAAAATAGTTCAACCAAAAAAAAAGAAAGAAAGTGAACTCATTATCTACTCTACAATCCAGGCTACTCCAGGAATACTTTTGACGTTTCAGGGTTGCAGCCAATTTTAATTTATAATTGAATGAAATTGTGTCTACAAAAATAGAAAAACAAAACATAAATTGCCTCTCGATAGCTGCAAGGCTCTGCTAACATAGAACCTGAAATTCCAACACAAACAAAAGAGAGATCTTCTCGCATTTTAGATTTAACAAAAAGTCCTGCAACTCTCTCTCCATTGTGTATTGTGAGAACCAGTTGATAACTGTACTTATATCAAATGTTGCATGTGTCAAATGTGAATTTTGGACCTTCCTGACTCTTGGTACAACACCACAGGAGGCATTTTCTGCATTTATTTTCTTCTTATTGTTTTGTTTTCCTTACATTTGAGCAAGTGGTCACCATTTACTTCACTTGGATTTGGCTATAACCCTCAAACTCAAAAAATAGTTTTTTGACTCAGACATTTCACCCACCTCTCCACTATCATAACAGTGAGAAAGCTAAGGTAAGGTAGACAGACACATACAAATGCATAATGAGTACATTTTCAATGTTCATTTTCACCATCCCACCTTCAAACTGGTCATTAATACAGTTTATCATGTGACTCTTCTCTCTGTCCTCTGTTGGAGATGGCTGCTGAGTAACTGTATCTGATCCACCTTGCAGGTATATAACAGAGTTTGTAAACCTAGGCAATGTGTCAGCTCTGCGTACGTTCAGGGTTCTGAGGGCTTTGAAAACAATTTCAGTTATCCCAGGTAAGACAGTCCAGGTGTCTGTGTTTTGCGGGTGGGCGAGTCACGGGGTTGATGTTAGGTGTGGTTTTGTTTCAGTCCTTCTCCTCTCCTCTTCCTCCTCCGCTCCCTTCCCACTGGTGGGGCAGGCGTTCTTTCTCTCACCGTGGTGTCCCCTCCTGGTCTTCGATGGTGGTCCTGGTGTCATGCCCTTGCGCGTACATGCGTGCGTGTGTATGTCGTTATTGTGTGTGTTGTGTGTCATGGGGTTCTGTATTGTGTGTCATCCTACCTTGTTACAGATATATAACAGAATTTGTGGACCTTGGGAATGTCTCGGCGCTGAGAACGTTCAGGGTTCTCCGAGCTTTGAAAACTATTTCTGTCATTCCAGGTGAGACTCCCATTTAAACACAAAGGCTGAGCTTACTTTATCTATTAGCCAGCTTTATTTCTCTTTCTTTCATTTTGTTTTTCTTAAGAAAAAAAAGGGCGGGGAGCGATCTTTTTAGAGACTTTTCATTTTACTTTTTTTGTTTTACTTTTTTATGGTAATCAAAAATGGTAGCCATACATTTTTGATAGGCTTAGCAGTCTACAGGTAACTATCATTTTGAACATTTCTACTAAAAGTAAAGTTTGAATACATTTAATAATAACGGGCAAGACATTACGTCGTATTTTAGTTTTGATTTTTAAGATTATTTTGAATTAACTTATTAGAGAAATCTTAAAAATTGTCACCTCTTTTCACATCTGCATTCCTTTCACTTTTATTTCATGCAATATTCAAAATTTTTAGTCTATGACACTTTGTATTTCTGAGGACTTTTCTATTCCCTAAGACTGCCAAGCCTAATATGACAGCACACTGACGCTGCATGAAGCTTTGAGACACACATGCTTTTACAAGTTTGGCTTTAAGGGGCTTTTCTCCTGGATTGTATTCTTTAAGCTTTAAAGATTATATGATTCAGATTTTTTTTTCATATCTTGTTTTTTCCCTTATTATTATTTTGTGCATCCTGCAAGTGTAAGGGAAACATAATTATGATAAGATATCACCTGTAAGCTCAATTCTGCACAGTATTGTTTAGTTTGAAATGATTTGCACAGTAAAATGGGCAGAGGTGGAAAGAGTATTAAAATATTCTACTCAAGTAAAAGTAATTTTACTAAAGTACATGTCAAATCAATGGTCTAAAAGTCTAATTATGTAAAAAGAAGGTTAATTCTGAGTAATTAAATTGACAACATTTAGGTGTAATGCTTCAGTTATTTTCCCAGTGTCTGATGCATGTGCAGCTCACATGTCACGGAACGTCTTGTGTTCCGTTTAGGCAAACTTAATAACTGATGAGAGCGGACACAGTGCCCGTATATCAGTGTCGTTACTCTGATAGCAAGCGAAGCTCAGCTTCCTCTAAAATGTTGTACATATGCACTGTGTTGTATTTACATTTCTATACTAAACTTAGAATGTGTCACTAGTACGCTCAGAATCTGCTGTTTATCACGGATGATGTATCGCCTTACGTGATTTTCGTAATTCCAATAGCAGCCTCCGCATTAAAACCACTTGAAGCTCATCTTCAACTGTTCTCTATGTGAAGACACAGAGTAGGTTTTTTTCCACTGCATTGAGCTCAACGGTGATCGGACAAATGCGTAAAATGGTCATTTCCAGGGAAGCTCAGTTTCTCTCAGAGTCAATGGAGCAGTGGGAGGGTACGGATGCTGGGCTCCTCCATCATTATTGGGCAAACGCAGTAAAGTCACTTCCAGGGAAGCTCAGCTTCTCTTGGAGTCAATGGAGCAGTGAACATGCGTGGACGCTGTGTTTCTGCATGATGATTGGAGGAACTGCCTGAAAGGCGGAACCAGTTTTTATTGACAGCGTTGCAGAAACATACATGACAGCGAAGCCTTTTGTGCCTTAGTCCTGTGTGCATTTTGCAAGGGTAGTCTGTAGACAGATAGCTGGTCGTTATAGCTATATATAATATTTGTTATCATTCCTACAATAAAAACACTATTATAGCATTTCAGTTTTACATTATCATAGCATTTCCTTGTTCTAGTTATTGCAAAATGTAAAAAAAGTGAGTAAGTCCAAAATATTCTCATTTAATAATTAGTTTCCACCTCTGAAAATAGGTTTACTTATGCATTATCCTAAAAATGATCACAGACAAAGACACATCACTGAAACAGTTATTTAGACATTATCCATGTACAACACACTGAGTAATGTGCAGTAAACCCACCCTCCATCATGTAGTCCTCAGTCGTGATTTGGGCCAAACTGGCCTGACGGTTCGCCCCACACTGAAAGAGTGAGAGAACGTGGTTCCTGGAATGGGAATGAAGCTTCATGTTATAGTAACGTCACCATCATGGTTTACAGATGAGTAATGCTGACACAGAGTCAATTCCTTCAGCCTTGGCGTTTAAATGACCTGCATGCCACCTCCCCATGCCATTTCCCCCCCTTCAAACCTACTGCTCTTCCTCACTTGTCCTCTCTCTCGCTCCTCTCCACGTTCCCCCTCTCCTGACTGAGCCTAGTCGTAGCTGCTTGCTGTTTGTAAGACCTGCTGTGTTCATTCGATGTTGGATGCAGTGTAATTCAAAACTGTGGTTAAGTTGGTGACGTTTCCACAGATGAACAAAACAAGTGGAAGGAAATCATAATTTTTCCTCTCCAGATGGATCCTTATTGGTCCAGCTGGAGTTTTATTCTCTATGGGAAAAAATAACTCACTCTTTACATGGAACCGTTAGTCTATAATATGCAAATAAAAGAGTGTCTTTCTGTTGGAAATGTCCCACACTTAGCCACAGTGTTTGTTGTTGTGTTTGTTGTGGTTATGAAACAGATTAATGTGACCTCATTTTCTATTGTTAACCTTGAATCAAAGAAATATCTTCCTTAACAGTAGTTAAGTAGTAAAATTTAGTGCAAAATATTATAGGCTTTTTTTGTGGAAGTAAGTTTTCCCAAACAAATAAAGCTCCTGAAGTGAAAATAGAGTCATAAAGCCGACAGTGTTGATAAAGATGGACAACACATCTCCACTTCCTCCTACTGCACAAAAATTAAACTAACTGTATGTAAGTAATGCATTATATGTTATAAAAAATGACCACAATGTGCCACAGAGACTTGGGAAACATGCTAAATTCAAATACTGGCTTCATTGACAACAATGGTTCAACCAGTATATTCACGATTTATAAGTTTGAACATTGTATTTATGTTTATGTTGTGGCTATGTATGTTTATGTTGTGGATAAAGGCTATAAGCCTTTGGTTTATGGGGGAGCAGAACCTATAACTAGCTAACCTCTGAGATTATGCATTTGGACTGCTTTTTAAACTGGAGAGCAGGATTGTCAAACTCAAATTTCCTGGGCGCCAATAAGCTTCTAGTCTGGTCACGTAGTTGATAGGTAATATATGAGCTTAATATTATAACACAATGAAATGACAATAAATGATATAACAATAAAACATACATATGATGCAAAATGGATCTATAAGGTCAAAAATAGGCAGAAATAAATCTGAAATTAAGTAAATAATGTGGACAACTTAAAACACTAAACAAGCTCACACATATAACTTAATGTTAAATTGAATACATTTAATAATGTGATAATTACAATTATTAATATAACTGCCTCAGCCACGTGGTGTATTTAAAGGAAGAGGAGGTTGTGGGCCATGTTTTCTTTACAACATGATAATAAGTGGTGGGCTGCATGAAATTGATAAGGGGGGCTGAATGTAGCCCGCGGGCCGCCAGTTTGACACCTCTCCTCTCGTGGCTTACTTAAAGCCACTTTAAGCCAAAACATCTCAGACACAGGAACTGCAGTTTTGTGCTGGTGATGTCATTAAGAGCCATTCGGTGCAGAAATGACACTGACTGCCTCTTAATGTATTTATTATATCAAATTACCAATTAAAACCAGAATTACTGGAACACTTGTGCGTACTTTACAGAGCAACGACACCTCATGAATCTTAATATACAGTATATGTTTTTGAGCCTTCCAAAAACTTAAATGACAATATGACTTTTAAAGGTTTTGTTCTGCAGTCATAACAGCAACGTTTACTGGCTATTATTCATTATTCAAAGCCAATGAGTCATAGAATATAGCAGTGGCCAGGCAACAAACCAAATACCTAACAACTGTCATCAGATTTAGATTTAGAGAAGTCAAGAAACATGCAGAAATTATGTTTTTGTTCATTCTTTGTATAATTCTGAGACTGTAATTTACAGTATCAACTTTTAAAGGACCATGCTATAGATTTCAAGAAATGCTTATCATAAGTGATAGGAAACAATGGAAGTCAATACTAAGAAAGTTTGCACAGGAGAGGGGAATAATGTGTTCTTCTGCCGCTTAGCATGGATCTTCTGCTGCTTAGCATGGACAGGAGATATTAAGCCCCCAAGGCAATATACACACACACAAGCATTCACACGCGCATGCAGACCTGTGCACACTTTTAAGTACACTATATATGCATATACAAGATATGCATTATTTGTATTTAGATATTAGAAGATTCCAGCCCCAAATATCACAACACTCAAAGGTCCTCAGTGCTTGTGTGTCCAACGTAGGTCTATTGTTTTGTTTCTGTGCTGCAATGTTTTAAGCAGCAAGTACCCATGCTACACAAAAGTATATATGTACAATAAAACTAACTACTGTAGAAGAGTACCTTTTTATGACAAAATGGAGGCCCATGAGTTTTGTCAGCTGTTGAAATGTTGAAATTACAATCACTTTAAATCCCTAAATACATGAGATATGTAAAACTGTGGCCACTAGAGTTTTAATGAGGTACTGCAATCAGCTCCTGTGGGTTGCCAGATACAGTAGTTTGAAGATAAAATACTGCCCCAAACCAAAATATGGGATTTACAAGGATCTACACACATGCTCCCTTTTCACAACATAAACAGAACAGGACAGAAATTACTGACATATCTATGGTCATTTTATAACAAACAAACCCAGAGTCACACATCAGCTGATAAATGCCCACAGCATGGACAGCAATATCTTATACATTACTAGTAATAAATATAATTAAAAAAAAACTTGAAATATCTTGAAATACAGATGTAGTGCAGGAACAATGATCCACTTGTTCAAGTCAATTTCTGACATTAACCTTTAGCAGCATCAGGTGCAGATGCCTGTGAAATACATGAGTGCAGCCTGCACAGAATCATATAGTTGCATCTAGGATTGGATATGCTGTGTATTACCAAACCAAACCTTTTGACCTAGATAGTCAACTCTGAAATGTTTGTGTAGCTCAATTACTCCAACGCTCTTTTATTTGTCCATCTGTCTGTTTGTGTGTCTGTGGATGTGTGTGTGTGTGTGTTTGTGAGTTTGTCTGTTTTCATGTATGGATATTTGTGTGCGTGTGTGTGTGTGTGTGTGTGCATGTGTCTATTGTATGTTAACCGACAGGCCTGAAGACCATTGTGGGCGCTCTGATCCAGTCTGTGAAGAAGCTATCAGATGTGATGATCCTGACTGTCTTCTGTCTCAGCGTCTTTGCTCTGATTGGACTGCAGCTCTTCATGGGAAACCTGCGGCATAAATGCGTATACTGGCCAATCAACCTGACTGAGTATAGCCTGGCAAATGGACAGAAAGCCTTTTACTGGGAAGAATATATCATGAATGAAAGTGAGTCTTGATAATCTAGCTGCACTTAAATAGATAAATAGGAGATATGCAGTGCGTTGGCATCTTGGTAATTCGTTTCTCTTTGTATTGCTTTTGTTCTGATGTAAAACAAAAGACACAGAAGCATTGTATAATGAAGGTGCCTCGTGGCTAATGCAAGTGTCTGTTCTCTGTTTTTTTCCCACAGGTAATTTCTATTTCCTCCCTGATCAGCTTGATGCTCTACTATGTGGAAATAGTTCTGACTCAGGGTAAGTTAGCGTTTCTCTACTGATTCATTGATTTCTGCAGGTGTCTTCATCAGAGAAGTAACCAGGGCACCTTTCACTGTCTGACTACTTTGCCCAGATGACCCAGCCATGATTAAAGTGATGAAATATGAAAATTCACTCATTATTTACTCACCACTATGCCGATGGAGGGGTGGGGGGAAGTTCTTGAGTTCACAAATACTTTTGTAGTTTCATTAAATAAAAACAGAAAACAAATCCTCCAAACTGCTCATGTGGTGTCATCCAATTTGACACAAAATGGCACAAAAGCTTTCATGCGCAACATCAGTGTGAAATCCAGATAGCTGTTTACATGCAATCAGTTCTTGCAATATACACAACTATGCAAACATGGCTCCTAAGTAGGAGGCTACAGTGACAATGTAGACTAAAAGTGGTAGTCATGGTGGTAATGATGCCATTTTTTTGAATGACACAAATTTTTTTGAATTTCAATGATATGGCTTGCACACTTGGATGACACTACAGGAACAGTATGGAGGGCCACTGTGTCATTCAATCCAACTTTATTGGATTTTGCTGGAATCCTAAAACATCTGAAGGTGTTCTGTGGGCTTTTGGGTTAACTTTACCCTACAATCAGACCCCATCTTAGGTCCAGGTAGCTATCGCATCAGTATTGTTCTTCCAGGTTCTGCACCTGTTAGAAGTTGATGTTTGAGGTTGTTTTAGGAGAGTCTCCACCAGGAAAATGTCTTGCTTTCAACTTTTAGGAGAGAGATGTTCCAGAATTACTCGATGGCCTTTGTATTCACCTTCTTTGGATTCCAGACACCCTCTGCAATTCTCCATCATGTCAGCTGCCCTCCTGCTCCACCAGATCATCTCAAGGGCCTGTTGTAGGGGACACATGTTATAGACCGTGTAAGGGGGCCAAGGTGGTTCTTGCATCCTGTTGGATCTCCTAGATCTCCTTCAAGTGATGTCCTTCCTTTGATATGTCAGCCTCTATGTTTGCTGCCGAATTGTCTTTCACCAGTTGTCCCCATTGGTGTCTTGTTCCACTGCTTTATAAAACCTCAGTGGTAATTCTGATGCTGATGGTTAGGGTTAGGGTTAGAATGGCCCTTTGCTGAGGATCTAGGACCTTGAGTGTCTTGAAAGGCGCCTTAAATATAATGCATTATTATTATTATTATTATGGCCCCAAGGGGAAAAAAAGAAGATCTCCAGATCTGACTGTGTTTTGTCATGATTGTGTATTATTTTCAGAAACTGCCCAGAGGGATATACATGTATCAAAGCTGGAAGGAACCCCAACTATGGTTACACCAGCTTTGACAGCTTTGGATGGGCTTTTCTCACCCTTTTCCGTCTCATGACCCAAGACTTCTGGGAAAATCTCTACATGCTGGTAACAGATTTTTTTCCCCCAAATGTCCCTTCTGAATAGTCTCAAATTGACACATACATGTCCAGACAAGAGCACAACTGTTTTCTGATAGACGATGAGGTCTATTAAAGCCTCTCTGAAGTTACAGTGATATGTGCAACACTCTCTTAGCACTACCAATTATTTTTCTCCTCACTTGGTCATAAAAAATGTAAACACTGATATTAATACCGAATGAATTAGAAAAAGTGCCACCCAGTATTTAGCCTCTGGATAGAAGTAAAGCAAGCACAGCTGATCGGTAGGCAGAAGTGTGTGACGAGGCACATTTGCCATTCACATATGTGGAACACATTTTGTACATTTGTATGAAGGTAATTATATGATAAATTGAATTAATCTGTTTTCTATTACAATATCTCTACCTCCTTCTTTATTGCTCTCTGCACACCACACTAGCTGTTCATTCCTCCTACAGAACTGCACCACCACTGTCATTATAGAACATAGGGGACATAGAAATGTTTACACAGTCAACTTATGAGGCCTCGTCTTCCTTATGGGGACGCAAAGCAAGTATTAAAATATTACATTTTAAGGTGAAGATATGTTGTATGGTTAGGTTGAGGTTAAGGTAAGGACGGGAAATTAACCCTTGGTGTGTTTAATATAGTTTGGGAACTTTTTTTCTCCATCAGATTGCCTAGGTTGTGCTGAGGACATAAGAAACTCTATCCACATGTACATACTGTATGTTTAAACATAGTATGGAAAAAAGCAGCAGAAATGAGCTGTATTCTAAGGGTTAATATAAGTCAATGTAATGTCCTCTGAAGTATGGAAACCAGACTGTGTGTTTGTGTCACCTCAGTTTCCTTTACTACCTTTTCTGGTATAAGCATAGACCACACCTAATTCCCTGGATGTTGGTGAGGGTTAAAATGTGAATTACAGTCTCATTTGGTTACAGTTAGGATAATTTTTTGGTTCACAATAAGCAGTGCAAACGCATCAATATGCTTGTTTAAAACAACATTTTCTATGTTAGACTCTGCGAGCTGCTGGGAAGACCTACATGATCTTCTTCGTGCTTGTCATCT
Organism: Microchirus variegatus; assembly: GCF_963457635.1. Classification (NCBI taxonomy): domain Eukaryota; kingdom Metazoa; phylum Chordata; class Actinopteri; order Pleuronectiformes; family Soleidae; genus Microchirus; species Microchirus variegatus. Next base: position 22,051,984 of record NC_139808.1, read on the forward strand.
TTGTGGGCTCCTTCTACCTGGTGAATCTCATCTTGGCTGTGGTGGCCATGGCTTATGAGGAGCAGAACCAGGCCACCATTGAGGAGGCGGAGCAGAAAGAGGCCGAATTCAAGGCCATGCTGGAGCAACTGAAAAGGCAGCAGGAGGAGACTCAGGTTCGGTCTCATCTCAAACACATTCACATGTACCCATTTTTCTGAGTTTATGTTTGTCATGTGCATTTTGTTTCTTCTCCGCAGGCTGCTGCCATGGCAACATCTGCAGGTACAGTGTCTGAGGCAGCGTTAGAGGATGAAGGAGGGGGCCACTTGTCCCGCAGCTCCTCTGAGGTCTCCAAGCTGAGCTCCAAGAGTGCAAAGGAACGCCGCAATCGCAAAAAGAAATGGCGTCAGAAAGAGCAAGAGAAGGAGAAGGGAGACAGTGAAAAGGTTGTGAAGTCTGACTCAGATGATGGAAGCAAGAAAAGCACCATTCGTTTCCCTGGAACCCGGCTTGGGCGGAAGACATCCATCATGAACCAGGTAAAATTAAGACAAACTAACTCCTGAAGGATTGAGTTAGCATTTGTGTTCATCTGCACATGCCCTTGAAATCATGAAGTGGCTTTAAAATCATAAACATCCAGGCAAACCAGCTTCAGTAAATTAACTTCATTCTCCTCTTGAGCAACAACCATTTTGAGGTATCTCCGCTGCTTCAGCTTTGTTACTAATGCCTTTCCTGTTGTTGTGGTATTTTCAGATTGGGCTGTAATTTAACTTTCTTTTGAGCATATTTTTACACAAGGGAGGGGAGAAAAGAATTGTCCAGAAATATTTATAACAAACATTTTACAGTTTTTATTCTCCACCCCCATACTGCCCAAACAAAGTGTATGTATAAGGAAATGAAGACAATAAATAACTATAAAATAATCGTAAAAAAACAAAATACATGAGGAACAGCTTAGTGTGTTAAATTTAGGAGTGTTTATTGGCAGAATTTGAGTATAGTTCCCTAAAGAATGTTTACATAATTGATTGAATTGATTGAAATGAAAAAGCATACTTTGGTTTCCTTAGTCTTAGAATCAGCCTTTTATAAGTGCTTTACGACACCACCATCTTGAGCTGTGATGTTTATACAGAAGCTCGATCGGACAAAGCAGCCAGAGTCTGTGTTTTGCGGTTTAAAGTGGAATTTTAGTATGAAATTCAAAGATGACATCCTTTCTGTTATCCGATGGCGACCATAGTTCCCTGGTGCCCTTGGGAAAGGGAGTGATGTGCAGACCAGTCCTCCATCTATGTGTGCACTGAGAAACCAGAGAACAAAGATTTCATCCAAACAAATCTCACGTTACGATAATATCTTTTGTAATATTGTGATAGTAAGCTCTGAGTTGATCCACTCATCTGTGGTGAGTGAGGCTCCATGTAACTTTGTAGAGAGCTGCTAATCATGCTGCTGGATCATTTGTGCGTAAATCACGCCTTGTACAAAATCTAAGTTCTCATGCTTTGTCGCCCAGTCTGTTGTGTGCTTCGTCTGTTGATTGTTGCTGAGCACACACAAGAGTAGTCCACAAAAGGGTTTGCCTTTTTAAGTAACCAAATAGTACAGTCTTATACAAACCAAAAGTACACTGCTAATGGCAATGATCCAGATTAAAACATCACTAAAACGTGCTGTTTTTCTCGAACTAATGCTGTTATTTCAAAGCATAGAAAAGAACATAATGGTCTAATCCAGGTCAGCAAGTCAGCGGCAGCCATGGGCCAAAGTTGGCCTGCCAGCATTAATATCCAGCCCATTAGATGAATTCAAAAAGTTTTTTTTTTATTATTACAAATTCATGCAGAATTCAGATTCTTTTATTTTGAAAGTCAGATGGGGCCCTCACTGCATGGCTCCATTGCATTGCTTTGTGCAATGAATGCGGAATAATAGAGTGGTACAGTGAATGTGTGCGAGGAGTTCTTTTCTACTTTTTAATTTTCATTATTTTTTCATCTCTTAGAGGCTTTGTTTTTTTTTTGTGTGCACATGGGGTGGATTTTTTTTTTTACTGGTCGGTTCCATTATGGAGCTTCACGGTTTTGGGCAGGTTTTAAAACCTGGTGGAAGAGTCAAATCTTTATATCACGTGGTGAGAAAAGCATATAAATTATATTTTCATGTCTGTCTCTTTATTCTGTTTATTCTTGTTGTTTTCACTTTGATGGCCAACTCTCCATCTCTGCACCTGTCTTCCATTTCAGTCGCTACTGAGCATCCCTGGCTCACCCTTTATGTCGCGCCACAACAGCCGCAGCAGCATCTTCAGCTTCAAAGGCCGCTCTAAAGACATGGGTTCAGAGAACGAGTTTGCTGACGACGAGCACAGCACGGTGGAGGAGAGCGAGGATCGACGGGGGTCCCTGTTCATCCCTTACCGCCGCAACAGCTACAGTGGTTACAGCCAAGGCTCATCACGCATCCATCCACTTGCACCCCACGCTGGAGGGAAAAGGAACAGCACAGTGGACTGCAACGGTGTGGTGTCTCTCATCGGCCCTGGGCCCGGCAGACGGCTTCTGCCTGAGGTGAAAATAGATAAGGCAGCCACTGATGACAGTGTAAGGACGTCCATGGGACACCTATACAGTTTAGGCATGATGGTGGTGGCCCCGGTCTCTGCAGCTTATCCTTCACAACCTCTTCCCCTTGTCTCTTGTTACTCTTTTCCCCAAATTCAGAAGCTCCATTTCCTACCCTGAATATCTAGATTACTCTTATTATTATTGTTCTGATTATTTTGTCTTACTCTGTCATTTACACTTCAACCTTGAATCTAATTCCCTTCCTCTTCTGCTACTGTTATAACAGCTCGAGAAGGCACTAACCAGCTGAAATACTCTCCACAAGCTCCCTGCTCACTCATTGATTAATCACTAATAAAAAAATTGGATACCTACCTACCCTTACAATTCTGCCACTAAATAGACTGTTATTTATTTTCTTAAAAAAGGCCATTGAAATATGTTTCTCAAAAGTTGTACAACCTATTTATTTCTCCATCCTCAGTGGGTTTCCATGCTCAACCTTACACCTCTTTCCCCTCCCTCTTTTTTCCTTCACATCCCAGTTTATCTTCTACTCTTTAACCACTGGATGGTGCAACAACAAATCTAAAAGCTTTTTTTTTAATTATTACTCCTCATTCTATCTAGCATGGTAGACCTGCTTTTACCTTTTGACCTTTCCTAAAATGTAGCATGAATAAGCAGCAAATGATGCCTTGAAGTTCCCTCTGTACTTGATATGCATGCCATTGCATGCAATGGAGTGTCTGTAATTAAGGTTTGTAGCTGTAGAATACATAATGGGAGATTTGAAAAGTGAAAATGCTATAAATTCTCAAATAAAAGCCACGATAAATTAATATTTGTATGATATTAATATATTACACAAGTAAATTCTTATCTTTAACAGTAGCTTTGAGTGAAGACTCCTCAGCGTCTCCTCGGTCTAGTTAAATGAAGGCAACTATTTGAGAATTTTCAGTATAAGCTTGAAATGTGTAGCAGTAATTCTGGGGAAATACACATTGTATCACAGATTAGATAATCTGATATGAAGAACACATGTTTTTCTTTTAATTCTCGAAGGAAACAGGGCATCATTTATTGTGTAGAAAGTTTACATGAGCACGGTCTGTAACCGACATTGTGTCTTTCTCTGAGTACAGACAACAGATGTGGAGATTAAGAAGAAACACTCTGGCTCTCTTATGGTTTCTGTGGATCAGCTCAACTCCTCCTTCAAAGGGAAAGACCGTGCCAACAGCCAGATGAGCGTTGTCACAAACACACTGCTTGAAGGTAAAGACAGTCCACCTGCTTTCCTCGTCAAAATGGTTTAATCCAAAGCGATTCAAATTTAGACCCGCAACAGCCGAATAAATCTGGAGAATAATTTAATAACACGTGCATATAATAAATGGCTGCTTTATCTGTTTAAAATGTATTTGCCAGTGGGGGGCTGATTCACATTTATATAAATGTACCAAATTGTGACCATAGGCTAATTTTTATCTGCAGTCCATAGGCAGGTTGATAAATAACACACACATAGATACACACAATAATGTACCTAAAAACCATGAAAAGAACAATGTAAAGTTGTAACAATATAAAAGAATCACAATGTTAGGTGTTTCAGAAATGGCAGTTCTGTGGCAGTAGTAGTAAAATGTGGCTTCCCATATGTTGTCGTACACTGTTTGTGTAATTATATCCGCGAGAAATGCGTGCAGATATTATGGAATCGGTCTCGCGCATCCGCGTCGTCGTCCGCGTCCGCAGATTTTAGCCGTTAACGAGATAACTGGAAAGGCGTTTGAGATTAAATGTTCTTATTTTTTTTATGGGTCACATACCCCCTGTAGATGATCCCTATTGATTTTGAGCTGTCTACCATTATTATTAATTAATGAATTAATTAATTAATTCATTAATTCATTAATGATATAAAAACCATATTTTCGCCTGTATCTTCCAAAGTATTGCAGGTATTGGCTTCAAATTTTGCATGGGCATCACATACCACCTGAGAATTATCCCTATCTTTGTAGCTTTATTATTAATTAGCAAATTAATTAATTTATTATGCTAAAAACACATTTTCGGCTTTATCTTCCAGACTGATGGAGATATTGCCTTCAAATTTTGTACAATGATTCATGTAACAACTATCTACAAGTACAATCATTATTACTTTGGCTATGATTGGTAATAGTTACATAATAAGTTAACTGGTTAACTTATTAGTGAACACAGAAAAAATAGTTAAGGCATTTTTTTCTTTATTATTGAGCTCATTTGGACACATTGAGGATATCATGGGTTTATTTAGCACTTATTATAATATTTATTACATTATAATATAAATGTATTAATTATCATATAAAAAATAGTTAAGCCTCCATTTCTTTATTAATGCATTGAATGGAAAGTTTGAACATATTGTATACTTTTTCATGAAATTTATTAAACATAGTGTATGCTTTTTCATGACATTTGGACACTTTGAAGATATGGCAGGTGTGGTTAGCATTTTAATATTCATAATATTTAACAAGGTATAATAGGTTAACTAGTTTTATTAAAAACTAGAGAGAAATTTATGAGTTCAGGTATTCTGTGTTCAATATCGAGTTTATATGGATACTTTGAACATGTATAAAGTGTGGTCAGCATTATATCATAATATTTAACAGTTATTTTGTTGAATTTATTAATAATTAATTAAAACAGTTAGTGGCAGGTGCGAGTGCGTATACTTTGGGTATATTGGAAAGTTGAGGATTGGACAAGTTCGCGGATATACCCCTTGCTGGCGGCCCCCGACAGCGTAGGCTAGTTGATTTTGATTTTCTCCCATTTTGTTCATATTTCTTCTTGGTCTCTGCCTGCAGAGTTGGAAGAATCTCAGAGGAAGTGTCCTCCCTGCTGGTACAAGTTCGCCAACGTCTTCCTCATCTGGGAATGCTTTCCCATGTGGCTGAAGATCAAGCACATAGTCTACTTGATCGTCATGGACCCATTTGTTGACTTAGCCATTACTATCTGTATTGTCCTCAATACCCTCTTCATGGCCATGGAGCACTACCCCATGACTGAGCATTTTGAAGGAGTTCTGTCTGTTGGCAACTTGGTAAGAAACCACAGCTCCTCTGTCATCCTCTGTCTTGCATCACTGCTATTTGTCTATGCCTTGAACTTCACTACAGAAGCATTGCAGGTTCAGTTTGCCCCACCTACATAACCTCACACCAATACATCAATGCATCATTTGGTATGTGCACTTAAGAACACACACATGCATAGTGTATACAGGGCTCTGATGGGGTCTCATTAAAGATTTAGTTCCATTTTAATGCAGACAGGCAGCCTGCTTCCCAAACTCTCATCACCCCCACTCAGGTCACTCTCGTGCTTCCGTTGCATCCTGCTTACCTCAACTCTCCTGAACACACACATAATCATGATAGTAATGCTTGTCGTCACTGATTTGTCAAGGACAGGTCTGGTGGAGTAATATGTACAGCAGGCATTGTCCAATAAGCTGTCACGTATCACTGGAGCACATCGGCCTGCTGTCTGAGGGCAGCACTTACTGGCATAGTATCTGAAACAAGACAGGAAGTGAGATCACAGACATTGGCATCAAGTCAGAGGAATTGTTGTGGTGTAATGGATGGTGCAGTATGAATCATCACCACTGATTGGTCAGTTGATTAGCAGTTTGGTGGACATTATGGGAAAGGCAGGGTATACGACGGTGCCATACAAATTCTGCTGGAATACAGTGTCATTGCTCTATGACCTTGCCCCATCAGTGAAGCTTTCAGTCTAATCTTTAATTAGTTGAGAATGCTGAGTCAGCATGTCCAACTGTTGTGTTCCTGTTTTTTATTGTTAGAATTTTAATCACTGCTACATCACACGAAAAGAAACCTCCGTTAAGGGTTGTATAACAATTTTTTCATTCTTTTCTATCTAATTAAATGTCACACGCCATGAAAATAAAGCTAAATGATCTGTTAGTGCCACTGGAAAACGTTTAATGGGGTAAATATAAATACATTTGCATCAAATTAAATATATTTTCTTTTGTGGGTCCACAGGTTTTCACAGGTATCTTTGCTGGAGAGATGTTTGCCAAGCTAGTTGCCATGGATCCATATTACTACTTTCAGGAAGGTTGGAACTGCTTTGATGGCTTCATTGTGACGCTGAGTTTAGTTGAGCTGGGACTGGCTGATGTGGAAGGTCTGTCCGTGCTCAGGTCCTTCCGATTGGTAAGTGAAAGAAAAGGATGAAAAATTATTAGCATATTAGCATCCGTTTACCTGCTCTGGCCGTCATGGGCAGTGTTATTGTGAGATAAAGACTCTAGCAAGTCCAGTCGCAGACAGTTAACTATAGAAGAAAATTGTGAGATGAAACTCTCAGGTAGCTTCGGAGGACCAAAAACAGAAAAGTCTTTAATACAGTAAAAATGTAAAGAGTGAAACATAAGCAGGAAAGAATGGTGAGATGAACAGGAACACTTAGAAAACAGAGCATGAAAAAACTGGAGAAACAGATAAGACTGAAGTATAAAGACGAAAGCGACTAAATACACTAGGGAGGCAAGGACAATCGAACACAGGTTTGACAAACAAGACAGGTGAAACACATTTGCGGGGCAGACAGGAAGCAATGCTACATACAAGGTACACAGGAAAGAAAAACTTCAAAATAAAACAGGGAGCAAAAAACCCCAGAAACATTACAAGAAAACAAGAGTCCAAACTGAATAAATGTTCTACTAAACTAAAAGCGACCTGGGAAATCCAGGGGTCGTGACATCAGTAGCTAGTAAGCAAACATAAAGTTGTATTCTTTCTTTATATTACATGAAAACACATGAGTTGTTTCATAGTGTCACCTTTGTAATCACTGCCCTTATGTGAATAGCTGGATGGTTAATACTTCCTTTTTCTCTCTTAGCTGAGAGTCTTCAAATTGGCCAAATCGTGGCCCACCCTCAACATGCTGATCAAGATCATTGGTAACTCGGTGGGAGCTCTGGGTAATCTGACCCTGGTGTTGGCCATCATCGTCTTCATCTTTGCCGTGGTGGGCATGCAGCTGTTTGGCAAAAGTTACAAGGACTGTGTGTGTAAGATCGCCCCGGAATGTAAGCTACCTCGTTGGCACATGCACGATTTCTTCCACTCCTTTCTGATCGTGTTCAGAGTCTTGTGTGGGGAATGGATTGAGACCATGTGGGACTGTATGGAGGTGGCTGGACAGACCATGTGTCTCACTGTCTTCATGATGGTCATGGTCATTGGAAACCTGGTGGTAAGATGAGAGGAAGTGATTCTACTCTGAGTTCAGGGGTGTTCCAGACTTTGAGACGTGCTCTTTTCTTCCCAGGTGCTTAACCTGTTCCTTGCCTTGCTGCTGAGTTCATTCAGTGCAGACAATCTGGCTGCCACAGATGACGACGGAGAGCCCAACAACCTCCAGCTTGCCGTAAACCGTATAAAAATAGGGATTGCCTGGTTCAAGGCCAACATGCGGATTGTTATGGCCAAGGTGCTCAAGAAGGTTCTATATCATCAATATGAAACTGTGACAACTTGAATGAATATAATCTTTGTCTCTAATAATGTGTCTTATGTTGTCGCTCTCAACAGCCTATAGAGGATGAACAGAAGCCTCTGGATGAAATGTATGAGAAGAAGCTCAACTGCATTGCAAACCACACAGTGGACATCAACCGTGAACTGGACTATGCTAAAAATGGCAACGGCACCACTAGTGGCATTGGAAGCAGTGTGGGGAAGTATATGATCGATGAAGACTACATGTCCTTCATCCACAACCCCAACCTTACGGTCTGCGTTCCCATCGCTGTTGGGGAGTCGGACTTTGAAAATCTTAATACAGAGGACTTCAGCAGTGAATCGGATGTGGAGAACAGCAAAGATGTAAGTAGGAGGGACTGAGAGGGTGAAAATAAAGGAGAGATAGCAACAAGAGTGACAGCCTTCGCTTTAGTGATATACATAGAAGTAGAAGTTGAAAGACCGAGGTGACTTATTCAGAAAAAATTCAACCCTCCGCAGTCGAAACACACATTGTAGATGAAATATTGTCCTTTCCTGTACACATCATGTTCTACAGACTGAAGACAACATCTTCGTTTCTCACAGATCTACACAAATATCACACAGAAATTATTTTAAAATGCAATTCAAATGAATTATTATGTAAAAAGTAGCATTCCCAATCACAATTACAATCAAAAATAATCACAATTAAATGTTTATTCAAATCGTTCAGCCCTAAAAGCAACTACAATCTAATTTGTAATTTTAAAAACAGTGGGAGGCACAGAGACCATCTGCAAAACTCAACAGTGAGAAGCAAAATATTCAATTTTGAACGTGCCTTTGTCTAATTTTCGATGAACCTTCATATTCAATATCTCACCTCTTATGTTGTGTATTATAACCAAATGCATTTCATTTATCATTCATCTCCTACTCTTCGTTCTACACTTAGTTAAGAACGTGTTTTTGTACAGCTTCGGCGACTGTTTATGGAACTGTTGGCCTTTTATGCAGTGTTGTGTCATGGAATTTCACATTCATGGTTTTCTCTTGGTTGTACAACATCACTCAGTTAACAAAAATAGGAATGAAGTGATGGAAGTTGTATTAATGGCAAGAAATTAATTTTGCTATTGATATTTTTGTTTGGGATTATTATTATTTGGGATAAACTAAGATATATGTGATGTACTCAGTCAAAGTAAGTGGTTCTAAATGTGTGTTTCTCTTGGTATCATTTCATCCATTAAGCAGAGTTCTGAGTTACCACACTGAAGACATTTAGTTTATCATTATATTACATTTTAGAACATCCATTTAGACATGACAGCTCAAACACTGAGGCCTGGTGAAACATAGCGTCTGCTGTAGAGTCTGAATGTGTGAGAAAGGGAAGCCAGACACAGAGGAATATAGAAAAGTCTGATGCATGGGTCACCTTGACCTGGTTTCCAGAAGAAAGAAAGGAGATAATGCAGCAGCAGCTTCACTACTGTACCTGCACCAGGTTTATACTCCACTACCCCCCCCCCCCACCCCCCAACCAACCACACAACGTTTGTCCCTGCACCACAGCCAGCCAGCTACGAGAAACGCTGCAGGGTATAGACACAGACAGAGCTGTGAGCAGCCAATCAGAAAAAGGCAGAGACCCATCTGGCTGTTTAGTGGAGAGGAAGAGAAAAGAGGGAGAGGAGCGTGAATGCGGACCTTTGCTGACGACTTAAGATTACAAAGTGCAGTATCATTCTCAAGTGAATATAACTGGCTGAGCGTCTCTCTCTCTCTGTGTCTACTAAATGTGTATATTTACAACAAGGAAATGGTTTTGCTGATGTTTCTCTGCCCTGCTTCACCTTGACTTATTGTGAACATATGACATGATTTATTACTACTGGTGAACTCACATAGCCTTGGTTTTAGAGTCTTAATATGATTCTTCTTAACAAATTCATATGCAGGTCTTTGTCAATGGCGTTAGTGAAAGTGAAGTCTTTGTCCAAATACATGTACAAAAATTCAGCATTTGTTTCATTGTGACATGACAAACATATAGGTTCATTATTAGTGAAGAATGTACACTATGTTTAAGCAGTAATCAGCTTCCTTTTGAATTTATTGATAGTTCTGCCGAATAAGCAGTGGCAAAGGGAGAATGAGCAGCACAACATGGCTACAACATACAGCACCTCCGGCAATAAATCATGTCGTGCATATAAACCCAAAGGGGCATTACTTTAACAGCCACACTGGCTCTCTGCCACATTCATATGCTTTACAGCATCTCATTGCTGAGTCGATGTTCACAGAATTCACATATTCAGAACTGATCCGATCTTTTTGCTCCCCTTTTTCTGTCTCAGCTGGACGACACCAGTTCATCTGAGGGCAGCACAATCGACATCAAGCCTGATGTGGAGGAGGTGGCAGTCGTGGAGGTAGTGGAGGAGTACCTTGACCCAGAAGCCTGCTGGACAGATGGTGGGTTGTATTTATTTGTGCAGTAACAGTTACATTGAATATACATAGATTACTTATACTGTCTCTTGCATAGCACTGTATTAACACCATTATATTGTGTATGTGGTGTTATTTATCAGTGTTCACTCATCAGCCACTTTATTAGGTCCAATATATCATCAGTCAGTCACAAGTGCATTTAGGCTTAGACATGATCAAGATGTCCTGAAGTTCAAACATATGGAAGCAAATGTGTGCCATTATCCAAAGGAAAATGCATTAACAGAAATGCTTTTTCATTTTTCGTAATGGAGCTGCATTTTGTGACCCATAAATAAAATGAATAATCAATATTTCAAAATGCATTTTCATTTTCAAATTCAAGACTGCTCATTCTGTGATTTAATTAAAATGATAAAGAAAATGACATTTAAGATTTCATTTTATAAAACATCCTCCAGCAAAAAAGGTAACAAAATCCAATTTGAAATATCAAAATTGAAAATTAAAATGCATTAACAGAAATGCTTTTTCATTTTCAAATTTTTTTGACTCATAAATAAAATTAATAATCAATATTCCAAACTGAATTTTAATTTTCAACTTCTAGACAGCTTATTCTGTGCCTTAATTAAAAGACAAAGCAAACAGAGAAATGAATGAAATCTGGTGAATGTGTATCAACAGCTTTGTTTTTATTCGTCATACAGAATGTGTGGCCAAATACAAGTGCTGTGATGTTCCCATCACCCATGGCTGGGGGAAATACTGGTGGTTCTTGAGGAAAACCTGCTACCTGATTGTGGAACACAACTGGTTTGAAACCCTCATCATCTTCATGATCCTGTTGAGCAGTGGCGCTTTGGTAAGAGTGCACATGCAAACACTCCTTCCACTCCTGTTCCTTCGTACAATAAATTTACAAAACACGAACAACGACTGATAAGAAAATTAACAGACTGATTAAAACATCAGTGAAAACAACCTTCCTTGTAGAGAAGAGAGTCTCGTTTCCTTGTAAGGATGTGAACTTGCAAGATCATCTCCTGCATTTCTTTTGCAGCTGCTCTTGATATGAGTCTTACTAATGGACAGCAAAGTGCTATAATGCACCAGCCTTTCAACCAGCAGAATCCAGCTAAGGTTTGCAGCTTTCTGGAGGGGGAAGGTCTGAGGCCAAATCAAAACACTAATGTGCAGAAGAATGGATACAGGCAATAGCAAAAAGAAAAAAGGAAGAAAATAATCAACCCAGTTTGATATGGATGAAAAATTAACTAGTACCATGTAAATCACTCACTGAAAAGAGAAGGAGAACAATAAAGACAATGTCTGCAAATGATTGATGAGGAAATTTGTTGATTCCATTTCATTATGGCCCCTTTTCGTATTCGTATACAACCTACCTTTGCATGAGAGAGCTGCCCTTTGAATTTAAACTGCAGTCACTTCCTGGTTTTCAAAAAGCCGGAGATGCCATACGTCAGTGTCTGCAGAAATTACTGAGTGTGTTTAGTGACGACTTATAGAATTTTATAGAGTCTAGGCCCCTCACAACGCTGACATTTAATAGCAATACAGCAATACACGAGTATGTGAGTGAGTGAGCTTTGTCTCTGTTTCTGTTTCTCCGCTGCTCTTTAGGCCTTTGAGGACGTGTACATTGAGCAAAGGAAGACGGTGCGCATCATTCTCGAGTATGCCGACCGCGTCTTCACCTATATTTTTATTCTGGAGATGTTGCTGAAATGGGTGGCGTACGGGTTCGTCAAGTACTTCACTAATGCCTGGTGTTGGTTGGACTTCTTCATTGTGGATGTAAGTACATGTCCGTACATCTCTGTTTTAGGATGACATGGCGATAATTTGAGACTGCAACATAGAAGAACCCTCATTTATCACCTTATTTTTTGTAACCAGATAAGAGGTGAAAATAGAGATTCTGTAGCACGACAAACACAACAATTAAGAAAGCTTACTCTGAAATTCAATTGAGTATTTTGCCAGCACATGGTGCATGACGTAAGTCAAATGTGTAGACAAAGGAAAACGTACAAATGTTGTAAAGTATTGGATTTCTCATATGCCAGGAGCTCATGACAGAGACAATCAATAGCCTGCTCTTTATACAAAATTAAATTTAGCCTGCTTAACCACCTTGAGTGTAAAAAGTCATGACCTGCACATATTTCACAGTGACACTCTGATTTCATCTATTCACTCTCAAGCATTCTTTACAGAATATTCAGATTACATAATAAATATTATATTGTCCTGACTCCAGAACATTAATGGTGCCGAGGACATACAAATGATATTTGTCTCTATCTTCTTACTGTAGAAGTCAATCAAACTGTCCAGTGGGCTATTCATTGACTTAACCCTAGTCTATACTGTTCAGTACTACATACTGCTTATGTATGTCACATAACAATAATACTATTGGGTCACAGCTTGAGATATGCATTTGATTTGTTTCCTACGTGATCCACAGGCTTTGCTGCAGTGCTTTGGGACCACATTCATACTCTGGAAAAAATGCTGCAACTTTAAATGCTACTGTGGTAAATGGGGGTTCAGCATCATTGTTATAGAGTCAGTGTGGTATAGAAGCAGCAGTGAAAGCTGGCATATAATGTGATATTTCTAGTATATGATGATGTTTTCCCTCACAGTGCTCTGCATCATTGTCAAAGCCTTTCATCACCAGGGTGCCAGGTGTAGGTCTGGGCCCGCAGACGGCAACACAACAGCAGCCTCTGACACAGGAAATATCTACTATATACACAGGTTCATTTGAGAATCTGAATCTGCTTCTGGGTTGCTGAGTTGTTCAGGGTTTTCGCATCTGCGGGTAATTGTTATGCACATAGTTTGTCCTTGTATGTCATTTGTGCATGATGAGATTTTTACTTGACTTTCTGAGAAGTCACAAAACAAGACACCGCACAAATGTGAGCCTTTAAATGAATCTGCTTCAAAGGAAACTGAAAAATGTTTTATTGCAGAAAACACAAGTTCTAATAATTTTTGAGTTAAACTGGTAGCTGCTATTTTTGGTTGTTTCTGTTCATGAAGCTAGTAGAAATATCAGGATTCTGGAGGTAGTATTTTTAATCAATGGATTATTTTATCAATATTTTACCCCAGTCCCCAGTATTTAGCCCTTTCTACATGCGATCGGATCACTGAGGACAGATGTAGCGACCAGGTCTGACTGATCATGGCAAATTAGGCAAAGGTGTTTATATAAATTAGTTTTTGTAACTGCATGTAAGAATCACTCATGATGACTGAGAACCTCCACACATTGTTTTGCCGCAGGCTCAACGTAGACCGTGACTGTACCATACCTGGAAAATGCGTTTGAATCAACGGCATAGCATCTGTTAGTGTTGTCTGGCAGCATCACTGTGTTTTGTCCGGTCGCACTGTTAATAGAAATTGTTTTGAAAAGTGGTCTGATAAATAAAGTGGGCTATTTATCCCATACTGGGGAAATTCACATGTTACGACAGCAGAGGGGCTATGAGGAGACAAGTATCACAACATGATTTAAAATAAGCAACATAAAATAGAAATAGAATAGCAATGCTATAAAAAAAGGGACCAGGGATGTAGAAGTGTGTGAAAATACTAAATATATATAAAAGATGTTTTACAATGTGCACTATATTAGGCGTGGAAGTGAGCAAAACAAGAGAAGTTCAGTGGTACACAATTATTGCACATGTGTATTGAACGGGATATGACATTCGTGGATGTGACAATCATATAAAATGCAAATTTTAAAGTATAAATACCTAGAGTATGACTTCGTTTGTTTGCAATGGATTCAGTTTGTGGGTGAAAGAAGAGAATGGATCAATAAAACTCACTCTCTAAGGATTTTGGATTTGGTAGCAGTGGATTTATAGATTACGATATCATCAGAACAGATTTTAGGCCGGTCACTGATAAAGATAGAGCAAAGAAGTGGACTGAGAGAGGAGCCTTGTGGGACTCCTGTCTCAACATTTAAGTAGTCTGACAGGCTTCCATTAACAATGAGTCAAAGGCGTCTGCTGTGGATGTTTGAAATAAACAAAACAATATGGAGTAAAGTTCATCCAGGAGAAAGAAGTGGTCACCTACAGTATATCAAAGTCTGTGGTTAGATCAAGAAAAACTGCATTGCAAAATCTAGGTTTATGGAGTTTGGTCTGAAACTAGATTTGCAGACAAGTTATTAAAGTGCAATATTGTGATAGTTGTAAACATAGAAAAACATTAAAACAGATCCAAACAATTAAATAATCAATTAAATAATCAATTAAATAATTACAACATTTTACACAACATTTATTTAACAAAGACCTTTTTGATCATTTGCTGGTGTCTTAATACAGTGAATCTGTGGTATTATTACACTCTAGAGGAATATGGTAATAGCCTGTATATTAATGTGTACGTATCAATCAGCTCTGGTAATATTGCTTAACAGAGCCTGCTTTCAGATAAAGGAAGCAGCATTAAAATAATGTTACATCATTTCTGTTCAGGAAGACTAAACAGAGCCAGAATAAGATCATTTACAACAATAACAGTTCAATATTAAATATCACATCTGTAAATCTTTAGCAACAATTGTACAGGCAGTTGATACCGAATCCATCATGCGATAAACCTCTGTCTCCTCTAATATCTGTTAATTATTGGTGGACCTGAAACATCCTTATAGGCACATTACATTACCCTCCATAGCTGGTCTGGAATTGCTCAGAAGATTTTCAGATTGTGGGAACACATTTGCCCATTACCTGGAAATGCTTGAACTTAAGTGCCTTAGACTTCAAGTGTGGGTACTGAGTCAAACTCATAATAAATGTCTACTGCCTGTGACTGTATGAATTGTGCTTCTGCCTCATGCCATGTCTTTTTGTGCTTACCTTTTTGTGCTTAAGTGAGCGTAGCACTCTCACATACAATGAATGCTCACATACAATGAAAAGGTGAATTAATTTTCCCTGTAGTGCTGCAGTGTGTGGTATTATTGCATCCTCACCTCCCGCACATGTGCACATGTACTAAATAATTTATATTATGCAATACTTGGGCTCAATACCATTTCACTTTTTGTCCCCCCACTTATGAGTACCATGCACATTTAGGCTGGGCAGGGCTGATTTTAAATACGCAGCATAACTTCCAGTGTGCTAAGATCTGTGGTCTGACAAATAATTGGCTGAATGTGGTGTAGATCATATATGTCTGACATATGATTGGTTAAAAATGTAAACAAGGCCTTCATGTGCTGGCTATGCACAGAAGAGGCAACATCATTTAATTCTGAATGGTCAAAAGAGCATGGCTTTATCAGCAAAAGGAGCGAGGATGACTGTCGTAGGTTTTGCACCATTTGTTGCTGTGACATGCTCAAGGAAAAGGCGCCATTTAAAGACATCTTTCCACAGATTAACATAAAAAAACAAAAAACTCCTTCCTGGGTGTTACCAGGAAAGGGGATTAATATTGCAGATAAATATTCACCTATGCTTTTACTTGATATGAAATGTTTCATTTGCACAATTTGAATTTGTACTGACTGAAAAGTTTCAAGAGAAGCTCATAGTTCTAGCCCTAGTTTTTTTCGCCCCAAATATTTAAACAAATACTGAGAGGAAACACTTTTTTGCTGTCCTGTTACACATACATCATGAAATATCACAAATGAACTAGTATTGCAATTAATAGAGTATCTCAGAATCACTGTGTCATCATGCCATCATTATCATAGATCATAGACAGAATTGTATTGTAGTGTAGTAGTGGCTCCTCTTTTTTGGTGCTATGGAAATAACCACCCTAGTCCCAATACTAGAGTGACGTGTAATAGCTAACTGATCCTTCAAATGTAGATTTTTCCGGGGCAAGATTAACTTAATCCAAGCAAACATTGGTTATTATCATGTTGTGCAGCTATGTTTTTCATCTCCAGTAATTGGGTCACTGACATGTCTCCACGCTTCTGACAAGCCCATAATAATACCCATAGTCCAATATAACAATAGCTAACAATGGCGGCCTCCATTGTTAGCTATTAAGTTGAATCTCCAGCAAAGACTTTCTGCTTATGTGATGGCGCATCACATTCTTGAAGGTCTACTTTTTGACCACTAACCATTTTAAATCTGTTCCAAGGAGGGAAGGGAAGGGGTTATAGGCAACAATGAGAAGTGAGATTGAGCCTTGAGTAACAGTAGTAGCTAACCAGAACACACGGCTAATACCGTATCCAGTCACCAGTGAAAACAGACATTTAGGAGCCATGTTGCAGTTTGTAGACCTCTTCATAGTGGAAATACCAGACCAATATTAACACTGTTCTCATCCCTTACACCAGGGGTGTCAAACTCATTTTCACTGAGGGCCACGTCAACATAATGGTTACCCTCAAAAGGCCAGATGTAACCGTAATACAGAATAAATGTAACTTAATGTAACCAAATATAATAGTTAAAGAGCCCATATTATACCCTATTACCCCAAGTTAAACTAGTTCCTGATGCCCTAATGAACATGTCTGTGTCATGCTTTAGTCAAAAAGGATGAAGCACAATAGCAGTTCAATAACCCTGCCAAAACAGCCCTTTTCAGAATGCTCGGTTTTGTGCCTGGTCATATACATGTGAATGAGACCCAGGTAAACACACACCCACTGCTTCCAGGGGAGTGTAGATCTAAAGGCCACATTATACTTCTCCGACTGCGTTAATCATTATCCGACTGCGTCACCACGGAGACGACTCGAGCCTTCATACTTCTGCGTCGTGGTGACGGATACTCGCTGCAATTTCCCGCCCGATCAGCTGCGCAAGGTTGTTGTGCTTCTGGCTACAGTGAGCAATGGCGTCGAGAGAGAAAGAGAGAGAAAGACTGTTGTTGTTGAAACAGTGGCCGTTTCTCACTTTTCTGTGTCACGGAACGCAGTTTTAAGATAATTTGAGGCGAGAAATTGGCCATTTAGAGTCTAAACATGTGCTGTGTGTATTAAGATATGACGTTTTTATAGTTTGGCAGCGACGTTGTCGGCGGGGATGAGCTCCGCCTCTGTGGACGCTCGGGTGCGCACTGTGAGCCGGCACAGAGCAGCTTTGCTCGGCCTGTCCTGAGGACCAATCGCAGCTCTTGCCGTCTCCGTTGTCCCTTGACGGAGTGACGGACACTTAAAAAAATATTTCGTGCAGTCGGAGACGACGCCGAGGCTCTTCGACAGGCTCTGCGTCGACGCAGAGTCTCTGCGTAACCTACGCAGAGCACTTTACGCAGGAGTATAAATTGGGCTTACCTTACTATCCACAGCCATACTGTCGCCACTTATCACCTATTGTCATGCACTGTCGTCCCAACCCCCGCTCTGTATACCCCATAGTAATGTCCGTTTACCCCTTGCTACTGCGTTTCACCGTAATGCATAGAGTGACCACGATTTTGGCTTCTCGCGATCATAAAAACATTAGAATCAAAGAAAAACGATTAATGCGACGCGCGGTGCGGCGTGTATGTAAATTCCTATGCTAGAAAAACACCTTGAATGCACCAGTGTTACTGCAGCTGCAAGTGACGTGTGGATCAATAATGAGGAGAGAACGTGGAAACACGACAGAAAGGTAGCCTTTGGTTGAGAAGAAATGTAGGACAACATCTACATCTTTCTGCAGTGCTTTCAAACGCGTGCTCTTCATATTATTGATCCACACGTCACTCGCTAAAGGCCACATTACTGCAGCGGCACATAACTGGTGCGTTCAAGGTGTTTTTCTAGCATAGGAATTTACATACACGATCAACAACAAAGGGCTTGTGAAGCTTGTGAACATTTTTTTCATAAATAAAATATATCCACTGGACACACAAGTCCTCTGAGGCTGGAAGTTTGTGTAAAACACTGTGCTCCGCTGTGCAGCCACTCTTCCTCCCTCGCCTGCACTCTCGTATTTCACAGGGACAAGGAGGAGCTACGGTGGAGCTGTGAAGTACTCTTTCTGGCTGGGGGGGCCAACATTCACGGTGAAATGTGTCGCTATGTCGTAATTCCGCGGGAGGTTTAAACATCTCGTGTTTTATCGCCTATACTTACACTAAGTTGAACCACTAAAACATGACTGAGTCACACTTTGGGGACTGGTATGGCCCCCTGAGTCCCAAGTATAAGTACTAAAATTATTAAAAAGTTGATTTTGCACAATATGGGCCCTTTAAAGTAAAATAAAGGTAACTACTCTGTAACATATTGCTAAATAACTTTCTGTATTTATTACTAATTCAATTTCACTCGTCGCATGATGCATGATACACTGTGATCTAGCGGCAGGATGCCGTCACTTTGCGGGTAACGCAATCGCCATGCATTGTGGGAAACAGTTTATGGTCAACGCACGCCTTAAAGCAGCATAGACCTATTTTAACACAGATTTTTAAGACCAATTAATCAATCGCGGGCCACATAAAATGACATGGCGGGCCACATCTGGCCCCCAGGCCTTGAGTTTGACACGTGTCTTACACTGTCTGCAGCCTCACTAGCCAAAGAATGAGATTTCTTTGGGAGAAAATGTAGCGTTGCTTTTGGTCGGACCCTTTTGCCCACTGTCCGCCACTACCAAGAGGCTTGTTACACAAGAATTCCTGAACTTGGAAAACTCAGGTTGTGAATATGTCAGGGAGTGTTGAAATGAGCTCATCTCAATAGTACGTCTTTATAGCATATAGCGTATATGTACAGTTGAAGCTAAAAGTGTGTGCTCCTGCATTCCCCCTCTAATCACTTCTATCATTATGACTCTCATCATGTGCACTTATTACTGCAGCTCTGTTCTTTTATATCTTATAAATATTATATCTATATATCTATATTATATAGCTGTAGTGGAATGCATCATATTCTGTGGTTAGTTTGTTTGGTTTTCCATTTATTTGCACATTGTACAAGTAAATTCAGTGCAACTCTACAATATCACTTACATGTTATATGAATTAAATCATATACTGCCAACAATATAAGGAGTACTGCTCCTTGTGTATAATTAATTATAAACAGCAAGAAAACAACAATGAAAATATAGGCTTCAGCGTCAAATTGAATGCAACAAAGGGAGTATTTCAACACTTATTTCAGCAGTTATGATCTAAAGTCCAAAACAAGCTGCAAGGACAGAGCTTTTGTGACACAGACACTGCTGGAGCTTCGTGACACATCCAAACTTTGGGAAAGGTTCTCTGCACAAATCAGGGCTATGAGGATTAGGAGGGAGGTTTTTGTGCATGCAGGCGCTGACATTAGACTTTCCCCACTCCTCAAGTTATCCTGCAGAGTTCTTTGAGAAGACAAATCTGGGTTCATACTCACACAACCATTTGTTTGCTGTCTTGCTTCACGAGCCTATCTGTGACGCTTCCTCCTGCCCTTTGTCAGTCGTGGTGTAAAAACATATGACACTGTGAGCAGTGCACAAATGTCCCCACTGACACAAACGTGGTGTGAAACTGAACAGTTAATGCACAACACCTTTACATTTTGTCCTGGATGCATCTGATGCAGCATCTGTAAGTGTCTGGCAGCAGTATCACAGCACTGATGATATTTTCACTCACATTCATATCACACTCAGTCTCTTTACAGCCTGTGTTTATTGAATGTGATATCTGGTTTTTTTGAGCCTATTAGATTTTGTTTTTTTTGTTTTGTTGTTTTAATGATATCTGAGCAGCTCACCACATATACTGTATCTAAGGGAAACGCCTCTTTCAAGATTTAAAGATAGGAGAGTCTGCAAGAGTGACATTAGGTAACTGATGAATAAGTAGAAACAATGTTTCAGGGAAGTAAAGAAAGAAAGAAAGATACTACCCTAAGAGAAGGCGTAGTGCTGACAGTGAAACATAGAAGTGGGAGTGTGCTGATATGGGGGCTGCATGAGTGCAAAATGCGTAGGGCAGATGACAGTTATAGATGGTGCCATGAATGCAAGTTTGAATACACCTACACACTGAACAAAATAATTGACTCCCAGTCCCAACGAGCCTAGCAGGAGAGGAATTTTACAAAAAAGGACAATGACCCCAAACACAAAATTTGTGTTCTGATTACACGCGAAAATGGACAGTCTCTCCACAGATTTGGTGATGACAGGTCTGATCCATGTCCTGGACAAAGAAATCAGTCATAAAGACAACATTGAATTAGTCATATACTGATAAACAATTTTCAAATTGGGCAAAAAGATTTAAGATTTGAAATAGCTTAATATTTAAGTGATATTGACCTTTGGTGTAGTCAGATATTGTGTCCTGTCTCGTTTGTAGTGAAGTTTTGCAGCGGCCCGTTTGTTGTGAAGATAACCTATCGTGACTTTCCATTTAAACTTCTATCATTGACATGTCTTCTCTCTCACAGCAGGTGCCTCTAACTGTGTCTCTCTTTAAGTTAAGAGAGACATTGCGCAGCTGTCGAGCGGGACTGAAGGGTCGGTGTTTAATGGTGCAGGGTAAGGTTTGTGTGCTGTTTTGGGGCTCTTGTGTTCACAGGTTATCCTCTCTCTTCTAACCCTGAAAGTTGTCCTCAACCTTCTGCGTTTTCTCTCCCCTCTTTTTGAACTAAGACACTCTCTGGTGTGAAGACTGTATTGTTTTGTACTGTGTACCGTGTGTATATGATTGTGTCACGTTGATTTAGTGTTTGTGAATACATCTTTCCTCAGATTTTTTTCCCTTTGTTTGACTCTTTATCTTCTTTCCCTTTCACTGTGTCAACCACAAGTTTCTTTCCAGGTGTGCTCACTGTGCTGTTAAGCTGGTTATCGCAGTAGACCGGCTTGCCAAACTAAAACAAACACATTAGAAAATGAAAAAGGAAATCTTGGGTCACGTACACTATTGTAACAACCCCTGTTTAATCTCATGATATATGTACATATACTCAGGCATAAAAATTATATATGTACTTATATACATGTATCTCTCTCACTCACTCTCTCTCTCTCTCTCTCTCTCTTTCTAACCATTCAGCCATCCTTACAGTATATATAGGGTTCATCTTTCTCTCTATATCCCCTCTAACTATGTGGGTCCTCTCTTCCTTTGCCTCTGTCTTTCCCTCTCCTTCTGTCCCTATCTGTGTAGGTGTCTATAGTCAGCCTTATAGCTAATGCGTTGGGCTTCTCCGATCTAGGCCCGATTAAATCACTCAGGACACTGAGGGCCTTGAGACCCCTCAGGGCCCTGTCACGTTTTGAAGGGATGAGGGTAAGACCTAAGAAACCAGACAGCTGGTCCTTCTGCATGCCGATGAATTAAAAAAAAACAGCAACGCATGCTAGAGATTGCAACAGATAAAATTCCTGTTAAATGTCTCTGGGTGGGGTTTTAAGGTAACCTCCTTTTATGAAAGATACGCTTTTTTTGCATGGATGCAAATCATCTCAGATGGCCATTAGTACATCTGGTTTGATTAATCATATTTCATTTCATGTTATAAATTTAGTGCTCTGTTATGTCAGTCTACAATGAGTTATCCTTTATTATTATGAATGTTATTAATTAATTTCAAAGTAGGAAAAGAGGGCACACATCTGTCCCTCTACGAGTGAAAGACTGGACTTTATGAGAGACTTTGACCTAAATGAGGCAGCACATTATAGTAATCAGTGTGAGCTGAGAGAACAACAGGAGGCTGATATGAATCATCACACAAAACCTGTTCAAAGTGGACTACAGCACAGGGTTGGTGCTGTGTGTGAGAGTTTCTGAGCTGCCCGGATATCATATCATGGCTAAATAAATTGTTTTTTAATTTGTTTTGCATTTTTTCATTGTGCACACAGTGGATTCATCTGTCCTTAATTGCACGTGGAGTTCCGACATCAATAGTTCTGGTACTGTGTGACTGCTGCAGGGCTCTGTAGAAATACAGAAAGCTGTATTTTCTTTCTACAAAAATCCAGATTTTTTTTTTCTACTCTTTCGAAGTGTGATTGTTTGAATCAGCCTCTGGTTGTTGCTGGACAGAAAGAACAGTTTCCCACAGTCACTCTGCCTCGAGTGTCCCGTTACCTGTTATTGGATCTTATCACAGTTTGGCTTTGGCATTGTCACACTGGAAGATCAACAAACTTCTGGTTGCATACCCCTCCCCCCTCCCCTTCCTCGCCATCCTTGCTCGACACTCCTCAGTGAATTCCATATCCATCACGGTTTTGATCACCATTTTGGCGTTTTTTATATAAACTCATCATCCATAAGCATTTTCTTCATATTCAAATATTTGCCGGAGCTCTGATGTTTGCCTGTACACAAGTATAGTGTTGGTTTATTTTGCCTTTCTGTTATCATGTGTGTCTTTAAATGCACATTCATACAATATCCTCCTGAGGCTAATAGATTTGTCTCCTCCAACATGTCCACGCTGCGTCACTGCAGTCTCATTTAACAAATGCTCATTCATATTAGTCAGTTAACCAAAATCAATATTTGGGCTTACCCTGCAATTCATGTTGTCTTGAGATAAAAAATTAAAATACATGACGTTTAATCTGAAAAAGCATAGCTGTTGACATGGTGGAACTCTATCAATCCTCAGTGTGAATAATTCAATAATGGATGTTTTTTGCGGGGGTGTAACAATATATTATGACACAGTTCAATTCAACGAAATGATACCAAGCTGAAAACGAGACATTCCGTGTAAGTCGTTCACGTGTCAAAGGAGTGACAAGCCCTCGAATGAAGACAGCAACACCTATGCTTTCTCTTGCTAAAAATGTGTCAAAATGGCTGCTGTGCAAAGGAGCCGATGTGTGCAGTCCTTTGCCCGAGCACTTTGTTCATTTGATTACTTTTCAGCTTGTTTTTAGACGGATAAATTATTGATGTTGTTAGCTGTCCAATTCCGCTAACCACATTTTTTTTTCACCAAAAGAGATGAGAACAACTACAATTTGTGCCCTTAAAAAAAAACGTTGAGTCGACAGTATTGCTACACCCCTGTTTGTTATGAATACATGCCAACTCAGAAACAGGGTTTTAATGGAGGGAAAGAATGTGCATTTCTGTGTATATTTTATGTTTAAGTTCTATTTGTGAACATCTCCATGCAGCTGATGTGAGACTGCTAAGTTAAAGTGTTTCATTGTCATCTTGTTGTTCTCTTCAGGTTGTGGTAAATGCCTTGGTGGGTGCAATTCCCTCCATCATGAATGTGCTGCTGGTGTGTCTGATTTTCTGGCTCATCTTCAGCATCATGGGAGTCAACCTGTTTGCTGGGAAGTATTACTACTGTTACAACGAGACGGCTGAGGAGAACTTCCTACCCAACGATGTCAACAACAAAACACAGTGTATGGCCTTAATTATTGCAAATGTCTCTGGTGTCAGATGGAAAAATGTCAAGATCAACTTTGACAACGTGGGTGCTGGATACTTGGCACTCCTGCAAGTGGTGGGAAACGTTCACTCTTACATCCCATTTGTTACTCTCTCTCTTGTTTAATTGTTTTTTTCCTCAAACAAATGTGTCTGCACACTTTACAGGCAACATTCAAAGGCTGGATGGATATTATGTATGCAGCTATAGATTCTAGAAGGGTACAGCTTTCACACTGTTCAAGTCAAACTTTCAGACCACTTTCCAGTCATTTTTTTGTTCCTGATCTTTTTTTTCCTTTTGAATCTGTCACAGGTGGAGGACCAGCCCATCTATGAGGACAACTTGTACATGTACATCTACTTTGTCATCTTCATCATTTTTGGCTCGTTCTTCACACTGAACCTCTTCATTGGTGTCATCATTGACAACTTCAACCAGCAAAAGAAAAAGATAAGATTTATTTGTTTATGTACTTTTAATTGTTATTCTATTACATGCTTTACTTTTTGCCAAATTACTCCACTCACAGTATAAATAAATATGAGTATATTGTATATTGTATTGCACCCATCAGAAGAGTCAAATGATTGTAATTTTATACTATATTTGGATGAATAAAGGCCTCAATCCTTACAGATTGTAACCAAAAACTTTTTGTCCCTATACTTTGGAGGTCAGGACATCTTCATGACAGAGGAGCAGAAGAAATACTACAATGCCATGAAGAAGCTGGGATCAAAGAAACCACAAAAACCAATACCTAGGCCTCAGGTGAATATTGTTTTATACACTTTAGCACTTGGCAGGTTTTTCTATGTTAACTCTTAATATCTATTTCTCCATTTCCGTCCTTTCTCCTCAGAACCAAGTCCAGGGCATGGTGTTTGACTTTGTGACGCAGCAGGTGTTTGACATCTCCATCATGATACTCATCTGCCTCAACATGGTCACCATGATGGTGGAGACCGACGATCAGTCGGACGAGACGGAGTACGTGCTTTACTGGGTCAACTTCATCTTTATTGTGGTCTTCACTGGCGAGTTTTTACTGAAGCTCTTCGCACTGCGTCACTACTACTTCACCAACGGCTGGAACATCTTTGACGTGGTTGTGGTCATCCTTTCAATCGTGGGCAAGTATTCACAAAGGATTTTTATGCATTGAAAAAAAACATGTGGAGCAGCCTTATTGGAAATTACACTTAAAGGTCTGGTGAGAAACATGTAAGAAGGTTTATTGGCATAAATTTGTACGTATACTAACAATGTTTGCACAAGTGTATTATTAGAGGTATAAAAGGCGCTACAGTGGCCACCATTTTGCAGCACCATGTTTCTAAAGCTGCCCTAAGGAACAAATCAGACAGAGTGTGTGTTCCGTGTTTAGAAACTTTCTTTTAAACAATTAAGGTCAACATCTTTTTTATTATAAGAAGGCCACCATAAAATAAAAGTGCTAAGTAAAACCATATAAGGTTCTTTGGCTTGTCCTCATAGGAGAACCCATTTTGGCTCCAGGTAGAACCTTTTTTTTATAAAGGTTCCACCTGGAACCCTTTTGGAGGGTTCCACCAACAACCCTTTTAAAACCCTTTATTAAGGAAATGGGTTTTAAAGGGTTCTCTGGATAAAAATGGTTCTTACTGGAACCATTAGTGTTACCAAGAACCCTTGAAAAACCATTTCTTCGGGAAAGGGTTTTTTTCAGAAGCAAATGGTTCCAGGTAGAACCTCAGCCTCATTGTAGAAGAACCCTTTTGGAACCCTTATTTCTAAGAGTGTAGTGCCCTAACTTGCCTTGGAAGGAGACAGGGTGAATAGGGGTGAACTGCAGTCTCAACTTTAGATGTCATTAATTCTTACACAATGGAATGTTAATCTTCTTTACTTTTTTAGCTGTTAGTGAAAGTTTAAAGACTTCATCATAATATTTCTTTAGATATTCAGCTAAAAATAAACCCAAATGGTGAAATCGCAGATCAAAGACGATTGTACATTGCACTTCCAATGTGCTGCATTCTGTTGTTTCAATTTCTACAGAATACACAGAAATACCTCTGTGCTGCACACAGGAAGCAATTAGTTTTTTGACAAGACGGAGACAAAAGTAACATTGCACTAGTAAAGCAAGACTAGTTAGGACTACGACTGAAAACATGAAGCGCCTACGGAAAATAACCTGGTGGTTTAGTAGTTTGGCAGGATAAACCTTTCTTTTCCCTGCCAACCCCTGTGCTGCCACTGTGATACCACACAGATGAAGGACGCAGCATAATAATCTTACACTGTTTCTTATCATGAAGCCCAAACAGAGGCAAAATAATCACAAAAATTGTCCAAATTGAAACACTGTTTCAGTTATTTTGACTGTATCTTAACCAAACATATGTTGCATGTGTTTTTGCTCTTTTTTAACTCCAGGAATGTTTCTGGCTGACATTATTGAGAAGTACTTTGTGTCACCGACACTCTTCAGGGTGATCCGTCTGGCTCGTATTGGCAGAATCCTGCGTCTCATCAAGGGCGCCAAAGGAATCAGAACTCTGCTGTTTGCCCTCATGATGTCTCTCCCTGCCTTGTTCAACATTGGCTTGTTACTTTTCTTAGTCATGTTCATTTTCTCCATTTTTGGCATGTCAAACTTTGGGTATGTGAAACATCAGGCAGGAATCGATGACTTGTACAACTTTGAGACCTTTGGCAACAGCATGATCATTCTGTTCATGATCACCACATCAGCTGGCTGGGATGGGCTGCTTCTGCCCATTCTTAACTACCCTCCAGACTGTGACCCCACATTTGAGAATCCTGGCACTCCGGCGACAGGAGACTGTGGCAACCCTTCTGTGGGCATCTTCTTCTTTGTTATGTACATCATAATTTCTTTCCTCATTGTGGTCAACATGTACATTGCCATCATCCTGGAAAACTTCAGTGTGGCCACAGAGGAGAGCGCTGACCCACTCAGTGAGGATGACTTTGAGACCTTTTATGAGATTTGGGAGAAGTTTGACCCAGATGCCTCCCAGTTTATCACCTATGCCAAGCTTTCGGACTTTGCTGATGCACTTGAACACCCACTCCGAGTCCCCAAGCCCAACACCATTGAACTTATCGCCATGGACATGCCAATGGTGAGTGGTGACCGCATCCACTGCCTGGACATCCTGTTTGCCTTCACTAAGCGTGTGCTGGGCGACAGTGGCGAGCTGGACATGTTGAGGCAACAAATGGAGGAGCGTTTTGTGGCGGCCAATCCCTCCAAAGTCTCTTACGAGCCTATCACCACCACTCTGAGACGCAAGCAGGAGGATGTGTCGGTTAGAATCATTCAAAGGGCCTACCGATCCTACCTGGCTAGACGCGGCTTTGTCTGTAAACGCAAGCCATCCAGTAACAAAGTGGAGAACGGCGGGAACAATCAGGAACAAGAAAAAAGGGAGAGCACTCCCTCCACTGCCTCCCTGCCCTCTTATGACAGTGTAACAAAACCTGATAAGGAAAAACAGGATGACAACAATGAGGGCAAGGGGGGGAGGAAAGAGAAAGGAAGAAACCAAAAAGACATCAGGGAATCTAAATGTTAGAATGTTGGATTAATAACCACAGTAATAACAATACAAATTATAATAATGTAATTTCAAGCAGAGGAAACTCACTCACACAGATGTACAGATTATTTCATTTACAAGTCAGAAAAAATAATATTCAGTAATTTTGTTTACAGACTTCATTCTTATATTGATGCAGAGGGAAGCCACTTGGTCTGTCACAGCTTGAAGACTCTTGAACTTCTGTCAAACCTGTCAAAAACATAATCAGCATACTGTGCGACACTGTTGTATCTACCGATCCTAACAAAAGGGAATGAAAGCAGACATGGAAATGCCTGTTGCTCACTTACCACAGGTCTACAGATAAGACAAGTAACTCTATACCAGGATGTGGGGTGGAATGGAAAAAAAAAACACTAAGGGAACTCTGTGCCTGGATGCAAATAATGGATTCCTTCATAAGACTGTGTTGTCAAGGAAAACCAAGGCTTGCTGCTAGATGCTAAAGGACTGTCCTCCTAAAGCAGCCAGTGAGTGGTTCTGTGTCATTTAATGTGAGTTGAATAGCAGATAAGGAAATGACACTCTCTCTCTCTACAAGAGCAAACAGAGGGATGACTGTGAGTGAAAGACACAAATGACAGAGAGCGTTGGGAGTACTTTTTTGTTTTATTAAAGCTAGAACTTTTTAATTTGAGCAACAAAAATGCAAACAAGATGAATGAAAAAAGAACAATATTCAACATTTTGCCCATGTCACTTAACTCTTCTACTCGTTTTATCTTTGTTATACCCACATCAAAAATGCTTTTTTTACATGGGCTTTCACACCAATTGGTTAAGGGTCTGTTTATTATGGGGTCAACTCAGGCCAAGGGCTTACATTTACTCAGAAAGATTTCCAAACAAATACATAAATAATTGTGCTTGTTCAATGCATAGAAATGACTTGCATGATGGCATGTTTTGATCAGAAATCTTGCATGAATTATCATAGTCCACAAGACACTAATACTCAGACCACACCAGTGGCTCGACTGTGCGATCGAGACATTGTCAAAATTTGAAAGTTCAGAGTTACGAGTCAAATTTTGTTTAACAAAGATAAGTGAGGGTTGATCATATGAAATGGATCCGAAATTTTATCTCATCACGCAACACAATATAAAAATTACTATGTTCAAATGATTGCCTCTATCGACAGAAGAATGGAATATGTTGGTTAAATTAGTACCGACATGGTGGATCAGTGGGTGAAATCCAAACATTTATTTGCTGCTCTGGAGATGATTGAGTGTGTGAGATGTAGAAAATGGATGTTTGAGTCAATCGCAGAATTGAAATGTTTGTTAATTCGGACTCAAATGTTTTCAAGGGTGCAACACTTTGAAACTTAAAAGCTTATATTTATAATTTGTATGCACCATCTTATAATTTGTATGCACCATCTGCCTTTAGTTTTGTCTGAGCAGGGCATTTTTTTTGGGGGGGGGAGAGGTCCAACTGAGGGGTTCAAGTGGTTTTGGGGGATTTCACTGGTAAGGCAAACTCCTTTGAATTGCTGATGTTTCTCCATGGGTGAGAAGACTTCTGATTATGGTTGAGTTTACATCATTTGATGCCATATATTTACATGTGTTATTATGATTATTATTACTGTTGTTTTTTTGCTGATGTAAATTGAATGTTTTGTTGTGTGACGTGTCTGATTTGACATGATTTTAAAAGCCACACCTGAGATGATACGCTGAGGGAAAACGGTCCTGTGCTGGAACATATTGTTGAGTGTTAGAGCTGTGTCCTGTTTTAATGAGAAGCCGAAATTTATGAATGGGTGATGATAACATTGTGTGTGGAGAAGCCAAAGAGATCTGCCTTGTTATCCCTTGATGCCCTTTGTCAATGCAGTGGGATTGGGTGAAGTATGCCCTGCCCATTATGTTTTTTCGCTGTCATTATTAGACAGAGAGACCCTAGAAATGTATGCAATGCTTGAAAAATTCATCTGTTTTCTCAGGAGATAATATAGATGTACTATTGTGAGCTCTGCAACAAAATGCAAGTGAATGTGATGGGAGTATTTATGAAATCATGTTTTACTCTTTTGTGTTTTATGCCATGCTGATGGACAATGATCTCGGGCTGGCTGCCTCGTCTCTGTAGCCGCCTGGTCAGGAGCCAGTTTAGCGCTTCCTGCTTATGATGCCTAGAGCTATAGGGCTAGCATCTCAGTGAAATGGCAACATTTTTGCTCACTTGTAAAGGCGGCATTTATATCGCAAGCAAATTACATTTGTGTTTAAGTCAACTATGGACTGCAGTCTGGTCTCAATTAATGTCAGTAAACAGCAAAATAACAATGTTCACCCCCCGACAGCAGTTACAGATACAGGAAACACTGTGAGGAGATGTCATGAGAGTAAATTGGGATATGTTGGTTTGAGTAGCACACTGGATTCTTTGTGAAGCAGAAGTGGCATGCTCAGCAGATCGGCCCCTCATATTTTCACTATTTAACAACAACAACGTGTTCTCTGAGCCTCTCGTTTGCCATCTTTCTTCATCATGCTCTGCTGCATAACAAATACCAAATAACCAACAGAGCACTGGATGCTTTTTTTATGGTACTGTGAGCCGAAGCACCACATCCAAGCTTTTGCACTTCCTGTTGTGCAGTGATGTCACTTCCTGTTTATGAATAACCCCCCCCCCCCATCCCTTCTCAAGTTCCACAGTCTAGTTGCTGCATGAGATCTCCAAAATCAGTGTGGGTGTTAACTTGAACCAAATAAAACTCTGAATGATAAGCATAAAAGCTACTGCCGTCCATTTTCTCCAAGACAACCATGGATACACAGATGCGTATGACAGAAAGAAGCCTAAAAAAATTATAATTTTTTTTTTATCATACATTTGGTAAAACTTAAAATGAAAATAACTACCCTCCGGGCTATGTTCTATACGGCACAAACTGCAAAAGCTAAGAATGGACTTTTTAAGAAACTATAAATAATGTAATATATTATTTTAACGGCATGTGTAGTTTTTTGTAAATACATTATTACTTAAAAAACTACGGCTATTAATCTAACACTAAATATTAATAACCATAAATAGAATGGCTTCCAGCTGACACCCCTTGTCACACTTGTTAGGCTGTGACACTTTTGTTAGATGGAGTAGATTTTTTTGTTTTCGTTTGTTTTTGAGTCACTTTTCACAAAAAAGAGGGGAGTAAGCTAAAATAATCTATGTTAAAAGCAGAAATTGTATGTAAAACTGTATAAATGAATACGTACATATACAGAAGTGTATTACATATATATTATATATATATTCTTCATATAAAATATATATATATAGTATATATACATTAGAACAATGTCTATAACTCAACTCTCCTGTCCACTCCTTGCATTGAGGTGATAGCAGAAACACAGTTTCGATTGATCATGCTTTTTTTTCTGTTTGTGGTACGTTCAGAGAATAACCAAAACTCTGGCCGGCCCAGGATTTCTGCACAACATCGGGTACCAGCGTACAATGCATGGTGTTGTACTGGCTGCTTCTGAGAATTTTGGAGCCTGCTTTGGTGAGAGGATTGCACTACCAGCATACCCTTTTGTACACGTGTGAAGATGTCTTGCCCCTCGTTTCCTATATCGTACACACATACGTATTCAGACGCCTGCGTGCGCACACACACACACACACACACACACACACACACACACACACACACACACACACACACACACACACACACACACACACACACACACACACACACACAGTCACAGTCACAGCATACTCTCACACAGTCTTAGCATTTTGCAGGCCACACCTGGTGAACCAGTGTGCCCCAGTATGAGCTGCAGTTCACTTTGTATGACAAAATGTTTGCTCGTTTCAGCTCTAACCCTGCTCAATATTTCCACCTAACACACTGCTGCAGTTTGAAGTTGATCTTTTTTCCAGTTTTGTCTCTTTTAATAAGGGTTAGTCGTCTTAACTGTCTGTGTGTCTGTTTATGGTGCAATATCTCTTAACGGCACGTGCCTTTTTAGCTTCCTATTTAGTCTGTCAATAAAATCAGCAACGAGGATCTTGAAACCCATGGGAGTGAATCAAAACGGAGCACGATAGAAACAATGTATTGAGTTCAAAATTAACTTGTAAACTGAAAACTCACCACCTAGATTAGACTGTCTGGACTAACATCTTGTAGAGTCATGTAGTACAAGTGCTCTCTCTCTCTCTCTGTGTTCTGTTTACTGGCTCTCGAGCCCGTAAGAGAACAGCTTGCCTTCTGTTTTACACTTATGTTCATTTTCAAGTGTTGTTTTAACAGTCGGTATATTAGGCCATTTTTTTTGTAGCATGACTGAGATAAATTTCTTTTCTTTGCTGAAAATAGGCTAATGAAAAAAAACAACAAAAAAAAAAAACTTATGACTGTCATTATCTCTTGCCACTAATACAGTCAGAGAGAGAATGTGTGTGCACAACCACATGGGACAATTAAATGAGAATCAGTGAAAGAATGTCTTCATTTGAGCACGAATCTATTTCCAAACAATAAAGCAGCCTTCCAGTTACACCTCTGGCTGGTGTCGTTATTATTATTATTATTATTATTATTATCATTATTGCTGCGTTCATGTGATTGTGTTATGGTGCAAATGGCATTGAGAGGGCTTTACAAGTCAAGTGTATGTGTGTGCGCGCACTGAGACAGGGTGGGGGTGTGAGGGTGTGTGTAAGCAGAGACAGCACTGCAGTGCAGATAGATGGATGCAGTGGCCTGGGCTGAGTCAGCAGCATGCTCCCACTAGGCTCAGACTGTACAGTGCACTAAAGAGCACCTTCTTTCCCAGAGCTAGCGAGGATGGGAGAGAATGAGCCTATGCAAGGAGATGAAAACCCAAAATTAAAGAACAATGAACAGGCATACACTGAAAAAAGAAAGAAAAAGAGAGAACAAAAAAAGAGCCAGCGTTTTGCTTGTGTTTAGCTTTGGATTTATCCTCCACCTCCTACCAGCACTGCATGCATTGAGAGTGCATCGCTCAGTGTGTACAGTTTACAGCTGTATCTTTCAGTATAATAACCCATATTATACTATTCACATTCGACTGCTTGGAAATGTATGGACTATTCTTAGACACTAAAAAAGCAGCTGTTAAAAAAGCTGTTATAAAATGTTAATTTAGATTTATGAAAATATTGATTTCTGTATGGCAATGAAAATGTGTGGAATATTCTCTGTGCTGCACATGCTCCACTGTCTTATTCCCTCATTTGAAAGCAGGGTTTAGTTGCAGAGGTTAAGTAGGATGTTGGTGTGATCTGACGGTGTGTTAGAGTCTGAGGTTGGGACTGGGATTGTGCGAGGGAAAGTGGGGGGAAGGATGTGTGTGTGTGTGTATGTGTGTGTGTGTGTGTGTGTGTGTGTGTGTGTGCGTGTGCGTGTGTGCGTGTGTGTGTGTAAAGCTGTAAGAGATACAGAGGGAGATTGTATGTCTTCAAGAAATCAATGTAACATGTAATCTGCAATATTGCTGATCATGTATCTGGGTGAGGTAGTGGTTTTCTTTCCTTTTTTCACTCACTGTTTTTTTTCCATTTTGATTCCTTCAGATATGCAGAAAGACGGAGGTTAGAGAAATAATAATAATAATCATAAAACATCTTTACTTTATCATTCAAGTGAGAGTCGAGGGAAAGTGGTCTCAGACTTTTCAATTGCATTATGCTTTACTTTGTACAAAGGTGCATGAGGTGCATGTCTGTCTTGGGTTCATGACATTTCAAAATGGAGTCCGCTCTGTTGTTTTCACAGAACTGGAGGAGAATCATTGTAAATAAATCCTATTCCACCCACGTACATAGACTCAACCCCGGCTTTTGCTTTCTGCGCTTCATAGAATTGCAATATAGAATTGCTTCATGTTTTTGGTCTTGTGGCATTGGTTTTGCTCAGCTCTGCCCCTAGAATTGTCTGTAGATATCAAAGTTGATATCTCATGTACTGTTTGTTACTTGTGTGTTCACAAGCCTCTCCATCACTAAGTGCCTCTATTGACTTCCCATAGATATCTAACGCCCTCCAGTGGACCTGAGGAAAATGACAACCATGTAGCTTCCCCAAGTAGTTTTATTGTTTCATTCCAGAAGGTCATCTCTCCATAGTAAGATTGTCTCTGTGAAAATATAGTTTTGCAGCCCCACACTCCCCATACAGCATATTACATCACCACCACCATTCGGCAAAAACCTGGAAAACCAATGCTGTAGCGAAGACAATAAAACAAATATTATACTCACAAGCTGCCATGGTGTTCCTTTTCTCTTCACTTTTTTAAATAACTAGAATAATAATGACACCAAATGTGTAAAGATATTAAAATTAAAATTATTATTATTATTATTATACAAAGTGAAATTCATCCAGGTTTTGCAAAAGTTCCATAATTAATTTGTATGCATTTCTGCTTGGTTTTATTATGTTTTTCTGTTGCTGTTGTTTTTTTCCAGTTTCTCACCATTCTCACTCTGTTCAGTGTGTCATTGTACTTCTTAAAATGACCCTCTAGGTGTCGCTGTTAAACGTAGTATCTGACATTGTGAGTTGAGAAGAGCCTGTGTTGTGAATATCACAAGGGCAGAGGGACAATGTGCAGCTTAGATATATAAGTGTAATTTTATCACAGCCTTAAACGTGTCCAAAGTGACTGATCTCAGTGATTATAGGTCAGTAAATGGAGGTTAAATATTTGAACAGCTGGTCTAGTGTTGGATGCCAGGAATGTGGTGCGAGGCGTGTTTAAAATACAGTGAAGATAAGTGAAGTCTGCTTCGCTGTTGGGATGTTGCTGCAGGGTTTGAGTCACCAAGACAGAGAAAACAAAAGTTTGAGACATCTGTCACACGCCAGCACATGCCCTCTGCCCTCCAGACAATAACGCTGTGATAGGAGGTGTCCAGAGGAAGAGGGTCAGGTCAGGATCTTCGTCAGTCCTTTTATTCTATGCTCTCTTATATAAATGTGTGTGTGTGTGTGTGTGTTGTATAAAGAGCTATTCCTTGGGTGGTCATTATTTTATTCCCATTTATTTTCCTGACAGTAAAATGGCATTATATATTTGACATATTGTATATTTATGTAAAAATAAAGCCAACAGGGACACATGTTAGGGTTTCATCATAGTATATTTTAGCAAAAACTGAGGACAATCAAACCTCAAACATTTTTGATTTTCACAGACAAAAAGACAGTCAAGGTTTTTTTTTTTTTTGTTATGATATCTTCATTTCCATGACACGACAAGGTCTTTTGTGAGGTAGACAAGAATTCGATACGTTGCTTAAACTGGCTTGTGAGATGACATGAAATAAATATTTCAATGCACGTCTTCAGAATGAGGTAGAAATGGTCACAGACAATGTACAAGATACAACGAGGAAGGTACACCTGAATCACAAAGGTAACACTGAATTTCAATTCTTGATCTGCTGGACAAACTCAACTCCACAGAATTCCATGAGCAGGAGGAACAAAAAGAAACGGCAAGCACAGTTGTCTGTCGTTGTGCGTCGCTTCGTGTGGAACACATTCTTTATGTGGTATTGAAGAGCATTCAATTGTTGAAGCTAAGCGCTTAAGATACTTTAAAAAAAACTGGGTTTAAGAAGAAATTTCTATGTTTAAAATGAATTAATCTGTTTTTATTATTATTATTATTATTATTATTATTATTATTTTTATTATTATTCAGCATAATGTGAAGCAAAATCAGCTCCACTGACTGTGCTTCAAAAAAGGGACATCAAGTACTTTTTCATCACACTGATTTTTTTTGCATGTCAGCCTTAAGCCTATTAATGAGGGGGGTGGGGGGTTCATTCACTCACATAGGCTTTTAGGCAGGACTTGATTTTGCACAATAAATCTGTATGGCACAATTTATGAAATAGTGGTGCACCAAACCGACAACTTGGAAAAAAAAAAGAAGCTTCAGAGTCGTGACTGTACATATTTTCTGAGAGTGCATCACTTGTTTATGTTCCCCATAATTAGCTCCTCCCTTCTTCATGCGGTCAATTCATTAAAGCTAAATTCAGGTTCATTGACATGTCGTCAAGTGAAAATACTGACATGGGAAACAGAAACCAGACACTAGAGCATATTTCCATACTGTAGCACGTCGAGGTCGTGTGATATGTCAAACATTGTCCACCAGGAGTGCTTTGTTTTGACTTTTTGCCCACAAAACAATTCCCCCACTGCTAACTACACTAACACTTAACATGTCATTCATTTCTCCATCAAAAACCTATAAGAGAATTACATCTATATATGAAGAAAATATGTTTCATATATCTAAAAACATAATTGATGTACATTATGGCATGTATTGTCCAAAAAAAAAAATCTGAATTACATTCAACATTTCAGGCCATGATACAAAAACCTCAAGTTTAAATTCCCCAGAGCTACAAAGCAATGTGTTTACATGCATGTGTGTGTGTGTGTTTATTCTACCGCTAGTATCAAAGGCCTTGTAAGTTCATCATTTCCCTGAAGTTTTCAGAGTATCTTTTTCATCGACGACAAAGCCATGGCTTCATTTTTCATCTTTCTCCGTAAAGCTCCTTACAAACACCTCACAGTAATAACATACATTCTTATTTCATCGTTCTGAGGTAACAATATTCTTCCTGAGTATTCAATAACACAACTTATAAATCATCCTTTTGAGAGGCAAAGGTAAAGAGAATGCATATTTAAAAAAAAAAAAAAAAAAAAAGGTAAATCCTAGAAGACAAGCAGGTAGATCTTCACGACGAATGTAACATTGAGGTTCTCACTCGGAAACGTTGAACTTAAAGGACGACTTAAACCTGCACGCCTCTCAGTGTGGTCTGTGCATACGAACAGGCTTAACCACCTTTAAACTGTTTGAGAGCGGAATAAAGCATTTTTACTTAAGGTAAGTTTGTAAATGTTTATATCTTGTAATGTTGGAAATATAATAGACAAAATATAGACTGGACCACGTATTATTATTTAGACTCTTATGAAAATATACCTGTTCATTTTAGGATATAAATCTGCATGTAAACAACATCCTTTTCAACATGATCTGCGTATACTCTGTATACTGTCTCTGTGTGAATGCTAAATACATTTAAAAACATTAGATTTCTCCACTCCTTCTTTCTCTATGATAAAACTATTTGAATGGCAGCTTCACATATGCTTGTTTTTGTATTAACAGGATCTAAGTCAACGAAAGAGAGAGTGTAGGAGCAGAGCATGCATCAGGTAAAGAATGAAAGAGTATGTATACAGAAAAGCAAAAAGGAGGCTCAAGGCCAAGTGACACAGGCCTTGGCGTGAGCTGTGTAAAGCAGCAGTGATTGTGCTAATAGAAGTAGCATCGCTATTCCAGTTATTGCTCTCCTTAGTTTTTTTGGTCAGTAATGATTTCTGTGGTGCGGTCGAACACATATATTGCAGTCAAAGGCCCTTTTACAAACATAACGGCCACACATAATTACACTGATTTCTAAATCTGCAACATTGCAGTGCCGTCACCACAGTAGCAGAAAGGAAATAAATAGGATCCTGAGAGAAACAGACACTCATACATATAGACTGCCTTAATATATCTGTCTATGCAGAGAATGCCTCAACCTCACCACCTAAGACTTACCTCAACCATACAGGGCAAACAGCCCATGTGAATCTTTGGAAAAAATACAAATGATGAAAATGTTAAAGACGCACAGTAAAATCTACTCTTGTGCCAGCTTGTCTAGTGAAATGAAACCTTTCTTTGACTAATCCGATGCTATTACCCCAAATCTCTCTGGATTAAGAAACCTGGAGCGAGGGAATCCTCTCCAATGGCAACTGCGAATGTCAGCGGCCTCCAGCAGGGTCCTCAGATCGAGTGTGTGCTGCAGGGATCTTCAGAGACATTCTCTGCTGCTGGGGAAAGTTGTGCTCTGCTGACACACTCTCTCCTGCTAGACCGGATGGTGGGCTGTACTCCCCTGGACCACCATATGGGGGCGACATCAGGGGCTTTCCAGGTTTGAACGCCTGTGATTCGGAGGCAGAGCTGCTCATATCGTAGCCGTTGCCGTGCCCGTTGCCGTGGCCTTTGCTGTGACCGTTTCCATGGCCGTTGCCATACTTTCTGTAGCGGGAGCCCTCCACCTCTGCTCCCTCCTGTCCCTCCTCTGCCATCTCAAAGGCCTTGCGTTTCAGTGGTCCTCCTGCCTCAGAGCTCCCACCAAGCGTGTGCGCTGCGTAGCTGTAACTGCCCCCCACCATGGTGGGCCTAGGCGCCAGAGGAGTTGGGGCATTAATCCCAGAGGGCAGGTAGGAGGCACTGGGGTGGCTGTATCCAGAGGACAGGCTGCTTTGAGGGTAGCAACCAGGAGGGTAGTTGTAGACAGGAGTGCTGGCGCTGTAGCTGGGTACTAGGGTGGGTGCTGCCTGCAAAGAGTGTAGATTGGCAGGGGGAAGTGCTGCACTCGGGTTAGGGCAGTATCCTGAGGACAGGTAGGTGCTGTTGTAGGAAGGAGGGTATTCCTGAGATGACGGGGCGCTGCAGGAGCCAGCACCACTGTAACTTGGCTCAGAGGCCAAATTACTGCTCACTACTGTTACACTTCCTGTGGCTGGGATGCCCACAGACGTGGCACCCACTTTTGTGCCAGTTATTGCCTCAAGTCCAGGGTAACACTCCATGCCCTGACCCAGAGCCCAGGGCTCAGATTCAGTTTTCAGGAAAGTCTCTGAGTAGGCTGCTGGAGTGGGGCGTTCGTAGGACAGCTCCAGTCCAGAATACTTTTCGGCATAGCGTTTAAGCAGAGAAGAAGCAGTGAGGGCTGATATGTCGTCACTGGCCCATGGGTAACCTGCGGGGGCATAGCCACGGCGAGCAGCTGTAGTGTAGGGGTCGTGTTTGTGGGCAGAAGGGGGCGAAGTGGTGGAGGTGACATCGAGGTGCTGCTCAGGCCACTGAGATAAGGGGGCAGCGTGCTCCGGAGACCAGTGCATCTTCAACAGACCTACAGAGAACAAGACCAAAGTGGACATGTTTAAGTTATATATTTAAAACATTTTGTCTCAACCAGTTTGAGGTCATTTGCCCTAGTGTTGTGTCGGTCATGAGTGATTCGTTCGAAAGTATGAATCATCTGAATGAACGACTGGGATCACTTCATGAACTGATTCGTTCCTTTCTTAGTTTAGTTGAGCTCAGTGCGCCGAGCAGGGAGGGAGTCACTAGTAAGAAGAACTGTTTCTGTTGTGCTGCTGTGATTCGTTCGCGCTGTCAGTCACTGACTCAGTCATGATTCGCGAAAGAACTGACACACAGAGCTGGTGATCGAGTGAACTGTGGCTGTGGACGTGAATCTCGCGAACGAACTGAGAGCTGGTGAACTGTCGCTGTGGACGTGAATCTCACCAACGAACTGACACACAGAGAGCTGGAGAACTGTGGCTGAAGAACGAACTGACACACAGAGAGCTGGTGTACTGTCGCTGAGGACATGAATCTCGTCCACGCTGTCACTCACTCGATGACCTGCGGCGCGAACGTACTGCACTCAGTGAGGAGGTGAGTCATGTAGCAGGGCACTGGGCTCCTGCTTAGCACCGAACGATTCGGTGAACAAATCTTATTTTAATGAACTGATTCAAGTGATTCAGTATACTCAAATGAACTGCCGATCCCATTACTAATTTGCCCTGATTTAAATATTTTACCCATCTTTCACCCAAAACTCACCACCAAGCTAAATGATTGGCTTCATGAATATTTCCTCGCATAATCACGTCGGCAAGTGGACTCTTTCCCGGAATCATGTCAGTGCTTAGCCAATGGTTTTCTAGACATTCTCATCCAAGCAGGGGACAACTGTTCTAATCTTTGTATGAGGCCGACAACATAGCCCCCAGCCTGGTCTCTACGGCGATAAGCCCCTATCAGCCAGCGCACTGCACTCTGCCTTTGCCTCTCTCACATTGGGGCCATTGTTCTTAGTCCACAAAGCCACCCCCACCGAGCGTGTGATCTAATTCGGCCAAAACCTCAGGGGTCTGCTGGACAAGGAGGTGAAAGAAGGCGGGGTCAGGGTGTAGAAGGAGATTGGAGGACTTCTTTAAAATATCACACAAGACACCAACATATCTGGGAATACTGTCACAAATGTGCCAATCTGGCAGTCTGAAAAAGTCAGATTTCCACGTGTCATGTGTGATCATACATGCACAATTACACCAACAGACTAATGCACTGGTTTAGTGGTTGTGGGCTTGTCTTTTTGAACTGGCATTAGGCTGACATTCCAGACATTGCAGAGTATTATTAAACTGTCTTGACCCCAGGCCTGGACCAGAGGAAGAAGCCAAGGCCTTGATTTCCTTGAGTAAGACAGTCCTATGGCAGTTAGGGGTGTAAGAATATATCAATACCCCTAAAATATTTCAATATTTTATGGTGTGATAAGTTATCACACCCCTGTATTGGGATATGGATGATTTTGCAAAGATTCTTGCTGATACACAGGCCTTATTACAGTGAAGTGTATTGTATGCTATTGATACACTGGTGCCATCTAGATTACAATATATTGGGTAAATTATCCTTCTGTTACCCAAGAAACAAACACAAAGATTTATCTCTGTTGTGTTAAGTTAAAAGCAATTGGTGATTGGTAGTGAAGTTGTGATTGTTTTACTGATTCAAAATGTCTGATTTTACAGTTACTCTCTATCACTGCTCCATTCAAAACCACTACTAAGATATTTTGCAATTTGTCTCAGAAAAGCAGGAACGGATAGAAATGTGTCGGGATTTACAAGCTCACACGTCTGGTCTGAAACTGTCTATATGTGAATTATTTCAGGTCTTGTCACATGTCCTCTGGGACCACCAGATGGACCTCTAAACGGTCCACATGTTGATCCCTAAATGAAATGATCCTTCAGCCCAATAATCCCGTTCATCCAATCCAGGGATCCCAGTGCTCTCGACCGGTAAAGGCCCCTCCCTGGACCAGAGAAATCCCTGTGCTCCAGGGAATTCATCACAGTACAAGAGAAAAAACTAACATGAAAAGCAAAGGGTAAGGAAAAAGTTACCCTATATTCCCATCTGACACTAAGTTTGCATTTTACCTCTTGCACCTAACACTGACAAAAGGATGTTTATTACTGACCTTTACAGCTAATCTACATATATTGTATTATAGAATGACAAGGCAAGTGCAGACATCTTGTCACTATGAGAGCCGTAAAAACTGAAGTAGTACTGGATGTTTGAGAAAACCTGTGCTCAGGAGTCCAATGTTCATTCACCTGGACAACTCAGGTTATAATGATAAAAATGACCTGGAAATTAGCACAGAACTCAACAGAGGAAACAGTAGATAAGTTGTTCCTTTAGTTGGTCTTTTTTTCATGAGCTACACACATATTTAAATTGAAATTAAGCTACAGTGCACTGCAGTGTGCATCTATAAAATGATAGATGAGCCACTGAAAACAGCCGTGGTCACAGAGGAAAGATGTGTTAATCATGCTTTGACGTCTATAACTTAATTATTTAACAACGTTTTCTCACCCAATCTCAATTAACTAAATCTGCCGTTCCGGCTCTGTGCTATATTTGATTCATTTAATTGAATTTAACGAACAAACATACTCTTTCTTCTCTACCCTGCCAAACAAGACTTGCCTGTTGTTGTCTGTCTGGTCGCAATAACTAAACTGAAAGATTTCAAGAGATATATGAGCAAAGTTCAAAGTTCAATCACTATCAGCAGAATCTAAAAGAGTTAAAAGCTAGTATTTCCACACATACTGAAATCCAGTGCTCGCCCATGCACAACAACCACAGAGACACATTCAGGACCTTCAGACTGATACTCACTTGGCATGCTGATCGCAGACATGAGTCAGTCATTTGCCGCTTTACCTTTAATATACTCCTCACACCCGGTCTTCACCAGATAGTCTATAATCTATCTACAACATGTTTGAGTGCAGTGGTCAAAATTAATCCTTGTCAGAAATTTTAGCGGAAGAATGCGAAAACTGCGCAGGATCACACTGAGATCAGTGAAATAAAGAGTCTGGATGAGTTCTGGACCAGACTGAGAAAACCAGACTAATGAAGGATTAGAGCACACAAGGATTATGTCAGTGTCAGTGCTTGGCGACAATCTGACAAGAATTAAAGAATCATCTTACTCCTTATCCTTTCAGTAAGCCTGTAATGCAGTAGATGAACACTTTAGTCTGAGTTTATACAACAACAAAAAACTATTCTACAATAACAAATATGATATTTCTCGAATATAAATAAAAATGATAAATATATGGCGACTTATTCCTATTGTCAGTTACAAGGGTCTGAATTAGGAATTAGGAAAAGACGCATTTAAATGCATGGAAAATGAAAAATCTGGTCTCACTTTGATTTCTTTTTTAAGAATTGGAGTCTGAAACATATGACTGTAGATGTTTCCTAAATACACAATATGTGTATTTGTATCACACTATGTATTTTGTAGGCAGCTTGTATGTATGTTTTATTTAATTTAATTTACTATATTTTGTTTGTGTAGGCTTAAGTGGTTGTATTTGTGCCTTAAACTACGCTGTCTTGGCCAGGACACTCTAACTCTTTCAGTTTCAGTTTTTTATTCCTGGCTAAATAAAGGTTATTATAATAATAATAATAATAATGATGATGATGATGATGATGATAATAACAACAACGACAATACTAATAATAATAGTAATAATAATAATGGTAAGAAGAAAAAGAATGTTTAAAGACAATGTAAAAAGACTTCGATCTTCTCCCCTTTTGAATGAGGAAAAAAAAAAATTGAAACCCTACTCATTATATGATAAATAACAAAATGAATAAAATGACAAGTATTTACACATCATTTATCCCTCTATGAACTGTCAAGGGTCAAGACTTTCACATGGGCTGCTTAAAAGCACTGTTATTTTACAGAAAAATCACACAAAAAATGTGTGTAATTGCTGGGATTGATTAAAAAACCTCTTACTGTTCCTGAGTGCTGCAGCCCTAGACATCTGTGTTGTAGAGAAGATATTAGGGAGCAGGGTTTGGGTATTAGGAGGGATGAGTGAGGGAGCCCCAAACACTAATCTTGCATCTCATGCTTGGGGCTTGGAAACACCCGTCCATTCTTGGCAATGCTTGGCTTACCAAGAGACAAAGATGAGCACTAAGCCGGCTTGCTACTATGACAGTTTTCCTTAATCATTGTGATTATCATACTGTCAACCAGAAGACCAGCAGTGTTTCCTCTGGATCTGTCCTTCATCTTTTCAGCAACTGGGTGCGTATGAATGGAAAGATAAAACCATGGAAACAGGAAAATAAAAGGAGGTCAGACCACTCATCTCTCAGTACAACTGTACACTTGTTGCATATGACTATTATGTAACATATATTACTATTATAACACTGTTCCTACACATGTCCATTTTAAATGATTTGTAACTCTCCTATGGCTCCGTGGGCTGTTAAAATGCAGTCACACTTTTCGTCTTGCAACATAAATTTAAAGCCTGACAAACACTACTGTAAGAAGGTGCAACATACATTTAGAATATCCCTTCATACAGAGAACATTTAATGCAGTCAGGACAAGCAAGAAAACGATTACACAAAACAATCGGCTAAATGAAACTATCTGATGAAATGATCTACCATGTCCACTTTCCAATGAGTGGATCTGTATTTGGAATCATTTGTTTTTGTTCATTGTTTGCTGCATTTTTCCCCACGTAATCCAGCTTCAGTCACAAATATCACACTCCTACCTCCAGAGGTTTAGAGGTTTCATATGTTGTTAAATATCTTTGTTAATGTCATGGCATGTTGACTGGCAGATTAGGTACAGGTAAGCAACTGAACCTCCTCAGCCACTGCTTCCTTACCCAGACTTGTCATCTATCCTTTAATTCAGAAAATGTGTTTCAGCTGGACCTCAGAATCAGCTGTATTTGTGTTTATTTTATGTAACAGGCAAACGTGGGTTGCAGTTAGAACAAACTCCTGTCACTTATGAAGGCCCAATTGTTTCTATCTATGCAGACAATATAGACACCTGGAGTAAGTGAGATGTTCATACAAAATCATCCTCAAAACTAAGTTCAGATTTATCCTTCAGTAACCAAAAAAATGCCTAGAAGAAGGAACATCATGTCACAGTGGCAGTTCTACAAGATCATCTGAACAGCCAGTTTCATACTTTGACTAAAAGTAATGCTTAAAATAAGAATGTTACAAAGTAATTACGGTTCTGGCCACAGAAAAGGCCATGTGCGAATTGTAGCGAGGAGAATTTTAGCACTACAATTATCTTCACTGCATAAAAAATAACAAATAAGTGAAGAATTAATGAGAGGAGTAAGTAAACGTAAGAATCCAGAGCAGACCAATCATAATAATAATAATTCTTGTTGTTGTCACATATCTGAAGATGTCCATGTAAGCCAATTTCTTCTCTTTGTAAACATAAAGAAACATAATCACCTCCTGTGATCTGACCAGAGTGGGGGTGAGGTAAATTTACTATGCTGTGATAACCGCCCCCCCCCCCCCCCCTCTCCTGTCCATATCATGATAGAAACTGTAATGCTACATGGCAACTCAAGGGCCACTAAACAGCAAAATAAGCACTATATAAAAACCTATTTTTGTGGGGACATTTTGGCTGTTCCTCACAACCTTAAAGAGCTTTTTGAGTGTTAGAACTGGATTTGGGTAAGGGTTAGATTAAGGATTGGGGTTAGGTATTTTGTAGTGATGGTTAGGGTAAGGGGCAAGGGAATGGAGTGTTTGTATCTTTAAGGGTCCTCATGAAGATTGCAGTACAAGAATGTGTGTGTGTATATGTGTGTGTAGGGTCCTTGTAAACAGCAACCGGATCGATCTAATAAAGAGATGGACTAAATGTGAGTGACCCTCTGAGCTCTCTGTCAGGCCGTCAACAGACTCCACTAAAAACAGTTTCGGTGCCAAAACCATTTTTCCGTCGTGAGTAATATCTTTTTTTCTATATTCAGAAAATGTAGATAACCACGTTGTTTTTTCCTTAAAGGACTGTACATAAACATATGTTTTCTGTGCATCGGTGGAGGTCAGTTTGACTCGTGGTCCAATGCATGGTCAGTATG
Source organism: Microchirus variegatus (assembly GCF_963457635.1). Lineage (NCBI taxonomy): Eukaryota > Metazoa > Chordata > Actinopteri > Pleuronectiformes > Soleidae > Microchirus > Microchirus variegatus. The sequence continues at coordinate 22,096,785 of NC_139808.1, forward strand.
AGTAATTAGAGGTTAATTAGATGAAAGTACATGTGGGGGAAGGGGCTGCCTGGAATGGGATTTGGGGGTTGTGGAGCATCAGAGGTGGCTGGCTGGCAAAAATCACCCTTGTGAAAGGTCCTCTGTTAGTGCTTTTACTCCACTCACAATAAACAAAGGCTTACATTTCCTGAGGACGAACAGACACGCTCCAAGATGCACTCCTTTGGTTCAGCGTTTAGTTTCAGCTGGCCAACAGGCACAGGGACTCTTGGTCATCTATCGGATGAGTCAAGTTGCTGGAATGCCAGGAATCTAACCTGAGATCTATTTGCAAAAGCACATATCCTCTCCTTACGCTCAACACACACTGTCCACTCTCTGGCTGAAGGAAGGGAGGGAGAAAGTAGAGAGAGAACATGCTTACTAACAATGCTGATAAATGACCTTATCTGCTGTTTACACATTACTAGCTAAGTATTAGTTAAGAGTTATTTCACACCACTGCTTGGCAGATCAATACAGAACACATCAGCGAGGAAATCTTACGTGAGCCTGTCAGGATTCCTGCTCACTGGACAATGGACATGCATGTCCATCCAATATGTGCCTTACAGGGTAAATGAGGGTTGGATTGTTATGTAAGCAGTGTCCACAGTCTAAAATGTTTAGCATGAAGCCAGTGTGGAGGAGGAGGACACCCCCTGCCTTTCCCCTTCCCCCTTTACCCCAGGCCTGCACAGTCCACCGGCCACAGTCAGCTTTCAGCCAATCAGCTACTGTACCATATCCAAACACGCTTACACATATCCCGAACCTGCAACTCATTTTTAACTCCACATCACATGAAAACACACATGGCACCAAGTCTCGCCATGGATTTTTCACTCTATACTTATAGGCAGTTGCGTTGAATTATCTCTAATCAAGAGAAATAAGAACACTTTTAATAATTATTCTATTACACTTTCACTCATGTTTTGTTCTGCCTCTTCAGACTCCTGTCGCCCTCTCTCTTTCTCTCCGTGCTTCAGTAAAGACAGGACTGTGTGTTCAACCCTGTGTGGTCAGTTTCCCCTTCCCCCACTCCTTTAGCTCACACACATGTGGCAGAGGCTGAACTGGCCCCTCTTTGCTTATTGTGTCCACTCATATATCAGGCTGCAGCTGACCAGTCCCTCCACATGTCCTCTCCATCTGCCCTTCACTTTGCTCTTTCTCTGTCATTTCACCAGCAGCAGCACGGGTCTTCAATATAACACCTAATGAGGATCTGAGGTGTGCTACAATTTGCTTAACAAGCTCTTCTGATGAGTATGGAGGACTAATGAGTGTGTGTATAAAAGGCACAGGGCGACGTTTATGTGTCCCTCAATGCGGGACTAATGAGGGGTTGTTGACATCAGGTTACTAAGAATGTGCCTTTTACTCATAGAGTGGCTTCAGTGACAACTGATAAATGGTGACATCTGCTCATCCCTCTATTCATGACACACACTATCATCATTAAGGACCGAGCACATAATGAGGCAAGGGTGACTGCTGTGATTGCTTGTTTACTTGTTTGTGTGAAGCAAGAAATTGGTCAGTGTAGTCAAAGTTTCTGTGGGAAGAAATTTGAAGAAAGAGAGAGTCCTTTTTTGAAGAAAGGAATGTGACACACGCACGTTACTAAAACTCCTGCCTAGTGAGAAAAATCCTGTTGTCTGTTCTTTGTGTCCATGCCTTTTTATGCGTTGTGTTGCTATTTGGAATTCAAAATACACTGTGCAGTAAATCCCTGTTGCATTATTCCAGTCAGGTTAGCATTGTAATCCTGTTAAAGCTTGGCCTAATCAATAGCACAGGCAATCAATATAAGCATATTCATCAGCCTGGAAAGCAACCTCCCATGTTTAGCATACATCCAAACTGACACCACTCTCACTTATCTGCTACGATTCATATGATTTTATCCATCTACATATTGCAGCTGCAGAAATATCTGTCAGCAGAGATAACAACATTATATATTAATGTTATAACAAATATTATAACAATTCACATTTAGGACATGGAAAAACAGACAATTGGTATGTTTCCATGCACACTTATGCTGTTCAATGGACTATTGTCCTTGTCCCAGTAAACAAGCACAAACAGGGAATCGGTTTATTGAATGAAGTGCATCCACCTTCGCTCCACATGGCGGCAACGTGGACCTTTCTCCTTGTTAGTATTGGGCAGCTTTTGGTTTTCCCTTGGAGCTAGTTGTTAGCATGTCGAGCCACATTCAGTCTTCCTTCCATCCATGAACTTAAATATTCTTTAATAAGCTTGGAACATAATATCGGTCTCCTCATTGTCCAACAAATGTACTGGTCTGGATGTGAGTGTTAGTCCTACTTTGAGATATTTGATATAGTACAATATCGACTGGGCGAACATGTATTTTAAAAGAAATTTTTTAACTGACTGAACACTTTCTTTAAATTTGCTCAATGCAAAGCCTGAGGACTCAGCTGTTAAGTCCATTAGCATATTTGGCTTCTCAACAGGACTTCTTTGAGACCCCCCCTCCCTCAGCCCCTCGCCTTCCTCTACACAACCACAGGAGTTGAATCCTGGACAAAAGAAGGGGTCAAAAGATAAGGTGTGCAGGAAAACAAGACTATAGGCGAGCTGCGTCAGTCTTTTACACATATGTCAAAGACCTGTGACCACATGTAATTATTATGCCAGGCCACTCAGTGTATACACATAAAAATAAGCTCAGTGTGGACTTACTGTATGGGGTGACAGGACTGAGCATTCTGCAGCCCTGGCCCCCAGGTGAAGAGGACAGGGACCAGGTCCACTTGATGCTAGTGAGAGCCCAGCTGCATGCTGTGGCTCGTCCTTGGGCTACTGCTTCTCCACTTGCTGCTGCTGCTGGTTGTGGTGGTGAATGTCAGGCTTCTGGCTCGGCTAGTGACTGTCCTCCTGCACCCCTCCATGGTTCATCTCAATCTTCAACACACACTGCCAACTGAAGAACGCACACATGCCAGCGTCAGAGTCAACAGATGGGATGTTTATTGATGTCAAAGACACGTTAAGGACATTTGAGAAATTGTCAAATGCAACCATTGAGAAGCTGAGCTCACTTTTAGTTCATACTTTTTCCTTTTAATTAGTTCATTGTGATGGAAACATAAAGGATATACATGCAAGAGCAACCTGATGTTGCCTCTCATGCACTCTCAATGATACTTTTCTCACTCTTTCCTTCTATACATTCAGTGCATGTGTGAGAGGGCTTTTACCCTCTGGCCACTAAACTGCATGGCCGGCAGAGACAAGTCTCTAATTCTTTGAAGCCACCTATGTTTCAACACCACATCGGCAGGGAGAACTTTGTACAGTGTGCAGAGCAACACTGCTCTGCTGTCTTCGAAAGTGCATAAGGAAAAACGTGGAGAATTGGGTGTGGAGGAAAACAGTGTTTGTGAGTTGATATATAGATGATAAACTACCTAGAATGGCATGCATATTGTAAATATATGAACACACTATGGTATGTGCACATGTGGTGAGCACAAGGGAAAATAAATGAAAGACATTTCTTGGACAAGACGAGAGAGAATGGAAACAGACAGGAATGTGCAAGAAGCAGTGGAATCATTATAATTTCTGTTGAAAGGAGATGAAAACAATATTGTGTTTTTCCAACAAGTGAGCAAATGACTACTGACCTGATCATGCCTGGATCAACTCGATGAGTGGCTCAATTTAGATAGTAATCCACTATTCCACAAAGCTTAACAGAGGGAGGGAGCCAACAGAGATTTGTGTGTGAGAGTGTGTGAGGCTCATACTCTGTTCTGGGACCCTATCCTTTGCTCCTACACTCCCTCACTCACCCTTCAGCTACCTCCTCCCTTGCCTGGTGACAACAGAGCAGCACATACATCCCCTCCCCCAACCACACCACCCCTCCCCCTCCTTCTCCCTCTCTTTTGTTCAAACTATTTCAGCAGGAAGGAGAGAGAGAGAAAAAGTGACCTATCATGCCATGTCAGAGAAGAGCCTGTATAGCAGTGCTCTGTGTGTGTGATTTCAGAGTGTGTGCTCTTGCATGCCCTTGCGTATGATCTCATGTGTAATGCGCGTTTGATTTGGAAACTTCTACTCATGGATGAACACATGGGGGGCATGCACACACTCTCTCGTGTAAAAGAAATAGAGCATTTTCTCCTTCACTGATCACATGAGAAGTTCAGTTATTGTCAATGACTTCTATTGATCTGGTACATTGATCTTAGTAATTTTGGGAGGGTGGGGTTCAAGCAACCAATTCCTGTGGTGACCCATCCCCCCCCACACACACACACACACACACACACACACACACACACACACACACACACACACACACACACACACACACACACACACACACACACACACACACACAGCAGCCTGCACACATACAAGGGCAGCAGCAAATGACCAATCCACATTGGCCTTAAAACATGAAGTGGGTTTATCTCTTAACCTTTAATTTATAGCTTCAATAAACAATAACATACATGCTTGTGCCTTTTCTTTCAATTTTAGTGCTTTGCTTGATTTCTCACCTCCAGCTCTTATCCCCCCCCCCCCCCCTTTGATTCCAGTCCTTCATACACAGAAACACAGCTGTGACTCTGCATTTAGAGTTATGGTGCAGGCGGGACAAGCTGATCTAGTCCTCATGTTACTCTGCTGTAAACACTCAAGGCCCTGCAGTACACGCTCGTTCTGCTGTGGCAACATCAGGAACTGTTCAACACACAACACAGGTTTGTGACACTGCACTGACTTCTCTTCATTCAGGCAGTCTAAACACACTAAACTTAACCCTAACCAGTTCATGCCTGACCTGACCTTAACAATCAGTGTTTTTTCCAAAAAGGTCCAACAAACACACACAATCACCGGCACGTCTCAGAAAGTAGTAGTAGTTCTAAACGTGAAATATAACGTTCCGCTTCTTGTAATGACATTGCTATGATTACATACATTCATTTTAACGAAAAGTCTGCCTTTTACACCAACGGTGCAACATTATCAATGGACGATTAAGCTCCTGTGAGCCCATTATCAAAGAGAATTAAATGAAATCTTACCAGCAATGGAAAACACTTTCATCAGGTGACTCAGAGGAGTAATGGCAAGTGCAGGTCTCAGCTATTTCCCCCCTTTGTGCTTTGCTGACCGACACTGAAAAAAAAGGCCACGCTGTTATTTTGCAGGCTAGAAAAACAATACATCTAAACAATCCCAAATGTGCTGCGGGGGCTGTTCTCTTTAACATACAAAAGGTAGGTAGTTTGATTCATTCACTCCCAGATGTGACTTCTCGTTATGTCAGGAACACCTCAGTGTGTAGAGACGGGTCAGCGGGACAAGCTGAGGGACAGAGGGCAGAGTGTGTGTTAATGACAGTCAAACAGAAAAGGTGCAGATATAAGCAGGTTGGAGAACACATTTCCTGGCAGAGAAAAGCAGAGACATTTTTTGTACCCACACACACATGCTGAAGAATTGGACATAGTAACTCTAAGCTTGGGTCCTTTTGGCCTTGTGAGTGGGATAGGTCACATGATAGTACCCCAGAGAAGCTCAGCTGTTTGTCACTCTAATTCTGTCTCAAGCAGCTGAGCACTTGCCCCACTGCTCCACTGAACTGTCCCCTTAACAGTGTGTGTGTGTGGGAACAGGGAACAGGGGTTAATGATGAAAATGAGTCCATCCTTTAGATACCACACTGCAATTATACACCCACAGAATGAACACAAATTGAATCTTTCTCGTTAATGAAATGATGTGAGCTACGTAAAGAAGACAGTGACATGTATGCAGAGGGATAGGAGGCAAAACAGGAACAGGAAATTTTTGGAAAAACCACAGGAAATGTGGGTCTCTAACAGACGATGCCAGTGTCAGCGCACGGCTGTGTTTGGACGAGGCTGGTGATGTTCAGTTGTTCTTTCAAACAGAGATTCCCATTAAAGATAACGAACAAATTAACTGTTCAAACTGCCTCAAATACACCACACTGCAGAAGTCTATTATTCCACAGCTGAAAGTAACCCTCAACCAGTGAAACCGTTAAACATAATCAGCTTTTTTCAAGAAATTGCTGCACTGGAAAAATAAATTATATGTATGTAATCTGCATTTAAGACAGAGAGTATATTTTAATTATTATATTAGTATATATATATATATATATTTATATATTTACTGAGAAACATGGCAGTGACTCTAATCCAACACAACTGAAGAAATCAACACAATCACACAGAATGCCATTGAGCCTCACATTCAGAAAGATGAATGTGTCTCCAAGGTTAAATATGTCCCAGTGATTTCCAATTACAGCACAGAGTGAATGACCATAAGAAGCCCTGACTTTTGGAAGCATGCCATAAATATAGAATCGTAATAGCGTGTGGTATAAAAGGAGAATAACCAGAGCCATCACTCTGAATATGAATAAAGTGGACATAATGCACTCTTTTATTTGTAAGTAATGAAACAGACACAACACCATATAAAGAAGCTTAATGCGCACACACACACATGCAGTGTAGTGCTCCGTGTTAGAGTGGCTTATTGTTCTCTGGTATAGAGGACACAATATCCAAGTCTGGTAATAGAGGTTAGATTAATTGCTGACAAATCTGTATTCAGCAGTTCCCTTTCTCTCTGCTTGACAGATTTATGACAGAGATTGATGGAGGGGAGGGTAGCTCAGAGAGTCGTCTCTGTTCAGTTAGAAAAGAGGACAACAGCCCAGTGAGTCAAAGAGAAAACCAGTAGACCAACACAAAAAGGGAGAGAGAACATGAGTGTTTTGGTTGAATCCTGTACACTAGGACCCAACCAGTTTGGACCAAAGTCATGCCCGAAGAGGTCCAGAACCTCTTCTGTGATTATTTTGAACAACAAAGTCATTGATCAAAAACTATTGTTAACCTTTGAGCACAAACTCAAAAACAGCAGCATTGTTGGATCAATGCTGTTTTTGAGTTTGTGCATGTCATACTCTCCCATTACGCTGTTCTAACCAGAATTACCTCAATATTGTTTATTAACATTTTAACTTGTTTTCTATAGCATTTATTTTAATATATGTGCTTTATTGTTTATTTTTGCTCTTGTACCTGCTTTGGCAGAGAAGTTTGAATATAAATGCAAATATACCATATAGGAAATAAATGAACAGAAAGGAAGAACGTGACATAAGATATACAGGTAAATATATGCAAAACATATTTGACAACATATTTATTTGTGTATTGTATTATGTGTTCATTATGTCAATGTCTATCTTGGTATGGGTATGTATATGACATTTCATTAAATAATGTTGTAATTGTTTTTTTTTTACAAAGGTTTTTACAAAGTTAAGCTACGTAAATACCTCAAGTTGTTTTAGGTTCACTTGACATAAATTGGTGGCATGCATCTTCTCATCTAACTCAAACAGCATTTTAAGTATAAAAAAAGTATTTAAAGGGACACTGTGTAGTATTTATGGGTTTAAATTACCCACATTTCACGTTTTTATACATATTATGTGCTCCTGCATTGTCTAGTCGCTGTATAATAGTTTTTGTTTCATTTTCGTAGTAGTCAAAAAGTCATGTAAAATAACATGGCCGCGGGCCGCGGTTGCATAGCCACTGTTAGCAGCGAGACGCCATGTTTCTACCGGAGCCTGTAAGGACAATCGCGAGAGAACCAATCAAGCGTCTCTTTACTTGTAGCGGAAGTCCCGCCTCCACTCTCTCGCTTCGTCTGCTACGGCCGCGGTAGCTCGCCCTCTCCCTTGCCTCACGAACCTCATCTGCTGACACGGAGAAAGACAACGAGGACGACATTTGACCAGCTGCGGATACCGTATCGCTCAGGGAAGGGAGGGGGTGAGCAGAGCAGCAGTTCTTTGTTGTAAATTTCAGCCTCTCCTCTAGATGGCACTATAAACTACTTACTTCACCTTTAAGTAATCAATCAATGAATCAATCAATCTTTATTTGTATAGCCCACAGTTTACAAAACATAGTTTGTCTCACGGGACTTCACAGGATTGGTAACATCCTCTGTCCTTAGACCTTCGACCAGGGTAAGGAAAAACTACCAGGGAAAAAACCCTTGTAACAGGGAAAAAAGGTAGAAACCTTAGGGAGAACCACAGGTGAGGGATCCACTCCCTGGACGGACAGACGTGCAGTAGATGTTACCCAAAACATACAATACACAATTACAAAAAATAAAAAGTGAAAAGTCTTTAAATGCCAGGATCCATCTGGATCACTGGGTTTGTCACAGCCTGTAGCGAAGACTGTTGTGGTCAGAGATTTGGGGATAACAAAGTCCTCATTCCTGCCCTGACCTCATGTCGTCCACTGGTGTCAGCAGAACTGTAAGAGATTAAAAATCAGTTAGAGATGTGCTACATGTCGATTTATGGGCTACATCTCATGGGGGGACATCGGGTAAAGCCCAATTTATACTCCTGCGTAAAGTGCTCTGCGTAGCTACGCAGAGTCCTCTGCGTCGACGCAGAACCTGTCGAAGAGCCTCTGCGTCGTCTCCGGGTGCACGGAATATTTTTTAAGTGTCCGTCACTCCGTCAAGGGACTACGGAGACGGCAAGAGCTGCGATTGGTCCTCAGGACAGGCCGAGCTAAGCTGCTCTGTGCCGGCTCTCAGTGCGCTCCGGGCGTCCTGACAGAGGCGGAGCTGATCCCCGCCGATAACGCCGCTGCCGAACTATAAATACGTCATATCTTAACACACACAGCACATGTTTAGACTCTAAATGGCCAATTTCTCGCCTCAAATTATCTTAAAACTGCGTTCCGTGACACAGAAAAGTGAGAAACGGCCACTTTTTCAACAACAACAGTCTTTCTCTCTCTTTCTTTCTCGGACGCCATTGCTCACTGTAGCCAAAAGCACAACAACCTTGCGCAGCGACCCCTACTGATCGGGCGGGAAATTGCAGCGAGTGTCCGTCACCACGACGCAGAAGTATAAATGCTCGAGGCGTCTCCGTGGTGACGCAGACGGATAACGCATACGCAGTCGGAGAAGTATAATGTGGCCTTAAGTGGTGAGGGATGAGAAATCGAGGATGGGGTAGAGAAAATGCGGCTCGTGCAAAGTCTGTGTGCTCATTCTAAGTGCATGATGGGAAATTCCCCCAACAGTCTAAGCCTATGGCAGCATAAGATAGACTATTCTAATCAGGACATACCTGATCTAGCTTCGACTATAGGTTATGTTAAAAAGGTAGGTTTTCAGTCTCACCTTAAAGGCGGAGACCGAGTCAGACAGTATGACTGAAAGCTGAAGTTGGTTCCACAGGAGAGGAGCCTGGTAGCTAAATGTTCTACCACCGATTCTACTTCTATTTATTTTCGGAATAACCAGTAGACCTGAGTTCAGGGAGCGCAGCGGTCTATTCGGTTGATATAAAGTGATTAAGTCACAAATATAAGAATGTGCCTGATTATTCAGGGCCTTGTATGTAAGTAGAAGTATTTTAAAATGGATTCTACTTTTCACTGGGAGCCAGTGAAGAGAAGCCAAGACAGGAGTTATATGATCACGTCGTCTGGTTCCAGTCAGTATCCGTGCTGCTGCATTCTGGACAAGTTGAAGGCTTCTCAGGGACTTACTAGGACATCCTGACAGTAAGGAGTTACAGTAATCCAGCCTAGAGGTTATAAAGCCGTGGATTAGTTTCTCAGAGTCTTGTCGCGATATAATATGTCTAATTTTCTTGATGTTACGAAGGTGGTAGAAGGCTGTTCTACATATATGCTTGATGTGTTCATCCAGTGATAAATCCTGGTCAAACAGGACTCCTAGGTTCCTTACTTTAGTGCAAGGGACTGAAGTGTTACTGCCTAGGTTTAGAGCTCCACTTGAAAGTGGTGCTCTTATATCTTTTGGCCCGAGGACCATGACCTCAGTTTTTCTGTTAAGCATCAGAAAGTTCAGAGTCATCCACGTCTGTATGTCTATGAGACAATCCTGGAGTTTAATTGATGGGTTTGGGTCGTCAGGCCGCACAGATACATATAGCTGGGTGTCATCTGCATAACAATGGAAATCTATGTTGTGCTTCCTGATAATGTTGCCTAATGGCAGCATGTACAGGGTAAAAAGAATAGGGCCGAGCACGGAACCCTGAGGAACTCCGTAGTTAACCTTAGTGAATATGGAGGATTCCTCGTTTACACTAACGAACTGAAATCTGTCCGATAAATAGGACTTAAACCAGACAAGTGCCGATCCTTTAATCCCAACATCTTGTTCTAGTTTATGTAGCAGGAGTAATGCAAGTATTTCCATTGTTGAATTCAGCTAATAACAAAGAGCACAATCATAGCTACATGTAAAGGGAACTGAACACAGTTACTATCATTATTATGATTTCTTTTATAGTTATGGTGTCATTTTAATTTATATGGCTCATGTCCCTGTGATGGACTGTCCACCTCTCCAGGCCTTCCACCATGTGTCAGCTGGAATTTGCTCCAGTGACCTGCAACTCTCATGTGGAGGATAAAGCGCCAGACAATGGCTGGATGGAACCTGTATTCTATTTTATATATATATATATACATTTATTTGTTAAGCACTTAAACTTTGTTTTGCAATTTGGCATGAAAGCCATATGAATAATCTGGTTGAGAAATAGGCCTATGGTTAGTTTTGTATTTAAGTTACAATCCATAAATTGTTAAAGTGAAATGATTGGATTGTTTATTTATATAAATATGAGAAAGAAGTATGTATAGAACAATTCGTGTCCAGAAAATGGAGACTCTGCATGGAAAACATGGCTGTATATTAATTATTTCGTGTAATATATCACATTTCTCTCTCTCTCTCTCTCTCTCTCTCTCTCTTTTTATAACAAAATATCACAATTTTAAACTTGATAAGTCTTTTTCACAGCAGACGCTTATGTCACATGCGAGCACGTCGATGACCAGAAAAAAGTTGAAAAAGTCAAAAGTATGGACGACAGTGAATGCAGTCTTGCAGTATTTCCTCAATTGAACATTATTCATGAATTCAGATGAATTCAGAATCTTGTACAAACTGAATTTCAGCTCCAGGTTGTTCAACAACTCTTCATCCACAGGATCTTCACATGACCACAGAAGACCTCTCTCCTTCAGCTGATACGCCCGTGCATGTCGTGACCCATTATGACACTGGACCCACATGATAAGCTACAATTACACAGTAAAGAAGTTTGCCGTATTTACTTGACACCTTGAAAAGTTCCGTGCTCTGTGGTGAATCGAACAAAGCTGATTGGATCACGCTGATCCTCCACATCTTAAAAATGTCAACTCACCCTCTTCCCTCATGATGTCACAGCCAACGTCTTCCCGATTGGTTTACCCCGAAGCCCACCAGCTGTTTGTAATCAGGAGAATTTTGGAGTGAGGATCACATGACACCCTGGGGGCACATGTGCACACATAGGCTAGGTGTATACATAGAACGCAGTGCATCTTTAACCTCAGCCCTTCCCACAGGCAACTCCTTTGCAGCCAGGATCACCTCCAGATGTGCACACTGTGTTTTCACCTTAGGATGAAAAGCGGGGGAGGGGCGCCACACAAGGAGGGAGGGAGCACTCTGATAAAATGGAAACAGATTCAAGAGGTTCAAAATGAGGACTGTAAAACAAAGAGGGAGGGCATCGTTTTTTTAGAGGTGTCATGTGGGGATTTCTCAGGTTAGAGGGGCAGGGAGTGTTTAACTGTCTTAAAATAGTTGAACTGCATATAATTTGAATAAGTGCAGGTTTAAAGTCCTCAGAGTCACAATCATTTGATCTCTGCTGCCGCCTAGTGGGACAACACATGACAAGCAACAATATACACAGCTAATGCAGAAGTTGTAGAACGGTTTGCTTGTGTGCCAAAGAATATAGGCCCCAAACGACAGGCACATTAATTTTGCTCTAAAAAAAAGGAAAAAAAGGAGCAAATGCAAATGCTTTCTCACTCTCTCATTAAACACAGCACAGTCATAAATAAAAGATGCATAAAAACATCAAGATAAAAAAATAATAAACAGTGAGCAGTGAAACAGTTACTGTCAACAATATGGCAAATACTTTGAGACAACAGGGAAGGAAATAAAGTGGTGTGTCTCATTAAACAAGTGTGATCCCGCACTGATTTTTTGATTGAGTTATAATGCTCATATCTACTGTGTGAAATGTATTAAAAATATGAGCACTATAGCTCAATAGCTTCCAACCTAGAAGACAATAGAGCGACAATTGCTGTATGAGACACACCTTTCTTTATTCACATTTCCACATGTGACAAAAAAGTCATAGTATAGTATGTCATCCAAAATTACAAAAAACATCATAGTATAGTATGTCTTCCAAAACTTGACCAATACGTCATAGTACAGTTTTTCTTCCAAAATTTGACAAAAAAGTCATAGGATAGTATGTCATCCAGAATGTGACAAAAACATCATAGTATAGTTAGTCTTCCAAAATTTCAAAAAACGTCATTGTATCATATGTCTTCCAAAACTTGACCAAAACGTCTTAGTACAGTGTGGCGTCCAAAATTTAAAAAAGTCATACTATAGTACTGTCGCCTAAAATTAGAAAAAAACGTCATAATATAATATGTTGTCCAAAATTTGATTAAAACGTCATAGTATAGTATGTTGCCCAAAATTTGACAAAAAGTCATAGTATGTCGTCCAAAATGTTAAAAAACGTCATCGTATAGTATGTTGTCCAACAATAGACCAAAACGTCACTGTATAGTATAGTCAATTTTACAAAAAGTCATCGTATAGTGTCGTCCAAAATTTTACAAAAAGTCATCGTATAGTGTCGTCCAAGATTTGACCAAAATGTCATATGATAGTATGTCGTCCAAAATGTGACAAAAACGTCATAGTATAGTATGTCTTCCAAAGTTTGACCAAAAAGTCATACAATAGTATGTTGTCCAAAATGTCACAAAAACGTCATAGTACATTCAATGTCTTAAATTTGACAAAACTCAGCTGTATTATATGTCATCTAAACATCAAAGTAGAGCATTGTGCAAGTCTTTCAGCAACACAATACTCAACAGCAGATGCTTGGCAGAGATTGTTATGCTGGACGTCCTTCCTTATACAACCAGCTGCTGGATAAACCTTTTTAAATGCCAAAACCCAGGAGTGAACCAGGGTCCTTCAGATCTTCAGTCTGACGCTCTCCCAACTGAGATATTTCAGCACGACAGGCAGGGACAGATAAAACTTTTCAAAAAAGTCATACGATAGTATGTTGTCCAAAATGTCAAAAAAAATGTCATCTTATAGTATGTTGTCTAGCATTTGTCAAAACAACATCATATAGTATGTCTTCCAAAACTTGACCAAAACGTCATAGTATAGTATGTCTTCCAAAACGACCAAAACGTCATAGTACAGTGTGTCGTCCAAAATTTGACCAAAAAGTCATAGTAAAGTTTTTCTTCCAAAATTTGACCAAAAAGTCATACTATAGTATATCGCCCAAAACTTGACCAAAAAGTCATACTATAGTACGTCGCCTAAAATTTGACAAAAACGTCATAATATAGTATGTTGTCCAAAATGTTAAAAAACGTCATAGTATATTATGTTGTCCAAAATGTCATAGTATAGTATGCCACCCAAAATTTGATGAAAACGTCATGATAAAGTAAGTCGTACAAAATTTAAAAAAACGTCAGAGTATAGTATGTCTTCCAAAATTTGACCAAAACGTCATAGTATAGTATGTCATCCAAAACTTGACCAAAACGTCATAGTATAATATGTCTTCTAAAACTTTACCAAAAGGTCATAGTATAGTGTGTCGTCCAACATTTGACCAAAAAGTCATAGTATAGTATATCGCCCAAAACTTGACCACAATGTCATAGTATAGTAATACTATACGACATGACGTCCAGCCATGACAAAAGCATTCACAAGTCTACTTCGGGACATTTCCGAAAGTGTGATTTCTACGCTTTCCAAAAATGTCACATGTAAATCTGATCATTTTTGAAGAAGATGTGGCCATTTGAATGTAGGCACTCCTCAAACTGCTTTAGGGAGAAATTCAGCCTGAAAGAATTTAACCAGGAGCCAGGCCAATAGCTGCTCATTTGCATCACATTTACATGGTCACAACCCTACACCCAGTCTACCTGTCAGTGACATCTGATATCTGTTAGCCCACAGGACAGTAACAGTGTAGCAGTTTGAAAAAAAAGGAATGAATGTAGTTCATGTCAATGTAGTGTTATTTGCCTTAAGTACTTCAGTGGACTGATAAGAATCAGAATTTACATTATTGATCCCCAGAGGGAAATTCTTCTGTTACAAAAACTTGAATAAAAATGAGAAACAAGAAAGGTGAAAGATAGATACATACTTCAAATATCAAATAAAATATATCTAAGTGTGTGAAGTTGAGCTCATATATATAATATTTTCCAGACCATGGACTATATTATCATCTTCAATACCAGTTCCTCCCTCACAATGTGGCTGTACCCACTCTGTCCATCACAGTTGATATGCGGGCTAAATGGTGACATCACAAGCGCACCCTCTTCTGCTTACTCTTCTGTGCTGTAACCTTTGGTGCTGGGCATGTGAAGTCTTTTGCCTCATCAGAACAGAAAGGCCTGATTTTTTCAAAAAGATATGTCTGCCTGTCAATGGTCAGTCCAGGTGGGGCCAGGACGGTCATCAAAGTGTTTGATTATGACAGTCAGAGTGCCTTTGCCAATTCTGAAAGACAAAAAAAATTTTTGGTCTAAAATTTGACAAAACGCTGCAGTGTTGTATTTCATCCTAAACATCTCAGTAGAGTATTTTGCAAGTCTTTGCGCCAAGGAAATCGCGTGTTTGTCGAGGTATTTCTAACCACAAATGCCGCGATATCACCCTTGAGGTCGCAGTTCAAATCCCGTGTCTGCCCGAAGTTATTCAATTGCAAACTACATGTAAATAGATGGTTACGGTATTAATTAACCAGTTTTTGCTTGTAAACATTTCAGTATTTATTTGGTTTATCGTAATGACTGTTATCGTTATATTATAACATATATAAGCTTACTAACATTGTGTGCTGTATGTTAACATTAAAATATTTTGTTTAGCACAGTTATTGACTATTACAAGTCATATAAAAGGTAAAAGGTTACCATTTTCTTTTTATGTAAGCCTTACTTACCATTATGATTAAGCAATATATTCATTAAGACACATCAAATTTGTGCAAGGGACTAATAAAAGATTTTATAATATGATGGTATTGAATGAAAAACAAAATGTACAAAGTCATTTTAATACAAATTTATTACAAACAAATAAAAACTAATAAAATCAGTAAATAAAAAAATGAGTGAGCATTCTAATAAATATATACACATGTAAGCAATAATGCAAATCCAGTGAAGTGGTCAATATGACAGAACAATACTGTACATATAAAACAGACCACCTTATATATATATGTATATTTATATATACATATATATATATAGACAGTATATACACACTCAGACAGAGTACCACATAAATTTAAATTTTCTAAATTATCATGGTGGAGCACCTTTCTTTTTTCCATAACCCCGGGCTTCAAGTGAAGCCCTCCACTCATTTTCCCCTGCACTCAAAGTACTGCTGGTAGGTAGCAGTGTCCCGCTCCCTCCTACACTGCTTGCAGGTTATGGTGTCACTCTTCTTACTGTACCACAGGGAGCAGTGGTTGTGGTGAAAGTAGGAGAGGTTGGGGCGCAGGCAGGAGAGGTTGTGGGACAGGCTGGGGAGGTTGTGGAGCTGGGTGAGGAGTTGGCTCAAAAGGAAAGGTGGCAACAAAAGGCACGACCGTCTACCCTCTTCTTAAATTTAGGATCCATTCTGTAACTAAAAACAAACGACGACAGTTAAAATATGCTTGGTCTGATATCTTGCTGCAAATACTTTTATCTTGTATTGGTAGACTTCTCACTCAGTCTACCTTGTAATGTATGTATAGATGGAAGGATGGATGCATGCGTGGAGGTATGTGTGAAAGTACAAGTATGCATATATACATGTGTGGGGACATGAATGTATGTTTATGTATATACTGTTGCCTATAAATCAATCAATCAATCAATCAATCAATCTTTATTTGTATAGCCCACAGTTTACAAAACATAGTTTGTCTCACGGGACTTCACAGTGTTGTGATTCAACTTAAGTAATTGGTGGGAAAATATTAATACAAATGATTAATTCATTTTAATTATAAATTTTTTTTATTAATTTCTTAAAAGGGGGAACCACTCCTCTTAAGGTGAGGAGAATGACAGAAAACTGTCACTTTACAACCTGCAAGTGCCTCTTGACTGTCAGTTATGACTAATTAATAGTAAGTATATTAATATTAATTAATTATTAAAAAGAAGGTGTGAGATCGTACACTGGCTTCTTTCAATTACCCTTTGTTACAAACAAGCAAGCACAAAAGACAGAAACTGTACTTTTAAAGTAAAGGTTCAACATTTGTGGCCCGCCACGGACCAAGCGGGAACAAGTCGGCAAAGCGCAAAACGAGAAAAAACAGGAAAAAGTTTTTTTTTTTTCAAAATTAGGGATTTCTGTTTTTTTCAGAATTACACAAGTTGAAGTTTTGAAGAAGCCACTACATCCTTCAAATCACAGTATTGTGGGTCTTAAAACCATAAACTTTGTGTTTGAATTAAGGTTGTTTTATCGCTGTGAATCGCTCCTAGTTCGGGTGTGGCAATCTCACATTCCAGAGCTTTTGTTGCTTTTTCAGCCAATCAGCTGACGATCACGGAGAATACACATGGCTAATTTATATGCACGTACTCAGAGAGATAGAGAGAGGGAGGGGAGGGGGAGAGATAGGCCTGGAACTTTCCAGCTTATGTGTGCAGTGTGTGTGCAGTGCGAAATTAAAGCGTGATTATCATCAAAGCAGTCATCATCAAAGCTTTGTTTGACAAAGGAAGGCAAAGAGAACAGGACAATAAGTGAACTGTGGCTGAGCTTCTTCACAAGGACAGAGAAAGCATAATCACTGCTGGTGTGTGGACTGTTAGCATTTTAAGCTAGCGATCTTTATGCTAACATGTTAGCAGACTTCATCGTCACAAAAACAACAAACAGATGGATTATTCAGTGGCTGAAAGAGAGCAGGACATACACAGTAGTTGTCTGAGATGATGACGTGACGCCAGCACCGCTCTATCTCCTATCTACCCTGCTGAAAAAACCAGCTTAGATTGACCAGGCTGGTCTGCCAGCCTAACCAGCCTAAGCTGGTTTAGAGGGGTTTTGGACACTTTAGCTGGTTAAGCTGGTCACAGTGGTCCAGCAAACCATCCCAGCTTAGGCTGGTCAGGCTGGCAGACCAGCCTAAGCTGGGATGGTTTGCTGGTTTAGAGGGGTTTTGGACACTTTAGCTGGTTAAAATGGTCACAATGGTCCAGCTTAGGCTGGAATGGTTTGCTGGACCACTGTGACCAGCTTAACCAGCTAAAGTGTCCAAAACCCCTCTAAACCAGCAAACCATCCCAGCTTAGGCTGGTCTGCCAGCCTGACCAGCCTAAGCTGGGATGTTTGCTGGTTTAGAGGGGTTTTGGACACTTTAGCTAGTTAAGCTGGTCACAGTGGTCTAGCTGGTCACCATACCTGGTTAAGCTGGTCACAGTGGTCTAGCTGGGCACCATAGCTGCTTAAGCTGGTCACAGTGGTCTAGCTGGTCACCATTGCTGGTTAAGCTGGTCACAGTGGTCTAGCTGGTCACCGTACCTGGTTAAGCTGGTCACAGTGGTCTAGCTGGGCACCATAGCTGCTTAAGCTGGTCACCATTGCTGGTTAAGCTGGTCACAGTGGTATAGCTGGTCACAGTGGTATAGCTCGTAAAGCTGGTCAGAGTTTGGTCACGCAAAGCATATATTATGCAATAAACACTTAAACAATACTGGAATCTTGGAAAACATTTATTATTGAAGATGATCTACAATATAAAATCAAATTCAGCATCTTTCAGGTCACTGGAACACAAACAATAAAATAAGTCAACAATCAACACCTGTTGGCCTCAAGAACAGCTTTTAAATTTGAAAAAGGTAGTTAGCTCTACTTGCACGCAAGTACTCTTGTCTGAAGGAACTTCACCTGTTTGGACTCCCCTCCTGGCATTTTATAGACTGCGCTCTGTAGGAATTCCCACACATGCTTACACTGCTTTGGATATTCAATGTCGAAGATGAAATTGCCTTAAAGCAGACATCAATGGCCTGAATCATGCTCCAAAGCCTCTCCGGCAACAATAGTAATAGCCTGAGATGGATGGTGATTATCATTCCCCAGTGTCAGGACATAGGTGTAGGGTCTGGATCTGGCCTCATGAAGATACTCCACCATGTTTGTTCCAGGCTAAAAAAAAAAAAGAAATGAAGAAAGAATGCAAGAGAGCAAATGTGAGTGAGTAAGGACCAAATGTCTATCAACTATAGTGGAATTAAAACTAGACATTGTGAGGACCATTTTCCTGGTGTCCACAAGAACAATGAGTCTTTGTTAGGATTACTATTTGGAAAAGATTCAGTGCATTTATAATTCGAAAAGTTGAACTTTAATAGTCTACCTTTCACTGCACATAACAAAATATTCCAAACTTTTTTGTTTAATATATATATATATGTATATATATATATATATATATACGTATATGTATATACGTATATATATATATATGTATATATATACATATATATATGTATATATATATATATGTGTGTCTGTGCGTGTGTGTACGTATGTGTATGTGTGCGTGCGTGTGTCTGTGTACGTGTGTGTACGTGTGGGTGATAAATTGCATACATAAATAATAAAGTAAATTGAGTTAACGTTACATGACTTCGGGATATTTAGCCCACGACGAGAGAGACGTTCCGGTGGAGACGATAGCTTGTGAGCTTCCATGCTAGCGGCTAAATGGCTAGCTACGTTGTTATCCAAACCAACCCACCAGCCTCGACAAATATAAATATATTACTTTAATAGAAAACGCAACACAAAGTGTGAATTATATACCGTATGTAGTGTGCACAGACCTTATGTTCCCGTTTTCCTTCGCGGGCTGGTTTCCCGGTGGTGGCTCGCGCTTCGCGGTCTTCAGAACCTGGGGAGGTGTGTGTTGCGTCATCTTCTGTCGACGTGATGACGTGTGACGTTCGACGCACAGACAACGTTGATGGATTTTGACCCAATCAAGTTCTGAAGTTTTTTGGCACATAAAGTACATGTGCCAAAATAATTATATTTTTTCCTCTTTGACCACTCCGATCACTTTTTGGAGTATTGGTGTGTCATTAATATATAAACTGTGAAACAAAATATGAGGAAATATTTTTCATTGCTCTTCATGGTTTGAATGGATCACAGGTATTATGACAGTCCATGTAAATCCTCTAAAAACAATAGTTCATGAATTCATTTTCTCAACCTGCCTTTGCCTCTTCATGGGAAAGAGGGACTATTATTGTTTTGATATATTTTTGTAGAGCAAACACGATAGACCTGTTGTAGGTTTTAGCCATAACTTTTAATCTACTAACCAGCACTGCCTTGTGGCTTCCCTATTACACACACATACACACACATACATATATATATCAGGATGTATTATTTATACATATCATGACAACTATGAGCCATGCTTGCCCAGTCCAGCCTGGTCAGTCTAAGAGGCTGGCCATCCAACCAGCTTGCCCAGCCTACCAGCCGGGTTTTGCTGGTCAGGCAGGTTGACACCAGCTTAGCCTGACTGGGTGACCAGCCATACCAGCTGGCCAGCGACTGACACACCAGCCTGGCCAGCTTGTCCAGCTTGGTAAACCAACTAAACCAGCCTAAGACCAGCTATGACCAGCTAAAACCAGCTAAAACCATCAACCATCCTAAGCTGGTCTAAGCTGGTTTTTTCAGCATGGACATTTGGAGGCGAACAGATGTAAAACTGCGACGAAAAGGAAGCATGCCCGGACCGCTTATCTGGCACTGAAGTCTGCCGGAATACCTTTCAGTTTCTTATGGGGTGAGTTTTCATTAACGTTGTTAATCTATGTTAGGTTAGTGTTCATTCAAAGTCACATACAGACGCACATGGGGACGATGTCTTTTAATAATCCACTTTGGGTTTCATAACGCCGTTTGGCTACATTGTTATTAGCTGTGCTTGCTTAGCTCGCTAGCGTTCACTTCACAACACATTCGCTTGTGTTCGGTCAGATGAGCGTATTATAAGCTGTAACGGGAGCATGTCACGGCCCTCTTTGAGATTAGGTTCAGTTTGATAATTCAAATGCTTTGAGACGAAACTCGAAACCTAACATTGCATTGAATGATGTGTGAATGCCACACCTTTGCATGCATGAATCACACATGTGATTAACAGACATGTGATTAACACATTGTGTGATGAACGTGTTAATTACACGTGTATGGAAGTAAATCTGTGCCATCAGAGTTTGAATTCGAATTTCTAACACTGAATTTATTTGCATTGAAATTAGACTTTGAATTTAAAAAAACATCAAATTTCAAGCAGTTTTTTTTTTTTGCCATTAATTTTTTCTAATGTTGAAATAAATTCATTGTAAAAAAATTCGATGTCTCAAAAAATTCAGTTGCAAAAAATTCGATGTCTCAAAAAATTCAGTTGCAAAAAATTTGATGTCTCAAAAAATTCAGTGTCAAAAAATTCACTTGCAAAAACGTCAGTTAATATCCGGGTCACCAGAGAGAAGCAATCGATCCCTGTCTAAAGTCATCCAACACCAAGCCAATCAACTTACGCTCCATTGGTCATGTGACAGCAACACGGGAATGCACGCAGTCGGTCAGCGATGTCGGCTAACAGGAGTGATGGTGCTTCGGTGAGTGGATTTACTCTTTATTTGCCATGTGTGGTCGTAACATTAAGTAATAGATATTAGCCCGTTGCACATTAACAGGATTTATTCAACAATATCTACACTGAACGTTTAATGAGGTGGCGTTCGTGAAAATTGTGTTAGCTAGTTGTGTGAGCATGGTTTACTCTCGCGAACATTACTTACAGTTCTGAGGCAGTGAGTATGACGACTGACAGTACATTTAACCGCCCGTTAGTTATGAGCTGCTTCACTTTACCCAAAAACATTAAATTACGAACAGTATACCGGCGCATGTCTGAGTCTGATCTCTCAGTAAGGGCACTCTACAGCACTATGACATAGGAAGAGTTAGATCAGTGTGTGAGGGAGATTACATCCAGGCAGCCTAACTCTGGATATCGAATGATGAAAGCCCTCCTGCAAACCAAAGGACTGCGGGTGCAGTATGACCGTGTCAGAGCCTCCATGCACCGGGTTGACACCACGGGTGTCATAAACCGAATGGTCAATGTAGGATGTATTGCACGACGGACTTACTCCGTTCCAGGACCCCAGTCTTTGATGCACATAGATACAAACCACAAATTGATTCGGTAAATTCTTATTAGCAATCTTTTTGACAAATTATATGAATATTATATAATATTATGAAGTGTGTTGTTTTTGTAACTATGCAGCACCGTAGCACATTTGTATACTGCTTCTTTCATATTACTGTACATGTAACATAACATACAAACTCTTAAAATGGCACACGCCTTTTTATTTCATTACATTCAACAACAATGTGTTAAACACTTTTTTTCTTACTTGTGCTATGTTATGTGCAGTTGACATAATTTGTTTTCTCTTTCAGCTACAACATTGTTGTTTTTGGAGGTGTTGATGGTTTTTCTCAAAAGGTTAGGACAATTGTTTTGACTAAGTGCACATATTTCTATAATTATTAAATGTTTCATAGTGCTGTCATTGCATTTGTGGTGCAGATAATGTATCTTGGTGCAGCCTCCAACAACCTTGCATCAACCACCCTGGCTTTCTTTCAAGAATCTGTTGAGAAGTTTGGGTTTCCTCTCAGGTAAATGAACATTTTAAACTTGGAGCTTTTACAATACAACAGTACTACGAGTTGTGGAAAGTAACTACATTTATTCAATTACTGTCCTTAAAGATCTCCTTCAGACAGGTTTTAAGGTATGTTAAAAAAAACCTCATATACTTATTCTCTAGTCTGAAGAGAATGAGTTAAAAGTTGTGAGAATGGGTTTTCTGTCTCAGCTTTTTTAATTTGTCTTGTTGCAGATTTATGATCATGTTCATATTTTTTTTTACTTCCTGGTCTTGGTTAACTCTAGACTTTAGAATGTATTTGCCTATTTAGATTACCCTGTTTCCTACCTTTTAAGTAAGAGAGATTGTGAGTGGAGAAATATGATTTAAGAATTTAAAAAATTTCATTTTCAGAACGTTACTCGGATGCTTCAACCACTCTCATTGCACTGTGATATTAAGCAACTAATTAACTGTAACCAACCTTACACATAATGATCTTTGAAAGTGTTTTATGTCTACTTTGGGGTACGTGGAGATCAGGGAGTGGAAAACGTTGATGTTGCACGGTTAATGTTTACAATCCGTGGCACTGGAAGGAGCAGCTTTATATCTGGGAAGAGTGTTCACAACCAACGGTTTGTTCAGTAGACTAGATGCTGCTAATTGAAAGTTGCCATCTCGCTGATGCCATGCAGTGGTAGTATGTTGGTATACAACTGCTAGCAGAGGTACTATTATTTGTCACATATGAATAAGGTGTAATGACATGCAATGTGTACGAAACAAGATCTAATTCTAAATAAAGTGGGCTATGCATAGATACAAAATAAATAAGAAATTAAAAGGCATGGTTTCAACTATTAAATGGGTTTGTTGTTTTAAAATACAATATTTGTGCCCTTATTGTAGATAACATTTCTTTATAATATGTTTTAATACAATTGACGGCTATGGAGAGACGTGTGGACAGCTGTCACATGTATCTACTATGATGTTCTCCACTACCTTGAAGAAGAGGGCTTTCTCAGCATTGCCAATGATACCCACCTCTTCTGTTGCCACTTTGTGTTCCTCCCTGCAGGATGACCTTGATACCTTTAGCAATGGTTGGGACAATCATCCGCTGAGAACGGAAAGCCACATGACCCCTAACCAGTTGTGGGTGTTGGGTCGTACACATCACCCAGTTCCAGGACCAGAGGTACATGCAAATATGTTATATGAATCAACAGTATGGTTCATGTTTAAGCTATTGAATTAGAAGCCAAGAGCACCTTTTAAAGCAACTACTGTTACTACATACAATTTAAAGTGCTGTAATTGTAGGGCATGGATATTCCTGACAGAGTGGGAAAACAGTGGACTTCTTTGTGATGACCATTCAAGTGTCGTCGTTCCACATGCGGACTGCCAACTGACCGATGGACAAATGACAGCTTTAAGAGATGCAGTTAACCCAAGAGCTGCATCCCAATCCTTTGGCAGTGATATTTACATTGCCGCTGTTCAATTCTGTGAGCAATTACTTGGTATTTGAAAGAACAGATGAGAGAATCAGAAAGAGAGAATCAGAAAAAGTGAAAAAATTAAACCAGTACTGCATTAATAGTTAATAGTTTACTTTTGTGCAAAGATTACACAACATGTTGTAACTGTCACTTGTACCAAAACCAGCATGTAACTGAACATACTACATTTTTCTGTAAATGCTGAGCTTGACAGATGTTTTTTTTTTTAATGCAAAGAACTGTGTAACAATGAAAAATAAAATCAGTACAAGTACAATTATTTTTGAATATTTTTTGGAGAATCTGTGGGAAGTAATCCATGAAGTTACAATTCTACAAACATGACAATTCAGCCAACAAGTATTTGAAGTAGGACATTCTGCCAGATGGATCTGAACACTTAACTGCTAACAGGCTTAAAAACATCAACATTTTAACATCTGACCTAGATAACCTAACGTGTGAATACAGACCAAGATGTCACTCACACAAGACCAAATCCTGTATGGCAAGAGCTAATACAGGCCAGGATGTCACGTTTAAAAGATGTGTAGACCTTATAATGTCCTGGGATGCACAAGGTCTCAAAGCAGGTGGCGGCTGTTGGGTATCTGCTCTCAACGACATCTACAGAGAGACTTCTTGGTAAAACCTCCCATCCGGTCCAGAATTTGACCAGGTCAGTCGATTCAGTTGGTGTTGCTATAGAGATTAAAATGGATGATGATTAGTCATCAGGATAAATAGCCAACTATAGCTCTTTCTGCTTACATTAAGTAGATTTGTCAAACCCTTAAGACAAGTCTACAGAAAAAATATTTTGATAATGATACCTGTTGGACCTGACTATCGAGTTGAAAATAGTAATAATTATTAGTTATTATAATATAAACTCGTGTCATGTTGCTGTTTCCAGCTCAATGGTGAATGTTGAAAAAACTACCTGCTTTCCCAAAAGGAGTCAGTAGGTGGCAGTGTTTTACTTTTGATGTGCATATTCATGAAAAAAATGCAATTAAATTAACTTCATTAAGTGCTCTTTTCTAATTCAAACATACAATAGCTTGCCAAAGCCAAATAATTGTGTCCAGGGTTTACTAATTTTGATTTAAAAGTCCACAATATAGATATGAAACCGAACATTCAACACAATACTATCATTACTAACTGTAAAAGTAAAAAGTTGAATTGTTCTTGTGCAAATCAACAGCATGTCAAAATGTGTATACATAGGGCTTAATTTAAAATGACAAACTTCTCCCTAAAGTCTTCACCTGTCATTTCCATTTTAAGTGATGGTCTGGATTCTGTCTGTCTCTGTTCTCTGCAGGATAGCATCCAATAATATTTATTAATCATCCATACAACTTCAATGTACAGGTAAAATAAGCCATACATGAATTAAAGTTTAATACTAAACATCTGAACTTGATTTGTGGCGCCACCACTGGCTGCTCCTTGTTGTCTATCAGAGAACTGATCAAATGCAATAAGCGCCTGGCTGACTGCAAAATGTCATCACGCTGACTACCCTGTCATCACAAACGGCACAGAAAAAAATAGGATATTACAAACCAGTAGCAAAAATGTTAGGATGTTTTAAACAGCTAAAAGTTACTGTACTTTAATTAGGGTGATCCTATTTAGAAAGCTCTGCTTCGAGATACTTAAATTATACTTGAACTTTTCATAAAGATGCATTAACACTTTTGTATTAGAAAATCAACCTGTAACAAATTAGTCCCGGTAAATGAGGACGAACTCTTTAATGTTTTTGGGTAAAGTGAAGCAGCTCATAACTAACGGGCGGTTAAATGTACTGTCAGTCGTCATACTCACTGCCTCAGAACTGTAAGTAATGTTCGCGAGAGTAAACCATGCTCACACAACTAGCTAACACAATTTTCACGAACGCCACCTCATTAAACGTTCAGTGTAGATATTGTTGAATAAATCCTGTTAATGTGCAACGGGCTAATATCTATTACTTAATGTTACGACCACACATGGCAAATAAAGAGTAAATCCACTCACCGAAGCACCATCACTCCTGTTAGCCGACATCGCTGACCGACTGCGTGCATTCCCGTGTTGCTGTCACATGACCAATGGAGCGTAAGTTGATTGGCTTGGTGTTGGATGACTTTAGACAGGGATCGATTGCTTCTCTCTGGTGACCCGGATATTAACTGACGTTTTTGCAAGTGAATTTTTTGACACTGAATTTTTGCAAGTGAATTTTTTGACACTGAATTTTTTGAGACATCGAATTTTTTGACACTGAATTTTTTGAGACATCGAATTTTTTGCAACTGAATTTTTTGAGACATCGAATTTTTTGCAACTGAATTTTTTGAGACATCGAATTTTTTTACAATGAATTTATTTCAATGTTGAAAAAAAATTAATGGCAAAAAAAAAACAGTGCTTGAAATTTGATGTTTTTTTAAATTCAAAGTCTAATTTCGATGCAAATAAATTCAGTGTTAGAAATTCGAATTCAAACTCTGATGGCACAGATTTACTTCCATACACGTGCCATTCATGCACATAAAGGTGTGGCATTCACACATAATTCAAGCATACTACTGTATTAAATACTACTGTGTAAATGTGATTTTTTTGGAAAAGTAAAATAATTATTTTCATTGTGGTTTTTGCTTTCAATAGGTAGTGGAACACAGCGCTCCTAAAAGTCACCTCAATATTCCGCAGCTTGTTGGAACGGCAGATGGCAGAGTGATAGTAAAGACCATCGACTGGCAGACACATCTGAGTCCCTACTTTCGAAAGCTCCCACAGATCAAGAGTTATCAGCAATTTAGGTATTTATATTCAAACTTCTGCATTTTAGAAATAAAAAAATCATGAATGGACATAATAGTGTTCCATGTGAACAGTGAGCCATGTTTTAAATATCCTGTTGTGTGCTTCTATTCTGTCACAGCTTTGATGCCAACAGACCAGGGGCCTCATGTACGAAGGTTGCGTACGCACAAAAACGTGGCGTACGTCCTTCTCCACGATCACGTTCAGATGTATGAAACGTGAAATGACCGTGGAAATGTGCGGTGCCCACGCCAACTTCATGGCTGGCATACGCCCGGTTCTCCAGCTATTGTTCCTTTGGCGACACTTAGTGGTGATGCTGGGAAACTGTTAATAATGTGAAAACATGTAGTCATCAGTGATGTGCACATCAGAGACACACTTATGAACAATCTGAAGTGAGCGAGTATTTAGGGAACGCGAGGATTTACTTGCAAACAATGATAATTGGCTCATAAGCCGATGCGGTCAGGAGTGTTCCAGTCAACCCTGAGCCGAGCCATGCCAGCTGTTTGGGATGGAATCATCCGAATGTCATCCAGGTACATCACACTCCCATACAATGCTGTTGAACAGGCCAACATTAAAGCGCAATTTTCAGGGAGAGCCGGTTTCCCTAATGTGATCGGAGCTATTGACTGCACACACATCGCTATAAAAGCGCCGTCACAGAATTAGTTTACGCTAATAGGAAACATTTTCATTCCATCAATGTTCAAATCATATGTGATGCGCAAATTGAACAGACTGGAGGCTGGAACAGTGCGCGATGGGTGGCTTCTGGGTGAGTAAATAGTTTATTATTTTAATTGAAATAAAATATGATGAAAACCAGCGCCATGCACATTTGGGCATGTGCGCATTCACATATCATGTTTTTGGTTTACTTTGCTTTTTTCTGCTGGTGAAATTAGAGCTACAGAGCTTTCTAACAAGTAAAAGCGGGCGTAAAGTTGCAAATGTCAGCCACGGCGCACTTCTGCATTCTTTAATTGTGAGAAAAAAAATAAAAAATTAAACATGAGTCAAAGTGTTTAATGTCCTGCCATCTTTATGCACGAGCGATGTGTATTGTGAGTGTATTGTGTGTGTGTGTGTGTGTGTGCGTGCGTGCGTGTGCGCGCTGCTCTGATCCCACAGACTCACACACACGCTCCCACTCACGTCTTTTTTGTCATATTTATACCTGTTGACAGGGTGTCAAACAAAATCTCCCTGCGCGTTTTCATTCACTTTTTTCATTCATTCTTGAATCTCTTGCTCAGACTGTGTGAAATTCCTTTACTTTTCTTTGTTCAGTCCGTTATTTGTTTAAAGAGGTGAATCTCAGGGCCTATTTAAATTGATTTGCATATGTAAATGGGCCGTGGACAGGGAGGAGTTTGGCACCTCTGCATGTGCGCTCAATTCCACGTTGATTTGGGATGTACAAAGGGAAAGTGCTTGGATCCATGCGTACGCACACTTTGATACATCTGAATTTATTTGTGCGTACGACAGTTTCTGGGTTTTGGCGTACGCCAAGATTTAGTAGGAAATCCACGCAAGTCTTTGTACATGAGGCCCCAGGTATGGTGCTTGCTCAAACTCACAGTGACGCAGAGCCTATCGAGTTTGAGCTACTGCACAACCCAGGACTTCTGCCCCCTGTTGACAGTCTTCCTGTCCTGGCCCCACCTGGACTGACCATGGACAGGCAGATGTATCTTTTTGAAAAAATCAGGCCTTTCTCTTCTGATGAGGCAAAAGACTTCACATGCTAAGAACCAAAGGTTACAGCAGAGTAACCTGAGTTACAGAGTAAGCAGAAGAGGGTTAGCTTGTGATGTCACCATTTAGCCCGCATATCATCTGTGATGGACAGTGGGTACAGCCACATTGTGGGGGAGGAACTGGTATTGAAGATGATAATATAGTCCATGGTCTGGAAAATATTGAACTCTCCTTCACACACTTAGATATATTTTATTTGATATTTGAAGTATGTATCTATCTTTCACCTTTCTTGTTTCTCATTTTTATTCAAGTGCTTTTTGTAACAGAAGAATTTCCCTCTGGGGATCAATAATGTAAATTCTGATTCTTATCAGTCAACTGAAGTACTTAAGGCAAATAACACTACATTGACATGAACTACATTCATTCTTTTTTTTTTCAAACTGCTACACTGTTTCTGTCCTGTGGGCTAATAGACATCAGATGTCACTGACAGCTAGACTGGGTGGGGGGTTGTGACCATGTTAATGTGATGCAAATGAGCAGCTATTGGCCTGGCTCCTCAAGTAGGTCAAAATCTTTCAGGCTGAATTTCTCCCTAAAGCAGTTTGAGGAGTGCCTACATTCAAATGGTCACATCTTCTTCAGAAATTATCAGATGGACATGTGTTTGACATTGCTGGAAAGCTTAGAAATCACACTTTCGGAATCTGTAAATATCTCCAAATGTCCTGAAGTAGACTTGTGAACACTTTTGCCATGGCTGGACACATTTATTAAAGCAAACAAACAAACATCAATCCCTTTGTTGGGCCCAGCCATTGTCATCTGTTGAGGCCTACTGGAAGTCATAAAGCCTGGTGAAAAGCTTGGGGTCATAAAAGGCCTCATGGTTGAGAACAAAGGAACAGACCACCCCACCAGGTGTCCAGTCTGTGAGGGACCCCCTCCCCACTAGCCAGGGCGGCAGAGGACATCCACGGCAGGCAGCCGTTCACCCATTGGTGGACACCACAGGATGCCCTGCCCCCGAGGCAAAGTAACAAAACTATGCGAACTCCCAGAGTTCGGTCTCTTCACCATATTTTCCTAGCGAGAGCGGATGTATGTGTTTAAGAAGAGGAAAACATCAAAGAACTCCATTCTCGCTGGCCAAGCTGTGAAGGTTCTTTCTTCGTCCATTCCTACCCCATTTTTGGTTTTTCCCTTTTTGTTTTTCTTTTTATTCAACGAGACGCCCGCCCCGTTCTCTGATGCCGGTATACTGACCGAAAAACAGATCGAACCACGGATTGAACACAGCTCTAGAGGCGCGCTCTCATCTCTTCCATTCCGGCAGAACCAGCCGACACGGAGCAGAATCGTGCAACGCGATCCACGGACCCCTTCCTTACTCGTTGTAAGGCAACTCATAGTAAGCGATTGTGTCTGGGCAAAATAGCTATTCAAAGATTATTATAAACACGGGAGTGCACCCCGGAGTTTCATTGTGTTCTTATTGTTGATATACTTTTTATTTTCTTTCATTGCCACCGTGTGTGTCTCACACACGGCTGTAACTTGTGTAGAATAATACCTGTGCGCTTAGCTAGCGGACCGTTTAGCGGAACCACCGCGGCGCCGCCCGACCAGCTGATCGTTGGTATTATTTATTTATTTGTGCCTCTCGCTCTGCGCACAGCGTCAGCAGCGATCGTAATAGAAGCTTAATTTGACCGGTAAGAAGACAGGCTCACGAGATAAACTCTCGCTAATCTGTGTGGTCGAATAAGGTTTCTATTTCTCCTCACGAGTCTCCCCTTGTGTACTGTGATTTGTCCCCGTGTAATGCGACCCTGTGTCCTCAACACAGTCCGCGATCACTCATTGAGAGGAAACTTCCGTGATCTGTAAGAACCACAGTTTAAGTCGGACAAGCCGGATAAACTGTGTGATTACAGAAGTTTCTGATCAGACTCGTTCCTTTGTCTTTTTCACTCCTGCCGCCATTTCTCTTTAAATTTTCCACGCCACTGCTGACTTCACTTCCTCCTTCAACTCTCCTCTTTTACTCGCTTCCGCTGGTGAAAGACGGAAGAGCGGAGTGAAGAAATCAGAGCATGAGCGCCATCTCGCGTCACCTCACGGCAACAGCGAGTGACGCCATTTTCACGTGACGTAACTTTTGGTAACCCGGAAGTGAGAGGCGCGTCGCCGTGACAACCGTCACGTCAGAGACCCCTCCTTCTTTTACCTTTTGGCTTTGTTTGTTGCTTCCTGTTTTACTTTGGCTTTGTTTTGTTCACTTCCTGTTACCTGCTGCCAAAGTGACACGCCCCCTTTTCACACATACACACACACCCCCACACATACACACACACACACGTTCCTGCACTCAGATCCATACCCTTTTTATTTTATTTTACTTTCTTTCTTTTATATTGAAACGTTTTTACCAGTAGTTATTTTAGATTAAGGGATTGATGTTTGTTGCTGTTATTAATTAATTTTAATGCTTTAATAAATGTTGAACCTTTACTTTAAAAGTACCGTTTCTGTCTTTTGTGCTTGCTTGTTTGTAACAAAGGGTAATTGAAAGAAGCCAGTGTACGATCTCACGCCTTCTTTTTTTTTATTAATTAATATTAATATACTTATTATTAATTAGTTATAACTGATAGTCAAGAGACACTTGAAGGTTGTAAAGTGACAGTTTCTCTGTCATTCTCCTCATGCTAAGAGGAGTGGTGCCCCGTTTTTATGAAATTAATAACAAAATTAATTATTAAAAATAATTAATCATTTGTATTAATATTTTCCCACCAATTACTAAGTTGAATCACAACACCTTAATCTATAATAACTACTGGTAAAAACGTTTCAATATAAAAAGAAAGAAAGTGGCTCTGAGTGCAGGAATGCGTGTATGTGTGTGTGTGTGTGTGTGTGTGTGTGTGTGAGAGTGTGTGTGAGAGAGTGTGTATGGGGGGCGTGTCACTTTGGCATCTGATAACAGTGAGGGGGGGAAACAGGAAGTAACAACCAAAGCTAAAGTAAGACAGGAAGTAACAAAACCAAGCCAAAGTAAAACCGGAAGTAACAAAACAAAGCCAAAGTAAAACAGGAAGGAGGAGGAAGAGAAAGGAAGCTATGGAGGGGTCTCTGATGTGACGATGGTCACGGTGACGCTCTTCCAACTTCCGGTTTAACAAAAAAGGCCGCTTCGTCACGTAACAATAGTGTCACTCGCGGTTACCGTGAGGTACCGCAAGATGGCGCTCGTACTCAGATTTGTCACTCAGCTCCTCCGCCTTTCGCCGGCAGGGGCGGAGTCAGTGAGGAGAGTTGAGAGAAAAATGGAGTCGGCGGTGACGATAAGAATTTAAAGGGAAGTGAGGTAGACAAAGGATCACGTGTCTGATCGGAAGACTTCTGTGGATCACACAGCTTATTCGGCTTGACCGACTTAAACTGTGGTTCTTACAGATCAGATTTCCTCTCGATGAATGATCGCAGGCTGTGCTGAGGACACAGGATCGCGATCCACGGGAACAAATCACAGTACAAAAGGGGAGACACGTGGGATGAATAGGAGCCTGATTCAACCACACAGGTTTATCTAGAGTTTATCTAGTAAGCCTATAGTTTTACCGGTTGAATGGGGACTCTATTACAACAAAGTTGACACAAAGAATAGTAAACACTCAACAGCTGTGTGGATAGCGCCGCTGCTTGACATAAATAATTCAGCTAAACAGTTCGTTAATTTTAGCTCACAAATACTATTCTAACAAGTTACAGTCGTGTGTGAGACACACACGGTGGCGATGAAAGAAAATAAAAGCACATAAACAATAAAACACACAATGAAACTACGGGGTGCACTCCCGTGTTTATAATAAGCTCTAAATAAGCTATTTTGCCCAGACACATTAGCTTACTATGAGTTGCCTTCCAACTAGTAAGGAGGGGTCCTGGGATCGCTTCGCGCGATTCAATCCGTGCTTCGGCTGAGAGAGTGAGGGCACCTCGGTGCGCGGCTCTGGAGCTGTATAATACGTGGTCCACCGACTCACAATAGGGACAGCTGGTCGACGGTGATTTAGGAGCGTGTGTAGAAACCACGATCTCCTCTTCTGCAGGTATAACAATGAATAACTCGCAGGGGGTTATTCACGGAGTCCTTGGATCAAAAAATAAAAGAAAACAAAAAGGGGAAAAACCAAAAATGGGGTAGGAATGGACAAAGAAAGAATCTTCACAGCTCGGCCAGCAAGAGTGTAGATCTTCTTGGTGTTCCTCTTCTTAAACACATACGCCCGCTCTCGCTAAGAGATATGGTGCAGAGACCGAAACTCTTGATTTGAATTCAGTTTTGATACCTGTGCTCCGGGGGCGGGGCATCCCGTGATGTCCACCAATGTCTGCAGTTGTCTGTTGGTGACGTCATTTGCCGCCCTGGTTTATGGGGGATGACTGCGTCACAGCTGGACCCCCTGCAGTGGGGATGGCTTCCTTCTTTGTTCTCCACCATGTGGCTCCTGGGGTCTTTCAGACAGCATTTTAAGTCCAGGCTGCCTTCAGGCTTTCCCAAAGAGGACAGTAAGGCCCCACAGTCATGCTGGGCCCAACAACAGGGTTGGTAACATCCACTGTCCTTAGACCCTCGACCAGGGTAAGGAAAAACTACCAGGGAAAAAACCCTTGTAACAGGGAAAAAAGGTAGAAACCTTAGGGAGAACCACAGGTGAGGGATCCACTCCCTGGACGGATAGACGTGCAGTAGATGTTACCCAAAACATACAATACACAATGACAAAGAATAAAAAGTGAAAAGTCTTTAAATGCCAGGATCATCTGGATCACTGGGTATAAAGTTGGAATCAAATATTTTTTACCTCTTCTCATGAAATGATTGTGTCAATGTGATTTATTCTTGACAGATATAGTGTATATCTTCTCAAAACTTTATTGATCAATATCTAATAACACATAAATAAACATTAAAAGATCAATGTGTTTGAACACAAAATCATTCCAACTTTAATAGTGTATCTGCCTTACAAATATATTTTCCTGTCCATACAATGTATTGTGTGTAATGTATGATTATGCTTTTACCTTCTTTTTTTCATATATCATCATTCAGAATATAATTAATTAGCATGTTCATAAAACAATCAAAAATTAATTGACTCCTCCATAAACATCTGTTTTGGCCTGCTTTACATAACATGGGGTCCAAATAAACAATAAAATATTACGTTGTTAAACTGTGTGACAATGTTCTTGTTCTAACGTCACTCTTTAACATTTGTTAACAGTATAGTGAAGTTACACGATTTCAAACCAGCTTAAAGTAGTGACTGTTGTCCGCGTGCTAAAATAAATGGTGAATTGTCCGTCTGTTAATGTTATCGGCGTTTGTCCACAGTATGCAACGCAAATGAATGAAATGTTAGGGTGTTGGATAACTAGAACGGTATGCATACCACATCTTATTTCCGCATAATAATATATATTAAATATAAACACTTTGTAAATACTGTAAATACACGTAAATGCAGCAAACTCTCAAATCTTGGTAGCAATAGCGATTGGTCATATCGTGGTAGCCGATGGCGAGCTGATTGGCTCTCGCCATTCTTGGTAGCAGGGCAGCATCTGATTGGTCAATTCGTGGTAGAATTCTTGGTAGCGATGCGCGATCTGATTGGCTCTCACTCAACGACAGAAGCTCGACAGACAAGCGACAGGGAGCGACAGGGAGCGGCTGCACAATACTCAACAGCAGATGCTTGGCAGAAATTTTTATGCTGGACTCCCTTCCTTATGCAACCATCTGCTGGATAAACCTTCGTATATGCCGAAACACAGGATTGAACCAGGGTCCTTCAGATCTTCAGTCTGACACTCTCCCAACTGAGCTATTTCGGCACGACAGACATGGACATATGGCGTTCGGAATTTTTCAAAAAAGTCATACGATAGTATGTTGTCCAAAAAGTCAGAAAAACGTCATCTTATAGTATGTTGTCCAGCATTTGTCAAAACAACATCGTATAGTATGTCTTCCTAAACTTCACCAAAACTTCATAGTATAGTATGCCACCCAAAATTTGATAAAAACGTCATAATATAGTAAGTTGTCCAAAATTTGACAAAAACTTCATAGTATAGTATGTCGTCTAGAATGTGACAAAAACGTCATTGTATAGTAAGTCGTCCAAAATTAAAAAACACTTCATATTATAGTTTGTCTTCCAAAACTTGACCAAAACGTCATAGTATAGTATGTCTTCCAAAACTTGACCAAAACGTCATAGTACAGTGAGACACTGTACTATGACGTTGGTTTGGTCAAATTTTGGACGAGACGTCCAAAATTTGACCAAAAAGTCATAGTATAGTATTGTAACAATCAGACTGTTTCTCTCTCAATTTGACTGTTACTATTTGTTCAAAAAAAGGCTACACCAATATATTTAAGCTGTATTGTACTCCTTAATCGTATCTATCGTATTTATTGTAATCTCCCATAGACACCCCCAATCACATACCCAAAATAATCAAAGTATAAACACAAAATGTTTATCAATAAAAGTTGTATTTGTTTGTTAAAGTATATCAGCAGCTTCAACAAACCTATGCAAAACCAACACTGCTTTCTTACACCATATGATTTTTTCTCCCCCAAGTCTCACAAAACCAGCAGAAAAAAAACACCAAAAGCCCAAAGTCCAAAATCCAAAAAACACCAAAAAAAAGTATTCCACCAAAAAGATCTTGCAAAAAAAACAAGTCTTTACTGAGTGACGCCCTTTGAATCTCAGGTCGACTCTGAAGGTTTTTTCTCCGTGGTGTGTCCTTTTCAGGTTTTTTTTGTGGGGTTTTAAGACTCCAAGATTTACTCTAATCTTAAACACTCCATCTCTCTCCCACACCAAACATTTCCAAGTAGGTCTAACTGCAGACCGCAGACCCCATGGCAGACCATTACAGACAATCCCCTTACAGACAAGCCTCCTCAACACTGATTGGGTGAGAGATCACGTCTGACGTGATGACGTTTACTTTTGTTGAAACTTTATTTATACAAGGGTATGTCATGCAAACTCATTGACAGAGAGTTTTTACCACAGTGTGCGACAATAATAGAGACGGATAAAATACTTGTTGACATTTATGAACACAGAAGTGTACTTTGTATGCAATTTATGAATAATTAAGGCCACTTTGTAAACTGTTAAATAATATAGCCAAACTGCTAAAATATATAAATGCAGATTATACACATACACATAGATATAATTATCACGTTTATGATATAATGATCACGTTTACAAAATAAAGTATCACGTTCATGAGATATAATTATCACGTTTATAAAATAGAATGATCACGTTAATATATTATAGTATCACATTATAACGTGATACTGAGCCCCAAAAAACATTTTCACTGTGACAGCAATAGCTTCTGTACAATGTAACGTTTGTGAGTAATTTTATTTATTTTCGCAAACTTCCATTATCACAGCAAACTGTAGGTTATAAAAAGTTGTGTTTAATAGCCTACACTTTTTGAATGTCTTATTAGTCTGTTTGACAGAAAAAGTATTAGAACTATAAAAGTCAACTTGTTCTGTTTTTACACTCCCATGAGGTACAACTACGAAATCACTCAACAAAGCTTTCTACAAAATCAACAATAAACTAAACTATTGCTGATTACGTCATTAAGGAGTTGTTACCTATTTCCAAGTAGATATGTGAAACACTGGTATCTGAATCAAACACAGTTGGACTTTGGTGAATATTTTGACGAATGAAGTAATACAAAAGCTCTGAAACACTTGATTCTGCACAGAAAGTTGTATAACTTTCAAATCCATGTAATGAATACAAGAAATTAGTGATATATTATTTTTATTTGTGTAACACAAAAACTATTCACACTTTTGAAAAAGAGCCCCGGCCGGAACAAGGGTCTTTCTGTATGGAGTTTGCATGTGTAACCCACCCTTGTGGTGCTTTCTTTTCCATGGTGGTGTCTGACGGTCACTTTATATCACATTAGCGCGGCTGGCGTGTGTGTGTATGAGGAGAGAGAGGGCGAGCGAGGAAGAAAGCCGTACCTGAGCGAGGAGGGATGGAGTCACCCTGCGGGAACAGTGGGGAAGAAGATTTGTGGTCGAGCTACGGGCGGGATTCGGGACTTCCGGCCTGGGTTCTAGATGAACGTCGGTTGCTCAACTAGTAAGATTGTTTCTACACCAAGGATTTCCACGGAGTCCAACATGTATATATATTTTTTTCTTTCTTGAGCTCAACATTAACTGTGCACAAATAAATTAGTGGGCCCACAGCTGCAGCAAATTATAAATTAGAATTTATGGCCAGAATATTTTTGTTTTATTTTAATATTTTGGTTGGGAAACTATAAAAATTGTCAACTGTGGTGTTTTTTTTCTTTCCTGTTGAACTTGTATAAATATTTTCAAATAATAATTTTGATACCAAAAAGACAATACAACTGTGTGAGTTTATGTGTGTGAAGTCAAACCACTTTCCATAGCTAAAGATATATCAGTTGCATTTTATAACTGTATCCTCTTTAAGAAAAAAAAATCTCGAACCAGGACACTGCATATTATTTACTTTAAATATTTATTTATAAGTGGTGATCCCCCTTTTGAGATTATATGAACATCTTTACATGTAAGTTTAAGGGTTAAGGTATAACCTGGTTACACATGTTCTTCCCGTGTGTGCGTGGGTTTTCTCCAGGTTGTCCGGCTTCCTCCCACAGTCCAAAAACATGCAAATTTGGGGATTAGGTGAATTGGCCATCGGTGTGAGAGTGTGAGTGAACGGTTGTTTGTCTCTATGTGGCCCTGTGATGGACTGATGAACTGTCCAGGGTGTGACCCCGCCTATCACCCTATGTCAGCTGAGATAGGCACAGCACCCCCCGTGACCCTCCAGTGGAGGACAAAGCGGTAGATAATGGATGGATGGATGGAAAACAGTATGGCTCAGATTACAGCTGCTGAAGAAAGTCCTCACTCTCTAAGGCTCTCTGGAATTGGCCCAAGAGGCTTTTCGAGTTTGAGCCTTGCTTCATCAGACAGGTGGCTCTGAAGCTGTTCACCGAGCAGTTTTATCTCTCACTGATAAGACAAAATGAAATAACAAAATAATCAAGTAATTAATGACACTCACATACATTTGAGAATATACACTGCTGTGAAAGTTGGTTCAACAGTTTTCTAAACTATCTGACTTACCTCGAGGCAAACTGAGTTCCACGTTTGTAAATCTCAGTGGCTTTGTCCAGGGAGATGGAGCGTACAGCTGCCAGGACGTATATTGTTGCCTATGTCATGAAGATTAAGATTTAAGATTGTGTTGGGCAGTGACCATGTGTTAAAAGGAGACATATGCAGTAATATAAAATATGTAGTCTTTGAATCAGTGTCTAATAACTCACCTCTGGCAAAAGTACATCCATTATGAATGCAACTGGATCAGCATACTTCTTGTCCGTCTGTGTACTTCCAAGTACTCCAGACAAGAAGTGCATCACCTTGTCCACTTGGTCGTCTTCTCCAAAAAGAATGACGACCCTGTCCTCCTTCTTGCTACGGTTACGATTTAATCTATTATGTATAAATAGCGACAATAAATACAGTGTTCAATATCAAACTGTGTTTTTCTCCATTCTTACCTTTTCTTCCTTCATTTTAAGAACTAAACGCTAGTCCCTGTAGTTCTGAAGCTCTCCTGGTCTTTCTAACTTCTCGCTCTCTCGTCCTTCTTCAAATACATCAACGTCATCACGTCAGACGTGATCTCTCACCCAATCAGTGTTGAGGAGGCGTGTCTGTAAGGGGAGTGTCTGTAAGAGGAGTGTTAGTAATGGTCTGCCATGGGGTCTGCGGTCTGCAGTTAGACCCTTCTCAACATTTCTCCCTCTCTTCAGTCCTTGCTTCCTGGTACCTGTCCGTAGCTCCTCCCCTTGTCCTCCGAGGTCCCTAGGCTTAAAGTTCTAGTCACTTTTTTAGATTTCACAGTAGCCTGCATTACGTACAGCTTTTAACGTCGGCAAAACCCACAAAACAAATAAGTAACCCAAAAAACATTATTAATCTAGCAAGGATTTAACATTATGTTCATTGGGCACTTTTCTACACATATATTTAGATCACACTTGAAAGTGGCTGTGTCACAGTATGTCAGTATGTTAATAGTCATGGTATAGCTTTTCTTCTAAAATTTGACCAAAAAGTCATACTATAGTATATCGCCCAAAATTTGACAAAAATGTCATACTATAGTACGTTGCCTAAAATTTTACAAAAAAGGTCATAATATAGTATGCCGTCCAAAATTTGTACATTTATACATTTATCGTTAAAATAATCAATGAATGGCAGCCACACATTATAGAATTTCTGAGTACAGCCTCGAGAGGAATACCTCAATTTCTCCAGCTTCAAATGTACTTCCTCAAGCCAGCGTTTAAGTGTTGGAGCATTAGGGCTTTTCCAATTAACAAGAATTAATTTCCTGGCAAGAAGTGTGACAAAAGCAACCATACTTGCTTGATTTGCTGAGAGTGTGATCCCTTCCGGTAGGGCATCAAATATTACCATAATTGGGTTGGGGCTGATCCTTTTCTAACATACATAGGAGATGCCATCAAAGAGAAAGCCAGAAGGAACTCAACACAGGGCACAACCAAAACATGTGGCCAAGGGTGGCCTCCACCTGGCGACATCTTACACATCTTGGATCTACATTGGCATATAGCTTAGCCAGTCTGCTCCGGGAAAGGTGAAGCCTGTGAAATATCTTAAACTGAATTAGACCATGTCTGATACAGATAGACGATGCATTAACTCGACATATTGCCAGTTGCCAGGTCACATCCGGTTACTGCAGATTAAGATCCTCCTCCCATTTGGTCTTTATATGGTGAAGGGTAGGAGCAGCTGCATTTTGTATACAAATATATACAAATGAAACAAAGCCTTTTGTCTGTGGATCCCTGCTAACACAATCATGGATCCAATCTTCCACTATGGCTACTAAGGAAGGGGAAAAACAAGTCTTAGTGTAATTTCTAAACTGCAGATATCTGAGGAAATGGGTGTTTGGAATGTCGAAATGCACCGTTAGATAGTCAAAAGAAACAATATGGCCACCTTTAAAGAAATCCTTTACACATATGAGACCTCTACTTCTCCACAGCTTAAGTGCTGGATCTATGAGAGAGGGAGGAAAAAAGGGGTTGGCAATGATGGGACTTAATAGAAGTGATTTCTTATGTCCATAATGCACTCTGAATTGTGAGTTGATAATTGGAGTTCCCAATTATTGGATTATTTGTGTGATATCACTTGCTGATCGGCATCGGAGCACACGCCAAGGCTGCCAGTGGGAGCTAGAGTGCTTTTCCATAAGTAACCACACTGGTGCCTCATGGTCAGGGATGTTAGATGTCCAATATGAAAGGGCATGCAGGTTGGCTGCCCAGTAATAGTGCATTAGGTTTGGTAATGCTAAACCCCCATTTTCCCTGGGCCTAATCTGGGCACAGTCCTACTCCATATAAAGGAGGATATGTATTTATTAATTTCAGTAAACGCTTTAGGAATAAATGTGGGGATCGTCTGAAAAAGAAATAAGAATCGTGGCATTATAGCCATTTTTATGGAGTTAATTCTTCCTGCCAATGATAATAGAAGGGATGACCATCAAGTCTTGTTTAGTTCTGTGTTCTGTCCAGTTCCACCTTAAAGTTATTTTTAAAAAGATCCTTGAATCTCTCAGTAACATGTACACCTAAGTATTTAAAGGAATCATATGTAATCTTAAAGGGGAACATGTCAAGAGGCCTCTGCTTTGCAGCCACACTTATAGGAAAAATGAGGCTCTTTGAAAAGTTTATTTTGTAACCAGAAATTACTCCAAATTTATTGATAAGGTCTAATGCTGGTATAGATGTATCTGGGTGTGAAAGGTACAAAAGGAGATCATCACAGTATAATAAGAGTTTATGGTTGAGGCCGCATCGGTCTATGCCCAATAAGGTAGTATTTTCCCTCAAGGAGACAGCCAGAGGCTCAACAGCAATATTGAACAATAGGGGTGACAGGGGACACCCTTGTCTTGTACCCCTGAAAATCGGAAAAAAGTCTGATATAAGGTTATTTGTGCGTACAGAAGCCTGTGGATTAGAATACAAAAGATTTACCCAGCTACAAACTTTCTGTCCAAACCCAAACTTTCTAAGAGCTGCAAATAAATAATTGTACTCCACCCTGTCGAAGGCTTTCTGTGCATCTAATGATATTAGTACCTCTTGTGTGTGACTGTCGTTTGGCGTATATAGTATGCTAAAGTGGCGACGTAAATTTCCAGCAAGTTGCCTGCCAGTCATAATGCCTGTCTGATCTCTATGGATTATATTGTGTATGGTTGGTTCAAGTCTCATTGCAAGGGTCTTTGTTAAGATTTTATAATCAGAGCAGAGTAAGCTAATTGGTCGGTAAGAGTCACATTTTAGCGCAGGGGTGTCAAACTCAAATACAGAGTGGGCCAAAATTTAAAACTGAACAAAGCCGCGGGCCAAGGTTGAACAAATTAACCTTTTAATAGGGACCCAAACAAGTTTTGCATTGAATATTGAACAAGCAAGGCTTATATAACTTTATACTGACATGCAAAATCGAGTTTCAAATAATAATAATAATAATTAAAAAATATCAATCCAGGTTTATGTGGTTTTCTTGCCAGGTGAACCCCTTCTTCTGCCATGCTTTGCAGAGTAAGGTCTCTTTTGTACTCTGGTTTTTCTCGGGTACTCCGTAAATCCTTACGTTCTCGCGCCTGGAGCAACTTTTCAGATCCAGCAGCTTGTCCTCTAACTTGGTGTGCAGCTTTAGCATAGCCGTGATGACTTCCTTTGTGTTTTGTATCCACTCTTCTGCTTTCTCAATTCTCCCTTCCGCCTCGTCCAATCTGGTATTCACCTTCACAATTTCTATTTGTATTGTCTCTAATTGTTCTTTATTTTCTTGGTGAAATCCTCTTAGCTCTCGCAGAATCAGCTCCAAGTCGGCCATCTCTCCGGACTGCGCAGCATTGTTTGCTAGCTTATGCCTGTTAGCTGCTAATATTGCTGTGCCCCGTCCTTCTCACCCACCTGTCTTCGGATGACGTTTATTGCTCAAAGTGGGGTTATGGATTTTATCCCCTTATCTTACTGGTTTTCGTGGAGTGATTTATTTGGTTTGTATGGGGAAATTTCTCTTATTGCTCTGGCTCAGTCAGGAGCTATCTCGGTATGCGGCCATCTCAACGGTGTTCCGAACGGAAGTCTCATGTGCTAAGTTTTGTGTTATTTTCTACTTTGAGGACGAAGTGTTCCTGTTTTTGTTTTCTCATTTCAAAAGTAAAGAATACATTTGTGACCCGCCACGGACCAATCGGGAACAAGTCGGCAAAGCGCAAAACGAGAAAAAACAGGAAAAAGTTTTTTTTTCAAGATTAGGGATTTCCGTTTTTCTCAAAATTACACAAGTTGAAGTTTTGAAGAAGCCACTACATGCTTCAAATCCCAGTATTGTGGGTCTTAAAACCATAAACGTTGTGTTTGACTTAAAGTTGTTTTATCGCTGTGAATCGCTCCTAGTTTGGGTGTGGCGATCTCACATTCCAGAGCTTTTGTTGCTTTTTCAGCCAATCAGCTGACGCTCAGGGAGAATACACATGGCTAATTAATATGCACGTACTCAGAGAGATAGAGAGAGGGAGGGGAGTGGGAGAGATAGGGCTGGAACTTTCCAGCTTATGTGTGCAGTGTGTGTGTGCGAAATTAAAGCGTGATTGTCATCAAAGCAGTCATCATCAAAGCTTTGTTTGACAAAGGAAGGCAAAGAGAACAGCACAATAAGTGAACTGTGGCTGAGCTTCTTCACAGGGACAGAGAAAGCATAATCACTGCTAGTGTGTGGACTGTTAGCATTTTAAGCTAGCGATCTTTATGCTAATGTGTTAGCAGACTTCATCGTCACAAAAACAACAAACAGATGGATTATTCAGCGGCTGAAAGAGAGCAGGACACACACGGTAGTTGTCTGAGATGATGACATGACGCCAGCACCGCTCTATCTCCTATCTAATTGGACATTTGGAGGCGAACAGACTTAAAACTGCGACGAAAAGGAAGCACGCCTGGACCTCTTATCTGATCGGAGGCACTGAAGTCTGCCGGAATACCTTTCAGTTTCTTATGGGGTGAGTTTTCATTAACGTTGTTAATCTATGCTATGTTGGTGTTCATTCAAAGTCACATACAGACGCACATAGGGACGCTGTCTTTTAATAATCCACTGTGCATTTCATAACGCCGTTTGGCTACATTGTTATTAGCTATGCTTGCTAGCTCGCTTGCTCTGCACTGTATTATTACAATGAGAATGATGCGCACATCAAAACTTGTGTTCAGTCAGATGAGCGTATTATAAGTCGTAAGAGGAGCATGTCACGGCCCTCTTTGAGATTTTGTACACCCGCAGGTTCAGTTTGATAATTCAAATGCTTTTAGACGAAACTCCCATGTTCGAAACCTAACATTGCATTGAATGATGTGTGAATGCCACACCTTTGCATGCATGAATCACACGTGATTAACAGACATGTGATTAACACATTGTGTGATGAAAGTGTTAATTACACGTGCGATTCATGCACATAAAGGTGTGGCATTCACACATAATTCAAGCAATACTACTGTATTAAATACTACTGTGTAAATGTGATTTTTTTTGGAAAAGTAAAATAATTGTTTTCATTGTGGTTCTTGCTGTCAACAGGTAGTGGAACACAGCTCTCCTGAAAGTCGCCTCAATATTCCGCAGCTTATTGGAACGGCAGATGGCAGAGTGATAGTAAAGGCCGACTGGCAGACACATCTGAGTCCCTACTTTCGAAAGCTCCCAGCAATTTAGGTATTTATATTCAAAATTCTGCATTTTATGAATAAAAAAATCACGAATGGACATAATAGTGTTCCATGTGAACAGTGAGCCATGTTTTAAATATCCTGTTGTGTGCTTCTATTCTGTCACAGCTTTGATGCCAACAGACCAGGTGTGGTGCTTGCTCAAACTCACAGTGACGCAGAGCCTATCGAGTTTCAGCTACTGCGCAACCCTGGAGTCCTGCCCCCTGTTGACAGTCTTCCTGTCCTGGCCCCACCTGGACTGACCATGGACAGGCAGATGTATATTTTTGAAAAAATCAGGCCTTTCTGTTCTGATGAGGCAAAAGACTTCACATGCCCAGAACCAAAGGTTACAGCACAGAAGAGTAAGCAGAAGAGGGTGAGCTTGTGATGTCACCATTTAGCCCGCATATTAACTGTGATGGACAGAGTGGGTACAGCCACATTGTGGGGGAGGAACTGGTACTGAAGATGATTATATAGTCCATGGTCTGGAAAATATCTCCTTCACACACTTAGATATATTTAATTTGATATTTAAAGTATGTATCTATCTTTCACCTTTCTTGTTTCTCATTTTTATTCAAGTGCTTTTTGTAACAGAAGAATTTCCCTCGGGATCAATAAAGTAAATTCTGATTCTTATCAGTCCACTGAAGTACTTAAGGCAAATAACACTACATTGACATGAACTATATTCATTCCTTTGTTTTCAAACTGCTACACTGTTTCTGTCCTGTGGGCTAATAGACATCAGATTTCACTGACAGCTAGACTGGGTGGGGGGTTGTGACCATGTTAATGTGATGC
This sequence comes from Microchirus variegatus, assembly GCF_963457635.1. NCBI lineage: Eukaryota > Metazoa > Chordata > Actinopteri > Pleuronectiformes > Soleidae > Microchirus > Microchirus variegatus. Next base: position 22,140,682 of record NC_139808.1, read on the forward strand.
AAATGAGCAGCTATTGGCCTGGCTCCTCAAGTTGGTAAAAATCTTTCAGGCTGATTTTCTCCCTAAAGCAGTTTGAGGAGTGCCTACATTCAAATGGCCACATCTTCTTCAGAAATTATCAGAAGGACATGTGGAAGGACATTTTCCATCTTGCCTCCGGCCTCGTGCATTTGGGTCCAAGCCTCGTATCGCCTTCCTAACATTTACAGAACAAACAACAATAAAAACATGACGACAGTAAACCATACATGGAGAGGAATTACAGGAGGAGTAGTCAGGTGGGTTTTGAGTCTGGATTTAAGGGTTAGGGTTAGAATTCTGGACGTTGAAGTGTATGGAGGGATTTGTGAGGGAGACGAGAGAGGAGAGAGTTACAGTAGTGGATGAGGGAGGTGATGAGGCTGTGCACAAGGGGGTGAGGGAAGGGGGCAAAGTCAATGAATGCTGCTCAGATGGAAATATGCAGCTCGGGTAATGCTATTGATGTGGGATTGGAATGATAGTGAGCTGTCGAGGATGACACCCAGACTCTAAACCTGAGGAGCTGTCAATGGTTTGGATTTGGTGCCAATGAGGTGGATTTCTGTTTTATCATTGTTTAATTTGAGAAAGTTAGAGGTTTGCTTGTTTCTGCTAGAAACACTGCCATCAATTGATATGTACCTGATTTAAGACATTTTTATTATGCTGCACTTGGAGACATTTTAACAATCTGTAAGTCCGGTGAAAAGGCTCCCAGTGAAGCACACCACAAACAGCTTTTTGCACTGCTCTCCCTGTTCTTCTGGGTGGAGGAAGGACACAGACATCAGCTCTTCAACTGACAATCCTTCAGTACACAGCTAAACAAGCTCCCAGCAGCAAGAGAACCCTCTCTGCCGATCTCCAAGCAGAAACATCCTAAGCCATGTTAGTTCCAGCTAGCTAACTTTGTAAGGAGAAACCTGAACAAGAGACACCAGAATCACAGTCAACAGACAACAACTCAAAAGCACACTTCTTGCATCTTTTAAGGATTTGGTAATGTAACTGGGCAACAAAGCATCACATGACTTGGCTAGGCATAAATGGTTTAACTTTATGAAATGTTGTATTGAGTTTACTCGCTTACACACAGTGTTGTTCTGTTGAGATTTAGGTTAATATGATGCTAGTGATGTCCATGCCTCTTAGCTTTCAGCTATTGATGTGCATTCTACGAACCTATCATCTAACCTGAGACCTCATCCTACAAAAGAGGCCTTAAAGAAACACAGCAACGATCAAGAAGCCATCTTTTATTCTTCCACCTTGTCGTAGTTTCTTTGTCAATTGCCATCTTGATTTGTAGTCTGCCTCTACTTGACATACATATGTATGTGCGTTACCTTGGTTTTGACATCACCTACCAGAGTTCTATTGAAAAAATGAGTGGTTAAAAAATTAAGTAGAATTATTTACTTTTTTTGAATCAATTTCTTTATTGCTTGTATTGTAATATTAAAACGCTTAAAAGAGCAGTGCTGACAGTTTTACTTTGTGGTGCCTCGACCCATGATTGCTTTCTTTGTGTTTCTCTCCGGTCTCAACAGGATTATATAACATTTGGGTCCAAACAGCGCCACCAAGAGGCCAAAACTGGAGGCCAGGATGGCAAAAACCTCCACTGCATCTGCATATTTGCCTGGAGAGTTGATGTAAGCAGGGACAAAGGCCACCCACACTGCACAGAAGATCAACATGCTGAAAGTGATGAGTTTGGCCTCATTGAAACTGTCTGGAAGATTCCTTGCTAGAAAAGCTAACAAACAACTGAGGACAGCCAGTAAACCAATATAACCAAGTAAAACTGCAAAACCAACTGTGGACCCAACTGCACACTCATAAACTATCTTGTCACTGTGATACTGGGTGTTTTTATGAGGCACTGGTGAAGCAGAGACAAGCCAGACAGTGCAGATTGCTGCTTGAACAGAAGTCAGAACCAGAACTGTCCCTCTCTGCTGCACAGCACCAAACCACTTCAGACTGGACTCACCTCCTGGTTTGGAGGCCCTGAACACAGCCAGAACCACCATGGTTTTCACCAGGATACATGAGACACAAAGCACAAAGCTGATGCCAAATGCTGCATGTCTTAGTTGACAAGTCCATAATCTGGGTCGTCCAATGAAGAGCAACGAGCAGAGGAAACAGAGCTTAAGTGACACCAAAAGAAGAAAACTGAGTTCCGAATTGTTGGCACGAACTATAGGTGTGCTGTGATGATGGATGAAGATGCCCAGAACAACAGCACAAATACATGTGCCCAACAGTGAGGTGGTTGTCAAGCAGATACCCAGAGGCTCATGGTAGGAGAGGAACTCTGTTTTCTTAAGAACACAGTGGTCAAGCTGGGGGCTGGACCAGAAATCTTCTGGACAACTGGTGCACTCCATGGAGTCTGAGAAAAGAGGGTGATGAGAAACATGTTTATACAACACCCCTGAACTGTGGTGTTTAAAAGTTTACACTCACCAGTTGTATTGCTGATCTTTCCCTCAGAACAAGGGACACAGTCAAAACAACACTCAGGTTCCCCCTTCTTTCTGGCCATGCGGGTACCTGGAGGACAAGTGTCACTGCACACTGACCGAGGAGGCTGTGTGGAGAAACATCAGTCTATTATTGCATCTTATGAGGGCCCCTCCATACATTTCCAATTTCCGTGTCCACAGAGAAAGTTACTATGGTTTTTCTGTTGCAGGTCTGTTCAGGTCTGTGGATCGTGATACTTGTACATAAAGTAGCTAGACCTTGTGTGGATCATAGTGGGTGAAGCCTGCCTGGAAACAGCTTGCAAACCAATGAGTGTCAATGTGATGAAAATGCTTGTACTCAGCAGTGGTTGTACATCTGCCCAACAAAGTCCTGGTCAAGGAGAATTTTTAATCTAATCTCAGTTGCTCTATATCTTTTTCTACACAAGAAAGCATTTTAAGAAGAACAGTGAAAATCTATGTTCTGCAGTTTTTGAGAGAAGATCTAATGATGATAAGATTGCTGTTTTAGCGGATGATCAAGCTTCTCTTCACATCATGGACAAATGTTTTTTTCAAGACAAGGGCAACATCTTGACCATCGTTTCGGCCAAATTATCCAGCGGCATAATGTTTCTTTCCATTGATATGCTGATGACACACAGATTTACCTCCCACTGAGACCCAATGATCTGAGAAGCATGTCTGCTGTGACTGTTTAAAAGACGTTGGATGGCCCATAACTTTCTCCAACTAATCAACTCCAAATCAGAAATAATACTGTTCAACCCACCAAATACCATCTCCGGTCCATTAAACCCACTGCCAGAAACCTAGGTATCATCTTTGACTCAGACTTCACCTTCACCCCTCACATCAACATTGTTGTCCAGTCTTGCTTCTTTCACATCAGAACCATCTCAAAAATCAAAAATGTTCTATCACAGCCTGACCTAGAAAGAAGTCCACGCCCTCATAGTCTCCCGTTTAGATTTCTGCAACTCCCTTCTATATATATCTTTTATGGAGTGGTCTGCTGGAGCAGTGATATCACAGCTGCATACAGGAAGAGGCTGTACAGACTGATTAAAAAAGCAATCTCTGTCCTTGGATGTCCCCTTGACCCAGTGGAGGTGGTGGGAGAGAGGAGAATGGCTACCAACTAGTGATGGGTCGGTCGCGAATGAAACGGCTCTTAGAGCCGGCTCTTTGAAGTGAACGACGGGAGCCGGCTCTTACTTGGGAGCCGTGTTTTTTTTTTTTTTTTTTTTTTTTCTTGTCACTCTCTCGCTCTCTCTCTCTCTCTCTCTCTCTCTCTCTCTCTCTCTCTCTCTCTCTCTTTCTCTCATTTTCTTACTATGGTAAAGGTATCTACTATACCTTTTCTAATGTGTCGATGTTGTCTCTTCTTTCTCTCTCCTGCTCTGTTCGTGTGTTACTGCTGCGAGTGTAACTACCACCCCTCCCCCGCTGCTCAGCGCTGCTCAGCGCTGCTCTCTCTCTCTCTCTCTCTCTCACTTTTTTTTCTCTTCGCACCGCACGTGATTGGTCAATATGCGTGTGTGCCTTGTATATGCGTGTGTGCCTTGTGTTTGCGCTGAGCAGCGGGGGGAGGGGCGGTAGTTACACTCGCAGCAGTAACACACGAACAGAGCAGGAGAGAGAAAGAAGAGACAACATCGACACATTAGAAAGCTCCACAAACAACCTGCACAGCTGAGGCACTTGGTATTTCTTAATGCCAACCTCGACCTTAATTAAAGATCTGGGTGTTCATTTTTTTTCTTTTTATTTTGCATATTTTAATCTATATTTTATTATGTTGTGGTTTGCAGTGTTTTGTGTTGTTTCACTTTAAATTTGTTTAAAAGGAAAAAGTTGAAAATTGAAATAGTTAAAAGTTGAATTGTAAATAGTTGTTTTTTACATTTTCTGTGGAGTGTATAAATAAAAGCATATTTATATAATAAACACATATATCATATATAACATATATATGAATAAAAAGCACGTTTTTTTACTTGGTAGTTAATTTTGTGCATAATTTTATATTGTTGTTGATAAATTAATAAAAGCAATAAAACAACCTGAAGAGCCGTTTGGGAGCCGAAAGAGCCGGTTCTTTTTAGTGAGCCGAGCCGAAAGAGCCGGTTCTCTAAAAAGAGCCGGAATTCCCATCACTACTACCAACCTATCATCTCTGATGGACAATCTCTCCCACTCCCTGAAGGACACCATCACAGCGCTTTATTGCATGTTGCACCTCCCAGCAGCTGTTAAACTGTACAACAAGCATTGCTCTCAGTAGAACACACATGACCAGAGGCCTCATTTATAAAACTGTGCATAGGACTGACGTCAAAATTGGCGTACGCACGAAACACAGAAAGTGCTTACGCACAAAAATATCCTGATTTATAAAACAGTGCGCACGCACGTCCAAGCCGATTTCCCTTTATAAATCACAATCCACTCTAAATGTGGCGCACCTGTGTGCGGGTCATACCACGCCCATATTTGCCTATAAATATTCAGAGAAACGCCCCTCATAAATATTGATTCATGACTGAAATCATGCCGAAATCGGCCAAGGATCGTATTTTCACCCAGTGTGAGGTGGAAGTACTTGTCGGGGAGGTGGAGAAGAGGAAGGCTTTATTGTTTGGTGTTCTAGAGTGGCAGCATGTGGCGGATAATGTCAGTGCTGTTGCCTCAGAAGGTCGGAGTGTGGCCGAGGTGAGACATTAAAGTAGACGCAAAAAAGCGGCTGGCATCACACAGGCAGAGCGTCTGTGCCACAGGCGGGGGAACGGGCCAACTGGAGCCCACCCATTGGATCATTGGGGAATCCCTCCTGAGTGAAGTGGTGACGGAGGTGTAGGGGGACACCGATGCAGGTGTCGTGCCAATGTAGGTATCCCCGACAGAAAGTGTTGCCGCGGCCGCGGAGGCAGAGAAACAGTGGTGCGCTTGCTTTCACCCAAGTAAATTAAAACAATTGCATTGTTTAATGATTTATTTTATGTATACTTTACATACTACTCTATAAACTCTGGCAAAGATATGGGGGGAAACACATTATTTCAGACTGTTTACCTGTCTCCCATAATTTGTATCCCCCCATATTTTTGGCTAGAATAGAAGAAAGCTGTTCATAAAACCAGAGGTTATAGAGTACTATGTGAAGTTTACATAAAATAAATCATTAAACAATGCAATTGTTGTTAGTTTTAATTTACTTGGGTGAAAGCAAGCGCACCACTGTTTCTCTGCCTCCGCGGCCGCGGCCAGGGGGAACACTTTCTGTCGGGGATACCTACATTGGCACGACACCTGTCACCAGAAACCAGAGTGTTGTGAGCACTTGGAGTGGGACTGGCACGGCGTGGTTTCTGCGGGTGCTCCTCTCTAAGGCTGGGCCCAATGCCGCGCACAGATCCAAGAGGACAGCTCGTGGGAGTCGGAAACGGCTCATCAGCCACTCATCACTGTTGGCCAGTGGATCTAGCTGGTCTCGGAAGTTCCGCTCCCTCCGTATCCTTCCGCTTGCCACATCCTCTAACAGTGCCAAAGCAGCCATTGTGCGCCATGACGCATTGTGAGTACCTGCCTTTATATGCCCATCGATCTGCTACACGTGTGAGAATTACCCTGATTGACTAACAGTTCTTCAGACTAACAATATAAGATAATTATAGTCTTCATTTGTAGGGCAACAAAACACAGTTACAAAGTGTTTTATACATTATGCATTGAAAACGGAGATGAAACGAAATGGGCTATATGATATAGGATGTTAATATATTGAACTGCATTCATATCAGTGTAAACATAATTTGCCCTACTGTTGTCTTACTATTGTCCTAAATCATATGTTTCCCGTGTGCACTCCAGGGAGTTTGTTAGTTCATTGTAGAAATGTTTTTTTTTTTTATTCGTTTCTTGCAAATAAACTGTTCATATATGAGCGATAATATAACTATTTATTTTACACAATCAGTTTCACACAGTTTCTCCCCTTTCTTTCCTCTGCCATCAGTGGCACAGTTTCTCCTTACCCCAGGTATGTGCGTACGCATGGGTCAGAGTTGGCGTGGAGGACCGCACATTTTCCCGTCAAGTTCTCTTTTTATAAATCCCACGGTTTGCGTAGAGAGTGGCGTACGCCTTCTTTTGTGCGTACGCAACGTTTATAAATGAGGCCCCAGGCTCCTCATTCCTCCTTACCACATACAATATACTGTAAATTTACATTAGTGCAATTGTGTTCTTAGTGCATGTTACGACCCCAGGGTCGTGACTGCTTTTTCCTTGTGTGTATGTGTCTGCATGTGAGTGTGAGATGGGTTGCGGCTGTGTGTATTTGAGTGAATGAGTATAGGTGGATCCTGGGAACTGATTGGTCCTGCACAGGAGGAAATCGAATAAGAGGCTTGAACATCCCAGCTGCAGTGGACTTCCTCAAACCTCTCACAGCCAGACTGCCAGCAGAGATTTTGTACTTGGTTTTAATAAACCTTTAAAATTATGTTGTGTGTTGCTGGTGGTTTCTTGGAAGTTGGGGGGTGGGAGTCTCTTTATTCTTGTTGTGATCAAGTTTTTCCCCTAGGCCTGGTCATAACAGTGCAATTTACTATATTTATACTTATATAATTTCCCATGTTCAACCTTTGTTCATACTGTAAATATCAAGCCCATACTGTGTATATTCTGCAAACTGTTTATATAATGTACCTTATACATTCTATTTGAACTAACTGTTTATAGTCTCAATGTTAATATATTTATATATTGTCATTTTTTGGCAATGCATGATTATTATTTATTATTTTTATCTTCACTGTCTTTGCTACTGTAACAAAAAACAAAAACAAGAAGTTACCTGTTTGGATTCAAAGTTCCAGAAGATTTTGTCTTCATCCAGTGTGAGTTCTTCACCTTTGAATGCCGACTTCTTAACGTCACCCACTGTCTGAACTTTAGTTCCTCCATTAGGGAGCCACACCCAGTTCATGATGTCATATACAGGTAAGGCATCACCATTCTCATCAAATGACACTTGATCACCAAATGTTGTTGTGAAGTTGACTTTTTCCAAGTAATGAACAAGCTTTGGAAAACAAAAATCAGACATAAGAAAACAAGAAAGACAATTACAGTTAATGCAGTCGTTTGCCTCAGCTGACCAAGAGATTCACACTTTCCTCATATAACATGTGCATGTTGACTTAAAACATCTGCCCTCAGCTGTTGTCAGTGCAGAGGAATGAAAGTAAAACAGGAGTGCAGATGGAAACGACTTCTATTTTGTCTGTTATTTAACTTGAACAAAATTAAATTTAGAGTTGAGTGTAAAGTGATAGCTCACCTGCCATGGCTCCAATCTTTGTAAATGAGCACAGGTGTTGTTGCTGAAAGGTCCTCTCCCTGGCTCACACTGCAGCATGTCATCAAGAGCATACGCCAGAGTGTACACAGCCTTATACACATTATACTCTGGTCTGAGGTCTGAAACATCCACCAATTCATTCTCCACATTCTCTATAACTTCCTGTCCAGTGCATAATTCTCCTCCAGCTTCTACCCAACCTGCTGGAGGTGGTGCAAATCTACACTGAAATGTATGTTCCCAGAACTGAGTCACCTGAAATGTAGTTCAACTTTAAATTAATGCCATTATATTGTCAGTATATTAATATAGTATATCATATAATTCTCACCATGCTGGGTCCATCTGTGTTGTTGTGATGTAGATCAGGACGTATTTGTAACAGGAAGTCTCTGAGTCCGGATATTTCTCCTCGACGGATGGCGATGCCCAGTGTTCCACCCAGGTACGGCATGAATTGAGGCGTTTGGATCACATCAATTGATGACCAGACTTCACTGGCAATCCACTGCAGGCCTGTCACATTCTGCCTCACCACCTGTACATTGTATTATAACTAGTTTATAAATTCACACTTCCATAATAGGAAAGTAAAATGTAGTTTCCAAAGTTGATGTCATCACAAACCTTTATTACAGTCACATTTGAATTTTTACTGGTAATTTTTTTTCATCTAAAACCATCCTAACAACAGCTTTAACTATTTAAAGGTGAAACATGTTTTTCAGACGCTAAATGTTTCACATCTCTTTCATGAAGTTAATCGTGTGAATAGTTCAAATTTTACCTACTAAACATTCTTATTCTAAAAACTTCCAAGCAGCAGCTTTAACATAATAAATAAATAAATATGTTTAATTAAAATCATGAATGAAATGTAATATACCATTTTTTCCAGGCTAAAAGGTTTTGGTCACTGACCTCTTTCATAAGGTTAATGACTTGACTCTCATATGCAAACACAATAACCACTCGAGCTGTAGATTTTCTCATCACATCCACTATTCTCCTTAGTTCAGCAGGGTCATCACCCCAGGGCAAAATCTCTGTGTAAGCCAGACAACCTCCACCAACTGGACCCAGATCAGAGTGAAAGGATCGGGCAGCGTGGACTCCATAATCACTATCATTAATGATCAGACCTGCCCAAGTCCAACCAAAGTGTTTGAGAATCTGAATCATAGCATTCACCTATGTGGACACAGAGCAGAGGGATTAGTGCACAGGCTGGAATCATCTTTACTAGAAATCCTGCTAAACAGGTTCATCAAAGACTCATAATCACTGTCTTTAAGTGTTGTATATCTGACACCACACAACTCTGTCAATGAGACAAAATATGTCTCATTGACAGAGTTGTGTGGTGGGTTAGAGTTAGTGTGAGAGTGTGTCACCAGTCATGTTATTATAACATGACTGGTGACACACTCTTTTCTTTTTGTAGATAGATTTTCACCTGAAAAGCATCACTCGGGATCGTCCTAAAGAAAGATGGAAACTTTTGTTGGTCACTCAGGCAGGAACATGTGGCAAAATAACTCACCTGTAAAACAACAGAGCATGTTTCCTCAAAGCAGTCACAGACTGACTCGGCCAAATTCTAGTTGTGTTAAGTCAAGTTGAGTATTTCATGTTTACACCACAATTTAAAATGCATCAACATTAAATGGAAATTAATTTAGACAAAGATTGACTTGAGAGACAGATGAACTTACCATAGGCACTGCATACAAACTCAAGACCTTGGATATGGCAATAGTGCTTGTGGAGGAAGCATCTCCCACAATCCCTAGAACTGGAGGAGTTCCTACACAGTTCTCCTCTAATGTAACTTGCTCTTCTTGACCACTGACTAAGGATAGTGCTGCACCAATTCCTATTTGGAGGCAGTTATCATACAGACTGTATCCCAGAGTCACATTAGGCAGCAGGTTGGACTTTCTGTTGATCTCATCAATAGCAAAGGCCATGGTCTGAGCCAGTCTGAATGCTATAACATCAAAACTAACAGAAAAATATATTTTTGATATTTGAAACAAATCTATATATTTTATAAATTCTGAGGTCAGCATCAACTCCCAAAACAGACATTAAATGCTTCAAAAATCATGTCGCTGCATGTATTCTTTTCATGTGAATCCAAAAATAAGCTAAAAATGTAATACTGATCACATGCAATTATCACATTATCTGTTTCTCTGACAGACTCACCCATAGCAGGTAGGCAGCTGTGGTTCTGAGGTAAAAGTCAGGTCAGGATCAGCAGAAAAGAAGTGGATTGAAAAGAGTCCACCGAGAATCACATCTCCCGGTTTGTGCATCCCATTTAGATTAAACTGTCCCTGTAACTGACAATAGGATGAATAAAGAGAGGAGGACACATCAGATAATAAGCAGCAGTACAACATTAGCAAGAGAAACTTGTTATCTAAATCTACCCTCATGACTTTGGTCTGGTTCATCTCTTTACTGAGGTCAGTCCTGTTACTACATCATCTTTTATTGACTTATGACAAAGTTAATTCTTGCACATCACCTATCAGGACAGAATAACAAGCTGTAGGGGCAGGTCCTCAGCTACACTGTAAAAAAAAAAAATGTAAAAAAACGGTAAAAGCACTGGCAGCAAAGTTTCCAAACGGATACCGTAAAATTACAGTAAATAATCGTATCGCAGAACTACATACAATAACTGTAAAAATACAGGACTAGATTTTACAGTAAAAATAAATTAAAATACAGTATATTATAGTTAATGAATGTCAATTATACTGTAAAATAACATGTATATTATGTCAAAACACATTAAGATCAGATACCTTTCAGGTTAATCTCTGTAATTTCACAGTATAAATTATTTATTTTAGGAAACAGCCAACTCTATCTACAGTAATTTCATGTTAAAATACAATTTTACCCCATGTACAATAAGCTAAATGTCTGCAAATTGACAGTATTAATCTGTAATTTTAGAGAATTAGTACATTAAAAAAACAGCTTTTGGACAGTGGAAAAACAAGCTAAATACTCTACAAATACATCAAAAATAGCTACATTTAAGGCCAATCTCTGTAAATTAAAGATATTTAGTAGTTTTTTTCATGGAATGGCCTCATCCATCTACAGTAATTTCCTGTTTAAATAGTGTTCTTTCATGTACAATGACTGAGAAATAATGTATAAAAATGCTATAAATGCATTAAACCACTGATAAATGTCAGCCTATTTACAGTATTAATCTGCAATTTTAAAGAATTAGAAGATTTAAAAATGTAGAGTACATTAAAAACACATCAAAAACAGCTACATTTAAGGCCAATCCCTGTAAATAAAGGTTATTTAGTAGTCATTTCATGAAACTGTCTTGTCCATCTACACTGATTTGCCATATTATTGTAGTTTCCCCAAATAAAAAAGTAATGACACAATGTATAAAGAAAATATGTACCTTTAATCAAAAAGGAATTTCTGCACATTTACAGTATAAGTTATTGTAGATAATAGGACAATAATAATGTAACACTGTAGATCAAAATACATGTACAGATATATTTTTAAAGAAAATGTGTGAACCTAATAGTTAGCAAGTCATTACACATCAAAACAGCTAAGGCTGACTATTTTTTATATGAAAAGAAAAAAAAGACAGAAATCTTACAATATTTTTAACCCTGGGCTCGAATAACATGTTTTCAATCATGATCCATAATAGTAGTAACTTATTGCCTGTTATGTGCAATAAGAGTAATTTGAGGCCTTTACTCAATGCAATGAATGTGTATTGGGAGCTGGACTCTGTTCCACAATTGTGAAGCACATGAGCAGCTTATGAAGACAATCAACAATATTTGGACTTAAATCAGCTTAAGACACACACCATCATGGCCATTATACTTTATAACTTCTTCTAGCAAATGTAAAAATCCTGTTAGGATACATTCAATGTGGGCAATACATACTGTGCGTGAGAAACTGTTGTCAGATGATTTCAAACTGTCAGTTCACTTGCTTGGCTGCTGGGGCCTCCTTAAATACCTCCGGTTGTCTATCTATGGAGAAAACAGGCATTTGTTTAGACAATCCATGGAAATCTTCTGGCGTTTTACAGAAAAACTTTCATGAGAAACTGAAATTACCATTTCTACGTTGAGTTGCTTTTTTCTTATCATAGCAACAACAAACCCAGTGAATGAGAGAAATAAAATGTTATTTTGTGACTAGATACAAAACTGCTTCTGAGCTCTGCAAGCAGTTCCTTGCAACTCATGGCTTGGTTTTTGCTCTAATATGCATTGTCAGCTGTGAGACCTTATATAGACAGGTGTTATGCCTTTCCAAATCATGTCAAATCCACTGAATTTACCTAATCAATGAGCAGAAACATCTCAAAGATAACCAACATAAATGGAAGCAACCTGAGCTAGGGCTGGGCGATATATCCAAAATGTATCGTTATCGAGATTTACGACGATAATCGACGTCGTTTTGACTCATATCGATATATTCAATAATAAAAAAAGAAAGAAAATAAAAGCGTTTTTTGGCTGTGTGTGTATGTAGGCAGGCTACAGTGTGTTCATGTCCCTTTAAGACACTCGGCTGTGTACAGCGTGTGTAGTCACGTGACTCCACGCCCTCTGTAAGAAGCGAGAGAGACGGTGAGGAAAGACGAAGCGGCAACTGCGGTGTGTGCGGTATCAGTTTTGCCAACTTGCCGAATTCGTCGCTAAATCTGGTGACTTTCTGACTCCTCCTAACGACGTTTTTGTCAAAAGCGACTTGTGACAAATCTCCCGACTTTTGGTGTTATTGGAGACTTTTGTGGTGTTTGGAAACTCTCAAGTGAAAGCACGTATCCCTCTCAACAAGCAGCAGGTGCTGTCTGAGCCTGAGCTCGATTTAAACCCGACAACTTTTTAATACGTGAGCAGTAAATACGTACGTCCACCCCACAGCGGGAGCTTGTAGTACCTGGTGCCACAGTCTGATTTACAACAATAACAGAGCCGCTGAGATTCGCACGTTGCTAATGACATTACGCTTCCTGTTTTTTTAATGATGCGTTCATGGCCGCAGGTTTTTACAATTTCACACAAAATGACGTGCTATAACATACCACGCGAACACGGCGAGGGAGAAAAAACACAAATGCTTGCTCAAGGGCTCAGGCAGTGAGTCAGAGCGGTGTAAATGTTTCTTCACTCAGTCTCACACAAAATAAATCACAAACTTATCGTTCATTTATCGTTATCGAGGCGAGCTGCTCAATATATCGTGATATTGATTTGAGGCCATATCGCCCAGCCCTAACCTGAGCTATATATATTATGTCAAGTGTCATAATAAGGGGTCTGAAAACTTAGTACAATGTTATATATTAGTTTTTTATTTGTAAATTGTAATAAATTTGCTAATTTTTCTAAAATTCTCTTTTCACTTTGTCATTATGGGGTATGGAGTGTAGATTGATGAAATTAAAAATGAATTGCGAATGATTTTAGAAAAAGGCTGCAACAATGTGAAAAAATTGAAGGGGTCTGAATATTTTCTGAACCCATTGTATCTATTTTACAAGCTAACCAGGGCCGTGCAGACACATCGCGTCAACGTGTTAAAAAAGGGCACATGGAGAAATATTACACCAATACCACGCACCAACCTCATTTACAGCACAACCAAACCATATCATAGTGTATTATTACCCCTTACCTGATGTAAGTGGAAAACGACTATGATTTGTTTTTTATTTTGTGTGTGTGTGTGTCTGTGTGTGTGTACACACTCACTTTGACTGTGCAAAGTGAAGCGTAGAGGAGTGTCCGTTTTCTTAGCCAGATGACTTGTTCTACAGCAGGTACCATCAATGCTAATGAAGAGAGAACCATGTCATTATTTTCAGTAAAGGGTTCATCAGGATTTTTTTGATTTGAAAGTATATTTCACATTAATCATCACTCACTTCAGGTTGGTACAATTACAGCAGTACACGTCTGCCTTCTGATCCACAAGCAACTGAGCATTGCTAGCAAAGCCAACAATGTGCCACTTTTCTTACAAACTAAGAGAGACAGAAGAGTAGAAATAAAGAGTCATACATTTTCCCTTTAGAGATTACACTCACTCCAATCCTGTCAACATATGTTCTTAAAAGAAAGATTTGCTCAAGTGAAAACATTAACAACATGTCAATCACAGATCCTGATAACGCTTCTCTTTCCAAAATAGATTCATGCAGTTATATACTGAGTTTTACATAAAAAATCAATATCGGTCTTACCTTCTCCAGTTCGAAGTCTCCTTTTTTACAGGCATGACAAGCAGCTCGCGCACATTTATGGGGAAACAGGAGAAAAACAGTCAGCCTGGCTCTGTCCAAAGCTAATATAAGCTCAGAAATTAATATGTACCAAATATTCTTTACTCCCAAAATGTAATTTATCTATACAGTCATCATAGTCTTGCTCCATATCTGGTGGCAATGACATAGTAATTATCACTGGAGTCATCCTCTATCATATATTAAATATGTTACCCAGCTCCATTTCATGTCTTTGTTGTGTCCCAAGTTGAAAAGCAGATGCAGGAGTCAGGACTGGATCTCTGGATCTTTACTTGGCAACTGTGGCGACGGACAGAAACACACAGAAGTGAGCTGTGTGTGTGCTAGAAGGCTTTTTAACTTGTGAAATATTAAAATAAAATAAAAAAAATTGCACAGTAAAATTAAATTACATTACACAAAATAACACACATTGGCCCTTTAAACAGGTTAGTTTGTGATTTCAATGGTTCAGTATTTAAAGTTCAACGGGAAACACAAAAACAAACATCAATAATTCTGCTTTTTTTCTTTTTTGTAAATGGAGTACAGGTTAACATTTCAAACCAAATGGATTAATTAACATATATCTATCATTTAGCAGCAACAACTTTACTTTAGTAACATTACAAACAACAAGGATGCTCAGGCTTTATAAAAGCTAAATAAAACCTCCATCTGAGCACTGATCAGCTTAGCCAGAGCACAGTGGCTGTGGCGTTGTGCAGCTGAAACAGCGTGTGTGTGTGCGTGTTTTATAACGACAAAGAAAAAAGAAAAACACAGACACTCTGGTCAGTTAACGGTTAATAATCACAGACACCATGAGCTGTGGCTGACTTAGCTCTCCTGGTGGAAAAAAGGACCAGACTCGAGCGAGGGAAGACAGCAGTGAGCAGGCTAACTTCACATGCTAATGCTAGAACGAAATTGATTAAAAACTTAAATGAAGATCTCAAGTCACTGCGGGACTCACACAGGACGAGTTGGACATGACACAGAGCAGCATACAGCAGTTTGACCGCATTCAAATCACGAATAACAACTTTTATGAACATGTATCAGCAGAGAGCAACACAATTACCCAACCTCTGGCCATGCTAGAAAACGTTTTGACCGAAAGTGCGCGTTAACAATTAATAAATAAATAAAATGACCAGACTGCCATCGGTCACTTAGTCACAAAACCATACAAAACTATAGCTATCTGCTAACTATAGCTAATGCGGTGGCAGCAATTTATCAGAGGGGTGCTAACGTTAGCTTCAAGGCTGTCGAGGATGACATGTTGAAAATATAATTAACATGCGTTATCTGGGACACTTACCTCAAACGGTGTTCGGCTGACATGTCCGCTATGACTATAACCAAGACAAGGGCAGCTTCAGTGCATCCTTGAAGATCGCGCGTCCATGAGGGCACGTCTTTCACGTTCATGACTCGTGACATGCTCATGACGAACCTGATTGGCCCAACCTCAGCTAATGCAGGTTGTTTGACAGGTTGGTCGTTATGGGCGGGACGAAGCAAACTGACTGGAAATAGGCGCCAATTTTGAAATGTGAATCTGCCTCGTCTGATTGGACGAAGTAAATGAAGTAACATTTTCAGTTAATAAGACAAAGAAGATGATATTTACAAATTAATTTAGTTGGTAGGAAATGGGCTATATATAATGTATTACTGAGATCAGTGTTAGATTATGGTTGTATGGTATGTGGATCTGCAGCAAGCACACATCTCAGAAAACTTGACACACTACAATATCGGGCTTTAAGATTATGCACAGGAGCTTTTTGTTGTGCGCCACAGAGGCTTCTGCTAGGATTGTTTGGTCCCTTTGCAATATGACCCCCACAGAGCTAGTTAGCTTTGCTGAGGGTCTACAGAGTTGGGACTCTGGAATATTGATAAGGGTCTTAGGCAAGGTCCGTAGGCCAAGTTTCATGCAGTTCAGTTGATTTTTGTGGCAACAGTGAGCAATCAAAAGCAGGAAAAGGTGACTTTTCATAGCCCCGCCCATGGAAAAGTACACGTCCGAGAGGCACAGGACTGACGTCTATCCGCTTGTCTCGGGACCCCAAACAACATATAAAAAATTCAGACTCCTGTGACTTTTAGAAATAGATTTCCTCCTTAACCTCCACTCCGACCAAAGGGTCTGGAACAGTATAGAGTCTGCCAGGACCTGATTCTCAGTTTTTGTCACAGGACAAAAAAAATTCTACAGGACTTTGGGCTTTTTTTCCCTAGATTTTTGTTTAGTGGCTCCGGAGGATCCTCTGTTCCGAATCTGGGGGCCCTGGGGTCAAAGGTCGCCGCATAGCAGCCAAAGAGACAGCATTTAAAATTCAAACATAAAAATTGTGTGAAACTGTCTTTTTTTCAATAGTATATATATATATATATATATATATATATATATATATATATATATATATATATATATATATATATGTACACCCACATACAAAATACCCTAAACATTTATCCAAAATTACAGTGGAATGTATACTAATACGATACCGTATAAATGAAAAAATAAAACTCCAAATCTACATGCATTTTATATTTAAAAAAAGGAAAATATCTGTAAGAATACTGCATTCTTCGTGTAAAATGACATCACATTTTAGGTCCAGGTCCGATTCCACCACAGGTTTCAGCAGGGAGACATGGAAGGTGGGATGGATCTTTAGCGACCTGGGGAGCTTGAGTCGGACGGCGGACTGGTTGATTCTTCGGTCAATGGTGAAGGGACCGATGTACCGGGGAGCCAACTTCCTCGATTCGACCTGTAGGGGGAGGTCCTTGGAAGAAAGCCAGACCTTCTGGCCGGGTTGGTAATCCGGAGCCGGGTTGCGATGGCGGTTGGCTTGTTTCTGGCTCTGTAGGGAAGATTGTTCCAGGGAGGACCGCACCTGTCTCCAGACCGCATGGCAACGGCGTAGGTTGGCCTGAACTGAAGGGACAGCGATCTCTTCCTCCTGGAAGTCGAAGATGGGAGGTTGGTATCCCAGAGAGGCCATGAAGGGTGAGATGCCTGTAGAAGCGGAGATGAGGGAGTTGTGGGCGTATTCCACCCAGGAGAGCATGGTACTCCACGAGGCTGGGATGACGGGCTGCCACGCAGCGGAGGGCGCTCTCCATGCTTTGATTAGCCCTTTCTGTCTGGCCGTTGGACTGGGGGTGGTATCCGGAGGTGAGGCTGACGGATGCGCCCAGGGCCGAGCAGAATGCTTTCCACACCTGTGACGTGAATTGGGGGCCTCTGTCCGAAACGATGTCCTGGGGGAACACATGGAGACGGAACACGTGGTCGACCAGCAGATCTCCAGTCTCCGTGGCAGTGGGAAGCTTGGGTAGAGGGATGTAGTGGACTGCCTTGGAGAACCGGTCAACCACCGTCAGGACCGTGGTGTTCAGGCGAGTTGGTGGAAGACCGGTGACGAAATCCACAGCGATGTGGGACCATGGGCGACGGGGAATGGAGAGAGGATTCAGGAGACCGGCTGGAGTCTTCCCTCGAGCGCAGATGGGACAGGCTTGGATGAACGACGACGTGTCTTCAGGAATGGAGGGCCACCAGAACCGTAGGAAGCGAAGAGTGCGGTTGTTACCTGGATGGCAGGTAAGCTTGGAACCATGCGCCCATTGGAGAACCTCCGATCGTGCAGAACTGGGTACGAAGAGCCGGTTAGGTGGACCGTTCCCCGGGCCAGGCTCCTCCAGCTGGGCTCGGCGAACCGTCTCCTCCACCGGCCAGGAAGCAGCCCCCACGATGCAGGAGGGAGCCACGATCGGATCGGGAGATGAGGAAGATGGATCAGGTGAGAATTGTCTAGACAGTGCATCGGGTTTCACATTACGAGAGCCTGGTCGGAAGGTGAGGGTGAAGGCGAAGCGGCCCAGGAAGAGAGCCCAACATGCTTGCCTTGAGTTCAGTCTTTTGGCATCTCGTAAATATGAAAGGTTCTTGTGATCAGTCCAAACAATAAAGGGAAGTGACGCACCTTCAAGCCAGTGTCTCCATTCCTGCAGTGCCATGATGACCGCCAACAGCTCACGATTTCCCACGTCGTAGTTGGCCTCAGCTGGGGATAGGCGGCGACTGAAGAAGGCGCAGGGATGTAGCTTCTGGTCTGAAGTCGAGCGTTGAGATAGCACTGCACCAACCCCTGTGTCGGAAGCGTCAACCTCCACGATGAACTGGAGGGAGGGATCAGGGTGGGAGAGAATGGGAGCAGAGGTGAAGAGTACCTTAAGGTGATTGAAGGCGGTGTCAGCGTCATTGGACCAGGAGAAGGCGCGCTGTGGAGAAGTCAGTCGAGTGAGGGGTTCCGCCACCTTGCTGTAGTTTCTGATGAATCTCCTGTAGAAGTTGGCGAACCCCAGAAATCGCTGCAGCTGCTTTCGTGTGGCGGGAGTGGGGCATTCCTTCACAGCGCTGATCTTAGCCGGATCCGGCGACAGCTTCCCCTGGTCCACGATAAACCCCAGAAATGGGACAGACGAGGCGTGGAAAGTGCACTTCTCTGCTTTGGCGTAAAGTTTATTCTCCAACAGTCTCTGAAGTACCATCCGTACGTGTTGGACGTGTTCCTCTTCTGTTTCGGGGAAGATCAGAATGTCATCGAGGTACACAAACAGGAACTTGTCCAACATGTCACGAAGTACGTCGTTCACCAGATGTTGAAAGACAGCAGGAGCGTTGGTCAGGCCGAAGGGCATCACCAAATACTCGAAGTGACCAACCGGGGTGTTGAAGGCCGTTTTCCACTCGTCGCCCTCCCGAATACGAACCAGGTGGTAGGCGTTGCGCAGGTCGAGCTTGGAAAATATCTTGGCCTTGCAGAGTGGACTGAAAGCAGCGTCCATGAGAGGAAGAGCGTATTTATTGTGAATAGTGATGTCGTTAAGTCCGCGGTAGTCGATGCAGGGCCTCAGAGTTCCATCCTTCTGGACGAAGAAGAACCCTGCACCGACTGGGGAGGAAGATGGACGAATGAGTCCGGCGGCCAACGACTGATTGATGTAGTCTTCCATACAGCTGCGTTCAGTCTGTGACAAATTGTACATGCGACTGGAGGGTAGAATAGCCCCGGGAAGGAGGTTGATCCCACAGTCGTACGGGCGGTGAAGAGGAAGGGAGAGAGCCAGCTCCTTGGAAAAGACCTCCCCGAGGTCGTGGTAGGCCTTGGGGATCGTGGATAGGTTAGGAACTCTTGGCGTTGAGACAGGAACCACGGTGGACGATGGCAAGGCAGAGCGAAGACACCGGGAGTGGCAGGGAACACAACAGCCGGAAAGTTGCCCCGTAGCCCAGTCGAATCGGGGGTTGTGAAGCGCCAACCAGGGAAGACCCAAAACGACGGGCGACGACGAAGACGGAATCAGGTAAAGTTGTAGTAGCTCATGGTGGTTGCCGGAGAGGGCGAGGGAGATGGGTTGTGTTAGATGGGTCACGGTTGCCAAGATTCTGCCGTCCAGGTCGAGAATCTCCTTGGGTTCCTGGAGAGGCACCGTGGGGATCCCGGCCTGGTTAGCAGTCTGTAAGTCAATAAAGCAGTCGTCAGCCCCGGAATCGACCAGACAGGACAGGGAGATAGACTGCTGCGCCCACCGAAGCTTGCCAGGGAGAGCTACACGTTTGTGGCCGGAACAGGAAACAGTTCCGCCCGCCAACACTCCTGCGTGTGTTGACCGGCTCAGTCTTTTGGCCGAGTGGGACAGGAGCTGCGTCGATGGTCCAGCGCCCCACAGTACAAACAAGCTCCACTTTTAAGCCTCACCATCCGCTCTGCGGAGGTGAGTCGAGACCGACCCAGCTGCATGGGTTCAGGAGACCCAGAGAGAGGTAGAGGAAGAGGAAGAGGAGCGTGTGAGGCAGTAGGTGACCTATTCAGGGTTGACGGCGATGAACTAGCTACTCGCCAAGCAATAGTAACCCTCTCCTGACGTCTCTTCCGAATGCGGTTATCTAGCTGTATTGATAACGCAATAAGCGAGTCGAGGTCAGACGAATCATTCCGAGTAGCCAACTCATCCCGAATCTCCCCATTAAGGTTCTTGATAAACATCGCTCGAAGCGCGGAGTCATTCCAGCCGCTCTCCGCGGCGTGAATGCGAAACAAAATAGAAAAGTCAGCGACGGAAGAGTTACCCTGTTCAGTATTGATTAAACGAGTAGAAATATCTGACTCTTGAAGAGTATGATCAAAGACCTTTCGGAGATCGGTGGTGAATGAGCTGTAATTGACTGAAGCTGGAGCGGCGTTGGACAGTGTAGCTGTTGCCCACTGAGCGGCTCGTCCCGACAACAGGTTAACAACAAATGCTATCTTCGCGCTATCGTTTGGGTAAGTGAGGGGTTGGAGACTGAACACAAGGGAACACTGAAACAAAAAAGCGGCACATTTCCCAATATCCCCGGAGAAACGCTCGGGAATGGGGACAAATGGTTCCCGTGGTGAGGTAGCGGAAGTGGCTAACCCGAAGCTACTAGGAGCAGCGTTCCTCTCCGAGTTGGCGGAGGCGGAAGTAGCTGCGGCTACAGGAGGGCTAGCCGTCCTAGCGGTGTTAGCCGTTAGCTCCCGGAGCGAGTTCGTGATCTCGCTGAGGATTTGACTATGACGGCCGATTAAAGTACCCTGTGCAGAAAGTGCTTGTCGGAACGCGTCAACGTCCGCCGGGTCCATGTTTGGTCAGATCGTTATGTCAGGATTTGTTTAAGGAGTTGGACCCGGAAGCAAAATAAAACAATATTTATTTACGGAACGATAAACACAAAACGACTTCCAAAAAACAAGTGGAAGTGATAGTATGTGAATGTGGATAGAATGAGAGAAGAGAGATTGCAGCTGCTACAGGGATGGCTCGGCAGAGTGGCGGCGTTCCAGCACGGAACAAACTCACTGGTTGGAGTTAACAGATGAGATTCCCAGGAGCGTAGGGAAACAGGAAACGACCAGTACGTTCACGGAGGTGCAGGAGACGTGGCGACCTGGAGCGAGGAAAGGCGAGTGAGTATCCACAGCAGGTAAGTTCAAGAAGCAAACGATTGACATGTCTTTACCCACAGAGCATGAAAAACGATCTGACGCCGGCGAAGAGAAGCGGCTCCACTTATAAGTCCTGCTGATTGCTCATCAGGAGCAGGTGAGGCGGAGCCGCGCAGGTGTAGAGAATCACCGGCGTCTGAGAGAAAGTAGGTCAGCCACACCCCCTGCAGAGTCATAGGAAAGAAGGAGCAGTATACACACAATAATAATAATAAAAAGAATGTGAGGAAGGTGCAGGTGGAATCGTGACAGCCTGCTGGTGATCCTGTCTCTTCCTACTGTTTGTCTTGTCATAAAGGTGATCATTGTGTGCCTTATGCATCTTGTTGATGAGCTTCTGGATGCCTTCTTCATTCTCATCAAACCAGTCTCGGTGCTTCCTTTTTACAAAGCCGAGGGTATCAGCTGCAGCACTGTATCCAGGTTGTCTTGCTCCTGCTCGATGTTAGATAGTGATTTCTAAAGCTGAAGTGCTTCCTGGTTGATGTTGAGCTGAGATGATAGGTGCCTGTTAGCATGAACCATGATCTGAAACCATGAATGAGTATTTTCTTTTTTTTTTCAGAATTGGCAAAGGCACTCTTACTGACATAATCAAACACTTTGATGAGAATTCGGCAACACCAGCTCTTCTTAAGGAAGAAGAACTTTTATAGTGTTTCGTGTATTGGACTGACATGAATAAACAACTTTCATTTGATCTGGCTTCTTCAGATGCACTTTCCCTCAAATCCTCTTCAGCCCAGGCCAATGTACTTCCTGACTCCATGGAAATTTGGCCTGTTTGGTGTCTGCTGTGAAGGGCTGCAAAACCAGGTACATTTTCTGATTGATGAAGGCATGTCATCAAGTAAAGGGAGCAATTAAGTTGTTGGGCCTAGCCATTGTAATCTGTTGCGGGCTACTGGGAAGTCATAAAGCCTGAACTCAGGCCTGGTGAAAAGTTTTACGGTCATAAAGCCCAGAAACCACATGGTGAAGACAAAGGAAGATTCCACCCCACCAGAGGGTCCAGTCTGATGGACTCATTCCCCACAAGCCATTGCGACATAATGACGTCCACGGCAGGCAGCCGTTCACTCATTGGTTGGAATTCTTGGGGGGTCATACCCCCCAGGAGAAGCTTTAAAAGGCACAAACAGACTCCTCCCCATTCTCTTCCAACCTTACTGTCAGCGTGAGCAGACGTCTGTGTTTTTAGGAGGGGGTCAACACCCAGAAATTTCTGCACTCAAATCTGTGCCCCTTTTGTTGCACATTCAAACGGTTTTATCAGTAGTTACTTTAGATTAAGGGTTGATGTTTGTTGTTATTGATCAATTTAATACTTTAATACATTTTAAACCTTTATCTTAAAAGTACTGTTTCTGTCGTTTATGCTTGCTTGTTTGTGACAAGGGTAATTGAAAGAAGCCAGTGTACGATCTCACACCTTCCCTTCTTAAATTTGATCCTAATTAATATTAATATACTTATTATTAATTAGTGATAACTGATAGTCAAGAGACACTTTAAGGTCGTTAAGTGGCAGTCCTGTCATTCTCCTTGCCTTGAGAGGAGTGGTGACCCGTTTTTGACAAGTTTTAAGAAAATTGATAGCATAATTAATTATTAAAATTAATTAATCATCCATACTCATATTTTCTCACCAATTACAAAGTTGAATCACAACAAAGTTATATTCAAACATCTGCATTTTATAAATAAAACAATCATGAATGGACATAACAGTGTTCCATGTGAAAACAGTGAGTCATGTTTTAAATATTCTGTTGTGTGCTTCTATTTGGTCACAGCTTTGATGCCAACAGACCAGGTGTGGTGCTTGCTAGAAATATGTGCTGTCCCAAAGTGTTGTTTCCACCACAAATTCAGGAACCACAATACCAATCAACATTGTGTGAGTATGATGTGGATTGTAACAGAAGTCAGTCAGGATAACTCAAATTTCATTGTGGACTCTTGCAATGATATTGCAAGACTCTGCAAATGTGAAATTTTACCTATATCAATAACAGATCATGCTCCTGTCCTAATGGATTTGAGCATGAATATAGATAAAGGACAAACACTTTGGAGAATGAATAATTCACAATTGGGAGACCAGGGTTTTAAAGAGAAAATGGCATGTAAAGTGTCAAGTCTTTCTTTGAGATCAATGACAGTGGTGAGATATCGGATATAGTATTATGGAAAGCTACAAAAGCAACAGTTCGAGGAGAAATAATAAGTTATATATAAAGACGAAATTAAAAACTACTTAGATGTGTTAATGCTCCCAGTGGTGACTAATGGACAAAACAAAGAGCTAATACAGCCAATAACAGGAGTTGAAATAGTGAAGGTTATTTTAATGGGAAAACTGGGAGAAGCCCTGGGAGTGATGGCTTTACTTACAATTTTATAAGGAATTTCAGGGTTTGGTAATGCCTATCTTATGTATGGTATTTAATAAGATACAGGAAACAGGAACCTGGCCAAACACGTGGGATTTAGCAATCATCTCTGTGCTGCATTAAGAAGGGAAAGACCCTGAAAACTGTTCATCATATAGGCCAATATCACTATGAAATGTGGACCCAAAAATATTTACAGCTATAATCGCAAAGAGACTCTCAAAAATATTACCAAAAATAATTAATTTAGAACAAACAGGATTTGTCAAGGACCGTTTGCTGAGTGATAATATCCACCGCACTCTTAATGTAATAGACTATGCCTTTAAAAGTAAGTTGCCCTTACTTAATGTTAACCTTAATGTTGGACACAGAAAAATCCCTTTGATAGGGTTTCTTGGCCTTTTTTAATAGAAGTATGCAACAAGTTTGGTTTTTATCAGATATTTATTAACTTGTTAAGGGTTAATGGGACACTCTCTCAGTCATTCACAATAAGTCATTCATGAGTCATTCACTAAACAGGGAGACCCACTGTCACTTTTCGCTGTATGTATAGTGTTACGATTACAATGGCGGTGGACCCGAATGCAGACTGAGACGGTGGTAAAATTATAAACAAAAATATTTATTTACAATAAACTGATAACAAAAAGCGACTTCACAAAAATCGGGAGTGAACGAGAGAATAGAGGAAAAGGGAGAGAGAGAAATGCAGCTGTGACAGGTTTGGCTCGGCGATCTGGCAGCGTCCCTTTAAGGAACAGACTCACGGAGTAGCTGGTGTGAGTAGGAGAGATTCCCAGGAGCATAGGGAATGCAGGCAAGGACCAGAGGCTCTCAAAGGTGCAGGAGATGTGGCGACCTGGAGCGAGGAGAGACGGGTAAGTATCCAGCGAGCAGGTAAGTTTAAAGAGACAATCTAGGAGCATGACTTTACCAACTGACTGAGAACAACGATCTGACGCCGGTGAAGAGGAACGGCTCCGCTCATAAGTCCTCCTGATTGCAGATCAGGAGCAGGTGAGGCGGCCCAACTCAGACTCCACCACAGGCTTCAGGAGTGACACGTGGAAGGTCGGGTGAATCTTTAAGGAGCTGGGGAGCTTGAGGCGAACAGAGGACTGGTTGATTATGCGATCGATGGGGAAGGGACCGATGAAGCGAGGAGCCAACTTCCGGGATTCGACCTGTAGGGGAAGGTCCTTGGAGGAGAGCCAGACCTTCTGGCCAGGTTGGTAGTCTGGTGCAGGGATTCGGTGGCGGTTTGCTTGCTTCTGGGACTGTAGGGAGGATCGTTCCAGGGATGAACAAACCTGTCTCCAGACTGCGTGGCAGCGACGAAGGTTGGCCTCGACAGAAGGAACAGCGATCTCTTCCTCCTGGAACTCGAAGAGGGGGGGTTGGTATCCGAGCGACGCCATGAAGGGAGAGATGCCTGTAGACGCTGATGTGAGGGAGTTGTGGGCGTATTCGACCCAGGGAAGCATGGAACTCCAGAAGGCTGGATGAATCCCAGCCTGGTTAGCGATTTGCAGGTCGATAAAGCAGTCATCGGCACCAGAATCAACCAGGCAGGAGAGAGAGATGGACTGCTGTGACCACCGGAACTTGCCAGGGAGAGAGACTCGTCTTGGGACTGGGCAGGAACTAGCTCCGCCCGCCAACACTCCTGCTTGTGCTGACAGACTCAATCTTTTGGTCGAAGTGGACAGGAACCCCGCTGATGATCTGGACCCCCACAGTACAAGCATGCTCCGCTCTTTAATCTCCTGGTCGTCTCGGTGGAAGTGAGTCGTGCCCGACCCAGCTGCATGGGCTCGTGAGGGACAGAGAGAGGTAAAGAGAGAGTGGAGCGGTCGATGAAGTGGTTGGAGTTAATGGTACCAAGTTAGCTACGAAGCGTGAAAGGTTAGCTTTCTTTTGTCTTTCTATTGTGGCTGATGTGCACTTTATTCATATATTATCTGAAGAACATATTATGTTCTTATGTCTCGTCAGTCTGATGGTCCGTTCGGACATGTGCGTTCACGGGCTCCGCCATCCGCGGCTCATTCGCGGCTCGTTAACGGCTCGTAGTGCGAGCCCTTTGATGTTCGGGTGAACTCAATTAACGCCGTTTAGGCTGCAGAGGCACCTGTATTTGGCAGGATTTACTCCTGATGCTGCTGTGCAGTGCCTGTAATACTGAGGTGGTGGATTTGTGCACATGGAAGGGTTATTGTGTTGACTATGTTGTTATTATTGATATTATAATTATAATTATAATAAGAGTTGACCATATACTGTTAATTATGTAGTATATGATGTTTATATTTGTTTAACGTGAGTAGTAGCATTATGTGAGACTCACGATTGTTATTCTTTCTGTCTTCCAGAACCACACACACACACACACACACACACACACACACACACACACACACACGTGTATGTTTGGGCACAGTGCCTGTACATTGATCATGCCTGTAACTCACCTGTGCCTGCAACGATTCAGTAAACTAAACCAAACTGAACTTCATCTCCTGTCATTGTGTCCTGATCGACGCCCCAGGGCGAATAGAGCTTAACAGCCAAAAGAAACAGCCCTATACAGTCCTCTTAAACAAGTCTATCCAACATTTGTGGTTCTTCGAGCCGGATATTTCGGAGCAAGGCCAAGGTGCCAGACACGCCCACCAGCCTACTTCGATGACTACGAGGTCGACTACATCAGGCACAGGCAAAGAGACAGGCATGGACAGGAAGAAGAGCGGCTCCCAGCGGGTGGAGCAGCCAAGATGACACCCCTCACCTCCTCCCACCCTCCTGTCACGGAACGCCACAGGCGGGATGCTGCTCCAGATGAGGCGGACGTGTACTACCGAGAGCGGCAGATGTACAGTCCGGAAACACAGCTAGCCCACCTACGGTATCCAGAGGGAGACCCCAGAGAGAGGATGCGAGGACCACCGTCACTGCCCCATACAACGCAGGAAAGCTACTGGAGGGAGGAACCCTGGATAAAGCAAGAGAGCATCATGCCACGGCAGCTACAGCACGCAACGCAAGCTAATGTGGAGGGACTCCGTGAGGTTCAGGCTGATATGAGGTGGCCAACCAACACAGTAACCAGCTGCTGCAACACCACACCTGACACCATTGAGGATGAAGAGGACTGGCCAGAACCCCCGCCATGGCCAGAGGACTACGAGGAGCCAGCAGAGCAACGGATGGTGGAAAGATTGGATCAGCTGATGTTGGAGTTGAAGCTGATAAAGAACCAAGCCATGTCAGCTGGGCGCCATGAACCGTCAGTTATAGAAGCCAGTGGCCCCCCTCCTCTGGGTCGTGAAACCTGGAAGCAGATCACGGAGCCAGGTGACTACAAAAGAGAGCAGTATTCATCTTACCAGGCTGCCACCTACTCCGAGGACTCACCACCACCCTCACCACGCCCTCTGCCCGAGTCTCTGGCCTACAGAACAGGCTATGCCCCTCAGTCACCTCTAGACCAACCTCCAACCCAGATGTCGACGCGCTACCCCGTAGCCTCAACAGTTCGGCAGCCTCTGTACCAGTACCAGCATACAGCTCAGCCTCCACCCCTCAGAGCTACATCCTATGCCGCAGCTTATGCACCTCAGCAGCCTCCTAACCCTCACCAGACTGCATACTCACAGCCTCTATCTCCCAGAGTGCCACTCTATGCAGCAACCTATATGCCGCACCCACCTGCAAACCTTCCAGTCTCCACCCAACAAGCGGAATCGATGCAGAGACAGAACCAACGGACCTTTGTTCCATCACACCATAACCCAGCAGCTACAGCTGAACAGACATACAGGGGCCCACGGCCAACTATTCCCAACTTCATTCACCGAGACCCATGTGAGTGGGCACGTCTGAAGATAGCTCTCGAGAACATCTTGCCGGTTGAAGGGATCGAACTGTTCAAGTACCAGATTCTGGTTGACCACCTGAAGTTTGAAGAGGCAAGGCTGATAGCAGACTCCTACCTCAACTGCCCTACACCCTACAGTGACACCATGTCAGTCCTTAATGAGAAGTTTGGTCAACCACACCAAATAGCCCTCAAGAAAATAGCCAGTGTCCTAGACTCACCTCATGTTCGCCATGGTGACACTGCAGCTTTTGAGCGGTTCGCCCTCCATGTGCAGTCGCTGGTTGGCCTCTTAAAGACCTTAGGCACTGAAGGGGATATAGAACTTGTGCACTCTTGTCTCATTTTTATTCTTATCTCTACTGAATTACTTACCCTACATTAGAGTGTGTAATTTAATTTTTTTTTTTTTACCATATTGTATTTTATTTTTATTCTATTTTTTACTCTTATCTTACATTTTACTTCTTTTTACTTATATTAGAGCATATTGTATTTCATTTTATTCTATTTCTTACTCTATCTTACATTTTACTTCTTTTTACTTATATTAGAGCGTATTTTTACCTTACTGTATTTTATTTTATTAGAGTCTTATATTTAGAGGGTGATTTGTTTACCATATTGTATTTTATTTTTTACCCTATTTTTACTCTTATCTTTACGTTGTCTTTCTTCCTACTTATTATGCCCTTGCACATTTCTGCACCTCTTGTCGCCTTAATTGAGCTGTTGTAAATGTGTGTTTCCCCCCCGGGGGAGGAATAAAGTCATTCAATTCAATTCATTTCAATTCAACTTTACTGCGGATCCCATGCAGTGAGACTGCTGAGAAAACTACCTCCAGAAAGAAGAGCGGATTTCCGTCGATGCACATTCAAGCAGCCAGGTACTGTTCCCACCTTGATTGATCTTGCTCAGTGGCTACAGTATGAATCCTGGTGTCAGGACTTCGATGGACAAACATCAGCCCTAGGGCCGAAAGAGAAGCAAGTATTCAGATCGGAGAGTCACCAGGGACGAAGATCTGTTACTGTTCTCCACAGTGCTAGGGAGACTATGGAGAACAACACTCTTACAGGAGGCTCCAATGGAAAGAACAGGCTGCCCAGTGTGACCTAAAGAAGCCCTGCAGCCTGTGCCAAGGGAAACATCTCCTGGTCCTACACAAAGTCAATGCTAGATCATCAAGACCGACAACCAAGGAGGAAAGTTGCTTGGTGAGTTCAACAACGGAAATTCTTTATGTTGACAGACCGCCAGAGGCCAACAGAGTTTTACTGAAGGTCGTCAGAGTGCTCCTTCTAGTGGAAGTCGCACTATAACCACCTACGCCCTCCTGGATGACGGGTTAGAAAGGACCATGCTCCTGTCAGTAGCAGCTAATGAGCTTGGCCTCAAAGGTACACCGGAAGACCTGCCCCTGAGGACCATCCGGCAGGACGTCCAGACCCTCCGTGGCTCTAGCGTATCCTTCCACATCTCTCCCGCTGATCAACCAAAAACCAGCTTCCTAGTCTCACGAGCCTTCACTTCAACTCGCCTTGGTCTTGCTGATCAGTCCTACCCGGTGGAGCGACTCCAGAAGAGGTATCCCCACCTAGTCGGTTTACCCATCAAGTCCTTTCAGAACGTTAGGCCCCTGGTACTTATTGGCTCTGATCACCCCCACCTAATCATCTCCATTGAGCCAGCCAGACTAGGTCCGCCAAATGGACCTGCTGCTGTCTAGGTTGGACTCTTCAGGGCCCGGCAAGGTTCGTCCAGCAGCCCTTACGCCCCCAGCAGTGTCTGGTGACGTCAGTTTCCCCACAAGCTTCAGAACTCTTCAAGCATGTCGAAAGGCTTTGGCAACTTGATACTTTTCCATACAGGAGCGAGAAAGACGTCACCAGGTCAAAGCAAGACAAAGCAGCCCTAGCCCTGCTAGAAGAAAAGACCATCCGAGTGGATGCGTCGGGAGTCCTACGTTATTCCACGCCTCTTCTGCGCAAAGGAAATATGCCTCTACTGCATGCTCCAAAGGAAGCCGTCATGCCGAGTCTACGGAGCACAGAACGAAGGCTAATTAAAGACCCAGAGCGGGCCAAAGCCTACAACATAGAGATCCAGAAGTTACTGGATTCAGTTTCTGTTACCAAGCTAAGCCCTGAAGAAGTCAACCAAGAGGGTGAAGAGTGGTACATCCCCCACCACATGGTGAGTCATAACAATAAGAACAGAATCGTTTTTAACTGCTCCTATCAATACAGAGGCCACAACCTGAATGAGTCACTACTGCCTGGACCAACTCTTGGAGCCTCCCTCCTTGGAGTGCTACTGCGCTTCCGGGAACACCCCGTTGCCCTAAGTGCAGACATAAAGGGGATGTTCCATCAAGTCCACCTTCTCCCTGAAGACCGTCCCCTCCTACGGTTTGTCTGGCGCGACTTGACCAGAGATGACCCTCCAGCAGTGTTTGAATGGCAGGTTCTACCATTTGGCACCACCTGCGGCCCCTGCTGCGCCACATACGCACTGCAGCGCCATGCAGCTGACCACAGCCAGCCAGGAGATGACGTGATGTTCTCATTTGAGAGGTTCTTCTATGTAGACAACCTCCTGCAGAGCCTACCTACCCCTGAAGATGCCAGACAGCTGGTAGACAGACTTCGTGAACTCCTAGCATCTGGTGGATTCGAACTACGCCAGTGGGCCAGCAACGAGCCAAGTGTTGTTGAACACCTGCCCAAGGAGGCCAGGTCTGACAGCTTTGAGCTCTGGCTCGCCCAGGACAGAGTTGATTACCCCGAATCCACCCTTGGACTCAGCTGGTGCTGTCAAACCGACATCATAGGCTACAAGCATCGGACCATAGAGTATGATGTCCCCACAATGCTGAACATCTATCGGGTCCTAGCCAGTCAGTACGACCCCTTGGGGTTCATCATACCCTACACCACTCGAGCCAAAATGTTGGTCAGACGCCTCTGGAAGAAACACAGGGACTGGGATGACCCTCTCCTCCCCCAAGACCTCCTACAAGCCTGGAATGACTGGAGGAACTTTAGTGTCTGCCGCAGGTCACACTGCCACGAGTATATGTGCCTGCTGGAGTGGACCAGTCCAGCGTCACCCATGAAGTCCATATGTTCACTGATGCATCTGAGCAATCTTACAGGCGGTGGCATATTTGAGAACGGAAGACAGTGAAGGTCAAGTCCATCTGTCTTTCCTCCTAGCTAGGTCCAGGGTTTCACCCAAGCGATTCCTCTCCATGCCCAGACTAGAGCTGTGTGGAGCAGTCACTGGAGCTCAACTGGCTAAACTCCTGGAGAAAGAGCTTACACTGAAGATAGACCAGACTATCATGTGGACAGACTCTACAACGGTACTGACCTGGCTGCAGTCGGAGTCCTGCCGTTTCAAGATCTTTGTTGGTACCTGAGTGGCAGAGATACAGGAACTGACCAGCCCACATGCATGGCATTACGTGGATTTAGCAAGGAACCCCGCTGACCAGGGCACCAGGCGCAAGACCTTGCAAGACCTGGTGAAGCCCAACAGGTGGAGTCAAGGGCCTTCGTTCCTCCTTCAACCTCCAGAGGAATGGCCCATCAAGCCCAATAGTGAGCCCACTGACAATGTATCTGAGTATCGTAAGTCGACCTTCTGTGGAGTCACTTCCACCCCCAGCACAATAGGTACAGACACGAAGCAGTCGGTCACCTGGAAGGAGCTGCTAGAAGTCACAGTACAGGAGTTGCATGGGGCAGCAGAGCAGACTGGCAGTTGTACAGCTGAAGATTACCGCAAAGCAGAGATCCTCATCCTCCAACGAGCCCAGCATGAGAGCTTTCCTGATGAGCTGCGGCTCCTGAAAGCAGGCAAGCCTGTTTCATCCAGCAGCAGATTGCTCACATTGTCACCTGAGTTGAATGAAGAGGAGGGGCTCATCCGTGTTGGCTGGCTAACTCCCACAGTGAAGACAGTCTCAAAACCCTGGCATCATGCAAGCTCCCTGGCTGTCCAGAAAACACATTCCAGAAAAGACCCTTTCCATCAACAACACCTTGTAAAATGATGGAGTGCCAGCCTTTACGGTTGAAGTAGTCACAGTGGTATTCCCGGGTGCTATGATCGGTATGTGGGACCCATCGACAGCACCGACACAGTGTGGGAGCCCCCACCTGTTCTCAATGTAGGCAGCCATTTCCCGGAAAGTGTCCTCATCAGGAAAACGGATCTGCTCTGGCACCAACGACGCCTCCGCTGCAGCACAGAAGTCTTGTACACACCGACAAACAGTTGCGATGCTAACTCCAAAAACGTGTCCTATTGTCCGGTACTCCGAGCCAGTAGCTAGCTTCCACAGCGCTATAGCCACACTCTTCCTTGTGGGCACACAACTACGGAAAGCAGTGTCTTGTCGCTCCATTGCTGGCCGCAGTTTGTTGCACAGAAAGCTAAACGTTTCTTCGGACATTCTGAAATTTAGCACCCACTGTTCGCTCGTGAAGCCGGGGACAATCACATTCCACTATTCTGAGGCGCGGTTGAACGCCCACACCGACGGTCTGCGGCGGCTGCTTTGCGACGACAGAATAATCTGAAATACACAGGCGACATACTCAAGTTAATACCAAAATATGTAAAGTTAAGACCGCTTTCAGTCATTGTAACGCTGTGTACGTGTATAGAGCCTTTAGCAGAAAAAATAAGACAAAACAGAGAGATAACAGGGGTCCATATAGATGAGGAGCATAAGATAGCATTATATGCAGACAACATAATTTTATATCTGCCAAATGTCCACACTTTCTTACCAGCCTTATCATGTGAAAATACAGTTTATAGTGTCTGGTCAGGGTACAAGCTGAATCTGAATAAAACTGAAGTCATGCAAATTGGATGTCAGCTAGAAAGCCAATTAAAAAAAAAAAATAATTTAAATGGGACCAAAATAATGTAAGATATTTTGGGGTGATTGTACCAAATAACCTGGAGCAACTTCACCAATGTAATTATGGTAAATTGGAGAAGTCTGTTAAACAAGACGTGAAGACGGCAAGAAGTGGAGAAACCTACCTTTAACCCTAATGTAAAAGATCAGTATAATTAAGATGAATGTTTTACCATGATTTTTATTTCAGAATCTACCACTTTATATACCACAGACAAACTTTAAATACTGGGAGAGTTTGTTGAGAAAATTTATATGGGATGAAAAGAAACCAAGAGTTAAACCAAAAATATTACAACAGAAGAGAAGTGAAGGGGGATTTGCATTACCTAGACTACTGAATTATCATTACGCAGCCCAAGTAATGTTGCACAAAGGGTTGTGCCCTAAATGGAAAAATATGGAGATTAAGTTGCTAGGCACTTTAAATACTCTCCTCTTCTCAAAACAGAAGAAAACAAACAACTTTATAGTAAACAACACTATTAAAACTTGGAGAATTTTATGTAAGACAATAAAAATTAAGGACAGAGATTTGACCTGTTTGAGAGAGATACTTGCACACTTTCAAATTTATTCAGTACATTTCTCATTGTCTGTTTAATCATGATCACTAACTCTCCTGTCATTTCAGACCCTGTCACTCACCTCTCCTGCCAATCCCTGTCACCTGATTTGCTCCGCCCCTGCCACACGCCTGTTCCCTATCTGCTAATCACCCAGCCCCTTTATATACCAGTGTCGTTTAGTCAGGCTTCCTTGTTCTTCAGAACACCAGGTGATGAGATGATGATGTAGAATGAGACTCCGTGACACAAGACTTTTTACCAAACAAAGAGATCTTTATTCTGTAACAACTCAAGTGTCAATTCCAAGCGCTGCAGGTCGCCTGGGAGAGCATCGGCCAAATTTCCAGAAAGCTCTCACTTCCCCTGAGCAAAGTCACACTTAATAAAGGTTTCCTGCTCCTCCCACATCTTCCTATGCCCTTGGTTAGCCATTCGACATCCAGTCTCCTCTAGGGAGCACATCAAAAGCCAAATGCCAGGACCAATGCCTAACCTACACATCCACTTTATGGTCAACCGATAAACCACCTGAGCAGACAATGCTCAGATAAAATCTGCCGACTTCTGTCGTAAAACTTAATTGCAGGGCATTGTAAACCCCAGTCACACAGTATGTGAACCTACAGACTTGGAGTGACATATTTGCTGTGTTAAAATGTATAAGATACTTCATTCCCCCCTTCGGGGCTTCGTAGAGTCCCCACATACAGAATATTTAACACAGCTATGTTGTTTGGCACATTATCACACTTGCTTGTTCACTCAACAAAACTCTCCTTGTTTGGTCTTATTCAATTCAAGACTATAATTTTAAAACCTCCAATTTTGGGATCAGCCAAATAAATAAAATAAAAGTTTCTATTAAATGTCGTATACACACATTATTTTAACTATTTTAGACTAGGTAAACTAATCACCTATCTTAATCCAATCGAATTCGGCTACTCTTAGCCACATCTGTCGATCTCCTTCCAGCCACACTCCTGTAAATCAAATCTCCTTTGAGTGTAGGTGTAAGGGAACCACAGATGTGCTGTTAGCTCCCAATCAGAAAAACCACCCCTCATAAAAGGTGGGAAAAAGATTAGGAGACCTTTCTAAAGTGAAATTGGAGAAACTCCCATCCACAAGCCAATCAGGATAAGAAATCTCCTTTAAATTTAACAATTAATATTTATCCTCTAATTGTATGACTCTTTGCCAATCAGTCATATAACAGTTAACACTAAGGGGTCCCTCGGCCCTTTTCGTGGCTTTCTGTTTTTTAATTGTTAAGCCATTTTGTCTGTTGAATGGATATAGCTCAAATTTTCCAAAGGTTATTCATTTTTGGTAAACTTTAGAACTGTCATCTCACTTTCTTAAATTAGCCTAAAATGGCTAAGCAGCGCTAGAACAAACAAAAGTGTTCTTCGTGGCAGAAAATGGCCACCTTCCCAAAAAAACCAAAAAAACATTATATATTAATATTTTTTTCCACTTTAAATTGTCACTCTTTTAAAACTACTTCAGCCTGAAATATATATATCAAATATTAATAATATTTAAAAAAAATGTACCCTTTAAAGGCCGGTTTGTTTTCACAACTCCACTGGTTTTTTACCTAAAAAAACACAAAAACTACAATATACATTTCAAGGAATATTTGGTTATTATCATTTTAAGGCCCTATGATGGGTCAATGATTGACAGCAAGATTGATTTTGATTGCATTGTTAGTTTGTCTGCAGTAGCATATTTAAAATAAACTAACCTAATGTGTTCTTCGAGCCTGAAATCGCCCCATTGAAAACCATTAAAAATACGATTTTTGATAAGACATTTATCTTAACATGAAATAATGCATTTCTTGATATTAAGGTTTCATGTTGGACTACTAGCATTAAATTTTATATTTTTATATTTGTCCACCAGGTGGCGCTATGTTTTCCCATTCAAACCATGGAGCAAAGTTTCACTGTTTCCTGCACACATTTCTTGCTACTAAAATGATAATTGTGTGCCACTGTTGATGTTGGATAATGTGTATGTGTTAAAAAAAAATTGTCTGAGTGTGTATTTTATGTCCAACTTCATAAGACTTTTTTCTTAGAAGACCACAGTCAGCGTTATAAAATCATTCAATAATAAAAACAGCGATTCGCCTTTTAGCACTTCAAAGATAGCTCAGCAGCAGGAACCAAAACAAAGTTGGACTTTGTTTTGAGTCTTGCTGAGATAGTTCTAGTATGCATGTGCACTGCAGCCATGGTTATAAGTATGAGCAGTAGTGCAGCAGCAGTCATTTTGGAAATGGAAAGACTTTACACCACACAGGAGGCTTTGGAAATGATCATGAACTCTGAGGATTCAGAGGCCGACATGGATGAGGTCTCAGAAGTAGAAACAGACCAGCTGTTGTCCAACTCCAACTCATCTAAAGACTGATCTGAAGATGAGAGTGAAGTGGAGGTGGATTATGCTTTTATGAAGACACACACAATGGTCTCTTCCATCCCCAGAGGAGGCAAGAATGTGCTACTCCACAAATAAGTGTAAAAAGAAAAGGAAAGGAAGAGAGAAAGGAAATATTACAACAGATGCAAAAGAGGTGACAATAACCTTGATCAGGTACGTGCCATTACGCATCAGTTACTCACACATTTATTTATTGTTACTCTAATGTTCTTGTCTAAAATATATGTCAGTTTTTTTGTTGCAAATGTCCTTATTTGGCGGTGCCTAAAGCACTGGATATCTCCACCTCGCGCATGTGCATTTCGAGTACCTAATACCAACATAGTCACCTGTGACCCTCCCCGTGACACCGGGAAGGCTATAACTTCCTGTGTCTTTAGAGGATCAGTTCCTTTCATCTTCTCACTGCGCATGTACCGTCTTGACATTTTTTTATATTGTTGTTTCAAGTGTTGTTGTTTTTCTTTTGTTAGGTTGTCGGCACCAACCCCTGCAGAAGGAGAATAAATAGGTAGCAACTGGACCTTTCCACAACCTGGTTGATGTTTGGCTGTATAACACCTTTATGCTGTGGTGGGAGAGATGCTGGTGAACCCCCACACATCAAGAGGAGAGGGCGGCTTCCCTGCTCATCAGCTGCTGCAGGAATGGTTGCATACCTGCAAGGTGCTGATGCTGCAGGTCCTTTTCTCATGAGTAAATGTGAGGACAGGAGGCTGTGTCATTTTTGCACTGATAGAAAGACAAGAGTTGGCAGCACCTGCTGCAAATGTAGGGCGTTTGCGTGCAAAGACCAAAGCCTGTACATTTGGAGTCTCTGCTCCACCTGAGCTGGACTCTCACACATGCTGCAGTCAGTCAGTCAGTCAGTCAGTCAGTCACTCACTCACTCACTCACTCACTCACTCACTCACTCACTCACTCACTCGCCATCTCTATCTTTTCCTTTCTCCCCATCTCCAACAACACACCTAACTGCCCCATGTTTCATATTCAATGTTCATATTTCAGTGTTCATCATTCAGTGTCCTTCTTTGCAAAATAAATGTTTTTTTTCAGGTTCAACTTATTATTGATTGTTTATTTCTTAAAACATGTGGTAATATTTATTTAGCAGGGAAAAAAACATTTTGCTTGTAGCAGGAGACCGATTCAAAATCCATCATATATCACAAGATAAGATTAATAAATTGGATCTGCCACCACAAAAAACTAACAATGCATCAAAATCAATGTTTCTACCAATCACTGACCTATCTCAGGGCCTAATACTAATAATAATAACCAAATATTCCTTGAAATATATGTTATGATTGTAACTGGAAATGATAGGAAATTACTGTAGTTGTATGTTTTTTTGGGGGGGGTTTTGTTGATTAAAAAAACAGTGGAGTTGCATAAACATAATGGCCTTTAAAGGGTTAAAATTTCAAAAGTATTATTAATATTTGACATGTATATGTCAGGCTGAAGTAGCTTTAAAAGACTGACAATTTAAAGTGGAAAAAATATTAATAGACAATGTTTTATAGCAGCTTTTGGGAAGGTGGCTGTTCTCTGCCTCGAGGAACACTTTAGGGATTTTTTGGAAAAATCTGGCACTGCAAAAAAAATAACAGTGCTTCAAAATAAATGTTTCTGCCAATCATTGACCCATCTCAAGGCCCAATAGTGAGTATAATCAAATTCCTCTTGAAATGTATTTTATGGAAGTTATTGTTGTTTTTTGTTTTTTTTCAATAAGAAAAGAGTGGAGTTGTGAAAACAAACTGGCCTTTAAAGGGTTTAAATTTCAAAAATATTATTAATATTTGATATGTATTTCAGGCTGAAGTAGCTTTAAAAGATTGACTCATTTAAAGTGGAAAAAATATTAACATATAACATTTTTACAGCAGTTTTTGGCAAGGGGCTGTTTTCTGCCACGAAAAACACTTTAGGGACTTTTTTTAAGGGATTCCTGAGGGTTAATATTACAAAACATCCAAAACATCATCAGAAATTACACTCTAACAAAACAAATCTCCATGTTATAAAAGACACATAATAAAAATAAAGAAAACATAAAAACACAGTTTCTGTATATAAACATTCACACGTCATCCAGTGTGTCATTTAAATGTAACTTCAGTAGCATCGCCTCCCAATGCGATGTAATATAATGTAATGTCCAGAGTATGTTGAAGCAGTAAATCATGTTACTGAGGTGTTCAGGGCCCACAGTCCACTTTCTGCTGTTAACACTTGAGCCTCTAGGTCCATTTTTAGAGCATAGGGGTCCCTGAACAGCCATCCACCCTCAGGTTGATTTCTTTAGATGTTGTCCTGAGAATAAAGAAAACACCAACCAGTATCTTGCAACAACATTGAATACAACACATTGTATTTGACCAACTGTTATGTTATCATAGATAAGACATGTCCAAAGTCTGATTCTGGAGTCGGAAACAGCTCATTGGCCGCTCTGAAATAGTTCCAATTATTCCAAATAGTACCTTTATATGACATAATATAAATATCTGCTTATATCCAATTGTCATACCATACCAGCATCATAATGTAATCCCCATTGTCTGCATCTTCTCCTTTATCTATTCTAACTCCCATTCAGAGTTTGGACACCTCTGCTCCAGGTAACGCCACTGTTAATAACCACACATCTGTCTCATTGATCCTGCACCTTTACAGGCTGAATGCAGAAAATTCACTTCAAACAAAACAAAATAAAATAAAGAAAATCAATTAAACACACATAAAAAATCACTCTAAACAACAAATGAGTAACAAACAAAATAATAATACAAAATAACAACAAACAAGTGATTAAACAATATTAAGGTCAAAATCAAAATGGATACCTATCCCATACACCACCTCCTATCCCATACACCACCTCCTATCCTGACTTCCTCATTGTCTCCATCTAGGTCATGTCTGTCTAATAGCGGCATCTGTGCTTGACCCTCAGGCAACACCACTCCAATCCACCTCAGTATCATGGCCTCTGCAAACGTCAGCAACAGTGTGCAGAAGCAAAACACAACACTCAATGTGTCACAATCCACACTCATTCAATCATTCATTCCTGCAAGTTCCTGTGTTTCCCTGCTGCTCCGTGTCTTTGCTCTGTCTCTGCAGGTGGCGTGATTGACCTACATTTCCTGATGACGCTGTTGATCACCGCACCTGCGCATCTCCACCCAGCTGCTCCTGATATCCAATCAGGAGCATTACTTAAGCGGGAACCAGCGGTGACTCCAGCGTCAGATCGTAGTTTCGCTACCGCCGGTAAAGATCGTTTTCCTACTTGCTACTAGAAACGATTGACTCCCAAGGAACTCACCTCGTCTCCTCTCCAGGTCGCCACGTCTCCTGCCTGCGGCAAAGACACGGAAGCTCCACGATCGCCACACTCCTGGGTTCGTCTACGACTTCCGCCTTCTGCCTGCTTGCCCTCCTCGTCATACACCGCCCGTTGATCTTCACAGATCCTCTTGCCTCCAGTGATTCCTGGTCGCTTGCCTTCGCATCCGCTGAGACGCCGCCACTTCCTTGTTCGTCCTGTGGAAGACGCTCGGCTACTCACCTCCTCTCCTGAGCTTCTACACCCAGAGTCTGTTCCATTTGGGACACAACGACGAACTTTAAATCTGCCACAGAGGAACGGCGTTTCCTTCACCTTCCTGCTGCAGACTGACTCACATACACATACACATACCTAGCTGTTGTTGTATATACTTATCTTGTGGCCTTAATAAAGTCCTTTAAATCTTCCTCGTGGCTCTGTCTGCATCCGGGTCCTCCATATACTAGCCATTGGTTTCCCAGTAAAGGGAAATCATAACATTACGATCTGACCATAAATGGAACCGGCAGACAGCGAGGCAGTTGGACGGGCGCTAACAGCACACGGCGTTTTAATCGGGAGACATGACACAGTACTCTCGGAAATAGCCGCATCAGTACAAGAGCTAACTGTTAGCCTCAACCATCTGCTTCGTCCACCACCACCCATTGCACCCCCAGTTAGTGTTACTCCGCTTAATCAGCCCCTCGGGGCTTCAGCTCGGGAACCATTCGTTCCAATCCCCAAACGTTTTTCTCGCGAGCTAAACCACTGCGCTAGCTTCTTGTTTCTCTGGTGTTCGACCTACAACCCACCACTTATCCCACCGATCATGCTAGAATCGCGTTTCTTATTAACCTTCTCTCTGGAAAAGCTGCACAGTGGGCAGCTGCCAGATTCACTAATCCCACCACGAGACCCACGTCATTCTCTGCTTTTGCTAATGAGCTACGACAGGTTTTCGATCACCCCTCTCAGAGTAACGACATCGCTAATCGTCTGCTAAGCCTCAGACAGGGTAACTCGTCTGTAGCTGACTTCTCTGTTAACTTCCGTATTCTTGCCGCAGAGATCGGTTGTAACAATACTGCCCTTCGGGGTATTTTTTTCTTAACGACGATTTGCGGGATGAACTAGCAACACATGACGAAGTAATTGATCTTGAAACTGCTATTTCCATAGCAATTAAGTTGGATGGTAGACTACGGGAGAGACAACGCAAGAAGAGACGCTCGTTACCTGCACTTTACAGTCAGCCTTCACCTAGTCACTCTCACCCTACACATGCGATGGGGGCAGAACTCCATTCCCCTCAGCTGTCTCTTTGATTCTGGGGCTGACGAAAATTTCATTAACTCACAAGTCGCCATGCAAGCTGAGTTCTATTTCATCCTTACTGACCGCCAGTGGCGGTGCCTAAAGCACTGGATATCTCCACCTCGCGCATGCGCATTTCGAGTACCTGATACCAACATAGTCACCTGTGACCCTCCCCGTGACACCGGGAAGGCTATAACTTCCGGTGTCGTTAGAGGATCAGTTCCTTTCATCTTCTCGCTGCGCATGTACCGTCTTGCACTTTGTGCTGAGAGAAAAGAATAGGAAACTGCGTTTACAGTTGGCTGCGTGCAGCTTCGTGCCGACAGTCGGAGCCGCGGGGAACCCGTCCTCCAGAGGCTGTGGCCAGCTGATCATTTGGAACCAGACGACAGAAGAGAGTAGCAGGTTTGTGTCGGTGTTTGTTGGTGAAGGCAGTGTTTTCGCTCCCTCTCCCAGTGTTCGCTTTCCTCATTGCTCTCAATGTTTGGTGTGTTTATTGTTGGTGTGTTAGCCGTTAGCTTTGCTCGGTTCTATACACCGCTTTTGCTTTGTGTATCTTACTGGGACGGTAGTGTTCTCGCTCCCGCCTCCAGTAACGCTATCATTTATTTTTTCTGTTGGCAGCAGCGCTTACGCTCGGCCTGATTGATATGCTTTGTCGCCGTAGTTACTGGTGAAGGCAGTGTATTCGCTCCCGCTCCCAGCGCTCGTAGCATTATTGATTTTGCGTTAGCGGTTTAAGACTACCGCTTTATTTATTTATTTGTTCTGTACCTTACCGGTGATAGTAGTGTTTTCGCTCCCGCTCCCGGTAACTCTATAATTTGTCATTTCTGTTGGCGGCAGCGTGTGCGCTCTGCCTGGTTACTGTACTTGGCACCTCGATTGCTGGTGAAGGCAGTGTATTCGCTCCCGAGGAATACCTGAAGGAGCTTCATGCCTGTTGGAGGGACACAAGGGCCCTTTCCCACTCGACCTCAGATGCCCGAACCTTAGCCAGCCATGCAGGAGGCAGCACAGGTTGGGCTGAGGCGTATGCCATCGGTTGAGCCTGCCATTGCCTCCCTCATTTTGGCTCCTGATGAGGCCTTGAGGCCGGATGACAGATGTCCCCGACCAAAGTGCAGGGTCACAGACGACCTTCTCTCGAAGGCCTATGATGCTGCAGCACGAATGGGTCGTATTGGAAACTCCCTTTCCCATCTACTGCTGAGCCTGTCAACCTCTCTGCAACAGGCTCAAGTCGATCCTTCACTGCAGAGTCTAAGCGATGCCTCATTACAGGCATTCGCTTTCATGTCAAGAGAGTTAGGACGCACGATGTCCACTCTTGTCCAGACTCGCCGCCAGGTTTGGCTTGCTCAGTCGCCCCTGTCGGAGTCATGTAGGAAGGTTCTCCGTGCTGTGCCAGTGGAACCAGGGGAGCTATTTGGTCCAGCTGCTTTGGAAGCACTGGAGAGGACTGCCCAGGCCACGCAGACCAGGCAGCGGCTATCTGGTCATCGCAGAAGAGTCTCCACTCCTAGCAGGTCTAGGGGCCCCGCTGCTGTTCCCCAGCAGCATTCTCAGCCACCTGCTTACCCTGGTGGTCTACGAAGGTCTCAGCGGCCTGCTCAGCAAACTGCTCAGCAGCCTGCTGATGGGTTTAGCGCCTGCCATCCTGGCAGCCTCGTGCGTCACAGCCTATCCTATCCCCAGAGCCTCAGGAGGTCGGGGGGGTAGGCGCTAGGGTTTCGGGGCCGGTCGTCGGATGTTTTTCCCATCAGTTACCACCCGCAGTCTAACGGCTAGACCGAACGCTCTAACCAGAGTATGGAGGTCGCCCTGCGCTGTGTCTACACGTCATCCCGCTGCCTGGAGTTCCTTCCTGCCGTGGATTGAATACGTCCACAATTCCCTCATGTCTGCATCTACCGGTGTCTCACCCTTCATGGCCTCCCTGGGTTACCAACCACCGCTCTTCAACTGCCAAGAAAGGGAACTGGCCGTCCCCTCAGTACAGGCTAACATCCAACGCTGCCAGACTGTTTGGCAAGAGGTACGTGCCGCCCTCCTCAGAGCCTCCCAAACGACCCAGAAACAGGCCAACCGACACCGCAGACCAGCCCCCGACTACCAACCGGGCCAGAAGGTGTGGCTCTCCACCAAGGACCTCCCGCTCCAGGTGGAGTCCAAGAAGCTGGCTCCCAGATACATTGGTCCTTTCCCCGTCGACAGGATCATTAACCCCACCTCGGTACGTCTCACTCAATATTCACCCTACCTTTCACGTGTCTCTGCTCAAGCCCGTGGTAGAGTCCGACCTGGTCCCTCCTGGCATCTCCACCCATCTGCTCCTGATATCCAATCAGGAGCATTACATAAGCGGGAACCAGCGGTGACTCCAGCGTCAGATCATAGTTTCGCTACCGCCGGTAAAGATCGTTTTCCTACTTGCTACTAGAAACTATTGACTCCCAAGGAACTCACCTCGTCTCCTCTCCAGGTCGCCACGTCTCCTGCCTGCGGCAAAGACACGGAAGCTCCACGATTGCCACACTCCTGGGTTCGTCTCCGACTTCCGCCTTCTGCCTGCTTCCCTCCTCGTCGGCTCCTCGTCATACACCGCCCGTTGATCTTCACGGATCCTCTTGCCTCCAGTGATTCCTGGTCGCTTGCCTTCGCATCCGCTGAGACGCCACCACTTCCTCGTTCGTCCTGTGGAGGACGTCTCGGCTACTCACCTCCTCCTGAGCTTCTACACCCAGAGTGAGTCTGTTCCATTTGGGACACAACGATGAACTTTAAATCGGCCACAGAGGAACGGTGTTTCCTTCACCTTCCTGCTGCAGACTGACTCACATACACACATACACATACCTACCTGTTGTTGTATATACTTGTGGCCTTAATAAAGTCCTTTAAACCTTCCTCGTGGCTCTGTCTGCATCCGGGTCCTCCATATACTAGCCATTGGTTTCCTCGTAAAGGGAAATCATAACACAATGCTATCATAAGCACTCCCAAAAGCTGTATCATGATACAGCTTTTGGGAGTGCTTATGAGAAAAATGATTTGCCGCATTTTTCTCCCAAACTTATCCTCCAATGCTAGGATTCTAAATTATAATACAGTGAAAAGTCACTGTATACAAGTCATCGACAGCTCTGTGATCGTGTTTACCAAAATGCATCATATACTTATCACAGTCCGATATTCCCATGAACATCCCAGGGCCATTATGTGTATTATTGGAACAAAAACAAGTATTGGACCTCACATGTTTTACTTCCATAGCATCAGGAACCGCTGTTGTGATGTTTTGCTGCTGATCACATAAATGTGTATATGGTAAATCATTTAACCAGGAACATTCAAACCTAGGTCTAAACTAATATTTACTGACAAAGTCATAATTTTGTCTATCACGGATTGCTGCTGAATGAACAGCCATGATAATGCATAGGATTGGCATTTAGGAGTCAATGGCTTCGGTACTGCCTCTAAAATTGAAGTCCATGTGGAGGGTGTTGAAACTTTCACCACACATGGACCTTTTATTTTCCAAATTGATCTTACAGAATGGGTCAACTGCTGGAACCACAAATTCCTACTTGCCCATGGATCTGTGATTTGTAACACTCAGGAGTCAAATCCAAATGCCTTGCATCTAGTTTCCCGCTTTTTCAATACATGAGTGCAGTCAGTCTTGTCATTCTGTGTCCAGTCCACGTCTGAGGAGTTATTATCCTTAATATCTATACTAGTCTGGGATGTAACAAGTGAATCTGTATTAATCTTAGTTTTATTGTCTAAACTTGTCTCTACCTCTAAGATTTGAATCTTCTTCGTAGCCTCTGTAGGTATCAGAGATCTGCTATCAAGTCTAGAAACCTCTGTAGACACTGAAGATGTAATTGTCATTGTTTCTACCGCAGTTGTAACTGGACGAGTAACCTGAGTTGATAAACTGGGACTGTTAGTCATAGGTGGTGCATTTATACTTTTGATAACCTTTAGACCTAAAGAGGTTGTTTCTGGCTCCATTTTCCCATTCTCAAACTGAGAAGTTGATGTCAGGGTTGTCAATCGTCCTTTTTCTTCAAAGGTTTTTGGATGTTATTGATAAATCAATGAGCCGACCACGATTGTCTTCCCACAAGGCTGGAAGGTATCCCCAGCCAACATTCCACAATGTGCACTGACATGGAAGCTGAGCTGATTTTCCTGCAATCACTACTACTCTATTCCTCGTAACGCCTTTGTCTGGT
The DNA here is from genome assembly GCF_963457635.1 of Microchirus variegatus. Lineage (NCBI taxonomy): Eukaryota > Metazoa > Chordata > Actinopteri > Pleuronectiformes > Soleidae > Microchirus > Microchirus variegatus. The sequence continues at coordinate 22,185,112 of NC_139808.1, forward strand.
CCTGTGTCGAACTGGTCTTGGACTCCTTGATCCAACTGGATGTTTTGATTCTCCTGGGACATGCTGTAGATTGATGTCATCAAACCTTCTTCCTTGTTTGCTACCTGAGAGGTCATCTCTGTCATCATCAGGAGCATGCACACAATCATCATGATTGTCCACACCATGGTCAGCCTCTCCTTCTGAATCTTGATCATGAATGTTTTCTTGGGCTTCTACTTCTTCTGCTCTCTCTTTAGATTCTTCTGAACCCTCTTCACCTTGGATCTGAGGGCACGGTGCCTCATCTTCTGGCGCCTTGACACAGTGCGATAGGTGATACCAAGTTGGTGACCCCTTGACCTGGACTGCTGTTCCAGTACTACAAACAACTTCAAATGGTCCTTCAGGGCACTCAGCAAACCATTTTCTCTGAAACACTTTCACAAACACCTTGTCCCCAGGTTGCACTGTGTCCTTCTTTTGCTCCTCAACCTTCTCTAGCACCTCCTTTTTTTGACATTTGAACTTGGCAACAGACTGAGCATCCTTTCGCTTAGTTGGACATGCCTCTGGCCACCGTGAAAACCTATCTACGACAACCGACATATACCTTTTACCACCAACTGGTTTTATCATATCAACATAATCTATGACCAACTCACGCATTGGGACCTTTTGGAGTTGGAATGTAACCAGGAGGGACCATCACACCTCTCCTAATGTTATTTTTCAAACAGATTGTACATCTGCCTATAACATGATCAATTTGGTCTAGCAGGTATGGTGCCCAAAAATCATATTTCTTCGTGATTTTTTGTCTAACTTCCCCCCTTGCAACATGGGCTTTCCCATGTGCCTCCTGAATCAAGAAACCCAATAGGTCAGGGGGTGCCACTACCATCCCCTCCATAGGCCTGTAGAATCCTGACTAGCGCCCCTGTCTGACCACAGTTGTTTGTCTATCGCATGAACTGCTTCCTGCATCAAAATCACATCTCTAAGTGTAATCTTGTCTTCCAGGTCCACTTCATGAGTGACCAGAAGCACCTTACCAGAATGGTTCGCTCCTGTGACTATCTTCGCTGCCTCATCAGCAATCTTATTACCTTGTGTGACCAGTGACATGTCTGATTTATGTGCTGCACATTTAGCTATTGCTATAGCAGTAGGCTTCATCATAGCATGCAACAATTTCATAATTTGCGCGTGATGCTGTATGGAGGAACCATCCGTCTTCTTAAACCCTCGGTTCTTCCATACAGACCCAAACAAGTGACATACATTGTGCGCAAAGGCTGAGTCTGTGTATATTGTCACCCGTTTGCCCTCTGCCAGCAAACATGCTTCAGTCAGACCCACAAGTTCAGCGAGCTGTGCTGATGCAGGCTGTGGTATTACTTCAGCCTTTTCAACAATAAACTCAGATCCCTGAGCTTTCACTATAGCATAGCCTGCACTTAATTTTTCTCCTATCCGGTAATCAGTCCAATACTCAAGGTCCACCTCCTGCAACGGGAGGGCCTGTAGGTCTGACCGGAGCGCAGAGTATTTTTCAGCTTCTTGTACACAATCATGAGGTTCTCCATCCTCCGAGGTAGGCAAGTGTTCTGCTGGATTCACTGTGGTGCACCTTGCTAATGTAACATCCTCCTGTTCCAAGAGCCTATAATAGTCTCTAAGCCGAGACATAGTCAAAGTATATTTGCCATGATTCAAAAGATTTCTGAGACTATGGTGGGTAAGAATTGTCACCGGGTATCCCATAGTCACAGAGGATGCCTTCTTATACATCAAATAGACTCCCACCATTGTTCTGTAGCACAGTGGCAACCCCAGTTCCACCTCTGAGTAGGCAGTAGAATAATAAGCAACAGGTTGGGGACTAATCCCTGTGCCCGTTGGCTGACAAAGAACTGCACATGCAAACCCACCTCCCGCAGAAGTGGATACATATAACACAAAATTCTTAGAATAATCAGGCAATGCTAATGCTGGTGCTTCCTGTAGCTTTTGTTTTAGTGTTTCAAATGCTAAATGACCATCCTGTGTCCAAGTAAGATTACAATGGAGACAGTCATACCAGCAATACCGAGAAACGTCATCATTTCTCTGACTGTTCTGGGTTTTGGAGCCTTTTGAATGGCTTCTAAATGACTATCCGAGATACGTCTGTGTCCTTTTGTTATTAATTGACCTAGATAAACCACCTGTTCCTGATTATATTGCAGCTTCTTCTGAGATACTTTATGTCCCTGTTGTGCCAAAATCTGCAGCAGCTTAATTGAGTCTTCATGACATGTCTCCCTATCAGGTGAGCAGATTATAATGTCATCTACATACTGAATGACAGTGCTTTTTATTTTCTGACCTATACCCTCCAAATCGTTTTTTAACACTTTATTGAACATGTGGGCTATGCTTGAATCCCATTGGGAGTCTCTGGTATTGATAAAATTGTCCCTGATAGGTAAATCCAAACAAACCCTGAGAATCAACACTAAGAGGAACACTAAAGAAAGCCCCACACAAATCTAACACTGTGAAATGTGTAGACCCTGGAGGGATTTGGGCCAACAAAGTATGTGGATCTGGTACATCTGCTGAGAAATCGGTCACCACCTCATTTACTGCTCTTAAATCATGTACCAAGCGGTAAGATCCATCTGGCTTCTTTACAGGCAATAGAGGGGTGTTACTCTGGGGGTTCTGCGTTATCTCCAATACTTTTGCTTGCAATAGTCCTTTGATTTGTGGTTCAATCCCCTGAATCGCCTCTTCTTTTAGTGGGTATTGGTTCTTCCATGGTGATCTGGTTCCTGGTCGAAGTTCAACTTTCACTGATTGAGCTGACTTCACCAGTCTAATATCCACACTGTGTTGTGACCACAGACACTCAGGAACTTGTCTCTTCTCTCATCAATTCTGAATCTGACTTTGCACTGAGGATCGACTCATGCGTCATTTGCAAAGTTTGTGGTTCTCCTAGTCCTTGAGCAGAAATCATAATCTTCATGAATCGCTGATCCTTGCTTATCCAAATGGCAGGGTTGTCTTGTATTGGTTCAAAAATGACTTCTTCTGACTCTGCCATCATTGTCCCCACATCCTTTGTTCATGATCAGCCGATATCATCAAAGTCACATGTGGAATACTTCTTTGGATACTATGTTCTTTATCAAGATAATCATTCCTGTTTATCTTCATAGCTGCCCCTTGTGGGCCAAGAATTATACAGCCTGAACTTAACTGAACTTGGTTTGGTTGACGGCTCATCCACTCATCTGGACTGGATTGGACAGCAATTTTGAAATACTTAAGCGTGCAGTGAGATGGATATTCTGGGAACTTAGCCCCAGGCATGTTTGCAGATATGAACTCCCACAATCTGGCTGAGATTACCAATCCAAAATACTGAAGAAGCTTCGGTGTCGCTTGTCATGAGTAGTTGATGGCAAGTATCATACGGCACCTCTACCTGACAGCCATCAGGCGTGCATCGTATTGTACAATTTAATCTACATAAGTCATCTCTTCCCAAAAGTGCAATCGGAGTGTGCTCTGACACTATATGGGTATGGTGATCTTCTTTGTCTTATAGCGGAGTTCAATAGGTTTTGTGGAGGGAATCAGCTGTTTCACGCCCTCAAACCCGATTGTCCGTACAAACTTGCCAGACATGGGGAGATGGATAGCATCTTCAGGCTGGATACAGGTGAAAGCAGCTCTGCTATCGACCATCACTTTAAATGGTTGATTATTTACTTTCACAACTATGGTTGGTTCTTGTTCCGGCCCTGATACTACCAGCTGACACCCCCGTTGGGGTCCTCCGGGCACCCCTAGTACCCAGGTTCCGGTCCTCTATTAGGGTTCACCGGTCCCCGGGGTGGCTGTGACTGCCCCCTGAATCCTCCTCCGAATCCTCCTCCGTGGAAGCCTCCTTCTGGCTTCGAACAAGCACAAGCAAAATGGCCATACTGCCCGCAATTTTAGCATGGTCCTGGTGGCTGTTGGAAACCTGGACTGAAGTTTCCTCTTCCTCCTCTTCCAAAGTTTCCTCTGCCTCCTCCTCTCCATCTCTGTGGCTGTCCATAAACTGGTTGTATAAAGGAAGCAATTGGGATTGCTGATGGGGATTGGGGCAATTGAAACTGAATTTGGTTCGGCTGTGGCTGATTCAACTGATCCGGTTGAGGCTGGCTCTGCATAATTATAGCCTGTGTCTTCTCTTTCCTCTTGTTATCTGTCAATTGTATTTGGTTTATCTTCCTTAGTGTCTCTTGATCTTGTTCTCTCTGGGCATATTCCTTCTTCCTGTACAGCTCAACCTGATGTGCAATGTGATCTGCATAAACACCATTTTCCATGTTTCCAAGTCCAACCACCTCTGCCAGTTTACTTCGCTCAGGTATGGGCAATCCCTCCCGTATTTTGACTCGTAAGATTGTTTGTTCCATCTGGTTCAAGCCCGGGTCATTTCCCGTAACATTCCTCCACTTCTGATAGGCCCTTGACACATAAGCCCTTGGGTTCTCTTGCTGTCCTAGTGGCTCAATTAGAATATTGTCGGGGTGGACATTCATAGGGAATGTTTCTCTTAATGCTCTCCACAACCGACCTCTATTTGCAGCAAACAATTTTGGATCATTCACTGCAGTGGCCACAAATCTGTTAAGTCCTGCTTTCTCTAGGATCTCTTCCATGGCTGGAACTCCCAGGAGATTAGCCAGAAGTCTCTTGATATCTCCCATAGCCAGCTGCATACCAACCAAAGACTCATCCAACTTCGACATCCACGGATAGGCTCCATCTTGAAGAATAGGTCATTTTTCGATTATGTCTGACATATCGGTGTTCTGCCAGGGCTTATATTCTAAATTTTGCCCTCGGATTATCACTGGCGTCATCTTCTTTGCTTCTTTTTTATGCAGGTTATATCTTCCAGTATCTTTCCTTTTAGTCTGGTTCTTTCGTAAGGCTTTTTCTGTTATCTCCAATGACCGTAAATGCTCTTCCAATTCGATTTGGTTGTCTCGACTGATAGCCTGTTCCAATTCAGCACAACATTGCTCTCTTTCTATTTCAACATCCCTTAGAGCCTGCTGTAGTTTCCGGTCTGCGGAGGTTAACGGGGTAATGTGCCTATATTCAAAGTCTCCGTCACCGTCTTCAATCTCACTGGTGTCATCTTCCCCTGGGTGTGCTTTCCTTGAATATTTGTATCCTCTCATCTCAGCTTTTGCCAACATTCGTTTGATTGCAGGGTCATAACCACCTGCGGCCTCATCCCTGTCACTTTGATCTTCGTCTGTGATGTCCATTCATCTGGATCCATATGTCTTCTTCTCCTTGCTCTTGGAACTTGGGTACATTCTTATGGTTGTCATAGCCTTTCCTATGAAGGTATATTTGGTGCAAAAGTCACAAGCACATGTAACTGCAGATTTCACATGCGCAAACTAAAGTCATACATTTTTTTTTATACCTTGTTAACACAAATCCTTGTTACAGGTACACAAATCATTGTTACAGGTACACAAATCCTTGTTACAGGTACACAAATCCGTATTACAGGTACACAAATTCTTCACCCTAAAAAAGGCTGGGTTACTTCATCAACCCAACAGCTGGGTTATGAAATGTGTAACCCAATTTGGGTCATTATATGGGTATTGGGTTATTATTTGGGTTATTTTTGTGCAACCCATGAATTGGGTTAAATACAGTTGGGTTATTTCATAAGCCCAACTGCTGGGTTATGAAATGTGTAACCCAATTTGGGTCATTATATAGGTATTGGGTTATTAGTTGGGTTATGTTTGTGCAACCCATGCATTGGGTTAAATACAGGTGACCCAGCACTTGAGTTGTTTATGCTTTGAACGTCAACACGTCGACTTCTCCCGTCAGCCTTCATCGACCACGAAGCACGGAGCGGTACTCAGCGAGTTCACCTGCATTTAATTTGCTAGCATACACGTAACGTTAAACCGCCAGCTCGCCGGTTCGTTGGGTGCGCGCGAGCTAACTAACAGTCCAGTTGCTTTGCTAGCATAACGTAAACCGCTAGCTCCCCGGTTGCTGGATGCAATTTAACAAAGCAACTACCAGTGAACTAGCTTGTTAATTAGCTTGCGCGCACCCAGTGTATCGGCGAGCTGGCGAAGTACCGGGCGGGCAAGCAAAGCATCGGGAACATTAAAAACGTGAGTGCTGATCTGAGAGCATCGCTGCCCATGGCCAAAGTTGTGGCTGATTTGCGGGCTTGGCGCACGATCATATGGCGCCACATAATTCAGTATGTCTCCTGAAATCTTTATTACCTGTAGATCAGACAGGACACTGGGCTGAATAGTTCTAGATGGCCACCACTGTTTATTATATTAAGCCAGATTTTGTCTTTTAATTAAGTTATTTGTCTATTATTGTTCCAGGTCAATGGACACGTTTGTTTTTGGAAAAACTCACACAGTGGCAGCTGACAGACCTCCTTGATAGTTTTAAAGGTAAGAGCATAATTTTAACACTCACAGCAAGAGGGCTTGCATAGCTAGGTATAGGGATTTTTGTCATGTAATTGACTGCCCCATATTTTAAGCTGTTCTCCATTGTAAAAAAATAAAGATGTCTTTGTGTTTTGTTTTTGTCTTTCAGATTTGATGAAGAATGAAGAAAGTTGTCTTCTTTTAGATGAGGGGACCAACAGGCAGTTGATCACGAAAGTGGGCCCCAGGCTCAAGTTTCTCAGGAACTTTAGATCACTTGTAAGTAGTTAATATCCCTGCAGACCCTGCTGAAAAAAACAGCTTAGATTGACCCGCCTAAGCTGGTTTAGAGGGGTTTTGGACACTTTAGCTGGTTAAGCTGGTCACAGTGGTCCAGCAAACCATCCCAGCTTAGGCTGGTCTGCCAGCCTGACCAGCCAAAGCTGGGATGTTTGCTGGTTTAGAGGGGTTTTGGACACTCTAGCTCAGGGGTCACCAACCTTTTTGAGACAGAGAGCTACCTTAAGGGTAAAAAATTATATGGAGGGCTACCATATAATATTTTTTTGTTTGTTTACCATTTAAATGATTAATATTATGCATTTAACTGCATACACATTCATTCCAGTGCTTACTCCTAGCGATTACCAGTTTTTATAAACAATATCAAAGATATTTTACTGAGAGATCATACGGATACATGCAAGTGAGGTGAAGTGAAGTGAGCCCGCGGGCACCGTATTGGCTGCCTGCGGGCTACCAGGTGCCCGCGGGCACCACGTTGGTGACCCCTGCTCTAGCTGGTTAAGCTGGTCACAGTGGTCTAGCTGGGCACCGTAGCTGCTTAAGCTGGTCACAGTGGTCTAGCTGGTCACCATTGCTGGTTAAGCTGGTCACAGTGGTATAGCTGGTCACCATACCTGGTTAAGCTGGACACAGTAGTCTAGCTGGGCACCATAGCTGCTTAAGCTGGTCACCATTGCTGGTTAAGCTGGTCACAGTGGTATAGCTGGTTAAGCTGGTCAGAGTTTGGTCACGCCAAGCATATATTATGCAATAAACACTTAAACAATACTGGAATCTTGGAAAACATTTATTGAAAATTATCTACAATATAAAATCAAATTCAGCATCTTTCAGGTCACTGGAACACAAACAATAAAATAAGTCAACAATCAACACCTGTTGGCCTCAAGAACAGCTTTTAAATTAGAAAAGGTAGTTAGCTCTACTTGCACGCAAGTACTATTGTCTGAAGGAACTTCACCTGTTTGGACTCCCCTCCTGGCATTTTATAGACTGCGCTCTGTAGGAATTCCCACACATGCTTACACTGCTTTGGATATTCAATGTCAAAGATGAAATTGCCTTAAAGCAGACATCAATGGCCTGAATCATGCTCCAAAGCCTCTCCGGCATCAATAGTAATAGCCTGAGATGGATGGTGATTGTCATTCCCCAGTGTCAGGACATAGGTGTAGGGTCTGGATCTGGCCTCCTGAAGATACTCCACCATGTTTGTTCCAGGCTAAAAAAAAAAAAGAAACGAAGAAAGAATGTAAGAGAGCAAATGTGAGTGAGTAAGAACCAAATGCCTACCAACTATAGTAGAATTAAAACTAGACATTGTGAGGACCATTTTCCTGGTGCCCACAAGAACAATGAGTCTTTGTTAGGATTACTATTTGGAAAAGATTCAGTGCATTTATAATTCAAAAAGTTGAACTTTAATAGTCTACCTTTCACTGCACATAACAAAATATTCCAAACTTTTTTTGTTCAAGTCTTAATGGTTATGGTATATAGCTCACATTACAGAAAACAATTTAAAAAAGGATTCAGACCTGAACTGACCTAAGAAGCCACAAATTGATTGAGGGTCTATCATTACAATAAACATGTTCTGAAAATGTGTGCAGCCCACCTATTGAAAAAAAAAAAAAAAAAAAAGGAAATTATATTTCATAAGAATTTATACAAAAAAGGAATGCAGTCAACTCCATAACTATCAAAATTATCACTATGAGTAGTGCAGAATTGATATGCTGTGGATGGGGGAAAAAAATTGTATTTCTTACCTTTAAATATTACTATAAGCTCTGCCAGTTGCCACTCTGTCAGAGTGTTGGTGACAATGCGTGATTGATCTGAAACAAACGCAAAAATAAATCGTTTGCTCCATAAAATGACAGAAAACCTGATCAGTGTTTGTCAAACCTGGAAATGACGATGCTCTAAAATGTCTTGTTTTTTTCCACAAACCTAAACAATTCAGTTTTAATGATTTATTTGTTATGTGGAGCAAAGAAACAAAGCAAATATCCACATTTAAGAAGCTAAAACAATCAGAAATCTTGTTATAATAATGAAAAAAGCTTCAAACCGATTCATCGATTATCAAAATAGTTGACGATTAATTTAGCAATCGATTGTTTCAGCTCTATATTAACTATTCAGATATCACCATGCCAAAAGCAATGCATTCAAGCAGCAGAATGTAATCCAATGTGAAGATAACAAGCTTGGTTGTGGGTGAAAGAAACCAATCCTCCCTCTCGCCCTATTATTATTATTTTTATTTACACATATATATATATATATATGTATATACACATATATATGTATATACACATATATATATATATATGTGTATATACGTATATATATATATATGTGTATATACGTATATATATATATATATGTGTATATACGTATATATATATATGTATATACATGTATATACATGTGTATATATATATATGTATGTATATATATGTATATACATTTATACATATGTATATATATATATATATTTATATATATGTATGTATATATATGTATATATATATATATATACATGTATCTATATATATGTATGTATATATATGTATATATATATATGTATACATATATACATATGTATATATATATATATACATATACATATATATACACATATATATGTATATACATGTATATATATATGTGTATATACGTATATATATATATGTATATATATGTTTATACATGTATATACATGTGTATATATATATATGTATGTATATATGTATATACATTTATACATATGTATATATATATATATATATATACGTATATATATATATGTATATATATATATGTATCTATATATATGTATGTATATATATATATGTATACATATATACATATGTATATATATATATACATATACATATATATATACACATATATATGTATATACATGTATATACATGTATATATATATATATATATATACATATGTATATATGTATATACATATATATACATACATATATGTATATATATATACATATGTATATATGTATATACATATATATACATACATATATATATATACATGTATATACATGTATATATATATACATGTATATATGTATATATATATATATATATATATATATATATATATGTATATACATATATACATATATATATGTATATATATATATGTATATACATGTATATATGTGTATACATGTGTTTCTTCCCTCTACTACTACTCACTTACTGTCTACTACTACTCACTTACTGTTGTAAGTTTATTTGTAAAACTAACTAAAGAAAATAAAGTAAAAAAATTAAAATCTGTCACGCCAGTGTGTTGTTGTCACTACTGTTGTCGCTTGGCGAGACACGGCACCCTCCTCCGCCTCTCCTCAGAGATAGGTGCACGATCATGGCTTAGCCTGGGCGAAGAAAAAAAGTCAATTAATCAGTTTAACACTGTTGATTTCTTCTCATGGAGCCGATATTGAAACTATTCTGATTGAGTAAATGTCTGTCAGTCAGCTGGTGAAGGCAGGTTATCCAGCCGCTGTCACCCACAAAGACCGTCTCTCCCCCAGCGCAGCGAGGCAGCCGGCAGCCCACAGACTGAACTGATATAGATACGGTTCATATGTATAAAACACATAAACAGCGGGATAAATGGTGGGCGTGAGTCTATATATTTAATAAAATGGAAATGTACTTTTACTCTCATAAATCTGCGACTTTATTTTCTCGTATATTTGACACTTTTAATGTCGTGAATCTGCGACTCCGAGCTCTCACTCAAAACTCAGCAGAGAGCTTCCTAAGGCCCTTAAGCCTTATTTTCTTATCGATCGATTCTCTTGGCGTGCACAAGTTACAAATCCTTTTGCACCACTTATACCACCTAGCGAGGAGAAAAAGTATCTGAAACTCGTAGACGCAGATTCAAGCACTTGTATCAATTGACTTGTAGTTGTGTACCTGTAACAAGGATTTGTGTACCTGTAATAAGGATTTGTGTACCTGTAATAAGGATTTGTGTACCTGTCACAAGGATTTGTGTTAACAAGGTATATCAAAAAAATTACAACTTCAACTTTACGGTTACACATTGGTGACTTTCATGTACAACTTCAACTTTACGGTTACACATTTGTGACTTTAGTTTGCGCGTGTGAAATCTGCAGTTACATGTGCTTGTGACTTTTGCACCAAATATACCTTCATACTTTCCTGTCTCTTTTACTCGCTTATTGTCATCTTCAATACGATAATTGCCTTCTTGACTAATCATTGGGAGCTGGGGATAAATTACAACCTGCTTATTCTTCTCATAAGGTGGGGGATGTTTTACTGGGTTCACATGTGAGAATGTTGTATTAACCTCTACCATAAGCTTTCTTGCTTCTTCTAAATTTTTACCTACATCCTCTGTAATATCCACATTCTTGTCTTTTAAAGTTGTCAGCAACTTCTGCCCCTCATTTTCAAACAACTGCAGAGTGCCAAGCTCTATCTGTCTCTTTCCCTTTTGCCTCTGTCCTATCCTACCTTTTCTTTCCCCTGCCTTATAGGTGGACACAAGCACCTGCATTGTTTTAATTACTTCTGGATTGAGGGTCCCTTCTTCTGGCCAAAGGTTGGTCTATATCAGGCCATCGTCTGCACCATTTTTTTTGATATTTCCGAAATCCCTTTAATGAGAGGGTTATTCACCTGCACTACCTCAACAGGGGTAATGCATTTCGAAACTCTAGAGTCTATCTTTGACATGTTGCAATAATTGTGAGAAATAATCAGAAAGAAAGATAATTTTTCCTTAACCTAAGTAATCTCCAAAATCAAGCACTGTTGGTAAAAGGTTTTTACAAAGCAAACTATTACCACAGTGAATCAAAAACAGAGCAGAACAAATTTTGCCAACCCAGAGTGAAATCAAAAGTTGTATTGCTACCAAGAAAAGCTGCAACCCTAAGATTGAGTGTATTTGTTGCCTGGAAACACAAATGTGTGTAATGTTTAATTCAAATGTATAAAATCCTATGTAATAAAGTAGGATCTCGGATAACCACGCGTTCCTATGAAGGGCAGACAACCTTTCCTCAACATGTGTTTATGTCTGTACCAAAACACAAGACACTCACACATTCACCTTGAAATGTGTTTAAACATTCAAAGTTTTAATCCTAAACCAGCTCGGATCAAATTAGACCATACACAGATAATGAAACCAGCCGTTAACAGATCACCAGATCTACTGATCAATCAACTTAATTGACCAAATTGTGATCTAAAGACAGTAGACTGAGGGCTAAATTAATCCACCAAACCAACCTTTAATAACTCTACTCAATTCCTCTAGCAGTGTCCAAATAGTCTAGTCCACGCTACTAATTCTTCTTTTGAGCTACTGCCACTCCACCTGACTTATAGGTACTCAATTCCTCTAGCAATACTAAAATAGTCTGGGTCAACAATACTCATTCTTCTCTTCGACTGCTGTCGCCTGCCACTAACGTCTAGAGTTCTCTACCGAATCTGCGCTCAACTTTCTCAAAAGTATAGGTGAATACCATGCCTTACAGCTTAAGAAGATTGGGGCCCTGTCTTCGAAATCTTGCACCGTTTCTTCAGCTTTACTGTTAGTTACTCATTAGCTCTTTTCCCAAATTACTAACCAAATTTCCTATTCTCTTCTTCACTTTTATTCATTTTCCTACTCATTATTCTCTCTAACTTCTACTTTTAACTCTTCATTCTCTCAACACTTTATCTTTATTCTCTTAACTTATTCTTTATTCTCTTCTTTTAAGTCCTCAACATAATAAACAAAAACAAACAAATTTAGACAGAGCCTTCTGCACCATCATCACACCGCAGCCTGTCCCCACACAAAATGATTCTTTACAGCTAGCCCGCAGGACCACGGCAAACCAACAGCCAAATCAACAAACCCACACTGGCTCCCAATGTGAGAAAACACTCACCTTTTTATATGCCGGCTGGGAGCGAGAGCGGGCCCATCCGAAGAGGCTGCTGGAGCCGCAGACCCGAAGCAAAAAGACCCCCCGTTCGTGACGCCAAAATGTCGTTTAGTCAGGCTTACTTGTTCTTCAGAACTCCAGGTGATGAGATGATGATGTAGAATGAGACTCCGTGACACAAGACTTTTTACCAAAAAAAGAGATCTTTATTCAGTAACAAGTCAAGTGTCAATTCCAAGCGCTGCAGGTCGCCTGGGAGAGCATCGGCCAAATTTACAGAAAGCTCTCACTTCTCCTGAGCAAAGCCACACTTAATAAAGGTTTCCTGCTCCTCCTACATCTTCCTATGCCCTTGCATAGCCATTCGACCTCCAGTCTCCTCTAGGGAGCACATCAAAGGCCAAATGCCAGGACCAATGCCTAACCTACACATCCACTTTATGGTCAACCGATAATCCACCTGAGCAGACAATGCTCAGATGAATGTGCCGACTTCTGTCGTATAACTTAATTGCAGGGCATTGTAAACCCCAGTCACACAGTATGTGAACCTACAGACTTATAGTGAAGTATTTGCTGTGTTAATATGTATAAGATACTTCACCAGCCCATTTCCCCTTGTCCTCTGCCAGATTGCCTAGCTTCAAACCCTAGTAGTCCAGCGTTATTTTCTCTCTGCCTTCCCATTTGCCTGCTCCTTGCTTGATTTGTTTGCCACGCAGACTGTCTTCCTGGTTTTTGATTCCTGCCTGCCTGCTCCCTGCCTGATTTGTTTACCACGGTTTGAAACTCTGTCGAATAAACTCAACGCATTACATCTGACCTGCTCTGTGTCCTTCGGTTCTGTCGTGCTATTGGGTTCATGCCTGCCAGTTTTGTTAAAGCCTGACAGAACAATTTGGCCAAATATGAACCCATCCGACACAGAGAAGCTGCAGCGCGAGGTGATATCCCAAGCCGCAGCTATTCACCATCAAGAGCAACAACTCGCCGCCATGGCTGTGCATCTCCAGCAGTCATCGGAGCGACACAGTTCCTGTTCCCGCCGGTGCTGGTTTCGAATCTGCCGGCTTTCTGGTTCGTCACCCCCTAGAGGGAGACTATTCTCCCTATCTGCACCTAAGCAAAGTCATGGACGAATACATTAGCAATTCATTGGCAGCAGGAATTATTCGTCCATCTTCGTCCCCAGCCAGAGCAGGATTCTTCTTCGTCGGCAAGAAGGATGGCTCCCTTTGTCCATGCATTGATTACCGTGGTCTTAATGACATCACAGTTAAGAACAGGTACCCGCTTCCACTTATCTCCTCTGCATTTGAACTGTTACAAGGTGCTTCTATTTACACCAAGCTTGATCTTAGAAACGCTTAACATGGTTCGCATAAGGGAGGGGGATGAGGGGAAAACGGCGTTTAACACCCCTATGGGTCACTACGAGAACCTGGTCATGCCTTACAGACTTACCAATGCTCCAGCAGTTTTTCAGGCCCTAGTGAATGACGTTCTGAGAGACTTTTTGAACTTATTTGTGTTTGTGTATCTCGATGACATATTGATCTTTTCACGCTCCGAACAAGAACATGTGCTACACGTACGTAGCATCCTCCAGAGACTCTAAGAGAATCAGCTCTTTGTTAAAGCCGAAAAATCTGAATTTCATATATCTGAAGTCACCTTTCTAGGTTACATCATCTCAGTAAACAGCATTCGGATGGATCCAGCCAAGGTTAAAACGGTGGAGGAGTGGCCAGTCCCCACCACTCGTAAGAAACTCCAACAATTCAGGGGTTTGCCAACTTCTATCGGTGCTTCAATAGAAACTACAGCTCCATGGCAGCCCCGTTAACAGCCCTCACCTCACTCAAGACCGCCTTCCACTGGTCATCGACTGCAGAAAAGGTATTTCACGAACTGAAATCACGATTTTCTGCCGCTCCTTTACTTACCATTCCAGATCCAGAATCTCAGTTCATTGTAGAAGTCGATGCTTCAGACTCAGGAGTGGGGGCCATTATGTCGCAACGTTCACCAGAGGACCAGAAGGTCCATCCCTGCGCTTTCTTTTCTCGAAAGCTTTCACCTGAGGAGAGAAACTATTACGTCGGTAATCGGAAGCTGCTGGCGGTGAAGCTGGCGCTTGAAGAGTGGAGACACTGGCTGGAGGGGGCCAAACAACTGTTTCTGGTGTGGACCGACCACAAGAACCTCGAATACATCCGACCGGCCAAGAAACTGAACTCTCAACAAGCCAGGTGGGCATTGTTCTTCAACAGATTCAAGTTCACTCTGTCATATTGCCCTGGGCCCAGAAACATCAAGCCGGACGCCCTCTCCCGCCAGTTCCAATCCGACAGCAGCCCCAATTCACCAGAAGAGAACGTCCCCTCCAACATGGTCATTGGCGCCGTTACCTGGGACATCGTAGAAAAAGTCAAACTGTCCCAGGTAAATCAACCCGCTCCCAGTGCCTGTCCTGATAATCCCCTGTACGTCCCCGCTAACCTCCGTTCCCAGGTCCTCCAGTGGGGACATTCTTCTCGTCTCGCCTGTCACCCTGGGGTGCAACGCACTCTAGCCCTGCTCAAGCAACACTTCTGGTGGTCCTATATGGAGGAGGACCTCAAGGAGTTGCCTGTCCTGTCTGCTCCCAGAAAAAGTCTTCTCACCATGCGCCGTCTGGTCTGCTACACCCTCTGCCGGTTCCTCATTGCCCCTGGTCCCACGTCTCTCTGGACTTTGTCACCGGTCTGCCCCCGTCTGAAGGTAACACAACCATACTCACCATTGTGGACAGATTTTCTAAAACAGCACATCTCGTTCCACTACAAAAGTTACCTTCAGCCAAGGAAACTGCTGAGCTTATGCTCTATCATTCCTTCCGCCTGCACGGCATCCCCTGCGACATAGTCTCAGACAGGGGGCCGCAATTCACTTCTCATTTTTGGACAGAGTTTTGCCAATTACTGGGAGCCAAAGTCAGCCTATCTTCTGGATATCACCCGCAATCTAATGGTCAAACGGAAAGAATGAACCAGGAAATGGAAACTGCCCTTCGGTGCATCACGTCTCAGAACCTGTCATCCTGGTCGAAAACATCTACTTTGGGTCAAGTATTCTCATAACACCCTCTTAAGCTCTGCTACTGGCCTATCTCCCTTCCAGTGCTTGCTTGGTTACCAACCTCCACTGTTTCCTGAGCAGGAGAGAGAGGCCAGTGTCCCGTCAGTCAAATGTTCATCCGCTGCTGCCGCCGTACGTGGCTACAAGCCCGTTCTGCCCTACTAAGAAACCCAACCAGTACCAACAAAACGCCAACCATCGACAAACACCTGGACAAAGAGTATGGATGTCCACTCGTGATCCTCCCCTCCCCTCCCTCGTGGGGCTGCTGCCGCCGCACGTGGATACAAGCCCGTTCTGCCCTACTAAGAACACCCAACCAGTACCAACAAAACGCCAACCATCGACAAACACCTGGACAAAGAGTATGGATGTCCACTCGTGATCCTCCCCTCCCCTCCCTCGTGGGGCCATACCCTGTCACCAAGGTCATCAACCCCACTGCAGTCCATCTCTGCCACCCTCGATCCATGAGGATACACCCGACGTTCCACATCTCCAAGATTAAACCAGAGAAAATCAGCTCCTCCTAGTCACTCAGCCCCTTTATATACCAGCCCATTTCCCCTTGTCTAGTAGTCCAGCGTTATTTTCTCTCTGCCTGATTATTGCCTGAAACCTGGCTCCGACCTGAGACCTTCCCGTTTGCCTGCTCCTTGCCTGATTTGTTTGCCACGCAGACTGACTTCCTGGTTTGAAACTTTGGGTAATTCCAATTCCTTGCTTAACCCTCAATCTCAAAAATGCGCGCTCCCGCTAGTGCAAGTGCTGTCCCGATTCTCAGAAAAACTAAGTTAAGGGCAGAGTTTAAGGGCTGTATCGCCCTCAATATTGAGATTTTCCGAGACCACCCTTGGGAGCAAGGGCTATCCAGAATGCATTGCGTGTTTTCACATAAGAAAGATGGCGTCGAAAGCAGCAAAGCGAGTGCGCTACAAATTAAGTATTTTCTTTGTTAATAGATATATAAAAATTATGAAAACCATTGTATTATCTTAGTTTAGGCCCATATTATAGATTACTGACGTCATTGTTGCGTAACATTTATTTTTATTTTACGATCTTTTGTCTATAGACGGCCAGTGAGGACAAGTTTGCTATCGTTTACTTTTCAATAAGCCGTGGTGTGTGGTAACTGTCAGCTGAATATGTCTGTGGTTGTGGTATTTGTATGAGTATCATCTTATAACTAACTGACAACCTAATAACTTGAATGACAAATGGATCGTAATAGATAATTGTGACTGAAATGTGTTCTTCTTCTTCTTCTTTTTTGGAGTTGACAGACTGGACGCAGCTTTCGCGTTATTCTGACCCCCACAGTCTGAAGACGTATCTGCATTTAAGGGGTGTCCCATTTCTAAGTGACAAAATAACCCTCAACACTTGGTTTTGAGGGCCAGTTAAGATTAAGGGTTGAGCTTTAGGGTTAAGATTGAGGGTTAAGATAGGAATTGGAATTGGCCCTTTGTCAAATAAACTCGACGCATTACATATGACCTATAGTTTTCACTAAAGCAGATTTAGTGAAAACGCTGAGTCTCTTAATCCTGAAATGAGGGAAACTCTGAGTTTTCCGTTTCACAAAGGGAGGTAAGTCAAACCAGAGAAAGAGGAGTAACTCTAGCCTGTTTCACAGAGAGAGGTATCTTAAGCTCTCGGTCAGTTACCATGGTAACATGCTCTATGAGCCTGATCAGGTTTTTCTCAACAACCCTGGAGTTTCTCTCTGTCTCCGCCCTCTTTCAGACACACACAGTATTTGATTTCCTCATGTCGTTTTAGTCAGGCTTCCTTCTTGTTCAGAACACCAGGCGATGAGATGATGATGTAGAATGAGACTCTGTGACACAAGACTTCACCAAACAAAGAGATCTTTAATCTGTAACAAGTCAAGTGTCATTTCCAGGCTCTGCAGATCACCTGGGAGAGCATCGGCCAGATTCCTAAAAAGCTCTAACTTCTCCTGAGCAAAACCACACTTAATAAAGGTTACCTGCTCCTCCTACTTCCACATCCTATGCCCTTGGTTAGCCATTCAACCTCCAGTCTTCTCTAAGGAGCACATCAAAGGACAAACGCCAGGACCAATGCCTAACCTACACATCCACTTTATGGTCAACCGATGATCCATCTGAGAAGTGCCTGCTCAGACAAAATCTACAGACTTCCGTCCTAAAACTTAATTGTAGGGCATTGTAAACCCCAGTCACACAGAATATGGGAACTCACAGAATTATAGTAACATATTTGCGTTGTTAAAGTGTCCAATACACTTCATTCCCCCCTTCGGGACTTCATATAGTCCCGACATGCAGAATACTTAACACAGCTATGTTGTTTGGCACATTGTCACACTTGCTTGTTCACTCAACAAAACTCTTCTTGTTTGGTCTTTTTCAATTCAAGACTCTAAGTTAAAACTTCAATTTTGGGATCAGCTAATTAAGTAATTTCCTATTAAATGTCCTATACGCACATTAGTTTAAATATTTTAGACTAGATAAACTAATCATCTATCTTAATCCAATCGAATTCGGCTACTCTTAGCCACATCTGTCAATCTCCTTTCAGCCACACTCCTGTAAATCAAATCTCCTTTGAGTGTCGGTGCAAGGGAACCCCATATGTGCTGTTATCTCCCAATCAGAAAAAACACCCCTCATAAAAGGTGGGAAAAAGATTAGGAAACCTTTCTAAAGTGAAATTGGAGAAACTCTGATCCACAAGCCAATCAGGATAAGAAATCTCCTTTAAATTTAACAACTAATATTTGTCTTCTAATTGTATGACTCTTTGCCAATCAGTCATATAACACACTTTTAACACTGAATAATTCAAAGCATCCAAAACATCATTGTTATAAATTACACCCTAACAAAACAAATCTCCATGTTGTAAAAGAC
Source organism: Microchirus variegatus (assembly GCF_963457635.1). Taxonomy (NCBI): domain Eukaryota; kingdom Metazoa; phylum Chordata; class Actinopteri; order Pleuronectiformes; family Soleidae; genus Microchirus; species Microchirus variegatus. The sequence goes on from NC_139808.1 coordinate 22,203,886, forward strand.
ACATAATAAAAATAAAGAAAATACAAAAACACAGTTTCTGTATATAAACATTCACACACGTTATCCAGTGTGTCATTTAAATGTTGAAGCTTCATTATTGTTGCCTCCCAATGCAATCTAATATAATGTAATGTCCAGAATACGTTGACTCAGTGAATCCTGCTTCTGTCATGTTCAGGAACCACAGTCCACTTTCTGCTGTTCATCCACTTCCTTGTACCGGCTTAGTTGACATCATGCCATGCTCCTTCAGACTGGACTGCTGATGATGATGTTGTCATCACAGTTCAGGCTCCTTCTTCTTACTTCACAGATTTTCAGTCACTCAACTTCCTCAAGCTGAGCTTCCACCATCATTTCTGAAAGTAAACAAACTATGGACATGCCTATGGAGGGCAGTCAACTAATGGGTTATTTCATAAAGACAATGCTATTATATAATTCAATACAACTCGATCTTTCAAACAGTGGGTCCTTATGGGTCCTCTCAGCAGCTGTGTTAGCATAAGTCAACCTGTTAACATTTCATGCAGTGTTAGTACTGGTGCAAATGAACATGCAGTGATATAGTTAGTAAAATTCATAGTAAGCAACCAAACATATATTCAGTTTAGTGTAATGTTAGTACACATTTCATTCGTTCTCACTGTTGCATTAATTCTCTCAACCAAACCCTGACTTTGAAAATGATAAACACTAATGACAAACAACCACTCACTCAATTTAGAGCATCCAATATACCTAATCCCCCATTTTGGAGATTAAACTTAGAATAAATAATATTCAGAACATTCCCAAATTTCAAAACATCTTTCATCAACTACTTCTTCTCTATTTTTAATCAACTGTTTCTGCTCTTTTTATCAACTGTTTCTGCTCCAAGGTTGTCCAATGGTGCTAATTCAATCCAATGACTACAATGGTTCATCATTATCAGAAGTTATTACTTTATTGTTCCTGGTGCCTACACGATTCATAACTACATATTTAAACTCTTGATCTGGTAATGGGATTCTCAGTGGAGTATTAATCTAACAAAGATTACAAATGTATTACAATATTTCATACACAAATTTGAATGATTCCATTACATTTATTTTGTTGTTCCAAAAAATTAAAAATTAATTAATTTTATTGTTCCAAATTGTATGTCCATCATTCCCCCCTCGCACAGATTCCAACTGTGCGAATCCTCAACTTAATGTCCGCAATTATACAATCACCTTTTATTGTAGAATAGTCTAATGATAAGAATTTAAAATTAAATCATGAGCCACCAACATATATCCCCAGATAGAAAATTAATCTTGTACTTTTTCACACAGTTCTTCCCCATTGATTAATGAAAATTTTGGCCAAATTTGGCATTGTCGTCACAAAAGCTCACTGCATGAAAAGTGGGATCTGGGCAGTTATCGTCCCTGAGAATTGCTGTGAAACTCCCAGTCAACTGGGTGTTTCAGTCAGTTGCCGATAACTGCCAGGAATTGCCGTAAACTTGCAGTCTAGGTGAGAAAGTCACCCCCCCAGCTCCTAGGAGAGGGTAAGGTTTTCACATGTAAATGACCATGCTGTGATCTGTTCAAATGCAAATCAGGAGTGTGTGTCTCCATGGAAAATATACAGTCTAGGAGCCATTGAGTTTTGCTCAATAGTTTCCCTGTAGAAGGAATTTCAGTTTACATTTTGAAGACCCATTATTTCTTTGAACAATTGGAGTATTATTTAATACTTTATATAATAATATTTTGTATTATGTGGTTACAAATTGGATTATACCACCACACCTTTAAACTGCCATGTATCAACATTGTGTGTAGATTCCCAGCTGTTCATGGTAACTTTACTATGAATGATGAGAAAACATAAGACAATAACTTAAAAAAAACCTATAATGGTACCTGACAGTTTAAAACAGTTTACATGCAGGTTCTACATATGAAAATTTTTAAATTTTTACACTTCAGCGGTTTCCAGAGAAAGTGCCACAAGACTTGAACTGAATTGTTCTAAATTTCAGCCAGTGTGCAGAGCGGTATGACTACTGTCACCTTTTCTCTGGTACTGCTTAACTGCACAGTGGATGTGTTTACAACACGTCTTCCAGCAATGTGTTCTACAGGGAGAAACCATTCTGGGTGTGATGTGTCTGTTCCCTGCAAACTCCAAACTTCTACTGGCTGTCATTAAAATGTCTGTCTGGATGGAGATGAAGCCAAAAAACTTTAGCAAGGACATGTATGCAGTGGTTTTGGACATGATATTAACAACTAAAAACTGCTTTAAAACAGCTGGTCTTGCACCTAGGGGGCGGTAGTGCACGTATAGCTGGATATAAGCGGTAGAAGAAGAAATGGCAGCCTGTCTGTCCCTGCTGAAAAAAACAGCTTAGATTGACCAGCCTGGGATGGTTCATGCAACCCGGTCTCATGGGAAATCGTCACGTTAATTAATCTATTGTTTCGTGCGTGCCAACACAATTTCCTCATTTTTTTCGTGCTACCCAGAACGTATTTCAATCCAATGTATTTCAATTGGAAGTGCATTTCGTGCTACACTGAACGGATTTCAGTTTAATGTATTTCAATTGGAAGTGCATTTCGTGCGTACAAACACGACAATCATACTGTATATTAGGGCTGCAACTAACGATTATTTTAATAATTGATTAATCGGTCGAATAATTTTTCGATAAATCGATGAATCGGTTAAAAAAAAGAAACATTTGTAATTGCCACATCTTTATTCAAAAACGGAACATTTCAAATTCACAGTGCAGACTAAAGTGTAAAAACAACTGGTTATTGCTCCAATGTCTCTGAGCTATCAAAAGTAATATTAAATGATTAAAAAAAAATCAAAACTTACTAGAATACAAAAAAACATACAATGTATGATATACATACATTTACAGGTTCAAGTAAACATGTATTTTTTTATACTAATTTAAGTATATTTAATATGTTGATTTTGACCCTGTCTGACAGCCTAAGCTGTAAAGGCCACATTATACTTCTCCAACTGCGTATGCGTTATCCGTCTGCGTCACCACGTAGACCACTCGAGCATTTATACTTCTGCGTCGTGGTGACGGATTGGCGCTGCAATTTCCCGCCCGATCAGTAGGGTTCGCTGCGCAAAGTTGTTGTGCTTTTGGCTACAGTGAGCAATGGCGTCCGAGGGAGAAAGACTGTTGTTGTTGAAACAGCGGCCGTTTCTCACTTTTCTGTGTCCCGCAACGCAGTTTTAAGATAATTTGAGGCGAGAAATTGGTCATTTAGAGTCTAAACATGTGCTGTGTGTGTTAAGATATGACGTATTTATAGTTTGGCAGCGACGAAGTCAGCGGGGATCAGCTCAGCCCTCTGTAGCGCTCGGCGCTCACTGTGAGCCGGCACAGAGCAGCTTAGCTCGGCATGTCCTGAGGACCAATCGCAGCTCTTGCCGTCTCCGTTGTCCCTTGACGGAGTGACGGACACTTAAAAAATATTCCGTGCACCCGGAGACGACGCAGAGGCTCTTCGACAGGTTCTGCGTCGACGCAGAGGACTCTGCGTAGCTACGCAAAACACTTTACGCAGGAGTATAAATTGGGCTTCAGTGCTTATACACACACACACACAGACACAAACACACACACACACAGACACCCCCCCCCCACACACACACACACACACACACACACTTTAACCAGCTTTCGTTAGTTTAATAAACTGTTCATGTTTGTAAAGCTGAATAATTATTAATTTAACCCACTAAACAGGAAACATGAGAGACTAATGCTACATGTCCTTACTTCCTTACTCCCTTCCTTGTTACGGACGACTCCGACGTGTTTTCTTTTTAGGTGCTGGTTAATCACCGTGGTTCTCCCGTGCCACGCCATTTCGCTCTTGCAAAGATTGCAGCTAACACACTTTTTAGGTTCATGAATGGCAAAGTGTTCCCACATTTTAGAAGATTTCGGCGGAACGGTTTTCTCCGCCTCCGCCATGTTTCAAGTCTAAAATATAAGTTGTCGCTCACTCTAAAACTTTCCCGCACCGCTTATTCGCTCGACTATTCGCGCGCACACGAGGCTCGCTGTGGGTGTGCATCAACCGGCATGAAACAGTCGGCATCTGTAAACAGTTCCGCGCCTAGGAGCGACATATTAATCGCGTGACTCAACGAATCGATAATTAAATTCGTTGCCAACGCTTTTAGTAATCGATTTTTTATCGATTTTATCGATTCGTTGTTGCAGCCCTACTGTACATACGGCGCAAATAAGGGGTTTGATTTTATTTAATTTCTGAACCTCATGCATTTTGTGATTAGAAAACTATTATATGATTATTTTTAAATCGTTTCCTTCTTTTTTTTCTATACAATATAGCTAGAATGTCCGCATTTATTGTTCATATATACGGCAAGGTCACATTTTTTTACGGGTTTTTGTTGTTGTTTTTGGTGTTTGTATCGTATTTTGGCTTTATAATGTAACGTCAAGCCTGTACATTTAAGAATCCAGCGCTATTTTCCGCATATCATCTGATATTTATGATCGAATGCTTTTATTGTTGTACATTAGAAAAGTCTTTTATTTTTTAGATTAGTTTCCTGCTTATTTTTCTATATAATATAGCTAGAATGTCCGCATTTATTTTTCATATACGGCAAGGTAACACTAGTCCGGGGTTTTGTTGTTGTTGTTTTTATCGTGTTTTTATCGTATATTAGTCTTTTTTTTCTCTCTCTTTTTTTTTAATGTAACGTCAAGCCTGTACATTTAAGAATCCAGCGCTATTTTCCGGATATCGTCTGATATTAATGATCGAATGCTTTTATTATTTGTACGTATCTGATATTAGTTGAATATCTTACTATTATTGTGAAAGTGTGCTATCGGAAGCAGCTTGTTTCCTTCTTCCGCTAACCCTCATCCAGGCAAGATGTGTGCCTGCATCGTCTGCTAGGTGTTTTGTGAGATGATGTCTTACTATGCCATTATTCACATGGTTTAAATATTAAAGCAATGATTAACAATGGTTCAATCATTAAACGCAAGACTACGAAAACGGTCTTCTAACTTGTGAGGGAAAAATAGCCATGATATCTTATAGTCTCACGCATTGAGCGTCACAGTCACGCTTTTGTCACGTACTCCCGCCACACATTGTATTTCTCACGGTGAATAATATATATATATATATATGTAGGAAACTTTTGTCATACATATATGATTGCCTTATTTACACCTGAGCAGTGCTTACGTTAGCAGATACGCCATCTAGTGGCCAAAAGGAGGAACCACACCTCCCTATATGTACTATCCCTAAAAAAAACTGGACTTACTGGCCTCTTAACATTTGCAATGAAATAACTTGCATAGTCCATTTTAGTCAGGGAGCTACTTGTACTTTTTATATATTTATAATAGTAGCTGATAGCTAATAGTTATTTCCGCAGCGTGTGGAGCATCACCAAAGAGTAGTATGTGATATGCAATAACATGAGCCTCATTAGGCACCCTTAAACCCTGTGTATTGATTTAGAAAAAAAAAAGTGGCCTTTTGTATGATGTGGAAGTCATGGTGCAACCAGTTGCATACACTTTTTCAACTTTTCTGTATGGATAGAAACACAGTTAGACTATAGCTAGCCTACAGTACTGAATATTTCTGTTTCCTTCATCCCATCCCCGCCCATTGACCCTGCATCTTTACATCGACCCAAAGGCACTTTTAAGAGCTATCTATCTATCTATCTATCTATCTATCTATCTATCTATCTATCTATCTATCTATCTATCTATCTATCTATCTATCTATTTGTTTCTCTATCTATCTATTTGTTTCCATCTGTTGAACTTTGATCTGTTTGTTAGTCTGCCTGTTTGTCTGTATCTCCTTGTTTGTTTCTTTGTCTGTATCTGTCTGTCTAGCAATGGACAACAGGTATACCCTTGACCCCCAGAATCCCCAATACAAAGAGGGGAGGAGCAGGGCTGTTAAACTGAAGCATGACCAGATGCTCGCTGAAGCATCTGGTCTTTAAATTCTTTAAATAAAGACAATATATTACATACAAAGAAGACTAATGATTAGAGCCAGTTCCATAGTGATGAAAATATATGTCTATGCGATCTGTTGATTAATTGTTTTAATTGTTGTTATCTAAATCATCTTTTATAACTCAAGTTTATATTTTCTTGACAGAAAAAAATATGGAGAAGCTCTCTGCTATTTTGGCATCATGTCATTCTGATGCGCCTCAAAGCTCAGCATCATCCTGGTCTTTCCGTCAGCAGAAAGCCTCAGAGCACTGGAAAGAGTCAAGACCATACAACCTCCAGTGCCTCATAGAGAAAGAGGCTGTTGGTCGTCCCTTGTGTTGCCTCTGCAATGAGCGTGCGGTCATCCGGTTGGTATTCTTAAATACCAAAGATTTTCCATTATGGGCTTTTTTAGAATTAGTGGCCAGTGTGTAATTAGGGTTTATTTTGGGCCAGTATAAAACATTTCAGAAGCATCCCACAGAAATGTGTAAAAATGATTTAGGACCGCCTGTGCCCAACTGCTGACCCTGAGAGACATATCCCAAATAATTAAAGCTTTGTATTTCACCTAATTCAAAATATCTTGACTTTATAGTACCTGTCACTATTCCCATAAAATCATTTTTATAATCATTTTGCCTTTCCCTCCAAGGTGCAGAGATTGTCTTCCCGAGGAGTGGTTCTGTGGTGAATGTGATGTACTGCATCACAAGAAGCAGCCACTCCACAACAGGGAATCCATCATTGATGGGTTTTTTAAAACTATTCCTCCAACTACATACATCAGGAAACAGGAGGATGGTTATTGCACCCATGAGCAAGGCATGTCTTTATGTAAGTTCATTTTTTTTCTAGCTTGTTACAAATAATGTAATAGAGTGGTTTCTTGTTTTTGTCAGCATGCATTTTGCCAGCTGTGAAGGTACCATGCAGTTCTTGTGATGGCACAAATGTCATAATTTCACCAGGGAAACCAGTGATTTTAATTACCATCAATGGTAAGAACAATTCACTACACTACACATATCATATGTATTAAGTATGTGGTTGGTATGTATTTATGCTGTTGTTTATTTGCATTATTTTCCAAGGGCGTTATGACTTGCATCAGCCATTATATTTGTGTGCAACATGCCAGAGGCAGTGGACTCCTGAATTGAAGGACCTCATTAGGAGCGGATGGACCTTGGACCTTATGAGCTCCTTTCAGGAACTGAAAGTCATTTCTCCTGGTTTTGCCAGACAGGCCTTCACTAAGTTGCTGGAGCATCGCACAAAGTCTGGAGGAAGAGTAAGTTTATTTTTTCCCCACCATATTAAAAAAAACTATTTACATAAGCAGACAACATCACACACATGTATAATTCTCTGTAACTTCTAGTCTGGACATATCAACGGAGATGCACTTCAGCGAAAGTTTCTTTGAGTTTTTTTAATACTTTTTAATTCCTTTGAGGAAAACCAACTCTCCTGTGACGTCGAATTCACCTGCCCAGCCTGCACACCTGAAATGTTGGCTGTTTCTGCAGATGGAAACAGGAAGTTGTATCGCTTTGGCCAAAGTGGAAGGTGCTATTTTTTCCCAGTTTTATTTATTGATTAATTTATATTTCTATGTGATTAATGGATAGGTCTATTTTTCTTTCTTCTACAGCTCTGATGACCCTGCCTTTTTTGAGGGTCTCTTTGTGGCAAAAGACAGTGAAGTGTCAACATTTACTGAGACCATCCAAAAAGCAGTTAAAAAAGCAAGTTATATTTACAATGTGACAAAATAGCTGTATTACTGAAAAATTACTGAAATTAACTTAAGATAAACACTTGCCTATATAGCAGATTGCATTTATTTTATTTATGGGGTTTTTTGTATGTCATAGACACATGGAAAAGGGAAATGTGGGGTCTCCCAGTGGACAGCGGCAAGGGAGACTTCAAAGAGGGCTTCCTTTTGCTCTTCCTTCAAAAAGAGCTGATGCCGGCCAAGCCTCAATTCTTTGCCTGGAAATATGGCTTGCAAATATTGGCCCTATTTGGAGAAAGCTGCCAGTGTCCTTCCTGACCTCCAAGAGCTCACAAAAATGAAGCCGTTCCTCAGTATTATGCATGCAAGAGCTCATGCAACTAAGTGTGAGGTATTTTTAACATTCTAACACTAACCCTTTACATATGTACATTTTTACTGTTTACAAGCACATTTATAACATACAATTCAAGTCTATGTATAACTATGTCATGTAGCCTTTTGCATTAACATTACATCCCCCTTTACCTACTTATAGATCAAATGGAGTGGTAGGAACCAGGAAGGAGCAGGGACAACTGCTGGTGAGGAGGTGGAGCAAGTCAACAGCTACCTATCTCGTGGTGCCCTGACGACGGTTTACATGTGTCTGGGTGTCTGTCTACCCTGTCTAACCTTTCTCACTCTCTCTTTCTTTACTCTCCTTATTGGGAAAGTCTCAAGACGAGCATGGTAAGAGCAATCTGTGAAGATAAAAACATAGCTGTTGTACATTTTTTTCCCACATTAAAAAAATATACAACTGTGAAGACTTGAGTGGTATGCAAGCAAGAATGGTTATATAATGCTTAGCATTTTCTCAATATCTTAGCTTCACAAAAACTAAATTACAATTGCAAAACTGTATGCTTTAGCGTGGCTCTTTTCTGTGGAGTGGAAGGGCAGGGAGAGCAGAGTTAGCAAGACCCCTAGAACAGAGCAAGCACCAATGACAAAATGATGACTGGTAAGTCAGAACAAAATGAGAAGGAGGAGCTGGGGAGAAGGTAGGTAGCAAGCTGAGGAAGCAGCAGAAGTAGATGGCCAGCCAATGCAGTTTAAATAGATAGCCCAATTGAATGTGAAGGAGGAGATATGGTCCTCTGACAAGGAGCTGGCCTATCATGGCCAGCCAGCTGATGAGGTGAGCAGCACAGCTTGACAATGTGGCCTACCTGAACTAACACTACACTGAATTTTTGCTGTATGTATGGGCAGTGACATACAGTGAGTAAGTTAACCAAAGCATTATCCAAGTTCCCGCAAAAGAGATTTCTTGTGAATATGCCAAATTATTAAATGATTGGTCTGTGTAACAATAACAGACAAAAGCACTCAGAGAGCGCAGACCTCCGCCAGGGCTGTTATGATTTTAGCAAAGGTGGACCCGGAAGCAGACAGGAGACAGTAAGTATGGTTGTAAAAATAATAATATTTATTTACAAGAAAACTAAACCAAAAGCGACTTCACAAAACGCGGAAGTGAACGGGAGATAGATAGATAGAGAGAGAGAGAGAGAGAGAGAGAGGTGCCGCTGCAGCAGCGACAGATTTGGCTCGGCTCGGCGATCAGGCAACGTTCCACCACGGAACAAACTCACTGGTTATGAGTCGGCAGGAGAGATTCCCAGGAAGATTGGGAAAGCAGGCAGCGACCAGTGGCTCTTTGGAGTGCAGGAGACGTGACGACCTGGAGCGAGTAGCAACTTTAAAGCATCAGCAGACTGACATGCGACTCTACCCATGAGTGTGAAACAACGATCTGACGCTGGTAACGGGAAACGGCTCCGCTTAAGAGTCCTTCCTGATTGCTGATCTGGAGCAGGTGAGGCGGAGTCGCGCAGGTGTAGTCAATCACCGGCGTCTTGAGAAAGTGGGTCAGCCATACACCCTGCAGACAGAGAAGGAGGAAGAGCACACAGCAGCCACCAAACCAAAACACGAAAATAATAATAAAAACAGAGTGTGGGTGCAGGGGTCCGTTTCACAAAGCAGGTTTAGTGAAAACTCTGAGTTTGTTAACCCTGAAATTAGGGAAACTCTGAGTTTTCCGTTTCACAAAGGGAGGTAAGTCAAACCAGAGAAAGAGGAGTAACTCTAGCCTGTTTCACAGAGAGAGGTAACTTAAGCTCTCGGTCAGTTACCATGGTAACATGCTCTTTGAAACTAACCTGGTCGGGAGCAGGTTTTTCTCCGCAAACCTTGAGTTTCTCTCTGTCTCCGCCCTCTTTCAGACACACACGATATTTCATTTCCTCATTCATTCAGTCAGCAGAGTTATAGCGTAGTATAGTTCTGCGTCTGTTCTGCGTCTACATTAGAAGTTATATTAGGTGGAGACTATTTTCACTACCATGTCCGTGGATGAAGGTGCAGCATTACTGCGCAGAGAATTAAATATTCGTCAGGAGATGATTATCAGACCTCATATATGTTCTTACATTTCCAGACACTTTTCTTTTTGAGCGGAACAGTTTCACGTCACATTCACAACCTAATCAGTCCTTACATTTACAACATTAACAACCAGAGTCACGCTCTCACATCACAGCAGAAACTTTGTCGCGCTGCGGTTTTTTAAATTATTTTTTTTACTTACAAATTTAAATGTTTTTCTTTTATAGAACGTCATAGATGCAGAGCACTTGAACGTGATATAAATAATGAGAAGTCATTTATGTGTGAAAACAGCATAATGTTGGGGATAAAACAACTGTACAGTCAAACAGCCACTTCATATTTACTTTATGTAAAACATGATCAAAATGAGGTTAATCCCATGAGATTATACCGAGGTTTTACCTGTTTGAACAATGTTTTTATGTTTCATATTAAACTGCTGCCAACTGCGCTTCTCCCCCACGGGATTACACCTAAATAAATTAATTAATAATCTACAACTCAAGCAGTTTCCCGCTGTAATATTATTGTGATTGTGCAAAGGACGACATTTAAACTTCCTCATCATCATCAGTGTTCTCTCCGACGTCGTCTCCCTCTCTTTTGCTGCTGTTACACTTCCTTCTAAAAACTTGCTCAAACTCACGCATTAATATTTTCCAACTCCAGTGGGTGAATAACGTCACCCTCCGCTTCCTCGTTGTCATGGTGACTCGTTGAAACGGGGCTCCATTCATGCTGTCTTTTTATACTTGTGGCGCACACGCTTAACTCGAGGTGAAACTACTCCGAGTTGAACAAACTAACTCAAATCAGCTGTTCTGAAACCGAAAACTCAGAGTTTCCTATCTCAGAGTAGATCAACTCAGAGTTCAGGGTTAGACTCAGAGTTTGTTGAACCTGCTTTGTGAAACGGACCCCAGGTGAGATCGTGACAAGGGCAGCTCAGCCCCCCACAAAATAGCAATAAAAATAGTGATAGCGTCTACGGATAAAGCCCAAATTGTAACCACTTGTCTCGAGTCCCATTGCGGACATTTCCTGAAAATTTCAGCCAAATCCGTCCACTACTTTTCTAGTTATCTTGCACACCGGCAAAAACATACACCTCCTGTTTCAATATATTTTATTAGAGCACATTGTAACAATGATATATCAACAACATCATACACAAGAGTATAATGTATGTCCATATAGAAAAGTGTGCAGTTTTGTTTTCAGAACATATAACAATGGTATATAAAGAACAGATTACAGAAGTACAGAAGAATAAACAAACAAAAACAAAACATAAATACATCCCACCCTCCCCCCTTACCCAGCCTTATCCTTCCGTCCTAGTACTACTTTATTATAGTTAAGGGGAAACATTAATTTCCACTACCAGGTGTGAGATAGTGAATGAGAGGTAACCAGATTTTTTCAAAGTGTAGGAGTTTCTCCATAAGAGTATATTTTATTCTCTCTCCACTCTAAGTGGAGAGTGTTGGTAAGATCGCTAAGCCACATCAATGTGGTGGGTGTGTTTTTCTTTTTCCAATGCAAGAGAAGTAGCTTCTTCGCGATGATGAGACTATAGGAGAGGAAACATTGTTGGTAGTTGTTTAACCTTTTAATGTCGTTAGAAATTCCCAAAATAACAATATGTGGATTAGGCTCCAACCGTATGTTAAGAATTTTAGAGATTAAACTGAAGATATTAACCCTGTAAGACCCACGGTTGTAAAATTACAACGTTAAATTTAGCCATCCCTAAAAACAATCTGTTATATTTTATCTGTTTTTTCACCACATGTACATAGTCATTGGGTCTTATTGTTCAGCCTAACAATGTTAGTGGATGTTACATTTGTTTACAAGTCCTGATTTATGGCCATGAATGCACACAAGATTTCAAGATTTCCTCCGAACAAAATCTCTTTGATTCATTGGACTGGATTCATCAAATTAAAGTAAGTAAAATGTCTTTTATATTTTTTTTGGTTGTTATTATAATGTGTAGAACATGTACATATTTAGTTATTGTGGAAAAGATGCATCAAATGTCCTCTAGAGCTTGTTACATATTTGTTGTAAATTTACAACGCTGGGTCTTGGTGGTAGCAAAAATAGCAGTCTTGTTTCAATGGACACAGACAGGTTGTATTCCCTCCACAACACCACTGCCTGAAACAGAGGATTTTCTTTATACATGAACAGTATACATTACATACATTATACCCTTGTGTTGTGTTCTGGTCAAATTTGACTGATTTTAAAGTTTAATGTCTAAAAAAATATATATTTAATTTGATCAGACTGAGCTAAAATCCCATGTCTTTGTCCACAAAGAGGATATCAACAGACAATTTAGTTCTGGGAAAGGTGTAAATGTTTCTGAATTTGGGGTGTGGATGTAAGTGGGGGTTTGCATGTTTTTCTTTTACTATGATAAGTAGAGACCATAGGCTCAGACAATTACATTTACATTTAGGGCATTTAGCAGATGCTTTAGTCCAAAGCGACTTACAATCAGCAGACAGTATTGTCCGCCTTGAAAACATTTCTACCCAGAGGACTTGGTCCACCACCCTATCTGTTCCTTCAGATTTTGTACTACTATATAAAAAGCATATTTATACATGTTAATTCATTGCTTTTTTTCCAGAATGCCACCAGCAAGAGCCGTGATACAGTGTGCAGGATGTGATAGATATCATCCAAACTGGAGAGAGTGAAGTTGAGATGGAACTCAATGACACTGATGAGAGTGATGAAGACTCGGTTGAAGATGTCTGTCAACAAGTGGACAAAGAAAACCAACCACCCATGGACTGTCCAGCTGATCCAAAAACAAACAAACACATCATGCACCGTAACAGGTGTCACTGGCCGAAAAAATATTTCATCAGGCACAACACAGATTTTTCTGGTCTGGATTTCATCTTCAGGCAAAGAGAGCCCGGCAACACAGACAGTGACATCATGAAGACCTCTGAATGCTCAGAAGAGACCATCCAAGAGATGTGCACACCTGTTATTGGATGTAGACAAGGACATGAAGACAGAGAGAGGATGCTGCGATAAAGGATTTACCAACACACAATGCAGCAAGTGTGATGTTCACCTTTGATTTTCATAGGACAAGAACTGTTTTTAGGACTTTCACTAACAATGAAAGTTTGTCATGAGAAGAAAAAAGGAATGAGGAAGTTGCTGGAAAAAGCTAGAGTTTTATCCTTATCCGTTTATTGATTTATGTATTTATTTTTAATAAATGATTTCATAAAAATATGACTAATGTGTGATTATTTTTTATGTTATATACATTTATGGAGCTAAGTAAGCAATCAACCCTGCAAATAAACCCTTAGTTGTTGTGAATTTTTGTTCAGACAAAGTGAGTACAAATACAGAAATTCTGCTACCACCAAAGCCCAACGTTGTAAAATTACAACGTTTCTCTAAAAACTTACATAAACATTTTTTTTCAAAAAACTCTTTGATTTATGCATCAACGGCCTCCTACAACAACATCTGAATGGTCAAATAATTTTTTTTTTAGGTTTTTCTTAATTTGGGTCTTACAGGGTTAAGCCAAAAGAGCTTAACCTTGGGACACAGGGCGAAGCTGTGCAGCAATGTGTCTTCCACAACAAGGCACCTGTCACAAATAGGGGATATCTCAGGGTATATTCTATGTAGCCTCTCCTTAGAATAATGAAGACGATGTAGAATCTTAAAATGAATGAGGCAGTGCCTAGCATTATTAGAACAACGATGAGTATGTTCCAAACTCTTTACCCATAGAGGCTCTGGGATCTCAGTGCCCATTTCTTCCTCCCATTTTGGGCCTGATAGATTGCAAAGTGTCATAAATATAAGATATCGATTTTTCTGAGCAAGACATGGGTCGGAGGCATCTATCAATACAAGAGCCTGAGAAAGTCTCAAAATTGTGCAAATATTTTCTATACATAGTCTCTAATTTGTAAGTATCTAAAGAAACTACTTCCCGGTAAATTATATTTACTCTGTAATTGTGCAAATGATGCAAAAACGCCTTTAATGTATAACTCTCCTATTGTATAGATGCCTCTGTTCTTCCAGAGATTAAAAGTATTATCCAGAGTGGATGGAGGAAACGTAGGGTTTCCAGTTATAGGTAATGCATAAAATATGGGTTTCAACTTAAAGTGTGATTTGATTTGTTTCCAAATACGCACAGTAATGTGGATCATCACATTGCTATTGTACAAAGACTTCTCAATAGTATAAGGCGCTAGAAGGATGGCACCTAAAGATTTAGGCTGGCTTGACTCTTGTTCTAATTCGAGCCAGTTTGGTGGGAAAGCTGTGTTATCCAGCCAGTATGCCATAATCTTGATTTGTGAGGCCCAATAATATGATAAAAAATTTGGGAGTGCCAAGCCTCCTTCTATTTTAGATTTACAAAGGTGTTTCTTGCCAATTCTATGGGTTTTGTAGTCCCATAAGAAAGAGAGCACAATCGAGTCTATTTTTTTAAAGAAAGATTTGGGGAGAAACACTGGAATGTTCTGGAATAAATATAGTAATTGGGGCAAGAAAATCATTTTGATAGCATTCACTCTGCCAAGTAATGATATTGGTAAGGTCTTCCAGAACTTTATAATTGATTGCAATTTAGACAACAGTGGTGGGAAATTCTCCTTAAATAAATGAGAGTGGCACTTTGTGATCTGAATTCCTAAATACGTGAACTTTTCTAAAGATACACTAAAAGGGAGGTTCTGTAACCAGGCAATATTCTGTACACGCACAGGCATTAGCCCACTTTTATTCCAATTTATCCTGTAACCAGAAAAGGTCCCAAACAAATTTATTTTATCAAGTATCTGTGAAATCGTGACTTGAGGCTGAGAGATAAATAATAAAACATCATCAAACTCTTTCTCCGCGTAATCCTGAGCTTCCTTTGGGTCGGTGAACGACAATTTCACTCCTCCGTGTGTCACAATCAGCCTGGCAGGATAAATCAGTCCGTATCTGACGTCCGATCTTCCTCGTAATATTTCTCTAACTTTAGTGAACGCAGCTCTCTGTTTGACCACAGAAGAAGGGAAGTCTGGAAATATGTGTATTTTCCGCCCTTGGAGTTCCAGCTTATTATTTTCCATGGCCCTACGTAGTATTTCCTCACGGACGTGGTAGTATTGAAGTCTTACGATGAAGGGTCGTGGGGGGTCTCTGGCGATTAATCCTGTGTGCCCGATCTATCAGTGGTTGTTCCGGCAGAGACAGCGCTTCGGTTAAGAATTTCGAGATGAACTCTCTGGGCCGTGGACCCTCTTTTCCCTCCGGTATTCCTATAATCCTAATATTGTTCCGTCTGGAGCGCGCCTCGAGGTCCTCACATTTTTCATCCAGGTGTTTAACTTTAGCTGTCAGACGATCCACTGTAGATTGTAGTGTGGAGAGGGAGTCAGAGTGGGTTGAAGCGCTTTCTTCTAGCTCTTTCAGAGTAGTCTCATGCACCGCTGATATTCCTCTCAGCTCAGAAATAGATTTCTGGACGTTTTCATTAAGTGATGAAATCTCGCCCCTGATGGTAGCAGAAGTTTCTGTGATGCGGTTTTCTATGGTGGCAAAAACATACACCTCCTGGCGGAATAATTTATACTTACTTTTTTGTAGCTTCTTCCTTTCCGGCATATGCCTTGTTGCCTCTGAAATATAAGATTATAGTTCACTCATATGTCCTTTAAAAGATGACACCATTCCTTCTTAATTGTATATAATGTATTAATAAACAGTGATAATGAGATGTCTATAATCAACAGATGTGAGAATACCAATTTAATTAACTGAAAATACCCTACAAACGTTAGTACATACCTGATTTTTTTGCAATGTCCGCCTGCTCCACCTGTCCCTCTGCCTGCTCCACTTGTCCCTCCATCTCCGGTCTCTCCGTGTCCCCCTGCTCTACTTGTCCCTCCAGTAGGTCACAGGGTGTGAGGTGCAGAGTAATTAGCTCCTCCTCATTGCCATCCGAATCCTGGGTCCAACCTGTGCAGTTAAACAAGTTATGAAATCTCAAACAGAATTGTGTTCACTTTAGATTACAAGAAAATTTTGAGTCTCCTGGATCTATTCAATTTCTAGAAATCTAAACTGTATTTATTTCTTTGTGACTGTAACTATAACTCAGAATATTATTACATGGTTTGATCAATTAAAATATTGTTGTTATTTCTCTGTAACAGACCATTGCTGTGGCTGTTGTTCTTATTGTATAGAGGACCATGAATCCAGTTACTTTGTATCAGGGTCTTGCATCACACTGTCAGGGTTTTTTCCACACTAATGACTGCACTCACTGCACACTATCCCTTATACAGAGTTCCTACACATTTTCTATTTCAAAATTCCAGACTTTTCCAGACTTAAATTTCCAAACTTCTCAGACAATTTTTCAGTCAATATTAAACATCTGAATACCAATTGTTAGATGTTTTTTATATAAATAAATGGTTTTAAAATCCTTCACTCATTTTTCATGAAGCCAGCCCTCAGAAAACTTGCATCGTCCCACGACACTGTCACGGCTATGGCAAGCCGTTTGATCATTTATTCGATATCCTTGATATCAGACTTAAGGTCCACGTACTAGTAAGCTTTTTGTCTTCACTAGTAAGACAGTTTGACACACTAGTAGAACTACTAGGGTGCACTAGTAGAATGACTGTGTCTTACATGTAATGCTTTTTCCACTACTAGTGCTACTTTTGGCCTACTAGTGCGCAATCAAACCTTACTAGTTAACTACTGTGCTGCACTAGTAACACTACAAGGCCCTACTAGTAGGCATGTGTCACGCACTAGTAGCCTCCTGGACCCTACTAGTACCGCCAAAATGCCCACTAGTAGCACTAGTAAGACATTTTTGGCCTCACTAGTACTACTAGTAAGCACCAAAATGTCCACTAGTAGTACTTGTAAGGTATGTCTTACCTCACTAGTACCACTAGTTAATACCAAAATGCCCACTAGTAGTACTAGTAAGAGACAGAATGTCCACTAGTAGCACTAGTAAGATGTTTTTGACCTTACTAGTACTACTAGTGAGGCTCAACATGTCTACTAGTAATACTAGTGAACACTTGGACCCTTACTAGTGCTACTAGTATGCCAAAAACACCTTACTAGTCCTACTCGTGGACACTATAGCCCTTACTAGTACTACTAGTAAAGGCCAAATTGTCTACTAGTATTACTAGTATGAGTCAGAGCAACCACTAGTAGCACTAGTTGGGTTATTTTGGACCTTACTAGTACTACTAGTAAGGGCAAAAATGCTGACTAGTTCAACTAGTAGAAGCCCAAGTGCTTACTAGTAACACTAGTAAGGGTTCAAATGTTCACTAGTAGAACAAGTGAAATAAAATGCTAATGAGGAGGTGGGGACAGCACATACATTGAGGTTTCCTATTGGTTCTTCTGAAAGAATTCCACCCAACAAAAATTTAACCCCATAAAGCCTGATGATTTTTTGTGGGTAATAAGAACAACAGTAATGCTAACTAATAATGATATACATACACAGAGTATACAGTATATAATATAATATATGTTAGAGAGGAAACAGCATGATTAATGATACATGAAATAACTAATTTTATAGCCATCTCTTTTTCATCATGAGGAAATTTTTATAAAAGTTATGGCAAGTATCCTGAGCTAGCACTGATTAAGCAAGCATTGTGCCTGGTTGTCTAACCTTTTTACATAAGCTACTATGGTTGCGGTATCATCATCATTAAGAATTGATTTCCTGTAACTCCTTTGTTAAAAGTTTGTGTTTTTTATTTCACTTATGTTCCCATTCTGTCCAGTAATGTAACAATCATATCCAAAATATGTCACAGCGTAAATAATCATTACTCAATTAGATAAATATTTTAATGTAATACCTGTTTTGTCCATGTGGGATCCTCAGTGTGTTTGTTTGCCAGTCACATGTCTACCTTAATCAGTGATTAATTATGCCTGATCCTTTGTGTTTTTGCTCAGTCTTGATTTGACACAAGGCCATGACAGTACGTAAGTGTTCTTTGGCTGCTGAGCTGAATCCTTGTTTAAATACTTTTGCTTGACTACTTGTGGATGTACTTAAAACTGGATGTAATGAACCCTGGATTAAATCTTTTTAAATCCCCTGTAACTTAGGGGTAGAGTAAATGACTCTCACACGGGAGACCCGGGATCGAATCCCTAGCAAACCTTTACTTATTCTGATTGCCACTATATTAAGTGAAACATGTAGCACTGGTGGACCCTCTGGCAAGCCGTTTGAGCATTAATTCAACATGTAGAACTAGTGGACCACTGGCAAGCCGTTTGAGCATTAATTCAACATGTAGAAGTAGTGGACCTTAAGGTTGATATCACGGATATCAACATGTAACGCGCAACATGTAGTACTAGTGGACCTTAAGGTTGATATCACGGATATCAACATGTAACGCGCAACATGTAGTACTAGTGGACCTCAAGGTTTGATATCACGGATATCAACATGTAACGCGCAACATGTAGTACTAGTGGACCTCAAGGTTTGATATCACGGATATCAACATGTAACGCTCAACATGTAGTACTAGTGAACATTAAGGTTTGATATCACGGATATCAACATGTAGCGCGCAACATGTAGTACTAGTGGACCTTTAGGTTGATATCATGGATATCAACATGTATCGTGCAACATGTAGTACTAGTGGACCTCAAGGTTTGATATCACGGATATCAACATGTAACGCTCAACATGTAGTACTAGTGGACGTTAATGTTTGATATCACGGATATCAACATGTAGTGCGCAACATGTAGTACTAGTAAACCTTAAGGTTTGATATCACGGATATCAACATGTAACGCTCAACATGTAGTACTAGTGGACCTTAAGGTTTGATATCACGGATATCAACAGGTAACGCGAAACATGTAGTACTAGTGGACGTTAAGGTTGATATCACGGATATCAACATGTAACACGCAACATGTAGTACTAGTGGACCTTAAGGTTTGATATCACGGATATCAGCATGTAACGCTCAACATGTAGTACTAGTGAACATTAAGGTTTGATATCACGGATATCAACATGCTACAGAGTAAGCCCTGACTGCAGTACGCAGATTGAGGAGTGGCTCAACGTGGGTGGAGCTAAACGTTTGACCCACGTTGAGCCACTTGCCTACTACCAGAAGAGAAAGAACCTGTGTTAAGGTAAGTTGTCGTTGTTCGTGTAAATTATGAACTAATTTACGGCTAAACAAGCAAGTTGATTGTACAACTATTCATGCAAGTCACGTGCATTCTGATATTGGAATTCTGCATGTCAATAATCAAAATAAATGTCATGAAATACATTACTTCATTAATTCCCTGTGTCCATTTGTTACCTTCAGCTACTTTTATTGATCTTGTGTTGCCTGTGTGTGTGTGTGTGTGTTTGTGTGTGCGTGTGCATGATATTAATGGAGGCCTCTCATCAAGCGCAGGCCGATTTAATACCTTTTAGTATATGTATATATGTGCATATATATGTACTGACTACATGTAAGAAGTATGTCAAGTTGTGAGTATAGATGTCTGTTGGTGTCACTGAAAAAGTAATACAAGATGTTAGTAATTTGCCATTGCAAATGGCAATAAAAAAGTTAAATTATAGAAACAACTTGTAAATGATGTATTAATCCATCAATAAATGCTTCTGATTTAAAAAGGGATTTACAAAACAACATGGAGTTATATAATTACATTATAATCTAGCTCTCTATGTATATATATATATATATATGTATAATATGCTGCATTGAAGTTTGAGAATGTGCTGCCTGGTCTCCGCCACCAGATGTCACTCGCGCGGAATCAAACGTTTAGGTCAAGCGTTTAGCCACGCCCACATTTAGCCCAACTTCGATCTGTGTACAGGTGCAATTGATTGCTTCAGAGAGCATTTCATAGACAGGACCAATATGGCAGACGCCGTCCTGAGACGCATTAGAAGACGATGCACTGCAATTGAAAGAGCATATCGCCAAGGATCTGCAGGTCGAAGAGAAGTGCACGCTATCGACATCTCCATTGCTAACCTGAGAAGAGTTGAAGACACCGTTAGCGCCGAGGCTATGCGGGATATAGTTCAGAGCCTCACAGATCTCCGTTTATTAATCATTGGACCCTTAGCTTCAAATGCATTACGTTGTGAATTCCATGCTGCACATCGTTTGCATTCAGGTATGTTTCAATGTTATATACGTTAGTGTAAATGGAGTCAAATTAATTTATTTTACAAGAAAAAGTTGTTTACAGCAGTCAAAAACTTGACATTTAAACATAGATTTGGTTCGTTGTATGCATTCTGAAGAGATGATGCATTCATGGTCATTCGGAAATTTGAAAATCTGATGATAGTTTGTAGTTATGATGACCGTGGTGTCGTTTTGGTGATTTTTTTTTTTTTAACTAAACGTGAAATAAATCAATCGAAAGAAGTAAAGTACATTTGACTGAAATAAACCAAAATCAACACTGTTTAAATGTTATTTCTTTCACTCCAAAATGTCATTTTAAAAGTCTTAAGACATTATATTATGATATGATGTATTTCTATTTCTTTCTCTACTTTAGGTAGCACAATATTAAGGTTTGTTGGCAGAGCATGTGAGGAAATCTGTGTCTGTCTCACCATCTCCCCTGAATTGTATATGTAGGCGACACTTTCTATTGGTATGCTTAAAATGCACCAATTCAAACACAAACAAAAAACTGTGGTATGAAGTCTGAAATTGACTAACAGAGCCATGGAACATTGGTAGGATAGAAAAGCACAGGTGCGATTTGACAAAAAGTATCCCACGTGTTTGATTCTGTCACTTAATAGTTTTAAATTTAAAAATGGTATTGGGAGAGGCATGTTTACAAATGTACTATGTAAGAAGCTATATTGATTTCATTTCAATTAAACTTGACTGCATGTTATGTATTTTTTCTCATTTAAGAACATCAGTTGATCTGAGACTGGGAAGGTTGTCTTGTTTCCATTTTAAGTATTTCAGTAACTATACTTTAACACTTTCTACCAGTACTTAATTATTTTATTTCCATGTTTTAGGGAGACGAGGGAGACCTGCGCTTGACATTCCAACAGAGCAATTTCAGCTGCTTCTCACTCAAGGCTTCACAGTCAGAACCATGGCGAGGATGTTGGGCTGTTCCTCCTCATACCTGCATAAAAAAATGAAGTCTTTCCAGATTTCAGCAAGAAATAGGTTCACACCCATTAGTGATGCTAATCTAGAGGAGCATGTCAGGAGACTCCACAATCAGTTTCCAAAATCAGGCTCAGAAGTAAGCATACTACATATTCCTCTATAGGTTTTATCTTTTTAATACAACATTTCATTTATCTTAATTGTCTTGAATTATCAACTCCATTCAGATGATGAGGGCATACCTGCATGATGAGGGGATTGTAGTACAAAGAAGAAGAGTTCGAGAGACCCTTAACAGCATTGATCCAGCTGCTGCAGCCCAGAGATGGAGCCAGACTGTGGCTAGGAGAACATACCATGTGCCATTTCCTAATAGTTTATGGCACATAGATGGCCATATGCGTCTCATTCGGTAAGTAAGGGTCAGCTATTGTATTTTTTTCGGTACTGGTAAAGAAGTATTAGGGAGCATATTAGATTGGTAGAGCAATTTCATGGTGTAAGTCTAGATTTTGTACTTGATAGTCCAGCCTTGTTCTGTCATCACATTAATTTTTTCACATTTTTATTGCCAATATTTTTTACAAATGTTTTGATTAGGTATGAATCTGTTGGTGCAAATGAAATAGTAATTAATTATTAAGTTTTATCTGTAATATTTTACAGGTGGGGTTTTGTGACGCATGCTGGTATTGATGGCAACACCAGACTAATAACTTACATCAACTGCAGCACAGACAACAAAGCTTTGACAGTCCTGACTTATTTTATTCGGGCCACCTGTCTATATGGGTTACCTTCCAGAGTGAGATCGGACCATGGCGGGGAGAACACTCTGGTTGCTCTTTTAATGAACCTTCTGCAGGTACAAGCAAGGCACATTACAGGCCGCTCAGTACACAATCAACGTATAGAACGTCTCTGGAGAGATGTTTTCCAGCAGGTTGTGCACTACTTCTACAGACTGTTCTATTCATTAGAAGATGAACAAATACTGAACCCAGAAGACAACACTCAGAGAATGGCATTACAAGTTGTTTATAAACCAGAGATCCAGAGACGACTTAATTTATTCAGACGTGCTTGGAACAACCACAGAATCAGATCTGCGAACAACCGTACACCAACACAAATGTGGATGGAGGGAATACTGTCAAACAGTGAGCAAGAGTCAGCGGCTCTCAACAACATCTTTGGAGATGACCCATACAGTGAAGAAAGTCTGGAAGCTGCCTTGGCAAGACATGGCATACAGCTCAACCAGCTACAAGCCAACAGTGAAGATCTTGAAAGAAGAGTGACTGTGTCACAACCACCCAATCACCTGACCTCTGAACAGCAGCAGCTGCTACAAAATGCAATGGATGGAGCAGCAGACCTAAAGGAAAGGTATCTGGTGTGTACAAGAGAACTTCAAAACTTTTTCCAAAGAACATAATACAACCACACAAATCTTCAGACGTTGAATGCAACTAGGGCTGCTACTTCAATCTTGATAAGTATATGAACAACACAAAGTTGTTGTTTTCTGCATTTTTTTTTTACAACATTATTCCAACTGTTAAAAAAAAAGGCCAAAAAAGAAATGTTGTGGAGACAAAATAATAATAAAAAAAATGCTTTCTAATTGTAAAAACTGTGAAACCAGGCATTTTACTCAGATTACAGTAATACCATTCATTATCTATGATCGTGGCATGCCTTATGTTGAGAACTAAACCTTTCCGAATCCCAATGACTCTCTTGTGGCCTGGAAAAGCATATTGTGCAGTTTCTCCTCCTCTGTGATACCTCTCGGTAGGTAAAGGCACATTGCACAGGTAGATGCATAGGGCAAACGGCGCTGGCCTGCTTCCTGTTCATAGAAGTCGATGCAGGGTTTCCCGGGAAAGCCGAGGGCAGGGACTTCATCCGCTCCAGTGACAAAAATCAGAACCTCTTCAAATCTCAGTTCAGTCACTTTGTCTGCCAACACAGAAGGAAATCTAAGTTGACGTCTGCATTAATTTCTCTAACTGCAAGATGTGAAGTATGCAAATTTGAGAGATGACAGATAGATGGCTAGATAAATGTAATTTTCTAATTGGATAAAACATTCACAATAACAAATTTGCATTCCACCAATTTTAAGTTGACATATTGTCAAGTGCAAAATGTAATTGTTATGGTTTCATAATTATTAAATATCTAAAAGATGAATTCATTATCAAAATACCTGATGATTATTTTGCTGTCAATCAACAAATGATTAGTCATCATGATTATGCAGCGCTAATAATTAAAGCTCGAACAAGGAAGGAAATGTACCTTCAATCATGTTAAGAACCATCTCCCAGCTGAAGATGGTGTCCTCCTCTGCCTCACGATGGTTGGATCCTCTTCTGCTGTAATTGTAACTGAAGATGGCCTTGAAGGCTGCCTTTGAAAGAGGTTCCTGCATGTTGGTGAACAAAGGCAAGAAGGCAATCCAGTTTTCCATGACCAGGTCCCATAGCTTCCCATATGCGTTCAATCCATCTGTGAACTGGTGTTATCATCTTGGCTGTTCTATAGACCAACAAAGACCAAACGTGCATTACTGTGCAGAAGTTTGGAGGTGTTTTGTAAATGTGTAATAAGAATAAATAATAAATATCATAAGTAATGTTTTCATATTGACAGTGTTTTGTAGTATAAATGTAAAGCTTATTTCATGGGTTTACCTGAGAAAGATGTAGTGCTTCACTACATATGAATACATTTTTGGCATGTCTTCCATTGTAGCATTAAATATGCTTGGGATACCACACTCAGCAATCCAGTCCCCCAAGTTTTGCTGGATTGCAGCCAGGTCCTCTGCAGTCTTGCACTGCTGGATCTTAGAGAGAGATCTGAGTGAGAACAATGTCGCTAGCCCTGTTAAGGTTTACTCTAAATGAAATGTTTTGTCAACTTTGAACAGACATAATAAATAGTTTTTGTTCAAAATCCCATTAAATATTAACATGGTTATAAAGTACTTGTTTGACTTTGCTTTGCACATCTGGGTCAGGCAGCAAATGCCAGTCAAACTGCTCCAGTTGTGGCTCCTGCCCGCACATCAGCTGGAAGAGGCTGGGATCCAGGGCTCTGATACATGGACCTCCATGTGCAATTGACCACGCAATAAGGTTGCCACCCTTGAAGTATTTGCGCTGCTCTAATGCTGCTTGGTCATATGTAAGAAAGACCTGGCCAGCCTTTCCCTCGAAAATGCCAAGAGAGGTCTGTAGCTCTATCATCAAGAGTCTAGAACAAATCAACAGAAATTACCATTTGTATTATTGTGCTGTTCACCAGAAAAAATATCACACAGTTGTTATAAAACATATCATAAATTACTTATGGCATTCAGACCTGAAAAACTCTCGCTGTGGCCCCCCCATATCATCTGCATCTTCTCCTACAAACTCTATCTGTGGCAAATGAGTCCAGGAAAACGTTGCCCTGGAGATGGCCTTAATGGCACTCTCCAGAAGCTTTCTCCTCCTGATGCAAATGGTGGATATCAGGTCGTCGGTTATGTGTTCCTCTTTAAAAGTCCTTAGAATTGTGCAAAGATCCACTTCTTCCTAAAGGACACAAAATGTATAAAGAATATCGTTAAATATCCAATTACTTTAATTTAGAGTATGCATAGACATGATCAATTGAAACAAAAATAAAAACCTACTGATGGAAGAACGGGATTTTCTAAAGAAACGGCAAACATGTCTTCGTCCTCCTCCCCATCATCAGACTCATCAATGACAAAGTCATATTCAGGAACACTTAAAAAAAAAAAAAAAAGATTTTTAATTTTTGTTAATTTTTAAATATATGTCAAACTATTTTGGACTTAATATATTTTTTCATAATACTAGTACTATACTGGAATTAATCTACTGATATATTCTGACATTCAGTGTAAAGTCGATATAATAGTTGAGATAATAATTTAGACTGTTCATGGGTATATAAAGTGGTGTCACATATTCCTGCTGTTTGTAAACCCTAAAAATACCTGTTAAGTGGTACCACACGTGACCTTCTGTAGAAGACCTTAAAAGTACAAATGTTGCATGAGATGATCATTTGTCACTATATCAATATTTTTGAAACATTCTCGATACTATGTCATGTCATGCTAAACTTTACCTCTGGGGTGCCTGCATTCAGCCAATGAGCAGAATCCAAACTTGCCTCCTGTTGATTGACAAGAGATACCATTTAAATCCAGCTGTGTGTTTTACTGTGCTTAGCTTTTAAACTTGAAAATATGGCTTTTAATTAAGATTACTCTGCATTTTCATTTCTCTTAGCTCTTTATTCCACTCTGAATGATCAAGATGCATCATTGTTTTATTACTTACAAGTGCCGGGTTCAAGTCTGTCACTAGTGATATTACCTCAGTGTCCATCGTTGAAGAAAGGGAATTGGCAGTGAGAGGAGAGGACTGGGAACTTGCATGACTGTTGGGTGTAGGTGTGCACTGGGGGACAGCAGGTGAGGGCAGAACTGTGCAGGCTGATGTTGGACCTGACTGGGATGGACCTGACAAAATGGCTGGGGGGGCAATGGATGAGGGTGCAGTTATGATGGCTGCCGGTGAGGCAATAGGTGTGCCCATCAGTGTGGATGACGAAGAAGCAGGTGGAGAATGTGGAACTGTCTCACATCCATCTGAAGAAGATGTTCCTGGGAGGGCACAAGTCCTGTCAGCTTCTGACATCTGGATGAAAAAAAAACAACTCCCTGAATTATAACTGTTATCATGTGGTAATATTGAAAAGCAGTGTTGGCCCAAAATAACAAAAAAAACTCACCTCCAATGGCAGTGTGATGCTGGTCTGGGGTATAATGTACATCCTGCTTCTACCAACTGCTGCCCTGAGCTCAGTCAGTGTATTTGCCTGAATTTTCCCGAGAACCTTGGACTTATTTGCTCTGCCAGGTAAAATCCGATAACATTAAGGCTAACCTTGGGAAAGCTTTGGCAGATGTAATTGTTCAACTCTGGAAGAGTCCAAGACATTTGTACATAACATCTGTCTGAGGCTTTCCCTGGCACATCATAACTTGGGATCCCTGGAAAATAATAAGATAGGTGTTATCAATATACTGATATAATCATTTATTTATTTTTAGTGGCAAGTGTCTTCAAAGGCCATGAACAACACGCATTGCTTTAATGGTATGTATTAATCATACAATTTTTCGTCAATATTTCTCATGAAAAAAAAATAAAATAAGGATGAGTCCTGCTCACTATACATTTAACAGTGTTCAGATCGGTTGTACAGTAGATTTTAAAATTAACATTGTGTTTAAGACTTTGACGTCTCCCCCCCACTCCTCTTCTTGCTGTCACTCACTGCTGAGGCCCACAGTTTGTGTCTCATTCTCACTCTAAGTGTCAGTATAGGAGAGGCCACGCTGTACAGATGGGCAGAGAGCAAATCATGTTCATCTATATTGTCTCATAATTCATGTGTATGTTTATATAGGCATGATATAATATAAGTCATGTATGTATATACATGACTTATATTCCAATTTCTTGCTTAACCCTCAGTCTTAACCCTCAATCTCAAAAATGTGCGCTCCCTCTAGTACAAGTGCTGTCCCGATTCTCAGAAAAATTAAGTTGAGGCCAAGTTTAAGGCCTGTATCGCCCTCAATATTGAGATTGCATTGCGTGTTTTGACATAACAAAGATGGCACCGAAAGCAGTGAAACGACTGTGCTACAAATGAAGTATTTTCTTTGTTAATAGAGATATAAAAATGATGAAAATCATTGTATTATCTTAGTTTTGGCCCATATTATGGATTACTGACGTCAGTGTTGCGTAACATTTATTTTTATTTTACCATCTTTTGTCAATAGCCGGCCGGTGCGGACAAGCGATCGTTTGCTATCGTTTACTTTTCAATAAGTGCGGTAACTGTCAGCTGAATATGTCCGTGGTTGTGGTATTTGTATGAGTATCATCTTATAACTAACTGACAACCTAATAACTTGACTGACAAACGGATCATAATAAATAATCAAGACGTAAATGTGTTCTTCTTCTTCTTCTTTTTTAGAGTTGACAGACTGGATGCAGCTTTCGCGTTATTCTGCCCCCAACAATCTGAAGACGTATCTGCATTTAAGAGGTGTCCCATTCCAAAAAACCCTCAACACTTGGTTTTGAGGGCCAGTTAAGATTAAGGGTTGAGCTTGAGGGTTAAGATAGGAATTTGTCAAGATGAATCAACACTTGATAGACACTTAAATAAAAAATAAATAAATATCTGATTTAACATGATCCACTTTATAACATCTTTTCAGTGACATGCCCCCCTCCTCACTCCCCTCCTTTGGCAGCTCACACTCCCTTCTCCTACCCTCTCCTGTGTGCATGAGTTCTCAGTTGACTGAGGTGGAAAAAGGGAATCCGGTGTCACTCCTCATACTGATATTTAAGAGCGCAGTGCGTACAATCGAGATTTCCATGTGGAACGCTGTCTGTCTGGGTCTGTGAGGGCCCTTCATCACTGCTTGCAGTTTTAAATTGTCCTGTTTTACACATTGCACAGTGGCATACATATAGACAAATTGTGTGTCCAAAGTAATGCTTATGGATGCATATTTTCTGTGTAAATAAATTCATAAACTCAAGTGCATGCTCATATTCAAAACAATACAGTGTGTACATTACCTAAGCCCTTTCCGGTTAGTTTGGCGCATTCTGAACCAGGTGGAAGGACAATTTGATCCGCATTTGGCAAAAGGAAGAGCTTTACTCTCCAAAGTCCAGCTGTCCGATTTGCAGGTTGTTGTGTTCCTGTACAAAAACATAATGCAGACATTACCTATTGTTATGCACGTGGGTCAGTGGCTCCTCCTCCAAAAAAGGGACAAAAAATAGGATTTCTTGTTTCTCAGTTATTATAAGAAAACTTACAATTGAATTTTATGTACAGTTACTCCGCACCTACATTCCACAAGAGAAATTAAGAATGAACACACAAATGTAATGGGGACGACCAGGTTTGTTTGAGTGGTGCAGTGGTTTGCTTTGGAGGGGATTAGAAGCGTTCCTCAAACATACAGAAGCACATGGCTAATGATTATGTAGAATGAGCTGATCACTGTGTCCAAAGAAGTGATGGCAGTTTATTGTGTAATCAAGCATTACATTTCTGTGACAATATTAACGTTAAAGATAACTAGGTGGGCTGTTTTTCTTTCCGATGTTAATATGTGTTTGCTATGTCCAAAATCCATGATTAAGCCTACACATTTGTTCAAATAGGTTTTCAAATTATTAACGTTACAAAGCTTTTGGCGGGCTACACCGCCAACAGCACCCCTCCCCCCCTCACACACACACACACACACACACACACGCACGCACACACACACACACACGCACAGCCAACTTTCACTTACCTGACCTCGGACCAGCTCTTCTTCGCCTCCGAAATGCGTTTCTTGTATCGGTCAGCAAGTTTTCATCCCTGTGCATTGCTAGTTCTCTTCTTGCAACATCCAGTGCGTTCCAAACACGATTAATAACTTCGTTAAAGTTATTTTCCGTAGCAGGTTCATGTGAAGTCTCGCTCATGACGCCATTTAGCAGCTTCAAGTGAACTCCACCTCCTATCGCGACACTAGATCAACACTCCAGACACAGGCTACCAACTTACGTCCTGTAACCTTGTGGTTAGATTTGACCACGTAAATGTGACAGTTGATATGACAGGCCTAACTAGTCGCTCATTTATATTGATTAATGCCTCAAAATTGTTCGTCCTTAATTCTGACAATATTAACTTTTAGTTTTATTATTTCTTTATTTATTGGATGTCCAGCCATCCATAAAAAAATATTTTTTAAAATTAACTATTACATAGTCTGTACTCGCCTTTTAAACGCAGATAGGTGACGGAGAGCCGCGTTAGTGTTGGTTTAATTGTTCGCTGTTCTGTTAGTTACGCCCTGCGGATCCGGTAGAGGAAGCGCGCACCTCTTCCTCACTCAATTGCAGCCAAAAATGCCTTGGAGATAATGTTGTCATGGTGGCCACACTGGGTACTGCAACAAAAAATACTCACGGGGCCCCAAAACAATAGTAAAAGAGACGCCTGTAAAAGTGTCCACAGGACACCTTGAGACATGGACACAGGCTTGTATAGATCTTTATATTCTATATTTTAATTGATGGAGTTTCATGTTTGAAAAACATTCCTAAAGGCCATAAAAAGCCCAGACAAATCTTATTTCCCAGAGTGACGTCACAGCTGTGTACGAGCACAGCAAAGCGCGGTCATGTGGCGTCTCGGGAACGGCGCTGCTGTCAGTGAACCGTACGATATGAAAACTTTATGAGAAATGTGAATAAATGAAGGCAATGAGGTTTTTCGACAAACGCATTTGATTGTCTTCACGCCCTCACGCCACACCTCCGATTTCTCATGCTCTAATGATGGTTAAAAACGGTTCTGAATATATCGCACAATCACTAGACTAGTGGTTAATTAATAAGACTTCCATCCCTAAGGTTGGGGGATCGAGTCCAGCCTCATCTGTGCTTGTATTATTTTCCTTACTATTATTGTTTAACCCTGTAAGACCCACGGTTGTAAAATTACAACGTTAACTTTAGCCATCCCAAAAAACAATCTGTTATATTTTATCTGGTGTTTTACCACATGTACATAGTCATTGGGTCTTATTGTTCAGTCTAACAATGTTAGTGGATGTTACATTTGTTTATAAGTCCAACTTTATGGCCATGAACGCACACAACCTCTCAAGGTCTCCCCTGAACAAATTCTCTTTGTTTCATTGGACTGGATTCATCAGATTAAAGTATGTAACTGTCTTTTATATTTTTTTGGTTGTTATTATAATGTGTAGAACATGTACATATTTAGTTATTGTGGAATAGATGCATCAAATATCATTTAGAGCTTGTTACATATTTGTTGTAATTTTACAACACTGGGTCTTGGTGGTAGCAGCGGCCCAGAAGCGGCTCACCGCGCCGCAGCGCTATCGATAGGAATCAGTTCTATTTTTTCCGTTGCCGCTGCTGAACCTCGTAAATTTCAACGAAGCAGATGCACCAGACAGGAAAAGCGACACAGAATCAAAGTAAAACATTTCCGCCCCCCTTTCAAAATAAAACACAATACGCAGGTAATATAGCCTGTCACAACTTCACATCAACATTACGTCGTGACCGCTGCTGCCGGGTAAACAGTCAATTAATCAGAGCGTCTCTGAGTCATAATGTACGACGAGAGACTGATTGTTGAAGTGGAGAAACATAAAATAATTTATGACACCAGATCAACAGTTCTTCCACGTCGGAGAATGAAATAAGCTGTGTAGTTGTTGTTTCCTTTATACACACAGTCTATCGATGGATCTCGCGCAATTTTCCGTGAATACAGCTGGCTCCCAAGGCGCCGCGCCGCTGCCGTAACGCGCCCGGTGGGGATTGACGCTGGGGAGAGGACGAAGCAGAACCGCGCCGCCGCCATTCCGCGTCCAGTGGAAATCCAGGGTAGTCCACCACCCTATCTATTCCTTCAGATTATGAACTACAATATAAAAAGCATATTTATACATGTTAATTCATTGCTCTTTTTCTCAGAATGCCACCAGCAAGGAGAGAGCCACAATACAGTGTGCAGGATGTGATTGATATCATCCAAAGTGGAGAGAGTGAAGTTGAGATAGAACTCAATGACACTGATGAGAGTGATGAAGACTCAGATGAAGATGTCTGTCAACAAGTGGACAAAGAAAACCAACCACCCATGGACTGTCTAGCTGATTATTACGTGGACATCGAGCCAAAAACACACAAACACATCATGCACCGTGACAGGTGTCGCTGGCCTGAAAAATATTTCATCAATCCCAACACTGATTTTTCTGGTCTGGATTTGAGCTTCAGGCAAAGAGAGCCCAGCAACACAGACAGTGACATCATGAAGCCTCTGAATGCTCAGAAGAGACCATCCAAGAGATGTGCACACCTGCCATTGGATTTACGCAAGGACCAAGTTGCACATGAAGACAGGGAGAGGATGCTGCAATAAAGGATACACAAAAACACAGATACACCAACAGTGTGATGTTCACCTTTGCTTTTCAGAGGACAAGAACTGTTTTTAGGACTTTCACTAACAATGAAAGTTTGTCATGACAAGAACAAAAGGAATGAAGAAGTTGCTAGAAAAAGCTAGAGTTTTATCCTCCTGTTTATTTATTTATTTTTAATAAATGATTTCATAAAAATATGACTAATGTGTGATTATTTTTTAAATGTTATATACATTTATGGAGCTATGTAAGCAATCATCCCTGCAAATTAACCCTTAGTTGTTCTGAATTGTTGTTCAGACAAAGTGAGTACAAATACAGAAATTCTGCTCCCACCAAAGCCCAACAACATTTCTCTAAAATCATACATAAACATTTGTTTTCCAAAAACTCAACACATTTCTGCATCAAATGCCTCCTACAACAACATCTGAAAGGTCTTACAGGGTTAATGCATTATGAGCAGTGTGCAAAATACCCATTAATAATCGGGGGGGTCCCATCTCCCAATTGTTGCGCAATACCGTGTCACCACCCCAGGTGCCACCCGGCAGTATTGTCTATCTTCCCTGTCAGTTGTAGGTTTGTGTGGGCCTTTTCCACAGCACAATTTGGAAAGAAATTAATCAAAACATTAAAATTAAAAATTATAAATTAAATAATTTACATGTTGTCTGGTTATAAAGGATAAGAAAGCATGCAGTGCATTATGTATGTAGATCATATATGTAAAACGGAAATTACAAAAATCTTTAGGAAAAAAAACACGTTTTACAGTTACATTGTAACATGGTTAGAACCTCCCTCAAATTTTGCATTTGAGGCTTTCGGGGGTCTCGAATGTTAATCAGGGGGTCTAGCCCCTCCCAGACCCCCCTGTATTTCGCACAGTGATTATGAGTACTAAGCATTAATAAAGAGCTGCTAAGAAGCTGACAGTAAAGATGAGAAGGACATGCAGGTTTGACTCTGAGTTAAGAATGAATGATAATGAAGGTACAGTGTACACGCTTCACTGCTAACTGAAATGTGGCACGATAGCAGCTTTATTTCATCCATTGTAATTATTTATATTATTATATATTATTATTATGTTGTCCATTATTTATTGCAACACAATCAATGTATGCCCTTTTTTCTATACAGGTAGGACTATATATGGTTGAGTAATGACAAGTTAATACATACTGCCTTTAACTAGGTTGTAGATAAAGTTGCATAAATAAAATACCAAGTGAAATTAACATTGTGAAATACATCTGTGTTAACCTGGAAAAAGAAGCCAGGAGTTAAAAAAGAAACAAACCAGCCATATATTTATGTACTCATACTGCCATCTATTGGTAGAGAGTCAGCTCGACTGACCAAGGTTTGATATCACGGATATCAAACCTTAAGGTCCACTAGTACTACATGTTGCACGTAACATGTTGATATCCTTGATATCAGTGATATCAAACCTTAAGGTCCACTAGTACTACATGTTGCGTGTTACATGTTGATATCCGTGATATCAAACCTTAAGGTCCACTAGTACTACATGTTGCACGTAAAATGTTGATATCCGTGATATCAAACCTTAATGTTCACTAGTACTACATGTTGAGCGTTACATGCTGATATCCGTGATATCAAACCTTAAGGTCCACTAGTACTACATGTTGCGCGTTACATGTTGATATCCGTGATATCAACCTTAACGTCCACTAGTACTACATGTTGCGCGTTACATGTTGATATCCGTGATATCAAACCTTAAAGTCCACTAGTACTACATGTTGCGCGTTACATGTTGATATCCGTGATATCCGTGATATCAAATCTTAAGGTCCACTAGTACTACATGTTGCGCGTAACATGTTGATATCCGTGATATCAAACCTTAAGGTTCACTAGTACTACATGTTGCTCGTTACATGTTGATATCCATGATATCAAACCTTAAGGTCCACTAGTACTACATGTTGAATTAATGCTCAAATGGCTTGCCAGAGGTCCACTCATGATACATGTTGAATTAATGCTCAAACGGCTTATAGTGGCAACTAGAATAAGTATATTCACACCGGGGTGTCACGATTCCACCTGCACCTTCTCCTCAATTTTATTATTAGTGTTGTTTTTTGTGGCTGCTGCTCTTTCCCCTCTCCTCTGACTCTGCAGGGGGCGTGGCTGACCCAGTTCCCAGACACCGGTGATCACTTGCACCTGCGCGGCTCCTCCTCACCTGCACCAGATGAATAATCAGCGGGGCTTAAAGGCGGAGCCGTTTCTCCTCACCGGTGTCAGATCGTTCTCTAACTTTCATGGGTAAAGACATGCTGCCTGCTCTCTCGCTATACTTACCTCTGAGGTTACTAACACGCACGTCTCCGCTCCAGGTCGTCACGCCTCCTGTTTGGTCTCAACTCCTTGGCTGTTCCGGTCTCCCTACACTCCTGGGATCTCCTTCGCCACGATTTGTGAGTTGCTTTCCACACTGGATCACCATCAACCTGCCGAGCTCCCCCACAGTAGCTGCAAAGACAATTTTCCAACCATTCTCTCCATCTATCCACTGTCACTTCTCCCTTTTGAGAAGTCGATTTATGTTCACGTTTTGTAAATAAATATTTTTGTTTTGAAATAGTCACTACCGTCTCCGTCTGCTTTCGGGTCCACGCCACAATCATTACATAACGATCTGACCAACATGGACCCGGCGGACTTTGACGCTTTAAAGCAGGCTATTTCCGCCCAGGGCGCACTCATCGGGCGCCATAGTCAGATGCTTTCCGAGATCTCTCTTTCACTCCGCGAACTCACGGCTAATGCTGCTAGGTCGGCTAACCCTCCCGTAGCCTCCGCCACTTCCGTTTCCGCTAGCGCGGAGCGAGTAGTTGCGGCTAGTAGCGCTAACATAGCCACTTCCGCTAGTTCGCAGCGGGAACCTTTTGTCCCCATCCCCGAACGATTCTCCGGGGAGATTGGTAAATGCACAAGCTTCCTATTTCAATGCTCTCTAGTCTTTAGCCTACAACCACGCACCTACCCCGATGACAACGCCAAGATTGCATTCGTGGTAAACTTGTTGTCGGGGCGAGCCGCTCAGTGGGCAACGGCCACGCTATCCCACGCAGCCCCCGCTTCCGTTAGCTACTCGTCGTTCACCACCCAGTTGTGCAAAGTTTTCGATCACTCTCCTCAGGAGTCCGACATTTCCACCAAATTAATCAACACCGAACAGGGTAATTCGTCGGTGGCTGATTTTTCCATTCAGTTCCGCATTCACGCTGCGGAGAGTACGTGGAACGACGCGGCGCTGCGCGCTATGTTCATTAGGAATCTGAAAAGAGAAATACGCGATGAACTAGCGACACGGAACGACGCCCACGATTTAGATTCACTCATTGCCTTATGTATCATGCTTGATCCAGGAGAGAGATCGAGAGAGAACGGCGAGTAGCCGGCGCGTCACTAGCCACTCACGTCCTCACAATCCGGCTCCCATTCCTCTGCCTCCTTTTCCTACCTTTCCTGGTTCACCTGAACCGATGCAGCTGGGGCGTACTCGACTCACCTCCGCGGAGCGGACGGTGAGGGTAAGAAGCGGGGCCTGTCTCTACTGCGGCGAACTGGGCCATCAACGGGCAAACTGTCCAGCACGCCCAAAAGACTAAGCCCGCCAACACACGCAGGAGTGTTGGCGGGCGGTGCCGTTTCCTGTGCCGCAAAGAAGCGTGTGATCCTCCCAGGTCAACTCCGGTGGGACCAGAAGTCGGTCACGCTCCCCTGTCTGGTCGATTCTGGCGCAGACGACTGTTTCCTGGACTTGGACACTGCCCTCCAGGCCGGGATCCCCACGATCCCGCTCGAGACACCGAAGGAGATCCACGACCTCGACGGCAAGATCCTGGCCACAGTCACCCATCGCACCAGACCCATCGCCCTGGTCCTGTCCGGCAACCACCACGAGCTGCTTCAATTGTTCCTGATCCCGTCGTCTTCCTCCCCGATCGTGCTGGGCCTGCCCTGGTTGGCGCTCCACAATCCCCGGTTCGACTGGTCGTCTGGGCAACTCTCCAGCTGGAGCGTTCCCTGCCACTCCCGCTGCCTCCGCTCAGCACTGCCCGCTCCTTCGACCACTCCGGTTCCGGTTCCCAAGCCACCAGATCTTTCCACGATTCCGGCGGCGTACCACGACCTCGGGGAGGTGTTCTCGAAGGACTTGGCCCTCTCTCTTCCTCCCCATCGACCATACGACTGCGGCATTGACCTGCTTCCGGGGTCCACGTTACCTTCCCGACGGCTGTATAATCTCTCCCAGACCGAACGCTCATGTATGGAAGAATACGTCAACCAGTCTCTGGCCGCTGGTCTCATTCGTCCCTCTTCATCCCCTGTCGGAGCCGGTTTCTTCTTTGTCCAGAAGAAGGATGGTACCCTGCGCCCTTGTATCGACTATCGTGGTCTCAATGAGATCACGGTCCACAACAAGCACGCTCTTCCGCTTATGGACGCTGCCTTCAGCCCTCTGTGCAAGGCTAAAGTTTTTTCCAAACTCGACCTTCGCAACGCTTACCATCTGGTTCGCATCAGGGAGGGAGACGAATGGAAGACCGCCTTCAACACGCCAATAGGACATTTTGAATACCTGGTCATGCCTTTTGGATTAACGAACGCTCCAGCAGTCTTTCAGCACCTAGTCAACGACATTCTGCGTGACATGCTGGACAAATTCCTGTTCGTGTATTTGGATGACATCCTCATCTTCTCGGAGTCCGAGCAGGAACACGTCCAGCATGTCCGCATGGTGCTGCAAAGACTGCTGGAGAACAAACTGTATGCCAAGGCAGAGAAGTGCGTCTTCCACGCATCATCAGTTCCCTTCCTTGGATTCATTATCGACCAGGGTAAGCTGTCTCCAGACCCGGCCAAGATCAGCGCGGTGAGGGACTGGCCGACCCCCTCCAACCGGAAGCAGCTGCAGCGTTTCCTAGGTTTCGCGAACTTCTACCGGCGATTCATCCGGGACTACAGCAAGGTGGCTGGACCCCTCACTCGACTCACCTCTCCGCTGCAACCATTCTGCTGGTCCGATGACGCCGAGAATTCCTTCCAGAGACTCAAGGTACTGTTCACGTCTGCCCCAATCCTCTCCCACCCTGACTCTTCCCTACAGTTTATCGTCGAGGTCGACGCCTCCGACACTGGAGTTGGAGCCGTTCTCTCGCAACGCTCGACTGCCGACCAAAAACTGCACCCATGCGCTTTCTTCAGCCGACGCCTTTCCCCTGCCGAGGCGAACTATGACGTGGGGAACAGGGAGCTGTTGGCAGTCGTGCTGGCACTTCAAGAATGGCGGCATTGGTTGGAAGGTGCGTCTTTTCCGTTTATCGTTTGGACAGACCATAAAAATTTATCATATTTACGAGACGCTAAACGTCTCAACTCCAGACAGGCACGTTGGGCCCTGTTCCTGGGGAGATTTGTGTTTACCCTCACCTTCCGACCTGGGTCAAGGAACGTTAAACCAGACGCATTATCTCGACTATTCTCACCTGATCCACCTTCTCTGTCTCCCGAGCCGATCATTCCCCCAGCCTGCATCGTGGGAGCTGCTTCCTGGCCGGTGGAGGAGAGGGTTCGTCTGGCCCAACGAGAGGAACCAGACCCAGGAAACGGTCCTCCCAATCGGCTCTTCGTCCCGGGCGCGGCACGATCTGAGGTGTTACAGTGGGCACATGGCTCTAAGCTTACATGTCATCCCGGCCACAATCGCACTCTCCGGTTCCTCCGCCAGCGGTTTTGGTGGTCCTCCATGCCTCAGGACACTGCTGAGTTCATCCGAGCCTGTCCCGTCTGTGCCCGAGGGAAAACCTCGAACCGCCCTCCAGCTGGTCTCCTGCAGCCGCTCTCCATTCCACGTCGTCCCTGGTCCCACATTGCGGTGGACTTCGTTACCGGTCTACCACCGTCTCGCCTAAACACCACGGTCCTGACGGTGGTGGACCGGTTTTCGAAGTCCGTCCACTATATACCGCTCACCAAGCTCCCAACTGCCATCGAGACGGGGGACCTCCTAGTCGAACACGTCTTCCGGCTCCACGGGTTCCCGCAGGACATCGTCTCAGACAGAGGGCCTCAGTTCGCTTCCCAGGTCTGGAAGGCGTTCTGCTCGGCGTTGGGGGCGTCCACCAGCCTCACGTCCGGCTATCACCCCCAGTCTAACGGCCAAACAGAACGGGCCAACCAAAGTATGGAGAGTGCCCTCCGTTGTGTCGCCGCCCGCCACCCCGCCTCCTGGAGTTCCATGCTTCCATGGGTGGAATACGCGCACAATTCCCTGGTCTCCGCATCTACCGGCATCTCCCCATTCATGGCGACCCTGGGCTACCAACCACCCCTCTTCGACTTCCAGGAGGAAGAGGTCGCCGTCCCTTCTGTCCAGATCTACCTTCGCCGGTGCCACGCGGTGTGGAGACAGGTCCGGTCATCCCTTCAACGATCTTCCATCCAGAGCCAGAGGCAGGCCAATCGCCACCGCATCCCGGCTCCCGACTATCGACCGGGACAAAAGGTATGGCTGTCAGCTAAAGACCTTCCCCTACAGGTCGAGTCCCGGAAGTTGGCGCCTCGCTTCATTGGGCCGTTCGTCATCGAGCGGATGGTCAACAAGTCCGCCGCCCGCCTGAAGCTGCCTAGGGCTCTACGAATCCACCCGACCTTCCACGTCTCGCTCCTGAAACCAGTGGAGGAGTCGGACCTGGTCCCACCCTCCAACCCTCCTCCTCCACCCAGGTTTATCGACGGGGGGAGGCCTACACAGCCAGGCGCATCCTAGACAGCCGACGCAGGGGCCGGGGTCACCAGTACCTCGTCGACTGGAAGGGGTACGGCCCGGAGGAGAGATCCTGGGTTCCACGCCATTTCATCCTGGACAAAGACTTGCTGAGGGACTTCCATCAGTCCCATCCAGATAAGCCTGGCCTAGCGCCAGGAGGCGCTCTTTGAGGGGGAGGTACTGTCACGATTCCACCTGCACCTTCTCCTCAATTTTATTATTAGTGTTGTTTTTTGTGGCTGCTGCTCTTTCCCCTCTCCTCTGACTCTGCAGGGGGCGTGGCTGACCCAGTTCCCAGACACCGGTGATCACTTGCACCTGCGCGGCTCCTCCTCACCTGCACCAGATGAATAATCAGCGGGGCTTAAAGGCGGAGCCGTTTCTCCTCACCGGTGTCAGATCGTTCTCTAACTTTCATGGGTAAAGACATGCTGCTTGCTCTCTCGCTATACTTACCTCTGAGGTTACTAACACGCACGTCTCCGCTCCAGGTCGTCACGCCTCCTGTTTGGTCTCAACTCCTTGGCTGTTCTGGTCTCCCTACACTCCTGGGATCTCCTTCGCCACGATTTGTGAGTTGCTTTCCACACTGGATCACCATCAACCTGCCGAGCTCCCCCGCAGTAGCTGCAAAGACAATTTTCCAACCATTCTCTCCATTTATCCACTGTCACTTCTCCCTTTTGAGAAGTCGATTTATGTTCACGTTTTGTAAATAAATATTTTTGTTTTGAAATAGTCACTACCGTCTCCGTCTGCTTTCGGGTCCACGCCACAATCATTACACGGGGAATCGATCCCGGGTCATCTGAGTGAGAGTTAGAAATTTTACCCCAAGGCTACAAGGAATGTGTAAATCAAAGGTAGGGAGACAAAAAACCAACAATTCAATACTTTTCAGTCACTTTCTTTGGAATTCAGTCAGCGGAGTTCACAAACATCCAGGTTTTAGTAAATCCAAGAGTAGTCAAACAGCAGCCAAAGAACAAAGAACACTCACGTACTGTCTACTAAAGTAATGACAAAAACGTTTGCAATAATAATTATGGGCATATCAGCCGCTATCTATCTATCTATCTATCTATCTATCTATCTATCTATCTATCTATCTATCTATCTATCTATCTATCTATCTAAGCTTAGAATATTTAAATTCCTACAAATGTAGATAACAGTGATATTGATTTGTAAATAATTTAATATATATAATACACACAAATAAACACAAAAATACTTTTTGAACAATGATTTAAGATCCTAATAAGTAACACTTTTAATACAAGAAATGCATTCAGTTTATTTTAATGTTATAGACTATAGTAATACAAAACAAGTTGACACATCTTTCAAAATGACTGCTGCTAAACACTCAGGTATTCAGAGCTGCCCCTTTAAGGCCTCAAGCACACAGTTTGAACATTCACCAATCAGAATCCATGTCCCACCTTCTTCATTTGCATGCAGTCCACTAGTGACACATGGCTGTATGTTGTAACTAACATGTTAACAAGTAATGCCTAGAATGTGCTCTAGTAACACTAGTGACACGATTATGATTTTACTAGTACTACTAGTGAAGGTAAAATGTCCATTAGCTGTACAAGTGTGCCATTTGTGACCTTACCAGTGCTACTAGTGTGGGCCAAAATGTCTACTAGTAGCACCAGTGAGCGATTTATGATCTTACTAGTACTACGAGTAGATGGCAACATGTCTACTAGTACTACAAGTAACAGCCAAAATGTCTACTAGTGGCACTAGTAAGTGCCAAAATGTGTACTAGTAGCACTAGTAAGTGGCAGAATATCCACTAGTTGCTCTAGTGGGGGATTTTGCACCTTACTAGTAGTACTAGTAACATAAAAAAATGCTCACTTGTGTTACTAGTGACGGATGATTTTGCCTTACTAGTGTAACTAGTCGGAGAAAGTTTGTGTTACTAGTGAGCCTCTGAACCTAACATGTAAGGAGTTTGGCTGTACTAATAAGACACAAAACACTACTAGTGAGCAACTAGCGCGATACTAGTATGCAATTGCACACTACTAGTGCACGACTACATGCAACTAGTAAGACATTTCTGTAACATGTAAGACATTTCTGTCCACTAGTGGACAACTTTGGCAAACTAGTAGGACAACTAAATCTTACTAGTGAGGCAAAACGGTGTACTAGTTGACAACTCAGCGCTACTAGTACTACTAGTGACACTATAAAATTCTAGTAGACTAACATCTAGTGTTTCACTAGTAGTACTAGTAGCGCACTGATGTCAACTAGTGCACAGTTTTGCCTCACTAGTAAGATGTAGTTGTCAACTAGTATGACAAAGTTGTCCTACTAGTGGGCAGAAATTTCTTACATGTTACAAAAATGTCTTACTAGTCGCATGCAGCCGTGTACTTGTAGTGTGCAATTGCATACTAGCAGCTCGCTAGTTGCGCACTAGTAGTGTTTTGTGTCTTACTAGTACAGCAAAACTCCTTACATGTTAGGTTCAGAGGCTCACTAGTAACACAAACTTTCTCAGACTAGTTACACTAGTAAGGCAAAATCATCCGACACTAGTAACACAAGTGAGCATTTTTTATGTTACTAGTACTACTAGTAAGGTGCAAAATCCCCCACTAGTGCAACTAGTGGATATTCTGCCACTTACTAGTGCTACTAGTACACATTTTGGCACTTACTAGTGCCACTAGTAGACATTTGGTTATTACTTGTAGTACTAGTAGACATGTTGCCATCTACTAGTAGTACTAGTAAGATCATAAATCGCTCACTAGTGCTACTAGTAGACATTTTGGCTGTTAATAGTAGTACTAGTAGACATTATGGCACACTAGTTGTACTAGTAAGGTCACAAATGTTGTTCTAGTACTACTAGTGGACAGTTTGGTACTTACTAGTGAACATGTAAGCTGCGCCATCAATCCACTAGTGTCACTAGTTGCATTTTGTTTGGCCAACATGTAGTACAAGTGCGCAAAATGCAAATGAAGCAGGTGGGATTAAAATACAATCCTGAGTCTTGGTTGGTTGGCACTACTTATTCTGAATTAGAGAGCCAATAGGAAACATCAATGCATGCTTCTTCCCTACCTTTCCATTAGCATTTTGTGCGACTAGTGTTACTAGTAAGCACTTGGGCTTCTACTAGTTGAACTAGTCAGCATTTTTGCCCTTACTAGTAGTACTAGTAAGGTCCAAAATAACCCAACTAGTGCTACTAGTGGTTGCTCTGACTCATACTAGTCAGACAGACTCATACTATGTATAGTAGACAATTTGGCCTTTACTAGTAGTACTAGTAAGGGCTATAGTGTCCA
The DNA here is from genome assembly GCF_963457635.1 of Microchirus variegatus. NCBI lineage: Eukaryota > Metazoa > Chordata > Actinopteri > Pleuronectiformes > Soleidae > Microchirus > Microchirus variegatus. Next base: position 22,245,606 of record NC_139808.1, read on the forward strand.
CTAGTATGACTAGTAAGGTGTTTTTGGCCTACTAGTAGCACTAGTAAGGGTCCAAGTGTTCACTTGTATTACTAGTAGACATTTTGAGCCTCACTAGTAGTACTAGTAAGGTCAAAAACATCTTACTAGTGCTACTAGTGGACATTTTGTCTCTTACTAGTACTACTAGTGGGCATTTTGGTATTAACTAGTGGTACTAGTGAGGTAAGACATACCTTACAAGTACTACTAGTGGACATTGTGGTGCTTACTAGTAGTACTAGTGAGACCAAAAATGTCTTACTAGTGCTACTAGTGGGCAATTTGGCAGTACTAGTAGGGTCCAGGAGGCTACTAGTGCGTGACACATGCCTACTAGTAGGCCTAGTAGTGTGACGAGTACAGCACAGTGGTTTACTAGTAAGGTTTGATTGCGCACTAGTAGGCCAAAAGTAGCACTAGTAATGGAAAAAGCGTTACATGTAAGACACAGTCATTCTACTAGTGCACCCTAGTAGTTCTACTAGTGTGCCAAACTGTCTTACTAGTGAAGACAAAAAGCTTACTAGTACGTGGACCTTAAGTCTGATATCAAGGATATCGAATAAATGATCAAACGGCTTTCCATACGCGGCCGACAATAGGTGGCTGACTCGACAACAGTATGGAAAAACAATTTAATAAATGAGAATCGCAGTACCCAGACCATTCTACAGCCAGGTTGATTTGTTTCACATCGTCTACAGGTAGGCTTTGTTGCGTTAGTAACTTGTATAGACTTGTAGTATATATTAATATATTTTATTTTAGAAAGTGAGATAATAATCTGGAAACAACAGAAACATTTTTCTTTTTCCATACTTATCCTAACCTGGAAATTACTAAAATTCTCAGCGTCATGGACAATTTCTCACACACCCTGCATGCCCCTCATGCACATTACTACTACTATTATTGGCATTTACTCCCTTTACACTATAATATCTACTTGAATGTTTTTGTCACATATTTCTTATGTTAATGTCAACCACTGTGACTTTGGAAAAATAATAATAATCTGGCATGAAAATGTCATTTGGGATTAAAATAGCTATATCTCATTTCATTTATAATGTTGTTAATACAGGACAATGACAAGTGCTCATAATATCTATTTAAAAATGACATATAGTCTAAGGATTTAAACTAAACTATATAGTCACACTAAGGTGTGCAGTGAACTTTAGATTCCATGCCTTCAAGGTAGCAGAATACGTTTGTGAATGTGAATATGTATTTATCTTTCTATGGGTTATTTTTGTTAATGGTCCATTTGCATCTATAGCTCTGCTTCCATATACAATAGTGGTACTATTTTGTTCTGCATCTCATGAAGCAGACAACCACGGGATGGTTATATCTGTGCATTTTGGCAGTAGTTCACTATCAAAATAAACATTATACTGTCATCCCCAAATGTATCCAATTACCTGTACAGTTATGCAATTAATTGTTATTCATGCAAACCATGTACAAATGAAAACAGTGACAGTGGACATGTATAATAGTTTTAAGTCAGTTGTCCTCCAAAGTGTAGAATGAAAAATATTTATAAATTATTTGAGTGATATATCTGGATATATCTCAGACTAAATATTGGCACAAATTGGTGTTCTGTATGATTTGGGTAATAACAGCTAAACTGTTTTGAAAACACTTGATCCAGTTCTGCTAAACAATTCCACAATTCCTTTCCAATACATCATTTAATTTATATATTAATAATACCATTTGTTAAGCATACAATGCATGCATCTCACCTTCACAAAGGTACTCATAAAATGAGCCTATTTTTTGTAGGTAGTCTTGGGCGAAATCAGTCAATCTGCAGCGAGGGGTTAGGATTTCACATTTTGTTTCATCCTTCTTTGTCTTCTTTCCTAGAAGAAGTATTGGTTTGTAGCCAATAGCACGGAGTTTCTCAAGCTGCAATGACAAAAGTTTGTATTATCTGTTTAAAAAATGGGATAGCAACTACAAAACTAACTTAACAGATTGATTATTGACAAAAAATAGGACATTACTGAGGACAGCATCCATGAATGACATCGTTTACGATGATCTAACTTCATGGTGAGTTTCACTTTTGTATAAAATGTATATGCAAACAGGAACAGTTCATGAAGTGTTAGCAAAAAAGAAAATCGTTTGACAAATTAAAATAGTAAGGTTACAATATGTTTCACTTTTGCAACACCTGTTTATATTTAGATAACTAGAAACTGGAGCATCAACAATGACAATTTCTAAATGTATTCAAAATAGAGAGAAAACTGTGATTCTATGACTGAATAGGTGAATGCAGCAAATGCATACATCTTAAAAGCAGAATTCGATCATAAATATCAGACGATATACAGAAAATAGCGCTGGATTCTTAAATGTACAGGCTTGACGTTACAAAAAAAGACTAATATACGATAAAAACACGATAAAAACAACAACAACAAAACCCTGGACTAGTGTTACCTTGCCGTATATGAAAAATAAATGCGGACATTCTAGCTATATTATATAGAAAAATAAGCAGGAAACGAATCTAAAAAATAAAATACTTTTCTAATGTACAACAATAGAAGCATTCAATCATAAATATCAGATGATATGCGGAAAAAAGCGCTGGATTCTTAAATGTACAGGCTTGACGTTACATTATAAAGCCGAAATACGATACAAACAACAAAAACAACAACAAAAACCCATAAAAACCTGTAACCTTGCCGTATATATGAACAATAAATGTGGACATTCTAGCTATATTGTATAAAAAAAAGAGAAGGAAACGGATTTAAAAATAATCATATAATAGTTTTCTAATCACAAAATGCCTGAGCTTCAGAAATTAAATAAAATCAAACCCCTTATTCGCGCCGTATATATGATTGTCGTGTTTGTACGCACAAAATGCACTTCCAATTGAAATACATTGGATTGAAATACGTTCTGGGTAGCACGAAAAAAATGAGGAAATCATGTTGGCACGCACGAAACAATAGATTAATTAACGCGACAGTTTCACGATTTCCCATGAGACCGGGTTGCATGGTTTGCTGGTTTAGAGGGGTTAGCTGGTTAAGCTGGTCACCATTGCTGGTTAAGCTGGTCACAGTGGTATAGCTGGTCACAGTGGTATAGCTGGTCACAGTGGTATAGCTGGTCACCATAGCTGGTTAAGCTGGTCAGAGTTTGGTCATGCAAAGCATATATTATGCAATAAACACTTAAATAATACTGGAATCTTGGAAAACATTTATTATTGAAAATGATCTACAATATAAAATCAAATTCAGTATCTTTCAGGTCACCTGAACACAAAAGGTTGAACTTTAATAGTCTACCTTTCACTGCACATAACAAAATATTCCAAACTTTTTATGTTTAAGTCTTAATGGTTATGGCATATAGCTCACATTACAGAAAACAATTTAAAAAAGGCTTCAGACCTGAACTGACCTAAGAAGCCACACATTGATTGAGGGTCTATCATTACCCTCATTAACGAAAATGTGTGCAGCCCACCTATTGAAAAAAAAAAAAAAAAAAAAAAAGGAAATTATATTTCATAAGAATTTATACAAAAAAGGAATGCAGTCAACTCCATAACTATCCAAATTATCACTATGAGTAGTGCAGACTTGATATGCTGTGGATGGGGGGACAAATTGTATTTCTTACATTTAAATATTTCTATAAGCTCTGTCAGTTGCCACTCTGTCAGAGTGTTGGTGACAAAGCGCGATTGATCTGAAACAAACGCAAAAATAAATTGTTTGCTCCATAAAATGACAGAAAATGTAAAAAAAAAAAAAAAAAAACCTGATCAGTGTTTGTCAAACCTGGAAATGACGATGCTCTAAAATGTCTTGTTTTTTTCCACAAACCTAAATAATTCAGTTTTAATGATTTATTTGTTATGTGGAGCGAAGAAACAAAGCAAATATCCACATTTAAGAAGCTAAAACAATCAGAAATCTTGTTTTAATAATGAAAAAAGCTTCAAACCAATTCATCGATTATCAAAATAGTTGACGATTAATTTAGCAATCGATTGTTTCAGCTCTATATTAACTATTCAGATATCACCATGCCAAAAGCAATGCATTCAAGCAGCAGAATGTAATCCAATGTGAAGATAACAAGCTTGTTTGTGGGTGAAAGAAAACAATCCTCCCTCTCGCCCTATATATATATATTAAAATATATATATATATATTTATATATATATATATATATATATATATGTAATATACACATACATACATAACATACAGCCTTCCCAACACTGCGCTTAGCAATACAGTACATGTTTGGTTGTAATGTTGTAATATTTTTTTTTTTATTTTATATCCTGAAAAGTCTGCCATCAACGAAACACACCACCCTATAGCCTTTAGCCTGACTGGGTGACCAGCCATACCAGCTGGCCAGCGACTGACACACCAGCCTGGCCAGCTTGGTAAACCAACTAAACCAGCCTAAGACCAGCTAAGACCAGCTAAAACCAGCTAAAACCATCAACCATCCTAAGCTGGTCTAAGCTGTTTTTTTCAGCAGGGATGGATGTATAGTATGAACTGTATTTGAAACTTATCGATTGAGAACATGTTTCATAAAAAATCAGCGAGTGTTTGCTCTGTATTAGGTTGTAATAACCAACACCAGACACTCAACATTCTTCCTGTCGATGATGACAGAAAAGCAGAGTGGATATCTTTTATTTTTGATGGGAATGCCGCTGCTACATTCCCAAAAACTCCGTGTGTGTGCTTACCTCTTCACAGAGAAGTGTTATTCAAACTTCGGGCACTACCATGCTGGACTTAGCATACGCGCCTTTCCTGATCAAAGGTTGGGTTTCTCTGTGAAATTCAGATCACAAATTACCAATCACTATGCTAAGGGACACTGGAGCATCACAGTCGGTGATATTACAAGATGTGTTACCCTTATCTGAGATAAATGGAATGAGGGGGTTCACCTTCTCCTTTTTGCAACTCGTGAGGTAGTCCAGGAATCGCTCGGTTTCAGTCCTGCAGAATTGGTGTTTGCGCACACAGTGCGGGGACCCCTTAAACTCCTCCAGGAAAAGTGGCTGAGCGATACTAAGCAGAAAAATCTGTTTGATTATGTCAACAACTTTCGTTTTAAACTACATCGTGCCTGCGAACTGGCCAAGAAAAACTTGTCTGTCGCTCAAGTAAAAATGAAGCATTGGTTCGACAAGGATGCTAAGCACCGGAGTTTTAAACCGGGTGATAAAGTGTTGATGTTGTGTCCTATTCTTGGTTCGGCTCTATAGGCACGTTAAACTGGCCCTTATGTGATTAAGCAGAAACTGAATGACACTCCCGATCGCAAGCGACGAGTTAGGATGTGTCATATTAACATGCTGAAGCCTTATTTGGAGAGGCAATCTGTTCCTGTGCCTCCTGCCACCGATGTCGCTGTAGTGGCACTGTCCGGTACTGAAGTGAGCGATAGTCGAGCTGACGCATCGCTGTCCAGTGCTGGAAACATTGATGAGCCTCAGGCTGATGCGTTGCTGTCCGGTACTGAAACCGCCGGAGGGGCTGCACCTATAAATGATGACGAGGTATCAGTCTTATCTGGGTTTGTTCAGGGACGATTTAGAAACTCTGAATTTTTGTCAGAACTTGATGACCAATTTTCACATGTGGAAGATTCTAAGCGTAAGGATGTGGTCCAACTAATACAATCTCATTTGTCTATATTTTCAGATGTGCCAACTCGTACACACGTGCTGCAGCATGATATTGACGTGGGAAATTCATCCCCAATTAAGCAGCACGCGTACAGAGTGAACCCAGAAAAACGACTGAGATTAAAAGAGCAGGTTGCGTATATGCTTGATAATGGCATTGCGGAGCGAAGTTGTAGCTCCTGGAGCTCACCGTGTATCCTGGTGAATAAGTCCGATGGCACCGATAGATTCTGCACAGATTTCCGCAAACTTAATACGGTCACAAAACCTGATTGTTACCCGTTGCCCCGGGTTGAGGATTGTGTGGACAGAGTCGGCAGTGCTAATTACGTGACCAAACTTGACCTGTTAAAGGGCTATTGGCAGGTGCCGCTAACTCCTCGGGCAATGGAAGTTTCCGCGTTTGTGACGCCTGATGCGTTTCTTCAATATACGGTGATGCCCTTTGGCGTGCTTAACGCTCCTGCTACTTTTCAACATCTAGTCAATTCAGTTTTATCGGGTTTGTCGGATTGTGAGGCATATCTGGACGACGTTGCTGTTTATTCAGACAAATGGGACGATCACATCCAGCAGCTATGGCAAGTTTTTGGTAGACTGCGTGATGCCAACCTTACGCTAAATCTTGCCAAATGTGATTTTGGTCAGGCGACGGTGACCTACCTGAGGAAGATAGTGGGTCGTGGACTAGTTAAGCCGGTACAGGGCAAGGTGAAAGCCATTTTGTCATTCCCTGCTCCATCTTCGAGAAGGGAGCTGCGACGTTTTTTGGGTATGGCGGGATACTACAGAGGGTTCTGTAAAAACTTCTCGGCTGTCGCGGCCCCGCTCACAGACTTGCTTAGTCCAAAGTTTCGTTTTCAGTGGTCTCCGAATTGCCAGCGTACATTTGATTCAATCAAAGCGTTGATGACCACTGCCCCAGTTTTAGCCGCGCCTAATTTTGCGCGCCCGTTTAAACTTTCCGTTGACGCTAGTGATGCGGGGCGGGAGCTGTTCTCCTTCAAACAGGAGAACAGCAGACCACCCGGTCTCCTATTTCTCTAAGAAATTCAATCGCCATCAGCGGGTGTATTCCACCATCGAGAAGGAAGCCCTCGCCCTGATCCTAGCGTTGAAACATTTCGAAGTTTATGTTTGCTCTAATGGTGTCCTGACTGTTGTGTACACGGACCACAATCCTTTGATTTTTATTCAACAGATGCGGAACACCAACCAGAGATTGATGAGATGGGCGCTGTTTTTGCAAGCCTTCAACGTCAGACATATTAAGGGGAAAGATAATGTTCTGGCTGATACGTTGTCGCGCTATTAATTATTGTGTATTTTTTTTGTGTGTGAATAACAATCCCCGTTATTCACCCTCTTAGGGTGGGGGTGTAATGTTCTCTTTCCTCTACCTCTCCTCCCCTCTGCCTTTTCCTCTCCACTCATCTGTGTCTGATTTCAGCAATAACCTCCCTGCGCTGTGAGTGGAGAGGGAGGAAGCGTCATTGTGGGGAGGGAAGTTCAAAAGGAGGAGGAAATAGAGAACGGAAGAGGATACGGAAGAATGGGCAGCCGGCCGGAGGACTATTTTTCCGCACCCGTCCTTCCTCCACAGACCAGCTTTGCTACTTATCATTATGAGACTGATTTTTCTCTTAACATACATTTTTGTCTCAGTTGGGTGGAGGTTGCCGGCAGTCCAGTTTTCGGGTTTAGTTTAGTAGATCCATTTTTGTTTTGAGGATGCGCTAGGTCCTACAGCCCATTGCGTGGCTGGCCTGGCGTTACTCATCTTTTGTTTATTTTGCCGGGATCTCTAACCCTTTCTTCTTTTTGCGTCTGAAATGACGTTTGTTAAATAAAACAATCATTAATTTGCCAACTGTTGTGGCGTCCTCTTATGTTCGGTCTCCTATTTCGAGCCATACCTTTATTCCTAAGGGAGGCCGTAACAAGCACCAATGTGTGGCGTCTGTTGCTAGGCAACCGTGACAGCAGCACGCGCACAGAGGACCGGAGCCGGGGCGGACGAGATCCTGGGTAGATCCCGCCAAGACAAGTTTGCTGGCCTTATTATTCCCTGTGTTTTATTTTCTTCTTTATCTTTAGTGTTGATGTGTGTGTGACAGACATGTGGATTGGATATTTAAGGAAATACGGAACAAACCTAACCCTAACCCTAACCCGCGTCCCGTATTGGTTCAATACGGGACGCAACATTTAATTGCCAAATAAAGGACAATTCCGTATTTTTTACGGGACGGGTGGTAACCCTACCTGCAGCTCAAGTTGTAAGTATTTCCAACAATGAAACTGTCTTTGTGTATTTGTTCTTTCGTGTAGCATTAGCGATAGGCGGCTAAGTGCTAAGCTACACGTGTTTGCCCGTGTTTCATTTGCGTGTGTTTCTCACGCCATTAAACATAACGTAAGGAAATGTGTGTTTATTATCCTACATATGTTGAAACACTTGAGATATGCAGCTAAAGCTAAAGACGTGTATTATGTTCGAGTAGAGAACAACTTATGACGAAGATTCAAGTAAAGTAATGCCAGTCTTTTTTGTATGATCCGTAGTATTATTTTAATCTTTACTATGTTCCATTCCAGGGTCATTTTATCCACACAGCCACTCAAACAGACGTTAAAACTGTGACACTCAGCTGTCAATTGGGACCTTGAAAGAACACGTGAACAGCAAAAGTTAGTAGAATTGTAATTTTGTAGAATCCAAATACTGAAGAGCATAAAATGTTCACACGTCTACTCTATAGGGAAACAGACAAAATGGCGTCCATGGAGGTCAAACTGGCGTCTCTGGAGGAAGCAGCTGTGGATCCAGAGCAACAAACTGTGGTTGTTCTGATACGAAGAGGAAGAGAAGGGTGCACAATCCCAAAATTGCAGTAAATATGTTTCTCTCGTCTTTAGAACTCAGAGGGAAACGACCGGCGTTATGGCTCCATACAAGGGTAAGATTTTAAGGAAAAAAAACTTGACAGTTTACGTAGGAGTATAAGTAAATGTATCTGACTTGACTGTATTTTTTATTTGCTGACAGACTCAGCTTGAGTTGCCCCACAATTCCGCTGTGACTTTACATTTGGTGGAAACTCTCTATGCAAGCCCGGATATGTAAGTAACTTTAATCTTGTTTGTGGTGTGTTTTTTTTTTTTTTAATGCCTGTTGCCTCTCTTTTTGTCAGCAGCATGTAAGACATACTACGAGACATTCCAGAAGAACTTACATATGAACAGATAAAGTCAGCCAGACCTTGAGGCCCGAGCAGAAGCAGTGAGAGGTGCAGCCCGGAGCAGACGGAGAAGAAAGAGGGTACGATTGAAATCAGAGCATGATTGTTTTGAAATGTTTTTTCTTGACCTTAATACTAAGCACTAAGTGTGACATTTTACTAAACTAACTGGTTAATTAGACAAACGCATACATACATACGTGTGTGTATATATACACAAATGGAGCAGCACTAATTGTACTACTTTTGTTTCCAGCTGCTGGAAGCGATGAGGGCTGTTTTAACCAAGGATGAGATGGACTTCTGCAGGGGCATCACAATTGACCTGATGTCTGATGAGGAAGAAACTGTGTTTTGTAATTGTGGGCTTTATAAATAAAATCTGATTTGATTTGATTGCTCAGCTGATGGAGAAGCTGGGTGGATAGTTCAGCCTCCATTCTTCAACAAGAGAGGTTGGAGAGAGGGACCCAGAGTACTGAACAACCACCACAGAAGGCTGCATAATTGGCCACTCTCTGCAAGACCTGCTCCAACTTCTGACCCTGAAGCAGCCAAAAGAGAGATTTTTCATGAAGCATGTTTGTTATTTGTGGTTTCTTTTGTAAATGAAGCTTCACTTTCTGTATGTACTTTCTTATGTCTCTTATTCTCTATTGTGATTTGGAGTCATCACTAAATAATAATAGCAATAAGAATAATTAGTAGTATCATAATTATTATTATTAATAATAATAATAATAATAATAATAATAATAACAATGTTATTATTAATATCTGTATTATTATAATCATTATTAAAAATGGGAGGGGCAAATGGCCATGTGTTCCAAAGGTGACCAATGAGTGAGGGGTTTGCTGTCCAATCACAGAGGATTTTACTGTAGAACTGTATGTGATTTCATCCAATGGTTGTTTGTGTCAGTCAGCGCAGGTCTGATGATCGAGACATTGATATGCTAATTTGAGCCGTTCGCACCTAGTGGGGGTTCGCGAAAGGGCGGCCCCCGCACCACCCTCCCCCGTTCGTTAACATCAATTATCGGGCATTATTGGGAACAGGCGAATGTCGCGTAGAACGGCTGATAACTGCCGAGAATCACGGGCGTTCGCGGCAGTTATCGGGCGTTCGCGGCGCCGATAATCTGGGTTTTCAAGCAGTGGCTCCCCCTTTTAGAAATATTCTCCCCACAAATTTATTGGACTAACAGCTTCACGTTGAGAAGGCTGAGCTCCACAAACACATTCTCCCCAATCAGGGTCAGCTCATGAACTCCTGCAGTTTCCAGTCTCACCACATCCACAGCACAGATGTGGCAACATCCTTCAGTCATTGTTCATCTGCTGGAACTTAAGCCTTCTTCCTACATTGATTGTCAATCCTCAAAGAGGTAACTGTACCAGCTTTCAACTGCCTCACTTTGCATCTCAAAGATATGCTCACTCTTCAGTACCTCTGGGTCTCACATGGGATTTATCATCCAGCCTTTCCCCCTGGAGTGCAGTAGGCTCTCCACTGCTGATGTTCCAAGAACACAAGTCCCCACAGCTTCATTTCCTTCATGTGGCAAGATTTTCTTCCACTGTCATTTCCCATTTGTTCTCAGCCACTCACTTGCCCCTTCATGAATGTCTGGCAGTCTGGAATCAGCCTCACAAGGTCAAGTGTATGGTCTCTGACGACCCTCAGCACCTTTAATTAATTAAAAAACATCATCCGGACTTCCGGTTTGACGAGCCAAGCGATGGCAGCGTAGAGAACGTGCTCCCGACAATTTGAGTCAAAAGTGACACACCGCAACTTTTTAAAAAAATATATAGTTTCAGTTTGATGAAAGTTTGCGGGTCTTGAAAATGTCTCGAAAGAGAAACAAAAAGTTAATGCAGACGGAGTTAAATGACGGCGACGGAGCTAGCCAAACTTCCTCACCTAGCAGTGTAATGGAGGACGACGGGGACACAAGTGTGCAGGTTGAAGCGGTCCAGAGAGCGAGCGGGGGCCTAGGCCTTATATTAAAGGAAATACGAGAGTTCAGAGAGGACAACAGTCTGCAGCTGACAGCGATTCGGGAAGAAATTAACAAAACTAGTGCCAGGATCGAAGAGGCGGAGAAAAGGATTGATGCGACCGAAACACGGCTACAAGTGGCAGAGGATACGGTACAGGAGCTGCTACACCTTCAAATACACTTGGACGCTAAGCTGACAAATCTAGAGGCCGCGAAAATATCAGAATTCATGGCGTGAAGAAAGGAGCGGAGGAGAATTCCCCGTCGATGGTAGTGTATGTGGAGCGCTTGCTGCGGGAGAGTTTGGAGCTCCCGGATACATTTGAACTACGCGCAGAAAGAGCTCATCGCGCATTGATGCCAAAGCCGCCCGGAGACGCCCCGCCGAGATCCATCGTTGTCAAGATGTCAAGTTACAGGATGAAAGAAGAGCTGCTGAGAACGGCCTGGCAAAAGCGGGGTTTTGATCACCTCGGAAAACGAGTCAATCTGGACCATGACTACGCGCCGGATGGCTTAAAAAAGCGAAGGGAATATGCTGAAGCGAAAGCGGTCCTGAAAGAGAAGAAAATCCGATTTCAGACACCGTTCCCCGCCAGGTTCAGAGTTTTTTACCAGGAGGGAGTTGTGGTGTACGACTCGGCGGCGGAGGCGACGGAAGACATGGCAAAGAGGGGACTCCCGGTGTCTGTCATTAAACACCCGGCCTCACTTTTGGAGCGGATCCAGCGATTCACGTGGCGTACCGTCAGGAGACCGGGGAACCGGGATAGAGCTGGCAGAGCTTTGCATATTAAGGAAAAGTTACAGGCTTTCAGACGCCAGGACTCAGGGTAACTGTAAGTGATCTGAAATTGTTGAAAACTGTTGTGTGTGAGTTTATGAACGTTTACGGTTGAGTGAGTCTGGATGAGACCTCATTTTCTTTTTTCTCCGGAGACTCCCAGCAAAGGGAGGGATTCGTTTAACACGTTCTGCTTAAACAAAAAAAAAGCATTGTACGGACTATAATATAGTCCGTACAAAATGTTGAAAGTGATAAACAGTGATGAGGTGACTAATGATATTATCATTAGTCACCTCATCACTGTTTATCACTTTCAACATTTGCCCACCATATTTAGTTGTACTTATTTTATTTCAACTTATGCGGCAAACTGCACGGTGCGTACTGCTGTATATTATATATACCTACTTTGACTTTGATTCTTTTTTGTGGCATTGTTGCATTTAAGTTACTTGTAAGTTACTGTTGTATGTCTTTTCCTTCTGTTTGGCACTTTGTTGCATTTTGTCTTATTTGATTATTTTACTTTTATTTTTATTTTATTTTATTTTATGTATCTTTTAACTCTTGTACATCTCCACTTTTACCTCCCAATTGTTGCACAATAATTTCCCTCGGGATAAATAAAGCATCTTGAATCTTGAATCTTGAGATTATACCGAGGTCTTACCTGTTTGAACAATGTTTTTATGTTTCTTTTTAAACTGCTGCCCATTGCGCTTCTCCCCCGCAGGATAACACCTAAATGAAATAAATTAATAGGCTACTGCTCAAGCAGTTTTCCCCTGTAATATTATTGTGGCTGTGCAAAGGACGACATTTAAACTTACGCATTGACCCGAGCAACAATGTTCTCCCATACCGTCTCCCTCTCTATTGCTGCTGCATCGGTGTTACAGTTCCTGCTAAAAACATTCTCAAACTCACTGTATGAGCGCATTAATATTTCCAACTCCAGTGGGTGAAGAACGTCGCCCTCTGCTTCCCCGTTGCCATGGTGACTCGTCGAAACGAGGCTCCATTGATGCTGTCTTTTTAGACTTGTGGTGCATGCGCTTAACTCGAGGTGAAACTACTCAGAGTTGAACAAACTAACTCAAATCAGCTGTTCTGAAACCGAAAACTCAGAAACCCTGCTCTGTCTCCTTCGTTTCTGTCGTGCTATTGGGTTCACGCCTGCCAGTTTTGTTAAAGCCTGACCGATACAGAGTGACCCAGACTTTATTCCAAACAAACTAAATAATGCTTTCAAAAGCTGGGGAAATAAAGGCCTAATAATGCATTATTAAATGTTCTGTGACACTGGATTGGATTATGAAAATGAAAAAGTCAGACATACATCCCCTAATAGGATATATGGCCAAAAAATGGAAATACCACAAGTTTAACTGGACAAATATATAATGTATTACAAGGATATGGGGTTGAGAACTTAAAAAATACAACCATATGTGATAATGTATGGAAACAGAGTCTTAAAGATATTAACATCTATACAATATCCCCCCCACTGGCAGGAATATGCCTGGAAGGCAAATCTTAGATACTTTATAACACCAGCAAAAACACTCAAGTATACAGTAACTAGTACCAGTTGCTGGAGGGAATGTGGGTCAAACAACGTTGATCATACACATATTTTCTATACATGTAATAAACTGCAAAAATTTTGGACTGAGGTTCAACATCTGATGAAACTAAATGATGACACATTTTGGTGAACAAAATGTGTCCTTCAGAAATGGAAATAACAAACTGTGATTGTCATAGGTTACTGAAAATTGAATGAATGAACACAATAAAGTATGTGCGTTTCTTTCTTCCTACACTGATGGCTGATCCACTGAATAGTTACAAATATATCCTGATGTTATTCTTTGTAGCTTGTTACATTGAACATTAAATAGTAGCACTGCAAAAGCTCTCCCAAAAGGCAAAACAATAAACATTTCCATTCCTGTTAAATTGACACAATAAAAGCTTCCAATTTATTTGTCAGCTGAAATATTTTAATATGAAAGAGAAGCAGCCAAGTGACTTTGATTTCTCAACCACCTAAAAAGAAATACAGATTTGAGTGGATACATCATCCACATTAACAAAAACATATTTCAGTGGAGGTAGACCTGAATGCTGAAATAGAACAACTTTCAGTGTCCATAACATTGGTCACAGTACAGTATTAATTCAATCAACAGTGCAACTGAATCTCTTATGGTTCTTTAATTTGCAGTACAACTGAATGAGCAGCATGAAAAAATAATAGTAGTACACAATCTAAAACAAAGTTGCTGACATGATTCCACTAATCATCACACCATTATTATTATTGTTATTTTCCATTGCCGCTCCGTGTTCTCTCTCCTCTCTCTATGCAGGAGGCGTGGTTGACCTACTTTCTGTGAAGACGCTGGTGATCAGCTCCACCTGTGCGGCTCCACCCCACCTGCTGCTGATGAGCAATCAGGAGTCTTCTTAAGCTGGAGCCGCCTGCTCACCAGCGTTAGATAGTTGTTCTCAATTTGTTGGTCGCTCTAACCCTTTACTTCCTCCTTCTCCTGAGTTTTCCGTTGTCGTCTCATCTCCTGCTCTGTAAAGGACACGGATCCTCGCCAGTGACTACACTCGTCTTCTGGTTTTCTCTTCACTCGACTCCACCGTCGTCTCCTCACCTTCCTCTCCACAAGGCACAAGTCTTCGCCAGCGTCTCTCGGCGCAGCTGTGTCTTCATTCACTCACTCGTTTCCTGTTTTTGCTATATCACTAGAAATCTATGTTTTGTTATAATAAATATTATTTGATCATTTTAATCTTGTGTCTGTTCTGCATTTCGGGTCCAAAATAATAACAATCAGTTTCCCATACGGAAAACGTAACACCTCCCTCACAACCTACAAATACTATTCTTAAACAGAGAGGAGGGACACAATCTGAGAGGGAACATGATTTTCAGGCAGAGAAAGGTACAAACTACTTTAAAATCCTTTACCATGACGGTTAGAGTGTCAGACAGCGGAATAATCTAGATGAGGAGATCAAAAAAATCAGCAAAAGTGTGTATTCAAAAAAAGAAGTATGTAGATGTGACTATGAATCGTTACAGAATGACCCAGGAAGAGTGGATAAAGGTCAGAGACAGAAATCAGTAGACACTAGCTATGTCCCAAATGCGAGACTGCGGTCGACGTCGACCGCGAGGAGGACCTGGAAGTCAAACGCTGCGAAATGGGACGGTCTAGCCTGGTTACGTCTTCTTCTTCTTCTTCTTCTTCTAATTACGGCAGGCGGTTACATCACCAATTATTCCCGCCCCTCGAAGCTCTGCGGCTCCCTCTAGCTAGCTAGCGTTGCTATTTATCGATATCGTCGATTCTATTTATTATTTGAACAAGTTATTTAGTAGTATTTTTAGTAGTATTGTAGTAGTTTAGTTAGTTAGTTAGTTAGTAAAGTAGTATTGTTTGTAGTTGAATAGTGTTTTGTCTGTTTTAGTTAAGTGATTAATTTTAACTGAGATTAGTTTATTTTCTTGATGGAGCCTTTAGAATACTTTCTTTTTTTAACAATTATATTTAAATTAATTCAAATAAATAACCGACAACGGCGGCACATTGTTTTTCTCAGGCTGAGAGACAGACATGAACAGGTAAAGTAAACATGGTAATGCTGTGAACTCTTAACCCTATAGAAACCCTAATAAATGTCAATTTGCAGCCATATTACAATCCTATCATAATTTTATACAGTATTATCTGATATGTCACTGTAGATTCAACCAGCCAGATGTATATTAAGTACTTCAAATTGATCCCAAACTAAAATATGCAGCAGTAAATGTAACATACACATTAATGAAGCAGTGCTATTACACATATGTGTGTATATAAGTATACACACGCACATATAAATACACACACACACACACATATATATATATATATATATATATATGAATATATATATATATATATATATATATATATATATATATATACAAGTTTTCTCAAAAAATCTAAGTTAGAAATGTTTAAGCTTTAAAAGCAAATATCAATATTATATTTTAACAGTTTTTCTATTCCTTCACAGTCTAGAATACAGTACTGTAGGATCAACATGGGTGTTCCTGTGCTGGAGAGGTTCTTCGGGCAGGAGGACACACGGCCAGACTTTCGGCTGAGCAGAGAATCCCTGGATGTGCTTTTGGCCCTTCTGGATCAAGAAATGAGTTAGGGGTGGGGGGCCACAATCGAGACCCTGGTGTTTCTTTTCTGGCTGGCAAGCTGTGCATCGTATAGGGTGGTCTCCTGGGTGTTTGACATGCCTCACTCCACTGTCCACCGCATCGTCCACAGGGTCACAGAGGAACTGGTGGCCCTGCTCCACAGGGTCATTTACCTTCCAAGGACCCCAGAGGAACTGGACTCTGTTTCCCGTTGGCATCCAGCTTTTGCCAAAGCAGCTGGAGCTATCGACGGCTGCCACGTCAGGATCAAGCCTCCAAGCGGCCCTGATGGTCACTGCTACAAAAACAGGAAACTATTTTCATCCACCTCCTGCAGGCAGTTTGTGACCATCAGGGTCGCTTCATTGACGTATACGTGGGCTGGCCAGGGTCAGTCCACGATGCGAGAGTGCTCCCTTACAGCCCTCTGTACAGTTGAGCACTCTATCCTCCTCCAGGGCACTTTATCCTTGCAGACGGCGGGTATCCGTGCCTCCAACAGCCACTCCCCCTCATCACTCCCTTCAAGAGGCCAGTACGAGGTGTGGGAGCCCAGCGCTTAAATGTTCATCATTCAGAGGCACGTTCTATTATAGAACGCGCCTTTGGAATGATGAAAACGAGGTTCAGGGCCATCTTCCTCCAAGTGCTGGAGGTGCACCACACCTTTGTACCACAAGTTATCTCTCTATTTAGATTTTAGAATGCCAAAAAGCAAAGTCAATTATGTTTTAACTTTTATTTTTTCGTTATTCATTATAACAGCATGTGCCATCCTCCACAACATCTGTCTGGGAGCCGGTGACATCATGGCCCCAGAAGATGAAGCTGTGGAGGATGTGGCCGAGGATGAGGGGGAGCGTGACATGGAGGCAGCCAGCGGAGCAGCCTGGCGTGACCAGCTGTCTGCAGAGGTGTCTGCCCTGGAGGAGGGTCCTATTGACCATGATTACTTGTAATCCGTAAGTCAATAGCAGTGTTATATGGTTATTCAGGTTCCAATTTTGTCATTTCAAATACTGTGGTTATTTTTTTTAGAATCAGAATAATAATGTGATATACTCTGCCTCACTCCTTTCTAATACCACAGTGACATGGCAGCCGTCGATTGCGCCAGCCCTGCAAACTCATCACATGGACGATGCAGTGGACAGTGGAGACACGTTGGAGACCACCCCAGATCAGAAACACCAGGGTCTTCATTGTGGCAGCTCAGGTCCAGAAGCACATCCAGGGACATTCCTCTCACCAAAAAATTCAGCCAGTGTGTCTTCCGATAGAGGAACCTTTCAAGCACAGAACACCCATGTTGATCCTACAGTTATCAAATGACTGTTGATTTTTTTGTTGTATTTTTATGTAAATAGTGGACATTTTAATTAAGTTAATTGTATGTTTTATGTGTTTATTTATATATATATATACACACACAAAATATATTTTTTTGTAATAAGTTAATTCTAGTTCAAAGTTCATTTAAGTTCAAATTAAATATTTCAATTAAAATAATACACTTTATTAATTCATGTACAGTGTGAACATCTATTGAACATATAACAATAATAATAATCTAATCTTTAATTTTTTTGTAAGGATTTCTCAAGGATGGACAGGAGCCTGTCCACCCTTCTCTCGTTTCTCTCATCCAGCTCTTTCTGGCGTTTTACGTCCTCCTTGAAGAGCTCCACGAGCTCATCATCCCTCGTCCTCCATTTGGAACTCTGTAGTCTGCGGGTCTGGTTACCACCGCCGCCGGCCTCCTCCATTCCTTTTCCTCCTCCTGTCGTCCACCCATTGCTGAACTTGGCCCTGGTATGTCTGGGATGGAGGCGATGAGACAGTCGGGGAAATGGAATGCTTCTGCCCAAGCACCGCATCCATATTAACAAACCAGGGCCAAGTAGCAGCAGTGGGCTTCCCACTAACTCCTTCCACTGACCTGGGACACTTGCAATCCTGAAACAAGGATTCAAACATTTAAGTCAACAATAGCAGCTATGAAAGAAATTTTAAAAAGTATATTGTCCACCAAATATAATGTAAAATGCTGTTAACAGATTTATGAAACTAATATGTACATACTGTATACGTACTTTATATATATTTTTTTAGTTGTCTCACTTTTTTTTGGCCTGCAGGGGAGTAACCATGCCCTGCAGGTTCATATTTTCCAAAACAGTTCTATTCAGAGACAAAAGACAACAGGAGAGGTTAGTAGTTCAAGCACAGGGGTTTTAAATTAGACATGCTGCTGCCGCCCCCTTTCAGAGTTAAAATGATCATTATAGGCAAAACATTACGCTTATATTTTAGGAATAACAAATGCAATATTTATGTCTTACCGCCAGGCAACACTGGCCAAGTTTTTGGCCCCGGTGAAGAGGTGGTCGTGCTCCCCTCTGAGGTGAATAAACTCGGCCGTCTGCTCCTTGGTCCCTACAACAAAATAAAATTATTAATGTACGTTTCTTTCAAACCACCAACTACAATTGGTGTATGTGGCAAAATAAGCATGATATAAAACCGCCACATTCAAGTTTAACTTAAAGAAAAGGTTTGAAAGTTACGCCGTGATTGAAACTACTTCATGGTGCGAACTACTGTTCGCTGACAGCAGACAGGGGACAGCAAATGTGGCGGTCAGTCTTCTGACTTGTGCTTAATAATTACATAAATAGTGGTACACATTTTAAAACAGAAGTAACGTTTTTATCTTGTTTTTATCATACTTACATTTCAATACGAAATCGCTGCTCCCATCCGCCGTAGTAGCTTCCTCCGCCATATTGTTTTTTATGAAAATGATTTGCCGCTGGCGCGCAAAGAATTGTGGATATGGTCGGCTGCGAAGGATACCCCAGACCTATCCTTCAAAAACAAGCTGCTCTGTGACGCAATTTGACAACATCCGGTCGACAAATCCACCCTTCCTCGGCCGCGGCCGACCAAATGAGACACAGCTACTGTGTTGAGACGGCATGGGAGAAGAAAAAGCTGAAAAAAAAAAACACCCAAACAATAGCTGACATTGAAAAGCACAAATGTGAGAAGTATTCAGCTGACTTGTGTACATCGAAACACTACAGAGAACCAATTGTTCCATGATGGAATTGCTAAGTTGGTCACTGAATGCGATTGACAGAATGTTCTCAAAAAGGCGTGCGGGTTCTGGTGAACCCAAATGCCCGGATGGGACCTTCCTGGCCGGCTACATCCTGGATGGATGGGAAAAGTGGAGAGTCATGTGCCTTGCTGCACTGGATATAGAGGATGTTGAAGATGTGTACATATTCATGTTCATGACAATTGGAATGCTCTCCTTGGCATGTGGAATGTTCAAGCAGCATTGGAAACTGAGAAAGATCGCCGCTGAGCAGATCAGAAGGCAGAAATGGGCTCTCACACCATCCAAGTTAATAATCAAACTACTGAATTGATCTATGTCAATTGGACCACTTTATGATGTTGTGACATCCCAGGCAACAATTCGAGACTGTTGTCACTCATGACAGATCAATAAGGACACATGTACGGACATACACGTAGCCTGTTGACTGTTCTGAGCTAGACTGCAGCTCTGATTGCTACCTGCTGCTGAAACATGTTATGTCAAACTGTCATAAGAAAAATTAGTATGATGAAAATAATGTATTCTGTCGGTAACGGGGCGAGACTAGAAAAGCTTTTGCTTCTCTCGCTTTCCCTTTCGGTCATGTGTATGAATTAAACTAAGATGATGTGTGATGATGATTGATCTAACTGACATGCCCGAAATAAACAAATAAATAAATAAAATACAGCAATGATGCTAGTACTGGTTTGAATGGCATTTTGTTTTGTCACAATGCGAAACAAGGCCCGTCACTGTATTTCCCACTTCTTTCCGTTTCCGTAAACTACATTTATTTTCTCTGTTTTGTCATTAGTTTATTATTCTGTTTATAAATTTGTGTTTTCTAAACTTTATACACGTAAGGGAAAAAAAGGGGTTACTCCCCTTCCATGAATGACGAAACATGTTAAGAGACGTGGGGATTTCCTTTACAAACAACCCTTATCCAGTGTTGGGCAAGTCACTCTAAAAAAGTAACTAGTTACAGTACTAGTAACTTCTCCCTGAAAGTAACTAAAGTAGTTACTGAGTTACAAATTCTAAAAGTAACTAGTTAATTTGGAAAGTAACTATTGCTTTACTTTTACGTATTTTTTAAATAAGTGTCCAATAATTTGGAGCCCATCTCCACCCCACTTTTTCAAATATTTATGATAAATCTGAATACTATGATGAAATGGACACTCAATACAATACAAGCAGAAATCTACAGTGCACAAATCTAAACTATTTTAACGTTGCTGTGGAAAAGTGAGACGAGCATCCAATAAAATGTGATGGATTATCAGATGGATTATATTATTCTTCAGTGTTCAGCCTCAGTATGACTTTATCAGACACAGTCTTTCTTTCGTTTACCCTCTCACTGTCACTTTCGTCTTGAGGTGAATTTGTGCGTGTCTCATTTTCTTCATCACGCAGCCTTTCCAAACCCGATGGTGATGGTGGATTTTTTCACACTGCCCCATGCTGTCAGGATCCACGGGCAGACTTGAGCAAAAGTTGCTCTTCGCACTAGCATCTTCTTCAGCGCATCTTCTCTTCCACCTGTCTGCCTTGCGCTTGCGCTTCCTGCTCGAGTGCCCAGTGAAAGCCGTTAGCCCGTAAACATCTATAGATTAGCTGCATTGTTATATAAGCCGCAGGGTTCAAAGCTTGTGAAAAAAGCATATGGTCTGGAAATTACGGTACTTGGGCTGGCCATTCCTGTTCCTACTGCACACAGCGTGAGTAAGCAGCAACTGCCTTCAATATAGTAACGCGACACATAATGGCATTATAATGATGAGAAGAGTAATCAATTAGATTACTCGTTACTGAAAAAAGTAACGTCGTTATTCCCATCACTGTTTATGGTTTACATGAAAGTAACCAGTCATTATTTTGGTGTGGTATGTGTATGAATGCATTATGTTTGTTCTGCAGAACAGAGGAAAACAACATTTATCTTTTGATGTAGCTTGCATGTGAGATAACTAATGTGGTTTATAAGTGTGAAATGATTATCTAAGCAATATATTAAATTGAAATATTGAATTGAGTATCCTTTTCCATAGTTGTCCCATTTACTGTAGATATTGTGATCAGTATAACAATCTTTTACCCATAAAAATCATGTCACCATTAAAAAATATTGAGAAAGTAAATATGTTACTTTGTCTATGAAATCTTAATCAGCACTGACAGGTGTGATGGGGTCTGTGCACCCTATCACAGATCTGTGTTGCTGCTGTTCAGCAGTAACCTGATTCACTCATCTCAAACCTCTATGTTTTATAACTTACTAAATCTATGTTGTGTACTTAAACTTAAGTACAACTTAACTGTAGCTTAAACGTTCTCCATATCCCCATTGCAAAAGACCAACAGGAAATGAATGATCAGGGGAGTCATACAAAAACCTGTCATACCCCATCTGCCTGTATAATATTGTCATGTCAGGTTTGTCATGTTTTGATTATGGTTTTGTTTTCTTCATGTTTCATGTCTTGTCCTTCTGTTTTGTTTTGTGATCACTCACCCCTGTCTCTGTCTCTGCATGCACCTGCTCTTAAATCCCCTCTGTGTCTTGTCTCTTTGCCAGTTCGTTTGTAGCTTTGTCTCAATTTCCAGCACGTTAATTCCCACGTTCCTTGTCATAGTTTTGTCTGCCCGTGTTTCGACCCTTGCCTGCCTGTTTTGTATGACCAAGTCTTATGCCTAGCGATTCTGATACCTCTGCCTGTTTGGACTGAATTCCCATGTTTTTGACCTGGACTGAATAAACTTTGTTGAACCTGCCTGAACCTTGAGTCTCTGCGACTGTGTCCTAACTTGGTCGTCACAACCTCGTTCCTGACACATATAGTATGTCTGTCCAAGTTCATGAGGACATACAGTACATTTACACAAGTTCTTTCTGAATCACATAGCATTATCATAATCATGAACATAGTATTATGCACCTGGATTATTGGACTATTAAAAGATAATTGTATGATATCATCCTGTGCTGTTTTTAAGTCTCATTACCTCGACCCATGATGGCTTTCTTTGTGTTTCTCTCTGGTCTCAACAGGATTATATAACATGCCAGGATGGCAAAAACCTCCACTGCATCTGCATATTTGCCTGGTGAGTTGATATAAGCAGAGACAAAGGCCACCCACACTGCACAGAAGACCAACATGCTGAAAGTGATGAGTTTGGCCTCATTGAAACTGTCTGGAAGATTCCTTGCTAGAAATGCTAACAAACAACTGAGGACAGCCAGTAAACCAATATAACCAAGTAAAACTGCAAAACCAACTGTGGACCCAACTGCACACTCACAAACTATCTTGTCACTGTGATACTGGATGTTTTTATGAGGCACCGGTGAAGCAGAGACAAGCCAGACAGTGCAGATTTCAGAACCAGAACTGTCCCTCTCTGCTGCACAGCACCAAAACACTTCACTGGACTCACTTCCTGGTTTGGAGGCCCTGAACACAGCCATAACCACCATGGTTTTCACCAGGATACATGAGACACAAAGCCCAAAGCTGATGCCAAATGCTGCATGTCTTAGTTGACAAGTCCATAATCTGGGTCTTCCAATGAAGAGCAACGAGCAGAGGAAACATAGCTTAAGTGACACCAAGAGAAGAAAACTGAGTTCTAAATTGTTTTGTCGGCCCAGGACAACAGACTTCATCCTTGTGCTTTCATGTTCCCAGAAGCTAACCCCGGCAGATTGCAACTGAAATGTGCCCAACAGTGAGGCGGTTGTCAATTAGACACCCAGAGGCTCATGGTAGTCCCTAAAGTGTGGTAGTCCCATGTCCCTAAAGCTAACCCCGGCAGAGTGCAACTGAAATGTGCCCAACAGTGAGGCGGTTGTCAATTAGACACCCAGAGGCTCATGGTAGGAGAGGAACTCTGTTTTCTTAGGAACACAGTGGTCACGCTGGGGGCTGGACCAGAAATCTTCTGGACAACTGGTGCACTCCATGGAGTCTGAGAAAAGAGGGTGATGAGATACATGTTTATACAACATCTCTGAACTGTGGTGTTTAAAAGTTTACACTTACCAGTTGTATTGCTGATCTTTCCCTCAGAACAAGGGACACAGTCAAAACAACACTCAGGTTCCCCCTTCTTTCTGGCCATGCGGGTACCTGGAGGACAACTCTCACTGCACACTTGACCGAGGAGGCTGTGTGGGGAAACATCAGTGTCTGTTAGACTCATCTATAATGATTAAGGGAAAGAGATGGTCTAAATCTATTGGATGATAGATTGGGAGGGTTAGGGTTACACAATGTAAACACTGCTCTCAGATGAACTCCCTGTTCCCCAGTAGGTGAAAAGTTTTAAGTCAACATTATTAGTGTCATCAACACGATACGTTTTTGACCCTCCCCATTTGTACTTCAGATGTCAAAGAACCATGTCAACTGACAATATTCAAAGATGTCACTGCATACATAATGGTTCTAACAACAGAACTGAAACAATTCAATAAATAATTAATGAGATGGGTAGAAAAATCAAGGATATTATTCAGTTATTTCATTTAAACCTGGTTCTCTTCCAATTTCCTGAAACTCAACAGTGACAAAACTGAGGTTCTCCTCATAGGTTCCAAATCCACTCTCACCAACATTCCAAGTTGCACCATCCCCATGGATAACTCCTCTGTGTGCCCCTCCCTACAGGTTAAGAGTCTGGGTGTCGTCCTTGACAGCACTCTCTCTTTCCAAACCCACATCAATAACAATACTCGGTCAGCCTATTACCATCTATGCAACAATAACCGTCTCCGCCCGTCCCTTACTCCCAACTCCACTGCTATCCTGGTACACACCCTGGTCACATCCCACCTTGACTATTGTAATTCCCTTCTCATTGGTCTTCTCCACAAGTGCATCTATAAATTCCAATTGGTTCAGAACTCTGCTGCCCGCATCATCACCAGGATCCCATCTATCAATCACATCACACCTCAATCACACGTTCTTCATTGATTTCAAAATTCTGCTTCTCACCTTCAAGGCCATCCATAACCTCTCTGACCTCCTTCACATCAACACCCCTGCCCGGACACTCAGATCTGGCTTATCTATCAGCCTCATTGCGCCTCCTGCCTGTCTGACCACCATGGGGGCCAGAGCCTTCAGCCGCTCTGCCCCCCGCCTCTGGAACTCCCTCCCCCGGCATCAGGAACATTGTTCCATTCCCCATCTTCAAATCCCATCTGAAAAAAACACCTTTTTAAACACACTAAAATGTATGTTCCCAAAAATGAGTCACCTGAAAAGTTGTTGTTGTTGTTTTCTTCTTTTAAAAAAAAAAATAATGACACGATTTCATTTTGCCAGTCCCATGTCAGATTGAAACATTTCATTCTCACCATGCTGTTTCCATCTGTGTTGTTTTGATGTAGATCAAGACGTATCTGTAGCAGGAAGTCTCACTGGCCATCCAATGCAGGCCTGTCACATTCTGCCTCACCACCTGTACATTGCATAAAAAAACCTCAGCTGCGATCAGCACCAGCACTTTCACGACTATTGTGGTGGATAAAGTGGTGGAGGATGGATGGATGAATGGATTCCATACAACACACAAAAATAGAAGAACCTCACTGTAGACAAAATTGCTGACCTGTGTACCTCCACACCTCCCAGCCAGAAGTTGGTCTGTGTATAAGACATCAAACCGTTAATCTACTCCAAATGCTCAAAAGTAGCCAATGAGTATTGCTTATGCGAGCTTGGGTCATGAATTTTAACACCAAGGTGCAGGGGTCTGCCATATGTTGTCTCATCGGGTACTCTTGGAAAACAATTCAGCCAAACTACACAAATCCAGGCAGAGAGGAATCCCATGCAGTCGGACGACGTGCTCCAGAACCAGCCTAGCTGTCTCCTTGGCAGACCCACCAAGGGAACGAAGTGGACCATCTTCAAGAATCGATCAATGAGCGTGAGGACCATGGTGTTGCCCCTGGAAGAGGGCAGACCAGTGACGAAGTCCAGCGAGATGTCACTCCATGATCGGCTGGGCACGGGAAAAGGTTGAAGGAGTCCCTGCTGGTGCCTCGTTGACGTCTTGTTGCGAGCACAGACCGGCGGGCAACGTAGCTGGTTCGCTTGGCCCCAGGATGACAAGTCAGCAGCGAGGTGTGTGCCCAGTCAATGACAAAGAGCCGTCTTGGCGGACAACCACTAGGCACAGGGCACTATAGGCCAGGAAACGCCTCCTACCACACAGTCAGGTGGTAGGATAAGTGCTGGATCTGTGGCCAAAGGCTCAGGGTCGTGACCACTGAGCCTGACGAGAATTTAATCTCTTAGCTCTGCAGATATACTCAAAGTTTTTGTGGTCCGTCCACACCAGAAACATAACCGGAGCCCCCTCTAGCCACTGCCTCAACTCGGTCAGAGTTTCCTTCACCGCCAGCAACTCTTTGTCTCCCACATCGTAGTTGCGCTCTGCCGGGGTTAGCTTTCGGGACATGAAAGCACAAGGATGAAGTCTGTTGTCCTGGGCCGAGCGCTGAGGAAGGATACCTCCGATCCCCCCATTGGAGGCATCCACCTACACCACGAACTGTCTCTGCGGGATCAGGAATGGTGAGGATGGGAGAAAAGACACTCTTCAGGCGCTGAAAGGCCGTCCCCACCTGAGGAGACCAGCTGTACTAGGTCTTGGAGGAGGTCAAGGCGTGAAGGGGAGCTAAAGTTCCGGATAAACTTTCTATAAAAGTTTGCAAAGCCAGGGAACTGCTGCACTCGTTTTTGGGTTGTTGGAGTAGGCCAGTCTCTGACCGCGTGAACCGGGTCAATTTAAATTTTCTCTGACGAAATCACGACGCCTAGGAAGGTTACTGAAGATGAGTAGAATTTTCACTTCTCTGCCTTGACGTACAGCTGATGGCTAAGGAGGCAGCGAAGAACTAAACGTACGAGTTTAATGTGCGAATTGATGTCAGGAGAAAAAAATCTGGATTTTGTCCAGATAGACAAAAACAAATTGGTTCAGGAACTCTCGTAATACATAATTTACCATGTGTTGGAAAACAGCGGGGCGTTGGCTAGGCCGAATGGCATTACGAGATACTCGTAATGGCCGGTGGGGGTGTTGAAGCCGTTTTTCCATTCATCCCCTTCCTTTATTCTCACGATTTGGTAAGCGTTCCTTAGGTCTAACTTGGTAAATATTCGCACCTCCTGTAGCTGCTCGAAAGGTGTGGTCATGAGTGGCAATGGGTTGTGGTTTTTGACTGTGATTACGTTAAACGGACTGTAATCGATACAGGGGCGCAGAGAGCATACACTGTTTATTAAATTTCATGAAAAAGCATACAATATGTTCAAACTTTCCATTCAATGCATTAATAAAGAAATGGAGGCTTAACAATTTTTTTATATGATAATTAAGAAATTCATATTGTAATGTAATAAATATTATGAATGAGCTCAATAATAAAGAAAAAATGCCTTAACTATTTTTTCTGTGTTCACTAATAAGTTAACCAGTTAACTTATTATGTAACTATTACCAATCATAGCCAAAGTAATAGTGATTGTACTTGTAGATAGTTGTTACATAAATCATTGTACAAAATTTGAAGGCAATTCCTCCATCAGTCTGGAAGATAAAGCCGAAAATGTGTTTTTAGCATAATAAATTAATTAATTTGCTAATTAATAATAAAGCTACAAAGATAGGGATAATTCTCAGGTGGTATGTGATGCCCATGCAAAATTTGAAGCCAATACCTGCAATACTTAGATATTGATAGATAGAGGCGAAAATATGTTTTTTATATCATTAATTAATTAATTAATTATTTAATTATTTAATTAATTAATTAACTAATTAATAATAATGGCAGACAGCTCAAAATCAATAGGGATCATCTACAGGGGGTATGTGAATAAGAAAATTTAATCTCAAACGCCTTTCCAGTTATCGCGTTAACGGCTAAAATCTGCGGACGCGCGAGACCGATTCCATAATATCCGTGCGCGTTTCTCGCGGATATAAATATATGTAACTGATATGTTTTACCTATTTTCCCTCTGGTTTAGGTGTATGTGTGGCAATTTTTCGCCGGTTTTGTGTTTTTGTTTCGGAGGAGTGGCGTTAGAGTTATAGGATGTCGCGATCATCGCTGCTGTTACTCTGTCACTTGTATAGTTACTTCCATACATCGAGGGTGAGAGGTCAGTCATTGTTGTTGTCGTTGAGGATTTTGATTGGCTTGTATAGCTTTCTCCTTCTTCCTACACTGCCGCATACAGGCTTGGCGTAATTATGATGGCTCTCAACAGTATTTTTATGCAGGTTAATATAAACATCCGTTAAATATAAATATGTAAATAGCAAAATATTCGTTTATCAAAATATCCAGCTAGTGTAAACACAGTATTAGTTATGTCACATCAAACATCACTTACCCTTTCTCATTTACAGCTTCTAAGAATACTGAACCAGCTGTAGAACCCACCTTCCTGCATGGCTGACCACCCTGGCCTTGAACCAGTTTGTTTGAATGTTTTCTCTCTGCAGAATGCATTGAACATTTACAGAGCAGACTATGGGCCTTTACGCCTCAGGGGAATTGAACAGTAAGTTCTTTTTGTAGTTTATTTTGTTTTTGTAGTAACAGTACAAGTATATACATTTAATTTTGCCACTTTGTTCCATTCCTTATTTTCCATTTCTAAAGTTAGTTTGACTATTGTTAAAATGTTACATATCAAACACTAGGAAATTTAAATTTCTGTACAAAATCACATTCACACTCAGCACACTTTATTGACATGTTTAAATATGTGACATAAATAAAACAGTAAACTAAACTAAAAAATGTACAACTAAACATTTATATACACACACTGTTCAGCCATTACATTTTTCTGGGACGAAAACTTTGTGTGCCACTGCCCAGCTGTGTGGTGCTACGGAGAGAGTTCCCTGACGCAGAAGGCATCTATGTGGGGTTCAGACTGGCCCTTGACTGAACCTCGTCACATATCGCTCTATCACCTCCTTTTTGTCCGGCTTCTCAAACTGTGCAGAGCGATCTTCAGGGATGGACATTCTCATAACTGCAACCGTGTATGGACCAGGCTCCAGAAACACCTTCTCGAACACCAGGTCCACTATTTCATCCACGTCTGCAATAACAGAAAGTGCAATATTGTATTTAATTTGTTGTGTGTATTTATTTTACTAGTGTAATTTATATATTTGTTTTGTTTACACACATTCTAATGGACGTTTTAATTTCTAGTGTGACTTTCAATAAAAAGGTATAAAAAAAAAAAAACTTACTGAATGGTGGCTGCTCTTTCACTGGCTTTGCTGTGCTTTCTCCTTTCTTCCACTTGAACAGCAGCTCACCATCACAGTTTGTTGCCTGTGGACGGTCTGTATTTTCATTGAATTTTTGTTGGACGTCTGTCAAATTGAAGCATAAATGTTTCCAGTTAACTGATATTTTCCTACCTTTGTTACCTTTCTGCCATGTTTTCAATCGCTCGCTCCTCATATGTGACCCACCACGGACCAAGCGGGAACAAGTCGGCAAATCTCAAAACGAGAAAAAACAGGAAAAAGTGTTTTTTTTTTCAAAATGAGGGATTTCTGTTTTTTTCAAAATTACACAAGTTGAAGTTTTGAAGAAGCCACTACATGCTTCAAATCACTGTATTGTGGGTCTTAAAACCATAAACTTTGTGTTTGAATTAAGGTTGTTTTATCGCTGTGAATCACTCCTAGTTTGGGTGTGGCGATCTCACATTCCAGAGCTTTTGTTGCTTTTTCAGCCAATCAGCTGACGGTCACTGAGAATACACATGGCTAATTAATATGCACGTACAGAGAGAGAGGCAGGGGAGGGGGAGAGAGAGAGTGTCTGGAACGTTCCAGCAGTTATGTGTGTGTGTGTGTGTGCAGTGCGAAATTAAAGCGTGATTGTCATCAAAGCAGTCATCATCAAAGCTTTGTTGAACACAGGAAGGCAAGGAGAACAGGACAATAATTGTCTGTGGCTGAACATCTTCACAAGGACAGAGAAAGCACAGAGACTGCTGGTGTGTGGAATGTTAGCATTTTAAGCTAGCGATCTTTATGCTAACGTGTTAGCAGACTTCATTGTCCCAAAAACAACAAACAGATGGATTATTCAGCAGCTGAAAGAGAGCAGGACAGACACAGTAGTTGTCTGTAGTGATGGGATCAGCAGTTCATTTGAGTGTACTGAATCACTTGAATCAGTTCATTAAAATGATTCGTTCAAAAGATTTGTTCACCTAATCGTTCAGTGCTTAGCAGGAGCCCAGTGCCCTGCTACGTGACTCATGTCCTCCCTGAGTGCAGTACATTCATAGAGTCATAGAGTGAGTGACAGCGTGGACGAGATTCATGTCCTCAGCGACAGTACACCAGCTCTCTGTGTGTCAGTTCGTTCCTCAGCCACAGTACACTAGCTCTCTCACTTCATGAACTGATTCGTTCCTTTCTTAGTTCAGTTAAGCTCAGCAGCGAGCGTGGCGGCCGGGAGTGGAACTGCTGCGTTCTGTGAATCACTTGTGTATCTTCAGCAAACGACGCCAGCCAACGTGCGCCGAGGGAGGGAGTGACTCGTAAGAAGAACTGTGTCTGCCGTGCTGCTGTGATTCGTTCACACTGACAGTTCACTGACTCACTCATGATTCGCACGTACGAACGAACTGAGACAGTGAGCTGTCAAGGAGGAGGACATGAATCACGTTCAACAAGCGCTGTCACTGACTCTTCATGATTTGCGAACACAGAATTGTCACGGATTCAGTCCACGGCGAACCAGTCGCGGCGGCGCGCTGCATTATAGAACCCTGTTGAAAAAAACAGCTTAGACCAGCTTAGGATGGTTGATGGTTTTAGCTGGTCTTAGCTGGTCTTAGCTGGTCTTAGGCTGGTTTAGTTGGTTTACCAAGCTGGACAAGCTGGCCAGGCTGGTGTGTCAGTCGCTGGCCAGCTGGTATGGCTGGTCACCCAGTCAGGCTAAGCTGGTGTCAACCTGCCTGACCAGCAAAACCCGGCTGGTAGGCTGGAGTCAGCTGGTCTGTCTAGCTTGTCAGCTGGACAGACCAGCAAAACCCTGATGGTAAGCTGGGCAAGCTGGTTGGATGGCCAGCCTCTTAGACTGACCAGGCTGGACTGGGCAAGCATGGCTCATAATTGTAATAATATGTATAAATAATACATCCAGATATATATATATATATGTGTGTATATATATGTATATGTATATGTGTGTATATATATATATATATATATATATATGTGTGTGTGTATATATATATATATATACATATATATATATATATATATATATATGTATATATATGTGTGTGTGTATGTGTGTGTAATAGGGAAGCCACAAGGCAGTGCTGGTTAGTAGATTAAAAGTTATGGCTAAAACCTACAACAGGTCTATCGTGTTTGCTCTACAAAAATATATCAAAACAATTATAGTCCCTCTTTCCCATGAAGAGGCAAAAGCAGGTTGAGAAAATGAATTCATGAACTATTGTTTTTAGAGGATTTACATGGACTGTCATAATACCTGTGATCCATTCAAACCATGAAGAGCAATGAAAAATATTTCCTCATATTTTGTTTCACAGTTTATATATCAATGACACACCAATACTCCAAAAAGTGATCGGTGTGGTCAACGAGAAAAAAATATCATTATTTTGGCACATGTACTTTATGTGCCAAAAAACTTCAAAACTTGATTGGGTCAAAATCCATCAACGTTGTCTGTGTGCGTCGAACGTCACACACGTCATCACGTTGACAGAAGATGACGTAACACACACCTCGCCAGGTTCTGAAGACCGCGAATCGCGAGCCACCACGGTAGAACTGGACCGGCGAAGGAAAACGGGAACAAAAGGTCTGTGCACACTACATACGGTATATAATTCACACTTTGTGTTGCGTTTTCTATTGAAGTAGTATATTTATAGTGTCGATGCTGGTGGGTTGGTTTGGATAACAACGTAGCTAGCCATTTAGCCGCTAGCATGGAAGCTCACAAGCAATCGTCTCTCACCGGAACATCTCTCTCGTCGCGGGCTAAATATCCCGAAGTCATGTAACGTTAACAAAATTTACTTTTTTATTTATGTATGTATGCAATTTATCACCTACACGTACACACACGTAGACAGACACATAGACACACACATACACATACGTACACTCACGCACGCACACAAACACACACATACAGTTTTGAGGTGAGTTCGGAGTGGGATTTCGTCGGGGCGGGGGGGTTGTGTGTAAGGGGGTGTGTTTCGGCGTTGATGGCAGACTAAGCGCAGTGTTGGGAAGGCTGTATATTATGTATGTGTGTGTATATTACATATATATATATATATATACACATATATATATACATATATACACATATATATATGTATATATGTGTGTATATATACACACACATATATATGTATATATGTGTGTGTATATATATATATATATATATATGTGTAAGGGGGTGTGTTTCGGGGTTGATGGTAGACTAAGCGCAGTGTTGGGAAGGCTGTATATTATGTATGTATGTGTATATTACATACATTTATATATACATATATATACATATATACGTATATATATACATATATATGTATATATATATATATATATATATATATGTATATATATATATATATATATATATATGTATATATATATATATATATATATATATGTATATATATATATACGTATATATATATATATATATGTATATATGTATAGGGCGAGAGGGAGGATTGGTTTCTTTCAACCACAAACAAGCTTGTTATCTTCACATTGGATTACATTCTGCTGCTTGAATGCATTGTTTTTGGCATGGTGATATCTGAATAGTTAATATAGAGCTGAAACAATCGATTGCTAAATTAATCGTCAACTATTTTGATAATCGATGAATCGGTTTGAAGCTTTTTTCATTATTAAAACAAGATTTCTGATTGTTTTAGCTTCTTAAATGTGGATATTTGCTTTGTTTCTTTGCTCCACATAACAAATAAATCATTAAAACTGAATTGTTTAGGTTTGTGGAAAAAAACAAGACATTTTAGAGCATTGTCATTTCCAGGTTTGACAAACACTGATCAGGTTTTCTGTCATTTCATGGAGCAAACAATTTCTTTTTGCGTTTGTTTCAGATCAATCGCGCATTGTCACCAACACTCTGACAGAGTGGCAACTGGCAGAGCTTATAGTAATATTTAAAGGTAAGAAATACCATTTTTCCCCTCATCCACAGCATTTCAATTCTGCACTACCCATAGTGATAATTTGGATAGTTATGGAGTTGACTGCATTCCTTTTTTGTATAAATTCTTATGAAATATAATTTCCTTTTTTTTTTAATAGGTGGGCTGCACACATTTTCAGAACATGTTTATTGTAATGATAGACCCTCAATCAATTTGTCACTTCTTAGGTCAGTTCAGGTCTGAATCCTGCAATGTGAGCTATATGCCATAACCATTAAGACTTAAACAAACAAAGTTTGGAATATTTTTTATGTGCAGTGAAAGGTAGACTATTAAAGTTCAACTTTTTGAATTATAAATGCACTGAATCTTTTCCAAATAGTAATCCTAAAAAAGACTCATTGTTCTTGTGGGCACTAGGAAAATGGTCCTCACAGTGTCTAGTTTTAATTCTACTATAGTTGATAGACATTTGGTTCTTACTCACTCACATTTGCTCTCTTGCATTCTTTCTTCGTTTCTTTTTTTTTTTAGCCTGGAACAAACATGGTGGAGTATCTTCATGAGGCCAGATCCAGACCCTACACCTATGTCCTGACACTGGGGAATGACAATCACCATCCATCAGGCTATTACTATTGTTGCCGGAGAGGCTTTGGAGCATGATTCAGGCCATTGATGTCTGCTTTAAGGCAATTTCATCTTCGACATTGAATATCCAAAGCAGTGTAAGCATGTGTGGGAATTCCTACAGAGCGCAGTCTATAAAATGCCAGGAGGGGAGTCCAAACAGGTGAAGTTCCTTCAGACAAGAGTACTTGCGTGCAAGTAGAGCTAACTACCTTTTCTAATTTAAAAGCTGTTCTTGAGGCCAACAGGTGTTGATTGTTGACTTATTTTATTGTTTGTGTTCCAGTGACCTGAAATATGCTGAATTTGATTTTATATTGTAGATCATTTTCAATAAATATTTTCCAAGATTCCAGTATTGTTTAAGTGTTTATTGCATAATATATGCTTTGCGTGACCAAACTCTGACCAGCTTAACCAGCTATACCACTGTGACCAGCTATACCACTGTGACCAGCTTAACCAGCAATGGTGACCAGCTTAAGCAGCTATGGTGCCCAGCTAGACCACTGTGACCAGCTAGACCACTGTGACCAGCTTAACCAGGTATGGTGACCAGCTATACCACTGTGACCAGCTTAACCAGCAATGGTGACCAGCTAGACCACTGTGACCAGCTTAAGCAGCTATGGTGCCCAGCTAGACCACCAGCAAACCATCCCAGCTTAGGCTGGTCTGCCAGCCTGACCAGCCTAAGCTGGGATGTTTGCTGGTTTAGAGGGGTTTTGGACACTTTAGCTGGTTAAGCTGGTCACAGTGGTCCAGCAAACCATCCCAGCTTAGGCTGGTCAGGCTGGCAGACCAGCCTAAGCTGGAATGGTTTGCTGGACCACTGTGACCAGCTTAACCAGCTAAAGTGTCCAAAACCCCTCTAAACCAGCTTAGCTCTCTAAACTCAGCCTGGTCAATCTAAGCTGGTTTTTTCAGCAGGGAAGACTTTAACAGACAATTTAGCGTCCTTTTCTCCAAGCTAACGGCTAATGTTGAGTCAAACTACGCCACATGAAAACAAGCACACACACGCACACCCCCCCCCCCCCCCCCACACACACACACACACCCGCCCCATTATCAGACTTGACCAGCCTAAGCTGGGATGGTTTGCTTGTTCAGAGGGGTTTTGGACACTTTAGCTGGTTAAGCTGGTCACAGTGGTGCTACATTCCAGCAGCAGCAGCAGCCCCTTCCAGCAGCAGCAGCCCCTTCCAGCAGCTGACACTTGCCACGAGGGATACTACCCACACGTCACCTAAAAACCAAAGCTAAGTGCTCTTTCTAGCTTATCCATAGTAGTCTGTAAACCAGTGCAGTACTCTCCCTTTGAGCCGGGTGCTAACAGCCTAGCTTAGCACATTCACTAGCTTCTTTCTCTCTCTCCCACTCTCCTGTTCCCTCTTGCTCCCCTGCTCTGTCGTGTGCTCAGTGCTCGATGTTTAGTTACTCCTCTGCCTCATTTAGCGGTAATGGTATGTGTATTAAATGTAGTGTGTTTCTGGACATCGAGGCGAGGATTAGCCAGCTAGAAGCGCGGCTCCGCACTGTAGAAGCTAGTCCTCTAGTCGCTAGCATTAGCTATCCTTCGCCTAGGAGTGCGAGCCCGGTAGCAACCGCAGCAGCAACTGCAGCCACCACTACATCACAGTTAGCTACAGCCCCCTCAGCAGTTCCCGAGCAGCCGGGAAATCAGGGAGAGTGGGTGACTGTCCGCGGTGGGAAGCGTAGCTCTAAACCGAAGCCCCCGGCTAGCCACCGGCCGACCAACATTTCGAACACATTTTCCCCACTCAGCGACACACCCGCTGAGGAAACTACTCTAGTTATCGGTGACTCTATTTTACGGAACGTAAAGTTTTCGACTCCAGCGACCACAGTCCGTTGCATTCCTGGGGCCAGATCGGGCGACACGAATCTCATTTGAAGCTGCTGGCTAAAGCAAATCGTAGGTTCAATAAAATTGTTATTTACGTCGGCAGCAACGACATTCGGCTTCGCCAGTCGGAGGTCACTAAAATTAATGTGGAGTCGGTGTGTACATATGCCAAGACGATGTTGGACACTGTATGTTTCTCTGGACCTCTGCCTAATAGAACGAGTGATGACATGTATAGTCGCATGTTATCATTCAACAGCTGGTTGTCAAGGTGGTGCCCTAACAATAACGTGGGCTTCACACAGAACTGGCAAAGGTTTTGGGGAAAACCTGGTCTTATTAGACGGGATGGTGTTCATCCCACTCTGGATGGAGCTTCCCTCCTTTCCAGAAATATGACAACGTTTATTAGAACCAAAACGTGACAACAAGCAGTCGGGACCAGGAAACAGAGTTGCAGTTTAACACGCTTCTCTGTGCTTCCACTCGTTCAGTCGCCCCCTATAGATAATGACTATGCTATATATAAAGATAAAGCTATATATGAACATAGATTTAGGATTAACACAGTGTCTGCCTCTAGGGCTCCATACATTAGACAGTCACGGAGAAACAGGAGAGGAGTTATTCATAGTAACCTCGTTAAAATAAACATGAGGACATTCTCCGAGCCGAGAACGAACAGTTTTAAGTGTGGTTTGTTAAATATTCGTTCTCTCCGCTCAAAAGCATTGCTTGTGAATGAACTGATACACGAACAAGAATTTGACTTGCTCTGCTTAACAGAAACATGGCTTCAAGTGAATGATTATGTATCTATAAACGAAGCAACGCCCCCTTCCCACACCAATGTTCATACCCCTAGAGGAAATGGCAGAGGTGGAGGGGTCGCAGCCATATTTGACTATATACTTTCGCTCACCTCTCGACCCATGTGTACTTATGAATCATTTGAGCACCTTACTCTAAGTCTGTTAGACTCAAGTATTTAACAGAATAACAGACTCCAGCTTATCGTTGTATACCGACCACCGAACTCCTACTCCGACTTTTTAAGTGATTTTGCAGATTTTTTATCTGATTTAGTTCTCTGTTCAGATAAAATCATCATAGTAGGTGATTTTAATATTCATGTGGACGTAGCCAATAATAGTCTTGGCTCGTCTTTTAAAGCTTTGCTTGAATCAATTGGCTTCAAGCAGCAGGTTAACAAACCAACAGATCGTCATGGACACACACTTGACCTTATCTTGACGTATGGTATTGACATACATAACTTGGTAGTAGTTGATGAGAATCCTTTGATATCGGACCATTGTCTGATCTCATTTGAAGTTGTACTTACTAATGCTACTGATCCTAAACAGCAGCATTATTACAGTCGCTGTTTATCTGACAGTTCAGTTGAAAAATTCACTGAACAGCTCTCGTCTGCCCTCCAGCCATGTTTTATCACAGAGGAAGACTATAGGAACATCACTCCCACAGAACTTAATGGAATAGTGGACAACACAAATTTAACCTTGCAAACAGTTCTAAACACTGTTGCTCCTCTTAAGAGAAAGGTTATCACCCGGGACAAGTCTGCCCCGTGGTACACAGCCCAAACTCGAGCGTTAAAGCTCAGTACACGGAAGTTAGAAAGAACGTGGCGTTCCACACATAATGACAGTCACTATGTCTTGTGGAAGAACAGTTTTGATATATATAAAAAAGCTCTTAGACATGCAAGAACTTCTTATTACTCAGAGTTAATAGAGAAAAATAAGAGCAACCCCAGGTTCCTTTTCAGCACTGTAGCCAGGCTGACGGAGAGCCACGATGCAACGGATCCATCGATCCCTCGATCGCTGAGTAGTAATGACTTTATAACATTTTTAACGATAAGATAGAAACGATCAGAGATAGAATTATCAACCAGTTTAGTACAGCGAGCCTAGACTTAATCGCGGCTCCAGCTTTACATGTACTGAATCATTTTATTCCTATAAGCCTCCGGGAGCTGACCTCACTGGTCTCCTCCTCTAAACTAACTACATGTCAGTTGGACCCTATACCAGCGAGACTCCTTAGAGAAGCTCTACCACAAGTTGGTAATATTTTACTAGATCAAGTAAATATGTCTTTACTGAGCGGCTGTGTCCCAAAGGCCTTTAAGATGGCAGTAATTAAGCCATTACTTAAAAAGCCTTCTCTCGACAGCAGCATTCTGAGTAACTATAGACCGATTTCGAACCTTCCTTTTATTTCAAAGATTTTAGAAAAAGCTGTAGCCATCCAGTTGTGTGATCACCTGTGTAGCAATAATGTATTTGAAAAGTTCCAGTCTGGGTTTAGAACCCACCATAGTACAGAGACTGCACTACTAACCCTGGATTTCCACTGGACGCGGAACGGCCGCGGAACGGCCGCGGAACGGCAGCTGCGCGGTCGCCGTTGCAAATCGCTTCCATTCTAATCAATGAGAGCATTCCCACCAGCCGCGCTGCGGAGTGTCTCAGCAGCGGCCCAGAAGCGGCTCGCCGTGCCGCAGCGCTATCGATAGGAATCAGTTCTATTTTTTCCGTTGCCGCTGCTGAGCCTCGTAAATTTCAACGAAGCAGATCGCACCAGACAGGAAAAGCGACACAGAATCAAAGTAAAACATTTCCGCCCCCCTTTCAAAATAAAACACAATACGCAGGTAATATCGCCTGTCACAACTTCACATCAACATTACGTCGTCACTGCTGCTGCCAGGTAAACAGTCAATTAATCAGAGCGTCTCTGAGAGTCATAATGTATGACGAGAGACTGATTGTTGAAGTGGAGAAACATAAAATAATTTATGACACCAGATCAACAGTTCTTCCACGTCGGAGAATGAAAGAAGCTGTGTTGTTGTTGTTGTTTACTTTATACACACAGTCTATCGCTGTATCTCGCGAACTCGCGTCCGTTCGAGATTATCGCGCGATCTTCCGTGATTACTGCCGGCTCCCAAGGCTCCACGCCGCTGCCGTAACGCGCCCGGTGGGGATTGACGCTGGGGAGAGGACGAAGCAGAACCGCGCCGTGGCCGTTCCTCGTCCAGTGGAAATCCAGGGTTAGAGTAAAAGATGATATTCTTATGGCCTCTGAAAAAGGACTGGCTTCTATACTGGTTCTGTTGGATCTCAGTGCATCATTTGATACTATAGATCATGAGATCCTGCTACATAGACTAGAACAAGATGTTGGGATTAGAGGATCGGCACTTGTCTGGTTCAAGTCCTATTTATCGGACAGATTTCAGTTTGTTAGTGTAAACGAGGAATCCTCCATACTCACTAAGGTCAACTACGGAGTCCCTCAGGGTTCTGTGCTTGGACCTATTCTTTTTACCCTGTACATGCTGCCATTAGGCGACATTATCAGGAAACACAACATAGATTTTCATTGTTATGCAAACGACACCCAGCTCTATGTATCTGTACGACCGGACGACCCAAACCCATCTATTAAACTCCAGGATTGTCTCATCGACATACAGACGTGGATGACTCGTAACTTTCTGATGCTTAACACACATAAAAAACTGAGGTCATGGTCCTTGGGCCAAAAGAAATAAGAGCAGCACTTGGAGCTCTAAACCTAGGCAGTAACACTCCAGTCCCTTGCACTACAGTAAGGAACCTAGGAGTCCTGTTTGACCAGGATTTATCACTGGATGAACACATTAAGCATATATGTAGAACAGCCTTCTTCCTCCTTCGCAACATCAAGACAATTAGAAACATTATATCAAGACAAGACTCTGAGAAACTTATCCACGCCTTTATAACCTCTAGGCTGGATTACTGTAACTCCTTACTGTCTGGATGTCCTAGTAAGTCCTTGAGAAGCCTTCAACTGGTCCAGAATGCAGCAGCACGGATACTGACTCGAACCAGACGACGTGATCATATAACTCCTATCCTGGCTTCTCTTCACTGGCTCCCAGTGAAAAGTAGAATCGATTTTAAAATACTTCTACTTACATACAAGGCCCTGAATAATCAGGCACCTTCTTACATTTGTGACTTAATCACTTTATATCAACCGAATAGACCGCTGCGCTCCTTGAACTCAGGTCTACTGGTTATTCCTAAAATAACTAGAAGTAGAATCGGTGGTCTGACTCGGTCTCTGCCTTTAAGGTGAGACTGAAAACCTACCTTTTTAACATAGCCTATAGTCGAAGCTAGATCAGGTATGTCCTGATTAGAATAGTCTATCTTATGCTGCCATAGGCTTAGACTGCTGGGGGAATTTCCCATCATGCACTTAGAATGAGCACACAGACTTTGCACGAGCCGCACTTTCTCTACCCCGTCCTAGATTTTTCATCCCTCACCACTTACCCGATGTACCCCCATGAGATGTAGCACATAAATCTACCTGTAGCACATCTCTAACTGATTTTAATCTCTTACAGTTCTGCTGACACCAGTGAACGACATGAGGTCAGGACAGGAAAGAAGACTCCGTCATCCCCAAGTCTCTGACCACAACAGTCTTCACTACAGGCTGTGATAAACCCAGTGATCCAGATGGACCCTGGCAATGCAAAGACTTTTTTTCACTTTTTATTCTTGTCATTGTGTATTGTATGATTTGGGTAACATCTACTGCACGTCTGTCCGTCCAGGGAGTGGATCCCTCACCTGTGGTTCTCCCTAAGGTTTCTACCCTTTTTCCCTTTTACAAGGGTTTTTTTTCCCTGGTAGTTTTTCCTTATCCTGGTCGAAGGTCTAAGGACAGAGGATGTTACCAACTCTGTGAAGTCCCGTGAGACAAACTATGTTTTGTAAACTGTGGGCTATATAAATAAAGATTGATTGATTGATTGATTGATGGTAATGAGAGGAGACACACCAACAGCTGCAAGATTTAAAATAATAACAAATGTATATGTACATACTATTATTATCCTCTCTGTGCCTCCATAATAATACTAATACTACTGATAATAATAATAATAATAATAATAATAAAAACACTATATTTTAACTTTTTATGTAAGTATTATTATTTAATATTATCATCATCATTACTAACATTATAACAATGCTGTTTTGCAATTAAACTGTACTTTTATATCAAAACTCATTTGTTTTGAGTGTTGTGACACACAGTCACAGAGTCTCTATTCACTACGTCAATATTTAGGTGTGTGTGTGTGTGTGTATGTGTGTGTGCGCGTGCGTGCGTGTGATTGTTTTCAAGTGGCGTAGCTTGACTCAACATTAGCCGTTAGCTTGGAGAAAAGGATGCTAAATTGTCTGTAAAAGTCTTCTATAATGCAGCGCGCCGCCGCGACTGTTTCGCCGTGGACTGAATCCGTGACAGTTCTGTGTTAGTGAATCATGAAGAGTCAGTGACAGCGCGAGCTGAACGTGATTCATGTCCTCCTCTGTGACAGCTGTCTGTCAGTTCGTTCGTACGCGCGAATCATGAGTGAGTCAATGAGCTGGGCACCATTGCTGGTTAAGCTGGTCACAGTGGTATAGCTGGTCACCATAGCTGGTTAAGCTGGTCAGAGTTTGGTCATGCAAAGCATATATTATGCAATAAACACTTAAAAAATACTGGAATCTTGGAAAACATTTATTATTGAAAATGATCTACAATATAAAATCAAATTCAGCATCTTTCAGGTCACTGGAACACAAACAATAAAATAAGTCAACAATCAACACCTGTTGGCCAAGTACTCTTGTCTGAAGTAACTTCACCTGTTTGGACTCCCCTCCTGGCATTTTATAGACTCTGTAGGAATTCCCACACATGCTTACACTGCTTTGGATATTCAATGTGTGACGGCCCTCTGCTGTGTTATGGCCTGCGTTGTGTGTCCCTCCCTTTCTGTCTGCAGGTATCTCAGTGGGCGGGGCTTGAAACCAGGAGCACCTGGCCAGTCTCCTGGAAGTTTTAAAAGCAGACCGTCTCAGTCTCGTTCTCTCACACCAGAAGGACCTGGTTATCCTCCGGGGTCATTGTATTGTTTTGTTGGCTGCGGCCTGGTTTTTACACTTTACAACACCCTGCATTCATCACTCACACGCATCCATCGGCAGACACACTGATAACCATACAGTCACACCTCATGGCATTATTATGATTTGTGCACTTTATTTAAATAAATATTGTTAATTGTTACTTTACCCGCGTCTCACTATCTTTTGTCATGGCTTTTTGAGCCGGTCGTGACAAATGTCAAAGATGAAATTGCCTTAAATCAATGGCCTGAATCATGCTCCAAAGCCTCTCCGGCAACAATAGTAATAGCCTGTGATGGATGGTGATTGTCATTCCCTAGTGTCAGGACATAGGTGTAGGGTCTGGATTTGGCCTCATGAAGATACTCCACCATGTTTGTTCCAGGCTAAAAAAAAAAAAGAAACGAAGAAAGAGAGCAAATGTGAGTGAGTAAGGACCATCAACAATAGTAGAATTAAAACCATTTTCCTGGTGCCCACAAGAACAATGAGTCTTTGTTAGGATTACTATTTGGAAAAGATTCAGTGCATTTATAATTCAAAAAGTTGAACTTTAATAGTCTACCTTTCACTGCACATAAATATTCCAAACTTTTTTGTTTAAGTCTTAATGATTATGGCATATAGCTCACATTACAGAAAACAATTAAAAAAAGGATTCAGACCTGAACTGACCTAAGAAGCCACAAATTGATTGAGGGTCTATCATTACAATAAACATGTTCTGAAAATGTGTGCAGCCCACCTATTGAAAAAAAAAGGAAATTATATTTCATAAGATTTATACAAAAAAGGAATGCAGTAAACTCCATAACTATCCAAATTATCACTATGAGTAGTGCAGACTTGATATGCTGTGGATGGGGGGAAAAATGGTATTTCTTACCGCGATTGATCTGAAACAAACGCAAAAAGAAATTGTTTGCTCCATAAAATGACAGAAAATGTAAAAAAAAAAAAAACCTGATCAGTGTTTGTCAAATGTGGAAATGACGATATTCTAAAATTTCTTGTTTTTTTCCACAAACCTAAATAATTCAGTTTTAATGATTTATTTGTTATGTGGAGCAAAGAAACAAAGCACATATCCACATTTAAGAAGCTAAAACAATCAGAAATCTTGTTTTAATAATGAAAAAAGCTTCAAACTGATTCATCGATTATCAAAATAGTTGACGATTAATTTAGCAATCGATTGTTTCAGCTCTATATTAACTATTCAGATATCTTCTAAAATTCCTCTATATCTCTACCTTTATTCTGCTAACTTAGCCACTCTGAAAAAGTACACCACAAATCCGTTTGTTAAAAATACACTGATAATATGGCACGAGGTCTTAAGCCATCTTGGGGAAACCGTTCCACTATCCCAATTCTCACCTATTTGGGGGAACAGGAACTTCACACCAGGTACTAACGACCTTGGTTTTAAGCTATGGGCAGACAGAGGTATCAGTAAGATTTCAGATCTGTTTGAGAATGAGACATTTTAAGTTTTGTTGAGATCAAGGAGAAGTTTAACATTGAGCCTTTCAATGGTTTCAACGTTTTTTCAAATATCTTCAGCTAAGAAGCTTCATAACAAAGACACAGAATTTTCCCTCACAAAACTCTTTGGAAA
The DNA here is from genome assembly GCF_963457635.1 of Microchirus variegatus. NCBI lineage: Eukaryota > Metazoa > Chordata > Actinopteri > Pleuronectiformes > Soleidae > Microchirus > Microchirus variegatus. Next base: position 22,288,100 of record NC_139808.1, read on the forward strand.
GGATAGTTCAGACTCATAATAGATCAGCTGGATTAATCTCCAAGTTTTATCAGATTATCATAGATGCAGTAAAAGAACATATCAGGATGTATTATTTATACATATCATGACAATTATGAGCCATGCTTGCCCAGTCCAGCCTGGTCAGTCTAAGAGGCTGGCCATCCAACCAGCTTGCCCAGCTAACCATCCGGGTTTTGCTGTCTGTCTGACACCAGCTTAGCCTGACTGGGTGACCAGCCATACCAGCTGGCCAGCGACTGACACACCAGCCTGGCCAGCTTGTCAAGCTTGGTTAACCAACTAAACCAGCCTAAGACCAGCTAAGACCAGCTAAAACCAGCTAAAACCATCAACCATCCTAAGCTGGTCTAAGCTGTTTTTTTCAGCAGGGTAGGGACGCTGTCTTTTAAAGAGCCCATATTATACCCTATATTACCCCAAGTTAAACTAGTTCCTGATGCCCTAATAAACATGTCTGTGTCATGCTTTAGTCAAAATATCATAAGGATGAAGCACAATAGCAGTTCAATAACCCTGCCAAAACAGCCCTTTTCAGAATGCTCGGTTTTGTGCCTCGTCATTTACATGTGAATGAGACCCATTGTAAACACACACCCACTGCTTCCAGGAGAGTGTCGATGCCCTCTTATGCCGGCATGCTCATGTTACCATGACAACAGTTGAACGTGAATCGTGGGAGGGAAATGGCTGGTGGAGGAAGACGAAACTACAGAAGAAGTTGTATGTAGACTGCAACAGGACGTGTCAGAATGGTTAGTTATGATCTCTATTTGAACTTTTCTTAAAAATGTTGTTTGTACGTCGGTTAAAAACGGTCTAAACGGACTAAATACTGCGATCGCTGGTCGCTGTTTGTGTAACTCACTGCTTATAAAACTCTAGATTTGTTTGAGTAACGAGCATGCTACTCCCGCGTTCTCCACACCAGCGGGAATGTAATAGCACCCTTTTTATTATTCTCAGCTCCTCCGTAATAACGTTACATCATTGTTATGTTCGACATCTAAATTACTATCCACAGCCATACTGTCGCCACTTATCACCTATTGTCATGCAACCCCCGCTCCATATACCCTGTTATAACTTTCTTAAATTCAGATGTATCAAAGTGTGCGTACGCATGGATCCAACACGTTTCCTTTGTACATCCCAAATCAACTAGGAATTGAGCGCACATGCAGAGGTGCCAAACGCCTCCCTGTCCACGCCCCATTTACATATGCAAATCAATTTAAATAGGCCCTGCGATTAACCTCTTTGATCAAATAACGCACTGAACAAAGAAAAGTAAAGGAATTTCACACAGTCTGAGCAAGAGATTCAAGAGTGAATGAAAAAAGTGAATGAAAACGCGCAGGGAGATTTTGTTTGACACCCTGTCAACAGGTATAAATATGACAAAAAAGACGTGAGTGGGAGTGTGTGTGAGTCTGTGGGATCAGAGTAGCGCACACCAAAAACACACCCACGCACGCACGCAGGCACACACACACAATACACTCACAATACACATCGCTCATGCGTAAAGATGGCAGGACATTAAACACTTTGACTCATGTTTAATTTTTTTTTTTTATTTCTCACAATTAAAGAATGCAGAAGTGCGCCGCGGCTGACATTTGCAACTTTACGCCCGCTTTTACTGACATGAATACTGAACACAGAGAGACAATCAGGGGCTTGTTAGAAAGCCCTGTAGCTCTAATTTCACCAGCAGAAAAAAGCAAAGTAAACCAAAAACATGATATGTGAATGCGCACATGCCCAAATGTGCATGGCGCTGGTTTTCATCATACGGGACAATTAAAATAATAAACTATTTACTCACCCAGAAGCCACCCATCGCGCACTGTTCCAGCCTCCAGCCTGTTCAATTTGCGCATCACATATGATTTGAACATTGATGGAATGAAAATGTTTCCTATAAACGTAAACACATTCTGTGACGGCGCTTTTATAGCGTTGTGTGTGCAGTCAATAGCTCCGATTACATTAGGGTAACCGGCTCTCGCTGAAAATTGCGCTTTAATGTTGGCCTGTTCAACAGCATTGTATGGGAGTGTGATGTACCTGGATGACATTCGGATGATTCCCTCCCACACAGCTGGCATGGCTCGGCTCAGGGTTGACTGGCACACTCCTGACCGCATCGGCTTATGAGCCAATTATCATTGTTTGCAAGTAAATCCTCGCGTTCCCTAAATACTCGCTCACGTCAGATTGTTCATAAATGTGTCTCTGATGTGCACATCACTCTGATGACTATGTGTTTTCACATTATTAACAGTTTCCCAGCATCACCACTAAGTGTCAACAAAGGAACAATTGCTGATTGTTGATTGATGGTGGAAGTCAACGAAGTTTCATCCATGAGGGCCATGTGAAGGCTCTGAAATTGCCAACGCTGGGAAAGGAGAGATTAAAGCTTCATACATTTGGATCCCAGACCCCAGTAATCGCAGAGCGCAATGTCATAAGGGTTGTTCTGGAAAATATCTGTAACAACAGACAGCTCATCGAGATCAATGCTGTTCAGACGCCACAAATATGCACTGCTGTCATAAAGGTCCCTGGAGAAAGCATACAATAAAAAATGGAGAAAAAGGGGCTGGCATTAGCAGATGTCTCAACAGGCAACGGAGAGAATCCAGAACTGTCGATATTGATTGGAGCTGACTACTATTGGAAGATAGTGACTGGTAAAATTGAGAGACTTTCAGAAGCACTGGTCGCTGTAGAAACTGTGCTTGGCTGGGCAGTACAAGGACCCGTCTCCATGTCCAGCATGAATGAAGCTGCCTGCATGCACATTGGCGTAAGTGAAAATACTGACATGCTGAGGAAACAGATACGTGCATTTTGGGAAATAGAATCACTGGGCATCACCAGTGGAAGTGAGGAGACTCCCTGCGACACAGAGGCCAAACTTTGATCAAGCTTTGATAGGTCAGTCAAATACACAGATGGAAGATGAAATGGTTTGAATCCCTAAAAAGGAGACTGAACTCAGATGTGACACTTTTCAAACAATATGAAGATATAATAAAGGACTCACCATGCTGTGATAAGAGAGGACAAAGCGACGACCAAGCTAAGAGTGGTGTTCCATGCCTCGTCACATGAAGATGGCTGCCCATCACTGAATAACTGTCTGCTGACTGGGCCAAATCTGAACCCTGACCTTCTAAACATCCTGATTAGATTCAGACAGCATGCGATAGCCTTCATGGCAGACATCGAAAAGGCTTTCCTGCAGATATCCCTGGCAGAAAGGGACAGAGATGTTGTAAGGTTCATATGGCTTACAGGACCACCCGATGCAGAGAGCACAAGGACACGCATAATGAGAATGACACGTGTAGTGTTCGGAGTGTCATCAAGTCCAGTCTTGCTTGCAGCCACGATCAGAAACCATCTGGAGAAGTATAAGATGACTCAACCACATGCTGTGAACGTTCTGAAGGACTCACTTTATGTGGATGACCTGATTGCCAGTGCAGGCAATGTGGAAGAGGCTTATGCACTGACAGCAGGTGCAAAAGAGATTCTGGCTGACGCCAGCATGAACATGTGTAAGTGGACCACAAACTCTCCCGAATTGAAAGCCAAATGGTCAAACAGTGACCTCGACTTTGCACAGGAGGTTGAAGTACACGGCTGTGTGCTCAAGGTGCTTGGTCTGATATGGAGACCAGACACTGACGATTTCGTCTTTGATCTTAAACACCTGATGGACATCCTAAAAGGAAAGGAAAACACAAAAAGAAGTGTTTTAAGATCCTCAGCAAGAATATTCGACCCCATAGGGTTCCTGACTCCATTTACCATAAGAGTAAAGTGTCTCTTCCAAGATATGTGGCGTAGGGGGATCAGCTGGGACGAGGAACTACCCACAGAACTCTCTGAATTATGGCAGCAGTGGTGTATGGAGCTGCCTCAGATCCACCAGATTGTCATTCCCAGGTGGTATGGCGCAGACAAGCGGTTGGGGGAGCAGAATCGAATTCTACACGTCTTTAATGACGCAAGTGAGAAAGCCTATGGAGCAATGGCATATCTGCAAGGACAGACTGTGGATGGAGAGACCGTGACCAGGCTTGTAGCATCCAAGTCGAGGGTGGCACCTATAAAGACCATTACTCTGCCACGCCTTGAGTTAATGGGCACTCTAGTTGGAGCGAAATTGGGAAACACTCTGCTAAACGCTCTTCACATGCAACCAGGCCAACTTCACATGTGGTCAGAATCTATGATCGCAATCCATTGGATTCGTGGCTCAGCCCAAAAATGGAAGCAATATGTTGCCATTTGAGTCATGGAAACACAGGCACTGACAGAACCGGAATCGTGGTCACACTGCTGTGGAAAAATGAACCCAGCTGACCTCACTACTAGAGGCCAACCAGCCTTAAAGCTGGTGGTCAGGACCTCCTTTCCTAAAATCAGGAGGATATCCCACAGAACAGTCAAGGCCAACTGATGAAGAGCTCTCAGGTGAAGTTGTAAAAACTGAGCTCAAGTCAAGCCATGTTGCGGTTCAGCTGAGCAACACTGACAGCATGGCAGGAGACTCATTGCAACTGGGGAATTACAGTAATTTACAAAATGTGCTTAGAGAGCAAGAAAGAGAAGAGGAGAATTGACAGCAGAGGAGCTGTCGGAGGCCGAAAGATATTGGATACGTAAGGTCCAAGCCGACAGTTTTGAACAAGAAATAACAGAGATGAAGGCTGGAGGAGATGTGCACAAGGGTTCAAAAATCAGGGAATTTAAACCATTTCTTGACGAACATGGACTAATCTGTGTGGGAGGAAGGTTGCAGCAGTCAGACCTGAGCTTCAGAGAGCAGCACCCATGGCTGTTATCCCCAAATCACAGATTTGCAGAAATGATCATCAAATACAGCCACGAAAAGGTCATGCTTCAGGTATGAGAGACACTCTTGTACAACTGAGGGAAAAGTATTGGATTCCCGGAGCCAGACAGTTGGTGAAGAAATGCATTGGAGCTTGCACCATTTGCAATAGATTCAGGGTTAAGGCTGCCCAACAGGTAACTGCACCCCTGCCTAGAGACAGGATCACAGAGTCACCCCCATTTGAAGTCACAGGAGTTGATTTTGCAGGCCCTTTATATGTGAAGGTGAGAAAGACTGTAGAGAAAGCCTATATCGCATTATTTACATGTGCTTTGACTCGTGCTGTGCATCTGGAGCTGGTGTCAAACCTGTCGACAGAAAACTTCCTCCTGGCTCTAAAAAGATTCATATTCTGACGAGGACTCTGCAAAATCATTTATTCGGACAATGCCCAGACTTTCAAACGGGCCCAGCAAGATCTGAAAGAGCTTTGGAAAGCAATGAAGGAGCCCGAACTTCTAGAATACTTCTCAGAAAAGGGCATTGTGTGGAAATTAATCGCAGAGCGAGCAGCCTGCTGGGGGGGATTTTGGGAAAGATTAGTTAGATCAGTCAAGGTCTGTCTAAAAAGAGTGATGGGAAGAGCTTCACTTGGTTTTGAGGAGTTGACATCTCTTTTGTCAGAAGTGGAGGCAACAATCAATTCACGACCGATCACCTTTGTGTATAATGATCTGAAGGAACCCCAGCCCCAGCCTCTTACACCAGCACATTTCCTGGCTGGGGGAAAATACTTTCCTCCTTGCCACCAAAGCCGTTTACTACTGCAGGTCAAACAACCAACGCAAACAGGGAGGAGCTGACCCGACGATGGAGGTACCGCCAACGACTCGTCACCGAGTTTTGGAATCGGTGGAGAAAGGAATATTTGTTGGACTTGAAGTCGGCTCACACCCGTGAGACACCGTGTCCTACCCCACTGAAGGAGGGAGACCTGGTTCTCATTGGAGAGGATAAGATGCCACGGTTGACGTGGAGAACTGGACTGATCACAGAACTGTTCCAAGGAAGAGATGGACTAGTGAGGTCCTGTGCTGTGCGCACGCCAAATGGGACAATATTAAGAAGACCAGTTCAGCTTCTGTATCCCTTTGAAGTTTGCACATGAACAGTCTTCTTAGGGGGGGGTGATGTTATGACTTTCTTACTTATTGATTTGGGTTGTTATTGTTTGAGTAATGCTTTGAGTAATGACTGGGAGAGGAGGTGGTTGTGTTCTGTGGTGGTTTTTCTGCTGTTTGGTTCGTGCCTGCAGTGTACACTTGCAGCCACTGTGTGGCATCGTTGGCATGTGCAACGTTGTCTTTTACAGGTGTCCCTTTTTTTACCTCTGAGGAAGAACAGCGCCCCGGAAGCAGTGTTGTGCTATGTTTTCAGCGTCTCCGTTAGCATACTTTGTTAGCCGGCGAAACCCACACGCCAAAAGAGTTTGTAACAAGTTTGAGAAAGTCCTGCACCTTCTGCAAATAAAGGGGAAGGACTGAACGATCGTCTCCGTACGCCTTATTTACGTAGACGCAGTTAATTCATATCATACCCCATAGTAATGTCCGTTTACCCGTTGTTACTGCGTTTCACCGTAATGCATAGAGTGACCACGATTTTGGCTTCTCGCGATCATAAAAACATTAGAATTGAAGAAAAACAATTAATGCGCCGCGTAGCGCGGCGTGTATGTAAATTCCTATGCAAGAAAAACACCTTGAATGCACCTGTGTTATTGCAGCTGCAAGTGACGTGTGTGGATCAATAATGAGGAGAGAACGTGGAAAACGACAGAAAGGTAGCCTTTGGTTGAGAAGAAATGTAGGACAACATCTGCTAACCGGAAACACATTGACAGATGTCGAGCAAAAGGAAATTGTTTGCTAAGTCTCTCGCGCTGTCTGTCTGCTCCTGAAGGCAACACGACAACTTATTCGCTCCGCTCGTCAGCCATCACAACACGGTCCTCACATCAGACTCTTTACAATGCTGCCCCATATCATCAGGAGGGGACCGTACCTATGTTCCCCGGGTCCTATGTTCCCTGGGTCCTATGTTCCCCGGGTCCTAGGTTCCCCGCTTTGTATGTGACCGGGGAACATTGGACCCTTTCTCTAAACCTAACCCTAACCCTACCCTTTTTCAAAAAAAGGGTCCCATGTTCCCCTGTCCCCACTTTGTATGTGACAGGGGAACATGGGACCCTTTTTTGGGAAAAACGGGGAACATAGGTACTACCCCCATCAGGAGATTACGGCGGCTGTGACATTTATGGTAGTGAAGGACATGTAAGCGTCAGTACCGTAAGCAACCCAGGATTCAACACACTTGTTCAGACTTTGGACAAGCGTCACGTGTTTCCGTCACGTAAACGTTTCAGAAGAGTTGCAGCCCTGTATGATAAATGTTGTGCTGAGGGAGTATAGCACTGTTTTGTTCTTTGAAAAGTATCCTTTTCTTCTGCATCGCATCACATCGTATCGTATCACACTGCATCACATTGTGTTAAAATTAAATCGCATTGTATCGCACTGTATCGTAATACGTGGGAGTATCGTATCGCTGGTAAATTTCATGAATCGTTAATGTATCGAATCGTTGGCAGTGTATCGAGATGGGTATCGTATTGCTTCGATGATGAAGATTCCCAACCCTAATACACACGTCACTCGCTAGCTGCATCTGCACGTAACACTGGTGCGTTCAAGGTGTTTTTCTAGCATAGGAATTTACATTCACGACCAGCTACATCATTAAGTCTCTGCTCGTGCCAGCAGCAAAGCATACAATACTTGATAAGCATGCAGACGTAAAGCCAATTTCCCCGACCACAAAAACACACCACAGTATATTCCACCGAGTCAACCTACTGCACTGACACGGTGAAGACTTTCCGTGAGTCTCTAAAAACAACAAAGACGTCACGTCTCTTGGGCTTCTGCAGCAAACCACATTTAGACTTTTTTGATACTGCTCCCCGTTTCAGGTTCAGTCTTCTGGTGAGTCCAGATTTGTACTGACCGAGGTTCACAAAACACTCTGATGCAGTGGTGGTGCGAACACATGGACGCTGACGAATGATGACTTTATCCGGCACATTTTTTTCATACATAAAATATATCCACTGGACACACAAATCCACTGAGGCTGGAAGTTTGTGTAGAACACTGTGCTCTGCTGTGCAGCCATGAACAGCACACTTGCACAGCACACCGCGTTGACATGATTCCGCTTTTCTTCCCTCGCCTGCACTCTCGTATTTCATAGGGACAAGGAGGAGCTAAGGTGGAGCTCTCGAAGTACACTTCCTGGTGGTCGTCACAGGGGCCGAGGTTTAAACATTGCATGTTTTATCTCCTATACTTACACTAAGGGGGACTACTAAAACATGACTGAGTCTTAGTTTTTCACACTTTGGGGAATGGTATGGCCTCCAGAGTCCCAAATATAAGTATTAAAATGATTAAAAAGTTGATTTTATTTATTTTCATAATATGGGCCCTTTAATTTTTTACGGATGTTGAAAATACGGCGGTTAGGACCGTGATTATTAGTTAAAGTATTAATTATATACTAATTAATATACAAATTATTATTAGGAATAATATCTACGTGTTGAAGTAGTTTTTAACTCACAATTCTTTCACTCAATATGTTTAAATTGTGGCGAGCTCAAGTGGAAGAAAGTCTCGAGAGACATATCGTTAGTTCAACACGGCTCTCACGCTATGTTCTCAGCAGCGAGTAAGTCCGTAACTTTATTAACATCTAGAGACACGAACATTTGATGGACATCATCCCCCGTCCCATCACACTGAGTCATGGTGCCACACCACAAAATTACTGTCTCCACCAATTCAACATCAAACATCCCGAGAACACAGCAGGGCATAACAACAACACTCAGAACATGCAGACCAAACATCAAACTGCAACACATCACAACAATAACACTTCTGTCAACACATAAGAACCCACTCCCATGAGTCTCTGCGCCATCAGCGCTCACTGTCCGCAACCGGTACTGCTCTCGTCACTACAATATTCAACACTAATTCACGTGTTCATCACATTTAACAGTGACTTCATGAACCGATAGTGACGATAAGACAAACAGCCTCCCCGGGAATCAGTGGTGAAGTGACCGCAGGTCTCAGTGCTCACACGGTCACAGCTACACCACAGTCATCAGTGTCTCGATGTCCGGGACTGAACACAGTGATAAAGTGCATCATGTCAGTCTCCTCTCCTCAATGAATCCACACAGCAGCTCGTTAATACATCAATAATACGTTTGAAAATAAATGTTAATGAGCGACGAATAAACAACTAAAACCTGCTTTGTTATAATATTTAAAAAAATGTAAACGAAACCCCCTCATTGTCTTCATTTACTCACATTTCTCAACAAGTTTTCATGTCACTTCATGTAACTTTATGAGAAATGACTGATTCCCGGGGTGGCTGTTTGTCTTATCGTGGGGGATGATGTCCATCAAATGTTCGTGTCTCTAGATGTTAATGAAGTTACGGACTTACTCGCTGCTAAGAAGCTAGTGCGAGAGCCGTGTTGAACTAACGATATGTCTCTCGAGACTTTCTTCCGCTTGAGCTCGCCACAATTTAAACATATTGAGTGAAAGAATCAGGAGTTATTAAACTATTTCAACACGTTGATAATATTCCTAAAAATAATTAGTATATAATTAATAATTTAAATAATAATCAAGGTCCTTACCCGCCGCATTGTCAACATCCGTAAAAAAAAAATAAAAAAATTGTCAACATCCGTTACCGTTCACTTCCATTGTAGGTCACTTCCGTTGTGGCTTTTGCATTTGTGTTGTGGCTTTTGCATTTGTGTTGTGGCTTTTGCATTTGTGTTGTAGCTTTTGTATTTGTGTTGTGGCATTTGCATTTGTGTTGTGGCTCTTGTATTTGTGTTGTGGCTTTTGCATTTGTGTTGTAGCTTTTGTATTTGTGTTGTGACTTTTGCATTTGTGTTGTGGCTTTTGTATTTGTGTTGTGGCTTTTGCATTTGTGTTGTGGCTTTTGTATTTGTGTTGTGGCTTTTGTATTTGTGTTGTGGCGTTTGTATTTGGCCTGACACCTCTGGGCCACCGTACTTCTCTCTTAAGTATATAGTATATTTTGTTTTCTTGTAACAACAAAAACAGATGATGGAAATACAGTGGTATGCGTGGTATGGTAGTGGCACCCCTGTAAATGTTCATGATTTTCCTTATAAATCATTGGTTGTTTGGACAAGAAATTTCAGTTAAATATATCATATAGGAGACAAACACTGTGATATTGAGAAGTGAAATAAAGTTTATATGATTTACAGAACGTCTGCAATATCAGCAGATTCTGGAGAACAATGTCCAGGAATCAGTGACAAAGTTGAAGTTGTGCCAGGGCAAACCATCAAACCTGACTAAACTGGAGATGTTTTGTAAAAAAGAATGGTCCAAAATGCCTTCCTCCAGAATCCAGACTCTAGTTAGAAGCTGTAGGAAGCGTTTAGAGGCTGTTATTTCTGCAAATGAAGGATGCACAATTTTTTTTTTTTTTAACTTATGCACATGCCTAATTTTGTTTGAATAATTCTTGCACACTTTCTGTAAATCATATAAACTTTACACGTCTCATTTATCACTGTGTTTGTCTCCTATATGATATATTTAACTGAAATGTCTTTTTCAAACAACCAATGATTTATAAAGGAAAATCATGATTTTTTTTTCAGGTTATTTCATTTCAAATCTTAAGAGGATATTATGTCCAGTTTTTTCATGTATTGTATATTGTTCTGTGTAGCAGTGTAGCTCACAACAATAGTACCTGTGCTCATACAGAGCAGGGTGTGGTTTCACTGACAGCTTAGACCAGGAGGGGGTTGTGCTATGTAAATGTGATGATTCTGTCTCTTGGCTCCCAGAAGATGTACATTTTTGAGGCTAAAATTCTCCCTAGGGCAGTTTGAGGAGTGCCTACATTCAAATGGCAATATCTTCTTCAAAAAGTATCAGATGTACATGTGTTTGACATTGTTGGAAAGCTTAGAAATCACACTTTCAGAATCTGTAAATTCCTCCAAATGTCCCTAAGTAGACTTGTGACCGGTTTTGCCATGGCTGGACACATGTTTAAGCTAATACAATATCTGTTTCAGTTTTAACGTGATGAATATCCCTCACTGCGACAGACTGGCAAAAAAAACCCCGGATGAATGAGAAAATATTTTTTTTATTGCGAGATTGACACAAAAACTTCTATAGGCCTCAGAACTCAAACCAAGAACACTATTCGCAGATATATTAAATTAAATTAAATTAAATTAAATTAAATTAAACAAATGTATGTTAGCTTTTCTCCACAAATGTTTCTGTACCTGTGCTACTGTGTTACTACAAAAAAATATAGATTACTTTTGTAACAGGCAGTTTTTATCACTTGGTGCTTCGACCCATGATGGCTTTCTTTGTGTTTCTCTCTGGTCTCAACAGGATTATATAACATTTAGGTCCAAACAGCGCCATCAAGAGGCCAAAACTGGAGGCCAGGATGGCAAAAACCTCCACTGCATCTGCATATTTGCCTGGTGAGCTGATGTAAGCAGGGACAAAGGCCACCCACACTGCACAGAAGATCAACATGCTGAAAGTGATGAGTTTGGCCTCGTTGAAACTGTCTGGAAGATTCCTTGCTAGAAAAGCTAACAAACAACTGAGGACAGCCAGTAAACCAATATAACCAAGTAAAACTGCAAAACCAACTGTGGACCCAACTGCACACTCATAAACTATCTTGTCACTGTGATACTGGGTGTTTTTATGAGGCACTGGTGAAGCAGAGACAAGCCAGACAGTGCAGATTGCTGCTTGAACAGAAGTCAGAACCAGAACTGTCCCTCTCTGCTGCACAGCACCAAACCACTTCAGACTGGACTCACCTCCTGGTTTGGAGGCCCTGAACACAGCCATAACCACCATGGTTTTCACCAGGATACATGAGACACAAAGCACAAAGCTGATGCCAAATGCTGCATGTCTTAGTTGGCAAGTCCATAATCTGGGTCGTCCAATGAAGAGCAACGAGCAGAGGAAACAGAACTTTTGTGACACCAAGAGAAGAAAACTGAGTTCTGAATTGTTGGCACGAACTATAGGTGTGCTGTGATAATGGATGAAGATGCCCAGGACAACAGCACAGATACATGTGCCCAACAGTGAGGTGGTTGTCAAGCAGACACCCAGAGGCTCATGGTAGGAGAGGAACTCTGTTTTCTTAGGAACACAGTGGTCACGCTGGGGGCTGGACCAGAAATCTTCTGGACAACTGGTGCACTCCATGGAGTCTGAGAAAAGAGGGTCATGAGAGAATGTTTATACAACATCTCTGAACTGTGGTGTTTAAAAGTTTACACTCACCAGTTGTATTGCTGATCTTTCCCTCAGAACAAGGAACACAGTCAAAACAACATTTAGGTTCCCCCTTCTTTCTGACCATGCGGGTACCTGGAGGACAACTGTCACTGCACACTGACCGAGGAGGCTGTGTGGGGAAACATCAGTGTCTGTTAGACTCATCTATAATGATTAAGGGAAAGAGATGGTCGTCTGAAAAAGTAAGTAAATAACCTGTTTGGATTCAAAGTTCCAGAAGATTTTGTCTTCATCCAGTGTAAGTTCTTCACCTTTGAAGGCTGACCTCTTAACCTCACCCACTCTCTGAACTTTAGTTCTTCCGTCCGGGAGCCAAACCCAGTTCATGATGTCATATATTGGTAAGGCATCACCATTCTCATCAAATGACACTTGATCACCAAATGTTGTGGTGAAGTTGACTTTTTCCAAGTAATACACAAGCTTTGGAAATGTATAAATAAAGTAACATTTATTAGAATAAAACACATAGAAGAAAAAACATCAAAAAGTCATTAAAATATATTTTAAAAAAACTCCAAATTCCAGTTGACACTACATAATGTAAGAAATGTTTGTGTACAATTGGGATTCCCCAATGGGTGGGATGATTCTATTCTGTTATTGTCATTGCTCATTCACTGTGCCAAAAAATTGGATGTGAACATTTGAGACAAAAATACATTTTTGTGCATTGACCAGCGTACGACTCTAAACTCCATGCTGACATTTTGCAAATGGATGTTCACTGATGTCACCTGCAACTAGGCTCAGATTGAACGATATAACTGTCTGTAACATTGGTGTCTACTAGGGTTGTCACAAATAAAGATTCAAATTGGTCATCAGTTCGAAATGTATGTGACATAAACATTAATGTAATTATACTGTAGCAATATAACTGGTTGATGAAGCTGTGTTTACTCACAGTCAGTCAGTCAGTAAACTTTCCTGCTTTTACTCCCAGACTATGGTTCGAAAGCACAGGGAGGTTGTCTCTCTAGGGTGAACGATACAGCTAACACCCTAGCATTTTATGCAGGAGTCGGGGCATTTGTCCATTATTCAAAATTAAATTATTCTACGCCCAAACTCTAGGTGCAGCATTCGTCAACTGTATGCTGTTATTGATGTATAATTTTACAACCTTGAGTGTCATGAAAGGCACCTTTAAATAAAACGTATTATAATTATTGCCATAACCGTTATTTTATGGTGTGAGTTCTGTTGTTTAGTTGTCTGTTGTTGTGTTTTTTGCCCAGCTAGATGTTTTTATTAAAAACTAAAACATGTTGGCTCCTCACCCTTTCTCTTAAGTCCAAGCCCAGCCACCTTTACAGAGAAAACTCCATCTAGTCAGGAACTCATTCATTCTATTGCTACCCACAGCTTGTGACCAAAATTATGGGCTGTAATTTAGATTGACCATTGCCCACTGCTCCATTGACTCCCAGAGAAGCTGAGTCTCCGTGGAAGTGAGGTTTTCGTCACATTTGTCCAATCACTGTCAAACTCACTCAACGTGGTGCACACAATGCCAGGTTTAGTCATCAGACAATAAAAAAATAATTTGTGAGGGTTAGGGTTAGCCATGGAAAAAACAGGACCAAGTAGATTGAGAGACATTTTGAGTTATTGCTATTATAGATTCTGTCAAAGTGTGATTTCTGTCAAAGTGTTTGTGTATAAACTGTGGAGAAAGTATGCAAAGATGAAGTCAAAATCAAAATGCTAACGCATTGGCATAAAGTCCACTAGCTTAAATGCTAATGCATTAGCATAAAGTCCGCTAGCATAGCAGAAGTGAGATTGGCTTCGGCGTGACCAGAAGCCTCTGTCTTTGTTAAGAAGTGCATCCACAATTTAGTTCTTCTGCAATGTCCATCTTAATTCAACGGTGAACACACACAGCTTCTGAAGTAGCAGTAACAGTGAGGAGCCTCCGCAGCAGTGATTGCATATTAAGTAGCCATGTGTTTTCTCTGTGACGAGCAGCTGATTGGACGAAAAAACGACAAAAGCACTGGAATATGATATCACCACACCCTAGCTAGGAATCGATGCACAGCGATCTAAAAAACCTAATTCAAATACAATGTTTATGGTTTTAAGACCCACAGTCCCACAGAGCAAAAATCCCTTATTTTGAATTAAAAAAATAAAACAATTTCATTGTTTACTCAAACCAACTTTTTGCTACTTTTGCCATGGCGGTTCACATATGTGAGTGTGAGTAAAGCCTTGTTTATACTTGCACGTGGCGTGGGGCTCCGCAGACGGCACACGACCATACAAGTATGTACTGAGGTGTTTATGCTCAGTTCGTTCAGCACGTTGTTCGTTGCAGTATTCGCCGCAGCGGTAGGGGGTGTACAACATAAATATTCAACTTGTGCTGCCGGATAAATATCCGCTGCCTAACAACTTTCCGCATATCGCTTACATTGGTCTCAAAAGGACTGTCCGTCTCTCTGTGTTTCACGTATTAGGGCAAACAACCCATAATCCACCAGAATCACTGGGACGTCTTTTGCCCTTCACAAAGCGATCCCTCTTTTTTTTTTAACGTCCTACGGCAAAAGTCATCATCTTTTGTAACATGGTAACAATCTCCTTCATGAATATAAGGTCACGTGATTGTCTCAGTGCTCTCAGACAGACAAGTCATACAAATGCGTGTACAATCGGACCTGTTTGGCCAGCCTTCCATTGAAAATGAAGAGTTGGAGCACACCGCAGCCGACAAAGTTAGAAAAATACAGAGGTGTGCGCCCTCGCGCCACGTCACTTTTGAAGCTCACGCACCCAGTGCGACACAGGATATGACATCATTTTTGGCGCGCGCCCGGCACACTACGGCGACTATAATCAACACTAGCTTAATGATGGCAACATGTTTTCTTTTGGGGGGGGGGGGGCTGGTACCAATCCAAGTTAGCATAGGGCGAGAAGCGGGGTCAAACCCTGGCCAGTTCGCCATGTCCATTGCAGGGACACATACAGACAACCATTCACTCTTACTTCTACTTCTTATTATCTCAAAATAACCTTTTGGAAGTGGCAGTGGTTTGGGCAATCAGTTGTAGGAGACAGACAGGGCAGAGCTGGCTCAGTAGGAGCAGCACCAGGTGAGGAGATTAGCTCAGCTGGAGTGAATGGACTACCCAACCTCTCTTACCCTGGATTTCCACCGGGCGCATTACAGCAGCGGAACGTCATCGGCGCTGTCACCGTTGCTGATCGCTTCAATGTGAACATTTCCACCTGGTGCGCTGTGGCACGTCTCAGTAGCATCCCAGATCGTACCAGACAGCAAGTCCGACACAGAATCAAAGTAAAACACTTCCGCCCCCCTTTCAAAATAAAACTCAATATGCAGGTCATATAGCCTATCACAACTTCACATCAACATTATGTCGTAACCGGTGCTACCAGGTCAACAGTCAATTGATCCGAGCGCCTCGAAGTGTCATAACTTACGACGAGAGACTGATTGTTTAAGTGGAGAAATAAAAATCATTTATGACACCAGATCAACAGTTTTTCCACGATGGAGAATGAAAGAAGCTGTGTTGTTGTTTCCTTTATACACACAGTCTCTAGTGGGATATCACGAACTCGCGTCCTTTCAGGATTATCACGTGGCTCCCAAGGCACTGCTGCGCTGCTGTAACGCCCCCCGGTACGGATTGACGCTGGGCAGAGGACGGAGCAAAACCGTGCCGCTGACGTGCCACTGCTGTAACTCGCCCGGTGGAAATCCAGGGTAAGTCTCTGCAGTAGTGGTTCGGCCTTAAGTGCTGAATTTTACATTTAAGATTGTTTCATATGGTTTAACTGTCTGTTGTTTCTGGAGAGAAGAAACCCTCCGGTACTAATGTCATTGATTAGGTTACATTTAGAGTTGAGTGTAAACTGATATCTCACCTGCCATGGCTCCAGTCTTTGTAAATGAGCACAGGTGTTATTGCTGAAAGGTCCTCTCCCTGGCTCACACTGCAGCATGTCATCAAGAGCATACGCCAGAGCGTACACAGCCTTATACACATTATACTGTAGCCTGAGGTTTGAAACATCGAAGAAATCAGTCTCCACGTTCTCTAGAACTTCCTGTCCAGTGCAAAATTCTCCTCCAGCTTCCACCCAACCTGCTGGAGGTGGTGCAAATGTACACTGAAATGTGTGTTCCCAAAACTGATTCACCTGAAAAAGTTAAAAAAAAAAAAAAAAAGATAATGACACTGATGATAATGATTTTATTTTGCAAATATCATACCAGATTGAAGATTCTCACCATGCTATTTCCATGGGTGGTGGTGTAGTTTAGGTCAGGACGAACTTTTAACAGGAAGTCTCTGAGTCCCGGTATTTCTCCTCGACGGATGGCGATGCCCAGTGTTCCACCCAGGTACGGCATTAATAGAGGAGTCTGGAGTGAAGTGCCTGATGTCCAGGCTTCACTGGCCATCCACTGCAGGCCTGTCACATTCTGCCTCACCACCTGTACATTGGATTATAACAGGTTATTATAAACAACAATTTGTACCAGTACAAGTATTATCTAGGTCATACACAAGCATGCACATAATAAGAGAAAAGTGGGTGACCTGTGTACCAGAAGTTGGTCAGTGTTATCAGACATCATATCCTACTCTAAATGGCTGAATGTAGTGAATTACTATTGCTTATTGCTTGAGTCATGCTTGGTGTCTACAGAGTAGCAGACACCATCTTTTGTCTGCAGCCAAACTACTCAATCCAGCCAGACATGGTGGGTAATATTGAGATTTTACCAAGTAAGATGTGGTAAATATTTTAAATATTTTATGCTTTGTTCTACATGATGATGACTCTGAGTGCTTAACACCAGGAGATGTCAAACCCTGGGCCAGGACCTGTTCCCCAAACTTACCCACCTTCCTATAAACAATCCAGAAAAAGGAAGCAAAAGCTGCAACTCTGCATGTTTGACAAAGAAAGCACAACATTTTCTCCAAGTGTGTGACAGAAACACAAGCAGTGTGATGTACAAGTGTAATTTGTTCTAAAATATACCTGGTAGAGCAAGTGAGAGGTGAAACAACACCACTTACATCTATTTCACACAAACCATGTGGTTTTGCAAAATAGGAGAGGAAACAGTTATGTTGAATGATGTATCGCCACCTACCTCTTCCATGAGGTTAAACATGATGCTCTCATGTGCAAACACAATCACCACTCGAGCTGTAGATTTCTTCACAACATCCACTACCCTCCTCACTTTAGCTGGGTCGTAACCCCAGGGCAAACTCTCTGTGTAAGCCAGACAACCTCCACCAGCTGGACCCAGATCAGAGTGAAAGGATCGGGCAGCGTGGACTCCATAATCACCTTCACTGAAGATCAGACCTGCCCAAGTCCAACCAAAATGTTTTAGAATCTGAATCATAGCATTCACCTATGTGGACACAGAGCAGAGGGATTAGTGCACAGGCTGGAATCATCTTTACTAGAAATCCTGCTCAACAGGTTCATCAAAGACTCATAATTACTGTATTTATGTGTTGTATATCTGACACCACACAACTCTGTCAATGAGACATATAACATGACTGGTTTTCACCTGAAAAGCATCACTCGGAATCGTCCTAAAGAAAGATGGAAACTTTTGTCGATCACTGAGGCAGGAACATGTGGCAAAATAACTCACCTTTAAAGAAAACCCAAAAAAGACAACATATTCAAAAAGAAAACTATGTGTTTGCCGATGTATTTGATTTGAATTTTATTCACAATAAAGATGAAGTTGAAAGACTTACCAGAGGCACTCTGTACAAACCTAAGACTGTGGATATGGCAACTGTACGAGTCGAGGAAGAATCTCCCACAATCCCTAGGACTGGAGGAGTTCCTACACAGTTCTCCTCTAATATAACTTGCTCTTCTTGACCACTGACTAAGGTCAGTGCTGCACGAAATCCAATTCCTAGTTGGACGCAGTTATCATACAGACTGTATCCCAGAGTCACATTAGGCAGCAGGTTTGACTTTCTGTTGATCTCATCAATAGCAAAGGCCATGGTCTGAGCCTGTCTGAATCCCATAATATCAAAACTGACACAAAGATACAAGTAATACAAGTTTTTACCACGTAAATACATCATACAATCACTGTACAAAGCTACAAGTTTAACAACTTTAAAAATAGCAAATAATAAAGTTAGTATCAACACCACAAAACAACTTACTTTCATACTAATCGGTTTAATTATCGTCATTTTTCATGTTCTGTTTCCCTCACAGACTCACCTGTAGCAGGTAGGCTGTTGTGGCTCTGAGGTAAAAGACAGGTCAAGATAAGCTGGAAAGAAGTGAAGTTTGAAAATTCCACCAAGAATCACATCTCCAGGTTTGTTCATCCCATTTAGATAAAACTGTCTCTGTAACTGACAAGAGGAGGAATAAATAGAGGAGAAGCAGGAGAGCAACATTAACAAGAGGAGACTGGTGTCTAAAAATGTCCTCATGACTTTGCTCTGGTTCGTCTCTGTCTAAGTGCAGGCTCATCACAATATCACCACATTTTATGTATTTGCAGTGTTGTTTATTTTTTAACACCCCACCCATCAGTGCAGAGGAAGAAGCTGTAGGGGCAGGGCCTGAAACATGGTTGAAACATGGTATTAATTTATTTATTGAAACACACAGTATGTCGTTTTTTGCCAATAGGCGTCACTCAATCAAAACAATAACATAGTTTGGGCTGGACTGACGATGCTGCTGCTCTTTGCAGGGAGGGTCAGAGCAGACTCTACCTGTTTTTCAGATAAAAGGAAAGCAGGATTTATTTTGGTTAAAAAAAGCCTGCTTTTCATGTTGCTTGGGGCTGAGATCATGAATAAAAATGAGAATTTATCATTGAACCTGATGCTTAAATACTCAAATTAAGTATCCATATCCAGTTTCCAGGAGTCCCCTCTCATGGAGGTGGGGCAAGTTGTTCGGGTTGCCAGAACGCCAGCCCCCTCCCCAGGTTCGGAAGGGACGTACCGGATACCAGTATGTATACGTAAAACATAGAGGAAAGGCAGGAGTTAGTACTCACGAACCCTCTAATTCTGGGCACAAATTGGCCAGTGTGTGCGAGCTTAGCCTGGGAAATGATGAGGGTGCGGGAAATTTGAGACGGGGGATGCTGTGGGCGTAGGGCCGGAGGAGCTGGCATGGCCGGCTCTGCGGGCCCCGCATTTAGCCCCCATGGAAGATTTTCCAATTGAGCAGTCTCGGGATGAGACCCTCCGTAATGCCTTTGACCAAGTGATGAAAATTAATGGTTGCCAGGTTCACCCTAACACAGCATTCACTCACCCCTACTTTGTTGTTGTTAAAGACAGATTATACAGAGCGAGTCGTGATGCTCTAACGGGAAGAGCTCTCCCAGTTATTAGTCCCAAAAGGCCTTTAAGAAACAATTTTCCAGGCGGATCATCATAACCCCAAGCCGGGTCACCTAGGATATGATAAAACACTGAACCGAATCATGGCCCGATTTTACTGGCTGGGCATTCGGGTGGGAATGCCCATTACCACTAATCGAGGTCCCTATTGATAGAATTGCCATTGACCTCATCGGGCCATTAGACTGTAGCGCACGGGGATATCACTTTGTGTTAGTCCTAGTGGACTATGCAACCTGCTATCCAGAGGCAGTGCCCCTGTGCAGCATCTCGGCGAAGAGTGTTGCACAGGAACTATTTCAGGTCATCTCCAGAGGGGATCCCGAAAGAGATCCTGACTGACCAGGGCATATCTTTTACTGTATGTCACGTACACTACTCGAGCTATACGGGTTACTGGGCATCCGCTCAATCCGGACTAGTGTGTACCATCCCCAGACCGATGGCCTGGTGGAGTTTAACAAGATGCTAAAGAACATGATTCGTAAGTTTGTGCACAAGGATAGCTGTAATTGGGATAAATGGTTGGACCCTCTGTTGTTTGCAGTGCAGGAGGTTCCCCAGGCCTCCACAGGATTTTTCTCCCTTTGAACTCCTGTTCGGGTGTCTTGGACCTGGTTAAGAAAAACTGGGAGACTGGTCCAAGCTCCAGCAAAAACAAGGTACAACTGGTCCTGGACCTGCGAGCAAAAGACAAGCTCAGGTGGCAAAGAAAGAAAACATGAATTACCTCTAAAGATAAGGATATGAAAAAGTAAAATAATATCACACTATCATATCTCCTCTGAGCAGCAAGTAGAATTGTAGGAAAACAAACCACACATTTAACAAGGCAGTGGACTGTGTGATATTTAATTTGATGTTATTCTTATTTTTCAACCAAAGGGAATATTAATACTATGTCAGGCCTCATTTAATTAAAAAGCTGTTTGTTCAATTGTCTTTGTCACTGGAGGGATTTGACTTCTGGGACCTGCTTTAATTTTAATTTGAAAGAATGATATGAAGAACAATGATTAACACCTCAGGCTTTTCTAGCTTCATAATAACAAGAACTAAACAAGTCACTGTGTCTCTGAGTCAACTCAACTGTTTGACTGTAGAAATATGGAATCAGGATTTCATCACATCTGTTTGTGACATGTTGATGTGATGAGAATACTTTACCTTTACTTAACTTTAGTTCTGCTTATTAAAAGTCACCATTAGTTAATAAACTAAATTAAAAAATATATAGTATTATTATTATTATTATTATTATTATTATTATTATTAATAATAATAATAATAATAATAATAACAACAATAGTAATAATAATATATCTATAAAGCAAGTTATGTCTGTCTGACTGTGACAGGTATATCTCGCTGACCGTTAGTCAGATTGCCCTAAGACTTTGGATATGGGTTGAGCATGGCCCGATGGTGTATATCCTTGATTTTCATTTCATTTTTTGGAGGAATTTTAATTTTCACTGATTATCACGCTGCACCAGGCAGACAGCGGCTCATCAGCAGCAGCTGTGCTGTGTGGAGCGGGGAGGTGGGAGTGAAGAGGCTGTTCTCATGGTGGGTGAGACATTTATACACGGTTCACCACAGGACTGAAACATGGCGAACCTGTTTCCAACAGTAAGCTAGCGAGGCTACGATTAGCATAAGCGTCGGGCTAACATAATACAAACACTGTGCATGGCTGACAGTCACAACATCTAGCTACATTAATGCTAATCAAAAAATGAAAACAATACAAGTTGTGCCTCATTAGGTTGCACAGTGTTTATTATGTTAGCCTTTACGTTCCTTATCATGCATTACCATAACTGAAAAATCTTCTTCATCTCTCTCTATAGGAATACATACTTCATACGGGCACTGCACTAGTAATAATAATAATAATAACAATAATAATAAACTTGACTTTAGCCCTCAGGAATCCCTTAAAAAAAGTCCCTAAAGTGTTCTTCGTGGCAGAAAACAGCCCCTTCCCAAAAGCTGCTATAAAACATTGTCTATTATCAACACAATATCACCACATTTTATGTATTTGCAGTGTTGTTTATTTTTTAACACCCCACCCATCAGTGCAGAGGAAGAAGCTGTAGGGACCGGGCCTGAAACATGGTTCTGACTGAGTTATTAATTTATTTATTGAAACACAGTATGTCGTTTTTGCCAATACACGTCACTCAATCAAAACAATAACATAGTTTGGGCTGGACTGACGATGCTGCTGCTCTTTACAGGGAGGGTCAGAGCAGACTCTACCTGTTTTTCAGATAAAAGGAAAGCAGGATTTATTTTGGTTAAAAAAAAGCCTGCTTTTCATGTTGCTTGGGGCTAAGATCATGAATAAAAATGAGAATTTATCATTGAACCTGATGATTAAATACTCAAATTAAGTATCCATATCCAGTTTCCAGGAGTCCCCTCTCATGGAGGTGGGGCAAGTTGTTCGGGTTGCCAGAACGCCAGCCCCCTCCCCAGGTTCGGAAGGGACGTACCGGATACCAGTATGTATACGTAAAACATAGAGGAAAAGCAGGAGTTAGTACTCATGAACCCTCTAATTTTGGGCACAAATTGGCCAGTGTGTGCGAGCTTAGCCTGGGAAACGATGAGGGTGCGGGAAATTTGAGACGGGGGACGATGTGGGCGCAGGGCCGGTGGAGCCGGCATGGCTGGCTCTGCGGGCCCCGCAGTATTAGTAATAATAATAATAATAATAATAATAATAACAACAATAATAACAGTAATAATAAACTTGACTTTAGCCCTCAGGAATCCCTTAAAAAAAGTCCCTAAAGTGTTCTTAGTGGCAGAAAACAGCCCCTTCCCAAAAGCTGCAATAAAACATTGTCTATTAAATTTTTTTTCACTTTAAACGAGTCAATCTTTTAAAGCTACTTCAGCCTGACATAAACATGTCAAATATTAATAATATTTTTTGAAATTTTAACCCTTTACAGGTCACTTTGTTTACACAACTCCACTGTTTTTATTGAAAAACAACAAAAAACAACAATAACTTCCGTAAAATACATTTCAAGGAGAATTTGATAATAAGTATTATTAGGCCCTGGGATGGGTCATTGATTACCAGAAACATTTATTTTGAAGCACTGTTATTTTTTTGCAATGTCAGGTTTTTCCCAAAAATCCCTACAGTGTTCTTCGTGGCAGAAAACAGCCCCTTCCCAAAAGCTGCTATAAAACATTGTCTATTAATATTTTTTTCCTGCTTTAAATTGTCAGTCTTTTAAAGCTACTTCAGCCTGACATATACATGTCAAATATTAATAATATTTTTGAAATTTTAACCCTTTACAGGTCACTTTGTTTTCACAACTCCACTGTTTTTATTGAAAAACAACAAAAAACAACAATAACTTCAGTAAAATACATTTCAAGGAGAATTTGATAATAATTATTATTAGAACCTGAGATGAGTCAATGATTAGCAGAAACATTTATTTTGATGCAATGTCAGATTTTTTTTTAGAAAAACTGTCTAATTCGATCCTAGCAGCAGCAAATATCAACTTCCCAAAAACTGCTGAATTATTATATATTAATATTTTTTTCCATTTTAAATTAGTCTATCTTTTAAAACCACTTCATCCTGAAATATAAATGTCAAATATTAATTATATTTTTGGCATTTTAACCCTTTAAAGGCCATTATATTAATGCAACTCCACTGTTTTTTTTCCATCAACAAAACCCCCCAAAAACCATACAACTACAGTAATTTCCTATAATTTCCAGTTAAATGTAAATGTAAATGTACTTTATTTATACAGCCCTTTACAACAATCCTTTCGGTGATTCAAAGTGCTTTACAAGAAATAAATAAATAAAGAGGAAACACATAAAAGTAATTAAAAACAATAAAAACAATAAAATAGTGCAAAATAAAATAAGATAGAATCAGATAAAAGATAAGAAGACAAAAGATAAAAAGTGTCACCATACTACTCGGTATTAAAAGCCATCCTAAATAAATAGGTTTTTAGCCTTGATTTGAAGAGGCCCAGGTCAGAGATAAGACGCATCTCAACAGGGAGTTTATTCCAGAACCTGGGAGCAGCAACAGCAAAGGCTCGATCACCCCAGTGTTTATATTTTGACCTGGGCACTTCCAGCAACATTTGGTTGTTTGACCTCAGAGCTCTACCCGGATCACGAACAGTTAAAAGCTCAGATAAATAAGATGGGGCAAGATCATGAAGAGCTTTAAAGGCAAACATTAAAAGTTTAAAATCGATTCTAAAAGAGACTGGAAGCCAATGGAGAGAGTGTAGAACAGGGGTGATGTGCTCTCTTCTATTAGTGTTGGTTAAAAGACGGGCAGCAGCGTTTTGAACAAGTTGAAGGCGACTGAGAGAAGTCTGGGAAATGCCAACATACAGTGCATTGCAGTAGTCTAATCTGGAACTGATTAGCGCATGTATGGCTTTCTCAAGGTCGTGACGGCTTAAAAACGTTTTAACTTTGGCCAGCAGACGCAACTGGAAAAAACTAGTCCTGACAACGTTGCTAATTTGTTTATCAAACCTCAGAGGACTGTCAAAGGTCACTCCCAGATTCCTGATGTTCGGACTGAGTTTTGAGGACAAGGAGCCAAAGCCATCCATCACAGTATCCCCGAACACAATACATTCCGTTTTCTCGTTGTTTAAATTAAGAAAGTTTTGGGCCAACCACTGCTTAATGTCAGCAAGACAGCTAGACAAGGAGGTTTGTGCGCTGTTGCTGTTAGGCTTCACTGGCAGGTAGATTTGTAGATCATCTGCATAGCAATGAAAAGATAGGTTGTGCCTAGCTATAATTGACCCAAGTGGCAACATATATAATGAAAAGAGTATGGGGCCAAGAATAGAACCTTGTGGGACTCCACAGGAGAGAGGAGCACTGGAAGAAGACAGATCACCAACCATAACAGAGAAGGTCCTGCAGGACAGGTACGATGTGAACCACCTTAGTGCAGTGCCGTGGATGCCAACGTAATTATTTAAACGTGACAGGAGGACTGAGTGGTCCACCGTGTCAAAGGCTGCTGTGAGATCAAGTAGCACTAAGACAACAGGGCTCTTGGCATCCACAGACAGCGCAATATCGTTGTGCACTTTTAACAGTGCAGACACAGTACTGTGACGAGACCTAAAACCAGATTGAAATTTCTCCAGAATAGAGTTGTCTTCCAAAAAGGACTGTAATTGTATAAAAACAACTTTTTCTAAAACCTTGGAGAGAAAGGGCAAATGGGAAACAGGTCTAAAATTAGATAAAACTGCCTGCAACGCTGCCTGGCGGCCCGGGTGGTGTCATTCAACCAGGGATCTGTTCTTGGCTTGGCAGATTTTTGCCTAAGAGGGGCAACAGAGTCCAGAATTCGAGTGCAGGTAGAGTGGAAGATGGAAAGGAACTCGTTAGGGCAAAACGGGGAAGCCAGACCGTTCAAGGTAAAAAACTGTGAGTCATTGAAGGCAGCAGTGAATTCAACAGCTGTGGAGGAGGTGATGATGCGCCACCGATGGGATGGAGCAGGAGGTTTACCAATTGCTTGGAGGGCTATTAGTTCAAACACAATAGGGAAATGATCTGAGATTGCAGTCTCAGATATCTCTTTGAGAGAGACTGAGAGCCCAGACGAAATAACAAGGTCCAAGGTGTGCCCAAGATGGTGCGTTGGTTTATCCACGGATTGAATTAAATTAAAAGTTGCCAACAAGCTTTTGAAGTCAGTGGCGAACTGATCAGATGTGCAACAAACATGGACATTAAAATCCCCACAGATCAGAAGTTTATCATATTTTGGGAGAATATCTGCCAGAAACTCAGAAAACTCATGAATAAAGTTCTTATTATATTTCGGAGGGCGATAGACAACAGCACACAACACAGGACTTTCAAACTCCACCACAAACAATTGCAGTTCAAAAGAGGAGTGTGTACCTGTGGGAAGAAGCCGACATTTAAAACTGTCCCTGAACACAGCAGCAAGACCCCCTCCTCGGCCCGAAGCTCGCGGTGAGCTGAAGAAAGAACAGCCGGGTGGGAGGAGCTCAGAGAACGCGCTGTTTTCACCCGTTTTCAGCCAGGTTTCAGTCAGCAGTAAAAAATCCAAGGAATGTGAAGTAAAAAAGTCATTTAGTATGAAAGTCTTATTTACAACGGATCTGGCGTTGATTAACGCCATACGAACCAAACGCCGACCCGTCAGTTGGGAGGCCCGGTTTACCGGGCGGAGATTCTCCGGTGCGCATCCCCGTCTGCGGATCCTCACGGGCCGGCGACATGGAACTGGAAGCCCGGCCTCCGGTATAGCCGGCAGCAGGCACCGGTAGGAGTAGATCGCGGAGCCACGAATATCGTAGCCAGCGCAATCCCAGGAGAGATCAGACGGCGGACGGTGAGGGTTGTATGTGGAGGATGAAGCCAGGTAAGCTCTCAACCGGCATAGTACTCCACCTCTCTTTCCCCGTCTTCTACGACGGCTGTTGCGTAGCAACCGAGCAGGTAGACGCCATAGGAAACAGGGTACAGACGCCACAACCGGTGGCGGTGGCTTCGTCTGACCATTAAAGTCCTGGATCGGTAGTTTTTCCACATAATCGCAGATCTTTAAAAGACTCAGGCGATCATACACCAGCAGTGATGACACTTTGTGAGATACAAGCGACAAAAACAGGACAATATACAGAAGAACACAATGGCGCCATCTTGAAATCCAAGCTAACTAAACTCAATCACAACATATATTTCAAGGAATATTTGGTTATTATTATTAGTATTAGGCCCTGAGATAGGTCAGTGATTGGTAGAAACATTGATTTTGATGCATTGTTAGTTTTTTGTGGTGGCAGATCCAATTTAATAATCTCATCTTGTGATATATGATGGATTTTGAATCGGTCTCCTGCTACAAGCGAAAACATTTTTTTTCCCTGCTATAATAATTATTACCATATTTTGTTTTAAGATAAGTAAACAAACAATAATAAGTTGAACCTGAAAAAAACATTTATTTTGAAAAGAAGGACACTGAATGATGAACATTGAATGATGAACACTGAAATATGAACATTGAATATGAAACATGGGGCAGTTAGGTGTGTTGTTGGAGATGGGAGAAAGGAAAAGATAGAGATGGCGAGTGAGTCAGTGACTGAGTGACTGACTTAGTGAGTGAGTGAGTGAGTGAGTGACTGACTGACTGACTGACTGACTGAGTGAGTGACTGACTGACTGACTGACTGACTGACTGCAGCATGTGTGAGAGTCCAGCTCAGGTGGAGCAGAGACTCCAAATGTACAGGCTTTGGTCTTTGCACGTAAACTCCCTACATTTGCAGCAGGTGCTGACAACTCTTGTCTTTCTATCAGTGCAAAAATGACACAGCCTCCTGTCCTTACATTTACTCATGAGAAAAGGACCTGCAGCATCAGCACCCTGCAGGTATGCAACCATTCCTGCAGCAGCTGATGAGCAGGGAAGCCGTCCTCTCCTCTCGATGTGTGGGGGGTCACCAGCATCTCTCCCACCACAGCATAAAGGTGTTATACAGCCAAACATCAACCAGGTTGTGGAAAGGACCAGTTGCTACCTATTTATTCTCCTCCTGCAGGTGTTGGTGCCGACAACCTAACAAAAGAAAAACAATATAAAAAAATGTATCCAAGTATTCTTTCTCATGATACATATATTATTTAGGTTATGCTAAATAAGGACATTTGCAACAAAAAAACTGACATATATTTTAGACAAGAACATTAGAGTAACAATAAATAAATGTGTGAGTAACTGATGCGTAATGGCACGTACCTGATCAAGGTTACTGTCACCTTTTGCATCTGT
The DNA here is from genome assembly GCF_963457635.1 of Microchirus variegatus. Taxonomy (NCBI): domain Eukaryota; kingdom Metazoa; phylum Chordata; class Actinopteri; order Pleuronectiformes; family Soleidae; genus Microchirus; species Microchirus variegatus. Next base: position 22,315,754 of record NC_139808.1, read on the forward strand.
TGTAATATTTTCTTTCTCTCTTCCTTTCCTTTTCTTTTTACACTTCCATCCCCCGCCTCCTCAGGGGATGGAAGAGACCATTGTGTGTCTTCATAAAAGCATCATCCACCTCCACTTCCTCATCTTCAGATCAGTCTTCAGATGAGTTGGAGTTGGACAACAGCTGGTCTGTTTCTACTTCTGAGGCCTCATCCATGTCGGCCTCTGAATCCTCAGAGTTCATGATCATTTCCAAAGCCTCCTGTGTGGTCTTTCAATTTCCAAAATGACTGCTGCTGCACTACTGCTCATACTTATAACCATGGCTGCAGTGCATCTGCATACTAGAACTATCTCAGCAAGACTCAAAACAAAGTCCAACTTTGTTTTGGTTCCTGCTGAGCTATCCTATCTCTGAAGTGCTAAAAGGCGAATCGCTGTTTTTATTATTGAATGATTTTATAACGCTGACTGTGGTCTTCTAAGAAAAAAGTCTTATGAAGTTGGACATAAAATACACACTCAGACAATTTTTTAACACATACACATTATCCAACATCAACAGTGGCACACAATTATCATTTTAGTAGCAAGAAATGTGTGCAGAAAACAGTGAAACTTAGCTCAATGCTTTGAATGGGAAAACATAGCGCCACCTGGTGGACAAATATAAAAATATTACATTTAATGCTAGTAGTCCAACATGAAACCTTAATATCAAGAAATGCATTATTTCATGTTAAGATAAATGTCTGATCAAAAATAGTATTTTCAATGGTTTTCAATGGGGCGATTTCAGGCTCGAAGAACACATTAGGTTAGTTTATTTTAAATCTGCTACTGCAGACAAACTAACAATGCAATCAAAATCAATCTTGCTGTCAATCATTGACCCATCTTAGGGCCTTAAAATGAGAATAACCAAATATTCCTTGAAATGTATTTTACAGGAATTATTGTAGTTTTTGTGTTTTTTTAGGTAAAAAACCAGTGGAGTTGTGAAAAGGGTTAACATTTCAAAAATATTATTAATATTTGATATATATATTTCAGGCTGAAGTAGCTTTAAAAGAGTGACCATTTAAAGTGGAAAAAAATATTAATATATAATGTTTTTATAGCAGTTTTTGGGAAGGTGGCCATTTTCTGCCACAAAGAACACTTTTGTTAGTTCTCGCGCTGCTTAGCCATTTTAGGCTAATTTAAGAAAGTGAGATGACAGTTCTAAAGTTTACCAAAAATGAATAACCTTTGGAAAATTTGAGCTATATTCATTCAACACAGACAAAATGGCTTAACAATTAAAAAACAGAAAGCCAAAGAAAAGGGCCGAGGGACCCCTGAGGGTTAGTTACTGCCTGAGATCCACAGACAATTACAGATGATCATATATCGTATAGATGAAATGTTGTACAAATATAATGTTTTATAGATTTCCCCACTGAATAAATGTTGATCTCCTGTGTTGTGGTTGCAGTTTTCTTCCGTGGACAGCAGAGGCCAGTGTTGGTGACTTCAACACTGTTACTGTTGAAATAAAAAGTTATAGTTATGTATTGTATTATTATCCAGACAGTGAGAGCTGGTAACAGAGTTGTTTAAAAATGCTAATCATATTATGAGAGATGTAATGATTGATTGTTTCTTTCTTTGGTTGTATTGGTGGTTTATGGGATGTGCTATTTTGAAATTACCCTATTAAATATTATTATTATTATTATTTTTATTATTATTATCATTATACACAACCACAGAATTATCTTTGTAACTTTAGGTGCAACTGTACCATGGACAACAACTGTCGTCTCCTGGCAAAGATTATACAACAGTCGAAAGTTTCCATAATGATAAGACATGCCACTGATGATGATTAAGAAATTAAAAGATTGAAAGTGCTAAACACAACAAACACTTCAAATGTGATGTCATATGTCTCTCAGTCCTGGTCCTGCCTTGTCCTGTCCTGTCCTGTCCGGTCCCTGGCCCTGCCCTGCCCTGCCCTGGTCCTATCTCGCACACCTGATTCACATGAATGGGTCGTTAACAGGCTTGTGATGAGCTGAACATTTGAATCAGGAGTGCAGGACAGGACAGGACAAGAACACACACTCACACAGGTACCAATGCAAAATACTGGCTATAAGAAGTGTTAAAGTTAAAATGGACCAATGATATGGGTTAAATGTGTGTGACATTTAAATTCACTCCAGTTGTACATGAAACCATGGACAACATGTGGAAAACATGGATGGACATTGAGGACAATCCATATGAGAACACAACAATAAAAAATACCATGAGAAATCATGAATCAAAAAAAGGTTCATAAATCAGTGCATGTCTTTTATTTCATTGATGTGTAACAAGTTTATTTTAGTGTAACCCTGATAGGAACACTTCAATGACAATTCGACTCAAGGAGCGAGGGATGGTTAAGTAGGTGAACACAAATGCATTTATTCCCACGACAACAACAACAAAAGTGGGATCAGTTCAAATTTGTAAATCTCCACATTGGTTAATAAAAAAACAAACAAAACAGAATACAGTGTCCTTTGACAGCTTGTTGCTGTTAAAATAGAAGTCAGACAGGTCCAAAGTCAGTGTGTGTATGGGTGCTACCCGGGTAGTATGTGTGTTGTTCGGATCTTTACTGCTCCAGGTGAACTCTCCGTGAAGACGATGAGAGTGGAGAATACTGGATCCTCTCAAATCCCACTAACAATCAGCAATTTCTGTACTGTATCGTATTTATCTTTATCTTTACTCAAATGTAACTGCTAATACTGAGCACAAAATAATGAGCAACTGTATCATGAGACATAAAAAAATCTCAGTCACCATTAATGTCTTTTAACAGTATTATATAAATCATGTTACACAAATGAATTATGATTTCTAATAAATCATGGCTCTCGTTTTTCTTAAACCATTTTACAATGAACTTAACACATGTATATCAAACAAATCAGTGAAAAAACCCTGTACATGCACATATCATGAACTTTAGTGCGCATGCAGCCATTTTTACTCAACATTGAACATGGTGTCCAGAAGTGACGCAGCAAAAATCACAGCTACTCGTGAACAAGTCACCCAATCTCAAACAGCATTTTTTAAATAATATTTCCAGTTGACTCCGATTGTTTTTATAGCATAAACAAAAGTTCAATAATCCACATTCATAACTAACTGAAAATGTGCGTAGCGGTTAGCAACTTAGCATAGCAACGGAGCATAGCAATCCAATAACTCACCGGAGTCCTCAGTTGCTAAACAAAATACAGCAATATTCCCGGTCGCCGCTGTCCTGGAACTCCCATGACAACTCAAAAACATATACAGACTTGTGTCTATGAAAATAAAGCAGCTATCCTTCCATAAAATGTCAATACTCCTGTTCATTAAAAGATTGTGGTAGCATCAGTATCGGGCTTAGCTATATCCATATCACAGTAGTGTCTCTCTCTCTCCCAGCATGCAATGCACGTATCCCTAGATTTCCTTCATCGACTGTGTATAGAGCGCCTTCCTGTGTTCACACAGAGCAACTACAACCATGCACAGCTCTCTTCCCAAATTAAAACACAACAATTAATTATTTAACACAAAAAACATCAATAAAATAAAATAGTAAAATAATTTAACCAATTGTATTTTCAAAGGGGTTACATCCACCCGCCCTTAATTGGCATGCGTCTCTGCATGTCAACTAACACTCAAATATCAATAACTGGACTTGTGTGAGAAGAAGGTGAAAGACTTGGTACAATGGGCAAATCAAGGGCTTCTGTGAAAACTTGGTCCAGGCTATGCAATATGGAGCGCATGACCAGGGTCAGAGGGTTTCCAAGATGTTTGTATGATAATCTGTCAGGCTCTCTTCTAGTCCTGCTTGGCCATCTGGCCTCCGGCTCTCTTTGATCCTGAACAGAACTGGCATCAGTCGATCCAATCTCCCTTTTGACACTATCTCTGTTGTCCTCCTCTCTCATTGTTCTCTGATTCTGGTTTTACAGTTCTGTGTTATCAATTTCTTTTTCAGGTTCTCCAGTGACTGGTTCATTGGGTACTGCTAGATCTTCATCAACAGGTATATGAACAGGCAAGTTTGTCTCATCAGGTAAATTTGTCTCATCCACAGGTAAGTAAACATTCACCTCCGCTTCCTTACTTGAGACCTGGGATATGTTTGAGTGTTCCTCTTCTTCCACTTGTTGGGGATTGAACTCTCTAGCAATCGGGTTGAGAGTTGACCCTTCTAGTATCACATCAAATTCCAAGGAAGACTTAATCTTTATTCTTGGAATGTCATGCATGGCAGTAAATGATGGGTAGGTAACTTCATCTCGACTTCCTGATGGATAGTGCAATTCCACCTCTTCATCACTATCATGCAGATATTCTACCTCCTCAACTTCAGGTACTGTATTTCTCTGAGGGGTTCTGGCAGTTGTCTCCTTTATTTTTTTCTGACGGACCTCATTGATAGCAGCTGATTCTGAAGGTGCAAGGAACCCACAGGGTAGGAGCAGATCTCGATGCAAAGTCCTCTCAGCGCCTCCAGAGGTGAGTGGAGCCACTACATACACTGGGGAGTCACCGATGTGTTTCAACACCTTGTACACCATTTGACTCCACTTATCTGCAATCTTGTGTTTTCCCCATATTCCCACATTTTTCACAAGGACATGGTCTCCAACTTGTAAAGTGGATTCTCTGACCTCTGTTTGTTGCGTAGAGCCGTCTTATCACTGTGCTCGACAGCCAGCCTGTAACTCTCCTCCAGTGTCTCTCGTAGTTTTTTCACATACTCACTGTGGGTGACTGTCCATTTCCACCCCTACACTTTCTATAAACAACTTCATCGCTAGCAAGTCCATCCATTGCTAGACACTCCACCATGACAGGAAAGTGACCACTTCCTTCCTCCATTTCAGTGAATTTGTCCAGCTGATGTCTCTCACAGACGGCTTTGACAGCCTCCTTTGGGAAAACATCCTCATTTCCTTCCTCCAAAAACATGTATATAAACTGCCGCACTTGTTCATCCTCAACTGCTGCACTGTCATCGATTTCTGCAGGGGCATGTGGACGTCTCGATAGCCCATCTGCCTCCTGGTTCTTCTTGCCTGCCCTGTATTTGATGCTGAAATTGAAGTTGGAAAGGTCAGCAAGCCAACGGTGACCACAAGCGTCCAGTTTTGCAGAGGTCAGGACATAAGTCAGGGTGTTATTTTCAGTCAGCACACAGCACTCCACTCCATAGAGATAATCAGCAAACTTATCTGTGATTGCCCACTTGAGGCTGAGAAACTCAAGCTTGTGAGTAGGGTACCTGCGTTCACAGTTGGATAAACCTCGACTGGCATATGCAATAACCTTCATTTGACCATCTTGCTCCTGGTACAGAGCGGCTCCAAGTCCATGTGAGCTAGCGTCTGTGTGGAGTATGTATGGCTTCTTTGGGTCTGCAAACCCCAGCACAGGTGCTGTTGTCAATCGCTCAATGAGGGTTTTAAATGCCCCCTCACATGAGGGTGTCCATCTGCCATTAAAGGGCTTCTTTAAGTCAGCATTAGAGAATGACCTTTGACCCTTTGATGCATTCTCTAGTTTCTTTTTCTTTGCAGGGACATACCCAGCGGTCAGATCATTTAGGGGCTTTGCAATCCTGGAGTAATCTCTGACAAACCTTCGATAATACCCTGTGAAGCCAAGGAAAGACTTCAACTTGGATATGTTGTTTGGGCGGGGCCATGAGGTGAGTGCTTTGATCTTATCAGGATCTGTTTCCACACCATTTTCTGACACTATGTGCCCTAGGTATCTCACAGTCTTCCTGAAGAAATTAAATTTTTCTGGTGACAATTTCAGACCAAAATCTCTGTCGGTCCAGCACCCTCAAAAGCCGCTCCTCATGTTCTTCGAGGGTATTGAAAAACACAATGACTGGAATAGTACTGAATGAGCTTGTTCACAGGGTCTGTGCTCTCGCCCGCGCCGATGAGGTTAGTGGTCACTGACTTCCTCATCTCCATGTCATCATCTTCTATTTTCACTCGTGGTTTCTCCGGCCATGAATGTTCTGGTTCGTGAAGGAATGAAGGGCCTTGAATCCAACTAGGATTGCGGACCAGCTTAGCTGCTGCTTGGCCTCTAGAGGCACAGTCTGCTGGATTTGCAGCCGTATTAACATATCTCCATTGTGCTGGTTTGGTTAATTCACGGATGGTAGCAATCCTGTTTGCTACGAACGTTTTGAATCTGCGAGTGTCATTCTCAATGTATTTCAAGACTGTCGTGCTGTCTGTCCAGAATATTGACTCTTGTATGGTCATTTGAACCTCTTGCTTCAACATCTTGTCAATATTCACTGCTAAAACTGCTGCTGTAAGCTCCATTCGTGGGATTGTCATTTGCTTTAGGGGAGCGACCCTTGACTTTCCCAACAAGAATGCGCAGTGCACTTGTCCTTCATGATTTGTAAGTCGGAGATATGATACGGTTCCATATCCTATCTCACTTGCGTCTGCAAATTGATGAAGCTGGGCTGTGTCGACGTCTCCAAATCCTGCTGGCCTTAAGCATCTGTTTACGCTGAAGGTTGATAGGTGCTTTAAATCACTTAGCCACGCGTGCCACTTGCGAGCATACTGGTCCGGGATGGGCTCGTCCCAGGTAAGCTTCTCTTTCATCAGTTGCTGCAACAGTGCTCTGGCGAGCAGAGTGAATGGAGACAGAAACCCCAGGGGGTCATAAAAGGAACTCACAGCAGATAAGATTCCTCTTCTCGTTGCTGGTTTATCCTGCACTGTGATCCTGAACCTGAATGAGTCTGACTCTATGCACCACAGAACTCCTAGTGCTCTTTCGATGGGAAGCACGTCCTTGCTTAGGTCAACAGCCTTTACTTCCTTGGCTCTTTCGCTTTCTGGCAGATACGCCAAGAACTGTCTGCTGTTGCTTATCCATTTTGTCAAGTTAAATCCTCCTGAGGCGCATAGTGCTTTAAGGTCCTGGTGCAGAGAGATGGCTTGAGCTGTGTTCTTGACTGACTTTAAGCAGTCGTCTATGTAGAAGTTGTTGAGGATCGTATCCACAGCCCCGTTGATGCTTTAACAATGTTATCCTGCGCTGTCTTTCTTAGGGCATAATTTGCGCATGTCGCCGATGATGTAGCACCGAACAAGTGCACAGTCATTTTATAATCCACCATGTCCCGCTCGGTGTCTCCCTCCGGCCACCAGAGGAAGCGCATGAGGTTGGTGTCTTCTTCGGGCACCTTGACCTGATAGTACATGGCTTCTACGTCTGCCATCAAGGCAACTTCCTCCTTCCTGAAGCGTGTCAGCACTCCGACTAGGGAGTTTGCGAGGTTTGGACCCTGCAGAAGCTCTTCGTTCAGCGAAGTGCCTCGAAAACTAGCACCGCAGTCGAATACCACTCGTATCTTTTTCTTCTGAGGGTGGTAAACGCCATGATGTGGGACGTACCATATGTTACCATCCTGAAGCCCAAGCTGACTCTCCGGAACTCGAACAGCGTGGCCCTTGGCTATCATGTCCTTCATGAAGTTTCCGTACTCTTGGTAGAAGCCAGGGTCCCTTTTGAATTTCCTCTTTAGCGAGAGAGCTCTTTGCACTGCGGCGCTGCGGTTATTAGGCATTGTGAGAGCAGCTTTCCTTTTTGGCAGTCCTATGACATAATGGCCGTTGATATGGTGTGTCGAGTTTGTGGCGTGGTTCATGAACTGTCGATCCTCCTGCGACATTTCCTCTTTATCGTCACACAGGCGTTCTGGAAAGTCTTGGTCGTATTGTTGCAGCAGGAGCCGCTCTACATTCTCCACTGAGATGTGGTTTACTGCGGCTATTGGGTGTCCATAGCCCCCTGAGGAGGTGCTCGGGTGGCCTTTAAGGGGACCGTTGATTGTCCACCCAAGGGTGGTTTTGACGGCGTATGGACCCTCGCCACTAGGGTTGATCACGTGCCATGGCATCAATGCTTTAGGCACGTTGACCCCAATGAGAAGCTCGATGCCCGCATTGATGCTGGGTATTTTCAGTTCGCTGAGGTGGGGCCATTTTTCTATATCTTCCTGTGTCGGGATATTTTCCGTTGAAACTGGAATTATTTCCTTTGTATATACCATAGGCAGATCAATGTAGTTATTGTTGTCGATCCCGCAGACCTCCAGGTCCGTATGTGAGAAGGTTTCCAAGTGACGTTGAGAGCTCATGCTTTTCAGCAGCAGCCCGACCCGTCTGCCCTTCAGGTTCAGCTGCCTTGCAAGTGTGTTGGAGCAGAAAGTTGCGGTGCTGCACGGGTCCAAAAGGGCATAGGTCTCAATTGCTTTGCTGCCTTTCTTAGACTTCACCCGCACTGGAACAATGGCAAGCTTACAGTCAACCCCGGCCTCGGTATATGTGGCTGTTTCGCTGCTGGCCGTGACTGGTGTCCTTGTGGGTGTTGGGTTTGGAGCGGAGTCATCTGGCTCCTTTAGATCCCTTTCTCTTTCGTTGCTGGGACTTTCTGATCTGGTTATGTGTAACATGGTGGGATGTTTCGATCCACAGACACTGCAAGTCATCCTTTTCTTGCAGTCTTTGCTAACATGCCCTCTGGCTAGGCATCCAAAGCATAGTCCGGATTTCTTGAGGAACTCAACTTTGTCTTTACGCGAGCATTTCAGCATTTTTTGGCACTCTTCCAGAGTGTGGTTTCTTTCGCAGAACAGACACCGCTTACTGGAAGCACCCTTTGACTGGTGGGTGCTGAACTTCTCAGTTTTGGCTGGGGTAGCATTTGTGGCAAAGCTACTTCCCCTTTTTCCTTCAGCCTTTGCGCGTCGTGCCATGTCGGGTTTACCTTTGTCCTCCCTTTTGGCTGCTGAGGGCTCCAGTACGCCACCGTATATAGGGTGCGTTGCGGCCTTGGCTTCGTGGCGCACAAATTCCACGAAGTCAGCGAACCTGATCTTGCTTTCCCGCTTGGTCTGCATCTCGTATGCATGCCTCCTCCACCTTTCCACGAGCCTGTATGGCAGCTTTGATGCTACTATCCTCATGTTGGCAGAGGTGTCCAGCTCCTCCATGGCTCCAAGGTCCTCCATGGTATTGTGACAGTTCAGGAGAAATAGCGAGAAGTCATGGAGGGCTTGTCCATCTTCCGACCTAATCTTGGGCCAATCATATACCTTTTGTGACACAGCCAGGGAAATCACTGTTACGTCTCCAAAGGTCTCGTTGAGGAGTTCCATCGCGCAGTCGTATCTGTGCCCTTGCTGGCTTGTGCTGGCAGCTTCTTACCAGCTCTCGTGGCGTGTCCCTTGTATATTGCTCCAAGAAGTACCATTTGTCCGCATCGTCGTCGGCTCTGGAGACAGTGTGGTTGAAAGCCTTCAAGAAGGGCCGGAATTCGAGTGGATCCCCATAGAACAGGGGAATGTCTCTTTGTGGCAAGCGTGACGACTGCTGGCTTTTTACGAGCAGCTTCATCACGCTGCTCAGTTCTCCAACACGTCATTTCGCTGCTGCGGCTGCGACGACTCTGCTGCGGGTACGGATACTGGTGGCTGGTCGGCGCATGTTTTAGGTCTGACCACTGGTTCGTTCATTAAGGGTAATGGCCTGTCTTGGCGTCTTGGGCTGATCCTTCGTCACTCACTTTGCCTTCAACGTCGTCCTCTACTCGTGGCTGTGACGTTGTACCGCCACCATGCTGCTGCTTATGGGCCTTATAATCTGAGTATATCTTGAGTCGTGCAGCCATGGCTGCCAGCTGTGTGTCAATCTTCAGCTGCTCTTTGTCTGCCCTTATTTGGGCTTCTCGCATTGCGATCGCCCGCTTTTCTCTCAGTGCTGCTGCCTCCACGACGAGAGCTGCTCTGTCGGCCTCCTCTTTCTGTTGTATTGAAGTGATGGAGGACCTGTGGGAACTCGCTCGGCTGCCGTGACTAGAAGCCCTGCTGGACTTTCGTCTCGCAGACACATTTGACACACTGTCCCTGGGAGATATGTCCTTAGCACTTGTCATAATCAAGTCCTCGCGGAGCTCTACTTCTTCGGCCCAGGCTTGCACCTTTGCCATAAAGTCTCGGCAGTAAGACGCTTTAGGCTCAAACCAGGATGTTTGGTCTGGCTCCACCTCGTCTTCGCCCATGTACTGGATTACAGCCCGGTTTAGATCAGTGAAGTCGTCATAGAGTTTTCTATAACTCCCCATTTCATCTTGCTTGACGTGGCCGACATTGCTGTCGTTTTCCATAAGACGTTCTATATGATTTCGACTTTGTGGTTAGTGATCTTAGCTTTGATCTTCTTGCAGTGATGCATCGACGCAGGCAAGGACCCATTTCTGTGGATGCGTGCATCCCCGTGGCTGATGAGCCTTCCTCATCGCCGGTCTGCGAATCTGCCATTGCTGGCTTCAAAGTGTCAAGAAGTTAACACACTCACTAACCCTACAACAAGTCAAAATCACCGAGCGGGACATGGTGGATTATAAAATGACTGTGCACTTGTTCGGTGCTACATCATCGGCGACATGCGCAAATTATGCCCTAAGAAAGACTGTGACTCTGGCTACATGTCTCGAGCCAACCAATCTCCTTTCAAGCCGACGTGCAGTGGTCGTGGCTTGTTGACATTTGGTTTCACATCTCCATTTTGATATGGGACTCTCCTCTGTGTCCTTAGTTCCAGTAGGTCCCATTACTGGAACCCATTCCAGTTTAAAGACTGTCTTGCCTTCCACTCGTCTTGTTTGTGTTTCAGTTCTGTGTATTTTTGGTCTACCAGGGCTTTGTTCATAGGCTTGTCGCAGTTCCTAGCGATGTGGCCATCTTCTCCACACTTATAACAGACCAGGCCTTTGGTTGAGGTCTTGGAGGGGGGGTGTCTTGCAACATCACTTGATGAGCCTGTGCTTCAGCCACTGGTGCATGTGAGTTATTTGTTAATACTGCAGCTTTAAATTCCTGTTTGTTCTCTTTCTTGTGTTTCTTGCTATTGAGCTGCATCTGTAGCTGAGCTACCTGTTTTCGCAGACTTTCTGTTTCAGAGATGTATGACTGCAGCAAGCTGGTATTGGAATCACAGAGAGAGATATCAGCCACAGAATGGATGTTTACTGAAGGCTTGGTCTTTGAGGAGCCAAAGTGACGTTGCATTATGTCATGTTTTGAAGCTCTCCTGTCCTCTTCAGTACGTACCTGAAGCAACAGCTCTGCAAAATTAGGAGGCGTTTCATTTTTAAGCTCCAGCTGTAAGACCAGACTGTGGTTCCAACAAACCACCCTTGAACTGTTTCAGTAGATGTCGGTCTGCATTCACCTGCTTTGCACCACCTCTCTTCACAGCAGTGCACAAGAGACTCTGCAGTCGCTGCAGATAATCAGATGCTTTCTCCCCTGAATTCTGATTAGTGTTCAAAAACCTGGCAAACACCGCCTCTCCATCCTCAACAATTCCATATGCAGAGTCGAGCAGCTGCACGTAATGTCTGGGATGTGCAGAGGTTCCCAGTTGCCTTACCACATCTGAAGCAGGCTCTCTAGTATCTTTCTCCGTTGTACATCAACTGGAAGGTTATCATCATCAAACATCAACTCTACATGTAAGGACCATGTCTCATAATCTGCCTCATCTGAGGGCTTGGGGATTTTACCTGAGAATGTCCTCATCCACTTGGAGTTGCTTGGCTGACTTTTGATCACATGTTCCACCACAACACGCTGGATTTCAGATGGGTTTGTCACTTCATTACACAGGCTTGTGGGGCTTGCACGTACAGTGCACTTCTTTTTAACCGCACCTGAATCATCTGGTTTGGGTGTCATAGTAGTTGTGAGTGGTGAGAGGGGCTTAACATGTTCAAATTTCTTCTTGCTTCTCCGTACTAGAGGGTTGGTGCTGTGGTCTGAGTGGGCACCATTTTCAGAGTCACTGCAACTGCTGGAGTCAGTGGACGATGTAAGCATTTGATTATGGTCTACCTGCCACTTTACACTGGGATTGGTCACATTCACCACTTCCATAGGGAGAAGAGGCTCAATATTGGCTCTTGCAGCTCCTGACTGAAATTCAACAATAACTGTTTCTCCTTCTGTGTCTCATGCTCTCCTTATTCCAGCTACTGGCCCATATTGCTCAAGGGAATCAATGATGTCCTGATCTGCATCACTACTGGTAACACCAGACACACACACACAAACAGTTTGTCATTACTTTCTGCCATTTTCTTCAATTAAGTGAAAGGTAAAAAGACAAAACAATAGTGGGGATATTCAGAAAAGAGCAACTTCCTGTGTTCAAAGTAACAGCTCATATTGAACAGTTAACCTATATAACCCTCGCTCCTGGCTAGCTCGCCAAAAATAACTCTGTGTAACCCTGATAGGAACACTTCAATGACAATTCGACTCAAGGAGCGAGGGATGGTTAAGTAGGTAAACACAAATGCATTTATTCCCACGACAACAACAACAAAAGTGGGATCAGTTCAAATTTGTAAATCTCCACATTGGTTAATAAAAAAACAAACAAAACAGAATACAGTGTCCTTTGACAGCTTGTTGCTGTTAAAATAGAAGTCTGGTCAGACAGGTCCAAAGTCAGTGTGTGTATGTGTGCTACCCGGGTAGTATGTGTGTTGTTCGGATCTTTACTGCTCCAGGTGAACTCTCCGTGAAGACGATGAGAGTGGAGAATACTGGATCCTCTCAAATCCCGTTTCAGACGGAAATCCTGGTCACAATCAATGCTGTCGACTCGACGTAGATTCAGCACTCTGCATAAAAAAACAATCTGCCATTGCAGAACATAAAGTTAACTAACAATCAGCAATTTCTGTACTTTATCGTATTTATCTTTATCTTTACTCAAATGTAACTGCTAATACTGAGCACAAAATAATGAGCAACTGTATCATGAGACATAAAAAAATCTCAGTCACCATTAATGTGTCTTTTAACAGTATTATATAAATCACGTTACACAAATTAATTATGATTTCTAATAAATCATGGCTCTCGTTTTTCTTAAGTCATTTTACAATGAACTTAACACATGTACATGCACATATCATGAACTTTAGTGCGCACGCAGCCATTTTTACTCAACATTGAACATGGCGTCCAGAAGTGCAGCAAAAATCACAGCTACTCGTGAACAAGTCATCCAATCTCAAAACCAAGCACATTGACTAGTTACAGCATTTTTAAAATAATATTTCCGGTTGACTCCGATTGGTTTTATAGCATAAACAAAAGTTTAATAATCCACATTGATAACTAACTGAAAATGTGCGTAGCGGTTAGCAACTTAGCATAGCAACGGAGCATAGCAATCCAATAACTCACCGGAGTCCTCAGTTGCTAAACAAGATACAGCAATAGTCCCGGTCGCCGCTGTCCTGGAACTCCAGTGACAACTCAAAAACATATACAGATGAGTCTATGAAAATAAAGCAGCTATCCTTCCATAAAATGTAAATAATCCTGTTCATTAAAAGATCGTGGTAGCATCAGTATCGGGCTTAGCTATATCCATATCACAGTAGCGTCTCTCTCTCTCCCAGCATGCAATGCACGTATCCCTAGATTTCCTTCATCGACTGTGTATAGAGCGCCCTCCTGTGTTCACACAGAGTACAACCATGCACAGCTCTCTTCACAAATTAAAACACAACAACTAATTATTTAACACAAAAAACGTCAATAAAATAAAATAGTAAAATAATTTAACCAATTGTATTTTCAAAGGGGTTACATTAGTTTATGTTTCTTTTCCAAACTTTGTGATGACATTGCTGAATCTTTAACTTTAAACTGGACCTTGTGATTAATGTGTGATTATTGAGTGCTTGAATATTGACTGTGCTGCAGTGAAGAGTTGGGATGGCCTCTAATTAAATGTCAGATTGAGTTCTTTTCCAACACAACAGCTGCTGAGGCTCAGTTTCTCAGCCTCAGGCACAAACATGTCGTCAGTCTTACTGGAAACACTTGTCTTTTCTTGTCCAGCCTTGGCTCTTTGTTCCACCCTCGGCCTCCTGAGAAAAAAAAGTTAATTGTCAGGTTTAAGGAGGTGATGTGATGATGACAAAATAACAAGAGTTAAGTTTTTCCCGAGTGTGTTGCACCTCAGTAAATGTTGTTATTCATAATCAAATCAGAACAACATTTAATATCTGTAAGGTTATTTTTCTCATGTTCCTAAACAAGTCACACACACACTTTTATTGAATTACAAAGTGAACTCCACAATTTTTTTTTTTTTCAGTTCATGTAAATCCACTGTTTTTAAACCTGTGTTTAATTCTTCTGCGCCAGACAGTGGGTCCCCACAACATGAGTAATACATGGACGCATGCACACAGATGTGTATGTGTGTTTGTGTGTGCGTTTTTATACCCTGATGGGGACCACATCCTGACTTCAATATATTTACAATATATTTTGGCATATATTGTAAAAAGTGGCACTTACTGATAATATAAAGGAGATAGCTAGTATATAGAAAGTGGGTTTCATAATTTTCTTTGAATTCTAGAGTTAAAAAGAGTTTTTTTTATTGTTGGTCTTTAATGCCAATTTAATAAACACTTTTAAACATTTTCTTACTACTTACATTAAATACATGATACAAGCAGCATAACATGTTCAGTCAACATTCTAGAGTATGCAGAAATCATAGTCAAACATAGACCTCCACCTGTAGGTGAATTCTAGTAGTCAATTCTGGACTTAATGCTCCACCAGGTTTTGCAGAAATTCTGCAAAATCGGATTCTGCTTACATACAGACAGACAATCATTGAGGTGAAAACAGTGACAACAGGTAATTTCACCCTGCAGGAATGACAAAAGGTAAAATATGGTTATAATGCAACACTTTTGTCAGAGTATAAGCCATTGTTACATTAATGTAATAGATTGTTACATTATTACATTGCGAGCAAAGACGTTATGCGCTCATGATTTAATTAAATTATGAGCCGATATTACATTTTGAGCTGTTATTACACAATGAGCCATTATTACATTATGAGCTGCGAAAGTTTCTAAATAAAACTTAAAGTTTGAAATAAACCGTCCCACAGCCGACGCATCAGCTTTTGCTGTGGGTAATGCTTCAACCCACTTGGACCACGTCCACCATCACGAGGCAGTATTTTTTCCCTTCAGATGGGGATAGTTCAATAAAGTCCATCATGACATGTTCAAATGGACCAGGCGGCGTAGGATGTGCAGCCTGGTGTGTGGTAGGAATTTGTCTGCCTGGATTGTGGGATGCACAGGTCATGCATGCTTGACAATATTTCTGGGCATAGGCTGTAAAGTTCTTTGTGAACCAATTTTGAGCCATAGCCTCCATCATCCCTCCTTTTGACACATGGTCTAACCCATGAGTCAATTTAGAGGGTTAGGGGAAGAAGGGAAGAAGAGTCCCTGCTCGAAAATGACATGCCCAAACTGAATAGAGTAAATCTCTGCAGTTACAAGCTCTATGTGAATTATCTTGGTATCAAGATAAGATATCAAGATATCCAGAACACAGATTCCACCAGAGGTGTAAGTTTCAGTGTAGATGCCACTGTGTCAGAGTAAATGCACATGGAACATAGCATAAATTAAGGATTTTTTTCTCTCGACTAAAAAAACATTGGATTTTAAAGCAACTATCACCTTTAAAATATGCAGTTGCAGTCTGATGCTGCTGAAATGAAGCAGAGTGGAATCACTGAGGTTTTAGTAAAGAGATGTCTATGCGTTCTCTCTTTTGGCACTGTTTGGCACCATCTGTGCCATTTGAGATTCTTAGGTGCCAAATTATTAAAACCCATGTCACTATTGGTCTGAAAAGAACTTGTTTTGAAAAAAAAAAAAAAAAATACAAAAACTGGCTGTAAATCGATGCTCCCTGTGCGGTGCGTAATAACAACTCTGTGACTCTGCATCGTCTTCAGTTA
Organism: Microchirus variegatus; assembly: GCF_963457635.1. NCBI lineage: Eukaryota > Metazoa > Chordata > Actinopteri > Pleuronectiformes > Soleidae > Microchirus > Microchirus variegatus. Next base: position 22,331,707 of record NC_139808.1, read on the forward strand.
CGCAGCGCCATAGCTCTGGTTTACCTTTGTCAATTTTGGTGATTGACAGCTCATTTTAAATCAGACCCCAGTCTCCAAATGTGTGTGAATCACTTCATTAGCGAGTCAAAAGGACATAAATGCATATGACGCATTTGTGCGGATCAATCAGACTGGGATTTGTTCCCAAAGGATGCTGGGAAGTGTAGTTCATTCGAAGAAGGGTGCAAATTTGGGATTGTGCACCCTTCTTTTCCTCTTCAAATCAGAACAGCCACAGTTTGTTGCTCTGGATCCACAGCTGCTTCCTCCAGAGATGCCAGTCTGACCTCCATGGCCGCCATTTTGGGGTCTGGGTCCCTATGAAGTAGAAACGTGTGAACATTTTATGCTCTTCAGTATTTGGATCCTACAAAATTGCAATTCTACTTACTTTTACTGTTCACGTGTTCTTTCGAGGTCCCACTTGACAGCTGAGTGGCACAGTTTTAGCATCTGTTTGAGTGGCTGTGTGGTTATAATGACCCTGGAATGGAAAATAGTAAAGGTTAAAATAATATTACGGATCATACAAAAAAGAGTAGTATTACCTTACTTGAATCTTCGCCATATTTACAATAAGTTGTTCTCTACTCGAACATAATACAAGTCTTTAGCTTTAGCTGCATATCTAAAGTGTTTCAACATATGTAGGATAATAAACACACATTTCCCAAACGGCTTGCAAACAGCTCTTAGCCTGAAGAACGTTACATTTAACGGCGTGAGAGGCACACATACACGCAAATGAAACAGGGGCAAACACGTGTAGCTTAGCCCTTAGCCGCGTATCGCTAATGACTGCGGTCAAGCCAGCCAACACATCGTGAACGATAGTCAAGCCAGCCAACCCAGTTTTTTGCTGTGCGTGATTATATCGTCTCAGAACTGGTTTCAATATAATATATAAAATATATAAATATAAAAGCATCCATCGGGTACATAGCGAAGGACTATCATCTAAAGCAAATACTGTCAATGGAAATGTACGGACGTTGTGAATCCTACTTTCAAAATAAAAGCTCATATAATTGACAATTGTAAGCTTAAGCCATTACTTTTTTTATTGGAATACGCCCTGTTTTCAAACAATAATTCCACTTCAGGGTGATAGTACATGACCTGGTGGTGTGACCCAGTAAGTTTGAAGACATTCTGACAGTTTCAGAATAAAATGCCGTCAAATTGTCGAATATGACACACATTACATATAATTTTGGATTCAATTTAAAAGGAACGCCCAGTTATCACGGACTAATTCCACTTCAGGATGATAGTACATGACCCCATAGTGTGACCCAGCAAGTATCAAGACATTCTGATGTATAGTTTCAGAATAAAAGCCTGTCAAATATGACACAAATTACTTAGGATTTTAGATTCAATTTAAAAGAAACGCCCTGTTATCAAAGAATAATTCCACTTCAGGGTGATAATATGTGACCTGATAGTGTGACCCAGCAAGCATCAAGACATTCTGATGTATAGTTTCAGAAAAAAAGCCTGTCAAACTGTTGAATATGACACAAATTAATTATGATTTTGGATTTAAATTAAAAGGAAACGCCCAGTTATCACAGACTAATTCCACTGTTTCCAGAGAAAGTGCCACAAGACTTGAACTGAATTGTTCTAAATTTCAGCCGGCGTGCAGAGTGGTATGACTACTGTCACCTTTTCTCTACTGCTTAACTACAGAAACTATTCTGGGTGTGATGTGTCTGTTCCCTGCAAACTCCAAACTTCTTCTGGCTGTCATTAAAATGTCTGTCTGGCTGGAGATGAAGCCAAGAAACTTTAGCAAGGACATGTTTGAATGCAGTGGCTTTGGACATGATATTAACAACTAAAAACTGCTGGACTTAGCACATGTGGAGGCAGATTCTGGTTTGAAGAATTACTATCAGTCGAGCTGCATTCAAAGGTTTATTCGTCAAAAGTCATATATGAAAAAAGGTGCATGCAGAGAGATCTCTGTCTATCTAGAGAAAGTTACACTTTTTATATTGTCAACCCAGACAAGCTGTCACTTCTGCATTTAAGTCATATCCTGTTATTGAGAAGATTTTATAGAAGTAAAAGTGAAAAAATCAAGCAGTTTGGCTATCTTAGCAACTCGTGATGCTCATACAGTAGTCTGGCTGTCATAGCAACGGACTCGTGATGCATAGGACAAGGGGATGTGTACCCTTTTTGCCAGACATGACAGCAAAGCCAGTGAATTTCCATTACACACACAACTTCATCTAAATGAAGGAGCAGTGTCAACAATATCTGGTGGATTACCTGCAGCTCAAGTTGTAAGTATTGCCATCAATGAAACTGTCTTTGTGTATTTGTTCTGTCGTGTAGCATTAGTGATAGGCGGCTAAGTGCTAAGCTACACGTGTTTCATTTGCGTGTGTGTGTGTTTCTCACGCCAGTAAACATAACGTTCTCCAGGCTAAGAGCTGTTTGCAGGCCGTGCAGGAAATGTGTGTTTATTATCCTACATATGTTGAAACACTTGAGATATGCAGCTAAAGCTAAAGACGTGTATTATGTTTGAGTAGAGAACAACTTATTGTAATATGACGAAGATTCAAGTAAGGTAATGCCAGTCTTTTTTGTATGATCCGTAATATTATTTTAATATTATATTATAATATAGATATTATAATATCTTTACTATTTTCCATTCCAGGGTCATTTTATCCACATAGCCACTCAAACAGACGTCAAAACTGTGCCACTCAGCTGTCAATTGGGACTTTGAAAGAACACGTGAATAGCAAAATTAAGTAGAATTGTAATTTTGTAGAATCCAAATACCGAAGAGCATTTAATGTTCACACATCTACTCTATAGGGAAACAGACACCAAAATGGCGTCCATGGAGGTCAGACTGGCGTCGCTGGAGCAGCTGTGGGATCCAGAGCAACAAACTGTGGTTGTTATGATACGAAGAGGAAAAGAAGGGTCACAATCCCAAAATTGCAGTAAATATGTTTCTCTCGTCTTCATAACTCAGAGGGAAACGACAGGCGTTGTGACTCCATACAAGGGTAAGATTTTAAGGAAAAAAAACACAGTTTACGTAGGAATATAAGTAAATGTATCTGACCTGACTGTATTTTTTATTTTTGTCACACGGAGAACAGCTGATAACTGCAGAGAATCACGGGCGTTCGCGGCAGTTATCAGGCGTTCGCGGCGCCGCAAATCTGGGTTTTCATGCAGTGTGATTTGCATTTGAACAGATCACAGCATGGTCATTTACATGTGAAAACCTTACCCGCTCCTAGTAGCTGGGGGGGTGACTTTCTCACCTAGACAGCAAGGTTATGGCAATTCCTGGCAGTTATCGGCAACTGACTGAAATACACAGTTGACTGGGAGTTTCACAGCAATTCTCAGGGACGATAACTGCCGCAAATCCCACTTTTCACTACGCTGTTTCTGCCGCCGTCTGCGCTCCGCTCCGCTTCTCTCTCTCCATACATCCATACCCACAATTTTATCAATTCTTTTAATACTATAAATAAATCGGTATCTATACAATATATAATATATGTATTATCTATATATGTAGTACTTGTGGGACTGGTACAGTGTTAGGAGATTTGACAGCCATAACCCCTGAGGACTGTGGTGAGGAGGCATTGGCAAGATAACGCAAACTTTGCGAGATACGCAACTTTGCGAGATACGCAACTTTGCGAGATACGCAAACCTTCGCGAGATAACGCAAACCGTTTTTTTTTCCTCCATGTCCCTTAAGGGGCTCTGTAGAAAACCAGAGGTAACCAGATTACCATATTGTTTTTAGGTGCTACACGGGGTAAAGATTATGATCAAATGTCATGTGGTCAACTTGTTGATCAAAATATCAAGTCAAAGAAGTTTTGCATATGGCAGATCTCGGAATTTCCCTCAATTACATAAAAATTAAATGAAAGGTTAAAGTTCCACCTCTGATTATGTAGCATTCATTGCTTTTGTATCTCAACAAGCTCCATGAGGCAGAGGACAGGTAGAGGATATACAGTATACATGGTATTTGATGAAAACGGCTCTGAAAAGTAAATCAAAATGATATTAATTTATTCCATATTAACACCGATGTAGTCAAATCAGTCAGCACATGGCGCCATATACATGAAGTCAATGTACTGTCAAAATGTATTAAACTCGACACGTTTCAGTAGCTTTTTGTTCTAGATTTGTGGACTAGCACATTTGTTGGCATGCTGATCAAATCAGGAGTCTGCAGACAAAGTCAGTGACCAGTGAGACGATGAAGAGACTAACTCCTTTATGTGTCAAATTCTTTATTTGACTAATGGTTTTATCCATGTGAGAATAATATTTAATTAGATAATTCAAACTATTACAGCTACTATTGAACTATTCCTGCGTTTATCCAGTTTCCTCGACCACTACAACATTGGGCCTTCTTGGCCATGACATTCCCATGCTGAAACTGGGCTCCACTCTGGTCCTACTCAGGTTTTTTTCTTATTCAGGGCTTTAATTGCTTGAATTTCTTCGGCAATGATCTTGTTTTGGTGCTCCAGGGTGGTCACTCGGTTTTCGAGATACTGAATATACTCCTTCTTCTTCCTGCGACATTCACGGGCTGCCTCTCTGTGGGAAGGATAAGACATTGTTTGTTTTTAATGTTTTCCGAGGGTTTTGGGAATGTTATTTAATTTTGCTTTGATCCATATTCTAATAGTGTAGCTGTTGGGATTTAGTTTTATTATTAGTAATACTAATATGAATTGATTCAATGTTTATCTGTTTAAGGTCATAGACCTACATTCAACCACTTGTATTTGTCATTTATTATTACTTATTTGTAATGTGACCTTTTTATAAAACGCTGGTAACTTCAATTTGATGCCACTGAACGTCACAGAAATAATTTTGTTCATGGAACCAGTTGAAGATGCCTTTTCCATGTAACATGAGGTAATTTTTAAGAATGGAAGTACAGAAGGATGAATTTGGTTAGCAGTAATACAGATTTTCTGAAGCACTAAAATCTGGATTCATTGCTTTTAGGGTTAGGGTTCCAGGTTGCTCTGCCACCAGCAGCAATTTTGACTCGAGATAAATTGGGTCCATTCATTTATGATGTCAATGCCAGATTCCTACTCAGAAGAAATCCAGATTCATCAAAGCATTGTTACCAAGCCTGAACAGGGATTAATGTGCAAAACCACCACTGGCTGATACGAAAACTCAACCACAACAAAATCACGTGCAGCTGTTTTTTGTCTCTCTGAGAAATTGTGGCTACAGTACACAAGAAGACACAGATTATCTTCATGTTCATGCCTGTTCTTGATCAGTCGGACTTCTTGTTTGCGAGTCACCTCCTTTGTGGCACCCTGGGTGAGGAGGGCAGGGGTAGAGGCCATAATCACTCCATGGGCCATGGAGCCAGCAGCGGCTGTCCGGAGCTGATATGGCTGAACCCCACTGGAGGTGGCTACAGGGTGCAGATTGAAGAACATTAAAGTGAACCCTACTTTTATCTCCTGTTCATTTACTGTTGTTTAAGCATGGGCATTTGACTCACCTTGGACAACCATCGGGTTAGCCGGAACCAGGATCTGCTGGCCATCCCTCATCTGTGCATATTGGAGGATCATGGCTCCAGGTTGGGCAGCAGCTGCTGTGTTGGTCTTTGTCAAAGTTTGGAGGCTCTGGACCTGGTTTGTACTGCTATTTGCTAGTTGAATAGCCCCACCCTGTGTGACTTCAACTGTGTGATTTGGAAAGGACAGAAACCTGTTAAATGAAGCTGATGTTGTAGTCTTTTACTATGTTTGGATGTGAGTCTAACACAGAGCAGCAAATTGTCGCAGACTACGCACTAAGAGGGCCATCCAAAGTTTTAAATTCTTAACAGTTTGACATTCTCTCCTCAGTGTCATCCTTCTCCTTGAAATTTAAAGTTCCTGCAGTAACTTTGTATCTGGGGTTACTTGATAGGCATCATTGAAGTCCTTTGATGACTCACAACAAAGAACTCCAACTCCAGTCTGTTTAAGAGTTCCATGCAGTTCCATGCAGGAGTAATCACACTTTGAATCAAATGATCTAGATGTTAGTCCAACTAGGATTAGATCAATTTTACTCAGACTAACATGTTTACGTGACACAAAAACAGAACACAGACACAGAAAACCAAACAATTTTCTTAAGGTCTTTGAACACTGGACGAGTTGCCAATATCTGGGATGAAAGTATGGATAATTTGGATGCACATTACAACACACCCACCCCCATGCACATCAAGCGTGAAGCGAAGGAATTCATCAATTATGAGGGGAACAAATGGCATTACGGTCTGAGACCAGAGCAGGTTTCACACACACAAGCAGCAGCTGCTGCCTTCATGGCGAATGTTGGTGAAAACTATTGTGAAATTTGTTGTACATACACCAATCCACTGAAGCTCCATTGCAAACCCCGTACACACGTGTTAATAATCCTAAGTAATTGTTTCATATTTGTTTGGGGTTTTTTTGGAAACAAAGACAATTGAGCTATCCACCAGCGTCATCAACAACACTCCTTCTGATTGGCTAGCTGTAAATTTGTCGGAAAATAAATCTTGGGGATATCGACTACAATCTGTAAATATAACAATTGCAAAAATATGTTTTCAAATATTTGTGAATTATTAGAAAAAAAAGGTGTCCGGTGTGCAAAGACCTTAAGTCTGACTTTTAACATGCATGTGAATGTAGTGACTGACTCCTACTACCATAAGTCAGTTCTTTTTCTTGTCTTCTTCTTCTAAGAATAATATTGTCCAGCAGGCTGAGAGTTGCAATGCTGCCCCCCTCTGCCTGAAGCTGTCTATCACAGTTCAAAGTCATCCGCCACAGCTCCTTTCATCCCTCAGGAAGTGTCCAAACATGACACATGACATCGTTGGCTATGACTTTTTTTTCAGGGCTGTGTGGACACAGAAAGACATTTTCAAATCATATTTGTGTCACTTCAGGATGCTGTCCTATATCACACATACATCCAATATGTGGCCCTGCAATGTGAGTGAGAAGCGTCATATCAGAATCCATGGCTGCTGTGTATTCTGTGGGCGGCAATTTGCCATATCCAAACTTAAGAGTGTCAGGGTCCACTTTGAAATCTGAAAATCATCTGATGCCCAAACCACAAATGACTCTGATCAAGACACAAGACTTAGCAGGAGTTCCTCCTATATATATATATATATAGTATTTCTGCTTTCATGTGAACACGGGGATACAGAAAAATCAGTGCAGATTAATAATCAGTCCACTTAGATCTTTCACTGCATGCATGCACTCTTAACCCAGATTTTGTTTCTAATCAAACTTACGAGTGATCATTAGTTATTCTTTAATGTTTTGTAAAAACCTGCTATCATTACTTAACAACATTAGTTGTTTGTACTATTTAGCTGAAAGATTCATTGCACTAATCAGGTTTAGCTGAGATAACTTGGTATTATTACTTTCTTAAGAAAGGGGAGGGGGCTAATTCAAAAACCTGCCTGGTCACATGACAAGACCAGCGTCTTGTTATTTGCGTCCAAGAGGCTCACCTGGCGGGACGAGCACAGGCATCGGCAGCAGACGGTACCCTGACTAGGAAGCAACTTTACGCCAAGTGGAATGGTTAGTATGTAAAATAACTATTGTAGCCTATGTTTGTGGGAATTTTTAATACCCAAAAGCTTGCAGATAATTTGTTGACGCAGTGTCAATGTGGTGTTAATGCAGTGGAAACCGCTTATAGTGATCACGGATATAGTAATCAACCGCTTATATGGATCAAAAGGCTTGGGACGGGCTTGCTGCCGGTGCCAACTCCTTATGTTAGCTAGCTCGGCAGAAGCGCGCGAATCATGGCCGGAAAAAGGAAGTCATCGTCTCCTAATGAAAAACTTTGTCTCCTCGAGTATTATGACGAATTGCCAAAACTAATAATATGGATGGATAAATTTGTGAAGTGACTTCTTAATGCTGCGCTGCAGAGCCGCAACACAAAACAGAGGTAGCTTAAATTTTCTTGATGTAGTTGTTATCTTCTATGTTGTTGTTCTATGAAACAGTTTGTTTCAAACTTTATTTTAAGACTTGTTTAAAAAAATACACCGGCGGCAGAGCCGACGCACAGAATGAGTTACTTACTGTATTTGAGTTCTGTCTGCGCAGTAAATAAACGTGCCGTTGAAAAACGATACAAATGGCATTTAGATATTAGATATTCTGCATGAAATAATAAAAATTCGGTTATAGCGAACGACCGCTTATAGTGATCAAATTGGCTCTGGACCAACGTGATAAGCGGTTTCCACTGTACATGCTTATTGCTAACACTAGCTAATGTCCACTCAAAAAATGTCAGCTGAATGTTAAAGTTAGCTTAGTGTTAACAGTCTCAGGACGGCTCACATACCAGCGAGTTTGCTCGACTGTATCATTTATATAACCGTCATTTTACGCAATAGAAAAGCGATTCGCTGTCGGGGAAAAGGAGTGTAGCAGGCGCTGTGGAGGTGTTTACGTTGTGGACACCGTGAGCTGCTTGCAGCGCATTGATCCACTCGACCCATCCTTGGCCGCTCTCTTTCCCTCTCTCACTCACTTTCACACACATGCTTGTTTACATGCCGTTTTTCTATGTAACACAGGCGTCGTTTCGGTTCTATTACCTTATTGTATTTAACAGTGACATTGTTGAGCTGAGGTGTTGAGTTAAACGTTTTCTTTCTTTCTATTTTTACAGATCCTTGTGGTGTGAGGATGCTGTGGAAGTGTAAGTATTGTGAGTTCATGTGTGAGAAAAGGGGTTGCCTTTTAAAACATTATCGGTTAAAACACGGAAACTATGGTAGAACTGTCCCATTTCCCTGCTTACACCAAGAATGTGTGTGCAAATTTAACTCCATTAATGCACTTAAGGTCCACTTAGCAAAGATTCACCAGAAAACCCAGAGTGCACAACAGAGTGAAACTGCCCAATTAACCTTTCACTGTCAGTCATGTGATTTTTCTGCACCCTGCACAGAAGCAGTCTTTCTCACTCACCTGCGCAGTACACATTTAAAGGTAAATCACAGAGTCCAGTGTCCATATAATGGCTGTAACTTTCACACAAATGTGTATTCTACATTTAATGCACATAGAAGTAAGGAGCACAGAACACACAACTGGAGGATGCTCAGGCCAGAAATAGTCTCTAGTAGTGTAACTAATGAAATGGCCCAAGAAGAACATGAGCCTCCAAATGACACCCCTGAATCAGAAGACAGTGAGGATTCAGGGGAAACAGCTGGAGCACAACCTAGCAGCTCTTTTCTTAAAGATGCAAACGGTCCTACACATTCCAGAAAGTACAGTACAAGAAGTCATACAACAGCTGTTACAGATGTGTGAACTATCCCAGCCGCTGCTGCATAATGCACTCAAAGACATTCTGAAACAACATACAGATACAGATGATTCAGTTGTAGAAGAGTTAGTCAGGGCTGCCGCAAAGAGCAATGTGATCATGAAGTTCTGTGGCAAGGATGGCCCCTTATCAACAACAAAAAGGAGAGCAGCATATGTGAATAAAATCTTCACAGAGGTTAAACCAGTGGAGTACATTATTGAAAGAGGAAAAAGATCTAGTGCTGTATATGTTCCTTTGCATCCAATGCTACAGAAGATGTTGAATAGGGCAGATATTTTGGACAAAGCTCTTTTCGTCCAAAAGCCTGTGAAACATGAGTACAGTTCATACAGAGATGGCTCGTACTGCAATGACAATGACCTCCTTAAAGGGGAGGAATTCAAAATCGCTGTTGGACTTTATACAGATGATTTTGAAGTGTACAATCCTTTAGGAACATCTAGAAAGAAACACAAAATGAGCGCAGTCTATTGGGTCATAGCTAATGTGCCATCAAAATACAGATCCACACTCCACTCCATTCAGCTTGCTGTTTTATGTAAATCCTCTGATGTAAAAGAATTTGGCTACGCTAAAATCCTCCACCCTCTCATTCACGATCTGGCTTCTTAGGAGCAACATGGTGTATATGTTGAGAAGTTGGGAGAATGTGTCAAAGGTACGGTTTTATATGTGGCTGCTGATAACCTGGCTGCTCATTCTCTGGCAGGATTCTTCGAAAGCTTTGGGGTGGACAGATTCTGCAGGTTCTGTATAGCAACGAGAGGCGAGATGCAAGCCAACGAGGTAAATTCAGGAGCTTTTGAACCCCGCACTATAGACACTCACAACCAGCAGGTGAAGGAGGTAAAGCAGGATCCCACTGTGGCAAAACGGTATAGTGTGAAACGAGGGTGTGTATTTACTGACGGTCTGAAGCACTTTCATGTTGTTCGTGGGTACCCCCCTGACATCCTCCATGACCTTTTGGAAGGCATTGTTCCTGTTGAGTTATCCCTCTTCATTTCAGACATGATTTCTAAGAAATATTTCACCATAGAAACACTGAACCATGCCATGAAAACCTTTGAATATGCTTTTCATGACAAAACTGACCAGCCTCAGCCAATTGCCCATGGCTTCTCTACCAAAGGGACCATAGGTGGCAATGGGCATGAGAACTGGGCCCTACTCAGGCTGCTCCCACTTATCATTGGCCATAAAGTCCCTGAAGGAGACAATGCATGGAACATTCTGCTTCTCTTAAAAGACATTGTTGAGTTGGCTGTCGCAACAAAGCACACTGAAGAGTCGGCACATTTCCTTGACTGCAAAGTGTCAGAACATAGAGACTTGTTTCAAACAACATTCCCAGATTTTAGATTACGGCCAAAACACCACTACATTTAGCATTACCCTGAGAGGATCAAAGCATTTGGTCCCCTTTCAGATGTTTGGACAATGCGCTTTGAGGGAAAACACAAATTCTTCAAACGGGTCATTCGTAATGCCAACAACTTCAAAAATTTAGCTCTTACATTGGCAGTTGAGCATCAGAAAATGATGGCTTACTATTTGGACACAAGTTCATTTTTCAAGCCTTCAATTGAAATGGACAAGGTCACTACAGCATTGATCACATCTTATCCTGAGAATGTCCAACAGGTTTTCTGCCAGAGAGTTCCTCAGCTAACATCAGTTCTTGTTGCATCATCAGTCTATGTAGATGGAATTAGATATTGTGCTGACATGATAGTCTCTGTTGGTTCATATGCTGGCCTCCCTTCATTTAGGCAGATCAAACAGATAGTGGCACTAAACACTGAGATCCTGTTTGTTTGCAATGAGATGACTGCATGGTACCATGAGCATTTGAGATCTTTCGAACTCATCTGTGACAGCAGTAACCCCTCTCTGTGTGTGGTGCAGCTGAAAGAGTTGAATGATGTTTTCCCTCTTTCAGCGTACAGATATGGTGATAATTTAGTAGTGAACCTCAGGCGTTATATTCTGTGTTTAGAAGCCACAGCGTGATTTCTGCAGTCATTCTAGGCTGTTATGGAACATTTTGTAGCTTATTTTAGAGCTCATGTTGACATTTATAATGATACAGTCTCTGAGAAGTTTTTTTTTTCATTTTTCCTAAATTTGTGACTTTTTTGTAAATGTTTTTTTTTGTACATTTGAGTGGGGATTTCTTGTGAATTTGATTTTTTTTAATGGATTTACCACTAATCTCAGGGGACAGTCACTTTTTCTCTTGTAAATCTTTGACACATTCAACGCCCACACATATAAACAACACAGACACGGGCAACACTCACACACAAAACACAGATGTGGACAACACAAATCACACACAAACAACACAGACACGGACAACACCAACACACACACAACACAGACACGGACAACACCCACAAACCAACAACACACCCAGCTTTTAATGGTTTTACCACTTCATTCTCACGGGACATCAGTAAATTTGTTAGTGTGATTTTTGAGAATTCCCTAGTTTTTTTCTCAGAATAGTACTCATAGTTTGGTTCATAAAATGGTGATCAGTGTTTATCAAAGCCCAGTGTAACATTCTCAGATATTTTGACTTGAAATCATCACTCAATTATGAAAATAGTTGGAGATTAGTAACTTAATCTATTCATCGTTGCAGCTCTCTTATTACATAGATGTGTAAAACTATTTCTTGATGATACATTGCACCTCTACATAAACCCATATGTATTGTAACTTATCTTTAATATTTCTTATTAATCAGCTATTTTTGTGATCCACATAGCAGTGGCTTGGCAATTGAATGGTCTTTTGGATATGTATATTTCTAATGACCTAATTATTGTTTCTATTCCCAAGATGACTGCAAACCAGAAGATGACCGTGAGGGTCATTCTAACAAAGGCGGATATAAGAAAAGTCGTCCTAACTACAAGGCCTTCTACAGTCGAAGATTTGATAAGCAAGCTTTAAGAATCACTGGGACTTCATTATGACTTCAGTCTCCAATACCAAGACCCTGAATTCAATAATGAACTATGCAATCTGACAGATACTTAAGAACTTCCAGAAAAAACAACAGTTAAAGTCATGCCTGTCCTTGAGCTGGTACCTGTCTTATCTGATGAAGTCTTCAGTGACACAACCAGTACAGCAGATACAGACATACTCTCACACTCATCTCAGGAGCGACAGAAACAGTGGCCAGAATTTTTTGATATCCCAACCTTTTCTGTTGATGTATAGTATAGACTTAGGCAAGCAGATCTGCTGTTTATGAGTGCAGGTACATACCTTAAAGTATCAAAAGAACTAAAACACGAGATACTTGAAAGATTGGCAGAGAGCATGTATAGCTACACAGCATACCCAACTGCTGCTCAGTTCGAAAGTGTTGCAGTAGCACTGATAAACAAGCGCCCTTGTCTCCAGGAGCGAGGCTCAACCACTCGCTGTTGTGGTTGGGAAAAATTGTCTAAAGCATAAAATGGCTAATTATAGAACAAAGCGTAGGCAATCAGGATGCCTTGATGTTGCAGTAAATGCAGGTAAGCGGGGAAGGCATTCAGCAGGACAACCAGCTAACAAGCGCATCAAGAAGGCAAACAAAGGTGAAATCAACTATTTGCCCAACTTTCCGGATGGATTTGATCAGGCAGCCTGCAAAGACTTGGTTGATGAAATGCAGAAGAGAACACCAAATGGACCTCTTGTGAAAAAGAAGATGGATCAGACTTTTTTTCTGAGAAGAAAAGAGGAAGTGGAGTCGGAACCCGCCATAAGCACGATGGTGAAACGCTGGCCTGCCCTTTTCACTGAAGATCAAGTATGTTTAAAAAAGAGAAGATAACACATAACTATCTTTCTATTATTATATAATGTGTCTGGATGTATATTTCTCTTGTCCTCTTTAAGGGAAACATTGGCATTTTTAATTTTGGGCATGATGTTTTCATTTAAACATCAACATTTCAAATCATATAAAAAGGACATTCGTGGATGTTTTTCAGCACTACTTTGCAGATGGCTTAGCTGCCTTGTATAGTTCAGTTGATCTAAGTTCTAAGTTTTCTTTTTTTCTCTGTATTTTTCAGGTGTTCATGGAGTTCAGCAGGATTGTGGGCAAGAACCTCAAGCAGGAATTCTATGAGAGCATCGATCGGCACAGTCCTCGTCTCCTTGAGTTATTTCGATCCAAGAGAGGGAATGTTGGACAATTGTTGACACAGATTTCACAACAGACCAATGTAGGTCCATACACATTATGTACTTGGCATTGTTTTTCACAGGTTTTGTAAAAACATATCACAATGCTACTCTATTAGTTGTATAATTGAATCCAAACATTGCTTGGTTTGTTTAAGCTTTTTTAGAGATCATTATTTGTTTTTCATTTTAGCTATCTAACTTGTGGTACTGTGTTTAATTCCCAAAAGACTACAGAGCCAACTGCGATCCAGACACAGGTGCTCAGAGGGCTTCCTATCATCCTTGGGGACAACCCCACAGACTTCTTCAAAACAGGCTTTGTAAGTAAGCTCTTGCTTTCTTATAATTTTCACCATTATTTATTTTTCACCATGACACTTTTATATTGCTTAGTTGTTTTTCAAATGAGAAATCTAATGTAATGATTGTGCTCTTCTGTTATTCTTTTTTAAAGCGGAACTAGACCGGAAGTTCCTATTATCGCTGTTTTTTTTGGTGTGTATCTGCGTCATTACCTTGTTTATGAAGCCTGACGGTTCGAAACAAACAGTTCAGCCATTGCTGAGAAAGTTGTGTTTTATTGTAATCTCGGGGCTCAACGAGATCACTGAAAATCCCGTTAACGTTACGTAAGCAGCGGTTCTCCTGAACAACCGATTGTCCTGCTCCGGGCGGTAGTCCGGGCACATCCGGTTGCGTACATTGAACCGCAGAAGTAGAATAACGTCTGTTGTGGAGGTGTTTCACGAGCAACAGTGTCTTCTGACTCTGGGTCTGACTCCGGTTTAAAGTCATAAAGGGACTGCGGCGGGGAGTCGTGACAAAGCTATTTTTAAACACTGTTAAAACAATGTTTTGATAATGAGGAGCAGTGCATCCACCGTTCCAGAGAGGGAGCTGCGCTTCTGAGAGCTGACGTGATAGATTACGTCACTTCCAGATACCTGGCCAATCACAACACAGGTGGGAAGGCTCTACGCTGGCTGGCTAATCACAACACACTCTGTCTTCTCGGGCGAGATTTACGGCTAAAAATAGCGCGACTGACAAGCGCTTCGAAAAGGACAGATTTCAATCGGCTCGTTTACATCAACTAGGAGGATTTTGACCATAAAAACAACTTAATATATGTAAGTAGACCTCCATAACTCACATATATGTGCAACAGGACCACTCTATGTGACCTTTAAGGAATCTGATGATGATGATTCTTTTCGTGACCTTGACATTGGGATACTTCTCATTGAGCATGAAGGTGCTGTGCTGACATCTTCCCAGCATCTCAGTCCAGCCTCGTTGAGAATCATCATTGAGGGAGAAGTCGTGATGGACAACATTCAAGACCTGCCAAAAGCAATGTGCTTTCTGTTTGGACTCACGTATGCACTCCATCTTAACTACCCAAAGGCTATGAAGCTCACATTTCAGTTCATCCAACAGGTATTGCTCTCGCTAGGCCACACTGACCTAAAGCCGAAGCTACAGACTTTGAAAAATCAGCTCGCAATGTAAAGAGATGTCAAGTCTACTGTAAGAAGCTGTTGACTACATTTTTTTTGCCACACCAGTAAAACACTTCCTTACGTGTGGGTAAACCTTTTTATTTTCTGTAAAACAAGTGGATGGACAGACACACACAAAACGCACGCACACACACACACATACACACACACATACTGGTTTATATGTTTCCTGGGGACCAACTTTTTAATCATCACCTGTGGGGACCACCCTTTCCAGAGGTCTTAGAAGTGTGAAAAAAAATCAGCACACTCATCAGTGTGTAGTTAGCTCATACATGCGTTAAAATCTTTAAATTTCCATTGAAATGTTTTCAACATCCTAATTGGGGACCTCTGAAAAATCTAGTCACTGTGTTAATTGGGGACCGAATTTGCATATCATTTGCATATTTCACACCGTCATACTTCTCTTTGTGGGGACCATGCATATTTCACACCGTCATACTTCTCTTTGTGGGGACCATGCTGGAATTATTAGTATCACATTTATTATTATTATTATTATTATTATTATTATTATTATTATTATTATTATTATTAATAATAATAATAATAATAATAATAATAATAACAAAATCATGCATCTTTTACAATTTAATTTTGATTTAACCAAACTATTGCATTTGATTAACTAAAAATTGTAAGGAGAGAGAGAGAGAAAATGGAAGAGGTGCAATGTTGGAGGAGTCAACCCATCGATCTTCAATCTTACACAAAAGCCTTCTACCTGACACCTGGAACGATCGTGTGTTGTCCACTGGCAAAGTAGCAACAACACATGATATTATTACAGTAGTATGAAGCACATCATCCCTTTATGTGATATTGCTTCTTCTCCCTACTGAGTAATGTAGTTCTTAGTAATGAATATCAATAAGGACCAACTCCGAACCAAGTTGAAGACTTCAACTGTTTAATGAACAGAGTTAAAGCCATAGTTAAAGCCAACACTGACAAACATTACAACTCTAGCCTTTTCATTGGGCATCACCTTACAAATTACGCTGAACTTTCTTTTTGTAGGCTGTAATGCGGTTGTACACATAATATTTCAACATTTGCCAGTCACGGTTCTTAAGAGCTGCTGGCTCAGCCCTTAAACATTTCTCACAGTCACTCTTTGTTGGTACAATGCAAGATGTGATAAACTGCTTCATGTTCCTTTCAACGGCTTTTACCTCTTCCTCCTGCCATTGTGTTCTTTTTTGAGTAGCTTTACCTGTAAGTGGGCAGAATTTTTTTTTTTAACACAAATGGACCTTATACCTATGCAGCACCAAAGCATGAACACGGGTGCATTCACAAACTATGATCAAACGTTGTCTGATCATAGTGTGTGTGTGTGTGTACACAGGTGCTGCACGATAAAGCTGCACTGTTAGAATTAGAAAAAAGAAAGAAGAATCACCTTTGACAGATGTCACAGCTCTGAGCCCGCCATCCTATCCTGATGGTGGCTTGCTTCTCTTGCTTGTTGATGGGACTCCGCACCTCTAATGACGATTCCATGAAAAAAGTAAATGATATTCATAAGGTATACAGATAGTGGGATAAGCATGAAAAGCAGATGTCTCTGTGCTGCAGGACTCACCGTAACCCTAACCCATTAAATGCTTGATGAGGGTTAAAAATGTGAACAATTCAGCTATTAAAGAGAAGTAGTTCTGCAATCACATTACATGTTTAGATTAACAAAATACATAGTAATGAATGATAATGTTCTTTGTATCTTAGCAGTTACAATTTCTCTTTTATTCTCTCTCTCTCTCTGAGTGAGGCTGTTTCATGAAACAAAATGAGTTCACTAAGCAGTTACCAAAAACTCAGCACTAGTATTAATATCAGTACCACTGCTTCTATCCAATACTTCTTACTATCTATCCATCCATTCATCCATCATCCAATTTTTAATCAATCAATCAATCAATCTTTATTTATATAGCCCACAGTTTACAAAACATAGTTTGTCTCACGGGACTTCACAGGGTTGGTAACATCCTCTGTCCTTAGACCTTCGACCAGGGTAAGGAAAAACTACCAGGGAAAAAAAACCCTTGTAAAAGGGAAAAAGGGTAGAAACCTTAGGGAGAACCACAGGTGAGGGATCCACTCCCTGGACGGACAGACGTGCAGTAGATGTTACCCAAAACATACAATACACAATGACAAGAATAAAAAGTGAAAAAAGTCTTTAAATGCCAGGATCATCTGGATCACTGGGTTTATCACAGCCTGTAGTGAGGACTGTTGTGGTCAGAGACTTGAGGATGACGGAGTCTTCTTTCCTGTCCTGACCTCATGTCGTTCACTGGTGTCAGCAGAACTGTAAGAGATTAAAATCAGTTAGAGATGTGCTATATGTAGATTTATGTGCTACATCTCATGGGGGTACATCGGGTAAGTGGTGAGGGATGAAAAATCGAGGACGGGGTAGAGAAAGTGCGGCTCGTGCAAAGTCTGTGTGCTCATTCTAAGTGCATGATGGGAAATTCCCCCAGCAGTCTAAGCCTATGGCAGCATAAGATAGACTATTCTAATCAGGACTACCTGATCTAGCTTCGACTATAGGCTATGTTAAAAAGGTAGGTTTTCAGTCTCACCTTAAAGGCAGAGACCGAGTCAGACTGTCTGACTGAAAGCGGAAGTTGGTTCCACAGGAGAGGAGCCTGGTAGCTAAATGTTCTACCACCGATTCTACTTCTAGTTATTTTAGGAATAACCAGTAGACCTGAGTTCAAGGAGCGCAGCGGTCTATTCGGTTGATATAAAGTGATTAAGTCACAAATGTAAGAAGGTGCCTGATTATTCAGGGCCTTGTATGTAAGTAGAAGTTTTTTAAAATCGATTCTACTTTTCACTGGGAGCCAGTGAAGAGAAGCCAGGACAGGAGTTATATGGTCACGTCGTCTGGTTCGAGTCAGTATACGTGCTGCTGCGTTCTGGACCAGTTGAAGGCTTCTCAGGGACTTACTAGGACATCCAGACAGTAAGGAGTTACAGTAATCCAGCCTAGAGGTTATAAAGGCGTGGATAAGTTTCTCAGAGTCTTGTCTTGATATAATATTTCTAATTGTCTTGATGTTGCGAAGGTGGAAGAAGGCTGTTCTACATATATGCTTAATGTGTTCATCCAGTGATAAATCCTGGTCAAACAGGACTCCTAGGTTCCTTACTGTAGTGCAAGGGACTGGAGTGTTACTGCCTAGGTTTAGAGCTCCAAGTGCTGCTCTTATATCTTTTGGCCCAAGGACCATGACCTCAGTTTTTTCTGTGTTAAGCATCAGAAAATTACGAGTCATCCACGTCTGTATGTCTATGAGACAATCCTGGAGTTTAATAGATGGGTTTGGGTCGTCCGGTCGTGCAGATACATATAGCTGAGTGTCATCTGCATAACAATGAAAATCTATGTTGTGTTTCCTGATAATGTTGCCTAATGGCAGCATGTACAGGGTAAAAAGAATAGGTCCAAGCACAGAACCCTGAGGGACTCCGTAGTTGACCTTAGTGAGTATGGAGGATTTCTCGTTTACACTAACAAACTGAAATCTGTCCGATAAATAGGACTTGAACCAGACCGTGCCGATCCTCTAATCCCAACGTCTTGTTCTAGTCTATGTAGCAGGATCTCACGATCTATAGTATCAAATGCTGCACTGAGATCCAACAGAACCAGTATAGAAGCCAGTCCTTTTTCAGAGGCCATAAGAATATCATCTTTTACTCTAAGTAGGGCAGTCTCTTAATGCATTAAGGCTCACAGGTGCTGTGACAAAGCCCATATTTAGGTTTATGCAAGTTGGGCTGCTGTGTTACTACAATACATGCAATATTGTCTCTCGCTGTACACTCTGTTGCCATTCCTCTTTTGGGAGGAGTTTTTGTCATTGTAGAGCTGAAGAACTACATATGCTTATCTTCCGGAGGGGGTAGTAGAAGTTAGAGGAAATTCTATTTATCTTTAAATGTAGAGATGGACATGTTTGAGATGTCTATATCAATTTCAGGTGATCATTGTACTGTTACTAAAATAATAATAATAATAATAATAATAATATATACATATATATATATATATATATATATATATATATATATGTATATACATAAACCTTCAACTGGTGTCACAGCTCCAACTCTGTCATCCTCTGCTGATGATGGTTTGTGTCTCTTGTGTGGTGGTGGGATGTCATTTTCCTCTGTAAGTGGAAGAGTCTCTTCTGCCAAAGATTCTATGAAAAAAGTACATACATATATTAAATAATTGAACATATGTGTACTAAAGAAAGCTGACAACTATCAACATTATAATTAGTAAATCCTAGAGATGAACCAATCTGATACCCGATCCGATATCGGATTGATTGGATATCGGATGAATGAGACAGGTCCAGCGTTCCTGATCCAGTCACTTTTTTTCACAGCAGTTACGGTGATCTAGTCACTTCAATTCTGTGCTTGCAATGCTGGTTACGTCACTATGCAGAGCATGCAGGTAAACAGGCAAACACAGAGCAACATGGAGTGAGCAGACTGAGCTAAGTCAGCTGTTTGGAAACATTTCAAACTTGATACACCAACAAGTCCGACTGCTACGTGGAACATCTGCAATGCGAAAATTGCAACACCACAAACTTAAATAAGCACCTCAAAAAGCACCATGCTAAGGAGCATGCAGAGCACGACAACGCAGTTAACTTTGGTGGATGCACTGCAGACGTGACAAACTTCCACCCGGCAGCGTGAAAGCAACAAACATAATCACCACATAGTTAAGCATCTTGGGCGAAGGTAGAGTTTACTATCTCGTAAATATTTTTCGGAGACTGCTCTGCCTGAATTGTACTGTTCTTTCAATACAGCACTTAGCACTAAATGTTTACATGGAAATGTTAGTTCTGTTTATTTTGTATTGTTGCCCAAGTTCATTAAGCCACTTGTTTTTGGTTTTCAGCTGCTATATTTTATATTAGATTTTGAATATCTATTTGCAGTGCACTAAATGTTTACATGGAAGTGTTATTTCTTTTTGCTGCTAATGTACAATTTGTTATTTGTTTATTTGTTAATAAAAATATCAAGTACATTTATATCTGTGGTCATTTGTTAACTTTGACGAGGCTTATGTTTATGTCAAGCCTAATGCCTTCACTCACATGGTAAGGTATACAGTTCATTCATTCAACAGTAGTATCGGATCGGTATCGGTGCATCACTAGTTAATACAGAAAATATTTAACTTCTACTTAAAATCTTCAAACTGCTGTATGCACAGCTGGCTGAAGCGTGTAACAGAGGTGTTGTGTCGTCTTCTCTTTGTCTTCCAAAACAAATGCGCGTTGTAACTGGTGAATGAGATTCATGACAACAGGAGTCTCATACTGCTCTGGCAAGAGTAATCAACTAAACATAAAGGTCCTGGACAGAAGCTTTAACTTGAGCAATGCTTCTTTGAGATTAATGAATACATACCTTGAGATGAATAGTGTCCTTCTCTGGTCTCATCTGTCTCACCATGACAAAGAACGGTGTCTGTGGGAGACATACAAAGACAGTTTAATATCAGCAAACTAAAATAAAATCATGGTGGACAAAATAAAAACAACAAAACAACATACCATCTGGACCTATGGTGATTTCATCCAGGTTTTTGCCATGGAACTCAGCCAGTCTTCCTTGCTCAAGGGCCATTAGAAGTTTGCTGACCTTGGCAAGCTGCAGTGTTTTCTCAGGTAGTCGATAAAACTCACGATGGACTCGAATGTCATGCCCAAGAAAGTTGGCCAACTGGTCCATCTCTGTGTCTGTCATGTTGAGGACTGTTGAGTGTTGCAGCATGTTTCTGTAGCCTGGCGGAAGTCAGTGCCTTGGGACACTTTGCACCACATGCTCGTGCAAAACCACAGAAAATGTGTTTTAGCTGCTGGTCTTGCAAACATGTAGCAATTTTCTTCGAGAACCCCGCAAGTCTTTCTCTCTGAAACCAGGAGTTCCAATGCATTCAGCATTTTCTGAGCATTTTTCTCCCCACATCTGTCTACTGACGTGTGAAGGCACAGGTTGCATGAATGTGCACATGGACTGAACTCGATTCTTTCCTGGTTTGACAGGTACTGATGAAGGCTTAAGTTTGTAACTTCGCATATGTCGCCACAGGACTTTTTGTGTAAAAAGTGCTTGGCAGTATGCACAGTGCATGAAATCCTTTGCCTGTGCATCTTTAGTTGGCCGCTTAAAAGGAACCAACTCCCTGCTGCCTGACTCGATAACAGTAGCGCTGTGGGCATAGTTGCCTCTGTTGCGAATATACTCTAGCTGTTTCTTTCTCTCCAAGGAACCTTTTGGTAAACTGAGAGCTTTAGCAACATCCAGTTTATCATGGTGTGCACGTTCGAGATGTCTTGCCATCTTTGCACAGGCTTTCTTACAATACAAGCAATATTGTCTCTTGCTGTACACTCTCTTGCCACTGCACTTTTGAGAAGCTTGCACAACTATGGTGTCAATTGCATCCTGACTTGAACAGGGTTCTTCACTCGCACTGATGTCACATGCACTGCTGTTATTTTCCAACATTTCAAGGTCTGGTGTCGTGGTGTCACACTCTGGAGACTGAGAGTCAAGACATGATTCAATCAGGGAACACCCTTTTGTCCCAATGACTGTGGTGTGGTTGAAATCACTGTCTTCACTTTCAGAGGTGGAATCTGGCACATACTCATCGCCACTGTCTGTAGAATCATATAATTCATCAGAGTCTTCAAAATCTGTGTTTTTCATCTGAAAACAAATTGATTAACTTAGATAATACAGTGTATACTTGACATTAATAGCATACGATGTGTAGTTTAAACATAATTACATAAAGGGCTGTATGATATGACATTTTGATCAGCTTACTACTGATCCAGACACGTATTTGAGTACTTACTATGATACTTTTTGTTCGTCTAAGTTTTGGCACAAAAGTACTTTCTTCCCAAAAAGTACTTCTATCTTCATCTCCGACATCTGTCACAATCTGTAAAGAACAGCAATACAACACATTATTAAAGCATATTTGAGAAGTTTGTGAAGAATGTTAATAATGTTTAAAGTGTTCATTTAATTCAAATTAGGGAAATTATTATAATTTTGATATTTGATTTTTCAAGACATAACTCTAAAATAAAATACACGGAAAAAGAAAACCAAATGTTAAAGATAAAATATCAACTGCAGTGATTCTTCCTGCATTACTGTTAGTCAAAAAAACACACCGCTTGCTTAGATGAGAACAAATCAAGACTTCACACAATCTACAAGCTCAAACTGAGGGGAAAGTGTGTTGTGGGGACCCCGTAAATGCTCCAGAATCCCTGCTGAAAAAACCAGCTTAGACCAGCTTAGGATGGTTGATGGTTTTAGCTGGTTTTAGCTGGTCTTAGCTGGTCTTAGCTGGTCTTAGGCTGGTTTAGTTGGTTTACCAAGCTGCACAAGCTGGCCAGGCTGGTGTGTCAGTTGCTGGCCAGCTGGTATGGCTGGTCACCCAGTCAGGCTAAGCTGGTCTCAACCTGCCTGACCAGCAAACCCCGGATGGTAAGCTGGGCAAGCTCTTAGACTGACCAGGCTGGACTGGGCAAGCATGGCTCATAATTGTCATGATATGTATAAATAATACATCCTGATATATATATATATATATATATGTGTGTATATATTTATATATATATGTATATGTGTGTATATATATATATATGTGTGTGTGTATATATATGTGTGTGTGTATATATATATATGTGTATATATATGTGTGTGTATGTGTGTGTAATAGGGAAGCCACAAGGCAGTGTTGGTTAGTAGATTAAAAGTTATGGCTAAAACCTACAACAGGTCTATCGTATTTGCTCTACAAAAATATATCAAACCAATAATAGTCCCCCTTTCCCATGAAGAGGCAAAGGCAGGTTGAGAAAATGAATTCATGAACTATTGTTTTTAGAGGATTTACATGGACTGTCCTAATACCTGTGATCCATTCAAACCATGAAGAGCAATGAAAATTATTTCCTCATATTTTGTTTCACAGTTTATATATCAATGACACTGTCACAGCTGGCTCGAGGCCATGACAAACAAATGGAGACGCACCGTTAAAGGAATAACAAAACATATTTATTTAGATCAATAATAAAGATAAATCAGGAAATACAATAACGTGAGGTGTGAAAGTCAGTCAGATCAGTCATGTAAGGTGTGCATGCATGGTAAATATGGTGTGTGTGGATGTTGTATGATGCATAAAAGAAATCAAAAGAACTAAGGATTAAGGCTGCCGCGTCACCCGGGGAGACAGGCGTCTGTCTGCAAAGGGAAAAAGAGAGAGAGACACAATGAATGAGAACCTGCTTATATGGCAAACCCGAATACGGCCCAGGTGTCCCCAGTTATCAAATTGCCAAACTGGCCCAGCCCCCTGCCATCCAACAACTTACTCCCAACTACTGTCAGACACCAGCAGGAGTCGCCACACCCCCCCCCCCCCTTAAGACGGGGTCCCCAAAAAGGAACACGTAACCCAAAACAAAACAAAAAAAAACAAGGCATAAGGGCAAATGCATAATACAATACAATTGTATTTACATACAAAACTTACACATGTAATACATACTTAGCCCACAGGGGCACGGGAAAGAGCATCCGCCATTATGTTATCCTTGCCTTTAATGTGCCGCACATCTAAACAGTAAGACTGCAGGAGCAGAGACCACCGCATGAGACGCTGGTTCGGACACCGCAATGAACCCAAAAAAGTTAAAGGATTATGGTCGGTATAAACGACCAAAGTCCCACCCCCAGAACCCACGTAAACCTCGAAATTTTGAAGCGCCCAAATAAGAGCCAGTGCTTCCATCTCAATTGTTGAATAATTACGCTGGTATGAGTTAAACTTTTTTGAGAAGTAACACACAGGTCTATCAACTCCATCTGTCTCTTGCAACAAAACTGCCCCAGCCCCCACCTGGCTGGCATCTACCTGAATCTTAAATGGTTTATCTAAACACGGTGCAGCCAGGACCGAAGCAGAGCATATCAGAGACTTAACGTTTTCAAAGGCAGTTTGACAACGAGGGGACCACACATATTTCACTTTCCCCTTCAGCAAATCCGTCAGAGGTGCAACTACTGTGGAAAAGTTTTTACAAAAACTCCGATAATAACCGGCTAACCCCAAGAAGCGCATAAGCTCCTTCTTTGTGCATGGAATAGGATACTGCTCTACAGCTCTCACCTTCGCATCTACTGGACGAACATAGCCCTGTCCGACCACCCGGCCCAGGTACGTCACCGTCGCCTTGGCAAACTCACACTTCGCCAAATTGACAGTGAGACGCGCCCCGGCCAGACAACGCACGGATGCGCTGCACGTGAGCATCCCATGTGTCACTTACAATGACTACGTCATCTAAATAAACTGCACAACCTTCGAGACCCCCCACAACCAAATTCATAAGGCGCTGAAAGGTCGCGGGCGCATTCCGAAGTCCAAAACTCATCACTGTATACTCATACAGACCAGAGGGCGTTATAAAGGCCGAAATTTCCCGAGCGCAAGCAGAAAGAGGAACTTGCCAATAACCTTTTAAAAGGTCGAATTTACTTACAAACTTGGCTGCACCGACCTGGTCAATGCAGTCCTCCATACGAGGTAACGGATACGAATCTGGTTTTGTGGCTTTATTTACTTTTCGATAATCTGTGCAAAATCTGTGCGATTTATCAGATTTGTCAACCAACAACGAAGGCGATGCCCAACTAGATGATGACGGGACTGCGATATTGTTATCCAACATATATTTTACCTCGGACTCCATTACCTGACGTTTATGTGGCGCACACCTATAAAAACGCTGCTTTATTGGGGTACAACCCCCGATGTCAATGTCGTGCTCTATGAGGTGTGTACGCGATGGAGTGTCCCCGAACAGTGTTGGATAGCTCCTAATTAACTCTTCCATCTCAGAGCGCTGAGATGCAGTCAAATGACTGAGCAGGCTCCCCAAATCACGCAGTGTCTCAGAGTTTCTTAGCCTACCACAAACCACAGGATCGTCCGGTGCTCTGACATCCACCTCCGCGTCCGACCCCAAGGCAGCAGACCCCAAACCTGAAGACACATCATTCACAATAAGTGCAGGACTAACATGTAAACACTGAGACTCGGAAACAGATTTTTCAGGAGCCGCACGGAAATAATAGGGCTTCAATAAATTTACGTGACAGAGACGGGATTTTTTTCTCCGCTGCGGAGTGGCAATGATATAATTTTGCTCAGAAACTTGTTGCTCCACAGTGTACGGTCCTGTGAATTTCGCCTCAAATGGAGAATTCAGAATAGGAGACAGGACCAAAACCTGATCCCCTGGACTGAACTGACGGTGCTCCGCCCGACGATCGTAAAGATTTTTCATTTTAGACTGAGCTTCATCCAAATTCTCACGTGCCCTCTCAACAGCTGTAAACAAGCGATGCCGAAAACCATTAACATAATCGATCAGATTTGTGGGTGGATTGGCCTCAGTCAAATCATCCCGAAGGATCGCAAGCAGACCGCGCACTGTGTGACCAAAAACGAGATCATTTGGACTGAATCCGGTGCTCTCCTGCACGACCTCCCGGGCTGACAACATCAGCCAAGGCAGGCCCTCTTCCCAATCTCCCCCAAGGTCAACACAATAAGAGCGCAGCAGCGACTTAAGCGTTTGGTGAAAGCGCTCCAACGCCCCCTGGCTCTGTGCATGATACGCTGACGCACGGTTATGCCTGACTTTAAGCTGCTTGAGGACCTGTGAAAAGAGATGAGACATGAAATTAGATCCTTGGTCGCTCTGAATTACCCTGGGTATACCAAAAACAGATATAAACTGTGATAAAGCCTTCACAATAGACCTGGCGGTGACAGAGCGCAACGGATACGCCGCCGGGTACCGCGTAGTTTGGCACATCACAGTCAATAAGTACAGGCAGCCAGATTTTGACGGAGGCAATGGCCCCACACAGTCAATAATCAAATGCTCTAACGGCTGACTAATAGCTGGGATAGGACAAAGCGGTGCTGGTTTGATTGACTGACTCGGCTTACTAGTGAGTTGACAGGTATGGCACGACTTAATATATCTGGAAACATCACTCTTCAACTTTGGCCCAAAAAAATATCGCAAAACACGGTCATAAGTTTTCCTCACTCCTAAATGACCAGAGTCATCATGCGCAATTTTCAACACCGTGTGGCGGAACTTCTCCGGTGCAACAACCTGGAATAATGGTTCTCCGACAGAATCACCTTCACATGGCACCCATTTCCGCACCAGCAAGCCCTTCTGGAGGAAATAGCCATGCGCAACGTCCCGTACCTCGTCTCCAGGAAGAACACTATCCAACAGTGGACAGAGTCGGGTCAGACTGCTGACTTTTTACCCACTCCTCCCGAGAAACAGACGGAGGCAGATCAGGCAAAGGCACCACAAACTCACACCCCACATTATCCCCACTTTCACACAAGTCTGGAGGAGCTACAGCGCGGCCCTGAGCGCGCGTCACAGCGCAAATAGGGAAAACGTCTGGAAACCCCCCGTCACTGTCATCCCGCGCCCCAGTCGACAACGGTCTAGCAGTTACCAGAGGAGGAGGCACGTTAGCCCATACAGCACCACCAGCCAGATCGTTTCCTAAAATCATCTCCACACCCTCCACAGGCAACGCGTGGCGCACTCCCACAGCAACCGTGCCCTGAAAAAGATCACAGTTAAGCACCATATTATGCCGTGGCACAGGAACCAGCCCCATCTCCATCCCACGCATCACAATGCATTCCCCCGTTTCCGTGACAGACGAAAAAGGCAACACTGACCGCAAGATGAATGAGTGTTTCGCCCCCGTGTCCCGTAACAGCCTGATCCGCACACGCTCATCACCGCCGACTAAAGACACGACAGCGCTCGTAATAAAGGGATCAAAACCAGCATCACAGCCCAGCTCCGCACACACCGGGGCACTGGAACAGGACAGAACAGGTGCCGGTAGGAAAGACTTATTTCTTCCTTTAGACCTCAAAACAGGACACTGGTCCTTCCAATGACCAGGTTCCTGACAGTAATTACATAATTTACTGCTGTCATTCCTAGCACGTACGTTCTTTAATGTAAAAGAGGGCGCAGCCGCTGGAGACGGATTACTGTAACGCGAGTTACCATAGCTACTAGCTCTACGTCTCGCCTCTCCGCCAGAGCATACATCACTAACCCCTCTGTGGGTTAAAGCAAAATCAACCGCCAACTCAGTGGCTCTAAGAACAGTGGTTGCTTTCTGCTCAGTGACATAAATGGCTACGCTCTGAGGAATCGAGTTTTTAAACTGCTCCAACACCATTAACTCCCGCAGGTCATCAAAATTGTCCACATCAGCAGCAGTACACCAACGGTTAAAGTGACAGAGCAAATCACGGGCCAACTCCACGTTAGTCTGCTTATCACCTTTTACCCATTTTCTGAATTTTTGACGATAAGCCTCGGGGACTAACTCATAAACTTTCAACACCGACGACTTAACCTAAGCATAACTTAAACAGTCAGTTGCGCTCAATGCAGAGTATGCTTCTTGAGCCCTGCCCGTAAGCACACACTGAAGCATCAGAGTCCGGTCCACATCCGGCCACCCTCTCGCATCAGCAATGCGCTCAAACAGCGTAAAAAACGTATCAGGGTCCCTCTCATTAAACTTCGGCAATAAACGTAAATTTAAGCCCATATCACACGAACGCGGCACAGTAGCAGAGACAGAGGCACCATCCGCTCCCGACTCGCCCGACAGTTTACCGTCCCTGATTAAATCCAATTTACATTTCTGCAGCTCCAATTTCATTCGCTCAGTAGTCTGCCGAACTTTCTCTAGTTCCATCTTACTGTCCGCCTCCACTCTCAGTTTATGCTTTTCCTGCTCAAATTGCAACAACATTAAGTCTCTTTGTTGCTCAAACGTTAAATTACACATTGGCACATAACCCGACGCACCAGCCGGACCGACAGATAGCGCAGCCATCTCCCCCACAGGTTCTCCCTTCCCTAAGACACCGCTCTCTAATAACGCGGACAAGATAACACACCTTATCTCATCTTTACGCTTTTTATCTACCACCGTAATTTCATAATGATCGGCTACTTGCAATAATTGCTCCTTCGTACATCTACTCAAAAATACCTCTGAAGGCGCAGCAAAAAACTCCGACACGGAAGCCATAATTAATTTTAAAAAACACCGAACAGAATGCACAGCTTTAACCACCCACCAGAAGTATACATGAGGCAAACTTAGCCCCAGGAGTACTCCCCCTAACTGCCTAACCAATACTAGATAAACTCACCCCTAGTCTTCGTGTGGGTCCGCGGCGGGTATTCACGCACTGAAACCCACGAGGCTTTGAGAAGCGACCTTAACAGGCAACTCCACAAAATCCTCCGGACGTGCTCCCGAGACTGCTGCCCAAGGACAGCTGACACTAACCACGTCGCAACACACCAATACTCCAAAAAGTGATCGGTGTGGTCAAAGAGAAAAAAATATCATTATTTTGGCACATGTACTTTATGTGCCAAAAAACTTCAAAACTTGATTGGGTCAAAATCCATCAACGTTGTCTGTGCGTCCAACGTCACACGTCATCACGTCGACAGAAGATGACGCAACACACACCTCGCCAGGTTCTGAAGACCGCGAAGCGCGAGCCACCAACGGGGAAACGGACCGGCGAAGGAAAACGGGAACAAAAGGTCTGTGCACACTACATACGGTATATAATTCACACTTTGTGTTGCGTTTTCTATTAAAGTAGTATATTTATATTGTCGAGGCTGGTGGGTTGGTTTGGATAACAACGTAGCTAGCCATTTAGCCGCTAGCATGGAAGCTCACAAGCTATCGACTCCACCGGAACGTCTCTCACGTCGCGGGCTAAATATCCCGAAGTCATGTAACGTTAACTCAATTTACTTTTTTATTTATGTATATATTTATACACGCACAGACACTCACACACACACATACAGTTTTGAGGTGAGTTCGGACGGAGTGGGATTTCGTCGGGGCGGGGGGGGGGGGTGTAAGGGGGTGTGTTTCGGCGTTGATGGCAGACTAAGCGCAGTGTTGGGAAGGCTGTATATTATGTATGTATGTGTATATTACATATATATATATATATATATATATATATACATATATACATATATATATATATATATATATATATATATATGTATATACATACATATATATATATATGTAAGGGGGTGTGTTTTGGGGTTGATGGCAGACTAAGCGCAGTGTTGGGAAGGCTGTATATTATGTATGTATGTGTATATTACATACATTTTTATATATATATATATGTATAGGGCGAGAGGGAGAATTGGTTTCTTTCACCCACAAACAAGCTTGCTATCTTCACATTGGATTACATTCTGCTGCTTGAATGCATTGGTTTTTGCATGGTGATATCTGAATAGTTAATATAGAGCTGAAACAATCGATTGCTAAATTAATCGTCAACTATTTTGATAATCG
This sequence comes from Microchirus variegatus, assembly GCF_963457635.1. Lineage (NCBI taxonomy): Eukaryota > Metazoa > Chordata > Actinopteri > Pleuronectiformes > Soleidae > Microchirus > Microchirus variegatus. The sequence goes on from NC_139808.1 coordinate 22,361,487, forward strand.
ATGAATCGGTTTGAAGCTTTTTTCATTATTAAAACAAGATTTCTGATTGTTTTAGCTTCTTAAATGTGGATATTTGCTTTGTTTCTTTGCTCCACATAACAAATAAATCATTAAAACTGAATTGTTTAGGTTTGTGGAAAAAAACAAGACATTTTAGAGCATCGTCATTTCCAGGTTTGACAAACACTGATCAGGTTTTCTGTCATTTTATGGAGCAAACAATTTCTTTTTGTGTTTGTTTCAGATCAATCGCGCTTTATCACCAACACTGACAGAGTGGCAACTGTCAGAGCTTATAGTAATATTTTAAGGTAAGAAATACCATTTTTTCCACCCATCCACAGCATATCAATTCTGCACTATTCATAGTGATAATTTGGATAGTTATGGAGTTGACTGCATTCCTTTTTTGTATAAATTCTTATGAAATATAATTTCCTTTTTTTTTTCTTTTTTTTTTCAATAGGTGGGCTGCACACATTTTCAGAACATGTTTATTGTAATGATAGACCCTCAATTAATTTGTGGCTTCTTAGGTCAGTTCAGGTCTGAATCCTTTTTTTAATTGTTTTCTGTAATGTGAGCTATATGCCATAACCATTAAGACTTAAACAAAAAAAGTTTGGAATATTTTGTTATGTGCAGTGAAAGGTAGACTATTAAAGTTCAACTTTTTGAATTATAAATACACTGAATCTTTTCCAAATAGTAATCCTAACAAAGACTCATTGTTCTTGTGGGCACCAGGAAAATGGTCCTCACAATGTCTAGTTTTAATTCTACTATAGTTGATAGACATTTGGTTCTTACTCACTCACATTTGCTCTCTTGCATTCTTTCTTCGTTTCTTTTTTTTTTTTAGCCTGGAACAAACATGGTGGAGTATCTTCATGAGGCCAGATCCAGACCCTACACCTATGTCCTGACACTGGGGAATGACAATCACCATCCATCTCAGGCTATTACTATTGTTGCCGGAGAGGCTTTGGAGCATGATTCAGGCCATTGATGTCTGCTTTAAGGCAATTTCATCTTCGACATTGAATATCCAAAGCAGTGTAAGAATGTGTGGGAATTCCTACAGAGCGCAGTCTATAAAATGCCAGGAGGGGAGTCCAAACAGGTGAAGTCCCTTCAGACAAGAGTACTTGCGTGCAAGTAGAGCTAACTACCTTTTTCTAATTTAAAAGCTGTTCTTGAGGCCAACAGGTGTTGATTGTTGACTTATTTTATTGTTTGTGTTCCAGTGACCTGAAATATGCTGAATTTGATTTTATATTGTAGATCATTTTCAATAAATGTTTTCCAAGATTCCAGTATTGTTTAAGTGTTTATTGCATAATATATGCTTTGCGTGACCAAACTCTGACCAGCTTTACCAGCTATACCACTGTGACCAGCTATACCACTGTGACCAGCTTAACCAGCAATGGTGACCAGCTTAAGCAGCTATGGTGCCCAGCTAGACCACTGTGACCAGCTTAACCAGGTATGGTGAACAGCTATACCATTGTGACCAGCTTAACCAGCAATGGTGACCAGCTAGACCACTGTGACCAGCTTAAGCAGCTATGGTGCCCAGCTAGACCACTGTGACCAGCTTAACCAGGTATGGTGATTAGCTAGACCACTGTGACCAGCTTAACCAGCTAAAGTGTCCAAAACCCCTCTAAACCAGCAAACCATCCCAGCTTAGGCTGGTCAGGCTGGTCTGCCAGCCTGACCAGCCTAGTCAATCTAAGCTGGTTTTTTCAGCAGGGATAGAGGGGATATTTTCTCAAATGTTAAATTTCTACATAGATAAAATTATGTCCTGAACATTCCATTATCATTAGCCATCTGTATATCTTATATTCAAGTGTTTGACAGTTCAGATTAACAAGAGATTACATGATTATGCACATATCCATGTCTATCCACCAACTTAAATGAAGCCAGAAACAACAAGAGTTCAGGATAACTCTATGAATTCATCTTAAGTGCTCAGCATGATGCACCTGTTCATTAGACGTGATGTCATCATTCACCTGTGGCCCTGAAGGGACCTCAGCATGGGTGACATCCACAGAAGGGTCATTTTTCAGCATATGTGCTTGTCTGCAAGTATTTCACATAGAAATATTTTCAATTAAAGAACAAAAATTGATCATTATTACATTAGCACTGCATAATGTGTAGTTACTCTAAGGGATTCACTAAAGATACTGTTATGATTTGGATACATGGTAAGAGAAACTAAATATTAGAAATAAAATATTAACTGCAGTGATTCTTCCTGCATTATCATTAACCACTCACCGCTTTCACACTAACTGAAGGAACAAGTTTTGTGGGGACACGTCAAACACACACTCTAATCACCACTTGTGGGGACCACTTGCTTAGATGAGAGCAAATCAAGGCTTCACACAATCTACAACCTTAAACTGAGGGGAAAGTTTGTTGTGGGGACCCCGTAAATGCTCCAGAATAGAGGGTTATTTTATCAAATGTAAAATCTCTAAAAAGATAAAATGATGTCCTGAACATCCCATTATCATTAGCCATCTGTTTATCTTATATTCAAGTGTTTAACAGTTCAGATTCATAAGAGATTACATAATTATGCACATATCCATGTCTATCCACCAACTTAAATGAAGCCAGAAACAACAAGAGTTCAGGATAACTCTATGAATTCATCTTGTGTGATGTACCTGTTCATTAGACGTGATGTCATCATCCACCTGTGGCCCTGAAGGGACCTCAGCATGGGTACCATCCACAGAAGGGTCATGTTCAGCATGTGTGCTTGTCTGCAAGTATTTTACATAGAAATATTGTCAATTAAAGAACAACAATTGATCATTATTACATTAGCACTGCATAATGTGTAGTTACTCTAAGGGATTCACTAAAGATACAGTTATGAATTTGGATACATGGTAAGAGAAACTAAATATAAGAGATACAATATCAACTGCAGTGATTCTTCCTGCATTATCATTAACCACTCACCGCGTTCACACTAACTGAAGGAACAAGCTTTGTGGGGACACGTCAAACACACACTCTAGTCACCACTTGTGGGGACCGCTTGCTTAGATGAGAGCAAATCAAGACTTCACACAATCTACAAGCTCACACTGAGGGGAAAGTGTGTTGTGGGGACCCCGTAAATGCTCCAGAATAGAGGGATATTTTATCAAATGTAAAATCTCTACAAAGATAAAATTATGTCCTGAACATCCCATTATCATTAGCGAGGCTACAGCACAATGTGACATTATTCAAAGGGATTCACTTAGGACAGAGCTCTGACCAAGTAAATCAGTCTCCATTAGTTTTGATATGTTTCAAATTAGTCACTGTCATTCAAAAAGCTATTCCGGGACATTTAAAAAGTTTGCAGAAGTTCCACATACTTGAATTCTCCATGGGCAGTCATCCCCTCAGTAGTCATAGGTAATTTCTTCCCCCTCATTTATGTCTTTGATGGCGAAAAAACACAAGTGTGGCTTCCCATCTACATCAATCTTTTTCATCCTGCAGTTTGGGCCTTTGTGCTGATCGTTAACTAGTCGCCCCAATGAATCGTCTTCTCTAGAGGCATCAATGCTTAAAGACAGAAAGAAGGGAAAGTGAGTACCGATTTGGTATTCATATGTACAGTTCTTCTACATAGAAATGCTATTGACATACATTAACTTATGGTACAATGTGATTCATTATCCATTCTCTTTGAGTTTGTAAGGAGTTCAGTATAGATTTGTATACAGACTATAGTTCATTTTTGCTTACCACCATAATTTCCCTCTCCACTTGAAAGCAAAAAAAAGGCAGTGCAAGATGGGTGGAAAATCCTTCGTCTTTTTTGGGCTTCAACATCACTGATCATATCACCCCTATATTCCAATACAAAGTCTCCACTGCAGAATGTCTTTGTAGCAAATACTCCTCGTCCTTTAAAAACAACAAGATATTTTAAGTGCAACAGGAAATACTCAAATTCTCAATTACTTGGAGAAATTAAAACACAAAATACCAGATCTCACAATGTCTTACCTTTCACTGCATTTATGTATTTCACCTCCAGTTTTGAGGTTTTATCCATCTTTGAGAGAACATGATGGATGGCATCGGCTGTCGGACTGAGCCTTGATGGCATTTCAAACTGCAGACAAATATCTACAAATAAGAGTCTCTGCTTCACTTCTAGTCAAATGTTAAGATTCTAATATTATTGTATTCATTTCAAATCACTAGGTCACATGACCTGGAAGCTATTGAGCAAAAATATTTTTTTAAATGTAAATATTAGCATTTCAGCTCAATAGCTTCCAGGTCATGTGACCTAAAGACATGAGACATAGTACTAAACTGCCTAGTCAAGACACACCTCTTTTTATTCCATTTTAGTACTTCACATATTTTTTTTTACTTTTTTTAATGTAAATATTGGCATTTAAATAGTACTTCAGGTTATATCACACCACCTCACTTTTCAAACTATTACTTAATATAATAAATCTGTTGTGTGAAGAAAAAATCAATTCCACTTCAATTTGCTAGCTTAATATTACTTACTTCTTAGTGTTAGCTCACATGATCATTGAGTCATAACCAATTGCTAGCACCTGGACACATGGCAGTTAGCTAAGCTGCTATCCAATTAACATACAGCGGCTGTGATTAGTATCCCAAACACGACATATTTCATCACTAAACTGTGTCACATGGCACAAAACTCTAGAATTGATTGAATATGTTGCATTTATGAGAAATACTGTGTCACTTACCGCACACAATCCTCTCCAATCTTGCTTCTGAGCTGTGAACTTGCGCATGAACTGAGCGACGTAGTTTACTGTTAAGCTGCGGTCAAACGTACAGTCAGCTTCCTGTGTGATTTCAAAGTAAAAGCCTTTCACCGGAAGTCATAGTTGCACATACCCTATCATATTTTATTGTGAAAGTATATATTAGCGACAGAGCATCTTTTATTAAACATTATTAAATGTTTTTTCTACAACTTAACCTCCACACTATGTCTTGTGGTGCAAACTCTGTTATGTAGAATGACTGTAAATTAACTTTAAATGCTTTTGAGTAATTTTATTGCTGCAACAGCTGACAGGGGATGTAAACAGCAATCACAATGGTGGATGTAAACTCCCTTGGTAGATCATTTAAATGTAATTATTATTATTGTTGTTGTTTTTTAAATTTTTATTATTAGTATTATCAATAATAATAATGACAATAATAATAATAACAATAAATAATATTATCTCACTCACATAAAGTGCAAGCCTACCTCCCTTCTTCTTCTTGCTCCTGTTGTTATGCTTGTGCAGCTGCAAAAACAACATTTCCAATGAAACACTGAAAATGTCATTTGCTACTCAAAACCTTACTAATGGGGACCAGGAAGAGGGCGGTCCTACCATATTTGGAAGGGTGCGTGTGTGAAGCAGAGGGTGCAATTCCCAGTGAGACCATGTGGGGGAGCAATTTTTCTCACACTCACACAAAAAATTATGGAAAAATGTGCTTTTTGGGCCAAAGCCAAAAATCACATAGGCACTTTCAGAACAACTCCTTGAGGCTTTTCAAAAGAAAAACGTTCTGGGACCACAATTTTGGTCCCCAGACTGTCAGCGGTCCCCACACGGTGACTGTGTAAACAGACCGATGTCCCCACAATGTGATAATTACCAGAGCACACAGACACACACACACAACACACAAACAACACCCACACACACAACACACACAAACACATACAACACCCACACACATAATTGTTTCAATGATTTGAAATGACCTTTTTCACTAATCATTTTAGGTTGGATGTGTTGATGTTGACCTGATGTTAAGTTTGTCATAACAAGATTGGCTGTGTTTTGCCATTTTTCTTAAAAATAAAATGCATTGGAGCATTTAGAGGTGTTTCTTTTTTCCATCCAATTTAATTGTGTAACAATGTTTCATACCATATTTTAAACAAATCAAAAGCTAATTAAATTAGAGGAAAATACAGTAATTGTAATAAATGATGAGTAGCAATAACAAGTCATAATAGCTACTTTTATCTAATGATTTTGAGTACACACTACTAATAAATATAAATACTAAACTTAAGGTTCCATGTTAATACAATTCGACACGTTTAGTTTCAGCTTGTGTAAAAAGTTAGGGGTCCATGTTAATACAACTCGACACGTTAAGTTTCAGCTTGTGTAAAAAGTTAGGGGTCCATGTTAATACAACTCAACACGTTTAGTTTCAGCTTGTGTAAAAAGTTAGGGGTCCATGTTAATACAACTCAACACGTTTAGTTTCAGCTTGTGTAAAAAACTAAAGTGGTTTAGGGCAACGGGTTTCCACGTGATTTGCGAGTTAAGTCAACTAATTCGGGTTAAGAGTGTGTGCTTTTTACAGCTGTGCTCCATATAATATTTCAAAGGTTTACCTTCACAACAAAGTGCTCACTCATTAAACTTAACAAATGAATGAAATCATTGAGTGCAAATACTGAAATGTTAGGTCTGTATGCGGACCAGCTGTTAGTGGATACTTGCACATAAATGCCACAATGGGTTAGGGTTAAAAAACATCACTTGAACGTTGAACATGCCATTCACGTGCATATCCTTCTATTGATAATGAGGGAGAGGCTATGTTCCAGCATTAATTAGGTGGATCAACACATATGCTGACACCTGCTATATTAGGTCAGATGAAATCAAAATAACACATAATTTAAACAACATGGTTTTGCTATATTCCTCACAAGTATTTCTTATTTCAAACCCAATTGCAAAACTGAACATTAAATGAATGACTTTTCACAGCGAGGCCCACACTTTGGTCAGACACTTATGAACCTGTTAAGGGTAGCCTAAGCTACCTCACCCCAATTCTTTGGATCAATTCACAATGGTTCAATGATGAGATTTAAACTATGAAGAACAGTTAAACAACAAGCTTTATTCTATCTCAGGCAATGTTATTCAGCACTGGTCTGCTCTGACGTTTGCTCCTGCAAGAGCTTTAGTCAGAACAACAACAATAGCGAGATTTACACAGACATTTATACAATGTGCATTACATCATTCTACTGTCATTCTAACAGTGGTAATCAATATTAATCAAGGCTAGACTAGAAGTCTGCAACAAAACCGGACAAGAAGGAAATGTGTCAGCATTTAGATAAAGAAACAACAACCATCATGTGAGTCCATCAGGCAAAGGTTAAGATGTGACTATGGCTGTGTTTTACATGAGAGTTTGAATTCTAAACCAAAGAAATGAATTCTGCTTTAAAAAATATCATGTAAACATGGCCTATATCTAATAAACCATCAAATGTTGTCTGTTGTGACTCAGAATTAAAACACATTTGAATAATTCAGCTGCTAATGCGTAGCCATATTTTGGTGATGGATGTAGTAGCAGCACTCAGATCTATTGCTAATAGAAATACTCCATAGCCAACTGTAGAGTAAACTATGTTGAGCCCTGGAAACAGGCAACACTGTGAAACAAGCTGCAACATTGCTGCAAAACAGGAAGTCGTATCCTACATCCAGCTGACATCCTGCTGAAGTCATTTGTCTGTGCGCAACATGAACATGAAAACCGTGCAGTCATTTTAAATGTCTGGTTTGATCTTAACGTTTGGGGCCACATGGTTGGTGTAGTGGTTAGCACTCTTGCCTTTGCAGCAAGTAGACTCGGGTTCAAGCCCGGGTTGGAACAAGGGCCTTTCTGCATGGAGTTTGTGTGTTTTTACCATGTGTGCATGGGGTTTCTCCAGGTTCTCCAGCTTCCTCCAGAAGTGTATGAACAAAGATGAACACATCAACACAGCTAATCTTTGGTTCTGAAGTGCTACTGTTTAATTCTGACTCAGCTGATTTCTGTCTTGACTGTGTGAAGAGTATGCATTGAAAGACAAACAGGAACTTTACGTTTAGTCTGGACTAAAATCTGGATGCAACAGAAGCCTGTCTGCCAGTCCTGAACAATTCATAAGGTCAAAGAAGTACAGATGTTTCCTGTTCAGACCAAATGTCAAAACCGGTATATGTATGTTTTGTGAGAGGATCGATTCTGAGACAATCGTGAGGATGTACAGATTTGGCTGACACAACGTGTTTCACAGGAAAGCTACCTTCATAAAAGTAGGAGACAGGGGTGACAAATGTGGGTTTTAAGATAAGGAAGTCAGAGAATCCTTAAAAACTAGGTTTATGCTTTGCAGGCAGAGTTGTTCAGAGATTCGACATGTACACTCTCTCTCGATCTGACACTTGACTTGAGACAAATAAAATTCCCTTTGTTCGATACGAGTCTTGTGTCAGAGGAGTTTCTGACTACATCATCATCTCATAACCTGTTGTTCTTAAAGAAGAAGGAAGCCTGACTAAAACAACACTCCCACAGCCCCAAAACAGGCAAATTTGGGGATTAGGTCAATTGACTGTAGGTGTGAATGTGCCCTATCTCAGCTGAGAAAGGCACAGCACCCAACGCAACCCTCCAGTGGAGGATAAAGTGGTAGATGAGGGAGGGATGGATGGATGGGTCTTCACATTCAAAAAAGACCTTTCATGTCTCGTTTCACTAAATGTTTCTCAAAAGGGAAGTTTGTAGTTTCTAGTGACATCTCAAGGAGAGGCTGAGATGCAGAAATGATGATAACATTATGATAATATTACAATATTAATACTGATAATGTATTTATGTTCATTTTTTCTGTATTTTAATGTTAGCTAGTTTACTTATATTTATACCTGTATATTTTTTTCTGGTTCAAACTGAAGAGGAAATAAATAAAAGATGATCAGATATATGTGCTGTATTCATTTTAATATTATCACATAAATAGCTAATCTGTAACAGAAAAAAACTGTCTGAGAGGCTCATGAGTCATGGTTTATTGTTGTGAAACAAAAGTGTGGTGAACTCCAGCTGTTTTCAGTCCACATCAGCATCAGTCTGGGAGTCAGGTTCTGTTGAAGACAGTGATGTCACATCACATTAGAATCAGTGTATGATTGTTGATGATATGCTGCAGTAAAGACTGCAGTGAAATGTCTGTCACTTACCCAGACCTCTCATGACTCCTGTCTGCATCAACACTGATGTGGACGACGCAGGGCTGGGTTAAACTAAACCAGGCCATCAGAGCTGTCATGCTTCTCATCATCATCATCTGGGTTTGAAAGTGAGGTAAACCTTCATCTGTAAACAGGACATGAAACAAAAGGACAAACTATAGCTGTAAAATAACACCAAAGGGTAACAAATGTAAAGGTCAACGTTGACATTGTTTACAGGGTCAGTAAACCCATTTCCCCCCATAGACAATGTGCATGTCATTATAAGCTGCAAAAAAAAGGATATTACAAATAAAATACTATATACTAAATACTACAGAATACTGAATAAAAAACAGTGACATAAAGTGCAAAGACATGATGGCAGTTTATCTGTTACCTTTGTTCAACACTAATGCCTCTCTGATGAACTTTGAACACTCATCTCTGTAAGGCAGGGCTATTCAACTAAAATTTCCAGAGGGGGCCAGCTTTTGGGAAGGCTGTGCAGCCAGTGGGCCGGTCAACCCTGTACTACTATTTTGTGTTGCAAAAAATGTTTTCATTATTTAGCACTTATTTATTGAAATGGCTGCTAGTTTTGTGCTAAAAAGGTAACAAAACCACCAACATTCAGGTACAATACAATTTGTGTATAGTGCAAAAAGGTAACAGTTACAGTAAAACCAACATTTGGATAAGGCTCTTAAAAAATTAGAGGTAACAATATAAACAACATTAAGGTGCAATGGCCACAAAAGGCTATTTGAGCAGAAATATAAGTAACAGTACCAATAATATTAAGGTACAACTGCTACCGTTGGCTCTTAGTGCAAAATATTCTGGTACATACATTACAGCTGTACTAGTATTTGCCAAAAAGGGACACAAAGTATCACAAAGTGTTGCGAAGTGCCAGAAATAGGCGAAGCTTCGGTTTTATTGACTTTTTAATAATACATTCATTATTTATGGGTTAATGGGCAGCGGGCCGGCTCAAATTGCTTGAAGGGCCTGATCTGGCCCCTGGGCCTTAAGTTGAATAGCCTTGCTGTAAACTTCTTGTCTTCTAAAACTTGCGTAGCTTACCTGTCTGTCCCATTTGAAGCACCAGTGCTGGACAGTGTTGTCTCTTTTACAGTGAACTCTCTCACAGCTTTAAGACACAACAGGAATATTGAAACACTCTGAGCTACAGCCTCAGTCAAACACAATGCATTCATGTTCAGATGAGGGAGGATGTTCTCACTCACATGAGCACAGGAGGAGAACAAACTCCTAACACACCGACACAAACACAGACCCACCGACACAACAAGACTACCTCCAGAAACAAAATCATTCATGTTATTATGTGCATTAGCAACAAACTATAGCCATGAAATACAAACACAAACACTGCTCTGTGTTCTAGTTACATATCTAAAACTACACAGAACATGTAGATAAGTATGTGAAATTACCTGTTCAGCAGAAAACTTTGTAAACGTTTGTCCGTTGTCAGTGACTCCGCTCTGTAACGGCCATGTTTACTCTTGATATCTTCTTATCGGCTGCTGCAAACGCTCTTTTCTGTGCCGTGTTTTCTTTTCTCTCATGATATAGATTCAGGTGCTGCTGCTTTGTTTCTTCAGGAACAAAGTAAATATGACCCTCCATCCTCCTACATCTTCCTCCTAGGACACATGACATACGTATGTCGCGCTGGGAAAGCCAACTCCAGCCACGAAGGAGAAGTTTGTCTGCATCAGCCTCCTGTAGAAACATGGCGTGTCGCGATTGTGGAGGACTTTGTGAGGGTCGTGATTTTATTATGTATATTATTGACCTCCGCCAGGAGGTATATGTTTTCACTGGAGTTTGTCTGTTAGTGACCAACATACTGGGACCAGGAACAAGTGATTACATTCTGGGCGTGAGTCGTATACGCTGCACACTGAGCTGCCTTGGCGGAGGTGGATTTTAAAGCAATATAGCCCCAGAAATACCACAAACTGTAAATATTAAACCAGTCTTTATAAGGTTACACTTGTAATGGTTGAGAGGTCACATTGTGTAATTATTGCAAATATGGTCATTGCGGTTGATATCATGACATGTTTGTACGCGCCGCCAGTCAGCGGCTCCTCGCTTTCCCGACAACGCGGTGTCTTTGTTTTTTAATGTGTGTTTGTCCGATAGTTCGTCGTGTTCCTCCGTCTGTATACCCCGGAATATCAGTACAGTCGACAGGCTCTGCTACACATCTGCAATAGTAATACTCACAAAGCTTTGGACATTGACATAGACACACTATTGAAGCTCGGATTACTTCGCCGGCCTGCGACAACACTCCTCCCCCGGAACGGAAACGTAGGAAGCGGTGTGCGAGGAAGTAGAAGAGGGGCAAACGCGGAGGTATCCTGGCTCAGCTAGCGGCTAGCCCATCTCGCCCATCCATACCATCTATCATCCTGGCGAATGTACGATCCTTGGACAATAATAATCAATGAGAGCATTTCCACCAGACGCTATCGATAGGAATCAGTTCTATTTTTTCCGTTGCCGCTGCTGAACCTCGTAAATTTCAACAAAGCAGTTCGCACCAGACAGGAAAAGCGACACAGAATCAAAGTAAAACATTTCCGCCCCCCTTTCAAAATAAACACAATACGCAGGTCATACAGCCTGTCACAACTTCACATCAACATTACATCGTGACCGGTGCTGCCAGGTAAACAGTCAATTAATCAGAGCGTCTCAGAGAGTCATAAAGTACAAGGAGAGACTTGGAACAAGGGCCTTTCTGCATGGAGTTTGTGTGTTTTTACCATGTGTGCATGGGGTTTCTCCAGGTTCTCCAGCTTCCTCCAGAAGTGTATGAACAAAGATGAACACATCAACACAGCTAATCTTTGGTTCTGAAGTGCTACTGTTTAATTCTGACTCAGCTGATTTCTGTCTTGACTGTGTGAAGAGTATGCATTGAAAGACAAACAGGAACTTTACGTTTAGTCTGGACTAAAATCTGGATGCAACAGAAGCCTGTCTGCCAGTCCTGAACAATTCATAAGGTCAAAGAAGTACAGATGTTTCCTGTTCAGACCAAATGTCAAAACCGGTATATGTATGTTTTGTGAGAGGATCGATTCTGAGACAATCGTGAGGATGTACAGATTTGGCTGACACAACGTGTTTCACAGGAAAGCTACCTTCATAAAAGTAGGAGACAGGGGTGACAAATGTGGGTTTTAAGATAAGGAAGTCAGAGAATCCTTAAAAACTAGGTTTATGCTTTGCAGGCAGAGTTGTTCAGAGATTCGACATGTACACTCTCTCTCGATCTGACACTTGACTTGAGACAAATAAAATTCCCTTTGTTCGATACGAGTCTTGTGTCAGAGGAGTTTCTGACTACATCATCATCTCATAACCTGTTGTTCTTAAAGAAGAAGGAAGCCTGACTAAAACAACACTCCCACAGCCCCAAAACAGGCAAATTTGGGGATTAGGTCAATTGACTGTAGGTGTGAATGTGCCCTATCTCAGCTGAGAAAGGCACAGCACCCAACGCAACCCTCCAGTGGAGGATAAAGTGGTAGATGAGGGAGGGATGGATGGATGGGTCTTCACATTCAAAAAAGACCTTTCATGTCTCGTTTCACTAAATGTTTCTCAAAAGGGAAGTTTGTAGTTTCTAGTGACATCTCAAGGAGAGGCTGAGATGCAGAAATGATGATAACATTATGATAATATTACAATATTAATACTGATAATGTATTTATGTTCATTTTTTCTGTATTTTAATGTTAGCTAGTTTACTTATATTTATACCTGTATATTTTTTTCTGGTTCAAACTGAAGAGGAAATAAATAAAAGATGATCAGATATATGTGCTGTATTCATTTTAATATTATCACATAAATAGCTAATCTGTAACAGAAAAAAACTGTCTGAGAGGCTCATGAGTCATGGTTTATTGTTGTGAAACAAAAGTGTGGTGAACTCCAGCTGTTTTCAGTCCACATCAGCATCAGTCTGGGAGTCAGGTTCTGTTGAAGACAGTGATGTCACATCACATTAGAATCAGTGTATGATTGTTGATGATATGCTGCAGTAAAGACTGCAGTGAAATGTCTGTCACTTACCCAGACCTCTCATGACTCCTGTCTGCATCAACACTGATGTGGACGACGCAGGGCTGGGTTAAACTAAACCAGGCCATCAGAGCTGTCATGCTTCTCATCATCATCATCTGGGTTTGAAAGTGAGGTAAACCTTCATCTGTAAACAGGACATGAAACAAAAGGACAAACTATAGCTGTAAAATAACACCAAAGGGTAACAAATGTAAAGGTCAACGTTGACATTGTTTACAGGGTCAGTAAACCCATTTCCCCCCATAGACAATGTGCATGTCATTATAAGCTGCAAAAAAAAGGATATTACAAATAAAATACTATATACTAAATACTACAGAATACTGAATAAAAAACAGTGACATAAAGTGCAAAGACATGATGGCAGTTTATCTGTTACCTTTGTTCAACACTAATGCCTCTCTGATGAACTTTGAACACTCATCTCTGTAAGGCAGGGCTATTCAACTAAAATTTCCAGAGGGGGCCAGCTTTTGGGAAGGCTGTGCAGCCAGTGGGCCGGTCAACCCTGTACTACTATTTTGTGTTGCAAAAAATGTTTTCATTATTTAGCACTTATTTATTGAAATGGCTGCTAGTTTTGTGCTAAAAAGGTAACAAAACCACCAACATTCAGGTACAATACAATTTGTGTATAGTGCAAAAAGGTAACAGTTACAGTAAAACCAACATTTGGATAAGGCTCTTAAAAAATTAGAGGTAACAATATAAACAACATTAAGGTGCAATGGCCACAAAAGGCTATTTGAGCAGAAATATAAGTAACAGTACCAATAATATTAAGGTACAACTGCTACCGTTGGCTCTTAGTGCAAAATATTCTGGTACATACATTACAGCTGTACTAGTATTTGCCAAAAAGGGACACAAAGTATCACAAAGTGTTGCGAAGTGCCAGAAATAGGCGAAGCTTCGGTTTTATTGACTTTTTAATAATACATTCATTATTTATGGGTTAATGGGCAGCGGGCCGGCTCAAATTGCTTGAAGGGCCTGATCTGGCCCCTGGGCCTTAAGTTGAATAGCCTTGCTGTAAACTTCTTGTCTTCTAAAACTTGCGTAGCTTACCTGTCTGTCCCATTTGAAGCACCAGTGCTGGACAGTGTTGTCTCTTTTACAGTGAACTCTCTCACAGCTTTAAGACACAACAGGAATATTGAAACACTCTGAGCTACAGCCTCAGTCAAACACAATGCATTCATGTTCAGATGAGGGAGGATGTTCTCACTCACATGAGCACAGGAGGAGAACAAACTCCTAACACACCGACACAAACACAGACCCACCGACACAACAAGACTACCTCCAGAAACAAAATCATTCATGTTATTATGTGCATTAGCAACAAACTATAGCCATGAAATACAAACACAAACACTGCTCTGTGTTCTAGTTACATATCTAAAACTACACAGAACATGTAGATAAGTATGTGAAATTACCTGTTCAGCAGAAAACTTTGTAAACGTTTGTCCGTTGTCAGTGACTCCGCTCTGTAACGGCCATGTTTACTCTTGATATCTTCTTATCGGCTGCTGCAAACGCTCTTTTCTGTGCCTTGTTTTCTTTTCTCTCATGATATAGATTCAGGTGCTGCTGCTTTGTTTCTTCAGGAACAAAGTAAATATGACCCTCCATCCTCCTACATCTTCCTCCTAGGACACATGACATACGTATGTCGCGCTGGGAAAGCCAACTCCAGCCACGAAGGAGAAGTTTGTCTGCATCAGCCTCCTGTAGAAACATGGCGTGTCGCGATTGTGGAGGACTTTGTGAGGGTCGTGATTTTATTATGTATATTATTGACCTCCGCCAGGAGGTATATGTTTTCACTGGAGTTTGTCTGTTAGTGACCAACATACTGGGACCAGGAACAAGTGATTACATTCTGGGCGTGAGTCGTATACGCTGCACACTGAGCTGCCTTGGCGGAGGTGGATTTTAAAGCAATATAGCCCCAGAAATACCACAAACTGTAAATATTAAACCAGTCTTTATAAGGTTACACTTGTAATGGTTGAGAGGTCACATTGTGTAATTATTGCAAATATGGTCATTGCGGTTGATATCATGACATGTTTGTACGCGCCGCCAGTCAGCGGCTCCTCGCTTTCCCGACAACGCGGTGTCTTTGTTTTTTAATGTGTGTTTGTCCGATAGTTCGTCGTGTTCCTCCGTCTGTATACCCCGGAATATCAGTACAGTCGACAGGCTCTGCTACACATCTGCAATAGTAATACTCACAAAGCTTTGGACATTGACATAGACACACTATTGAAGCTCGGATTACTTCGCCGGCCTGCGACAACACTCCTCCCCCGGAACGGAAACGTAGGAAGCGGTGTGCGAGGAAGTAGAAGAGGGGCAAACGCGGAGGTATCCTGGCTCAGCTAGCGGCTAGCCCATCTCGCCCATCCATACCATCTATCATCCTGGCGAATGTACGATCCTTGGACAATAATAATCAATGAGAGCATTTCCACCAGACGCTATCGATAGGAATCAGTTCTATTTTTTCCGTTGCCGCTGCTGAACCTCGTAAATTTCAACAAAGCAGTTCGCACCAGACAGGAAAAGCGACACAGAATCAAAGTAAAACATTTCCGCCCCCCTTTCAAAATAAACACAATACGCAGGTCATACAGCCTGTCACAACTTCACATCAACATTACATCGTGACCGGTGCTGCCAGGTAAACAGTCAATTAATCAGAGCGTCTCAGAGAGTCATAAAGTACAAGGAGAGACTTGGAACAAGGGCCTTTCTGCATGGAGTTTGTGTGTTTTTACCATGTGTGCATGGGGTTTCTCCAGGTTCTCCAGCTTCCTCCAGAAGTGTATGAACAAAGATGAACACATCAACACAGCTAATCTTTGGTTCTGAAGTGCTACTGTTTAATTCTGACTCAGCTGATTTCTGTCTTGACTGTGTGAAGAGTATGCATTGAAAGACAAACAGGAACTTTACGTTTAGTCTGGACTAAAATCTGGATGCAACAGAAGCCTGTCTGCCAGTCCTGAACAATTCATAAGGTCAAAGAAGTACAGATGTTTCCTGTTCAGACCAAATGTCAAAACCGGTATATGTATGTTTTGTGAGAGGATCGATTCTGAGACAATCGTGAGGATGTACAGATTTGGCTGACACAACGTGTTTCACAGGAAAGCTACCTTCATAAAAGTAGGAGACAGGGGTGACAAATGTGGGTTTTAAGATAAGGAAGTCAGAGAATCCTTAAAAACTAGGTTTATGCTTTGCAGGCAGAGTTGTTCAGAGATTCGACATGTACACTCTCTCTCGATCTGACACTTGACTTGAGACAAATAAAATTCCCTTTGTTCGATACGAGTCTTGTGTCAGAGGAGTTTCTGACTACATCATCATCTCATAACCTGTTGTTCTTAAAGAAGAAGGAAGCCTGACTAAAACAACACTCCCACAGCCCCAAAACAGGCAAATTTGGGGATTAGGTCAATTGACTGTAGGTGTGAATGTGCCCTATCTCAGCTGAGAAAGGCACAGCACCCAACGCAACCCTCCAGTGGAGGATAAAGTGGTAGATGAGGGAGGGATGGATGGATGGGTCTTCACATTCAAAAAAGACCTTTCATGTCTCGTTTCACTAAATGTTTCTCAAAAGGGAAGTTTGTAGTTTCTAGTGACATCTCAAGGAGAGGCTGAGATGCAGAAATGATGATAACATTATGATAATATTACAATATTAATACTGATAATGTATTTATGTTCATTTTTTCTGTATTTTAATGTTAGCTAGTTTACTTATATTTATACCTGTATATTTTTTTCTGGTTCAAACTGAAGAGGAAATAAATAAAAGATGATCAGATATATGTGCTGTATTCATTTTAATATTATCACATAAATAGCTAATCTGTAACAGAAAAAAACTGTCTGAGAGGCTCATGAGTCATGGTTTATTGTTGTGAAACAAAAGTGTGGTGAACTCCAGCTGTTTTCAGTCCACATCAGCATCAGTCTGGGAGTCAGGTTCTGTTGAAGACAGTGATGTCACATCACATTAGAATCAGTGTATGATTGTTGATGATATGCTGCAGTAAAGACTGCAGTGAAATGTCTGTCACTTACCCAGACCTCTCATGACTCCTGTCTGCATCAACACTGATGTGGACGACGCAGGGCTGGGTTAAACTAAACCAGGCCATCAGAGCTGTCATGCTTCTCATCATCATCATCTGGGTTTGAAAGTGAGGTAAACCTTCATCTGTAAACAGGACATGAAACAAAAGGACAAACTATAGCTGTAAAATAACACCAAAGGGTAACAAATGTAAAGGTCAACGTTGACATTGTTTACAGGGTCAGTAAACCCATTTCCCCCCATAGACAATGTGCATGTCATTATAAGCTGCAAAAAAAAGGATATTACAAATAAAATACTATATACTAAATACTACAGAATACTGAATAAAAAACAGTGACATAAAGTGCAAAGACATGATGGCAGTTTATCTGTTACCTTTGTTCAACACTAATGCCTCTCTGATGAACTTTGAACACTCATCTCTGTAAGGCAGGGCTATTCAACTAAAATTTCCAGAGGGGGCCAGCTTTTGGGAAGGCTGTGCAGCCAGTGGGCCGGTCAACCCTGTACTACTATTTTGTGTTGCAAAAAATGTTTTCATTATTTAGCACTTATTTATTGAAATGGCTGCTAGTTTTGTGCTAAAAAGGTAACAAAACCACCAACATTCAGGTACAATACAATTTGTGTATAGTGCAAAAAAGGTAACAGTTACAGTAAAACCAACATTTGGATAAGGCTCTTAAAAAATTAGAGGTAACAATATAAACAACATTAAGGTGCAATGGCCACAAAAGGCTATTTGAGCAGAAATATAAGTAACAGTACCAATAATATTAAGGTACAACTGCTACCGTTGGCTCTTAGTGCAAAATATTCTGGTACATACATTACAGCTGTACTAGTATTTGCCAAAAAGGGACACAAAGTATCACAAAGTGTTGCGAAGTGCCAGAAATAGGCGAAGCTTCGGTTTTATTGACTTTTTAATAATACATTCATTATTTATGGGTTAATGGGCAGCGGGCCGGCTCAAATTGCTTGAAGGGCCTGATCTGGCCCCTGGGCCTTAAGTTGAATAGCCTTGCTGTAAACTTCTTGTCTTCTAAAACTTGCGTAGCTTACCTGTCTGTCCCATTTGAAGCACCAGTGCTGGACAGTGTTGTCTCTTTTACAGTGAACTCTCTCACAGCTTTAAGACACAACAGGAATATTGAAACACTCTGAGCTACAGCCTCAGTCAAACACAATGCATTCATGTTCAGATGAGGGAGGATGTTCTCACTCACATGAGCACAGGAGGAGAACAAACTCCTAACACACCGACACAAACACAGACCCACCGACACAACAAGACTACCTCCAGAAACAAAATCATTCATGTTATTATGTGCATTAGCAACAAACTATAGCCATGAAATACAAACACAAACACTGCTCTGTGTTCTAGTTACATATCTAAAACTACACAGAACATGTAGATAAGTATGTGAAATTACCTGTTCAGCAGAAAACTTTGTAAACGTTTGTCCGTTGTCAGTGACTCCGCTCTGTAACGGCCATGTTTACTCTTGATATCTTCTTATCGGCTGCTGCAAACGCTCTTTTCTGTGCCGTGTTTTCTTTTCTCTCATGATATAGATTCAGGTGCTGCTGCTTTGTTTCTTCAGGAACAAAGTAAATATGACCCTCCATCCTCCTACATCTTCCTCCTAGGACACATGACATACGTATGTCGCGCTGGGAAAGCCAACTCCAGCCACGAAGGAGAAGTTTGTCTGCATCAGCCTCCTGTAGAAACATGGCGTGTCGCGATTGTGGAGGACTTTGTGAGGGTCGTGATTTTATTATGTATATTATTGACCTCCGCCAGGAGGTATATGTTTTCACTGGAGTTTGTCTGTTAGTGACCAACATACTGGGACCAGGAACAAGTGATTACATTCTGGGCGTGAGTCGTATACGCTGCACACTGAGCTGCCTTGGCGGAGGTGGATTTTAAAGCAATATAGCCCCAGAAATACCACAAACTGTAAATATTAAACCAGTCTTTATAAGGTTACACTTGTAATGGTTGAGAGGTCACATTGTGTAATTATTGCAAATATGGTCATTGCGGTTGATATCATGACATGTTTGTACGCGCCGCCAGTCAGCGGCTCCTCGCTTTCCCGACAACGCGGTGTCTTTGTTTTTTAATGTGTGTTTGTCCGATAGTTCGTCGTGTTCCTCCGTCTGTATACCCCGGAATATCAGTACAGTCGACAGGCTCTGCTACACATCTGCAATAGTAATACTCACAAAGCTTTGGACATTGACATAGACACACTATTGAAGCTCGGATTACTTCGCCGGCCTGCGACAACACTCCTCCCCCGGAACGGAAACGTAGGAAGCGGTGTGCGAGGAAGTAGAAGAGGGGCAAACGCGGAGGTATCCTGGCTCAGCTAGCGGCTAGCCCATCTCGCCCATCCATACCATCTATCATCCTGGCGAATGTACGATCCTTGGACAATAAAATGGATCAATTACGACTGCTGAGGTCAGCGAATTGAACAGTGAGTAACTGCTGTGTGCTTGTTTTCACCGAGACATGGTTACACGACAACATCCCAGACTCTGCTGTACAACTGGAACAGCTAACAGCGGACAGAGTCCTCGTTAACGGAGGTAAACAACGTGGCGGCGGAAATGCTGCACTTTGTGAACTGTACCAGGCCATCAGTGAACAACAGACAGCACACCCAGTTGCATTTACCATCCTCGCTGGAGATTTTAATCATGCTGACCTTAAGACTGTCCTCCCAAAACTCTACCAACATGTCAACTTCCCAACAAGAGGGGAAAACACATTGGATTTGGTTTACACTTCCCACAAAGGAGCATACAAGGCCTCCCCCCTCCCCCACATCGGACTCTCTGATCACATCACTGTCATGCTAATGCCAGCATACAGGCCCAGAGTGAAGGTTGCGAAACCGGTTCGCAAGGAACGAGGTACGAGTGTGGCCGGAGGACGCCATGTCTGCTCTTCAGGACTGCTTCGCAACAACAGACTGGGATATGTTCAAGCAAGCAGCAACATACAATAACACAGACATTGAGGAGTACACAGACACTGTGACCTCCTACACCTGGAAGTGCATTGATGATGTGACCCACACAAAGACCATCATCACTCGGGCTAACCAGAAGCCATGGCAGTCGGGAGCAGTCCACCAGCTGCTGAGGGCCAGAGACAAAGCTTTCAGAGCTGGGGATGAAAATGGCCTAAGAATAGCGAGAGCCAACCTGTCCCGTGGCATCAGGAAAGCGAAACAGAATTATACAAAAAAGATAACCTGCCACTTCAAAGACAGCAGATACACACGGAGCCTGTGGCAGGGCATTCAGACCATTAAGGACTACAAGCCTGCGCCACAGATCTGCGATGACAACATCTCTCTGCTCAACAATCTCAACAGCTACTTCGCACGGTTTGATGCTACAAACAATACAAGCCCACAGAAAACATCACCCTCCACCCACGACCGGGCTCTGTGCCTGTCTGCTGCCAGTGTGAAGAGGTCGCTCTCCAACATCAACCCCCGCAAAGCAACAGGCCCAGACAACATCCCAGGACGTGTGCTGAAGGACTGCGCAGAGGAGCTTTACCCTGGATTTCCTCTGGACGCCGAACCCTACCCTAACCCGTTGCAAATCGCTTCCATTCTAATCAATGAGAGCATTTCCACCAGACGCTATCGATAGGAATCAGTTCTATTTTTTCCGTTGCCGCTGCTGAACCTCGTAAATTTCAACAAAGCAGTTCGCACCAGACAGGAAAAGCGACACAGAATCAAAGTAAAACATTTCCGCCCCCCTTTCAAAATAAACACAATACGCAGGTCATACAGCCTGTCACAACTTCACATCAACATTACATCGTGACCGGTGCTGCCAGGTAAACAGTCAATTAATCAGAGCGTCTCAGAGAGTCATAAAGTACAAGGAGAGACTGATTGACTGTTGAAGTGGAGAAACATAAAATCATTTATGACACCAGATCAACAGTTCTTCCACATCAGACAATGAAAAGAAGCTGTGTTGTTGTTGTTGTTTCCTTTATACACACAGTCTATCGCTGAATCTCGTGAACTTGCGTCCGTTCGAGATTATTGCGCAATCTTCCGTGAATACCGCCGGCTCCCAAGGCTCCGCGCCGCTGCCGTAACGCGCCCGGTGGGGATTGACGCCGAGCAGAGGATGAAGCAGAACCGCGCCGCTGCCGTTCCGCGTCCAGTGGAAATCCAGGGTAAGGAAGTCTTCACAGAGATCTTTAACACTTCTCTGAGTCAAGCTGCTGTCCCATCCTCCCCCCCACCCTGGACCCCTTTCAGTTTGCATACCGACCCAAACGCTCCACAGAGGATGCAATCTGCTCTGCTCTCCACCCAGCCCTCACCCACACATCAGACTCATATGTGAGAATGCTGTTTATAGACTACAGTTCAGTATTCAATACCATAATCCCACAACAGCTCATCTGTAAACTGGACCAGCTGGGACTCAACACCTCCCTCTGCAACTGGCTGCTGGACTTCCTCAGTCAGAGGCCACAAGCAGTACGTGTAGGCAACAACACCTCGAACAGCATCACACAGCACAGGGGCCCCCCAAGGCTGTGTGCTCAGTCCCCTGCCCTTCACCCTGCTGACTCACGACTGCACACCAACCTACAGCTCAAACCACATGGTGAAGTTCGCCGACGACACCACTCTGGTGGGTCTCATCACCAGGAACGACGAGACCCAGTACAGGAAGGAGATTGACCTTCTGACCACGTGGTGCAGAGACAACAACCTCCTGCTGAATGTCAGTAAAACTAAGGAGATTGTTTTTGACTTCCGGAGAGGCCACACTGTGCATCCACCACTGTCCATCGATGGCACTGCTGTGGAGAGAGTGACAAGCACCAAATTCCTCGGGGTGTACATCAGCGAGGACCTCTCCTGGACCACGAACACTGCATCACTGGCGAAGAAAGCCCAGCGGCGCCTCTACTTCCTGCGCAAACCTACCATGTGCTCATTCTACCGGGGCACCATCGAGAGCATCCTGTCCAGCTGCATCACTGTGTGGGGCGGGAGCTGTACTGAGTACAGTAGGAGATCACTACAACGCATAGTGAATACAGCTGTAAAAATCATTGGTGCCCTACTCCCCTCCCTACAAGACATATACTCCACCCGCCTCACCCGTAAAGCCATCTCGATTGTGAGCGATGCCAGTCACCCTGCTCACAGTCTGTTCACCCTCCTGCCGTCTGGAAGAAGGTACAGGATCCTCTGTGCCCACTCCACCAGACTCACAAAAACCTTCATCCACCAAGCTGTCAGGAAGCTAAATTCTCTCCCCTTCCTCCCCCCAGCCACATCCCTCAGGCTGTCAGGAAGCTGAACATTTACCATTTTTACCAGACTGTTTATAAATGTTTAAATGTTTATACTTTTCTTGCTGTTATTCTTATTCATTAACATACTGTATATCACACTGTTTATACTGTTATATTTTTCTTCTGACTGCTAGTTATACTTTTACATCTACAGCACATAAAATACCTCAAAAATCTTTCCAATGCCACTACCATTACATCTGCCATTTTCTTTTTTTTGCACTTTTTGCACTTTTGTATTTTTTTTTTTGGTACATGGACGTGGGGACAGATGCTGTGTTAACTGCAGGTGAAGCAGCAGATGTATCCTTTTCCTCCTGGGCTCCACGAGGGACAGGTGGTGCATTGGATAACAGGTCGTTCAGAATTCTCCTGTTCCAATAAACAGCCGTTAGTTACGCACAAAAACAGTTCATTTACATCAAACTAGGGTCTCTTTAAATGAGAATATAATCGAAAAATCTTGTTGGGCAACATAGACTAACTTGAACAGGAGTTGCATTAGCTACTGTAGTTGGGAATTACAGCTGGTTACAGTGACATGGTCTCTCTGTTCCTGTCTATTGAGTCCTGTGAATCCTCACTTTGAGGTTTGGTGGAAATCTGGAATAAACAAATAAACCGTCAAATAAATGTAATGCGATAGCTGGAATATGGTACTAACACTGAGCTTGTCTCTGTGTGAGCTGGTGCACATGTGTCAAGTACTCGTAAAGCCTGGGCCTGTTGACCCTGGATGACACAGTGGTCCTGAACCATCTGTTCATTTGGAAGTTGAGCCAGCGTAACAGTGGGACTTGTTGCCGAGTTGTGGTTCATTGATACCTGAAATTCAAAAGAGATGAGACCATGTGTGACCAGCCACAAGAAAACCATCAACTAGCTCTGCATCCCGCTGACAACCAACCGACTGTTATGCCACCATGTAGTTCAATTGTCCATATAATGTCAGTACCAGTATTTGCTTTCTACCATACACTAATAAGAATGTCACTGAACTGTTTTGCTGTGTAATAGTAACACCGAGCACTGAAACACACACAAAAACAGATGTTCTAATTCTACAGGTGCTTCTCCATCCCGATCAGATTCTGGGTCAAACTGAACAACTGCAGGTCAATGAGCCACTGCGATACATCCACCGTAAGTATTAGCACTCATGGTACCGTCGCTGCA
This sequence comes from Microchirus variegatus, assembly GCF_963457635.1. Classification (NCBI taxonomy): domain Eukaryota; kingdom Metazoa; phylum Chordata; class Actinopteri; order Pleuronectiformes; family Soleidae; genus Microchirus; species Microchirus variegatus. The sequence goes on from NC_139808.1 coordinate 22,385,386, forward strand.
AGTCAAGGCCACACTCCCACCTGTCACCCACCGCCTCATTTGCATATTTAAAGGCAAAAACGACTCGTTTTAGGAAAGGTCATTTAGGGACTAGCTTGAAGTGTTTGGGGATTTCGCCATTGTGGTTGTTACTGTTTATGTTGCTGCTGCTCGTATGTGTGTTCTCTATTGTTACTCCATCTGTTAAAGGTGCCATATGTCTGTCCATTAGGTCTGTCCCCCATCTTCCCCTCCGGGGGTCTCCGCTCTCCCCCAATATTTTATGGCATATTAGACACTTGGGCTTGGGGGTGGGGTGGGGCATATGGACAACCCCGCTGTCAGCAAGAAGTGGGGTGATGTCGCCTCATCCTCCCCTAAAATTTGGTAAAGGTCTGTCGGAGGGCTGGCCGTGGCTTGCCATGACTCCTGGGAAGGGTGATGGTGGGCGGCGAGCTGGGGTCCCTGTGCCGGGTGGGTGCGGGGTCTGCCGTGACAGATCTTTCAGCCTCTGAATCATGCCATGTGGGCGGATCCGGGATCCTGCTGTCTCCTGTTCATGGGAACCCCTGGCTGGGATCCCTATGTCAGCCTCTGCCTGCTTCCCTCTGGTGGAGAAGTTGTGTGGTTGACTCCGGGGTAGGCGTCAGGGATAGCTGTGGCGGGCGAGCATCTGTCTGATTAAATAGCCTCCTAAGCTGTGTTCAGCACTAATAAAGAGGTGAGGTGCATAACACATGAAGATGAAAATTAAGCATCAAACAAATGTAGGATTACAGTCTAGTATACATTGAAAACAGCGCATGGAGCACTGTGCTTAATTTGTCTTGTTTTAAAGGGGAAGTGAACATTTTTCAAGCCGCCCCCCAAAAAATTATATATATATATATTTAACAGTGATGGCTTTATCAACACTACCTGAGTTACATTAAATAATTCTGTATTTATCTACTTTTTTTCTGAAAAGAGCCATTCTTTCAAGGAGTATTTCTGGCCAGTACATAAATATTTTTCTAGCAATGAAAAGATAAAAGCAATTTGTTTTGATAAAGTGCTATAAATCCATACATTAAAGCTACAGTAAAACTAATAAAAGCACACACTAGTTTCACATTTAAACACTGTTTGACAAAGTGGCTCGTCGGGGGAACCTATATTAAAATTGCTACTCTTGTTACTCTAGTCTTATTGTGGCCATGGGCAGGGACCTCTGACTCATTCATTTCCACCAGTAAACATGCAAGAAACACAAGTTCTGTAAGACTGAAAAGTAGAAACACAAAATCATGAGCCAGGAAAAAAAAAAAAAAGTCATTAAATCCAACAATATGTTCTTTTGACCAGAGGAGTTCAAATAGACAGAAACGCAGGATTACAACATTATCTGAATGGATATCCTGAGTTCTTGGCCATGACCCTGTTGGAAGAAATGTCTCTCACTTAACAGTTTGTTTCATGCTTTAACTCAAATCAAACGCCAGCAGGAAGATATATCTAAATTTAACAACAGTCTGCACCAACCTGGTAAGGCCTGGCTCATACCAAACACGTTCTGGTCACACAGAGAGCGGCAGGGTCTCTGCAGGTTTCAACAAGTCAAATTTAAGACTTTTTAAGACTTTTTTAAAGACCATAATGAATACAATTTAAGACCCATTTCACATCCATACTGGCAAAAAGTACAAAAGACATGAAGGAAAATTGGAGCCACAAATCGTTGAACTTGCACTTACCCATCTTATGGAAGCAATTTGGCTTAGCTGTGGACTTTCATTAAGTTTTCTCTGCTGCTATGCTAAGCTGTAACACACCGCGGTGGTGCTCTATAGCACTAGCTAGTGGTGCTCTATAAATTGTCACCAGGCAGCACAGGTGGTCTACTTTAGTTCCGTGTTGTAGTTGTGTTATCGCATCCTCAAAAAGCGATACCCTGGAGCGGCTACGCATTTCTGCTTGTGCAGACATTACCACGATCCCTTCTTAGTAAGAATGAGGGTCCTTCAGTCTAGCGCTCCACACATCCACTTCTTCTTTGAGTGTGCATGGATCTCCTTGCAAAACTTAAACCAAGTATCCACAGTTAATGTCTTCTTCTTTTTCTCTATTGGCCAAAACAAGAGTGCACCATCAAGTGGACTGGAAAGTGTAGTGCCACAGGGAACTTGTAAGCTGTCAGCACATACAATCCATGTGTTTACAAAACGGGGAGGTCCGCATACACACCACCAACACCACCGGACAACGATATTCAAGTCACGGACGCCTGCTAACACGTGGACTATGACCACACAAGATGAAATGTATGAGAAGCTCAACTATTAAAAATGCTTCACCTTTAACAGAGGCCTGATTTTCTTTTTCCTTTAAATATTTAGCAAATCCTGTCATCAAAACAAAAATGAAATGAAGGGGCAAGACTTTGCCTTCAAGTCGGGCACTTGTGCAACCTGTCCTCAGGGGACACACTGCGGCGCAGAGAATGCTTGTTTTTATGCTAACACCAAACAGTATGAAAAGAAAAAAACACTGATTTGAGTGGAGGTTCCACCTTCTTTGATGGGGCCTCGCCTATGAGCTTTCACTGAACTTAAGATTTTAACAGGAAATCAAAAACTCCTTACTCTGCAACTTCAAGGTATTCTCTGCAAGGTGTGTTCTCCTTTTGTCCGCAATGAATTGAAGGCTGCGCACAGATGTGTATGAATAACGTCTTAATATATCTACAATTAACTTATTTGAATGTGTCAAGGAAAAAAAAATGACAGAGGCAACAGCAGTCGCAGTTCAACAAGATAACGGCTTAGGAAGGCGCAGTCCTAGATGCCTTTCTTTGTTCAACTTTGTTTCTTTGAACGTCATCTTTTAAGAGCCATGAGACAGCTTTCATCATGTTAGAGAGGCACCGGTCAACTCCTTTGACGTTAAAGCTGCTGTCACTTATCACACTAAAGAAATGGAATCCATCTCATCCAGATGCAGTTTTGAAAGCATACGAGTTGGTCCCAGAGGCCTATCGGCAAGGTTTCAGGTCATGGAGGAAGCCTGATAAGCAGTTGCATGTTGAGTTTGCCATGGACTTAACCAAACATTTCAACCGTTGGTGTTCTGCTTTGGAGGTTAGTACCTTTAACCCTCCTGTCGTGTTCGAGTCAAATCTGACCGATTTACAACTTAAAACACTCATAAATATTGTGTTCTACATCCGATTGCCTCAAGGCCTTATGATATCCTCCACATTATGCACTTGAACATATAAAAGTGATGATCACCTCTTTCATTTAATTTTGAGTGTTTTAATCAACCTTGTTACACCTGTGGTGTTCCCGGTCAAAAGTGATCGCCATAGGAAATTAATGGGTATCCAGACTATATTCATCCATCAGACAGAAAACATCCCCATACACACCACCCCAACTCACTCACTCACTCACTTACTCACTCACTCACATTTCTTTTTCATCTCTTTCCTGCACTTATGTGCCGATCCTCTCACGTGAACCAACTTCCTGCTGAAACAATGTATCATATCTTCACACATACTAGACAGTGTCTGTTATGTGAACCCATCTCTTTCCCGTGCTTTTGTGCCTATCCCCCACGTGAACCACACTTTCCAGACTAATCAATGTATCATCTTCACACAGACCCCATATATATAGCTTGATGTTTGCCTTGTACTCCTTTTACTCCGAGCACAATGAGTAGGCGACTGACCAACCGGTTCTCTGTCGAAGAGGTTCTGGTTCCAGCTCTTTGGACATGACGAAGAAGGCACTGAAATTGAACCAGAGATAGAAGAGGATGTCTCTGAAGTGGAAGACAACACAGATTTCGATCCAGACCTTTAGGAGACTGACCAGTCAGGGAGAGGCACCTGAAGAACAGGCACCTTAGGAGACATTCCAGTCCAAGAGTGGACACTTGCTCTGGTCTTCATCCCCCCAGGACAGAGGAAGTAGTGGGAGAGTGGAATACAATAATATGCCAGGGCCAACATTGTATGTGACATTTCGTGTGGATGACATCAAGTCCAGCTTCCAACTCTTTTTTTACCAGAGTCCATTGAGGGAATTATACTGGAGATGACAAACCTGGAGAGGAAGCGTGTGTTTGGGGAAACCTGGAGAGAAATCGACGTGCCGCCCCGCATACCAGCCTCTGCCAGTCTGGTTAGGACTGTGCAAGCCCCAGCCCCAGCCCTGGCTGCTCCCCCCCAACAAGGACATGGGCAGAAAAGGAAGCTGTGAGCTCTGTGCCCCTAGAGACAACAAAACAAGCCTGAGATGCTGCAAATGTGATGCCTATATGTAACTGTCTGTGAGACAGATTTCATTGTTATAAACTAGAGTTCATTAAGTGTTAAAATGTATAAATAGGTGACCAAAAGGGCATTACATTTATGCATAACTGAATTAAAACATGTTGGTATAATACCTTTAATTTCACTTAATTACATTGATGTGGGATCATTTTATTTTGAAGTGCATTATCACATGACTGGGGTCAGTTTGAGGTTGAACTGAGGGATTGTGGGTCAGAAGCGGGACCACTGTCATGGAGGCAAGAGGTTATGAGTTCTGAAGTTTTCAAGAGGCGCACACGGTAATTGTACTTGTATTAATTGTCATTTGTATGTAATTTTCGATTGTTAAAATAAGCCTCAATGGACTCATATGGACTTTTATGTTTTGTATTTATAGTTTTCACGGTGTCTTATGATTTATTGGTGACGACGGCGAAGGAGAATAAAATAAACAGAAAAATCAAGACAGCTGTACGAATCGTGGCTTTTGTTGAACCGGTGTAGCTACAGTGAAAACGTACCGCCGACGCGGCCAAAAGTTGAGAGACGAGAGCTGCGAGTGCCCGAGCCAGAAGGAAGAGTGACTGCTGCCGCCGCAACGTGTGGTTGTAACGTCCACGGAGCCGACTAGAGAGAGGACGTCAAATACTGCGACTTCATTACGGCTGGATGACGAGAGAGAGGACGTCAAATACTGCGACTTCTTTACGGCTGGATGACGAGAGAGAGGACGTCAAATACTGCGACTTCATTACGGCTGGATGACGAGAGAGAGGACGTCAGCGCCAATCGAGACGTACCGCGGTTCCACCAACAGAGGGCAGAGTTTAACAGCGGGTGCCACAGCTCTGCATATATCCTTACCTGGTTTCACCTGGCATTGTTTACAGCATTAATGCAGACGAGAGCAGCTCTGCAGTAAGCATTTGATTTGACAATGTCAAGCCTTCAACTGTATGTACATTTGTAAATGTTGAAAGAATTGAACTCTTTGAAATTTATTGTCTATTTGCAATAGAGGTTTATAAGAGTAACTTTCGCTACTGGTACATATACATGTCTTGTAGTAATTTAGTGATAGATATGGTAACATTTCTATCTCATTACAATGTCATTGCATAGTGAAAAATCACAGTGTGGTGGTCCTAGTGAACAAATTGAGTACCTCCAAGCAGAGTTATCAAGGTTAAATTAACGGTTAACATTACAAACCGATGAGATTGAAATAGAGAGACTAGAGTCACTTATAGGTGATATTCATGCTAAAATACCCATTCAAAGTGTATCAATAATAGAGCCTACCTTCACCAGCACAGTTGAACCCCGTAAATCCTCACGAGATAGAAGGTTAACCCCCAAAATGCTGGAGTTGAAGCAACAGGAGGTCTCTCAAAAGGAGAGTAAGTTTGTCATGCTGTATGACAAGTGGAAAGGACAAATTAAAGCAACCCGCTCCTCACTCAAAGATGAGTGTTCTGACAAAGACTTGTGTCACATGATGGACACTGTGGAGGAGCTAGAATCTCAAGTGAAAGATGCATATGGAAATATTCGAGTAGTGTCTGCACCTTCTACTGATATCAGACGAAAAATGGATTCCTGCACAGCAGTAACTGCAGATGTGATGGCGCTAATGAAAGTACGCATGAGTGAAGTGGAGCTAGAGGAGTTTGATGCTAAGGCAGAAAATGCAAGATTGCACATGGTACTTGACAGAGAGTATGCTCGGTCAATATTTAGCAACTCAAACCCTAAATCTTCTGTTGGTAGCCATCAGTCAAGATGTCCATCAGAACAACAAAGCATCACAGCAAAAAGAGCAGACTGTGTTGCACAATATGTAGGGCCCTATGAAATCCGTTTTATTTTTTTCCAAATTCCGTTTTATTTTTTTCCAAATTCCGTTTTTTCCGTTTTAATTTTTTTAGAATTCCGTTTTTTCCGTTTTATTTTTTTTTATTCTGTTTTTTTTACCTTTTATACCTACTTTACCACCATAGAATGTGTCCTATTTGTGTCAGTGAATAAAATGTCCACTGAAATGCAACTTTCTTCTTGAATCCACTGACTTCTCAATTGTTCAATTGTTTTGACTTAAGTTAAATCCTAATTAAGTAAATGCCAGTGAATCTTAAAACAAGCCATGCAATGCTGGTCACATTTAAAAATAAAATAATTAACATAAATAAGTGGTAGTGCCCCCTCATCTGGTGCAGACGGATTTCTGCGCACCGCCCCTGCGCTGTACTGTTCTCCTGCTCCGTCCGCTTCTCCGTATCCGACTGGATCATTTCTCTACACGCAATATTACCCCTACAACTCTGCAATTAAGGGAATAACAGATGCATCAGATGAGCCGATGTCTTTAGTTAACTGTTCAAAGAGAGAGAATGTTCTCTGCTGTGAAGTGAAAGTCGCGGGGAGTTCATAAGTTTCACTTTTGCGCAGAGACTTTCCAGCATTTAACAGGTGATGTTCCACAGTTTACTCGCCATGTTTCGGCCGCCGAATTATCGGTGCATTCCTAAATATAACATCTTTATTGACAATAACAATATAACCGTAATAATGGCGTATGTGACTGAGTTTCAATCGGCACCTGGACAAGGGGACGCTCGCCGGTTACATGCGGGCGCAGTGCACTTGTTCCGCGGTGTAGAAAAAAAAAGTGTATATTAAGTAAATAAACAAGCAACACGCACTGGGGGAAACCCTGACCGGGTGAGTGTTTGTGACGAGATGCACGGGTGGTGCCACGAATGAGCGTTCCCCGGAAAATTTCTCCACACAAACGTTCCTTCTCCTCACGATGACAGCATTTCAGTCACATTATGTCAATTTCCGCGAAATTCTGCGTTTAACATTAGATTCCGTTTTTATTGGCCGATTCCGTCCGCGATTCCGTTAACACGGAAATCATAGGGCCCTAAATATGCCGCAAAAAGGGCAGAAATGGAAATGGAGGAGGCATTCGCTACACAAAAGCAGGAACTCAAAAGACTAGAAAATCAGCGTGATCTTCAAGTGATAGCTGCTAAGATGAAGGCTTATTCTGAAGCAGGCTCAGGTGAAGCCCCTGGAAATGTATGCAGTGAAGTAAACCATTGTCCTCCTGTGTCTATTAAAAAAGAGACCAAAGAGAAACAATTACATCAAAACTACAACAATGAACTAACGAGACCTGCTAACAATGAAGTTTCATTAGTACAAGCCTTGCATGACACAATGGCTCTCACTAGACTCCCAGCACCCGAGCCTTCGGTGTTCTCAGGAGACCCACTTAAGTTCTTAGAGTGGAGTACTAGTTTCAAGGCATTGATAGAACGGCGATGCACGAATCCAGCTGACAGGTTGTTTTATTTACAGAAGTACATCAGTGGTGAAGCACAATCAGTGCTGGAAGGAAGCTTCTACAGGAAGGATGAAGAAGCTTACAATCAAGCATGGGAGGCACTGAATGCACGATATGGCCATCCTTTTGTAATCCAGCGTGCATATAGAGAAAAGCTGAACAATTGGCCAAAGATCAATTCACGAGATTCTATTAAACTCAGACAATACAGTGATTTTCTGACTGCCTGCAGCAATGCTATGCCACACATTAAAGGTCTTCAGGTGTTAAATGACTGCGAAGAAAATCAGAGGATGCTCCAAAAACTCCCTGATTGGGTGACATCACGCTGGAACCGTCATGTTACAAAACAGTTGCAGGGAACACATGAATACCCCAGTTTTAAGGAGTTTGCCAAGTTTTTGGCTCAAGAAGCAGATGTAGCATGCAATCCTGTATCCTTCCACGCCTTGAAGTCATCGGAGGAAAGGCCATTGAGAGATATGAAGCGTCCAAAGGCAAGTGTGTTCATCACAAACACAAAAGAGCCAGATAAATTAAAAACAGTAATGAGAACACAAGACATTGTAGAGAACAGCCTTAAAGATGCCAATCAATATAAGAGGACTAACATGTCATTTCATTCTGCAAGTCCAGTTAAATGCATGTACTGCAGTGAAAGTCACTCCATCCACAAGTGTCAGACATTTACTAATAAGTCAGCAGAAGAAAAGAAAAGATTTATACTTGACAAAAACTTGTGCTTTGGCTGTCTAAAAATAGGACACAATTCAAGAGACTGCAGGAACAAAGCAACCTGCACTATATGTAAAAAACACCATCCAACACCGCTGCATGAGTACCGCAGCACTGCTCCAGACACAACCGCTCATGCTGTCCAGGCAGAAGAAAATTCATCTTCACTTTCATGCTGTGTAGACAAAGGTGATGGTGGGAGCACATCAATGATAGTGCCAGTATGGATATCATCAGTCACGTCCCCTGAAACAGAGAAATTAGCATATGCTCTCTTAGATACCCAGAGTAGCACCACTTTTGTAGACAAGGAGATATGTGAGAAGATGGGTGTAGACTTAGAACCAGTCAAGTTGAAGCTTACCACTATAATGGGAAAAGATTCCATTGTTCAGAGTGAGAAGGTTAGTGGGCTTAGAGTTAGAGGGTTTTCCTCAAGAAGCTTTATCAACTTGCCACCAGCATATACCAGAGACTTCATCCCACTTGAGCGCTCACATATTCCGACTCCTGCAACAGCTAAGAGATGGAAACACCTGAATTCTATAGCACAGGAAATGCCAGAGTTGCTAGATTGTGAAGTTGGACTCTTGATAGGATATGACTGCTGTAGAGCACTAGCACCACGACATGTAATCACTGGAGGTGATGAGGAGCCATATGCAGTTAAAACTGACTTGGGATGGAGCATTGTTGGCAGCTCACCAAATATTGCAAGGTCAACAGAAGTGACAGGGCTGTGTCATCGCGTAGCAGTCAAGGAACTCCCAGTATTAACACCAGCTGCTGTCATTAGCGTCCTGGAATCCGACTTCAAAGACACAAATCCTGGAGAAAAGACAGTATCACAGCATGACATCCAGTTCACGCAATTTCTGAATGAAAGAATACAGCACAATACAGAGGGCCACTTGGAAATGCCACTTCCATTTAAAACACGTCCACTTTTGCCTGGAAACAAACAACTAGCCCTGGGGCGACTGAGGCACCTAAAAAGAAAGTTTGAGAGAAATCCCAAATTCAAAGCGGACTATGTTCAGTTTATGGCAGGAGTCATCGAGGGAGGGGAGGCAGAAAGAGCTGAAGATTCACCAGATGTTGGAAATGTATGGTACATTCCACACCAAGGGGTTTATCACCCAAGAAAACCAGAAAAGATAAGAGTTGTATTTGACTGTTCAGCTAAGTATGAAGGCACGGCTCTGAATGATCACTTGCTAACCGGACCTGATCTCACAAATGGCCTGACAGGGGTGCTCTGCAGATTCCGCAAACATCCAATAGCCATAATCTGTGATGTGGAAAAAATGTTCCACAGATTTCACGTGAGCAGGGAAGACAGAAACTATTTGAGGTTTCTTTGGTGGGAAAAGGGTGATACCGAGTCAGAGCCAAAAGAATACCGCATGAAGGTCCACCTCTTTGGAGCAGCGTCCTCCCCAGGGTGTGCTAACTATGGTATGAGGTACTTGGCAAGCAAAAATGAAGAAGAGTATCCATCTGCAGCCAACTTCATTAAAAGGAATTTCTATGTTGATGGAATCAGCAGACACAGCTATTAAATTAGTGAAAGAGATACAAACTGTGTGTGCAAAGGGGAACTTGCATCTGCACAAGTTCATTTCCAACAACAGGGAAGTTTTAGAGTCAGTTCCTGACAGTGAACGAGCTGGTGGGGTCCATGATGTGAACCTCAGCCAAGTGGATCTCCCTATCCAGACTGTGTTGGGAGTAAAGTGGAATGTGACCAATGACACCTTCTCCTTTAGTGTGTCCCTTAATGAGAAACGAGCAACACGTAGAGGAATTCTTTCAACTGTAGCCTCCGTGTTTGACCCACTTGGCTTTCTAGCTCCCTTTCTTCTTTTGGGAAAGAAAGTGCTTCAAGAGATGTGTCAAAAGGGCATAGCATGGGATGAACCACTGCCCCGAGAGTTGCAGCCACACTGGGAGAATTGGCTGAAAGATTTAGAGAATCTGCAAAAACTCCAGATCCCTCGATGCTTTGCTCCTGAAACCTTAGGGAAGGCTCAAAGAATTGAGTTGCATCATTTCTCAGATGCAAGTAGCTATGGGTATGGGCAGTGTTCATACATCCGAGTGGTGAGTGAGGATAAAGTTCATTGTTCCTTAGTCATAAGCAAGGCAAGAGTTGCTCCCTCAAAAGTAGTAACCATACCAAGGCTTGAGTTAACAGCTGCAGTGGTGTCCTCAGCAATCAGCAGCATGTTAAGGGAGGAGCTGGAGCTCAAGGTGGATCAGGAGTACTTTTGGACGGACTCAAAGGTAGTTCTGGGCTACATTGCTAATGAAGCCCGGAGGTTTCACGTTTTCGTCGCAAATAGAGTCCAGAGAATCAGAGAAACAACTGATCCAGCGCAGTGGTATTACATCGACACTGATCAAAATCCGGCTGATCATGCTTCCAGAGGCCTCAATGTGGAAGATCTGATCAATTCAAACTGGTTTTCTGGACCAAAGTTTCTCTGGGATAGACAGATTACCACCCCAAAAACAACACCAGAGCTCATGGTGGGAGATCCTGAGGTAAAAACAGCTCAAGCATTGCAAATCGATGTAGTCAAGGATGACAACTTTCTGGGGCGATTCACACGATTCTCTAAGTGGCTAACTGCCTTGAACGTCGTGGCTCGGATTCTACGGTTGGCAAAAAAGAAAAAATCATCAGAGCACATAATGGTTGAGGACAGGAGAGAGGCTAGTTTGGTGCTTGTGAAACTAGCTCAGAAAGAAGCCTTCAAAGAAGAAATACAGAAGCTTAAGAAAGGAAAACTGTCAAAAAACAATCATTTGTTCCAGCTCGATCCGGTACTGCAAGAGGGTGTCCTTAGGGTGGGAGGGAGATTAAAAGCAGCATCCTTACCTTTAGACATAAAACATCCTGCTATCCTACCAAAAGATGGTGCAATCACACGACTGATTCTGGATTACTGCCATGAGAAAACTCAGCATCAAGGCAGAGGTCAAACACTTAATGAAGTGAGAGCAAATGGCTTCTGGGTGGTTGGTGGCAGTAAAGTTGTGGCAAATCACATCAAACAATGCGTACCATGCAGAAGAGCTCGCAGGCCAACAGAGACACAAAAAATGGCTGATCTGCCTGTGGATCGTATCGACCCCTCGCCTCCATTCTCATTCTGTGGGATGGATTGTTTTGGACCCTTTCATACAAAACAAGGTCGAAAGGAATATAAGAGATATGGTCTGATATTCACATGTTTGTCATCGAGAGCCATTCACGTTGAAATGCTTGAAGATCTAACAACTGATGCTTTCATTAATGCCTTGCGCTGTTTTATAGCTATCCGTGGAGCTGTGAGACAGATCAGATCAGACCAAGGGACAAATTTTGCAGGGGCTAAGAATGAGCTTTCAAAGGCTTTAAAAGAAGTGGACGAAGACAGATTGGCTGCTTATCTAGCAGAGAAGCAGTGTGATTTTATGATGAATGTACCTGATGCTAGCCACATGGGGGGTGTTTGGGAACGGCAGATCAGGACAGTTAGGAGTGCTATGAACTGGGTTCTTTCAAAGAGTGTCGGGAGGTTGGACGATGCTTCCTTGAGAACATTCTTCTATGAAGCCATGTCAATAATAAACAGCCGTCCACTCACCACTGACAGCATCAGTGATTCTAAAGGTCAAGAACCACTCACTCCAAACCATTTACTTACCATGAAAACCTCTGTTCCTCTGCCCCCTCCTGGAAAATTTGTGGCAGAAGATTTGTACACCAAGAAAAGGTGGCGCAGAGTTCAATATTTGACAGAGCAATTCTGGAGTAGATGGAGGAAGGAATATCTGGCAAACATCACTCTTCAGCAACGGTGGCACTCTCCACAACGGAATGTTAAGATCGGAGATGTTGTTATTCTCAAAGAAGAGGGGACTCCCCGCAATGAATGGAGACTGGGAAAAGTGATGGATGTTTGTACAGATGATGATGGTTTGGTGCGGAAAGCCACCATACAGATAGGAAACAAGAAATTAGGGAAGGAAGGTCAAAGGCTCACTAATTTGTCTATTATTGAGCGTCCTATTCATAAGCTGGTTGTGATAGTGGAAAGTAACTAAAAGTATTTTCATAGTTCTTTAAAACATACTTGTGTAAAGAGATTTAAACTCTGTGTATGGTTTGATAAATTACTGGATTTAAGGTTGAAGGTTTACATAAATCACAGTAATTTGGTGGGAGTGTAACTGTCTGTGAGACAGATTTCATTGTTATAAACTAGAGGTCATTAAGTGTTAAAATGTATAAATAGGTGACCAAAAGGGCATTACATTTATGCATAACTGAATTAAAACATGTTGGTATAATACCTTTAATTTCACTTAATTACATTGATGTGGGATCATTTTATTTTGAAGTCCATTATCACATGACTGGGGTCAGTTTGAGGTTGAACTGAGGGATTGTGGGTCAGAAGCGGGACCACTGTCATGGAGGCAAGAGGTTATGAGTTCTGAAGTTTTCTGCACTGTGTTCAAGAGGCGCACACAGTAATTGTACTTGTATTAATTGTCATTTGTATGTAATTTTCGATTGTTAACATAAGCCTCAATGGACTCATATGGACTCTTTTGTTTTGTATTTATAGTTTTCACGGTGTCTTATGATTTATTGGTGACGACGGCGAAGGAGAATAAAATAAACAGAAAAATCAAGACAGCTGTACGAATCGTGGCTTTTGTTGAACCGGTGTAGCTACACTATATTTGCAAGGCCCACTCTGACCTGAGTGTCACATGCCACTCATGTGCATGAATTCACACACACACACACACACACACACACACACACACACACACACACACACACACACACACACACACACACACACACACACTTCATGTTGAGTTTGGTCTTTGGATTTCCATTATTTTTTTTCCATTACATGTTCATTTTCTAATACATTTTCAGTGCCTATTTGTAATTTCACTCATGTTAAACACTACTTTGAGACATTGTTCACAGCTAAAGAATGTTGAATAACAATTTGGTGGTGAAAAATAGTTTTTGTGCTAATTTAAGAGCAGTTAAAACAGACCGGTCAATTTTGACCAGGAACACTAAAGTAAGGGGCGGGAGATGAAGGGTTAAAGACCTGTGTCATCTGATGGTGCTCGAAACTATTTAAAGATTGCATTCCACCTGAGGTCGCCACTCATCTTTCTGAGCTTCTGAAGCTGCTACTCTAGCTGATAAGTATGTGCTGGCACGGAAAGGAACATTCAGGTTGAGCTATGTTTGAGAAAAGGCTTCTCTTAAAGCTTCTGCTCACTCTCCTAAATCTTCTTGGTCTGAGTCTACTAAGGTAAATCGTGGTCCACGTTCAGTGGGTTTTGATCAAGTCTGCAATTATTGCAGTGATCATGCAGTGTCCTGTACTAAGAAGCAAGGTAAAGCACACAGCTAACTGTTCCAGTTAGAAACGTTCCAGTTCTCTTGGAGGAGGTACTTGATGGGGCAAAGGTTGAAGCTTTTGTGTCTCTTATTGGCGATGATGTTAAATGATGATGTTTTTCATCACTTACGGTTGAGGTTGGCTGCCGCGGTTGGCTGCCGCTGCTCTCCGGCTTCCCCTTTCCCCCTTTCTCCCCCTTTCTGATCTTAACTGTTATCTGAACTTTTTTCGTCCTGACTCTGCAAACGATCTGCTGTTAGCACCGTGTGTGTTTATCTTTATGGACGTCTTTTACCTGTTCGTGGCGCTCTTACTCCTCCCGACCGTTATCTCCTGGTGCCTCTCACTCGCTCATCATGCGGATTTACCTGCCTGTGAGGCTTGTTCTCCTTTGGACTATTATGTCTATCTTATTAAATCCATAATCAGCCCTACTCCAATACACAGTTGCTGAGCTCCTCCAGCTTCGGTTTCATCCAACTGCCGATGCTGCACTTCTATCCAGACATCGCTCGCCTGTCATATCGGAAATACATTCACCGTGGTTCCCGACGAAGCTTCCACATTGATGACTCCACTGCCTAAACTCCATTTGGTCCACGAAACGCAGTCGACCGTGAATCTCTACCCGCAAAGTGGACCACAGTGTGTTAGCTCGCATTCCCAGAGCGCCGGCTAACGTTAGCTTATCCAACGACCGTTGCAACATCAAAGTAGGTTTAATTAATATCCGTTCTCTCACAAGCAAAGGACGTCTGCTCCATGACCTGCTCCTCGACCGCAAGTATGACTTTTTATGTCTAACCGAGACGTGGCAACAACTTAATGATTTCTCTCAGCTCAATGAAGCTACACCACCTGGGTTTGTTTACTCCAGTCAGCCCCGTCTCACCGGAAGAGGAGGAGGTCTCACGATAATTTATCGCGAGACCTGGAAGATCTCGTCTGTCAAACTGATCTGGCTCATCTATCAGCCTCATTGCGACTCCTGCCCTTCTGACCACCATCGGGGCCATGGAACTCCCTCCCCCCCAGCATCAGGAACATTGTCTCATTCGCCATCTTCAAATCCCATCTGAAAACCCACATTTTTTAACAGGCCTACTCCCTCTAACTCTCTAACTCTCTACCCGTTGCTCTTACCTTTTGCTATTTTTTATTTTTATTTTTTATTTTTATTTTGTTGTTGTACGGCGACCTTGAGTGTCTTGAAAGGCGCCTTAAATATAATGCATTATTATTATTATTAAAGTGCCTGTGAAGATTACAGGAGCAAAGAGTTCATTTATTCTAGCTTCTGTTCTGCCCTTTTCTCAGGACTCAGATTCTGGTGATTGTGTTGCAGTACGGGGAATGGCTTTAACCACTCTGTTGGTTCCTGTACACAAGGTCATTCTGTCATGTGGCTTGGTGAGTGGTGAGGTCCACATTGGGGTTAGGCCTGCTGTACCTTTAGATGGGATATGTGATTCTGATGTGGCTGGCAATCGTGTCTGGGCTGATTACACTCCACCTGTTAATCCTACACCTTTGTTAAAAGAACCAGATCATTGTAAACAGGAGTTCCCAGAGGTCTTCACAGCTTGTGCTGTAACACAGTCAATGTTAAAAGGTAAGCCAGATTCTTCAGTTCAGGAAGAAGAGAGTTATGATGCCATTGATTTACATGTACCTGAATATCTCTCTGTCTCCCAGCAGGAGTTTATCGGAGACCAGCAAGTGTATAGGACCAGCCCATTGCATCATCATGCCATACAGTTAAGTTGTCCATTATGGTTAGAATGTAAATGTCTGCACCTTAAGGTTCAGGGTAGGAACCCTGTCTTATGGGGGGAAGTGTGACGGCTTCAGAGCTGGCCATGTTGTTGTTTCCCTTGTTGTCCGTTTTGCCTTCTCTTCCAGTG
The DNA here is from genome assembly GCF_963457635.1 of Microchirus variegatus. NCBI lineage: Eukaryota > Metazoa > Chordata > Actinopteri > Pleuronectiformes > Soleidae > Microchirus > Microchirus variegatus. The sequence continues at coordinate 22,401,088 of NC_139808.1, forward strand.
GGTGGCGCTGTGGCTGATTGAGTGATGCAGCACACCTGAACACAGCTTAGGAGGCTATTTAATCAGACCTGCCACAGATGCTCGCCCTCTTCCTCTGGTCTGCCCAATGACATCATTTGTTAATGTTTAAGTATTTCTTTACTTTATTTCATTAAATATGTTCAACTATGCACAGACTATGTGTGGTCTCCTTTTTTGCCACAGACTTTGAGCCAGGTTGTGACACAATGCAAATATTTTGTCTGTACTGTTGTTGTTGGTGAATTCAGTTTGTTATATGAATATTATTCCTGAGTCTCTGTGACATATTAGAGGATTTTATGATTTATTACATAATGCACCTTTCCTCAGTCCTTTGGTGAAAGGTCGCTGTGTTATGGGCTGCAGCAGCTGTCCACTTAGATTTGTATCGTCCAATATATATACATATACATATACATATATGTATATGTATATGTATATATACAGTACATATATACACACACGCATGCATATTTTGTACATGTAGCTTCTTTGGACGACGTTCATATGAAACATATGGAGGCATGAGAAGCGTCATCATCTTATCTGAGCACTGCCTTGATGCCTTTCTATCAGAATCATATTACTTATATCTGAATAATATTAATAACATATATATTTGTATATTTGTGTTTGTCTTCATGCTTATGTCTGGACTTGTCTGCTCTCTCCATACAGACTGTCCCTCATCCACTTAGTAGTAGTAGTAGTGTAGTAGTAGTAGTGGTTGAAATGCCCATGCCCCCTAGTAGCATAACACCCATGCTACTAGGTTTAGCTCCACATACTTTAGTCTGAATGTGTGGCAGTGGGGCTTGGTTAGAGCGACGGCTGCTGGAGAGAAGGGAGGAGTGGCTCAGCCGGTGATCAGACAGCTGGACAGAATCAGGTAATCAGTCAGCTATATAAGCACGTTTGTAACCTAGTTCTGGTCTCTTGCAGTAGGCTGGGTCCACACACGGACAGAGAGAGAGAGAGAGAGAGAGAGAGAGAGAGAGAGAGAGAGAGAGAGAGAGAGAGACGGAGAGAACAACCGTGAACATTTGCGGAGAAAGCGCAGCAGAGCGCGGACACAGCGGCTCTGTCTACCTTTGTTTGTTTTGGTTATTTCTGAATGTTTTTCCACTTTCAAGATTTGAAGGCCTTGCACCCAGCCGTTAGTGAACTGTACATGAGAGGCTAAAGAGTTGTAGTTTCTAAACTTATCCGAGTTGTAGCCACTCGTCTTTCAGCTTGAATGTTGTGGGTTTGATTCCCGGGCACCACTAGTCTACTTGCATTTGTGATTTGTAAAACCACAGTGTTGGGACCTAAAGCATGTGCCTGTAATCTATTGTTCTCTGACTAAGACCTGTATTCATGATTTGAAGCCTGAATTTGAGTTTCACACTTAACAAATCCTCCATTTTGTAAGACTCCTTGGGGTTTATGACTGAAGAGCCCCCCCAGGGGGTAGCAGGCTCCTTTAAGTCTCATTGACCGTCTCTGTTTTATGACCCTTGACTGGTCAGCCATATAAAACCAAGAGACACTCTTTGTTCGCTCTCTCTCTCTTCCTTGATCTCTTCTCCTGGTTGCTCTTCTCCTTGCTGCTCCTGTTCCTCTCTTGCCGATGGCCCCCCGGGGGCCCGAGCAACATGGCTCCGGCCATGCCATCCGGCATGCGGCTCTCCCGTGCCGCACACACGATGCGCCTTTTGAAGAAGCCGGCGCATCCAGCCATACCTGACGCCCGCACTGCTTTCACTCAGAGACAAAGAGGATCAACAGCTGTCCACTGCGAACCACACTCCGGCCCATCCACACTCCGCGACTCCAACAAACTCGACCGGACCCATGGACTGACCACAAAACCTGAGATCCGCTTACAGTAAGAGGCAAATGTGTTCTGGGCAGAGTTATGTTATATTTCTGTGTTTGTTAATTTTTCTTTTTGTTGAACGTGTTGGACTGCGCACCCACACGCTCGCATTTGTGTTATCGTCATAACCACATGTTTCTTTTTTTACGTTTGGTGTTCGTTATTTGGGTTTTACTGTTGAATGTGGAGCCTCCACTGCAGACCGCCACTGCAGCAGTGCTGCAGCAGTGCTGCAGCGCCGCGCTCCGCAGGTATCCTCCCCTGCTGTGAACGAGCAGGCAGATCACGTGGTGAGATAATGGCTGTTTAAACGTTACGCCTCACAGACTGGCCTGGCTTCGCCTACGTCAAGTCTGTGTGGTTTACACTGCCATCAACTTACATGCGATCCTGTTTCTCAGTCACAGAACACGCTGGGCTCGAACCACCCCGTGTCTGCACGCAAGATCAATCGTGTACTCCCGCTTTCGCACTTGCTCATTCACTAACTCTCTCTCTTTCATTCATGAATGAAAGGTCTCACAGGCGCCATCTTGAGTCGATTTGATTTAATAAATTGTTACTTTTGTTCGTTTAAAGGAATGGTCTGTGTCTTTTGTACATGAATATTGTGACAAACGGGGGTTGAAGAGAGCCAGTGCTTGGATTCATACCTTCATTTCTGTTCAATTGGGATATCTTTGATATAGTCAATTACAGTGATTATTTAGACTGATTTTGAAAGGCATAGATTGATTGTCTTTTCCATGATTTCAGGGTGGTGCCCCGATCTAAAGTTAATTAATTATTAAATGAATTAATTAATGTTTATTACTTTATTTTTTATCAATCAAATTATTTCCACTATTGTTTAACCACAACATAATGGTGCCCCGTGCAAGGGTTTTTAAGAAAATGAATAACAAATTAATTATTAAAAATAATTAATCATTTGTATAAATATTTTCTGACCAATTACAAGTAGAATCACAACAACAGTGTTCCTGAAGGCTGCGCCAGCAGCATGTGCATGATGATAGAACGTGAATGGCAAAAATGTAGTGTATAACAGTTTTGAGTGGTCATCAAGACCAGAAAAGTGCTACATAAAAACCATAAATATCAAGAGCATTTACACCACAAACAAGGCAGGCAAAGATGTCTGCTGTGCACGGTCCAGTCAGTGTCTCTAATCAGAGTAAGTGGCTTCACTGTGACAGCACAGCTTTTGTTTAGAAGTTAATCTCCAAACATGGACAACACATCCTGCAATTTAAAGTGGTTTCCAAGACCGATGACTAATAGGATAAAGAGGTAGATAGTAAAATGATCTACCTGAGGAGATAAGGCTCACAGGTTCAGTGGAGTCGTCTCCCCTCTTAAAACTTCTTTTAACTGCAGTTGTCCTTCTCTTGACTTTTCCTTTACCTTGACCACATGCTGAGGTCACCATTAGCCTGATGTCATCACTCACACATAATGCGATCATACCACCTCAAAGCCTTTTATCCTTTCATCTTATTCTTCTACTAGCACTTTTATATTGTTTTTACAATGTGCTTCCTTCAAAGCATTTATTAGAATCCCATCGTGTTCTAAAGTCTGAATACCAATGGTACCAATACCTAGAATAGGGGCAGTAAAAGTACATAAAACCATCCCTGATTGTGGGGTAGGTTATGTAATACATAACTTGACCACAGAGTGGCAGTATCACAGCAACAAACCATAGCACTGGCTGTGCAATGTTTAAGACGCAGATGCGTGCGCTCACTGAGTACATCCAGCAGCACACAATGAAAAGCATATTTTAGCCCCTCAACAAAAGGTTCACCTCATACCGACTAAAATATGAGTCATTTTGTAAACCAATGGCTAAATTGGGGAACACATTCTTAAGATATATTCTTTTGGCCTCTCCCTGTGGCGACTCCTAAAGGAAGCTGGATGAAAAATAAAAAGCTTGGACTTGAGTTGGTTGGTTTTATTTGGTGAGCATTTTGTAAAATGTGTCTGCTGGCACCTGTGTTTTTCCAAGTTGTGAGATTCCATGTTTTTGGCTGGTTCCCGGTAAAGAGGGTTTTCACAGCAAAGTCAGTGTCATTAGTCAGTGTCTTACAAAACTATAGTTTTATACAAAGCCTATAGGCTTCAAAAACCTATTTCCAGTTACATAAGGGCTACCCCTTTCCAGGTCAGGGCTGGAAAACACATTTTAGTTTCAAGAGTTCTCTTGAGGTTACAGCAGTTATACAGAAGGAACATAACTCAACTCAACATTTGTTTACAAAATCAAATTGAAAAATATCAGATTTTGTGCTGAAATGAAAAGTGGAAAAAACGGATAACGAGCGTTTTCCGTTTAATCGCCTCTAGTAATTAAGAGCAGCGTATCAGCGACCAGAGTGAGGCTGAATGAGAGTCCTCTGTGTCACTATGGAGGAATAATCTAAACAAATAGCTCCATTTTCCTAAAACACTGCTGGTTCTGTGGTGTTGACATTTCAGACGCCTGCAGTACGCTATAAGCATATTGATTTCAGTGCGTTTGCCCCTCACTTTAGGGCCATTGATCATGGAATTTGTTTTCTTCTCTGATTCTACAGTGTTTAAATCAAGTTGGCATTTTTTTTTTGTCTTGACAGACATGGTCCATCTTATGGACGAAGATTCATGACAGGATAGCTGTCATCAGTGGAGTGGGAAGGATTCTTAGAGGGGTGCACCGGCCATATAATGAGCCATAGAAGTGACCCACATTAATTATATTAGAGAACAAAAAGATGATTTTTGAAGTTAGTGACCTCATGAAACTTTACATTTATACTTACTATAATAGTAATATAGTACATGCATGTATTAAGCTTTTAAATAATTTGAACATAAGCTTAAATGTTAATATACTTTGCATTAATTAAATTCTACTTGTTTTAGGGAGCACGCAATGAGAAGAGATAATTTTTGCCAGAGTTGGTTACCATCTGCAGTCCCTGGGCAGGTACAGATAAAAACAAGTACCTACCACCAGGGCCGTTTGAAGGAATTTGGGGGCCCCAAGCAAAATGGACATGTCAGCGACAACTCAGAGGGGCCCCCTTGAGGGGGATCCCGATAACAGCGTCATTGCACTTTAGTGCATTGTCTATCAAAGGGGTGCTCACACAGTTTATCGTTGCATTTTATTCATAACCAGTCGTTGTCTCGGGGCCCCAAGCAATTGCTTGTGTAGGTTTTCTAACCAAGTTCCACCGGAGCGTATGGCTGACGCGTGTTGACCAAACAGAGAAAAAATTGCGTCCTCCACGAAGATTGGTTTTACAGGTTTGTTATCAGAGTTTGTGCAAATAATAATTAAATAATAATGATAATTTCAATTACTTATCTTTTTTAGATGCAAGTAAATTATTAAACTACTACAAAATACAAAGTATATACAACATAGTGAACTTAAATTACTATGAACTACTTTAGCAGTCACACGGCACCTACATTACCGGCCCCTAATTGTTCTGATAACATAACTTAGAACAATTACCACAATTTCCAGAACATTCATTAATTTTTTTTTTTAAACACAAAAGACTGCCTTTAAGAGGCATATGAAATGTCAATTTTTGCCTATCAACTTCGAACAAGGATAATAAGTCCAGTGGCAGCCACTCTACATCTTCATCAGTCGTGTAGAAAAAGATAGAATGATAGAGATAGAGGAAAGAGACAGAAAGAGAAAGAGCCAGAGGTTACCAGCACTTGGCTCATCGTGGGAGCTCAGTCTTTACCACTGGCCCATTCAGATTCCACGAGCAAACAGATCTTTGTAATGGGTCTGTCCAAGATGTTAGTCTTCGTTTTTATCCGAACTCTGCGAACAAAACCTTTCTTGTCAGGAACAGTCTCGATGATCTTTCCCATAATCCACGAGTTCCTCGGTGCACAGTCATCCACAAGAAGAACCACATCTCCTTCTGTGAAATTTCGGGAAACTGTGGCCCAGCGCTGGCGCTCCTGGAGTTGAGGCAGGTATTCTTTGATCCATCTCTTCCAAAACAGGTTGGACACATATTGTACCTGTCTCCACTTCCACCGCGCATAGAGGTCATCCTGGCTGAACAATCCTGGAGGTAAGTTCGGTTTCGTTTTTAAAAGCAGGAGATGATTAGGCGTCAGTGCCTCCAAATCGTTTGGGTCATTGGACGCCTTTGTGATATGTCGGCCATTGATGATCGACTCTGCCTCACACAATACTGTGTGAAGATTTTGTTCATCCATGAGCTGTTCTTTAAAGAAGGACGAGAAGCGAGAAGTTAGAAAGAGAGGAAAGCTGCAGAACTACGGAAGTTCTAAAAATGACGGAAGAAAAGGTAAGAATGGTTTAATACACAGTTTGATATTGAACACTGTATTTATTGTCGTTATTTATACATTATAGATTAAGTCAATTAAGTTTAGTTTGCTAACCAGTCGTGACTCGTGTCTGCATGTTGTAACCGTAGCGACTGTATCAGTAAGCAAGAGAAGCGATTTTTTTTTCTAGTTTGTTTTAATGATTTCTTAAATGCCTTTACTCATACAGGTTATAACATTGACAAAGTGAGTCACGTTTTCCACTAAGAAACGTTTACGATAAACTACATGCTCTTTATTTAGTTTTATCTAGTAATTTTTCTAAATCTTTAAATGACTGAAGTTGCACACAGCTTTGCTAATTTGAAAACGTGACCTCAGTTCTACAATTGTAAAGATGAAACATTTGATAATGAATAATATATTTCACGTTTAGAGATAAAAAGTTCTGTTGAATCACAGTCAATAGTTAAATTTATTTCATTTCAGTTAGCCTACATATATTTTAGGACAGGTAAAGTCTTATAGGCAAATGTAATCCAGTTAATTTCTACTGGATTGTCGATGAAACATGTTCCCTATTAAAAATACAAAAGAAATGTAATTAAATATTAAAATTCTCTTACAGAGCAACATGACCTTTCCTGTTGGAGCAGGCCCTGAGCTGAGGCAATGTGACTCAGACACTTTTCAGTGTCCGATTTGCCATTTGAAGATTTGCAACATTTGCATATGACACATGCTGGCACAATTCTGATTGTGATGATGATCGTCTACAGGTGCCATCGGATGCAGATGACCATATATACAGCAAGATGCCGTACATCTTTCCTGCAAAAGACTTGGTTAGTCTAAGCATTTCTTTCATACATCAGTAAACACACAGATGTGTTCTGTCTCATTCAAACTTATCTGTGTATCCATTTAGGGCAGTGATGTTCCTGTGGTCAGCTCCGATGATGCATCCACAAAGAGTCTTGTGGTACGTAAGGAAGTGCAAATGATCAGGGAAAGAAATTGTCTAATTCAAAGTACTTGAATATATACAGTGTTGCATATTTATGCATTGTATAATTTCATTTTAGGAAAGGGCCCAACAGGCAAAAAAGAAACGGCGTGAGTCCAGTTGCCTGTTCAAGCAATTACTGAGGATCAAGGCATGCTGCAACACCTTCAAGTGAGTTTGTCAAAAAGCATTTTGTGTGGGATTTATTTATTTATTGTATTTATATATGAATACCCAAACTAAAAACCTATAATATATTTATAGAAAATCATCAGCGCCAGCACAGTGTCTCCCTGGGCCAAGAAGGAGGACAGGGTCGTCATTCTTTTTGAAGACGACGACCAAGTAGACAAGGTGATGAGCTTCTTGTCTGGAGTACTTGAAAGTACAAAGCGGACAAGAAGTACGCTGATCCAGTGGCTTTCGTTATGGATGTACTTTTGCCAGAGGTGAGATATCAGACACTGATTCAAAGACTACATATTTTATATAACTGCATATGTCTCCTTTTAACACATGGTCACTGTCCAACACAATCTTAATCTTCATGACATAGGCAAAAATATTCGCCCTGGCAGTTGGACACTCCATTTCCCTGGACAAAGCCACTGAGATGTACAAATGTGGAAATAAGTTTGACTCGAGGTAAGTCAGATAGTTTATAAAACTGTTAAACCAACTTTCACAGCAGTGTATATTCCCAAATGTATGAGTGTCATTAATGAATTCATTATTTTGTTGTATCATTTTGTCTTATCAGTGAGATAACACTGCTCAGTGAACAGCTTCAGAGCCACCTGTCGGATGAAGCAAGGCTCAAACTCGAAAGCCTCTTGGCCAGATTCCAGAGCGCTTTAGAGAGTGAGGACTTTCTTCAGCGACTGTGATTCGAGTCAAACTGTTTTCCATCCATCTGTCCATTACCTACCACTTTGTCCTCCACTGAAGGGTCACGGGGGTGCTGTGCCTATCTCAGCTGACATAGGGTGATAGGCGGGGTCACACCCTGAACAGTTCACCAGTCCATCACAGGGACACATATAGAGACAAACAACCGTTCACTCACACTCACACACCTACGGCCAAATCACCTAATCCCCAAATCTGTATGTTTTTGGACTGTGGGAGGAAGCTGGAGAACCTGGAGAAAACCCACGCACACACGGGAAGAACATGGAAACTCCATGCAGAAAGGCCCTTGTTCCAGCAGGGGCTCTTTGTCAAAAGTGTAAAAAGTTTATTTTGTGTTACACGAATAAAAATAATATATCATTAATTTCTTGTATTCATTACATGGATTTGAAAGTTATACAACTTTCTGTGCAGAATCAAGTGTTTCAGAGCTTTTGTATGACTTCATTCATCAAAATATCCACTGATGTCCAACTGTGTTTGATTCAGATACCAGAGTTTCACATATCTACCTGGAAATAGGTAACAACTCCTTAATGACATAATCAGCAATAGTTTAGTTTATTGTTGATTTTGTTGAAAGCTTTGTTGAGTGATTTTGTAGTTGTACCTCATGGGAGTGTAAAAACAGAACAAGTAGAATTCTATAGTTCTAATACTTTTTATGTCAAACAGACTAATAAGACATTCAAAAAGTGTAGGCTATTAAACACAACTTTTTATAACCTACAGGTTGCTGTGATCATGGAAGTTTGCAAAAATAAATGTAATTACTCACAAACGTTACATTTTACAGAAGCTATTGCCGTCACAGTGGAAATGTTTTTTGGGGATCAGTATCACGTTATAATGTGATACTGTAATATATAAACGTGATCATTATATTTTATAAAGGTGATCATTATATTTTATAAACGTTATAATTATATTTTATGAACCTGATACTTTATTTTGTAAACGTGATTATTATATCAGAAACGTGATAATTATGTGTATGTGTATAATCTGCATTTATATATTTTAGCAGTTTGGCTATATTATATAATAGTTTACAAAGTGGCTTTAATTATTCATAAATTGCATACAAAGTACACTTATGTGTTCAAAAATGTCAGCGAGTATTTTATTCGTCTCTATTATTGTCGCACACCGTGGTAAAAAGTCTCTGTCAATGAGTTTGCATGGGATACGCGTGTATAAATAAAGTTTTGACAAAAGCAAACGTCATCATGTCAGAGGAGAGGTGCCTGCATGTAAGGGAATTGTTGAGGAGGCGTGCCCGCGTGTAAGGGGAGTGCCCGTAATGGTAAGGGGAGGGCTGGCGTGGGTACTCCGGCCCTGGGTTAGACCTACTTGGCCTTACCATGTAAGCGACGACACGTCACACACCTTCCACATATCTTTCTTATAGCCGTGTTGGCACTCGTCATCCAAAACTTCTGACGCAACTTAGACAGCATGTGATTGCGTCCTCCATGCACAGTTTCTTTATGAATTTGTTGAAGAACCAAATCTGAAATGTGAAAGTCTTTGGACAGAATGATAGGTTGCTTGCTATTCACTGGCATGGCTGCCCAACTCAGCCTTCCACCAACACGCAGCACGCTGTCCTGAAGTATGGGGTTCAGCTTGAACAAGGGGCTGCTGTGCTTCACATTTTGTCTTTTGATCAGAGCTGCAATCTCTTCTGAGAATTTCTCTTTCTGACAGAATTGAATAATGTGAAGCTCCGCCTTCTCCAGGTCTTCCACCAAAATGTGTGTGCTCCTGTAGTTCTTCTTAAACAAGCTCATCTGACTTTGGATCAGCTGCTGACTACTGTCCAAGCATGCTTCCTCACTGGCTCCACACATCTGTTTCCTCCTCTGACAGAGACTCCACAGCAAATCTTTAAACTTCAAGAACCACGCCACAGTCCGTTTCAACTTCATCCAAGACGAGAAGTAGTGGATCAGTTTCTTAAACGGTGTTACACTTTCTTCCACACCTATGGAGTTAACTGTAACTCTTTTGATCTCAGGAGCATCCAAAGCAATTTCTGTATCGCTAAAAGGACTCTTTGGCCAGCACTCAACTGGATTGCAAAGGAACTCTGGACCTGAAATCCAACTTGTGTTCTTCATGAAGTCATCCACCTTTTGCCCTCGAGAGGCGCAGTCAGTTGGATTTTTGTCGGTGCCAACATGTCTCCATTGTTCCACATCAGAGCCTTTCAAAATGGTGGACACTCTGTTTGCTACAAACGTTCTGTAACGTGTTGTTTCATTTTGCAGATACTTTAGCACCACTGTACTATCAGTCCAAAATATTGATTGTGCAAGGTCAAGTTGCAACTCTCTTCTTAGGACCCCATCCATTTTCACTGCTACTGTAGCAGCAGTAAGTTCATCCGTGGAATGGTGGGCGATTTGAGAGGTGCCACTCTGGACTTGCCCATCAAGAAAGCACAATGCATTTTGTTTCTTGTGTCCCGCATGAGAAGGTAACTGACTGATCCATATGCATACTCGCTAGCATCAGCGAAGTGATGCAATTGTGCAAACTCACATTCTTCAAATCCTTCTGGCTTCAGACATCTGGGAAAACTGAAGCGCTCTAAAGCAGTAAGACTGGCTAACCAGTCGCACCACCTCTTTTTCATGTGCTCAGGTAAGTCATCGTCCCATCGGATCTTCAACCTGCACAAATCTTGGAGAATAGCCTTTGCTGGCAAAACCACAGGTGCTAGCACGCCCAGTGGATCGTACACTGATCCGACAACTGAGAGAAGTCCCCTTCTCGTGAATGGACGGTCCTTGATGGTGATTTTAAATTTTAATGTGTCGGACTCCACACACCAATTGAGACCCAGAGCTCTCTCCATAGGAAGTTCATCCTGATCAAGGTCCAAGGTTTTCATCTCCTTTGCCAATTCAGACTTTGGGATGAAGTCTAGCACCTTCCGACGGTTGCTCACCCATTTGTTGAGACGAAAGCCTCCATGGCCACATATTTTCATGAGGTCTTGGCACATTGTTATGGCTTCGTCTTCTGTGGCGACGGACTTGAGGCAGTCGTCTACATAAAAATTCTGTACAACCTCAGCTCTGAACTGCTGACTCTGATCTTCAGCGCACTTCGTCAGTGCAAAACTGGCACAGCTGGGTGAAGAAGTGGCTCCAAACAGGTGCACAGTCATCTTGTATTCAGCCAGAGCTTGATTGTAATCTCCGCCTGGCCACCAAAGAAACCTCAGCAAATTGGAGTCGTCATCAGCCACTTTAACCTGGTGGAACATTGCTTCAACGTCTGCCATGATTGCGACAGGTTCTTGTCTGAATCTGATAACGACACCGATCAGACTGCTGATTAAATCCGGGCCTTGCAAGAGTTGGTCATTTAGTGACGTTCCCTGATAAGAAGCTGCACAGTCAAACACAACTCTTAGTTTCTGCTTCACAGGGTGATAAACAGCAGTATGTGGAATATACCACACTTTACCTTCCTCATGCTTCAATTCTTCACCAGACAATCGGACGGCATAGCCCTTCTGAAGAATATCGTCCATGAAGTCTGTGTACTGTGAAAGCATTCATTCCTGATAAATTTCCGCTTTAGATTTTGTGCTCGCTGCTCAGCCATTATACGGTTATTTGGCAAGTTGACTTTCCTATTCTTCACAGGCAAACATATGACATAGTGTCCGTCAACCAGTTCAGTGGATTCCAAGACCATGTCCATGAACTGGTGATCCTCTTTAGACATTTCCACTTCATCATGTTTTCCTCCCTCTGGGAAATCCATTTGAAACTGTTGAAGCCAAAGGTTCTCCAAACTCGCCACAGAGATGCGGTTTGCCATGATCTTGGTAGGTTTCCTTTTATCTGTCCAACTGCAGCTTTCCCTTAAAGGCCCGTTCACAGTCCAGCCAAGCTTGGTTCTTACCGCATATGGTCCATCACCAATGCTGCTCACTACCTCCCACGGCTCCATAGCTTTTGGCCCATTTGCTCCAATGAGCAATCCGATGTTAGCTTCAATCTGAGGCAGTTGTATTTCCTTAAGGTATGGCCACCTTTCAAGATCCTTCTGCCGTGGTATGTTTTCCTTTCCTACAGGTATCGTCTTATGAGTGAAAGCATCTGGAAGATCAATAAACTCATCACCTGACAAACTACTAACCTCTAGGCCTGATACAACGTAAGTACTGACAGGTTTCTCTTCATTCATGGTTCTCAGCAGCATGTCTGTTTTCCGTCCACTAAGCTTCAAGTTATTCATCAGTGCCTCGGTACAAAAAGTGGCAGAGCTGCCCGGATCCAGGAAGGCATACGTATGCACTACTTCACTTCCAAACTTGGACTTGACTTGGACAGGAACTATTGCGAGTGTGCAGTCATCCTCCCCGGCCCCAGTCAGCTCATGACCTTCAGAATGAGCGCAGACAAATGCACTGACTGTCTTACCGTCACTTTCCCTTTTTCCTGCATCAGCAACGCTGTCCATTTTCTTGATGTGCAGAAGAGTGGGATGTGTAAAAGAGCACACCTCACAGCTCAATTTTGCTTTACATAATTTACTCATGTGTCCATGTTTGAGACAGCTGAAACAAAGTCCCTTGCTTCTCAAGAATTCCAGTTTCTCTTTATGAGGCTTGCCTTTAAGTTTGTTACAAGTCTCCATGACATGTTCACCTTTACAGAAGATACATGCCAGTGTTGATGGTGAAGCAGGAGCTGAGCGTTCCACTAACTCTGCGGCCCTCTGTTCCAACTTTACAGCACTTGTGGTGAAAGACTTCCTGATTATGCCTTTATTCTGTTTTTTGTAATTGCTTTGTTTATGTGACGATGTTTTAGCTGCCACGTTATCCTTTATGTCACCGAAGACTGGATGAAGAGCCACCTCGGCCTGTTTGTGAATAAAGTCTGCCAAATCCTTAAACTTGACTCTTCTATCACATTCCTCTTGTATGCGACACACAACATTTCTCCACCTTTCACGCAGCTTGAATGGAAGCTTTGCAACAATAGCCTTCAAGTTTGCAACATTGTCCAGTTCTTCCATATAACTCACCTCAGTCATGGTGTTACAGCATGCTGTCAAGAAGAGTGAGGAGGCGTTCAGAGCTTCTGCATCCTCTGGCCTGATAGGTGTCCAGTCCAACACTTTGTTCATGTAGGCTATGGCGATTATATAATTGTTTCCAAAATGCTCTTTTAGTAGCTGTTTGGCTCGTTGGTAGCCCGCATCTGGCTTCATGTGAAGGCAACTCCTTATCAGCTCCTTTGGCTGTCCATCAGTGAACTGCTCCAAGTAGTAGAGACAGTCCTTAGAGCTTTCAGTGCGCGATTCTACACCATGCTCGAAGGCTCTCACAAATGAATTGTAATCCAGATGATCACCACTGAAAGTAGGGATGTCTAATGGAGGCAGTGTCATCATTCTCTGTTGTTTGACCATTAGCTCTGTTATGTTATTCTGTCTTGACATAACACTACAGAGATTCGCCACAGTGTGATCACCTGTTACAAACACACCACTGGACTGTCGTGACGTGGTAAATTGAGGTTGCAGTGGCCTGAACTCCCATTTCCATTCCTCATGTCGCTAACTGGATTTTGACTCACTGGTAATGGCAAGTATCCAGAATCCATAGTCATTCCACCTCCTGCACTTACATGTGATAGGTGTTCATTTTCGTAATTTTCTAAAACTTTGAGTTTAGCATCTGATGCTGCAATGGCAGTTTGCAGATCCAAAGCTTCTCTTTTAGCTTTCAGCTCACCTTCTTGACGTTCGAGGTCTTGCTTTTGTTTAAGAGCTACGGGCTTTGCCAGCAACGAAGCTCTTTCTACTTCCGCTTTGAGGCGCGCACGGAGGAAGCAGTAGACACCTTGCTCCCAACACCTGAACCACGCCACCTGCTCCTTCTGCTCTCAGCAGCTGACACCAACGATACACTATCCGCTGGCTGTATGTCTGCATCACATTCTTTAGCTTGTTTAGCACGATCATCAGCTGCTTTTATCCATGTCTCCACGTGTTGCACAAATCCACGATTGTGCATCAACTTAGGCTCAAACCATGAACTCTGATCCTATTCTCATTCTTCTTCACTCAACAGTATAGTTAAAGCGTCATTTGTCTTGCACCATTCTTCTATCGAGTCTTGGTATTCCAAACGTATTTTCTGCTTAACTGTATTTACATTAGCATCGTCTTCCATTAGCCGCTCAATCTCGTTAATTTGGCTAGTTATATGGCCCAATTTAGCTTTCCTGGATTGAGTTAATCGATGCACTTTTTCCACGACAGCCCTCTCTGTCATTTTAGTTTTTCTCTTTTTCTCAAGTTCCACCGGAGCGTATGGCTGACGCGTGTTGTCCAAACAGAGAAAAAAGTGCGTCCTCCACGAAGATTGGTTTTACAGGTTTATTCACCAAAGTACAAAAATAAAAAGCATAAAATTCCACTGTAACTCCCGATACCTGTCCTCTCACACTTTTAACTCGGCTTTTAACACGGTCAGAAAAACCGTGTGCTCCTCAGGCTCTCCATTCATCCACACCGGCTCACTTCCCTAAACACCGCACTCCTGCTCTCTTCTTAAAGAGACAGAGGCCCATTTTTTACCCATTCCACCAAAATGATTAACAACATCAAAATATGAGTTATCAGAGTTTGTGCAAATAATAATTAAATAATAATGATAATTTCAATTACTTATCTTTTTTAAATGCAAGTAAATTATTAAACTACTACAAAATACAAAGTATATACAACATAGTAAAGTGAAATAACTATGAACTACTTTATCAGTCACACGGCACCTACAGCTTGGTTTGCCTGCCTTGTTGCAGCAGGCCTGCCTACCACTACAAACATTGCAATAACAATAACTACAAAACACATCAATATACCACACATTCAAAAATCATTCGGACCAAGATTAGTGTTGACATGAATAGTTACTTCCTGCTGACATGATTAGTTAATGCTCACATGATTAGTTAGTGCTTACATGATTCATTAAAAGCAGCAACGGCTGTTTTTTGGATTTTTCCAAAAGATAAGTAAGGGTAAGTAGTAAGCCCATTTGGCACTGCAGGCATGATGAGGATTTGATTGCAGGTTATATTGTGAACTTGTGCAGCCACTGCTGACATCAGCTGTTTACCCATCATCCTTCAGTGTTTGACCTCATCATGTCTAAACTGTCCCGTCTGTCCCAACATCTTGGAATGAGGAGCAGGCTTGAATGGCAGGAATTGGTGGATATTTCATCTTGAAGGTGAAATATCTCGACTTCACACCGTGTCCAATGAAATTCAAGATCAAACGGCATTTACAAATCACTGCGGTCTGCTTATACACTCACCAAACCAACTTTTCCTGATTTGGGGTTGTTAAAAAAAGTGTTTCAAACAGACTTTTAAAGTTTTTTCTTTTGCTTAAACAGAACCTTGGAGTGGAAAGAATTTGGCCAGAAGTCAATAATCGGGTGAACTAACCCCTAAAACAGGCCCTGATTCACCTGCTGGATCAGGAGGTACTTGACATGTAGGATCATGTGACTAGGTTTGGTGTCTCAAAGCTGGCATGTCAAGTGAGTCAGATTGAACTTGGTCCTGGAATGCCCACAGGATTCCAGGTAACGTATGATAATTGTATAGAGTCTTAAAACTGTTTCGTCCAAAGCTAAAAAAATAAATACATCTTTAACCATTTTAGGCAGAGGGTTAGCCTAACCCTAAGCAGGAGTTGTAGTCCTCCCTGACTTGGTATCTGCCTTTGGGTCTGACCCATTTTTTTATTTTTCATCAGATTAAGACCGATGTGAAGCTGAGCAGCTGTTTGGAGAGGTTTCCAGACATGTCTCTTCTTTTTGGAACAGTGGTTAACAAAGACCACATCATGTTTCAGTAGCCACTGTTCTACCTGATAAGTATTACTGAAAGACACGATAAATATAGTTGGTGATATGTCAAACTAGGCATACGTATAGTAGTTTTGTGTGAAACTGATCTTGTAAGCTTAGTTGCGGATGAATACATATGAAGTTTGTTCAGAACTCTGCATATTTTCTTTTAATGTACAAAAATACAAGTATACAATCTTGTAAACCCAGTACTGAGTGTCACAATAACTTGTAACAGTGCTGTAGAAAGTGCTTTAGGCTTTAACATTAACATACTCATTGCTCTATCAATGCTTTGAAGAACTGTGTGAACAAACACTTGTTGCCTCCATAGCAGGAGGCATAGAACATATTACAGGAATAACTTTTCCAGTGCTGCCAGGGTCTCAGAGAGTCCAGACACTCTGCACATCCACAGCATGACATTTTGGGCAGTAACTGTTGTTCCACTCCACAGTACATGCCTTACACCCTGTCAACTTCTTCTCTTATTCACCATCCAAAGGACACAAGGACAACTCAAATTACAGACTCAATCACTTTTATTTTCCTTTTGGCTTTGTCAGTTGATTGGTCTGGTCAGTAAATTAGGTTGTAAACCTTTAAGGACAAAAACAAAAGTTACAATTTGAAGTAAACATCTTAAATGCATTTTAAATGAATTTAATCATCTTAAATGAATTTAAACATTTTAAATTCATTTAAACATTTTAATTAAACATTTTCAAATTAATTAACCACTTAAGCCTATTAAATTGAATAATTTCATTAGTTTTCCACATTTTTTAAGTGACGTTTTATCATTTAACTTTGCACCATCCTTTTGTATCTTATACCATTTCTGAAACTCATGTTGTCAAAAATATTGGGTAACGCTTTCTTTTACAGTCCCCTAATTACCTGGTATTTAGCTGGTAAATTCATGGTAACACTAAAGTGTTGCTAGGTAATTACCAAGGGTAATAAGATAAGTAAATACAGTGAAACCGTTGCCAAAATACTGGGTAATGCACGGTAATGTACTCGGTAAGTAAAGTAAAACTGTACTGTAAAAGAAAGCCAAGCTTGTTTCCATGTAATTACACACATTTTTAGGGTTAGGTTTGTTAGATTACCCCTTGGGTAAATAGCTAGTAATTAGGGGACTGTAGGTACCTGCTTATTACCAGTTTATAACCCAATAATACACTTACATTTACCATAGTTTTGCCATAGTTTAGCTGTACATACCTTCTTATTAACAGCAGTAATAACACGCTATAATTAACTATATAGTTACCAGGTAAATGCCCAGTATTTTGGCAACAGTTTCACTGTATTTACTTTCTTATTACCATTGGTAATTACCTAGTAACACTTTGGTGTTACCATGAATTTACCAGGTAAATACCTGGTAATTAGGGGACTGTAAAAGAAAGCGTTACCAAATATTGTTTAGAAATAAACTAATTTAACACAAAATCAATGAATCTACACAGCAGTTAAACATTAACGTGAACATTTTAAGCAGCATTTCAAACACCATGAAAGTAAATAAAACATTTCACCGACCATTGGCGTCTTTGGACTGAACCATAAGTGAACTTGGAGTGTCTTCTCTCTGAATAAGTGAGTCCCTCCATGTCTTCACAGGTGCTCCAAATCAGTGACAAGGACTGATCATTTGCTGCTGCTGGTGAACTCTGGGAAGTGTAGTTCTTAAAGACCCATTCTGATTCAGCTCAACACACCTGATTAGGCGTCTGCAGCAGGCGGAGAACATTGGCTGTAGAACAGGAACTGTAGATTCAAAAAGTTGCAATATATTGTTATTGTGTTAAGTAGATGGATAATCCAGCAGTAAAGAAGCTATCTGTACAAAGGCCAAACCCCAACAACTGTAGTAAAATGACCAAAGATAAAGTCAGTCCACACAGCATTTGAGATCTATTAGCATGCTAACATACAGAGAAGAGGCATGTCTAGTGCCTCTGAGCTCACATTCCATCTTTCCATTGATCCATAGTAAAACATGTACAATTTATCATTTAATTAGACTTTGATATGAGTTCACACTCTAGTACACTCTGTAAGAATCATCGTAGCCTTGTCCAAAAGAAACCACATGAATGGTGTGCAAAAAGAAAATTGTATAATGAGAGTAATAATAATCTTCAGTTCAGTTACCTCAACCTCCTTTTGTTGACTTGTAGCAGCTCAATCTGTTGTTCAGTCACTGCAAATATTTTTCTGGAATTCTGCTTCCAGTTTGCCGATCCTGCCAATAAAAAAAAGGACACCAAAAAAAGGATTTGAAGCACTACTGATAGCTATGGATGCAAAATGTACTTTCATGTGAGAATAATACTTTGGTGTATACACCTCATTTTAGCTCTTAAGTGTGTGAACTCTTAGCACCTAAGGTGACTACAGAAAATAACATTCACACAGCAGTCATTTCAAACATACCCCAAGTTCCATCAGAGTCTTATTCCGTTTCCCTGAGTACGAGTCAAAATAATAGACTCCTGCTGTCGAAGGGCTTCTTTCACCTTACTGGTGATTGTGTCCACACAAGCCTCAAACTCTGAGAAGTGGACTGTCAACATCCAGCTTTCATTCAGAACTCCAGCCATGAAGATATTCCTGAATATTGATGAACATACACTTTATATAAGTATATTATAAATAACCAGTATGAAACATGTTAAATGATGCAAGGTGCAACATCAGACACTGTTTACATAGGAAAGACTGTGTGATACAAGTATATAGTGTATAGTGAAACATGGTAAGGCTTTTATCTATTGATGCCATTTCTGATCACACTCTGGCAGAGGGTGCACAGCCCTGCTTCATGAGATCACCATTCCCACTAAAATGAGCTGTGATTTTAGAATGATAAATTAATGGTCATTTTTGCATTTCATAGCATCACTGAATGAAAAACTGCTGATTATGATGTTGTTGGGCTCATGTTCCTTTCCTTCATATCTTTAGACTGGGAAATTGCTGCACACAGCTGTTGTCATTTTCAATTTTAACGCCAAGAGCAGCAACGCATATGCAGCGAGTTGATTTATGAAGTAGAGTCTGCACCTCCTCTGATTCATAAACGATCATCAGGACAATTTGGACTCCATATATATAAAAAAAACAAGCATTTTACTATGCAACTTTACAACTGTGCTAACATCTGTAAGTGATGCTGAGTCAAACAAGCAGCTGAATGGATGTCGTCATCTCATCTCATCCCTTATGCAAACATACTACTACATTAACCAAGTGACACTTGCCCTTATCGTTAGCTTTAGCTAGTAAGTTGAGGTTTGTGTCACAAACCTAATTTGCGTCCATTATTTTTCCAGGGTCTTATTTTGATTTCAAGGACTCTTTAGAAAAGGACGAGTGCTTATCAGAAAGTTGAAGATGTCTGGATAATGCAGGTCTGGAATAATGTCCACTGCAGCTGCCATGCTCCCAAAAAGCACCGAGATGAGAAGTTTTGTGATATATTGTTCGATCACTGTGGATTTAAAGTGCACAGTGAACTCATCACAAAATCACGCCGGAGACTGCAGCTCTCACAACCAAGACAACGCCTTATGGCAAGAAACAACGCGGTTTACCTCAATAGACGTACCTCAATGCCATGCTTATGGAGTTAAATTTGTTACACTGATATCTGTAAATGTACAAATTGTGATCCACACGTATTTCTTGATTTGTATGCATGTTTTGAGATCCACAAATAAAAAAATCCAATTTGTAACTTGTATATTGATTTTTACAAATAAAGATGTAATTTGTAAATAACGTGACTTTGTAAAACTGAAATTTGCATTTGTGAATTGTGATCACCATTGTGGATCACCAGAACACTCATTTCTCGCTTTTGTGAAATGTGATTTCGCATTTATGGATCGGCAGAACACACATTCCTCGCTTTCCACAGTTACAGATTTTTGAGACATTCTTTGCATGAAAGTCCCACAGAGCCACACGAATGTGCAGCTTGTGATCCACACTGATTTGTATGTGTGTTTTGAGATCCACAAATAAAAAAATCCAATTTGTAACTTGTTTACCTTTTGGCTTTGTTTGTTTACTTCCTGTTTCCCACGCTGTCACCAGCTGCTAAAGTGACACACCCCCCTTTTGTTTCACACACACACACACACACACACACACACACACACACACACACACACACACACACACACACACACACACACACACACATTTCTGCACTCATATCCATGCCCCTTTTCTGCACATTTGAACACCTTTATCAGTAGTTATTTAGATTAGAGGATTGATGTTTGTTTGTGTTATTGATCAATTTAATACTGCAATAAATGTTTAACCTTTATTTTAAAAGTACTGTTTCTGTCTTTTGTGCTTGCTTGTTTGTGACAAAGGGTAATTGAAAGAAGCCAGTGTACGATCTCACACCTTCCTTGTTAATTATTAATTAATACTAATTTACTTATTATTAATTAGTGATAACTGATAGTCGAGAGACACTTGAAGGTCGTTAAGTGACAATCTTTCAGTCATTCTCCAATCCCCTTAAGAGGAGTGGTGCCCCACAAAATTAATAATTAATAATTTGTATTAATATTTTCTCACCAATTACTAAGTTGAATCACAACATAATTGGTGCCCCGTGTGAGGCTTCTTAGTATATTATCTTGTCACTGGCACGCTTGTACAAAACACTGAAACTACTAGCTACTCAGACATTCAGTTTCTTCCTGCTAAACAGGAAAAGAAACAGTGTCGAGTCAGCTAGGATACTGACTGGTGACCTTTACTGGGGGTCACCTTGCCATTAGGATTGTGCTGAAGCAAACTAGTGTGGATATTGTGCTGTCAAGCGTATGTTAGATTGTGTAAACCTCTGACGATTAGCACCACTAACAATCACTTTAATTGTGTAACCCTGTGTGTGTCTTTGTTTTGTTTATCATCCTTGTGCAGTTAAAAACGTGATCAGCAAGTCTCGCAAATATATTTTAATATCTATGTTTTCTTTTTCTGTGTATTCATGACAGTAAAATAGACCATAGTTCATCTACTGCAGTAATTATGTTCTCAACCAGTAGAAAATTCTGTGAACACCTGATTATGCATGAAAAAAAAATGCATAATCAGGTTCGAATTTTGAAAAATACCGTGATATATATTTTTGGTCACCCGGACTGTACTGTACTGAAAATAATAAGAAATTAGACACCCTACTTTTAGGCAGGACGCCCTATGGACACCTTTTTTTTTCTTCCCGTTTTCCCCCGGTAACCACCGAAACGATGTTGTGATGACGCACGCAAAAACTGCGGCCAGCAACCTATTAAATGCTGGAAAATCTCTTTGAGCAGTTAACTAAAGAGATCAGCTCATCTTTTTGATTTGTTATTCCTTAATTACAGCATTAAAGCGTCTTCTAGATTCAAACCGGAGTGAAAACAATTGAAAAGTGCGATCTTGAGAATCTGTCAACATGTTTTAGATCTACTCTGATCCCCTGTAGGATTAGCAGCGCCATTCACTTCTACTGGAAACCAAAGCAGTGAAGTAAACAGTAACACTGGCGTAAACATTCATCAGGGGTGTGATTTTTCTGTTTTTTTTCGGCCTAAAAATGAGCCTCACGTGAATCACGCATATCCGCAGGGTTTTGTTTTTGGGGGGTGCGCAGGTCAGGTGCACGTTCGGGTAAACTGCAGCTTTTTTCGTGCCTCAGCCCCAAGTCTTTGTTTCGCTCACAGCATAGTCCGTTATTTTAGCTATAGTGCCCAGCACCCCAAAATCATTTTTTTGTTTTGTTTTAGGTAACCAGTGACTGCAACAGTAAGTAAACTGCAACAATGAATTAATCGATTTTAGAGAGATTTTTTTTTTTTTTTTAACAATTAATACAATTGTCTGGTTTCTTTGCTCCATTTGACCAAAAAAAATCATTAAAACTAGGTTCCAGGTGAGCCTAGTTTGAGTGAGTGTAACTCACCTGCATCATGCACTCACTCACTCACAAACTTTAAGTTACGTGTAGGCAGAAGGGTAACACTACTTTGTGGTTCTCCTTGTGTTCCCTAGCTGCTGTAGCTACCTCTCCCAGTATGAATGTTTACTTAAGTGTTCAGGTTGACATCCGTGCTTCTGTTTCTAGTAGTGAAGCTGCTGTATGGTGCCATCTTCTTGAATACATGCTTTATTTGATAAATGGACACAGCGCAACACATTTTTTTTTTTTTTTGTGATGAACTGCCCCTTTTTAGTAAGAGTGAAATTATTTCTCTACACTGTAGGAGTGGTCACAGAGCCATATTGTTCACCCTGAAGCAAATAAATAAATAAAATAGGCTATAAAAACCTATAAAAAATAGGTTGAAAAAGTTGAATGCCCCCCCTTAAATGTTTTTCTGCAGCCGGGTCTGGGTACCCAGGCAAATTGAGTTTGAGACCCCTGCTTTAAAGAGAGAAGAAAGGTCCAAATCATATTAAATCAACTGTCAATATGTTTATCAATTCATCATGGACACTTTCCTTTATAGGAACAGTGCACAGTCTCTGTTTACTGACGTCACTCTATCTCAGCTTTTCTCTACTTGACCAGCAGATGTCCCCAGACTCTTTCCCTGAAACACCTCAGTTACTGTTGCATCATTCATATTCTGAGTGTTATATATACTCCACCCAATTGAAACCTACATTTCAACAGTTTAAAAAAACTGATTTCTATTATTTTAACATGTTAAATATTATGTACATAAGAGCCTAAATGACATTGAAGACTTTTGTGGATTTGGGTTTAAAGAGGCTTTAAGTCTTCAGGATGATGATATCTGAAGAACATCTTGTGGGAATCCTTTCAAATTTGACACATTTGGCACAAGCATTCACTTGAGCTCAAGGAACACAAGGTCACTGCAGACTGATAATCCATACTATTGTCTATTCCTTGACCTCATTTTTTAAACGTTTAAACGCTTATATTTTTCATTAATGACAACTTTGTTTTTTTAATGACTGTATTATTATTATTGTATAATTACTTTGGGCAAGATAAAGGTGGTGGGGAGTTTCTAGATCATCTCATGTCTATCTGTGACTAAATCAAAATGAATTGATGACAAATTGCTTTGGGCAGGTGATTTGACAGTGGTCATGAAGAAGAGATCAAACATTGATCTCATTACAAAAGTAATGTTACATAGAGGTTCAACACATGCTTATTAAGACAAGGACAACAGACCTCTGTGTGATTGTCTTCAGGTGTGCTGCAGTCTGAATGACCTGCCAGATCATCTGCTCTTCATCCTCCTACAGACTCTGACACTTCAGCAATCCTATACGATCATTAGAAGTCACACTGTGTGACGTGGATCTAATAAACCGGGCTAAGACATCAAGAATGATGTGAGCAGATTATACAGTGCTGACATTTATTGAATCATAGGCTACCATGCAAGTCATCATTTGCAATAAAAGTTGCCAAGGTTATCAGCATGTGTCAGTGGCACATACCACCAATCTGTTTACACTTTGCTTCCATTGTCCCTTTGCTTCCATTTGCTTCCAAGTGTGCACACATTTAGAATCACCGTTTACACCAAATCACCAAAAACACATGGACACAAGGCCGCAGATCTTGGGCCAAAATGCACAGCAGCATAGCTGTAGGCACGTGTGTTCGACACATGTTGGCGCCTGTGAGGGAGCTGAGTGAGTACAAGATTGAATGGAGGGGCTTCACAGAGTGTGTTTCAAAGCACAGTGTGTTCTATCAACAACACAAAGAATCACATGCAACGTGATTTGATGGTGAGACGCATGGGAAGATGTATTAAAGAGTCTCCATTGTCCTTGTGAGTCAGCTCCTTCTTACACAGAGGTGAAGAAGGCCACAAAGAAAGAGGAGGAGAAAGAGGAGAAACAAGGACAACAACAAGAGAGAGGAGGGGACTGTGGGCAGAGGAGAAGTGTTCTGCCCTGAATATGTTAAATATGTTTAATATGTTTAAAAGACACTCAAAATGTCATTGAAATGTTAGTTTACCGTTTTCTATCGTTATATGTATTTGCAGCGCTTTTATTTTGAAAATCTCCAGAACCGGAAGTAGGAAGTAAAATGTAAACAGAAGGAAAAACGTGTGTGTGCATCGTCTCACGGCCGCATCAACGCAGTTAATCGCTCAGAAAGCAATGGTCGTAAGTGTTACACATTGTTTATAGGTTTGATAAGGTTTGTTAATATCTTTTAAGGGTATTTTGTGTATAAAATTAAACAGTATGTCGTGGCTTGTGTGACAGCAGTGTCAATACTTACCTGCTTATGTGCCTTGTTTTTCTAGCCTGCTGTGTTTATGCCTGTTGAGTTAATGTTAAGCAGTTAATACACTGATACTGATATTTACTGTTTATTAAGACGTTTTTTGTATCTTTCTTTTCTAGTTTTACACCGAATTCAGTGCAGTCAGAAATGCTGACTTATGTGTAAGAGGATATTAAAGGAGCAAGCTGCTCACTTCCTGGCTCTTGAATAAGGAGTTTGGCTGGCTGTTTAATCTGTGTTCACGCAAGAGCAAAACACATAGAGAGAACAGTACAGTAAAAGACCATATCATCAGAGGGATTTGCCTGCTGCAGTTATGGAAGCCCAGACAACACAGAAGCATGAAATAGCAGCGTCAGTAGCCAGCTCAAAGCGCAAATCTTCCTCCAGGCATTCAGTGGCTAGCGCTGCTACCAAAGCCAGAGCAGAGCACATAGTCACATATGGACAAAAGGAGTTGGAATTGAAAAAGCAAAGAGCCAAATTGGATTTGGAAAAAGCTACACTAGAAGCGGATCTAGAAGCACTAGAACTTGAAAAGGCAGCTGAAAAGGCAGCAACGCAGAGGCTGAGATTTTAGAAGCTGCAGCACGGTCAGAATATGGGGATATAGGCAGTGTCATCAGGAGTGACGTCTCACCACAGGTAATTAAACAGCGAACAGAGGCATATCTGGACCATCAAGCTCAGACCAGCTTCCGTCCTAGTACACTTGCCCCAAACACACTGTCCCCTCCCCATATCAAAAGGACACAGCCACTGACAGCGCAGGAGGCCCCCGAATTAAGTCCCATCCATCGTCATGATGGTTCACCCACAACACCAACGCACACAAAGGCTTCTGCTATTGCTCCAGCTGCTAACATGATAGACTTTGCTAAATATCTGGCACGCAGAGAGTTAGTAACTACAGGTCTTACCAAGTTTGATGACCAGCCTGAGAGCTTCAGAGCGTGGCAGTCCTCTTTTCTTAATGCCACTCAAGACTTAGACCTAACAGCTGGTGAAGAGTTAGATCTCCTGGTAAAATGGCTTGGAAAGGAATCATCTGAACACATTAAAAGAATTCAAGCAGTACATGTCACTAACCCTGAAGCCGCAGCACTTCAGATGTCTTGGACTAGGCTCAGAGAGTGCTACGCCACCCCTGAAGTGATAGAGAGTGCTCTATTCAAGCGGTTGGACAATTTTCCTCGTCTCACTTCAAGGGAGAACATTAAACTAAGAGAACTTAGCGACCTGCTCATGGAGCTGAAATGCTACGAGTGTGAGAGTGATCGACACTGCACAGCCATGCATCCAGACATACACTTCTCTGCAAGCGAGCCAGACACAGAGCAACAACACAACACACCTTCAGAGGTTACGTCAAGGTGCACTGAGGTCTGCGGAGAAGGCCTCCCGACACGATCTTGTGCAAAAATATGCTTGGTTCAAGTCTTCCCACAAGGACAAAAGGAACGCTCAGTCAAGATGTATGCCATCCTTGACGACCAAAGCAATCGCTCGCTGGCTAGAGCTGAGTTTTTCCAGCTCTTTGGTATCCAAGGCAACCCTTCACCCTACCTGATGAGAACTTGCGCCGGCACCGTTGAAATGACTGGAAGGAAGGCAGTCGGTTTCCAGGTACAGGCAATAAATGGCGAAGTGTGTTTAGACTTACCACCACTCATTGAATGTAATGAGATCCTGAGTAATCGATCAGAAATCCCCTCACCAGAGGTCGCTCTTTCCCACGCTCACCTGAGACCTGTGGCGCCTTACATCCCAGAGCCTGATCCTGAGGCGCAGATCCTGATCTTACTGGGGAGAGACCTCATACGTGTCCACAAGGTGAGGCAGCAAATCAGTGGACCCCACAATGCACCTTTTGCCCAGCGTTTAGATTTAGGGTGGGTTATAGTGGGGGAAGTGTAACGATCCACACTCCACATTCTATACGTTACCTATGTTTGTATTCTCTGCTGCTCCGTGTGTCTCTCTCTCTCTCGCCCTGCAGGGGGCATGGTTGACCCACTTTCCCAGATGACGTCAGAGAGTGATTCCACCTGCGCAGCTCCTGCCCAGCTGCTCCTGATCAGCGATCATGCAGGCTTATAAGGCGGAGCTTCGCGAGTCTCTGGCGTCAGATCCATGTTTTCACTCAGCCGGTATAGTTGTACTTACTCGCTACTAGAAACATTGACTCCCAAGATCGAAACTTACCTGGAATTCCATCTGCAGGTCACCACGTCTCCTGCACACGAGAGTTACACGGAGCCTCCTGCGGATTCCAATACCTCCGGGATCGCTTCCTCCTGTTGTCTCTCCAGCTCCTTCGTCTCCTCCACTTCCCCGCCGCAGCCGTCTCCCTCTTCGGCATTCGTGGACTCTCACTCGTCATTTCCAAACACCTCGAGTGAGTCCGTTCCTTGTGAACGCCAGAACGAACTTTGTTGCCACGAGGAGTCGCCATAAGTTTGGCCCAGCTGCGTTCCGTTTAACTCTGTGCTTTTTCATCCATGTTAGTCTGTACTATATAGGGTAATAAAATTGTATTTTTATATACCTACCGTTGTCCTGTCTGCATCCGGGTCCTCCACTCTTAAAGGTCTTTGTTTCCCTTTAAAGGGAAACGTAACAGTTGGATCTGACCAACAATGGACCGGGCAGACAGAGACGTAGTCAGACAGGTATTAGCCGCTCACGGCGAGTCTATTGGCCGACACGAGGCGTTACTAGTCGACATAGCGTCTTCTATCCGTGAGCTAACAGCTAACCTCCGGCCCTTGCTTCACCCTGCTCCTCCCGTTACACCTCTGGTTCAGTCACACCCAGCGCCACCTATGTTAGCTCCTACGCTACAGTCTCGAGAGCCCTTCGTTCCCACTCCCGAACGATTTTCGGGTGAGTTTAATCAGTGCGGTAGCTTTCTCTTCCAGTGCTCCCTGGTATTCAATTTACAACCTGCTACCTACCCATCTGACCATGCTAAAATAGCATTTGTTGTTAATCTGTTGTCAGGTAGAGCCGCGCAGTGGGCAGCAGCCTTCCTCCGCAACGTACACACACGGCCTACAACCTATGACGCATTTGCTAACGAGCTAACTCGGGTATTCGATCACTCTTTTCAAGACAGTGACATAGCTAGTCATTTGCTCTCCTTGAGACAGGGTAACTCTTCAGCAGCAGATTTCTCCATTCAGTTTCGCATCCACGCTTCAGAGAGTGGCTGGAATGATACGGCCTTACGTGCTATATTTTTGCGTGGCCTTAATGAGGAACTCAAGGACGAATTAGCCACCCGGGATGCTACACCCAGTCTCGACGCATCGATTGAACTAGCTATTCGTCTCGATTGCAGACTAAGAGAGAGGCGACGCGACAGACGACGTTACCCACCTTCTCGCCTGTTCGAAGCATCGCCGTCCTCCGTCTCTTTTCCATCGTCGCCACCTTTTCCTACCGCTAATGTTAGCAGCGCCGAACCTATGCAACTGGGCCGAACTCGTCTCACTTCCACTGAGAGACGACGCCGTTTGCAGTCTGGGGCCTGCATCTACTGCGGACAGTCTGGCCATGTCATCGCCTCCTGCCCTCTTCGCCCAAAAGCTTAAGCTCACCAACGCACGCAGGAGCGTTGGTGAGTAGAGCGGTGACCTGTCCTGCGCCTACTCGTGTCTCTCTGGCGGCCCAGCTTCTCTGGGGTCAAGAGAAGATCTCCTTATCTTGCCTGGTCGACTCGGGAGCCGACGACAGCTTCATTGACACTCATCTGGCTGAACAGGCGGGGATCCCGACGATTCCTCTCACTCAACCCAAGATCATCTCCGACCTCAACGGGAACCTGCTGGCGGAGGTCACTCGTCGCACCACCCCCATCACCATGATTCTGTCCGGTAACCATGTGGAAGAGGTCCAGCTATTCCTGATTCCTGCTTCATCGGCATCGGTGGTTCTGGGTCTTCCCTGGCTCGCACAACACAACCCTACCTTCAACTGGGCTTCCGGTCAACTCACCAGTTGGAGCGTCCATTGCCACTCCCGATACCTGAAGTCCGCTCAACCGACATCTTCCAGACCTCCCGACACACATCCTGAACCTCCGGATCTCGTTGGCGTTCCCGAGGATTATCACAACCTCGCGGAGGTTTTTTCAAAGGACCGTGCTCTTTCCTTACCACCTCACCGTCCCTACGACTGTGCGATAGACATTCTTCCTGGCGCCACACTTCCCTCGAGGAGACTATACAATCTCTCCCGAAACGAGCGCCAGAGCATGGAGAACTATATCAACCACTCTCTGGCGGCTGGACTCATTTGTCCTTCTTCCTCTCCAGTCGGCGCTGGATTCTTTTTCGTGGAGAAGAAAGACGGGTCACTACGTCCCTGCATAGACTATCGAGGCTTAAATGACATTACCTTAAAGAACCGATATGCTCTTCTGCTCCTGGACGCCGCTTTCACCCCCCTCAGTAAGGCCCAGATTTTCTCGAAACTGGACCTACGTAATGCCTACCATCTGGTCCGGATCAAAGAGGGGGATGAGTGGAAGACGGCATTCAATACTCCAATTGGCCACTACGAATATCTTGTCATGCCCTTTGGCCTCACCAACGCACCTGCTGTCTTCCAGCATCTAGCCAATGACATTTTGCGCGACATGCTAGACAGGTTCCTCTTCGTTTACTTAGACGACATCTTAATTTTTTCCGAGACCGAAGAGGAACACGTCCAGCATGACCGCCTAGTTCTTCAAAGACTGTTAGAGAACAGACTGTTCGTCAAGGCAGAGAAGTGTCTCTTTCACACTCAATCCGTCCCTTTCCTTGGGTTTATTGTGGAGCAGGGCAGCCTAGCCCCAGATCCTTCCAAGATCTCGGCCGTCAAGGACTGGCCCACCCCTACCACCCGGAAGCAGTTACAGCGCTTCCTGGGTTTTGCGAACTTTTATAGAAGATTTATAAAGAATTATAGCCGCATTGTCGAACCTCTCACCAAGCTTACTTCTCCCAAACAGGTGTTCCTGTGGTCCGATGACGCCGAGGCTTCCTTCCGTCACCTTAAAGAGATGTTCACGTCAGCTCCGATCCTCGCCCATCCTGATCCGGAACTGCAGTTCGTGGTCGAGGTCGATGCATCTGACACAGGGGTTGGGGCGGTCCTCTCCCAACGTAGCCACGATGATCAGAAGCTCCATCCATGTGCCTTCTTCAGCCGCCGTCTCTCCCCGGCGGAGAGAAATTACGATGTCGGAAACAAGGAGCTCCTGGCTGTCGTCCTGGCCCTCCAGGAGTGGAGGCACTGGCTAGAGGGGACCGCCCAGCCGTTTATTGTATGGACCGACCACAAGAACTTAGCCTACCTACAAAACACCAAACGCCTGAACTCTCGACAAGCCCGCTGGGATCTCTTCTTGGGGCGTTTTAAGTTTACCCTGACGTTCCGTCCTGGCACCCGGAACGTCCAGCCTGACGCCCTCTCCCGGCTCTAATCTCCCGACCCACCGGATCCTGAGTCCGATCCCATCCTGCCCTCTTCCTGCATCCTTGGCGCAGCAACTTGGCCAGTGGAGACCAGGGTCCGCCAGGCTCAACGGACTGAACCCGATCCTGGAGGTGGACCACCTGACCGCCTGTTTGTCCCAGCGACCATGCGTTCTGAGGTACTCCAGTGGGGCCACTCGTCCAAACTAGCCTGTCACCCTGGAACCGCCCGCACCATTCACTTCATCAAACAGCGGTTTTGGTGGCCTACCATGTCCCAAGACTCCGCCACTTTCGTCTCTGCGTGCCCCACCTGTTCCAGAGGCAAGACGTCCAATCGTCCCCCTGCCGGCTTCCTGCACCCCCTACCCATTCCCCACCGCCCCTGGTCGCACATAGCAGTGGACTTTGTCACAGGACTTCCCCCGTCAAACAACAACACAACCGTCCTGACTGTCGTGGACCGGTTCTCGAAGTCGGTTCACTATATTCCCCTCCCCGGACTCCCCTCTGCCATGGAGACGGCCGAAGTTCTGGTCCAACAAGTGTTCCGCATCCACGGATTCCCAGTGGATATTGTTTCAGACCGCGGGCCCCAGTTCTCCTCTCAAGTTTGGAAGGCATTCTGCTCTGCATTGGGGGCTTCTGCCAGCCTGTCCTCCGGCTATCATCCGCAGTCCAGCGGCCAAACTGAGAGGGCTAACCAGAACATGGAGGTGGCCCTCCGATGTGTTGCCGCTCGCCACCCCGAGGACTGGAGTTCCTTCCTCCCATGGATAGAATATGCTCACAATTCCCTCACCTCTGCTTCTACCGGCGTATCCCCATTCATGGCTTCCATGGGCTATCAACCTCCCCTGTTAAACTTTCAGGAGAGAGAGGTAGCAGTCCCCTCTGTACAGGCGAATATGGAACGATGCCAGGCTGTATGGGGACAGGTCCGAGCGGCACTCCTGAAGGCCTCCCTACAATCTCAAAAACAGGCAAATCGTCATCGTACCCCTGCACCAGATTATGCTCCAGGCCAGAAAGTTTGGTTGTCTACTAAAGACCTCCCTCTCCAGGTCGAATCCCGCAAGCTGGCTCCAAGGTTCATCGGTCCTTTCCCCATTGACAAGATCATCAACGCCACCTCCATCCGTCTCAAATTACCTCAGTCTCTCAAGATCCACCCCACATTCCACGTTTCCCTCCTCAAGCCTGTGGTCGAGTCGGACCTGGTCCCTCCCTCCGATCCCCCTCCTCCGCCCAGGATCATCGAGGGCGAAGAGGCATTTACGGTTAACCGTATCCTGAACATTCGTCGTCGAGGTCGTGGACACCAATACCTGGTGGACTGGGAGGGATACGGCCCAGAGGAGAGGTCTTGGGTTCCACGCCGGTTCATCCTGGACCAAACCTTGATCCAGGACTTCCACCGTGATCACCCTGATGCTCCTGTTTTGGCGCCAGGTGGCGCCCGTTGAGGGGGAGGTACTGTAACGATCCACACTCCACATTCTATACGTTACCTATGTTTGTATTCTCTGCTGCTCCGTGTGTCTCTCTCTCTCTCGCCCTGCAGGGGGCATGGTTGACCCACTTTCCCAGATGACGTCAGAGAGTGATTCCACCTGCGCAGCTCCTGCCAAGCTGCTCCTGATCAGCGATCATGCAGGCTTATAAGGCGGAGCTTCGCGAGTCTCTGGCGTCAGATCCATGTTTTCACTCAGCCGGTATAGTTGTACTTACTCGCTACTAGAAACATTGACTCCCAAGATCGAAACTTACCTGGAATTCCATCTGCAGGTCACCACGTCTCCTGCACACGAGAGTTACACGGAGCCTCCTGCGGATTCCAATACCTCCGGGATCGCTTCCTCCTGTTGTCTCTCCAGCTCCTTCGTCTCCTCCACTTCCCCGCCGCAGCCGTCTCCCTCTTCGGCATTCGTGGACTCTCACTCGTCATTTCCAAACACCTCGAGTGAGTCCGTTCCTTGTGAACGCCAGAACGAACTTTGTTGCCACGAGGAGTCGCCATAAGTTTGGCCCAGCTGCGTTCCGTTTAGCTCTGTGCTTTTTCATCCATGTTAGTCTGTACTATATAGGGTAATAAAATTGTATTTTTATATACCTACCGTTGTCCTGTCTGCATCCGGGTCCTCCACTCTTAAAGGTCTTTGTTTCCCTTTAAAGGGAAACGTAACAGGAAGTTTGTATTGATAGATGCTTACAAACCCACTGTAGCCGTCTTTAAGGCAGCGGTGTGGCAGCTCAAGACAAACTTGGAGGCAGTGTGTTCATGAGAACAGAGAATGATGACAAACCTGCCTTGTCTTTTGAGGATGAAACGTTTCTGAAGGTCATGGAAAAGGAGTTCCACAGAGATGAAAAGAACAGCTGGACTGCTCCCTTACCTTTCAGGTCCCCCAGGCCAAGCCTTCCAAATAACCGTGCTCAAGCCCTCTCTCGTCTCCACTCCTTGCGGCGTACTCTGAAAAAAAAAATCCTGAAACGAAAGAACAGTTTGTTGCCTTTATGGAGAAGCTTTTTGTAAACGGGCATGCTGAAGAAGCTCCTCGTCTTCCTGAGAGTGCAGAGTGCTGGTACTTACCCATTTTTGGAGTGTACCATCCCCAAATGCCGGGTCAGATACGAGTTGTATTTGATTCGAGCGCACAAGAAGATGGCATCTCTCTTAACAACGTCTTGCTTTCAGGCCCTGACTTAAATAACTCGCTCCTGGGAGTGCTGCTCAGATTCAGAAAGGAGCTTGTTGCACTGACTGTCGACATCCAACAAATGTTCTATGGATTCTTGGTGAGAGAAGACCACAGAGACTACTTAAGATTCCTCTGGCACAAGGATAACGATCTGACTAAGGGGGTGATGGAGCTCAGGATGCGAGTACATGTGTTCCGGAACAGCCCTTCGCCGGCAGTTGCGATATACGGCCTCCGGAGAGCTGCCCAAGAAGGTGAACAAAAGTATGGCTCTGACTCTCGCCACTTTGTTGAACGGCACTTTTATGTGGATGATGGGCTCATCTCCCTCCCATCTGAGACTGAAGCCATTGATCTGCTCAAGCGCACTCAAGCTTCGCTGGCAGGATCAAATGTGAAACTGCATAAAATCGCCTCTAACAGTGTCACAGTGATGCAAGCCTTCACACCTGAAGACCTGGCTGCAGGCCTGAGAGACCTGGGCCTCGACAAAGAAGAGCTTCCAGTGCAAAGAAGTCTCGGTTTGTGCTGGAACATAGACTCTGACACTTTTACATTTAAAGTGGCAGTCAACGACAAGCCATTCACCCGCCGTGGCGTGCTATCCACTGTCAATAGCCTCTTCGACCCATTGGGCTTGGTTGCGCCAGTGACCATTAAAGGGCGAGCCTTGCTCAGAGAACTTTCTGCCGACATTCAAGAATGAGACACCGAACTTCCTACAGACAAGTCAAACAAGTGGGAAACATGGAAAAAATCATTAAAGGATCTGAGTGCCCTTCATCTTCCCCGCTCATACATACAACGGTCTCTCTCCAGTGCCACATACACAGAGTTATGTCTTTTTTCAGATGCTTCAAACTGGGCAATAGGGGCAGTAGCTTACCTCAGAGTTGTCGTGACAGATGGACAGTGCCAAGTTGGCTTTGTGCTCGGAAAGGCTAAGCTGGCTCATCAGCCTGAGCCTACCATCCCTCGCCTCGAACTGTGTGGAGCTGTGCTGGCCGTCGAGATGGCTGAACTGATCCTGGACGAGCTTGACCACAAACCAGATGCAGTGAGGTTCTATTGTGACAGTAAAGTTGTCCTTGGTTATAGATACAATGAGTCAAAGCGTTTCTTTGTGTATGTACACAACCGTGTTCACCGTATACGCAAGACAACTTCCCCTCAACAGTGGAATTATGTGCCTACAGGTCAAAATCCAGCCGATCTGGCCACCAGATCTGTTCCAGCGTCCCAACTTACCAGCAGCATGTGGTTTACAGGGCCAGAGTTCCTTCACAAACCGTTTCTGGCTGAAACACAGGAGACCTTTAAGTTAGTGGATCCTGAAACAGATGCAGATGTGAGACCTCATCTGACCACCCTTGCTACCTGCATTAGTGAATGTAAACTTACCTCACAACGTTTCCAACGCTTCTCCACGTGGGGGTCTTTGCTGAGGGCAGTTTCCTTCTTGATCCATCAAACTCGTTCTTTCAGATCTGACTCACCAGCCACATGTAAAGGATGGCATCGATGCAGCAGACTTCGTACTCCAGAAGAGCTGACAGCAGCCAAGCGGTTCATACTTAAGTCTGTTCAAAGGGATGCTTATCCAGAGGAGTACGCTGCACTGCAAGAAGACAGAGAAATTTCAAGAACAAGTGCAATTCTGAACCTCGATCCTTCCATGAATGATGGCCTCTTACGGATTGGAGGACGTCTGAGACATGCATCGATCAGTCCAGAGGTGAGAAATCCAATCATTCTCCCGAAACAAAGTCATGTCACAACACTACTGGTGAATCATTACCACGTGAAAGTTGAACACCAAGGGCGACAATTCACTGAGGGTGCAATCAGGGCTGCAGGCCTGTGGATTGTTGCTGGCAAGAGGCTGATAAGTTCGGTCCTTCATCGTTGTGTCACCTGCCGCAAGCTGAGCGGAAGACTTGAGGTCCAAAAGATGGCTGACCTCCCTCCAGAGCGTCTGAGCTTGTCAGCGCCATTCACCTATGTAGGGTTAGATGTTTTTGGCCCCTGGGAGGTTCTCACTGTGGCGCAGCTCAGAGCAAGCGCTGGGCCATACTTTTTACATGCATGAGTACCAGAGCTGTGCATGTAGAAGTCATAGAATCAATGGATACAGCCAGCTGCATTAACGCCCTACAAAGGTTTTTCGCTCTAAGAGGGCCAGTGAAGCAGCTGAGATCAGATCGGGGCACAAACTTTATCGGAGCTAGTTCTGAACTGGGCATGAGACCGGACGATCCAAAGCAAACCAGCACTTTGAAGTACTTACATGAGAATGGTTGCACGTGGGAACTCAACCCCCCCGCACGCATCCCACATGGGAGGGGTGTGGGAGCGCATGATTGGCGTGACCCGGAGGATACTCAATTCCATGTTGCTGCGAACCAAGCATACTCACCTGACTCATGATGTGCTCTGTACTTTAATGGCGGAGGTGTGTGCTATAATCAATGCCAGACCTTTAGTCCCGGTCTCCTCCGACCCCTCCTCTACACGGCAGTTTCGGAGAAAAGGATCTTTTCAAGTGTCAGTGGAGACAGGTGCAGGCACTTGCTAATGAGTTTTGGAGTCGATGGAGAACTGAATACCTCCACACCCTTCAGCCAAACCTGGAAGTCGGAGACATTGTGCTACTTAAACTGACTGATTCCCCCCGCAACGAGTGGCCAATGGGTTTGGTCACATCTACCAGTCCAAGCGGTGATGGGAAAGTCCACAAAGTTGAGGTCAGGACAACATCACATGACAAAGTAAAGACATTCTTAAGGCCTGTCACTGAGGTGGTCTTACTCCTGGCAAAGGAAAGCCAGGGGTCAAATCAGGACAATTAAGTCTTAAGTGGCATCAGTAAATGCCAGACGGGGAGTGTTCTGCCCTGAATATGTTGAATATGTTGAATATGTTTAAAAGACACTCAAAATGACATAGAAATATTAGTTTACCGTTTTCTATCGTTATATGTATTTGCAGCGCTTTTATTTTGAAAATCTCCCGAACCGGAAGTAGGAAGTAAAATGTAAACAGAAGGAAAAACGTGTGTGTGCATCGTCTCATGGCCGCATCAACGCAGTTAATCGCTCAGAAAGCAATGGTCGTAAGTGTTACACATTGTTTATAGGTTTGATAAGGTTTGTTAATATCTTTTAAGGGTATTTTGTGTATAAAATTAAACAGTATGTCGTGGCTTGTGTGACAGCAGTGTCAATACTTACCTGCTAATGTGCCTTGTTTTTCTAGCCTGCTGTGTTTATGCCTGTTGAGTTAATGTTAAGCAGTTAATACACTGATACTGATATTTATTGTTTATTAAGACGTTTTTTGTATCTTTCTTTTCTAGTTTTACACCGAATTCAGTGCAGTCAGAAATGCTGACTTATGTGTAAGAGGATATTAAAGGAGCAAGCCGCTCACTTCCTGGCTCTTGAATAAGGAGTTTGGCTGGCTGTTTAATCTGTGTTCACGCAAGAGCAAAACACATAGAGAGAACAGTACAAGAAGGCCTTCAGATACATGGGAGGGTCACAGTCTGCACAGACACATTCTGGGTGTGCATGCAACCTGCACAAAATGTTATTAAATCACTGACATGTGTCAGGATACACATTGATTTTTAAAAAAGATTGAAGTCCAACTCTGTCTGCCTTTTCACAGATGAGGCTTCTGATGCCATGTTGTTGCACACAGATTAGCTTTGAACAAAGTCACTGGATGTGATTTTAATATCTGGTTTGTCTGGCTCTGTGTGAAAGGACTGTCAGTCATTTTGTTTATTCATCATGTTGCCTAATGTCTGAAGGCTTTTTAACAGGTCATTTAAATCATGGCAGGTCATGGCAGTGTTTGTTTGATTGTCCTTTTTATTTGCGATATTTATTATATTGTTTTAGCATAGAACTTTCCAGCAGGTGAAACTATTACTATAACTAATATCTACTATCTTCTTTTACCCAAAAATGAAAAGAAGAAGGTCAAGGTGTCAGTGAGTAGAGTTTCCTTCACTCAAAAATTGGAGAAACTCTGACAGGAAGAGGTCTGGCAGAGCCAAAGCCACAACACAATCACAAGACAAGTTTCTGAGAGTCAACAGCTGTGGTGATAGGCGGCTCACAGGAAACAGCTTTAAGCACAGCTTCATCGTGGTCGTAGTAAGAAAGTTCACTTTCAACTGTGAAGAGAAGACATCGAGTTGTTTGAACGGTCGAGTTGCAGCAAGAAAGCCATTGTTCAGACATCAGAATAAAAAGAAGAGGCTTTGTCTGGGCCGTGAAACACGGCCAATGGACGACTGAAGTCTGGAAGAAGGTGTGATGGACTGATGAATCAAAGTTTAAAATCTTCGGCTCATCACACAGAAGTTTTGTAAGCCGTCGAGTCGGCCAAAGGATGGTGATGATGATGAGCCGCCTATCACACAGGCTGTTGACTCTTGGGCACGTACCACTGTGTCCAGAGTGTCACCTACTCTATACACTCTATAGGTTGATCGGTGTGAATGACAACCACCTGTGTCTGGACATGCAGCCTGTGGACTGGCCAATCAGCAGTCAGGACACACTCTACAAGAGCAGCCTGGACTCTACCACTCTCTCTCGTGTCCTTCCTGCAGTTGGAGATTCATGTTGAGAAAGTTGTGGTAAGAGTAAATAAGACTGTGGATCCCTTTATATACACACACATAGGGTTTTGACAATCTTACAAGTTAATGGTTTGTGCCTTCCCTGTTTATTTTGTGTTTAGTGAGACAGTCTGAGAGATCGGCCTGCATTTGGTTTGGCAAAAACCCTCGGCCCTGCCCTCATCCACCCGCCACGGACCAAGCGGGAACAAGTCGGCCCAGCGCAAAACAAGAAAAAACAGGAAAACGTTTGTTTTTTTTTTTAATTAGGGATTTTCGTTTTTTTTCAAAATTACACAAGTTTAAGATTTGAAGAAGTCACTACATGCTTCAAATCACAGTATTGTGGGTCTTTAAACCATAAACTTTGTGTTTGAATTAAGGTTGTTTTATCGATGTGAATCATTCCTAGTTTGGGTGTGGCGATCAGCTGGCGGTCACGGAGAATACACATGGTTAATTAATATGCACGCACACAGAGAGAGAGGGAGGGGAGGGAGAGAGAGAGTGTCTGGAATGTTCCAGCAGTTGTGTGTGTGTGTGTGCTTGTCATCAAAGCAGTCGTCATCAAAGCTTTGTTGAACAAAGGAAGGCAAGGAGAACAGGATAATATCTGAACTGTGGCTGAACTTCTTAACAAAGACAGAGACAGCACAGAGACTGCTGGTGTGTGGACTGTTAGCATTTAAAGCTAGCTATCTTTATGCTAACGTGTTAGCAGACTTCATCGTCACAAAAACAACAAACAGATGATTATTCAGCGGCTGAAAGAGAGCAGGACAGACACAGTAGTTGTCTGAGATGATGACGTGACGCCAGCACCGCTCTATATTCTTATGGGTGAGTTTTCATATACGTAACGTTAGTGTTCAGTCACGTACGGGGACGTTTTTTCTTGTTATTGTTTCACTTGCTCCAGCACAAACGTGATGAAGTGTTTGAATCATGTGTGAATGACACAGCTTTGTGTGTGAAATATTGACTGTGATGCTAATGATTTGAGTTGTGAGTTAGGACATTATCAGCTCATTCAGTGACAGACTGATCCATCCACACTACACCACAGAGACACTTCAATGTATTTCATTAGTGTCTGATTTGATAGTAGAAATATGTCTGTCTTTGATCCTTCTCTCTTAAGTATATATAGTATATTTTGTTTTCATGTAACAACAAAAACAGATGATGGAAATACAGTGGTATGCGTGGTATGGTAGTGGCACCCCTGTAAATGTTCATGATTTTCCTTTATAAATCATATATTTTGTTTGAATAATTCTTGCACACTTTCTGTAAATCATATAAACGTTATTTCACATCTCAATTATCACTGTGTTTGTCTCCTATATGATATATTTAACT
The DNA here is from genome assembly GCF_963457635.1 of Microchirus variegatus. Taxonomy (NCBI): domain Eukaryota; kingdom Metazoa; phylum Chordata; class Actinopteri; order Pleuronectiformes; family Soleidae; genus Microchirus; species Microchirus variegatus. The sequence continues at coordinate 22,439,590 of NC_139808.1, forward strand.
GAAATGTCTTTTTCAAACAACCAATGATTTATAAAGGAAAATCATGAACATTTACAGGGTGACCAAACTTTTGCATACCACTGTATGACTACACAAATGATAACAGAATAAGCCCCCCACCCCATATTTTTGTTAGGTTATTTTATTTCAAATCTTAAGAGGATTTTATGTCAATTTTTTGATGTATTTTATATGTATTGTTCTGTGTAGCAGTGTAGCTCACAACAATAGCATATGTGCTCATACAGAGCAGGGTGTGGTTTCACTGACAGCTTAGACTATACTTGTGCTATGTAAATGTGATGATTCTGTCTCTTGGCTCTCAGAAGGTGTAAATCTTTGAGGCTAAAATTCTCCCATAAGCAGTTTTAGGAGTTCCTACATTCAAATGGCCATGTACATGTGTTTGACATTGTTGGAAAGCTTAGTGTTGTGATTCAACTTAGTAATTGGTGAGAAAATATTAATACAAATGATTAATTATTTTAATAATTAATTTTCTTAAAAAACGGGGCACCACTCCTCTTAAGGAGAGGAGAATGACAGAAAGACTGTCACTTAACGACCTTCAAGTGTCTCTCGACCATCAGTTATCACTAATTAATAATAAGTAAATTAGTATTAATTATAGTGCTGTCAAACGATTAAAATATTTAATTGCGATTAATCGCATCATGTCATTTTTATCTATTCTAAATGTTCCTCGATTTCTTTTTGTACCATTATTTTCCTCATTTTAATACACTAATCAACATAGAAAAGTGGATTGGCTTGCTTTGTGTAAATGTTATTTGCATATTTTGGCATATACTGTAGTCTAGGGCGGAAAAATTAATCGAAATTTATCTAAATTGCAATACAAGTTACTGCAATTTCAATTTTGTGTGTGCGTGTGTGTGTGCGCGAGCGAGGACCTGTGTGTGTGTGCGCGCGAGCGAGGAGCTGTGTGTGTGCGCGAGCGAGGAGCTGTGTGTGTGTGTGTGCTGTAGGAGGTACGAGAGGTACTTAGGCGAAGCAGGAAGTAATGTGTTGTTTACATTAGCGAGCCGCAGGTGAATATCACCGTCGCTCTGCATATGTTGAGTTATTCCTTTCATTGTGATAGAGCCGCACAATAATAACAGAGTCTGTGTATCACCCAGTGTATCACGCAGTTCTGTGAATAAAGAGCCGTTCTTTAATGCAGATGAAGTCCCGTGGTTTGATGTGTTGTTGCCGTAACGAGCTAACCCGAGCTGAAGGAGCTAGCGGAGAAGCGCTCCCCATCCGCTCAAAACGGAACGTTTACTCTTTACTCACGCGAGCGGACTACTCTTTGACCGGGTCGCGCAGCGTGTCTGATGTTGTGTTTCGGGTTTATCTAGACCCGTGTGGTGTTGTAGTTGTTCTAACGTTACTAGTTGACGCAAAATCTTGTGAAAAAAAATACAGTTTGCTCGGCCAAAAAGAGCGTTAATCGCACGATAAAAAATTGGCGCCATTAAAATGGGTTTGCGTTAACGCCGTTAATAACGCGTTTAACTGACAGCACAAATTAATTAATAATTAACAAGGAAGGTGTGAGATCGTACACTGGCTTCTTTCAATTACCCTTTGTCACAAACAAGTAAGCACAAAAGACAGAAACAGTACTTTTAAAATAAAGGTTAAACATTTATTGAAGTATTAAATTGATCAATAACACAAACAAACATCAATCCTCTAATCTAAATAACTACTGATAAAGGTGTTCAAATGTGCAGGAAAGGGGCATGGATATGAGCGCAGAAATCACTTACGGAGAGGCAACGCAAGATGCCGCTCGTGCTCTGATTTCGTCACTAGCGGGGGCGTGTGAGTCGTCATCTGACGAGTAAGGGGGGGTCCTGGTATCGCTTCACGCGATTCAATCCGTACTTCGGTCAGTACCAGTATCGGAGAAGAGAGCGGGTGTCTCGTTGCACGTCTCTGAAGCTGTGTAATATGTGGTCCACCGACTCACGACAGGGACAGCTGGTCGACGGTGATTTAGGAGCACGGTCTCCTCTTCTGCAGGTATAGCCAGGAATAACTCGCAGGGAGTTATTCATTGAGTCTCTGATCAAAAATAAAAGAAAGCAAAAAGGGGAAAAACCAAAAATGGGGCAGCAAGAATGTAGATCTCCAAGGTGTTGATCCTCTCCAACAAAACACAGATGTCTGCTCGCGCTAACAGCCGGTTCGAAGAGGCTGAATTCAGGTATGAATTTCAGTTTTGATACCTTTTCCTCGGGGGCGGGGCTTCCCGTGATGTCCACCAATGGGTCAGTAGTTGCCTGTTGGTGATGTCATTTGCCGCACTGGTTTGTGGGGAATGAGTACAGCTGGACGCCTTGGGGGGATGGATTCCTTTCCTTTGTTCTCCACCATGTAGCTCCCGCCATTTTAAGTCCAGGCTTGAGTTCAGGCTTTATGACTTCCCAGTAGGTCGCAACAGATTACAATGGCTAGGCCCAACAATCCCCTTTTTGATCTGAAAAGGCTGGGGAGTAGGCCGCAGGTTTCTGATCAAGTGAAGGGCCTTGCTCTCACCTGACTGTTGGTCAGGAAAGCTGCATGTCCTGGGAAGGAAGGAAAGTCACTGGAGTTCTGAGGGGAACAGTGAGAACAGCCAATGGTTTGAGGTACAGTTCATAGTGTGGCTCTAGCAAGCGGATCGTGTCTGGGCTACCTGAGGGTGTCTGGGCAGACAACTCGATGCTAACTATACACCAAAAAAAAAAAAGCAAAAGCAATCCTAAACAACATACAATACGGTCATACAACATTCTTGTTACTTGAACACTCACTAGATGGGTTCTAGGTGTGGTACAGGAAACAGGGAAACAGTGCAAGAATGGATGATATTGAAATAATAATGAAACAAAACAAACAAGCAATCAAGATCGTGAGGGAGGAAGAAGGGAAGTTGAGTTGTTTCAAACGCATGTTTCTCTGGTGGATTTGATTAACCAGTGGCTAGACCAGGAGTAGAGGGCCAATTTCTGAACTGTGGGGTTCCCCTAGTGGGAAATTGTACTGCCAAGGTTATGCCAAGTGCACCGAACAAGAACCGGATCGAGTTAATGACCTCATTGGTTACTAGCGGGGTTACTGCATGCAGGGAAGTGTCAGGCATGCAGTTACACTGGGCTTCAGGTAAGGGTACACAAAGAGGGAGTAAACTCAACAACAAACAACCAACAAACCAGGTGAACAACTGCATTCTCTTGCTCCCCAGGGTCAGAGTCTGCTTCAGCCTCAGCGACTGAAGTAGGGTCCCCCTTTTTGGGCAGTCAGAATGACTTACAAGCCCTGTCAGGCTGAAGAAAAACTGGAATAAGGATCCAGCAGTGGTTATGCAGGAAGGCACGGCGTCCTCTTTCAAGATTCCAGCGCCTCTGCCCGGTACTGCTGGATCAGACCCTCCATTTCTTACTTTGGTTCCTGGGTCTTCTAACTCCGTTTCAGTTTTTCTTCGTGTGGCGTGGGGCAGGTCCACCAGGCGGTGGAGAATTCCTTTACAAATGGGCCGCCCTTGAGGCCTGTATGCCCCCTTTCCATCGGCTTCCTCTGAGAAGCCATCATCTTTCACACCGTTCAGGTGTTGTAGCTGATGCTCCACTGTGGCACGTGGTGCATCCCTTTCCTCCTGGGAGACAGCCCGGCTGGACTGGGAACTGGTTGAGCTGTGCTCCCCTAGCTCCAAGGTCCCGGGTGCACCAATGCCATCAACTTCATCCAAGGAGCCATAATCACTTAGCTCCTCCAGGTGTCGTCTCATACCCTCTACCTCCCGAGGATCCTGGCTGCACTCTGGGAGCTGGTGGCAGTCACCTCCAGCTTTTGCAGGACCAGGTCCACCATAACCGCTTTGGTCCAGGAAGCGGTCTCCAACTCATTGAGTTGGGGACAAACTCTGGACCAGGTGGGTTGTCCGCCGTTCAGAAGCAGGAGGTTGGCACCCTCCTGGGGCATATGGTGTACTCCCTGCCCCTGGAGAGGTTGAGGAGAATGCTTTCATGACGCCTCGCACAATCTGGGTCGAGCCTTCCTGGACCAGGGCTGACAGGCTCTTGGCAGGTGGCTCCCTGGGAGGTGCTAGTCTTCCCCTTCCGAAATCCCTGTTGGTTTCAGGTTCTCTAGCAGTGAAGGCCGGAGGAGGGAAATTCAGTGGAACCGGATTCCACCGTGGTGGAACACCTCAGGGTTTGCCCTGGGTGTGGTCGAGGCCTCCTGGCTTCGGGTTATAAGAAGCTTGTTTGCCTCCCTTATCTTCTCCGTCTCAGTCTCATACTCAAGCTGCTGATACAGCAGATCGAGCTGCTGTTGCCGCTTCACGGCTAGTAGCTGATCCTTATGTTGCTGTAACAACATCAAGCGACACATCAGGTTTGCAGCGATGTGCTCGGGTAAATCTGCAGGATTTTTTAGGCACTCGAGCAGTTCGTGGAGAGCAGCATCACAATGGTCTTCATTGTACATGCTCAACCGGTAACCCTAAACCCTTAATCAAACGTTTATATACGCAGAGCGCGCCCACTGGCAAAGCACACAGCCACAGTGCGGCTTCTGTGAGTTCTTCTGTGTCAGCATGTTCTACTAGTACTTATATCTTATCCATCTTCACAAACACCAGAGTGCTTTAAACATTAAACCTCGCAGTCTCACCATGCGTGTTTAGATGCGCAACATTGAAAAGGGCTCCGAAACAGCGTCGCACGGCACAGCGTTCAGAAAGTTGTAATCAAATACACCGGTATGGCGGTAAATGACAAATTCATATCATAACGAAGATATGAACCGGTATTCAGTATGAACCGGTATACCGCCCAGCCCTACCGGGCGTCCCTGCTGGCTAAAAGCCTGCGCTTGGCTCCTGTCTTCGTGACATTACAGCAGTGCCACAGTCACTGTCTTATCCTCGAACTTCCCACTAACGGGCCATTGACTCTGTTGAACACCGCTGTTTTATCCTGTTTGCAGTGAGTGTTGGCACCTGTGAGTTGAGAGACTCTAGCTCTACAGGTGTGGCGGGGGAGCGCAGCCGCTGAGGATGCGTGGGCGCACGTATAAGCAAAAACAGAATCACATATAGGCTGCTATAGTAACTTGACAGCAGCTGAGACGCTGTGATAGAGGTGTGTGTGTGTGTGTATGTGCGCGTGTGTGTGTGTGTAACTGCTGTTTTGAATCAGCAGCTGCTACAGTCTGTAGCTTTTTTTCTCTCCCTCTTGTGCCGCTCTTCCTTATCGTCACTTCGGGCCGCACTTACATTAAACTCTGATATCAAGTGGGGGGCCACAAAATATCGTCCCGCATGTTGCTTTAAAGGGACCATTTCAAGGGTATTGAAGTCAACACTGAAGCCGCTGCTGTCAGGGACAGAAGTACAAATAAATGTTGGCCACTTAACACAAGTTTCACCTCACAGAATATGAGCATGTTTAAATTCACGAATTCTGAGGAAAACGCTCACTTCTTCTTGCTGTTTGACTGGTCGGCCCTGTTGGTTTTGCAGGTGCGCCCCAGATAGGGACGTAAAATCATTCTCATCATAATTAAACTGCATTTATTGTAACAAATGGAAGTTCAGTTGGACTTGTCAATGATGATGCTTTAGATGTTCCCTGGATTGTCCAAGCAGCACACTGAGCCAAATTAAGCCTAATTAAAGCCCTTTACGACAAGCAAGACAATAGATAACAGTTCAAACTTTTGAGCCTCATTTGCGGTCATTAGACAGTCATTAGACAGTCATTTAGAAGAATGGAGGCTGGGAAGGTGGCCAAGCTCTGCCAGCAGCAGTGGACTGAGGCAAGATTAGTGAAGCCAAAGATGAAGCTTATTTACATGAGTGATTACAGCTGGGGCTTAGACGACTACGGTGTCCTGCATGAACTAAAACAAAGCTTCATTTAACTCACACTGTCAATGGACAACATTTAATTCCATTAGTCTACTTTTTGTTTGTTGTGAGAAATGTTGGCTGCTCCTGGTAACTGCAAATAATAAATAAATCAATAACGATGCTGGTTGGACAGACGCATTAGTCACTACTGACTGATAAGCATCCCCAAACCAGAATGCGCTGACAACAACACAATGTCATGGAAACAAACACATTCATTCACACTGCATATGGCTGGATGTTACGATATTCCCTTTAAAGGGAATATCGACAACTAAGTCTAAGGACTCGGATGCAGACAGGACACAAACAGAGTTTTAAGGGTTTTATTATAAAAACGTAAGCAGGTAAACAACTGGCAATACTGTAAGTATGTGTGTGTGTGTGAGTCAGTCTGCAGGTGTAAGGCGGAGGAACAGCCGTTTCTTCGTGGCAGGTTTCAAAGTTCGTAGGGGGGTTCCAATGGAACGGACTCACTCGGGTATGAGCAAAGACACGGAGCAGCAGGGAAAACACAGAAACTTAAAGGGATTGAGTGAGAGTGTGGATTGTGACAGTACCTCCCCCTCAACGGGCGCCTCCTGGCGCCAAGACGGGAGCCTCAGGATGGTCGCGGTGGAAGTCTCGGACCAGGGATTGGTCCAGAATGAAGTGGCGAGGGATCCAGGACCTCTCCTCTGGACCCTAACCCTCCCAGTCGACCAGGTACTGGAATCCCCGGCCACGTCGACGGATGTTGAGGATCTTGTTGACGGTGTAGGCCGTGCCACCGTCAATGACCCGAGGTGGAGGAGGGGGTTCGGCGGGAGGGACCAGGTCGGATTCCACCACAGGCTTGAGCAGGGAGACATGGAACGTGGGATAGATGTTGAGAGATTCAGGCAGTTTCAGGCGTACAGAGGTAGGGTTGATGACCCTGTCGACGGGGAAGGGACCAATGAACCTGGGGGCCAACTTCTTCAACTCCACCTGGAGAGGGCGGTCCCTGGTGGAAAGCCACACCTTTTGGCCCGGTTGGTACTCGGGGGCTGGTCTCCGGTGTCGGTTGGCCTGTTTCTGGCCTGGATGGGTGGGACAGCCAGTTCCCTTTCTTGGCAGTTGAATAAGGGTGGTTGGTAACCCATGGAGGCCATGAAGGGGGAAACTCCGGTAGATGCAGAAGTGAGGGAATTATGGGCGTACTCAATCCATGGTAGGAAGGAGCTCCAGGCGGTGGGATGACGAGCAGAGACACAGCGCAAAGCGACCTCCATGCTCTGGTTAGAGCGCTCGGTCTGGCCGTTCGACTGGGGATGATAACCTGAAGATAGGCTGGCGGAGGCCCCCAAAGCCGAGCAAAACGCCTTCCACACCTGTGATGAGAACTGTGGGCCCCTGTCGGAGACGATGTCTGTGGGGATACCATGGATGCGGAAGACATGTTGCACCAGCAGGTCACCGGTCTCAGTGGCCGAGGGTAGTTTTTGTAGTGTACGGATTTGGAAAACCGGTCGACGACGGTCAGAATCATGGTGTTGTTGTCAGAGGGAGGGAGGCCTGTGACAAAGGCCCTCATCCAGTCGATGAGGGATGGAGAGGGGGTTGAGGAGACCTGCAGTAGAGCGGTTTGACGTCTTTCCCCGGGCACAGATGGGACAAGCCGAGACAAACGCCGCGGTGTCTTGGGGTAGGATAGGCCACCAGAACCGCTGCCTGACGAACTGGATCGTGCGGGTGGTTCCAGGATGGCAGGCGAGCTTAGAGGAGTGTCCCCACTGAAGAACCTCTGATCGCATGGTGGACGGGACGAACAGCCGATCAGGAGGGCCACCACCAGGATCAGGTTCGGTGTGTTGGCTCTACGCACTACGAGGGGGGAAGGATCGGGTCAGGTTGCTGGTCCGGGGGATCAGGAGAGTAAAGGCGGGATAAGTCATCTGGCTTGACGTTCCTGGTTCTCCAACATGCTGGACATGTTCCTCTTCGTCCTCGGAAAAAATCAGGATATCGTCCAGGTAGACGAAGAGGAACTTGTCCAGCATGTCACGGAGAATGTCATTGACCAGGTGTTGGAAGATGGCCGGGGGATTGGTGAGGCCGAAAGGCATGACCAGGTATTCAAATTGCCCCATAGGTGTGTTGAAGGCCGTCTTCCATTCATCGCCCTCCCTGATCCGGACGAGGTGGTACGCGTTGCGTAGGTCCAGTTTGGAGAAGACACGTGCTCGGCTCAGGGGACAGAAAGCAGCGTCTAGAAGAGGGAGGGCGTACCGGTTCTTGATGGTGATGTCGTTCAATCCTCGGTAGTCGATGCAGGGTCTCAGGGCTCCGTCCTTCTTCTGTACAAAGAAGAACCCTGCACCGACGGGAGAAGAGGAGGGACGATTCAAGCCTGCGTCCAGCGACTGGTTGACGCAATCCTCCATACTTTGTCTCTCTGAGCGGGAGAGATTGTAGAGCCGCCTAGATGGTAGGGAGGACCCAGGAAGGTCACAAATAGTCTTTGGCTTAAACAGGCTGGGATTCCGTGCATCCCACTTCCTAACGACTTGTGAATCGATAAAGTTCTCGTCGGCACCAGAGTCAATGAGGCAAGTGATGGGAATAGTAGTCTGTCCCCACCGTACTTGGCTGGCGAGAGTCACTCGGGTGGTGTCTGGGAAGTAAGCAGCTCTGCTCACCAGCACTTCTGCGTGTGCTGATGAGCTCAGTCTTTTGGGCGGCTGGGGCAGGCAGAGATGAGATGACCAGACTGTCCACAGTAGATGCACGCCCCAGATTTGAGTCTCCGTAGCCTCTCGGAGGGAGTGAGTCGGGTCCGTGCCAGCTGCATGGGTTCTGTGTCAGGAACGTGAGTGTTGTGGGGTGAGTGTGTGGAATGGGAGTTAGGGGTTGATTGACTGAAACCCGGAAGTACAGGTAATGCTCGCTGCTTCTCGCGTCGTCTCTCCCGCAATCTATTGTCCAATTTAATCGCTATCTCAATGGCCTCATCGAGGTCCGTAACCTCATCATTCGTAGCTAAAACGTCTCGTAAGTCATCATTAAGACTTCGGAAATAAAACCCCAGAAGGGCTGTGCTATTCCACCCGCTTTCAGCGGCGAGAATACGGATATTAACGGAGAAATCGGCGGCAGATGAGTTACCCTGTTTAAGGCTTAGTAAACGATTGGCAATGTCGTTACTCTGTGAGGGATGGTCGAACACTCGGCGCAGCTCGCTAGCAAAGGCTAAGTATGAAACCAGGCTAGCGTGTGGATGGCTAAACGTAGCAGCTGCCCATTGAGCGGCCCTGCCTGAGAGTAGATTTACCAGAGAATCGATTTTAGCTTGGTCAGTGGGATACGTAGCTGGTTGCAAATTGAACACAAGAGAACATTGGAACAGGAAGCTAGAGCAGTGGTTTAACTCCCCAGAGTAACGTTCGGGATTGGGTACAAACGGTTCCTGAGCTGAAGCCCCGGAAGGAGGGAAACGCTAGCGGGAACTGAACTGGGTGGAGGTGAAGGGCACAGCAGGCTAAGGCTAGTGGTTAGCTCACGTAGGAAGACGAAGGGAAACCAGGTGAGTTGACGTGAAGCTCCGTGTCAACGGCAGCCGGCAGGACACGTGGAGACCTGAGGAGGACACAGGGTAAGTGTCGGCTAGAGTACGTTTCTAGTAGCAAGTCAATTCAGTAGTTACCGGCGGTAGCGAAACTACACTCTGACGCTGGTGTCACGGCAAAGACTCGCTTAAGAGTGCTCCTGATTGATGATCAGGAGCAGCTGGGTGGAATCGCGCAGGTGCAGTGATCACCAGCGTCACCGGGAAAGTGGGTCAACCACGCCTCCTGCAGAGGCACTCAAATCAAAATTATTTGCAGTTTTTACTTTTGGCTTCTCCTTCTCTGGGGCTTGCTACAGCAGATTAACTTGCTTTTTTCAGTGATCCACATATTTGAATTTGAGGATGCTCTTCCTGACATAAGCCTTCCATTTATCTGAGCCTTGGATTGACACTAAACTCTTAGAAATAAGGGTTCCAAAAGGGTCCTTCTAAGGGCTGATGTTCTATCTGGAACCATTTGCTTCTGAAACACCTGAAGGAAGGGTTTTTCAAGGGCTCTTGGTAACTGTTGTGGAAATTTCTCTGTTGCTGGTGAAGAATGAAATAGAGAACTTCTGCCAGCATACAAGTTTTTATTTTCGTTGCAAGGAAAAGGTCAATCTTCATAGGTGTGATCCCAGCTGGAGAAAGACTCTGAGCAAAGTGACCACTCCACATTTATGCCTGAGCAACTCCCTTTTGCATTCCTCCAATAGGCAAGGAATCTACCTTTTCAGGGCATAGATATGCAACTCCACTTTTGCATTCCTCCAATAGACAAAAAGTCTGCCATTGAAGGCGGTGTTTTTGACACTATTTGTCTACTGGGGGTATCGGGTAGCCGACTCCCTGCGGATGTTGTAGGAAGGTGTCAGTTCAGGCTAGACACAATACACAATGTACAATACACTATACACAAAGGACCTGGGGCCGTATTTATCAAGCGTCTTAGAGTGCCATTTTACACTTAAGTTTTTACACTTAAGAATTTGTGAAATTTAGTCCTACTCTCAAACTTAAGAATAAAAGCTATTCATCAACTTTCTTAAGTCTAAGAATCACTCCTACTCTCCCAGATATTTAAGAGACCTCCAGAGGTGTCTTAAGTGGTTAGGAGTTGCCAGCAGGGGATGGCACTGAGGTGAGAAGGATGTCCTGGCTTTGTTAGACGACGAGCAGCTGATCAAACGGCAGGGGCGCCAATTTATGTTTTTGCTGATGGGTGCTCATCATCGTGTTTGCATGATTGTTGCTATTTTGACACGCGCACATTCTTCTCATAGTAAAACACATTAGATCAATTAACAGCAGCGGCCGCAATGAACGCACGCACGCACATGGACACGATCTCTTTCACAAACACAGTCTACACACTGGTGATGCATAAGAGGATTTTAATCTCAATTATGCAATCCTAACGCAAAAGACTGAAGAAGAAAAAAGAAAAATCGACAACCCAACACCACAGCCTGGATTGAACAGCGTAGCTACCGTAACCGCCTATAAGTTTTTAGGTAATAACAGCCTACCGACTCAACAGGAACTTCACTCATTAATTAATCAAAACCTGATATTAATTATACTGTCAATGATCAAAACTGGCTTTAATGAGACAAATGTAGGTTAAATCTAAAGTGTTACTAACTACACACACAGAAAGAAATCATCATAACCACCAAAACTACAGCAAAAAGGCTCAAATAAACGCAAATCATGGACCAAATCCGCAATTCAAAACGATTCTGACACATCCTATAACAAATATTTAATTTGTTGTTTTGTCACTCACCATTCTTTTTAATTCTTGGTGACGAATATGTTTCCTCTGGTAGTGGTGCGTCTTATAAACTGGTGCGCTATTATTTCCAGGTTGTTATTCTTTTACAATGTCCTGTGGTGGTTCAGCCTTGGTCCATTGTGGACCGCAGATAGGTTTTCTGACATTACAATGCAACCCGTTGATAGTTAGTGATCATTAACAAATCAATGACAAGCGTAGGCTGGCACATGTGAGTGCTCGACGATCTCCGATATTTCTTTATTCTTAGACAAGGGATTCCCTTTCGTGATTGGTCATTTCTATGGACACGGAAGTGACGTCACCTAAAATTCAGTTTACGGCACATAGTACTGTCATAATTCAGCTCTGAGAGTGACACTTAAGATTCAGTCCTACACTTCGCTGAAAGTGTGAGTAAGACGCTTGATAACTAACTTTTAAGTGCAGCTTTCAGCGAATAATTTTTTTACTCATAAGTCTACTCTTAGCAGGGTTCTTAGGAGTAATTCTAAGACGCTTGATAAATACGGGCCCAGGGGTCAGTTTCACAAAGCAGGTTCAGCAAACTGAGTCTAACCCTGAACTCTGAGTTGATCTACTCTGAGATAGGAAACTGAGTTTTCGGTTCCACAACAGCTGATTTGAGTTAGTTTGATCCACTTGGAGTAGTTTCACCTGAAGTTAAGCACGTGCACCACAAGTATAAAAAGACAGCATCAATGGAACCCCGTTTCGACGAGTCACCATGGCAAAGGGGAATCGTAGGATGACGTTCTTCACCCCACTGGAGTTGGAAATTTTAATGCGCTCATGCGGTGAGTTTGACCATGTTTTTAGAAGAGAGTGTAACACCACTATAGCAGCAAATGAGAGGGAGAACGCTGCTGCTCGGGTCAATGCGTAAGTTTAAATGTCGTCCTTTACACAATCACAACAATATTACAGGGGGAAACTGCTTGAGTGGTAGACTATTAATTTATTTCATTTAAGTGTTTTTAGGTGTGGAAGTGCACTTGGCAGCAGTTTAAGATGAAACAGAAAAACATTGTTCAAACAGGTATAAACAGGTATAATCTCATGGGATTACCTCATTTTGATCATGTTTTACACTGTAAAGTAAATATGAAGTGGCTGTTTGACTATACAGTTGTTTTATCCCCAACATAATGATGTTTTCACACACATAAATGACTCATCTATATCATGTTCAAGTGCTCTGCATCTCCGACTTTGTATAAAAAAACCTCCCGTTTGCAAAAAGACGCGGCGCAACACAATTTCTGCTGGGATGTGAGAGCATGACATAATGTTGGAAATGTAAGGACGGATTAGGTTGAAGAATGTAAATGATGGACTGTGACGTGAAACTATACCGCTCAAAAAGAGAAGTGTCTGAAAATCTATGCGCAGTCTGATAATCATCTCCCAAGGAATATTTAATTCTCTGTGCAGTAATGCTGCACCTTCATCCACGTGATCATTGTCAAAAGTACATGCCAATAGTCGCCACCTGATATAACTTCTAATGTAGATGGCAGAACAGACTTCAAAACTCGCCTGCTGACTGAATGAATGAGGAAATCAAATACTGTGTGTCTGAAAGAGCGCGGAGACAGAGAAAACTCGGGTTAGTTGAGAAAAACCCCGACCAGGTTAGGTTCATAGAGCATGTTACCATGGTAACTGGGTAACTGACCGAGAGCTTAAGTTGCAATGGTAACTGACCGAGAGCTTAAGTTAACTCAGAGCTTAAGTTAACTAAGTTAGTTTGAGTTACCTCCCTTTGTGAAACGGAAAACTCTGTTTCCCTCATTTCAGGGTTAACAGACTCAGAGTTTTCACAATAAGTTACAAAAAACTTATTGTGACTTGTGTTGGACTTTAGTCTAGGAAAGACTGTGACTCACAAAACAGTAAGTTAGTCCTACCTCTGTTGCAGTGTCATGAGTTTTTAACAATATCTTATTATTGGAACTTCTTTTCCAGACAGTGAAACCCTCAAACTCGGGGTGTCACGGTATGAAAATTGAACCTCCCGGTTATTGTGACCAAAATTATCGCGGTTTTCGGTATTATCACGGTATTTTTTTAAAAGTGTGTGAATATGTTCAGAAAGCATTGATAGTCCTAAAAGCTATGCTTTTTTAATATGCTGGCCGCGGGCGCTGCAGCTGTACTATCATGTTAACATTATTGACACAGTATTGTGGGTCTTAAAACCATAAACTTTGTGTTTGAATTAAGGTTGTTTTATCGCTGTGAATCACTCCTAGTTTGGGTGTGGCGATCTCACATTCCTTGCTTTTGTTGCTTTTTCAGCCAATCAGCTGATGATCACGGAGAATACACATGGCTAATTAATATGCATGCAGAGAGAGCGAGAGAGAGGGGAGGGGAGAGATAGTGCATGGAACTTTCCTGTGCTTATGTGTGCAGTGTGTGTGTGTGTGTGTGTGCAGTGCGAAATTAAAGCGTGATTGTCATCAAAGCAGTCATCAACAAAAGCTTTGTTTGACAAAGGAAGGCAAGGAGAACATGACACTAGTTGTCTGTGGCTGAACATCTTCACAATGACAGCGAAAGCACAGAGACTGCTGGTGTGTGGACTGTTAGCATTTTAAGCTAGTGATCTTTATGCTAACGTGTTAGCAGACTTCATCGTCACAAAAACAACAAACAGATGGATTATTCAGCGGCTGAAAGAGAGCAGGACACACACGGTAGTTGTCTGAGTTGATGACGTGACGCCAGCACCACGCTATACTGTTATGGGTGAGTTTTTACAGTTAGGCCCATAAATATTTGGACATTGAGACAGTTCTCTTTATTTTGGCTCTATACACCACCTAAATGGATTTGAAATGAAACCAGATGTGCTTTAACTGCACTTTATAAATTGCATTTACATCCAAATCAAGTGAACGGTGTAGGAATTACAACACTTTCTATATGTGCCTCCCACTTTTTAGGGGACCAAAAGTAATTGGACAATTGACTGAAAAGCTATTTCATGGACAATTGTGGGCTATTCCCTCATTATTTCATATTCAATGACACAAGTAAAAGTTCTGGAGTTGATTCCAGGAGTGACATTTGCCTTTGGAATCTGTTGCTGTTAACTTTCTATATGAGATCCAAGGAGCTGTCACTGTCAGTGAAGAAGCCATCATTAGGCTGAAAAATCAAAACAAACCCATCAGAGAAATAGCAAAAACTTTAGGTGTGGCCAAATCAACTGTTTGGAACATTCTTAAAAAGAAAGAATGCACCAGTGAGCTCAGCAACACCAAAGGACCTGGAAGACTACTGAAAACCACTGTGGTGGATGACAGAAGAATTATTTCCCTGGTGAAGAAAAAGCCCTTCACAACAGTTGGCCAGACCAAAAACACTCTCTAGGAGGTAGGTGTATGTGTTTCAAAGTCAACAATCAAAAGAAGACTTCACCAGAGTTAATACAGAGGGTTCACCACAAGATGCAAACCATTAGTGAGCCTCAAAAACAGGAAGACGAGATTAGAATTTGACAAACAACACCTAAAAAAGCCGTTACAATTCTGGAAGAACATCCTCTGGACAAATGAGACCAAGATCAACTTGTACCACAGTGATGGGAAGAGAAGAGTGTGGAGAAGGAAAGGAACTGCTCATGATCCACAACATACCACCTCATCAGTGAAGCATGGTGGTGGTAGTGTCATGGCGTGGACATGTATGGCTGCCAATGGAACTGGTTTCCTTGTATTTATTGATGATGTAACTGCTGACAAAAGCAGCAGGATGAATTCTGAAGTGTTTCCAGCAATATTATCTGCTCATATTCAGCCAAATGCTTCAGAACTCATTGGACGGTGCTTCACAGTGCAGATGGACAATGACCCAAAGCAAACTGCAAAAGCAACCAAAGAGTCTTTTAAGGCAAATATGGAATGTTATCAGTCAATCACCTGACCTGAATCTGATTGAGCATGCATTTCACTTGTTGAAGGCCAAACTGAAGGGAAAATGCCCCAAGAACAAGCAGGAACTGAAGAATGTGTCAGTAGAGGTCTGACAGAGCATCACCAGGGATGAAACCCAGTGTCTGTTGATGTCTATGCCTTCCAGACTTCAGGCTGGAATTGACTGCAAAGGATTTGTAACCAAGAATTAAACAATGAAAGTTTGATTTATGATTGTTTAGTTTGTCCAATGTCTTTTGGTCCCCTAAAAAGTGTGAGGCACATATAGAAAGTGTTGTATTTCCTACACCGTTCACTTGATTTGGATGTAAATGCCCTCAAATTAATGCTGAAAGTGTGCAGTTAAAGCACATCTTGTTCGTTTCATTTCAAATCCATTGTAGTGGTGTATAGAGCCAAAATAAAGAGAACTGTGTCGATGTCCAAATATTTATGGGCCTAACTGTATATACGTATATGTCCTGAGGGCTGTCGTCTCTTCCTTCGGCAATGATTCCAGCTTTGATAAAGTTTGAACATCAGGTTGTAGGCTACAGAGTGCGCCTGCGCGGCAACTTCAGCAGACGGAGACGCTGGAAAGGCTCACGGTGCCTACAACGCGGGCGCGGTTATTCACCAAGATAATAATTTTTTTTAAATGAAGACGGTAATTATTATCGTCAAAAATGTTATCGCCGTTTACAGTCACACCGTTAACCGTGACATCCCTACCTCAAACTCATGTCCACACCACGTTGCTCTCTGCCGGACATTGTTGGGAGTGAGGATATGCTGAAGAAGTGGAGGAGGAGGAGAAGATATGCGCTGTCAGGCCTCAAGTGGCATAAGACCGACCTCACATGGAAGTGTGGTTCCTGTCATGCCTCATTGTGGTTTAGTCACTTCTCTGTATGAATCATAGTGATGTGAATATCATACCCAGAATTCAGGAGGCTTTCTGTGAATGCAGTTATAATTGTTTAAAGGTGAAGTAAGTAGTTTATAGTGACATCTAGAGGAGAGGCTGAAATTTACAACAACAAACTGCTCCTCTGCTCTACCCCTCCCTTCCCTGAGCGATACGGTATCCTCAGCCGGTCAAATGTCGTCCTCGTCGTCTTTCTCCGTGGTGCGGGCGTACGGTCAGCTACTGGTGTTCCTTTATCCGCTGTAAAATACGTGTGTGGTCCTCCATTGTAAACGCGTAAAAAGATCCGCTCTCAGCCTCGTCTCGGCGCTCGATTTGTTCTCTCGGGTTTGTCTATACAGGCTCCCTTAGAAACATGGCGTCGTGGCAATGCAACACCGGCCCGCGAACATGTTATTTTACATGACTTTTTGAAACACTACGAAACAAAAACTATTATACAGCGACTAGACAATGCAGGAGTACATACAAACATGGATTTTGGGTAATATAAACCCATAAATACTAGGCAGTGTCCCTTTAATGCCAAAAATATTAATATCTTAACTTTAACCAAAAGTCTATTTTTTTTTAAAGTCAGCGACTGTTATGGTAGAGGTAAACACAATTTTAGATAGAAGAACATTTTTTTTTTCTTTTGGGGGGTAGTGTTCAGGGGGAAATACTTACACGATGTACAGATCCTGTTGTGTTCTATTTATCTATTCTATTCATGTTGTCATAAATGAAATGAACATTCCTTTTTCACAGCAGGCATTTTACATATTTGTGGAGGAAAAGCACAGCTGTAAGTGATAACATAGATCTGTGTTTTACACTGAGTTAGTATCCTGTATTTATATAGCACTTTTCTAATCTTGATGACCGCTCAAATCTGCTATACACTACAGTTTTGTCATTCAGCCTTCACTCACACGTTCATACAGTAGAGCACATTTTTTTATCACTCATCTTTGATACCCATTTGCACGCTGCCGGCACAGCCATCAGGAGCAACGTGGGGTTGTGTCTTGCCTAGGGACACATCGGTATGTAAACTGGCAGAACTGGGACTCAAACCCACAATCCACTGTTGAACATTGACTTGCTCTACCACTAAGCCATATATGACATTTGTCAAAATAATCTAGTGATAATTTAGTAATGGAGAAAGGAAGTTGGAGCCAGCTCAGGAATCAAACAAGGGTTTAATCTTGTACAAGAGGAGAAATTCACAGAGCAACATACAGGTCCTGTTACCAGTGAAGACTCAAAGATCTAGGAGAAAAGCATTGCATTTAACTGTCTTTCTGGGTGTGTTATCTGTATATTAATTACCACTTTATAACCTCCTACAGCAAAGGAGGGAACAACACCACCATTTGAGTCGTAACCTGTCGTAAAACAACACAAAAGGTTTCTATGATCCCAGGTCACAAATAGGTCATGATAAACCATTACTTTTGAAAATTCCTCTTATAGAAATACATTTCCTTAACAACAATAGAACAAAAGAAACCATGAGAATAAAAGAAGATGAATAAAAAGACAATAAATAGGATTCAAAGAATATATATATATATTTTTTTTTTTAAATTTTAGAAGAAGAAGATTTAGAAGCTACACATAAACATGACATTACACATCTGTGTTGTTCTTGTCTGCAGTCTCCACTAATTCCCATCACCCTCCCGCTCTCCATCCCTAATCATGAATTGGTGGAGGGGATCCTGACCCATGCCTTCAAAGCCTGGAGTGACGCTGCTCCCCTGAGTTTTCGTCGGCTGCAGAGTGACAGCGGCGGAGGTGACATCAGAGTGTCTTTCTTCCATTTTCTTCATGATGATGGATACCCATTTGACGGGAGGGGAGTTACCCTGGCCCATGCCTTCTTCCCTGGCAGAGATGAAATGGCTGGCGACACGCACTTTGATGATCATGAGATCTGGAGCTATGGAGGTAATTACTGAACGTCACTGTCAATGAGAGGATGGATGGATGGAAAGATGGATGGATGGATGGATTGTCACAGCAAGATTTTAGAAAGTAAGGGAAGATTTGCATGCACTGGAAACAAGTCTGACTTACTGCCAGCAATGCAAACCAAGCTCCTGCTCCGGTCGTACAGGGACCGCACGGACCTTAACAAAGGGCCCCCGACCCCATACTCCCGGAGCACCCCCCACAGAATGCCACGAGGGACACGGTCGAACGCCTTCTCCAAGTCCACAAAACACATGTGGACTGGTTGAGCAAACTCCCATGAACCCTCAAGCACCCTGTGAAGGGTATAGAGCTGGTCCAGTGTTCCACGGCCAGGACGAAAACCGTATTGTTCCTCTTGATTCCGAGGTTCGACTATCGGCCGAACTCTCCTCTCCAGTACCCTGGAATAGACTTTCCCCGGAAGGTTGAGGAGTGTGATCCCAGATAGTTGGAACACACCCTCCGATCCCCCTTTTTAAAAAGAGGGACCACCACCCCAGTCTGCCATTCCAGAGGCACTGTCCCCAACTGCCACGCAATGCTGCAGAGACGTGTCAACCAGGACAGCCCTACAGCATCCAGAGACTTAAGTTACTCAGGTCGGATCTCATCCACTCCCGGTGCCTTTCCACTGGACAGCTTCCTAACTACCTCAGTGACTTCGGCTTGGGTAATGAATGAGTCGACCCCTGAGTCCCCAGCCTCTGCTTCCTCTAGGGAAGGCGTGTCAGTGGGATTGAGGAGATCCTCGAAGTATTCCTTCCACCGCCCAACAATGTCCCCAGTCGAGGTCAACAGCTCCCCACCTCCACTGTAAACAATGTTGGCGGAGTACTGCTTCCCCCTCCTGAGGCGCCGGACAGTTTGCCAGAATCTCTTCAAGGCCGACCGGTAGTCCTCCTCCATAGCCTCCCCGAACTTTAACCAGACCCGAGTTCTTGCTTCTGCGACTGCTCGGGCCGCTGTCCGCTTGGTCTGTCGGTACCTGTCAGCTGCCTCAGGAGTCCCTCGAACCAACCAGGCTCGATAGGACTCCTTCTTCAGCTTGACAGCATCCCTTACTTCCGGCGTCCAGCTTCGAACAGCCGCGTCCACAATGGAAGTGGAGAACATGGTCCACTCTGACTCAATATCTCCAGCTTCCCTCGGGATCTGGTCAAAGCTCTCCTGGAAGTGGGAGTTGAAGACCTCCCTGACAGGAGATTCCGCCAGGCGTTCCCAGCAGACCCTCACAACGCGCTTGGGTCTGCCAAGTCTGTCCAGCTTCCTCCCCTGCCAGCAGATCCAACTCACCATCAGGTGGTGATCGGTTGAAAAGCTCAGCCCCTCTCTTCACCCGAGTGTCCAAGACATGCGGTCGGAGGCAAGATGACATGACCACAAAGTTGATCATTGACCTCCGGCCTAGGGTGTCCTGGTGCCACGTGCACTGATGGACACCCTTATGCTTGAACATGGTGTTCCTTATGGACAAACCATGACTAGCACAGAAGTCCAATAACAAAACACCACTCGGGTTCAGATCGAGGAGGCCATTCTTCTCAATCACGCCCCTCCAGGTCACACTGTCATTACCCACGTGAGCATTGAAGTCTCCCAACAGAACTCCGGAGTCCCCGGTTGGAGCACTTTCCAGTACGCCTTCCAGAAAGGCCAGGTACTCTGCACTGCCGTTCAGCCCGTAAGCCGAAACAACAGTGAGAGACCTACCCCCAACCCGAAGACGGAGGGATGCGACCCTTTCGCTCTGCGGGGAGAACTCCAACACATGGCGGCTGAGCTGGGGAGCTATATGCAAGCCCACACCAGCCCGCCGCCTCTCACCTTGGGCAACTCCAGAGTGGTAGAGAGTCCAGCCTCTCTCAAGGAGTTGGGTTCCAGAGCCCAGACTGTGCGTGGAGGTGAGCCCGGCTATTTCTAGTCGGTACCGCTCCACCTCCCGCACAAGCTCAGGCTCTTTACCCCCTAGCGAGGTAACATTCCATGTCCCCATAGATAGGGTTGTTGTCCCGCGATTGGGCCGTCTGGGCCGTCGGGGCCCCCGCCCACGACTGCCACCCAAATCGCATTGCACCGGCCCCTTATGGCCCTTCATGTGGGTGGTGGGCCCACTTGAAAGGGCGCCCACATCGCTCTTTCGGGCTGAGCTCGGCCGGGTCCCGCGGGCAAAGACCTGGCCACCAGGCGCTCGCCTGCGAGCCCCACTCCCGGGCCTGGCTAGGATGGGGCCCGGTAATGCCAGTCCGGGAGACGTACTCGTCTTGATGTAATTTATTCTCATAAGGGGGTAAGTGAACTGCTCTTCGTCTGATCCGTCACCTAGGACCTGTTTGCCTTGGGAGACCCTACCAGGGGCATTAAGCCCCGGACAACCTAGCTCCTACGATCATACGGATACTCGAGAGGATGTTGACCTGCCGTTTTGTCCCCAAAGCCCACGTGACAAGCCAAAATAGCGGCTAAATACACCTTAACGGTGGAGAAAGCCAGTCCTTTATCCACCAGCCTCTGCAGAAATGTCAAAACAACAGGAATAGGACTCTGGAAATCAATAACGTTTTTACGCACCATTCCTTAGACGCACGCCATTTGCCATCATAAGCACAACGTGTAGAGGATGCCCTGGCGCACTGAATAGTTTCAATGACATTTTGTGGCAGCCCGACCGTCGTCAGATTCAGCCTTTCACGGGCCAGGCCCACAGAGCCATGTGCTCTGGATGAGGATGAATCTCTCCGCTTGCCTGCGACAGGAGGTCCCTGCGGAGAGGCAACGGCCACGGTCGTACGCATAGCAACAGATGTATCTCCGCTAGCCAGTGTTTCGCTGGCCAGCGGGGAGCTATCAGAACCAGAGAGAGATCCCTCTCTCTCACCCTGGCGAGAGTAGGACTGATCAGCTCTAATGGGGGAAACGCGTACAGGATAACATGCGGCCATGTGTGCGCCAAAGCATCCAGCCCCATCTGTGTGTCATGGTCGGTCAGGGAATAAAACAGAGGACACTGTGTGTTCTCCTCTGACGCAAAGAGGTCCACCTCCGCCCGACCGTATCTTTCCCGAATTTGAGCCACCACCGCGCTGTGGAGTTTCCACTCCTTGTAGCGGGGACTGCCTCTGGGCAGCAAATCGGCACCCCGGTTCAGGATGCCGGGCACGTGCGTGGCTTTCAGCGATAACAGGTGAGAGCTGCTCCATACAATCAGTCTGTGCGCCAACGTGTGCAGATGACGTGAGCGTAATCCCCCGTTTGTTGATATACACCACCACTGTGGTGTTGTCTGTCCTGACGAGAACATGTCGCCCTCTCAGATAGGGCAGGAAATGTTTCAGCGCCAGTATGACGGCCTGGAGCTCCAGACAATGTATGTGCACCGCACGCATCTGAGAGCTCCAAACTCCAAACGCGATGACTCCCTCTAGAGGGCTCATGTGCACAGGCCTGTTCTGTTCGTTTGTCATTGTTCTCTTATTTTCATGTTTGTTTTCATGTTTTTTATTAACATTCGTGGCTGCGCCCATTGTATATGGCCTGGATGCGTGCCTGCAAACATTTTTATGGAAAATTTTGGTATGGGAAAAAAACAATGGTGTGTGCTTGTACACTGGTGTGTGCGTGATCCACGCTGCTGTAGTCCCACTGAACTCTGTGCAGGTCCGACCTTTTCCCTCTTCGCCTGGACGTGAACGGCGAGCGCCGAAATGGCCTCTGCACGCCTCTTGTAGGGCCTGGAACAGAACATTTGTCGGGGGGGAAAGAGCAAGTGTCTGGCTGCACCTGACTTCCCTCCCTGGAGAAAGCGTTTTAGGTAGAGTGCTGCTTCTTCTTCCCGCCCGCAGTGCCTGAGGAGCCGCTTGGTCTACCGTCACATTGGGGATGAAGGGTTTCTTTGCCCACGCACCTTTGAGCTCTGATCGCTTGCCCCAACCTCGGCCGGCCGGGCAAACGCGTGCTGGGGTGCAGGAGGAGGGGGCGGTTGCACTTTCCTGGGGAGACACAACTGAAGCGCTTCACCTTCCCTTTTCTTCTCCTCGCAGCGTTTCTGCATCGTGGCCACCGCTTGGCCGAATAAGCCTTTCGGGCCCACAGGAACGTCAAGGATGTGTGTTTTCTCCTTTGGGGAGAGGCTAGACAGGTTCAGCCACTTGGCTCTCTCCTGGGCGACCATAAGAGCCATAGCTCTCCCGGAGGCTTGGACAGCACATCTGTGTAGGCGAAGGCAGAGGTCCGTGACCACGCACAGCTCGTCCCATACAGTCGGGGTGGGTGAGGTTGACATGTCATCCTGTAACTCGGCTTGGTACAACAGCAGCAGCGATGACGCGTTCAGCGCCCTCATGGACGTGGTCACAGCTTTGTACCCCTTTTCAGTGAGCGACGACAGAAAACGATCAGCTTTGGAGGGGAGGGCTGGGCCCACTGGAGTCAAGGTGGACTTCCATGTGGGGTGGAGGTGAGACGCCAGCAGGGGCTCGACCAGTGGCAGGTGGGAGAAACCATCTTGTTCCATGCCTACCCAGTCCAGGTTTTTGGTGGAAAGGGGTTTTTTCCACGACCGCGTCGCCTCCTCCAGGCACTCGGGGAATGCCAGCAGCAGCTGTTTAGAGGCTGATTTAGCTTTAGGTAGCCGTTTTCCCTCATAACGAGACGTGGTGGTCTCCATGGGGACTTCTGGCCACGTAATGCCCAGCTTTGCAGCTGCCCTCTTACAGACTACGTGCAGGTCCGCACCGTCAGTCGGGTTTGGGGAGCCGATGCGTGTGCTTTCGCCGTGCGTTGGCTTTGCAGCAGGTGAAAGGAGAAAGAGACCGGTCCCCTGCTCGTCGTCATCAGAGCCAAGGCTCACGGACTCGTCTCCTATCTCGGAGTCACAATCTTTGCTGTCATCGTGTCCCATAAACATGTCGGGGAACTTGATCATCAGCGTTGGAGAGTGGGTCGGCAGCGTCAAGTTGGTCACCCCAGCTGGCTCCCGCCGGGATGCTGTTTCCCTGGGTGCTCTCCGTTAACTCCGGTGGTGGGGGAATGGATACCCCCACCATAGGATCCGCGATCGACAGACTAGCTTGGCGCGCTAGTCGGCGGGTCTTAGTTGAAAGACAGGCGCAGTGCTCACAGGCAACCGGAGATGCTAGGGCATCTCGGGCGTGTTGCAGCCCGAGGCACGCAGAGCAAGTGGCATGGGTGTCCGCTCCGGCTATCTTGTAACCACACGCGCACGTCTTAGGGGGAATCGTTGCTTTCTCCAGAAGAAAAGAGGCTGTGAAA
This sequence comes from Microchirus variegatus, assembly GCF_963457635.1. Taxonomy (NCBI): domain Eukaryota; kingdom Metazoa; phylum Chordata; class Actinopteri; order Pleuronectiformes; family Soleidae; genus Microchirus; species Microchirus variegatus. The sequence continues at coordinate 22,462,948 of NC_139808.1, forward strand.
ATGCCATTGACAGGCACATTTGGCCAGTTTGATGAAACAGTGGAGCAGTGGGATGCTTACACAGAACGTTTTACATTTTTTGTAGAAGCTAATTCCATCAAAGCTGAAGTAGTGGTGGCAACATTTCTCAGTGTGATGGGAGCTAAAACATTCAGCTTGTTGAGGAGCTTGTGTCAGCCAGATAAACCAGGTGAACTATCTTACAGGGAAATTGTCCACCTGTTGGAGGGGCATTTTTGTCCTAAGCCACTCATGATCGCCGAGCGATTTAGGTTTCATAAAAGAAACCAGGAGGATGGTGAAACAGTTAGCCAGTATGTGGCAGTACTGAGGAAACTGACTGAACATTGCCAATTTGATGCTGTTTTAAATGACTCACTAAGGGACAGGCGTGTTTGTGGGCTGAGAAGTGAAGCCATACAGAAACGACTATTGACAGAAGATAACCTCACACTACATAAAGCAGTGGAGATTTCTGTGTATATGGAACTAGCAGCTAAGGAAGCACAGCAGCTAGGTGCTTCTACCAGAGTACACAATGTAGTAGCAGTACAAAGTGTCCAAAGAGGAAGCACCACAGAGTGTTACAGATGTGCACAGTCAGGCCACCATCCAGCAAGAGTGTTGGGCAAGGGAATTAATTTGCCACAACTGTGAAAAGAAAGGACATGTGGAGCGAGCATGTAAAGCTAAAAGAGACAGCAAACAAAAGTTATTTCAAATGAAAACAGGGAAAGGAGAAAAATACTGTCTATGGTCAAAAGAAGAAAACACTTTACGCTTTAAAGACTCAAAATACTGACACAGACTCAGAAGAGGAGCTGCCGATTAAAGTATTGAAAGTTAAAGGATCCTCACCAGCTTATGAGGTCACTGCTGTGTTGGAAGGGCAACCTGTCAGAATGGAGGTTGACACAGGAGCAGCTGTGTCATTGAGAAGATTTTTAGGGAGCAGCTAAGTTACCTTCACCTTATGCCTCCAAAAGCTAAGCTTAGAACCTATACTGGCCAGGCTGTACCCACAGCTGGAATGACAGAAGTCAATGTGGAGATAAAGGCGAAAAAGGCCAGACTCCCGATCTACATAGCTAAAGGGGATTTTCCAGCACTGCTTGGTAGACCAAGGTTGGAGAAGCTGTGCTTGGACTGGAAGAGTGTTAATTTGGTTTCCTCAGAGGAAACACTGTCTGCCGTGCTGAAGCGACATAAATTAATTTTTAAGGATGAACTCGGAGTCTGAAGGGGATAACAGTCAAGCTGCAACTGAAACCCAATGCCCAACCAAAGTTCATGAAAGCCAGAAATGTTCTGTTGGGCCCTAAAGCATGTGGCTATAATCTATTGTTCTCTGACTAAGGCCTGTATTCATGATTTGAAGCCTGAATTTGAGTTTCACAATCGGCAACCCCCAAACTCCTTGGGGTTTATGACCGGAGAGCCCCACAGGGGGTAGCAGGCTCCTTTAAGTCTCATTGGCCATCTCTGTTTTATGACCCCCGACTGGTCAGCCATATAAAACCAAGAGACACTCTTTCTTCGCTCTCTTTTCCTCTTCTCCTGGTTGCTCTTCTCCTTGCTGCACTGGTTCCTGCTCTGGGCCCCTGGCCCTCGGGCCACGCGGCTCCGGCCGTGCTCTCCGACATGCGACACTCCCATGCAGCACGAACTATGCGCCTTTTGAAGAAGCCGCCCGCATCTCCGCTGGCGCATCGCTCCATACCTGACGCCCGCTCTGCTTCCACTCAGAGACAACGAGGATCAACAGCTCCGCAGTTATCCTCCCCTGCTGTGAACGAGCAGACAGATCACGACAGATCATAATGGCTGTTTAAACGTCACGACTCACAGACTGGCCTGGTTCTGCCTACGTCAAGTCTGTGTGAGTTACACAGCCATCAACTTACACACGATCCTGTTTTTCAGTCACAGAACACACTGGGCTCGAACCACCCTCTGTCTGCACGCAAAATCAAACTCTCTCTTTCATTCATGAATGAAAGGTCTCACAGGCGCCATCTTGAGTCGAACACGCGCTCCTACAGCCATGCTGTCGCATGTTCGGTCTAAGATCAGCAGCCTGATGTTAATGTGGTTTGGCGCCATCTTTGGTGGAGGCGTGCGTTACAGTCACAGCTACTGCGCATGCTCCACCATGTTGGTGTCAAAAGGGGGAGTGACTATCAACCGCGTCACTCCCTTCTCTTATCTTATTGCTACTGCGCAACCCAGGTTGACAGTCTTCCCGTCCTGTACATTTAGCCCGCATATCAACTGTGATGAACAGAGTGGGTACAGCCACATTGTGGGGGAGGAACTGGTACTGAAGATGATAATATAGTCCATGGTCTGGAAAATATTGAACTCTTCTTCACACACTTAGATATATTTTATTTGATATTTGAAGTATGTATCTATCTTTCACCTTTCTTGTTTCTCATTTTTATTCAAGTGCTTTTTGTAACAGAAGAATTTCCTTCTGGGGATCTATAAAGTAAATTCTGATTCTTATCAGTCCACTGAAGTACTTAAGGCAAATAACATTACATTGACATGAACTACATTCATTCCTTTGTTTTCAAACTGCTACACTGTTTCTGTCCTGTGGGCTAACAGATATCAGATGTCACTGACAGCTAGACTGGGTGGGGGGTTGTGACCATGTAAATGTGATGCAAATGAGCAGCTATTGGCCTGGCTCCTCAAGTAGGTCAAAATCTTTTAGGCTGAATTTCTCCCTAAAGCAGTTTGAGGAGTGCCTACATTCAAATGGCCACATCTTCTTCAATATAATAATAATACACATATTCAGTTTATACCCTGAATAGTATTCATACTTTCCCAGAAGAGACATTAAGTGTGGGAAACATATATCTGGTTGTTCAAGAAAAATAATGACATCATCTGCGAACAGGCCAATGATATGTTCAGTCCCCCCTGACACCCTGCAGTTCCCCACTCTGCCTTATTGCCTGTGCTAAAGGCTCCACGTATAAGGCAAAAAGAGTGGGAGACAGACAACAGCCTTGTCTTTTGCCCCTCTCTAACTGAATCGAATTGGACAAGCTTCCGTTGACTCTGATCTTAGCTGTGGGCTCTTTATACAAAGTTTTAATACATTGGATTACCTTTTCATTGAAGCCAAATCTCTTTAGTACCTCATACAAGAATAACCAACTATCACTATCAAATGCTTTTTCAGCATCTAAACTAACCAGAATTGTACTTGTGCCACTTTTTTGGGCGTTGTCTAGAATATGGAGGGTTCTTCTAATATTATCGTGTGTTTGGCGACCTTTAATAAAACTTACAACTTACACACGATCCTGTTTTTCAGTCACAGAACACACTGGGCTCGAACCACCCTCTGTGTCTGCACGCAAAATCAAACTCTCTCTTTCATTCATGAATGAAAGGTCTCACAGGCGCCATCTTGAGTCGAACACGCGCTCCTACAGCCATGCTGTCGCATGTTCGGTCTAAGATCAGCAGCCTGATGTTAATGTGGTTTGGCGCCATCTTTGGTGGAGGCGTGCGTTACAGTCACAGCTACTGCGCATGCTCCACCATGTTGGTGTCAAAAGGGGGAGTGACTATCAACCGCGTCACTCCCTTCTCTTATCTTATCTCTTCTTGTTCACACACACACACACACACACACATACACACTGGTGTTTATGTTGTACATAGTTTGTGTGATTTTAGCTTTAGCAAGTAGGATTTATTTATTCAAAGTACCAAATTATCATTTATGCTTTAATGTTCATTGACCTAGATCATTCCATTAACCTTGGATATTTAATGTTGGTGAATCAAGTTGTTTAATTGATTCTTGTTATTTGATTTAATAAATTGTTACTTTTGTTCACTTGAAGGAACACTCTGTGTCTTTTGTACATGAATGTTGTGACAAACGGTGGTTGCAAGGGTCAGTGCTCGGATTCATACCTTCATTACTGTTCAATTGGGATATCTTTGATATAGTCAATTACAGTGATTATTTAGACTGATTTTGAAAGGCATAGATTGATTGTCTTTTCCCTGATTTCAGGGTGGTGCCCCGATCTAAAGTTAATTAATTATTAAACTAATTAATGAATGTTTATTACTTTTATTTTTCTCAATCAAATTATTGCCACTATTGTTGAACCACAACATAATGGTGCCCCATGCAAGGGTTTTAAAGAAAATTAATAACAAAATTAATTATTAAAAATAATTAATCATTTGTATTAATATTTTCTGACCAATTACAAGTTGAATCACAACATGTTCCATATGCCCTAAAAGCAAAAGTGGATGAGGATATTGATCGGCTGGTTAAAGCTGGAGTCCTAGAACCCGTACCACACAGTGACTGGGTCGCTTGCCGTTTGGATCCTGCGGTGTTCCAAAAGGCTATGGATCAGGTTCTGAGTGGCCTCCATGGTGTTCAATGTTATCTGGATGACATTCTGATCACTGGAAAGGATGACAAGGAAATCTAGACATGGCACTGGCCAGACTGGAAGAATTTGGGTTACGTGTGAACCAAGAAAAGTGTGAATTTTTCAAGCTTTCGGTGGAGTACTTAGGCCACATTATTGACGAACTTGGCCTCCACACTTCTCCATCTAAAGTCAAAGCCATCACAGAGGCATCTGCACCGGAAAATGTCAGACAGTTAAGGTCTTACTTAGGTCTCCTAAATTATTATGGGAAGTTCATTCCACATCGGGCAACACAGTTAAAGCCCCTACACAACTTGCTAAGGGAAAACAAAGTGTGGGCATGGACCAAAGAATGTGACTGTGCATTTGAAGCAGCAAAAGTGGCACTGCTGGACAAGAAGGTGTTAACACACTTCGATCAGACGTTGCCTATTCAGCTGGCTTGTGATGCGTCCCCTTATGGATTAGGGGCGGTGATTTCACACATTACTCCATCTGGTGAAAAGCCCATCGCTTTTGCGTCACGGACATTAAACGATGCTGAGAAGAAATATGCTCAGATAGAAAAAGAGGCATGCCAAACGTTTTTGGCATCAAGAAGTGTCATTCCTACCTGTTGGGACGGAAGTTTACATTGTTAGCTGACCACCGTCCTTTGACCTCCATATTTGGGCCATACACTGGTATACCGACACTTGCAGCAAGCAGACTGCAACGCTGGGCTCTACTTCTGAGTGCACATGACTATGAGATCAGCTACCGGGGATCTGCCGCTCATTCCAATGCGGATAGCCTGTCGCGGCTTCCCCTGCCGATACAGCCCGTCTGTAAGGAAGGAAAAATCCTCTACTTTGAGATGGTGGAAACAACTTCCAAACCATCAAATTAAGAAGGCTACCAAAACTGATCCTACCCTGTCTCGGGTCCTCGAATATGTGACTCGCCACGGACCAAGCGGGAACAAGTCGGCAAAGCGAAAAACGAGAAAAAATAGGAAAAAGTTTTTTTTTTTTTAATATGAGGGATTTCAGTTTTTTTCAAAATTACACAAGTTGAAGTTTTGAAGAAGCCACTACATGCTTCAAATCACAGTATTGTGGGTCTTAAAATCATAAACGTTGTGTTTGAATTAAGGTTGTTTTATCGCTGTGAATCACTCCTAGTTTGGGTGTGGCGATCTCACATTCCAGAGCTTTTGTTGTTTTTTCAGCCAATCAGCTGACGATCACAGAGAATACACATGGCTCATTAATATGCACGTACAGCGAGAGAGGGAGGGGGAGAGAAAGAGAGTCTGGAAAGTTCCAGCAGTTACTTGTGTGTGCAGTGCAGTGCGAAATTAAAGCGTGATTATCATCAAAGCAGTCATCATCAAAGCTTTGTTTGACAAAGGAAGGCAAAGAAAACCGGAGAATAAGTCAGCTGTGGCTGAGCTTCTTCACAAGGACAGAGAAAGCATAATCACTGCTGGTGTGTGGACTGTTAGCATTTTAAGCTAGCGATCTTTATGCTAACATGTTAGCAGACTTCATCGTCACAAAAACAACAAACAGATGGATTATTCAGCGGCTGAAAGAGAGCAGGACAGACACAGTAGTTGTCTGAGGTGATGACGTGACTCCAGCACCGCTCTATCTCCTATCTAATTGGACATTTGGAGGCGAACAGACGTAAAACTGCGATGAAAAGGAAGCACACCCGGACCTCTTATCTGATCGGAGGCACTGAAGTCTGCCGGAATACCTTTCAGTTTCTTATGGGGTGAGTTTTCATTAACGTTGTTAATCTATGTTATGTTAGTGTTCATTCAAAGTCATATACAGACGCACATAGGGACGCTGTCTTTTAATAATCCACTGTGCGTTTCAGAACGCCGTTTGGCTACATTGTTATAAGCTATGCTTGCTAGCTTGCTTAGCTCGCTAGCTCGGCACTGTATTATTACAATGAGAATGATGCGTTATGTTGCCATAACGGTTATTGGCTATACTAGAGATTGGCTAGCTTATTGGCGTGTTAAAAAAAATATGCACTTCGAAACTTGTGTTCGGTCAGATGAGCGTATTATAAGCCGTAAGGGGAGCATGTCACTGCCCTCTTTGAGATTTTGTACACCCGCAGGTTCAGTTTGATAATTCATATGCTTTGAGATGAAACTCCCGTGTTCTAAACCTAACATTGCATTGAATGATGTGTGAATGCCACACCTTTGCATGCATGAATCACACATGATTAACACAATGTGTGATGAATGTGTTAATTACATGTGCATTCCTGCACATAAAGGTGTGGCATTCACACATAATTCAAGCAATACTACTGATCAATCTATACTGATTCAGTGATAAAGTGCCTGTTAACATGTACCATGATCTGAAACAAGTTTTTTTTTTTTTTTTTTTTCAGAATCCTTGGCATAAGGATTGGCATGTGAAGTTGCTGCCAACCCATGTGTCCAAGGCCTCAGTGTGGCGTCTATACATGAGGTCGGCTAAGGCTCTTGGTATGTGTAAAAATTGATTTCTATACAATAGTGCAATATGTAATGTGTAAAATGTGATTTTTTTGGAAAAGTACAATAATTATTTTCATTGTGGTTCTTGCTGTCAACAGGTAGTGGAACACAGCTCTCCTGAAAGTCGCCTCAATATTCCGCAGATGGCAGAGTGATAGTAAAGGCCGACTGGCAGACACATCTGAGTCCCTTCTTTCGAATGCTCCCACAGATCAAGAGTTATCAGCACTTTAGGTATTTATATTCAAACTTCTGCATTTTAGAAATAAAAAAATCATGAATGGACATAATAGTGTTCCATGTGAACAGTGAGCCATGTTTTAAATATCCTGTTGTGTGCTTCTATTCTGTCACAGCTTTGATGCCAACAGACCAGGTGTGGTGCTTGCTCAAACTCTGTGATGCAGAGCCTATCGAGTTTCAGCTACTGCGCAACCCAGGTTGACAGTCTTCCCGTCCTGTACATTTAGCCCGCATATCAACTGTGATGAACAGAGTGGGTACAGCCACATTGTGGGGGAGGAACTGGTACTGAAGATGATAATATAGTCCATGGTCTGGAAAATATTGAACTCTTCTTCACACACTTAGATATATTTTATTTGATATTTGAAGTATGTATCTATCTTTCACCTTTCTTGTTTCTCATTTTTATTCAAGTGCTTTTTGTAACAGAAGAATTTCCTTCTGGGGATCTATAAAGTAAATTCTGATTCTTTTCAGTCCACTGAAGTACTTAAGGCAAATAACATTACATTGACATGAACTACATTCATTCCTTTGTTTTCAAACTGCTACACTGTTTCTGTCCTGTGGGCTAACAGATATCAGATGTCACTGACAGCTAGACTGGGTGGGGGGTTGTGACCATGTAAATGTGATGCAAATGAGCAGCTATTGGCCTGGCTCCTCAAGTAGGTCAAAATCTTTTAGGCTGAATTTCTCCCTAAAGCAGTTTGAGGAGTGCCTACATTCAAATGGCCACATCTTCTTCAATATAATAATAATACACATATTCAGTTTATACCCTGAATAGTATTCATACTTTCCCAGAAGAGACATTAAGTGTGGGAAACATATATCTGGTTGTTCAAGAAAAATAATGACATCATCTGCGAACAGGCCAATGATATGTTCAGTCCCCCCTGACACCCTGCAGTTCCCCACTCTGCCTTATTGCCTGTGCTAAAGGCTCCACGTATAAGGCAAAAAGAGTGGGAGACAGACAACAGCCTTGTCTTTTGCCCCTCTCTAACTGAATCGAATTGGACAAGCTTCCGTTGACTCTGATCTTAGCTGTGGGCTCTTTATACAAAGTTTTAATACATTGGATTACCTTTTCATTGAAGCCAAATCTCTTTAGTACCTCATACAAGAATAACCAACTATCACTATCAAATGCTTTTTCAGCATCTAAACTAACCAGAATTGTACTTGTGCCACTTTTTTGGGCGTTGTCTAGAATATGGAGGGTTCTTCTAATATTATCGTGTGTTTGGCGACCTTTAATAAAACCAGTTTGATCTTCATCAATCAAATCTGGTATGAAGGCCTCAAGTCTTTTGCAAATAATTGATGTAAATAATTTGTAGTCTACATTTAAGGATAGCCACTCCCCTCTTCTGACTGGGTCTGTAGCTACTATAAAATGTATTCCTAAAACCAAAACGTTTTAACTTTTCATGCTGAGGCAGGTGAGTTTCCTGCAAAAATAATACTTGAGCCTTTTCTTTTTTCAATCTAGCCAGGACCTTGCTCCTCTTGACTGAATTATTCATCCCATTTACATTAAGTGACACCAGTTTTATATTATTATATGGCATTTAAATGATCCAATCCTGTGTTACATTCTTTAGCCTCCAGACAACTTAAAACTGCACAGCCCTGAACATCTGGACAACGTGTGCTAACTGAAAAAGACAAAGAAAAACTTTCAACTTCCAAGTTGGGGTGATTCTTCGCCACCCTGAGTCCCCGTTGGTAGGCTGAGGGGAGATCCTCTTCCAGGAGGGCCCCTCACTAGAGGTGAAACACTTAATTTCACACATCCCAGCAGTCCAACGTCATCCGAGCATGTATTTTGTATTCCAAATGTAGTCCTTAGCATTGGTCTGAATTATTTTTGCCCAATATACCAGCGTAGAAGAAAAAAATATATAAATATATATAATAATAAGAAAGTAGCTGCCCAGCCAAACCATTCTATTTGAATGAAAAGAAGACTCAAAATTATCCTCCCAAAAAAATCCTCAAAATTAAAAAAAACTTGTGTTGGTTGTCCATTACCACTCATAATATGAGTTAAATAATCAAATAATAAAGATTATCGTGTGGACATACATGTTTCCCCATATATAACAGTTTAAGGCTCACATCACAGGCAGAAGTGATATATCAGTCAAAACTTTAACTTCTCACCACTGGTTTCTTTAAGGGGCCAACAAAGTTCCACATACCGTGACAAAGTAGAGAGTAAAGATTAGTCGGAGGGCATTCGCTCAAACTCCTGTAGTCTTTCCCTCGCGGGGTGCGCAGTGTCTGTGCTCCTCTCCCCGGCTTGCTGCCATGTCGGGGCCCGAAGAAGCCGCTCCATCTCCCGGCTCTGATCTGCTGCGCTGATGCCTGGTATTTCCACTGAGAAACCTCTCTTCCTCACCTCCTGCACTGCATCGTGCGCTCCCGTAAGTACGTGTTCCTGAGTCCCAGTGAATGCGCATCTTGTCCAGCGGAGTCTGGAAACAAATTCCTTTCTCTTTCAGGAGCCTCTTTATTCCGGTGTATGCCTTGCGCTTTTGAATAACTTCTGTGGCGTAATCATGATCAAATGACAGGCGTCGCCCTTCAATCATTATTTTCTTTTCCCAGGCTTTTTTCAATATTGCTTCTTTGGTATTAAACTCCAGGAAATTTATCACTATAGACCTGGGTGCCTGGTTCCGCTCTGGTGTACGAGCTACAGCTCTGTGTGCGCGCTGAATCCGCAGGCTAGTGTCCTCTGCCAGTGCAAGTTCACTTTTCAGAAGTTGCTCCACAAAGTCAGGCACGGAGTTGCCTTCTTTCCCTTCGGGTACACCGTAAATGCGAATGTTATTCCACCTAGACCGTCCCTCCATATCTGTCAGCTTTTCCTGAATTGTTTTCTGTCTTTCCATGGACTTAACGAGCGCCTCCTTCATGGCCATGTTTGCCGACTCCGTCTCATTAATTTGTGCTTCTGCTTGGTTCAGCCTGGTTTCATTGGCCTGGATCCGAGCCGAGTTAGCAGAACGTTTTTGATAAATTTCCTGTTTTAGATCTTTGAGTTCATTTTTCATGTCTTCTTTCAGTTCTTCCCTGAGAGTGTGTAGATCTACTTTATGCTCAGACCTGAAGAAGCGTAATTCCTTACCGATACTTTGAAGCACCGAGCACATGTTTTCCACAGGGTTATCGCTAGCACACTTGCGCGTTGTCCATCTCCGGTGTATTCTTCCCTTCTTGAATGTCATGTTTCGTTTGACTTCTAGTAGTTATTCCCCTATTCATTCCAAAGTAAAAAAAAGTCTATGAATTGCTAAGTATTATTGAATTTAGGGGGCTAATTCTGACTTGCTATCGGGAGCTCAAGCTCATGCAGCCATCTTGTCGTCTTCCCACCAGAAGTCCCCAATCCCATTCACTTTCAATGGACAGACGGGCGTCACGCATGTGTTATGCAGACACTATATGTGTCCAGCCATGGCAAAAGGGTTCACATGTCTACTTCGGGACATTTGGAGTTATTTACAGATTCCGAAAGTGTGGTATCTAAGCTTTCCAACAATGTCAAACCCATGTCCATCTGATCATTTTTGAGGAAGATGTGGTCATTTGAATGTAGGCACTCCTCAAACTGCTTTAGGGAGAAATTCAGCCTGAAAGATTTCGACCCTCTTGAGGAGCCAGGCCAATAGCTGCTCATTTGCATCACATTAACATGGTCACAACCCCCCACCCAGTCTAGCTGTCAGTGACATCTGATGTCTGTTAGCCCACAGGACAGTAACAGTGTAGCAGTTTGGACAAAAAAAAGGAATGAATGTAGTTCATGTCAATGTAAGGCAAGGCAAGTTTATTTGTATAGCACATTTCAACAACAACGTAATTCAAAGTGCTTTACATAAAGCATTAAAAAGCATAGAAAAGAGACATTTATAAAATCAGATATAACATCAAAATAAAAACAAGCAGGTAAATTTTAAAGATTAAGATTAAAAAATAAAATAGACACAAATAAAATAAAAAGATAAAAAATAAAATCAAGAGTATATATAAGGAATAGAGGTTACAGTGCAGTATTGGAAATTACTGAAATGCAGCGGCAAACAGAAAAGTCTTCACTCTTGATTTAAAAGAGGTGAGAGTTTTAGCAGACCTACAGTTTTCTGGGAGTTTGTTCCAGATATATGGTGCATAGAACTAAAATAAAGAAATAAAATATATCTAAGTGTGTGAAGGAATATTTTCCAGACCATGGACTATATTATCATCTTCAATACCAGTTCCTCCCCCACAATGTGGCTGTACCCACTCTGTCCATCACAGTTGATATGCGGCTAAATGATGACATCACAAGCGCACCCTCTTCTGCTTACTCTTCTGTGCTGTAACCTTTGGTTCTGGGCATGTGAAGTATTTTGCCTCATCAGAACAGAAAGGCCAGATTTTTTCAAAAAGATACGTCTGCCTGTCCATGGTCAGTCCAGGTGGGGCCAGGACTGGAAGACTGTCAACAGGGGGCAGAACTCCTGGGTTGCGCAGTAGCTGAAACTCGATAGGCTCTGCATCACTGTGAGTTTGAGCAAGCACCACACCTGGTCTGTTGGCATCAACGCTGTGACAGAATAGAAGCACACAACAGGATATTTAAAACATGGCTCACTGTTCACATGGAACACTATTATGTTCATTCGTGATTTTTTTATTCATAAAATGCAGAATTTTGAATATGAATACCTAAAGTGCTGATAACTCTCGATCTGTGGGAGCTTTTGAAAGTAGGGACTCAGATGTGTCTGCCAGTCGATGGTCTTTACTATCACTCTTTACTATCACTCACTATTGAGGCGACTTTCAGGAGAGCTGTGTTCCACTACCTGTTGACAGCAAGAACCACAATGAAAATAATTATTTTACTTTTCCAAAAAAAAAATCACATTTTACACATTACATATTGCAGTCTATATAAGCATTTGGCTATTGTATAGAAATCAATTTATACACATACCAAGAGCCTTAGCCGACCTCATGTATTGACGCCACACTGAGGCCTTGGACACATGGGTTGGCAGCAACTTCACATGCCAATCCTTATGCCCAGGATTCTGAAAAAAAAAAAAAAAAATACTTGTTTCAGATCATGGTTCATGTTAACAGGCATTTGATCACTGAATCAGTATAGATTGATCAGTAGTATTGCTTGAATTATGTGTGAATGCCACACCTTTATGTGCATGAATTGCATGTGTAATTAACATGTTCATCACACATTGTGTTAATCACATGTGTGATTCATGCATGCAAAGGTGTGGCATTCACACATCATTCAATGCAATGTTAGGTTTCGAACACGGGAGTTTCGTCTCAAAGCATTTGAATTATCAAACTGAACCTGCGGGTGTACAAAATATCAAAGAGGGCCGTGACATGCTCCCCTTACGACTTATAATACGCTCATCTGACCGAACAAAAGTTTCGATGTGCGCATCATTCTCATTGTAATAATACAGTACCGAGCTAGCCAAACGGCGTTATGAAACGCACAGTGGATTATTAAAAGACAGCGTCCCTATGTGCGTCTGTATGTGACTTTGAATGAACACTAACATAACATAGATAAACAACGTTAATGAAAACTCACCCCATAAGAACTTCAGTGCCTCCGATCAGATAAGAGGTCCGGGCTTGCTTCCTTTTCGTTGCAGTTTTACGTCTGTTCGCCTCCAAAAGTCCAATTCGATAGGAGATAGCGCGGTGCTGGCGTCATGTCATCATCTCAGACAACTACCGTGTGTGTCCTGCTCTCTTTCAGCCGCGGAATAATCATCTGTTTGTTGTTTTTGTGACGATGAAGTCTGCTAACACGTTAGCATAAAGATCGCTAGCTTAAAATGCTAACAGTCCACACACAGCCGTCTCTGTGCTTTCTCTGTCCCTGTCCGTGAAGAAGCTGCTCAGCCACTGACGTATTGTCCTGGTCTCTTTGTCTTCCTTTGTCAAACAAAGCTTTGATGATGACTGCTTTGATGATAATCACGCTTTAATTTCGCACTGCACACACACACACACACTGCACACATACGCTGGACATTCGACACACTCACTCTCTCACTCTCACTCTCTCTCTCTCTCTCTCTCCGTATAATTAGCCATGTGTATTCTCTGTGAGCGTCAGCTGATTGGCTGAAAAAACAACAAAAGCTCTGGAATGTGAGATCGCCACACCCAAACTAGGAGCATTCACAGCGATAAAACAACCTTAATTCAAACACAAAGTTTATGGTTTTAAGACCCACAATACTGTGATTTGAAGCATGTAGTGGCTTCTTCAAAACTTCAACTTGTGTAATTTTGAAAAAAACGAAAATCCCTAATTTTGGAAAAAAAAAACGTTTTCCTGTTTTTCTCGTTTTGCGCTGGCCGACTTGTTGCCTTTTGGTCCGTGGCGGGTCACATATGGTTAGCGGCAGCAGCCGCTTCCAGCAGCAGCAGCCACTTCCAGCAGCAGCAGCCACTTCCAGCAGCTGACACTCGCCACGAGGGATACTACCCACACGTCACCTAAAAACCGAAGCTAAGTGCTCTTTCTAGCTTATCCATAGTAGTCTGTAGACCAGTGCAGTACTATCCCTCTGAGCCGGGTGCTAACAGCCTAGCTTAGCACATTCACTAGCAATGGCTTCTCTCTCTCTCTCCCACTCTCCTGCTCCCCTGCTCTGTCGTGTGCTCAGTGCTCGATGTTTAGTTACTTAGTTATTCCTCTGCCTCTACCTCATAGCAGTAATGGTATGTGTATTAAATGTAGTGTGTTTCTGGACATGGAGGCGAGGATTACCCAGCTAGAAGCAAAAAAACTGTATAACTGTGTAAAACTGTAGAAGCTAGTCCTCTAGTCTCTAGCATTAGCTATCCTTCGCCTAGGAATGCGAGCCCGGTAGCAACCGCAGCAGCAACTGCAGCCACCGCTACATCACAGTTAGCTACAGCCCCCTCAGTAGTTCCCGAGCAGCCGGGAAATCAGGGAGAGTGGGTGACTGTCCGCGGTGGGAAGCGTAGCTCTAAACGGAAGCCCCCGGCTAGCCACTGGCCGACCCACGTTTCGAACACATTTTCCCCACTCAGCGACACACCCGCTGAGGAAACGACTCTAGTTATCGGTGACTCTATTTTATGGAACGTAAAGTTTTCGACTCCAGCGACCACAGTCCGTTGCATTCCTGGGGCCAGAGCGGGCGACATCGAATCTCATTTGAAGCTGCTGGCTAAAGCTAATCGTAGGTTCAATAAAATCGTTATTCACGTCGGCAGCAACGACATTCGGCTTCGCCAGTCGGAGGTAACTAAAATTAATGTGGAGTCGGTGTGTACATATGCCAAGACGATGTCGGACACGGTATGTTTCTCTGGACCTCTGCCTAATAGAACGAGTGATGACATGTATAGTCGCATGTTATCATTCAACAGCTGGTTGTCAAGGTGGTGCCCTAACAATAACGTGGGCTTCACACAGAACTGGCAAAGTTTTTGGGGAAAACCTGGTCTTAGACGGGATGGTGTTCATCCCACTCTGGATGGAGCTTCCCTCCTTTCCAGAAATATGACAACGTTTATTAGAACCAAAACGTGACAACAAGCAGTCGGGACCAGGAAACAGAGTTGCAGTTTAACACGCTTCTCTGTGCTTCCACTCGTTCAGTCGCCCCCTTAGCTAATGACTATGCTATATATAAAGATAAAGCTACATATGAACATAAATTTAGGATTAACACAGTGTCTGCCTCTAGGGCTTCATACATTAGACAGTCACGGAGAAACAGGAGAGGAGTCATTCATAGTAACCTCGTTAAAATAAACACGAGGACATTCTCCGAGCCGAGAACGAACAGTTTTAAGTGTGGTTTGTTAAATATTTGTTCTCTCCGCTCAAAAGCATTGCTTGTGAATGAACTGATAAACGAACAGGATTTTGACTTGCTCTGCTTAACAGAAACATGGCTTCAAGTGAATGATTATGTATCTATAAACGAAGCAACGCCTCCTTCCCACACCAATGTTCATACCCCTAGAGGGAATGGCAGAGATGGAGGGGTCGCAGCCATATTTGACTGTATACTTTCGCTTACCGCTCGACCCACGGGTACTTATGAATCATTTGAGCACCTTACTCTAAGTCTGTTAGACTCAAGTATTAAACAGAATAACAGACTCCAGCTTATTGTTGTATACCGACCACCGAACTCCTACTCTGACTTTTTAAGTGATTTTGCAGATTTTTTTATCTGATTTAGTTCTCTGTTCAGATAAAATCATCATAGTAGGTGATTTTAATATTCATGTAGACGTAGCCAATAATAGTCTTGGCTCATCTTTTAAAGCTTTGCTTGAATCAATTGGCTTCAAGCAGCAGGTTAACAAACCAACACATCGTCTTGGACACACACTTGACCTTATCTTGACATATGGTATTGACGTACATAACTTGGTAGTATTTGATGAGAATCCTTTGATATCGGACCACTGTCTGGTCTCATTTGAAGTTGTACTTACTAATGCTGCTGATCCTAAACAGCAGCATTATTACAAGCGCTGTTTATCTGACAGTTCAGTTGAAAAATTCACTGAACAGCTCTCGTCTGACCTCCAGCCATGTTTCATCACAGAGGAAGACTATAGAAACATCTCTCCCACGGAACTTAATGGAATAGTGGACAACACAAATGTAACCTTGCAAACAGTTCTAAACACTGTTGCTCCTCTTAAGAGAAAGGTTATTACCCGGGACAAGTCTGCCCCCTGGTACACATCCCAAACTCGAGCGTTAAAGCTCAGTACACGGAAGTTAGAAAGAATGTGGCGTTCCACACGACAGTCACTATGTCTTGTGAAAGAACAGTTTTGATATATATAAAAAAGCTCTTAGACATGCAAGAACTTCTTATTACTCAGAGTTAATAGAGAAAAATAAGAGCAACCCCAGGTTCCTTTTCAGCACTGTAGCCAGGCTGACGGAGAGCCACGATGCAACGAATCCATCGATCCCTCGATCGCTGAGTAGTAATGACTTTATAATATTTTTTAACGATAAGATTAAAAAGCCTTCTCTCAACAGCAGCATTCTGAGTAACTATAGACCGATCTCGAACCTCCCTTTTATTTCAAAGATTTTAGAAAAGCTGTAAAAGCTGTAGCCATCCAGTTGTGTGATCACCTGTGTAGCAATAATGTATTTGAAAAGTTCCAGTCTGGGTTTAGAACCCACCATAGTACAGAGACTGCACTACTTAGAGTAAAAGATGACATTCTTAGGGCCTCTGAAAAAGGACTGGCTTCTATACTGGTCCTGTTGGATCTCAGTGCAGCATTTGATACGATAGATCATGAGATCCTGCTGCATAGACTAGAACACGACTTTGGGATTAGAGGATCTGCACTTGTCTGGTTCAAGTCCTATTTATCGGACAGATTTCAGTTTGTTAGTGTAAACGAGGAATCCTCCATATTCACTAAGGTCAACTACGGAGTTCCTCAGGGTTCTGTGCTTTGACCTATTCTTTTTACCCTGTACATGCTGCCATTAGGCAACATTATCAGGAAACACAACATAGATTTTCATTGTTATGCAGACGACACCCAGCTATATGTATCTGTACGACCGGACGACCCAAACACAACTATTAAACTCCAGGATTGTCTCATAGACATACAGACGTGGATGACTCGTAACTTTCAGATGCATAACACAGAAAAACTGAGGTCATGGTCCTTGGGCCAAAAGATATAAGAGCAGCACTTTCAAGTGGAGCTCTAAACCTAGGCAGTAACACTTCAGTCCCTTGCACTACAGTAAGGAACCTAGGAGTCCTGTTTGACCAGGATTTATCACTGGATGAACACACTAAGCATAGCCTTCTTCCACCTTCGCAACATCAAGACAATTAGAAACATTACATCACACTCAAAGAAATGATTCAGGGAGCCAGTAAATGTGACAGTAATATTTAGGTATGCAGACTAAATAAAAATGTTGAATATCATCATGATGAGTATTTGACTTGACTACATCAAAATGCATGAGTATACCTCCAACATGAATCTTTCTGTAAAATATCCATACCTAAATTAAGTTTACTTCTTCAAAATAAATTAATACTTGACTCACAGATTACATGGTTTAAATAATTTGTAATAATACGTGTACATTTCAAACTTTTTTTTGAGAATACACTACAAATATAAATTAGTTTTAATAAGTGTAATCATTAAAGAAGTCAACTCAATTATATTGGTAACGAAACTAACAACTTCAAGTAAAATCAAGTAAACAGAGCGGAACTGACGTCATTTCCTGACGGTTGTGTGATATTTTGAAAAAGCGGGCGGGCATGGCCATTTTGACGGCGGGCACAGCGGATCGAATTGGATTTCAACCTGACCGTAAGTAATTCTGTACATGTATATTTCACGATAAACCTCCTTCATCACAAACTGACTCCGAACGAGACCTTCGTACTTCATTCCATGTGTACCGATGGTCTAGAACTGCGGGGATGTTCGCACGGTTTCTTTTCTCTTCGGTACAAATGAAAGTACGAAGGTCTAGTTAGGGCTAAGCTAGCTGCTACTTCGTTACAGAAGCCAGACATAAGCATTAAATATCAGTTGGCTGTGGCTGTTTGTGGTTCGGACCGCGTCAGGCTTTTATAGTCGTGGGTCTGGCTGTATTTTGGGCTTTTTATACTTTTGGCTTTTAGTTGACTAAATTAGGCATTTTTAAATGAAAGTTCTGCAGCTAGCCTGCTAGCGCGGTCTCGTTGGACGCCTCACTCTTAGTCGCTTCAGCTCAGTCTCTTTTTCTCTGTATTTATACTTCAAGGGCATGCAACGAAGGTAAACAATATTTCTATGGTGTAAATAATGTGATAAATTTGAGTAATAGCCTACAGATTAAACACAGGGAATGTAATGGCAAAGATAAGCTACCACATGCTCATCGTTGTGCAATTCAGTGACTTTTATGTTTGGTTGTTATGGAATTAAATGCCATGGGTTTAACAGTTTTATCTTGCATTCAATATATTCAAAATCTGCTTTACAGCATTGAAAACAACTATTTAAGAAGAGTGGAGAGGTAAGTTGTTTTGCTTTAATAGTAAGTAGCAAAGCATATCCCATATTTTTTGAAGTTATAGATGTTTTAAATATTGACTATATCTGTCAACTTGCTGTCTGAGATTTTCATTGTGCTCATTAAAAATTTTTTCTGTAACAGAATGACTGTTTGAGCTGCAGAAATGCACCTATGAAGAAGAAAGATAGGAGGACAGGCTACACTTGAACCCAGATCACCACCAGCTTGTTGCAAGATCTTTGCCCCGTGAGCTACTGTTGCCCCACATTTAACAAAGGTAACAGTGTATGGAATGGCAATGCAAGCTCTGCAAATTTGTGGCATCATCAAAGGGGGGACTTCTTAAACACTATCGACTGAAACATGGACATTTTGGCCGTGGACATTTTCTGCCTTGTATTCACTTGAACTGTTCATGTTCCTTTTAAACTTGGAGTAGCCTGCGTTCACACTTGACGAGAGCTCACAAATCAGAGGAAGCTGAAAATCAACCAGATGTGATAGCCTTCAAATGTAAAATCTGTGACTCATGCTTTCCAAATACTAAAGATTATTTTCATCACATTAATTCTCACCTTAAAAGACTAGAAACGATAGTGTGTGTGTTTAATGGCTGTGAGTTCAAAACAAACATATATGGCACTTATGCTACTCACAGAAGTCGAAAGCACCAATCTTACTCGTGTGTTGACTTAAAGGCTGATGTGATTGTAAAACTTCCAAATTCTACCAGCTTTCAACAGAATGAAACCCATACTTCATCACTGGAATCAATTGATGTTGAGTTTGATCCTCCTGCAGATTTTGATTGCGAAGAACAAACCGGTGCATATGAGGAAATAATTGGTTCTCTCTTGTTAAAGTAAGAAAGCATTTATAATGTCACAGGTAAATGTTTAGATGACTTGGTGGAACAGCTCCAGTTTATATGTGCATCGTCATCTCAATACATTCCACATTTAGTAAGAGACATTTTGACTAAGAGTAACTGCACTGTTGACGAAAGTGTTATCAGTGAGTTAGTTGAGAAATTACAACTCTGTAATCCTCTAACTAAAGCCTTTGGTCCTGGTGGTCCTTTTCATTCTAAGTACAAGCGGGGTAAATACTTTAAAGAAAACTTTAATTTCATTGAGCCAGTTGAATATGTATTAGATCCACTTGACAGTGCTACCTTTCAATACGTGCCCATCTTACAATCTTTACAGCAACTGTTAAACAATAAAGACATTGTAAATAATATACTGACAAGACATTCAGGCAGTGGATTACAGCTTTCATCCTTTAAAGATGGCCAATATTTTAAGTTAAATGAGTTTCATAGAGATGGAGAGCTAAGAATTTCCCTCATACTTTATGTGGATGATTTCGAAATTTCCAATCCGCTCGGGACCTCGCGCAAAAAACATAAAGTAACTGCCGTATATTGGGTACTTGCAGATGTGCCATCAGAATTGAGGTCCCAATTAACATCGATTAATTGGGCACTTCTTTGCAAAGCTAATGATGTTAAGAAATTTGGCTATGAAACTGTCCTTGAGCCTCTCTTGACAGACCTTGTTACATTAGAGGAAGAAGGCATTTTTTTCCCTGTCATTGTAAAAAACATCAGGGGAACAGTTTTTTGTGTTTCTGCAGATAACCTTGGAGCTCATTCTTTGAGTGGCCTCGTGGAAGGTTTTACTGGGCATTACATCTGTCGATTTTTCGACCACTCAGACTACCGACAAAAAGAGGTCCATTCTGGATTTTTTCCTCAAAGAACTAAGGAGAACTATGCTTCTCATGTTCAGTCTGTAAAGGAAAACCCAGACCCAGTACATTGTTACGTTGTAAAGAAGGTTTGTCCCTTAACAGAAAAAGTTAAGTATTTCCATTTCGTGACAGGGTACCCTCCGGATGTGCTCCATGACCTTTTGGAAGGTGTAATACCATTGGAGTTGGCACTGTGCTTTAAACTGTTTGTAAAGAAGCAGTATTACACTCTGTCACAACTGAACAGTTTAATTACAGAGTTTCCGTATAATTGGACTGACAAAACTGACCGCCCTCAACCCGTCCCACTTAATCTTTCTCTCGCAGATCTATCGGCGGAAATGCACACGAGAATTGGACAATACTAAGATTATTACCATTTATAATTGGTGCAAAGGTGCCACTCGAACCTGCATGGCAAGTCCTCTTGACTTTAAAAGACATTACTGAACTCGTGGTATCCCCTATTCATACAGAGGACAGTATTAGTTATCTTGATAAATTGATTTCTGAACATCGCCAAGGACTATTGGAAGTCTTTCTTGACTTTAAGTTAACTCCTAAGTTCCATTTTTTGGAACATTATCCGGACCTGATAAAATGCTTTGAACCTTTGGTTTGTGTCTGGACCATGCGCTTCGAGGCGAAGCATAGCTTTTTCAAACGCGTTGTCAGACGCACATACAGTTTCAGAAACATTCTACTCTCTCTCACCACAAAGCACCAGATGATGGTAGCATATAATTTACATGCCGATGCTGTGAAACCTTCATTGTGTGTGAGTAAAGTAACCAGTATTCCATTGGCATTGCTGCATGAGGAGATACAGGAGTCTTTTAAAAAAGTATACCCAACACAAACCACAGTGGAGCTGACAAATGCATATCATATCATGGAACCAGATATGCAGTTGGCATGATTCTGCCTCATGGGTCTACTAGTGGTCTGCCCAATTTTGTGGAGATTTCACAAATTGTGATTGTAGACAGTGATCTAAATTTCATTGTTAAGTTGCTCAACAGCTGGTATTATGAACTTAGTGATACATACCCCCTGGCACCATACTGGGTGGGAGGGAAACACATGGTCAGTTTAAAACGACACATTATTGTCCAATATTAGGTGAGTTAAAAAAAAACTGTGACTAAACTGTATTTGTTTTTGTACAGATGGACCCTGTTGTTGTGAAAGTGATAATTGATCATCATAGTGAGAAGCTCATACTGTCATCAGGGATCCCACATACAGTGGAGCAATTGCACAAGACTGTGAAAGACACTTTTCAGATCCATGAAGAATTTACCCTTCATTACTTGGATGAGGACTTTGGGGATTTCTTCACAATTCATTCTCCAAACGAGGTTAAACATAAGGGGACAATAAAAGTGGTGATTGTTCCATCCGTAGTGCTCACATTGACAACAGGTTTGCGTAACCAAGTCGTTAAAGAACTCAGAATGTCCAAATCAAATTATTACATCCAAACTCTATCAGAAGAAAAAGGGAACGGCAAAACAATCTGGAAGCAATTAAACAGTCTATTAAATCCAAAGGGTAATGCTACCCAAAGCAAATATGAACTTAATATTGGTGAAAACATCATCACTGACAGTGGACAAGTTGCAAACCAATTTAATAACTTCTTCATACAATCTGTCAACAACCTTGCATCATGTTTTTCAAACAGGAACGATATAGGTTTATCAATAATAGATTCACTGGAAGATCAAGATAACTCATTTCAGCTTAAAGAGGTTGGTCAAACAGCTGTTCTGAAAGCTATACAGGATCTAAATACTACATTTTCAAAAGATATTTTTAACTTAGACACAGCTTTTCTCAAAAGATATAGTAGCATTCTAGTCCAGCCTCTTACTAACCTTATTAATATCTCCATTAAATCTGGACAATTCCCAGAGGGGTGGAAAAACGCTCTGGTAATACCTCTTTTTAAATCTGGAGATGACACAATGTCTTGTAATTATAGACCTATCAGTCTTCTTCCAGTTCTTGCTAAAGTCCTGGAGAAGATTGTCTCAGAACAACTGATGCAGTACCTGGAGTCAAATCAGTATCTACATCCTCTGCAATTTGGATTCAGGCACAACCACTCCACAGAATCTGCTATTTGTTTATTAACTGAAAATATCAAACAATCACTTGATAAGGGAAGTGTAGTTGGTGCAGTATTTCTAGATTTAAAAAAAGCATTTGATACAGTAAATCACAACATATTAATGTCAAAACTAGCTAAGTTCAATTTATCCAAACAGGCATTGTCATGGTTTGAATCATATTTAAAAGGTCGTGAACAGTGTGTTTTAATCAATAATGTAAGATCCACCTTTCTTAAAATTAAGACAGGGATCCCTCAGGGCACTGTCTTGGGACCCATACTCTTCAGCCTCTATATTAATGATTTGCCAGATGTATGTCCAGACATAGGTCTACAGATGTACGCAGATGACACAGTGGTGTATGCATCTGGTAGTAGCTGTAATTCTGTGGCTGACAAACTAAACGCCAATTTAGACAAAATATCATCCTGGATGGCATCATCTTGTTTAACTTTAAACACTAAAAAAACAAACTCCGTCTGTTTTTCCATTAAAAAACTATCTTTAACACAACTTTTGAATGTACAAATTAATGGTGAGCCTATTGAACAAGTACCTGAAGTGAAGTACCTGGGAATAGTTCTAGATTATCAGTTGAATTTTAAAAGTCATATTAAGAAAATCTGTAAAACCATTAAGACCAACCTGGGCTGTTTTAAGTTGATAAGAAACTGCCTGACTTATGACTGTGCTTTCATTTTTATGAACTCTATGATTCTTCCACATAATTGTATGTGCATTCCCGGCAGCTGCAGGAGGCTTTCCAAAAGAGCAAAACGACATTTACAGGCAAGATAGTTACACTCAAACCTTTGCAATTGTAAAATTCACATTTAACATACATATACAAATGAAAATGTATATATTAGGTAATAAGCTGCCTAGAGAAAAGACGTCACAATGGATTCTTGCTTTGGCGCACTTTGCATGACTTTTGTCCTCGCCTGAGTAACGCGGAGGTCAGGTGCGCTCGCAACTGCTATCAGATACGAGTCGTGTGACGTCGCAACGCGCCTTTTGCACAAACAATTGCCCAAGGATTGTGGCGAGTCCGCGAGCCGGGCTGCGGCATTTAACCTGCGCGATGCGCTGAGCTTCGGTCAGCCGTGCGACATGCACCAGGTACTTGGGGCCCTACGCGCTCTGCAAACTCTTCATATAGGGAGCGGATTTAGCTAAGTTTTAGCTAATATTAGTCTAACATTAGCTAAAGCTAGCTAAAACACTCACTGGAACATTAGTTGAGTTCAAACAAGCATTTTTGCAAATTCCCCAGTGTCTTAGCTCACAATACTTCGATAGTAATGATGGGTTGATACAATATTTTTTCATAATAGAGAGACAGGTATGCTACTCACCAGTGTGAAAAGTGTGCTGCTGCTGCTGCAGAGTGCTGTTCTTTGCTGCTGTCGGCGCCGTTCAAGAAGAAATTCAAAATAAAAGTGCGCAGTGTGACCGTTATTGCGTGCAAACTCCTACTTTTTAGGAGGCCACAGCGACTGCCTTCTTAGAATCCATCAAACCATTTGTCAAACACAATAGCCGTGTTTTACCCCCGTGTTAATCCACTAACCCAGCACAACAGATGAATGATTCACAAAAAATGACAGGCAGCTGATCTGGATCTTCTGAAAGTATGTTTTTAAGAAACATAATTACATATAAAGCACAAAAAACGTATGCCCTGAAAAATAATAACTCATTTTTATTTAAAAATTGATTATTAATATTGTTTTTCTTAACCAAATAATTAATTACATCCCGAACATGCCACAGCATTTAAAATAATGCTGATGACAACACTGTCACATTCTTTTGCAAGTTCAACTGTTATTTTGACTGTACACTGTCTCACAGTGGCAGTCGGTCCAAAAAAACTTTTCACCTTGTTACACACCTAACAGCTGCTTTCATGTCTACAGTCACAGTATGTAACTTTGCAGCAAGTGTTGAGAAAGGGTACTGCAGCCACCACAGTGTGGTGTTGGTATTGGTGGAGCCTTACACAGGAAATGGTAGGGACATCACTATAAAGATAACGTTTTTACTTCACTTGAGTTGGCAAGAACATCAGAAGCCAAGAAAACTGGTTGGTAGAAACAGAAAAGAGCTTCTCCCGTGCGTAAAGACGCAAATGCTGCTGTTCACCACACAGGTGCTGAAAAGTGACAACGCATCACTCACTGTCAACCAGGGAAAAACAAAAAAAACGTCTGCATTTTGATCACTGTCCACACAGATGTGACCATCGAAATAATTAATTTCTATTGAGCTATAAATGAAAAATAATCAAATAAAAGGGGCTTTTAGCTGTAATTTCAAGAGCGGATTCAATTTCTGTCAATATTCTCCCTTGGTAGAATTCACATGTTGCTTCCTCATATGTACTGTCACCTATATTCACATTACCAGTGTTGGGTGTTTCAGTTTGTTCTGACTTTCTTATCTGTACAAACTGGACGGTTGAGTATTACCCTTACTCACAGGGAACGTTTATTCAACACTTTCCGTAACAGGTCCAACAACCACAACAGTGCATGTGCTGTGCCTCAGTCAACACAGTCCGTGTGGAAACAATACCATTGTTACATCCCTTTTCTTTTAAACAAATTAAACAACAGTAAAAAACTGATTTTCATTTCCTTTTTTCCCTCAGTTTTCCTCTTACATTAAATGATAGCAGAATTTGTGTCAACTCCTTACTCTATTATTACTATTAACAAATACAACATCCTCTGGATATAAAGTGCAAACTAGCTTTCAAAAAACTAAATTATACTTTCTATTTACTGTAACTTACATAAACAAACAGCATTACAGTATGAAAGTCCAGGAACATTTTTTCTCTCTCGTTTCTTCACGCTATAGAACCAACATATTTACTTCACATATTTACTTTAGCCTTTTCTCCATTCTCTTTCGTCTGTATTTCCTCTCCTTTTTTTTTCTTTTTACATCATCATTATCCCTTCAGTTACACACAAAGTCATTCAGGTATCTAGGTTTCAGGACTACACGTCCAGATCTTGTAGTAACATTATGATTGCTACCAGAGTCCTGTGTAGTCACCTGTGTCTCTCCTGTATCCATAGGCCTTGTCGGTGCTGGAGTTACACTCTCAGTGTCCATGGCTCGCCTAAGTTGGCGGCGATTCCGTCTCAGGACACTGCCAGAGTCCAGCTCCACCTTGTAGGATCTATGACCCACTGGGGTCACCACCCTTGCTGTCTTCCACGTTGCGTTCGGCTTGAGTGGCTGAACTCGCACACAGTCCCCAGCTTTAAGTGTGTTCATGTCTTTTGCTGTATGGTTGTAATATTTTGAATGTCTTTGTTGGTTGTGTACGAGTCCTTCTTTGACGTCTATCACTTTTGGATTCAAAAGGCATTCTTTGATGGGCAACAGAATCCTTGTCCGTCTACTCAAGAGCCTCTGTGCTGGACTTGCATTCAGCCCTTGTGTTGGAGTGTTCCTATGATCGAGCATAGACAGGTATGGATCCTGTCCAGACATCTTTGCCTTCTTCATAAGCCGCTTGGCTGTCTTAACAGCAGATTCTGCTTTTCCGTTACTTTGCGGGTAGCCCGGTGAAGAAGTAATGTGAGTGAATTCCCAATTTCGGCTGAATTTTTTTAACTCTCTGGATGAATACTGGGGCCCATTGTCAGAAATGACAACATCTGGAATCCCCTGTCTGGCAAAGTGTGCTTTTAACTTCCTGATAACTGTGCTTGACATTGTGTCTGGGAGGTAATCTATTTCCCAAAAGTTAGAAAAGTAATCTACCGTTATCAGATAATCTCTACCTTCAAAACTAAAGAGGTCAGTACCCACTTTAGCCCATGGTCTGTTTGTGATCTCGTGCTGCTGAAGTGTCTCTTTCTGCTGCTTATGATCTACTGACCTGCACACATCACACTTTGTCACAAATGTTCTTATGTGTTCATTCATACCTGGCCAATAAATGCATTCTCTTGCCTTCCTCAGACATCTTTCAATCCCTACATGTGATGAGTGAATCCGTTTGGTGATGTCACCCTGTAGTGATTCAGGGATGATAACTCTCTCGTCCCTGAAAACAAGTCCATCCTGGGTGCTCAGCTCATCCTGAAAGGAAAAGTAATGCATTATGTCAGCAGGTACACCTTTCTTGTTTTGTTCCCACCCTTTCTGAATGGTGTTGATCAGGGTCTGCAGTCTTCCATCTGTCTGTGTTGCAGCCCGTATCTCACCCAGCCTCTGTGCTGAGATTGGTACAAACGCCACCATGTTGACAACCTCAACCTCCAAGTCTCTCTGGCCTTTGTAACCGTCTCTCAAATACGCTCTGCTCAATGTATCAGCCAGTAGCATATCACGACCTGGAACATAAGTAACAGTTAGGTCGTACTTTTGCAGTCTTAACAACATTCTCTGAAGTCGTTACGATGCATTCCACAGCGGTTTTTTGATGATATTTTCTAGTGGTTTGTGGTCTGATTGTACATTAACAGGTCGGCCGTAAGTGTACTGATGGAACTTTTCCATCCCAAACACAATGGCGAGGCACTCCTTTTCTATCTGGGCATAGCCCCTTTCTGTTGGTTTTAGTGCCCTGCTTCCATATGCCACAGGCCTGCCGTTTTGTGTCAAAGCTGCTCCCAGCCCAGTTTCACTGGTGTCGCATTGCAATGTAAGCTCCATCTCTGGCTCATAGTATTTCAAGACAGGTACCTGTGTTATTTTGTCTTTTAGTCTCTTGAATGCACTCTCCTGCACCTCGGACCACTCCCACAGACTCTCCTTGTGTG
Source organism: Microchirus variegatus (assembly GCF_963457635.1). Classification (NCBI taxonomy): domain Eukaryota; kingdom Metazoa; phylum Chordata; class Actinopteri; order Pleuronectiformes; family Soleidae; genus Microchirus; species Microchirus variegatus. The sequence goes on from NC_139808.1 coordinate 22,489,917, forward strand.
TTAGCTGCCTCAGTATCTCGCAGTCGTCTGAGAGGTGTTCATAAAACTTTGCCAAATAGTTCACCATCCCTACTAATCTCTGGACACCTTTAATGTCTGTAGGTGGTGGCATGTCTGTAATGGCTCGAACCTTATCCGGATCGACTTTCAAACCCTCTGCTGTGAGAAGGTGTCCGATGTAAGGCACTTCTTGCTTTCTGAGCTTGAGTTTTTCTGCGTTCAACTTAATGTTCCTCTCTCTGCATCTCCGAAGGAACTGTCTTAGTTTGTTGTCATGATCTAGACTTGCGCTCTGCATTGTTCACCTTCTCTTGTGATGAGAACATCATCTGCGATGATGTGGATGCCTGGCAAGTCATCTAGTGCTTGCATCAGCTTGCGTTGAAAAACCTCAGGTGCTGGGCTGATACCCATTGGCATCCTGAGCCACCTAAATCTCCCAAAAGGTGTGGCAAAAGTGGTAAGGTAGCTTGAATCTGCTGCTAACTTCACATGCCAGAATCCATGTTTCACATCACACACAGTGAAAACTTTTGCATTTGACATGTCTGGCAAAATGTCATCTATCGTTTGCAGTGGAAAATGATGTCGTTTCAGAGCCTTGTTTAGCGGTCTTGGGTCAATGCAGATTCTGGACTTTCCATTTGGTTTCTGCACCGACACCATGCCACTTATCCAATCAGTACTGCAGTCAACTGGTGCAATAATCTCTCTGTCCACAAGACTCTGTATTTCCTCTCGTAGAGTTTTCATCATGGCCACAGGGACTCTTCGCTTTGAAAGTTTCACAGGTTCCACAGTGGAGTCAATCTCAATTTTATATTCACCTTCCAAGCATCCATCCCCTGTGAACACATCCTTGAACTCAGTCTTTATCTCATCCAAAGTCCATGTCGACTCACTTTTGTCAGTTGCAGAAACAATACTATCAGTGGCAAATATGTTCTCATACTGTACTTTTATGAGTTTCATTGCTTCACTAGCTTTCCTGCCAAGCATGGGTGTTTTACAGTCCTCTCCCACAACTTGAAATTCCAGCCTATACAACTTCTGGTTTCTGGGATTTCTCACTTTCACTTTGCATTTGCCAACTGGTCGTAACTTGGACTTGTTGTACATCACTAACACTTTATCTGTGTTCCATCTCTGTATCTGGATTCAGCATGTGCACTGGTATAACATTGCATGTTGCTCCACAATCAATTTGAAAGCTCACCAGATGATCATCATTCCAGCGAACAATTGCTGCGATTTATGAGATTCACAGCCTCCATCTCTCGTGTAACTGCTGTGACTGATATTATATCCTCACACGAGTCTGAGTCTTGTTCAGTGACAGTGTGCACTTTCTTCCTCTGTTCTCTGTGACTCGCTTTGCTCCTGCAAGTCACTGCAAAGTGGTTTTCTTTCCCACATTTTTTGCACCTTTTCCCATAAGCAGGACATTTTGTTTTTTGTCTTTCATGCATTCTTCCACAAAACTTGCATGATATTTCTGTACTTTTGTCTGTCTTTGTTTTCCTCTGGAAAGCATGCACTTCTTCAACCACTTGTCCCTCAATAGTCTTGCTGTGCTCACGAGAGATTTCCATAGCTCTACACACCAGTAGGCATTTATCCAGTGTCAAATCATCCTCTCTGAGCAGTCTTTCCCTCCAACTTGAGCTGTGTGTGCCACAAACAATCCTATCCCTAATAAGGGAATCTTGCAGTCCACCGAAATTGCAGGTGGTGGCTAACATCCTCAAGTCTGTGACATATTTGTCGATCGTTTCATTTGAGCCTTGATTTCTTGCAAAAAAACTCATTGATTTTAGGAGTACAATGTTATTCAAACCTTGCTATCATACGAGCCACCGTCCTATCTGCTGTACTCACACCGCTCATTAGTGTGTTGCAGAGCTCTCTTCCACGCTCCCCGATGAGGTAATGAAACAGCATTCCTTTGGCAGCCTCATCCGCGCTTGGTAGTGCCAGTCCCATAGAGAATAAACTCCTCTTTCCATGATTTCCAGGACTTCGCTAGGTTACTTGCGTCCATATCCCACTGTGCGGGCGATTTTAATCCCTCCATGTCTCACTCGTGCACACGTGCGTCTTCTTCCACACTTGTCTGGACCAATCATAGTTACGGTGTTTCACGCTGTAAATCCGCCGTTCGTCAGCTCGACCGCTGCCACCATGTTTCAGTTTGTTCTGACTTTCTTATCTGTACAAACTGGACGGTTGAGTATTACCCTTACTCACAGGGAACGTTTATTCAACACTTTCCGTAACAGGTCCAACAACCACAACAGTGCATGTGCTGTGCCTCAGTCAACACAGTCCGTGTGGAAACAATACCATTGTTACATTGGGCAAGTTACTCTAAAAAAATAACTAGTTACAGTACTAGTTACTTCTCCCAGAAAGTAACTAATGTAGTGTGAAAGAAATTTCATTGGAGTCATCGGTGTTGGTTAAATTGTGTCTTTACTTCATGCATGAAGGAGAGACTCTGTCTAAATGTTCTCTGACGTTGCTTCAGAGAGCTCAAACATATATACAGTCACATCAAAGCAAGTTACAACAAGACAACACACTTTCTTTATGACCCACACATGTCATCCTGTGCCCCTCATGCCGACCCCTGCTTTTACAATCCCATCATTTGTTCACAGCTTGACTTTTGGTTAATTGTTATCTTTAACAACATACAGAAAACCTTACACTAAAAACTCCCTCACGGGAACAGGAAAACAATTTATTTCCCACAGTAGTTACTGAGTTACACATTCTAAAAGTAACTAGTTACTTACTTAAAAGTAAATATTGCTAGTAACTATTATTTACGTAATGTAAGTACATTCTTCCTCAAATCTTCATCTATCTTCATCTTCCTCCTGCACACTAAAACCACTGGTCGTCTTCTCCAGTCGGACTTGAACAAACAAATTAACGAATGAATGACTTTGTCAGAAACAGTCTCTCTTCGCTCTCACTGTCATTTGTGCGTGTCCCCTACTCTTCATCACGCAGCAGTCCAGCCTTTCCAAACCCGCTGGTGATCATGGATTTTTTCACACTGCCCCACGCTGTCAGGATCCACTAGCAGACTTGAGCTAAAGTTGCTCTTCGCACTAGCGTCTTCTTTATTATTATCTCTTTCACCTGGCTGTCTCGCTCTTGCGCTTCCTGCTAGAGCGCCCCGTGGAAGCCGTTAGCCTCTAAAAATCTATTTGCCGCATCATTATATAAGCCGCAGGGTTCGCCATTCCTGTTTGTACTGTGCACCTTTACTGTGCACAGCGTGAGTAAGCAGACAAAGCACCCGCCCAACTTCACCTCTGATTGGCTTACTATAGAATTATATTCAACCTCAGCCAATCATCATCACTTTTGCAATTGTCTTGTGCCCCCACCCTCACCAAGGACAAGGAGGAACAAGACATTTCTCTGTCGCTTGGCTCAGAGGTCTGATGTAAATCAACTGCCTTCATAAAGGAACGCGACACATTTTTTGGCAGTAAGGCCTTATGATAATGAGAAGAGTAATCAATTAGATTACTCGTTACTGAAAAAAGTAATGGTGTTACTAACGCCATTATTTATAGCGCCGTTATTCCCATCACTGCACATTACACATCTATTTATTTTCACTTTGTACTTTGATCATTGAAATTATCCAAATTAATGTATGAACTGTAAAAATTACCGATATGGTATTTCTAGTAGGTACATTATTTCCAGAGGTTCGAGTTGCGAGTGTTCATGATAAATTGATAAAAATGTTAGAAGTAGATAGGACACAATTGTTGATCCTAAATAGTGCTAGGGATATACCCCCAGCATATCTGTTTGTGAATAGATAACGCAGTTGACTTTGTCAAAGATGCATGTAACAATATTGCCATTCTGTAGGAGTCAAGCCGCAGTGTATATCCTATATTTGTTAATCAGTTAAGTACAGCACTGAGTTCTTTTTTTCTGAGCAACCCCTGCTGTTCCCGTGGCTATGGATCAGGAGGTCAAGATGGAGTGTTCCTGTGAATTTCACACAACCTAATATAATTATCACCTGCCCTGAAGCAAGTGTGGATTGAAATATGCCAGCCTCAGCCCCCTAGAAGCTTTAAAAAAGAAAAAGAAAGAAAAAAAAGGTCTCAAATCTCACTTCTGAGTTTCACCCAGTTCCACCCCATGCCCACTCTGCCCACTTATATCCGCTATGGGGCCCTTAGAGTTGCCCCACATGGGCTTTCCATATGGGTCTCATGTTAGGTAACCCATATGGGGACCAGGTAACTTGCTTACTTCCACCCCTTGTCCACTTTACCTACTCATATCCCTTATGGGAACAATATGGTCATCCCACATGGGCTTCCCATGTGGGCACCTGTTGAAGGAACCATATGGGGCCCAATACATGATACCCAGTTCCACCCCATGCCCACTCTGCCCACTTATATCTGCTATGGGGCCCTTAGAGTTGCCCCACATGGGCTTTCCATGTGGGTCTCATGTTAGGTAACCCATATGGGGCCCACATAACTTGCCTACTTCCACCCCATGCCCACTATATCGACTCATATCCCTTATGGGTCCCATATAGTCATCCCACATGGGCTGACTTTATGGGACCCATGTCACTGAAACCATATGGGACCGACAGTATAGAAACAGCATGGTGAGAGTTTCTGCTCTGATTTGATATTTGTAAGAATAATATACTGGCATTCATTTAAAAATGAACTACATTGCAGGTGAATCAGTTTTGGGAACATACATTTCAGTGTAGATTTGCACCACCTCCAGCAGGTTGGTTGGAAGCTGGAGGAGAATTATGCACTGGACAAGAAGTTATGGAGAATGAATTGGTGGATGTTTCAGACCTCAGACCAGAGTTTAATGTGTATAAGGCTGTGTACGCTCTGGTATATGCTCTTGATGACATGTGACCCAGGGAGAGGACCTTTCAGCAACAACACCTGTGCTCATTTACAAAGACTGGAGCCATGGCAGGTGAGAACACTTTAATTAGTGTTATATCAGGTCAAAGTGTAAGTTTATAATAGTCATGTGATATGACTTAAAAGGAAATTATTTGATGGAAATTATACAAAAAAAACTATGTTTATTTCTCTGTACTGCTGTGTTCACAAATATATTGTAAGAAGAATATTTTAATTAATTTATTTATATAAATTGATAAATAGGCTAAATAGAATTAAATTCCATTCTTCTTTTATTTTCACTCCTGAGTACTGGTAACAGCTGAGGCCAGAGGCATCGTTTTCAAGCCATCAGTTGGTTATCATGAACAAATCCTGTCAACTTTGGCACAAACACTCTTTCCTTCCTTTCAACATGCATATGTTATCTGAGAAACGTGTGAATCTGTTGGTCAGCTAAGGCAAACAACTGCTGGACAGGCAGTAATTGTTGGTTTTGTTCTTGTTTAATTTTCTGTCTGATTCTCATATCAAAGCTTGTTCATTACATGGAAAAAGTCAACTTCACAACAACATTTGGTGATCAAGTGTCATTTGATGAAAATGGTGATACCTTACCTGTATATGACATCATGAACTGGGTGTGGCTCCCTCATGGAAGAACTCAAGTTCAGAGAGTGGGCGAGGTTAAGAGGTCAGCCTTCAAAGGTGAAGAACTCACACTGGATGAAGACAACATCTTCTGGAACTTTGTTCCAAACAGGTAATTTCTTCATTTTATATTCAACCATTTCCCTATTTCCCCCACTCAATGGCCTATCGTCAAACTTTACCTTGGAGTCCACAGAGGTTTGCTATGATCCATCTAATGTGAGTGATGTCATCCACACGTGCATGACAAGCCTTTCATGGACAAGCATGTACACTCCTACATTTTATAGCTGTGGACCAACTGGGTCACACAACACAACACGTGTGACCCAGTTGGTGGGACCTTCTTGTTTTGGTGGAAAAAGGAACATTAAACTACACAATTACATGGACTTTTGCTTGAAGATATATATACAAATATAAATATTTAAGAACATACAAATGGGGCTGATCTCCTGGGGCCTCATGTATAAACCGTGCGTACGCAAAAAAGACGGCGTACGCTTGCTTTCACGCACACAATGGCATTTATGAAAATGTACATGACGTGGAACCTTGCGGAACGCATCGCAAACTCCCGAGCTGCCGTGAGAATTTGCGGATCGCAAACTCTTGTCAGGTGGAGACGCTGCAATATTAAGCTCTGAAACTGATCAGAGTGTTTCAAAATAATATTATTAATGTGTCTATAGTGACAAACATGAATTATTCTGTGACAAACAACAACGATACACCACACACCTTTGAACATGTGTGGATAAGATCAGAGGACACTGAAGACGAAACTGATCCCGTGCGCAAACACACACTTCAAACGTGTGTGCGCGTTCGTGTGTGTGTGTGTGTGTGTGTGAGTGAGTCACACTTTTCTTTAAGTCTTACTTACTGAAATTGATTTAACACAAATTAATATTTTCTTTATGTAAATAGACACAGAGCTGCTGACGTGAAGACATTCACACACGCCAGTCTACGTGTGTATGTTTTAAACTCTCCAAAATAAAGTTACAAACTAATTTGTTGGAAGAAAATGGGACTTGAATGTTGAGAAGAACATTTCCTTATCCCATTTTAATGCATACGATAACAAAATAACTGCAAAAATTGACTTGAAAAAAATGACTTTTTTGCAGTTATTTAGACAGCTGATGCAGGTGCGCGCTCGTCAGCCACTGGAGACACCGACACACCTGAGACATCGGCACACTGGAATCTTCTTCCTCCCTCCCCAGCGTCCACAACACAATCAGTGACGGTAATTAATCATTATACAGTAAGTGCTCAATGAGCTCTATCTGCTTATTCTGAATTGAATTCATTCAAATGAACTGTGAATTCAGCTCACATGGATAAGTCATGTCTAAACAAACATGTAACACATGTAAACACCAACAGGATCAACTATCAATGCATAGCCAGTTTTTTAAAAACATTAATATGAGAGCAGCCGCGGTGACCCTCACATTTAGTTCCTTCGTGTTTATATATAATTCCAAATAAACAAACAAACACAAAATATTAATATATATTTTTTCAAATTTATACATCATAAATTGATGCATCTTTTTATTTCATTTTCCTCCTTTGCTGCCGCATTCGTCATTGTTCTTCAGGAAGTAGGCGTCAGAGAGTGCGTTTTAGAGTCATTTGTATATTAATTTGTGGGTGGTTAGGGCTTGGTGTGTTACTCATTCACATCCGCTCAGTTTCACGTTTGATGGCACTCACGGTTTTATAAATCTGAGAATTTCTTTCTGTACGTACTTTTCAAATTTTGTGAGTACGCTCTCTTTCAGTATGAAAGCTGCGCACTCTTTTATACATGAGGCCCATGGTGAGAAACCATTGCTTTTGTCTGGTGATCAACTCCACATCAGTTTGAACACACATTCACAAAGACCCACATGTTTTGTGAATGGAACCTGTGACATTCACCGCTCGCAGATGGTTCAAGGAAGGACAGAGAGATTGTTCCTCTAAATAATGTTTTATTGTCCAAAAACGACAACACAAACCAAACATAAATCGTCCTCTGTCACTCTGACGGCCGAGAACGCATTTGTGCTCTCCCTCTTTTTCTTCAGCACTGCGCTTCTCTTTCTCTCTTTCTCTCTTTCTCGGTGTGTATGCTGCTCTCCGTGTCAAGAGACCCAAACCAGGTTACAAACATGCTTATATAGCTGACTGATTACATGATTCTGTCCAGCTGTCTGATCACCGGCTGAGCCACTCCTCCCTCTCCTCCAGCAGCCACTGGGTTCACCACAACCACTGCCACAGAACCTTTGCCATGGATACTCAAATGAAAATCCACAGCAACACTCTGTGGACACAGAACATGGAAGAGTATGGAGAAACATGCATAGGATAGAATAAGGGATATTATTATTTCTCCACAAAGCCTCCTCGGTCAGTGTGCAGTGACAGTTGTCCTCCAGGTTCCCGCAAGGCCAGAAAGAAGGGGGAACCTGAGTGTTGTTTTGACTGCGTCCCTTGTTCTGAGGGAAAGATCAGCAATACAACTGGTGAGTGTAAACTTTTAAACACCACAGTTCAGAGATGTTGTATAAACATGTATCTCATCACCCTCTTTTCTCAGACTCCATGGAGTGCACCAGTTGTCCAGAAGATTTCTGGTCCAGCCCCCAGCGTGACCACTGTGTTCTTAAGAAAACAGAGTTCCTCTCCTACCATGAGCCTCTGGGTATCTGCTTGATAACCATCTCACTGTTGGGCACATGTATCTGTGCTGTTGTCCTGGGCATCTTCATCCATCATCACAGCACACCTATAGTTCGTGCCAACAATTCAGAACTCGGTTTTCTTCTCTTGGTGTCACTAAAATTGTGTTTCCTCTGCTCGTTGCTCTTCATTGGACGACCCAGATTATGGACTTGTCAACGAAGACATGCAGCATTTGGCATCAGCTTTGTGCTTTGTGTCTCATGTATCCTGGTGAAAACCATGGTGGTTCTGGCTGTGTTCAGGGCCTCCAAACCAGGAGGTGAGTCCAGTCTGAAGTGGTTTGGTGCTGTGCAGCAGAGAGGGACAGTTCTGGTTCTGACTTCTGTTCAAGCAGCAATCTGCACTGTCTGGCTTGTCTCTGCTTCACCAGTGCCTCATAAAAACACCCAGTATCACAGTGACAAGACAGTTTATGAATGTGCAGTTGGGTCCACAGTTGGTTTTGCAGTTTTACTTGGTTATATTGGTTTACTGGCTGTCCTCAGTTGTTTGTTAGCTTTTCTAGCAAGGAATCTTCTAGACAGTTTCAATGAGGCCAAACTCATCACTTTCAGCATGTTGATCTTCTGTGCAGTGTGGGTGGCCTTTGTCCCTGCTTACATCAGCTCACCAGGCAAATATGCAGATGCAGTGGAGGTTTTTGCCATCCTGGCCTCCAGTTTTGGCCTCTTGATGGCACTGTTTGGACCTAAATGTTATATAATCCTGTTCAGACCAGAGAGAAACACAAAGAAGGCCATCATGGGTCGAGGTACTGAGACTTAAAAACTGCCTATGGCAAAAGTAATCCATATTTTTTTGTTATCATACAGTAACACAGGTCCAGAAAAATCTGTGGAGAAAAAATAAATTCACAACATAAATTTGTTTAATTTAATATAATAATACTGGGAATAGTGTTCTTGGGTTGAGTTCTGAGGCCTAATATGAATATAATTATGTCATGTAAAAGCTGAAAAAGACATTGTATTAGCTTAGACATGTACTGTCTGGCTGTCTGTCTGTTTGTGCTTCCACACAAAGCCACCAGAGGCTTAGGGTTAGCCACCAGAGGGTTAAAGTTAGCCACCAGAGGCTTGTTGTGTGAATGAGGTGCAGTCGACCGTCTCGGATTGCCTTGTTTTAGGAAAGTCTACTCATAAGAAACTGCAGTAGAAAAAGGTAACAAATGTATTTACTCAACGACCACTAACAACATCACAGTCTTCAACTGTTTCAAATGACATGGTAACACTATGTTTGTATGATTGTGTTTTATGTGTTTTGCCTGATGGTTGCTTCATGTTTTTGCTATTGCTCAGCATCAGATTTTTTGTCTTTCAAATGAGGTTTAAATTGATAGATTAATTACTCAGTCAGGAATATTAGTCAGGCCCTGCCTCTACAGCTTCTTCCTCTGCACTGATGGGCGGTGTGTTAAAAAATGAACAATACTGCACATACATAAAATGTGGTGATATTGTGATGAGCCTACACTTAGACAGGGACGAACTAGAGCAAAGTCATGAGGGCATTTTTAGACACCAGTCTCCTATTGTTAACGTTGCACCACTGCTTTACCTCTGCGGTGTCCTCCTCTCTTTCTTCCTCCTCTTGTCAGTTACAGAAACAGTTTCATTTAAATGGGATGCACAAACCTGGAGATGTGATTCTAGGAGGAATTTTCAGACTTCACTTATTTCCTGATTATCCTGACCTGTCGTTTACCTCAGAGCCACAACAGCCTACCTGCTATAAGTGAGTCTGTGAGGGAAACCGAACAAAGCTGATGTGAGCTAAGATTGTTAATACTTTATTTGATGCTGTATAGTTAAAGTTAAATTACTATATTGTAGGTGTGTACCTTTTTATTCATGTTGATTTATTAAGAGGGTTTTCATCTTAATATGATTAATATGATTCTTAATATGATTCACATTTTGACCTGCATCTGACTGTTTTTGAAGAAGTGTAAGAGTGTATGATTTCACAGTAAACGTAATTTATACATATATATGTATATAATGCTTGTTTTTGTTAGTTTTGATGTTGTAGGATTCAGACATGCTCAGTCCATGGCCTTTGCTATTGATGAGATCAACAGAAACTCAAACCTGCTGCCTAATGTGACTCTGGGATACAGTCTGTATGATAGCTGCCTTCAACTAGGAATTGCATTTCGTGCAGCACTGTCCTTAGTCAGTGGTCAAGAAGAGCAAGTTACATTAGAGGAGAACTGTGTAGGAACTTCCCCAGTCCTGGGGATTGTGGGAGATTCTTCCTCGACTCGTACTATTGCCATATCCACAGTGTTAGGTTTGTACAGAGTGCCTCTGGTAAGTTTTTATGTTTTTCACCTCAATCCTAATTGTGATTTAATAGAATGTCACAATGCAAATAAGATTCCTATTAATGTGTCATTTATTGTATTAATTTAAATCCAAATTAAATTAGTTTAACATAGGTGCAACCAGTAATCAACCTTAAAACAATGGCTGTTGTTGTTCATGTTGTTGTCCGAGTGTTTAATAAAGACACATGGTGTGTTGTTTTGCAGGTGAGTTATTTCGCCACATGTTCCTGCCTGAGTGACAGACAGAAGTTTCCATCTTTCTTTAGGACGATCCCGAGTGATGCTTTTCAGGTGAAAATCTATCTACAAAAAGAAGAGTGTGTCACCAGTCATGTTATATATCTCATTGACAGAGTTGTGTGGTGTCAGATATACTACACTTAAAGACAGTGAGTCTTTGATGAACCTGTTTAGCAGGATTTCTAGTAAAGATGTTTCCAGCCTGTGCACTAATCCCTCTGCTCTGTGTCCACATAGGTGAATGCTATGATTCAGATTCTAAAACATTTTGGTTGGACTTGGGCAGGTCTGATCATCAGTGATGATGATTATGGAGTCCACGCTGCCCGATCCTTTCACTCTGATCTGGGTCCAACTGGTGGAGGTTGTCTGGCTTACACAGAGATTTTGCCCTGGGGTGATGACCCTGCTGAAGTGAGGAGAATAGTGGATGTGATGAGGAAATCTACAGCTCGAGTGGCGATCGTGTTTGCACCTAAGGGTCACATGATCCAACTAATGGGTGAGGTCAGTGCCAATAAATTCATGTTAATGTATGTATGTTGCAATTCTGGTGGTTATGGTGTTTGCATATGAGAGTTGTGAAAATGTATTATTAATGAAATTTGTTTTGTAGAATCTCAAAGCTTTCTGCATCATGTTATACATGTAATGTGTTATTTGCTTTGAGTAAGATTGCTTACTATGACACATTGTATTTTTGTGATACTGTGTCAATCACAGGTCTGTGTATACAAATAACAATAATAATACATTTAATTTAAAAGCGCCTTTCGGGTCACTCAAGGACCTTTACAGAATACAGAATAAATTAAAATCACAAAATAAGATATAAAAAACATAAGATCACCAATTAATAGTAAAATAATATAAAATAAAGAGTAAAATAAATAAACATAAAAATAAACCGTGGCATGAAATCAGCACAATAAAATAGGGAAGGGTGGTGAAAGCAGGGAGGTTAGAGGGAGTAGGCAGTCTGCAACAGGTGAGTTTTTAATCTTGATTTGAAGATGGGGAGAGAGTCACAGTTAAAGAGGTCAGGTGGCAGGGTGTTACAGAGCTGGGCAGCAGAGCGACTGAAGGCCCTGCCCCCCATAGTGATGAGGCAGGCAGGAGGCACAGAGAGGTGGATGGAGGAGGATCTGAGGGAACGAGTGGGGGTGGTGACGTTCAGGAGGTCAGACAGGTAGGGAGAGGCGAGGTTGTGGATGGACATGTATGTGTGCCAGTGACGTGCGGTGAGCTCTAGGGTAGGGTAGGCAGGCAGTCACAGACTAAATTAGTATTTCATACGTTGCAGACAGTGCACCATGCAATCTGAGAATGTCAAGATTGTAGTACTGTACTATAACATAAACTTAAACAGTGTGTGTGTGTGTGTGTTACTTGACTTGGCCTTCAGTTAACAGAGTCTACTGAGTTTACTGTTGCTGTTGCTGTTGTCCTTTTTCTTATACCACTCCTTTTGAAAAGTACGTTTCATTTTCTGTCCCTTCCTTTGGAGAAGGTCCGGCAGCTCAGGCATGGGTCTCCCGCTAATAAAAGCTTCCGTTTTTCATCAAATGCCAGCCTTAAGAAATGTTTAAGCCTCTATTGTAGAGCCATCATTACACCTCCCGCTAAATTGCTGGGCATAAAACAGTGCGCATGCGCAAACAGTCACATACACACCGATGAGACAGAAAGGCAGAGAAGGTCTGTGCCTTTGCTCTGTAATAGAATGCTATGGCGAACGGTCTGTGCAGCCGCTGCCTGAGCAGAAAACATCGCTGTTGAGTCGCTTTTATTAGACTATGAAAATCACCAAATGCGGAGACATTCAAACCTGTAATAAAGTTATCTGAAATCAAAAAATACAAAAAAAAAAAAAAAAATCAAACCTTACTCGAACTCAACCTCAAATTGACAGCCTAGGGTAAGCACTGCCTACCCTGATTGCACGCCACTTATGTGTACAGGAGGAGTTTGTAGTTGATGTGATGTTTCACAGGGAGCCAGTGAAGGTGCTGGAGGACAGGGGTGGTGTGGTGATATGTGCGGGTCTTTGTGATGATACGGGCGGCTGAGTTTTGGACCAGTTGCAATTTATGGCGACTTTTGAGGGAGGCCGAAGAGGAGAGAATTATGGCTGTGTTTGGGGTGAGGGAGGGGCGGAGTTTGTTAATGTTGCGGAGATGGGAATAAGAAGTGCGGGTAGTGATGTTGATGTGAGACTGAAAGGAAAGTGACACCCGGACTCTTTACCTGAGGTGGCCAATGGAGGAGAGTCGACTGAGTAGGATGGGGTGTGAGATGGGGTCGACGGCAGCACTCAGATCGAGGAGGAGAACCAGAGTCAGCTGCAATGAGGAGGTCGTCTGTGATTTTTATTAAGGCGGACTCTGTACTGTGAGAGGGACGGACAACAGACTGAAAAGGCTCAAAGAGTGAGTGGAGGGTAAGTGGGAGTGAAGTTGGATGGCAACAGTTTTTTCCATGATTTTGGAAAGGAAAGGCAGGTTAGAGATGGGGCGGAGGTTATCATAATTGTTGGGGTGTGAACCGGGTTTCTTTAATACGGGGGTGACAGCGGCAGTTTTAAAAAATGAAGGGACAGGATCTGGCAGGATCTGACTAGGGTTGTGGGGAGGGGATCCAACTGACATGTGGTGGGCTTTGATTTATGAATGGGGACGGAGATTTCAGAAGTAGTGGGAAGAAGTAAACTGGAGAAGAGGTGACAAGGAGGGAGAGAGGTGGCGGATTATGATGTAGGTGCTGATGGATATCATGGATTTTCTGGTAGAAGTAGTCCATTATGGAGTTGCAGGTTTCTGTGGATAAATGAGTAGGGGGAGCGGTGAACTGTAGCAATGGTAGTTGGTGAGGGTCCCGGAAGCTTAAAAACAAGGCATTCAAAGGAGCTGAATGCAGGGACAGAGACAGACTTTCCACTTCTCGTGGTGAATTGCCGTGAGACCTCCTCCACGGCCATTACTAAATGTAACCAAATATAATGTAAAATAAAGGTAACTACTACGTAACATATTGATAAATAAGTTTCTGTATTTATGACTTATTCAGTTTCACTTGTCGCATGATGCATATACAATGCTACGCTGCGATCTAGTGGCGGGATACCGTCACTTTGCGGGTAACACAATCGCCATGCTCTAGAGCAGCGGTCCTCAACCACCTCTGGTACGTTTGGTACCGGGCCGCACAGAAAGAATAAATAACTTGATTAAAAATAACATTATTTCCTTTTTATTTATTATCGGGGTCTGAACAATGTCTTATTTTGAAAAATGACCGTATTCCCTCCGTGACATCCGTCTATGACTCACTCTTGACGTATCCCGAGGGAGATCGCTGGCCAGAGTGTTTGCAGCGAGAGCCGCTGCAGCGATTTCTCTCAGAAAAGAAGTCACCGCTGCAGCACATTTCAGTGACAAGGAGTGAGTCGCAAAACTCGCTTACTTGTGCGACGTTTTCAGGGTACACACCTACACAAAAATAATAAATGAACTAATGGCCAGACCTCACTCACTCGCACTCGTTACTCTCTCTCTCTCTCCCGCCCGCTCACCCGCGCTCTCGACGCATACTGATTTTGATGAACAACAAACAAATGCTGATTGCTGATCAATAGTTTTGTGCAAGCAATTTAAGATCCTGACTCTTGTTCCAAATATGACAGGCTTCATTCAGCGATTGAAACAAATAATATTTATAGTCTCACGGCAAACAAATAATATTTGTTTCAATATATATCAACATTAATGAAACGTTTAAAGCTGTTTTGTGTATCTTATTTTGAAGGCAAGTTTAAGCATTACCATAGCGACCAGAGAGCGTTAGGGGACCGGTCCGTGAAAATATTTCCTGACATTAAACCGGTCCGTGGAGCTAAAAAGGTTGGGGACCACTGCTCTAGAGAGTGTGTAGGCGTCTCAGGGTGTCACATTAATGAGCTTCCTGTAATCACAACAGAGACACACAGACCCTGTGCAATAATAATAATAATAACAATAATAATACATTCTATTTATATGCATCATTGTATATGCATCATGCGACGAGTGAAATTTAATAAATCATAAATACAGAAAGGTATTTATCAATATGTTACGTAGTAGTTACCTTTATTTTACATTATATTTGGTTACATTTAGTTACATTTATTCTGTATAACAGTTACATCTGGTCCTTTGAGGGTAACCATTATGCTGATGTGGCCCTCAATGAAAATGAGTTTGACACCCCCGCTCTACAGAGAAAAAAAACATACAATAAAACAACAGAGAAGGACGGCACAGTAAATAGAAAATGGAACAGTGAAACTACAGAGTAAGCTATTTTCAGCAGGTGAGTTTTGAGTCTGGATTCAAAGATGATGGGGAGCAGCGCTTTGGTTTAAAGATATGCTTGCTATTATTGACATGGGATTGGAATGATAGTGAGATCCAGATCTGACCCTCACACACGCTCCACATCCTTTGTATCCTCCCAATGGTCCAATAGCCAGTCAGTCTTGTGAGCTCATCACACACAGGTGGTGAGGCAGAATGTCACAGGCCTGCAGTGGATTGCCAGTGAAGTCTGGTCATCAGCTGCTGTGCTCCAGACTCCTCACTTCATGCCGTACCTGAGTGGAACACTGGGCATCTCCATCCGTCGAGGAGAAATACCAGGACTCAGAGACTTCCTGTTACAAATACGTCCTGATCTACATCACAACAACAGTTATGGAAATAGTATGGTGAGAGTTGTGTATGACATCCTTCGGATTTGTTGTTCATGTGAATACTATTTAAGAAATAATTTGAAATTAATTACCTTTCAGGTGAATCAGTTTTGGGAACACATATTTCATTGTAGATTTGCACCACCTTGGTTGGAAGCTGGAGGAGAATTATGCACTGGACAGGAAGTTATAGAGAATGTGGAGAATGAATTGGTGGATGTTTCAGATCTCAGGCCAGAGTATAATGTGTATAAGGCTGTGTACGCTCTGGCGTATGCTCTTGATGATATGCTGCAGTGTGAGCCAGGGAGAGGACCTTTCAGCAACAACACCTGTGCTCATTTACAAAGACTGGAGCCATGGCAGGTGAGATATCACTTTACACTCCATCTCACTAGTGACCATAGATTGCAGGTCAAAGAGTAAGTTAGTATTGGTAATACCATGTGACTTACAAGGTGTAAAGATATAATGTCTTTATTCCTGCAATTATCAGCATGAGTTTTTAATAGGGCTGTCAAAATGAACGTGTTAACGCAGGATGATTAATTTGTGGAATTAACGTGTTAATTTTTTAACGCATTAAGGCACTTTCTCACTTTCATTGCGCTACGGGTAGACGTGAAGTTTATGAACAGGCAAGGCAGGCAACAGTACGCCCTGTACTGAAAATAATAAGAAATTAGACGCCCTACTTTTAGGCAGGCCTGCACCAAATGAGGGGCACCCTCTATAATGGCAATGCCTTGACTTTAGTGATGTCAGTAGACACAGTCCCAGCCATAACAACACAATTAGATAAAAATAAATGAATAAATGTTATTTACAGTATTTTATTTTTTTATATATTATATTGTCCTATAATGTGGGTTCTTTACAATGTAATGATTATTTTTTACTAAGTGTGTATAGGGTTTTTTTTTAAAGTTATTTACAGTATTTTATTGTTCTTTACATTTATATTTTCACATACTTTATTTATCTCTCCATTCCTTACAACAATATAAAGAGAACATTTTAATTTTTCTGTCATATTTACGAATGGTAATTAATCGTGATTAATCCACAGCTACCCTGTGATTAATCTGATTAAAAATGTTAATCTTTTGACAGCCCTAGTTTTTAATTGTAGGTACTGTTGTGTTCACAAATGTGACCCGCCACGGCCAAAGAGGGCACAAGTTGGCCCATCGCAAAATGGGTAAAACAAATATTTATTTTTTTCAAAATTGTTCAACTTGAAGTTTGTAAGAAGCCACTACATGCTTCAAATCACAGTATTGTGGGTCCTAAAACCATAAACTTTGTATTTGAATTTATGATTCAAGATTCAAGATTCAAGATGCTTTATTTATCCCGAGGGAAATTATTGTGCAACAATTGGTAGGTAAAAGTGTAGATGTACAAGAGTTAAAAGATACATAAAATAAAATAAAATAAAATAAAATAAAATAAAATAAAAATAAAATAAAATAAAATAAAATAAAACAAAAATAAAAGTAAAATAAACAAATAAGACAAATGCAACAAAGTGCCAAACAGAAGGAAAAACAGTAACTTACAACAGTAACTTAAATGCAACAATGCCACAAAAAATAATTCACAGAATCACAGTCAACGTAGGTATATATAATATACAGCAGTACGCACGGAAATAAAATAAGTACAACTAAATATGGTGAGCAAATGTTGAAAGTGATAATCAGTGATAAGGTGACTAATGATATCAGCATAGTGCAAACAAAGTAAAGTGATGAAGTGATGTGGGTAAAGTGACATTTGGATCAGGACACAGTGTCTCCACTGTTCCTAATGCGACCAGAAGTAGCTAAATTAAACAGCCTGATGGCCACAGGAAGAAAAGACTTCCTCTGGCGTTCTGTGTTACACCGGGGGAGAATGAGTCTGTTGCTGAAGGTGCTTCTGCTCGAAGTCAGCAGCTGGTGGAGAGGGTGAGAGTTGTTGTCCAGGATACTGTGCAGTTTACACAGCATCCTCCTCTCAGACACCACCACCAAAGAATCCAGCTGGACCCCCAGGACGGAGCCAGCCTTCCTGATGATCCTGCTGATCTTCTTGGCGTCTGCTGCCCTCAGCCTGCTACCCCAGCACACAACAGCAAAGAAGATGGCACTGGCTACCACCGACTGGTAGAACATCCTCAGCATGGTGTTGCATACGTTGAATGACCGGAGCCTCCTCAGGAAATAGAGATGACTCTGGCCCTTCTTGTACACAGCCTCAGTGTTCTTGGCCCAGTCCAGTTTATCGTCCAGGTATACTCCAAGGTACTTGTAATCCTGGACAACATCTACAGTCCCACCGTTGATGGAGATGGGTGTGGGGGTAGATTTCCTCCTGCGGAAATCTACCACTAGCTCCTTAGTCTTGGTGGAGTTGAGAATCAGATGATTAGCTCCACACCAGTCGACGAAGGAGTCCACGACGCCCCTGTACTCCTCCTCCTTCCCCTCACTGACACAGCCAACAATTGCAGAGTCGTCAGCAAACTTCTGCAGGTGGCAGGACTCAGAGAGGAACTGAAAGTCTGAGGTGTACAGGGTGAACAGAAAGGGGGAAAGAACAGTTCCCTGTGGAGCCCCAGTGCTGCTGACCACAGTATCAGACACACCATCCTGCAGTCTGACATATTGTGGTCGACCCGTCAAATAGTCCGTAATCCAGAAAACCAGGGGAGGGTCCACCTGCATCGCCGTCAGCTTACTCCCCAGCAGAGCAGGCCGGATGGTATTGAACGCACTGGAGAAGTCCATGAACATGATTCTCACAGTGCATCCCGGTCTGTCCAGGTGGGCGCAGGCACGGTGGAGCAGGAAGATGATGGCGTCCTCCACACCCAGTCTCGGCTGGTAGGCAAACTGTAGAGGGTCCAGTGATGAGCTTAAGGTTGTTTTATCGCTGTGAATCATTCCTAGTTTGGGTGTGGCGATCTCACATTCCAGAGCTTTTGTTGTTTTTTGGTCAATCAGCTGACAGTCACAGAGAACACACATGGCTAATTAATATGCACACACAGAGAGAGAAAGCGATAGAGAGAGGGTGTGTGGAACTTTCTAGCAGTTATTGAGCGTGTGCAGTGCGAAATCAAAGAGTGATTGTCATCAAAGCAGTCGTCATCAAAGCGTTGTTGACCAAAGGAAGGCAAAGAGAACCGGACCTGGCTGAACTTCTTAACAAAGACAGACACAGACACAGATCTCACTTTTGCTCGGTGAGTGGACTCGTTAGCATTTTAAGCTAGCGATCTTTATGCTATCGTGTTAGCAGACTTCATCATCACAAAAACAACAAACAGATGGATGGATGGATGAAAGAGAGCAGGACACACACATTAGTTGTCTGAGATGATGACGTGACGCCAGCACCGCTCTATGTCCTTATGGGTGAGTTACAAGTTTTCATTTACTTGTAACGTCTATGTAACGTTAGTGTTCAGTCACATACAGGGACATTTTTCTTTTAAAAATCCACATTGCGTTTCAGAACGTTATGTGGATGCATTGTTATTAACCAGCACAAACGTGCTGATGTGCTTGAATCATGTGTGAATGACACAGCTTTGTGTATGAAGTACTGACTGTGATGCTAATGATTCAGCAACGAGCTGAGAGTTATTAGCACATCATCAGCTCATTCAGGAACAGACTGATCCATCCACACTACACCACAGAGCCACTTCATTTCATTAGTGCAAGGCAGTTTGATTTGATATTAGAAATATGTATCTTTGATCCTTCTCTCTTAAGTCGATATATAGCATATTTTGTTTTCATGAAACAACAACAACAGATGATGGAAATACAGTGGTATGCAAAAGTTTGGGCACCCCTGTAAATGTTCATGATTCTCCTTTAAAAATCATTGATTGAGGGGCAGCGGTGGCTCAGTTGGTAGAGCACCTGCCCCATATCCTGAGGCTGTAGTCCTCGCTGCAGGTGACCCTTGTTCGAATCCTGCACCAAGTGGTCTTTCCTGCGTGTCATTCCCCATCTCTGTCTCCCGTTTCCTGTCTCTCTCCAATATACTATCATTAAAGGCAAAAAGGCCAATAAAATATATTTAAAAAAAAATAAATAATTAGTTAGAAATTTCAGTTAAATATATCATATAGGAGACAAACACTGTGATATTTGAGAAGTGAAATAAAGTTTATATGATTTACATAAAGTCTGCAATATCAGCAGATTCTGGAGAACAATGTCCAGGAATCAGTGACAAAGTTGAAGTTGTGTTGGTGCAAACCATCAAACCTGACTGAACTGGAGATGTTTTGTAAAGAAGAATGGTCCAAAATATCTTCCTCCACAATCCAGACTAATTGGAAGCTATAGGAAACGTTTAGAGGCTGTTATTTCTGCAAAAGAAGGATGCACATTTTTCTTTACTAAACTTATGCACATGCCGAATTTTGATAAAATAATTCTTGCTCACTTTCTGTAAATCATATAAACTTTATTTTACATCTCAATTATCACTGTGCTTGTCTCCTATATGATATATTTAACTGAAATATATTTTTCAAACAACCAATGATTAATAAAGGAAAAACTTGCATACCACTGTATGACTACACAAGTGTAAGGACAAGAAATGATAACAGAATAAGCCACACCCCCCCTTCCTATATTTTTTAAGTAATTTCATTTCAAATCTTAAGGGATTATTATGTCCAGTTTTTAATGTATTGTATATGTATTGTTCTGTGTAGCAGTGTACCTCACAACAATAGTATCTGTGCTCATACAGAGCAGGGTGTGGTTTCACCGACACCTTAGACCAGGAGGGGGTTGTTCTATGTAAATGTGATGATTCTGTCTCTTGGCTCCCAGAAGGTTTAAATCTTTGAGGCTAAAATTCTCCCTAAAGTAGTTTGAGTGCCTAAATTCAAATGACCATATCTTCTTCAAATATTATCCGATTTGCATGTGTTGGACATTGTTAGAAAGCTTAGATATCACACTTTCAGAATATGTAAAATATAAAATTATTTTTATTATTTTATTATTTTTATTATTTTTTTATTATTTATTTGCAGTAAAAATAAACATTTTGGTGTCAAAATTTAGAGAAACACACCTGGGATTAAAATGAATACAGTATACTGTTTGTTTACACTGACAAAATGGCCTTAACTTTAGTAAAATAACATGAACACATAATTAACATAATAACATAATCACATAATCATTAATGTATTTGCAGGTATTACACGCTGCCCTTCCTGGGGTTGGCTTTGTGAAATACTGCCATACTGTACTTTTCACTCGCTTCTTGGATCCATCCATCTGTAATGAGGATTTAGAGAAAGAGAGACAAAAAGAATGAGAGTGAGAATTAAAAAAGAGAAAATATATATTCATTTAATAGAGCAAAACTGTCTGTAAAACTTCCTCTTCACTACATAATATTCTTATGATAGCCAACATGAATAACATTTAATTAATGATGTCTTATTTTCTCTCAGGTAGGCTACAGGCTGATTCAGCCTGATTAAGAGCAAATCAATAAAGAGGGTGGCTGGAACCATGGCTCACTTCATCCATTTTATAGATTTAATAGTTATTTATGTAAAATTTTACATAAAACAGCATAATGAGTAAATAAAGACACAACTTTCAGTGCTTACCAGTTTTTCACTTATAGTTCCTTATTTATAAGGAATAAATATATATTTATTTATATATTTAGAGAAATTAAGTCATATTCAGAATCTCAGAACATTAAATTGGAAATTAAAACAATAACAATAAAGTTTACACACATGAGTTGAAGACGTGACGGTTAATTTATTGATTGAAAAAAGAGAGGGAGAGGCGCTGAGGGAGAGGCGACTGAAAACAAACAAGGACACGTTAGCATGTGCTGTTAAACTTATAGGCTATAATCACGCGGGTGTTTATTGATAAACCTGGAGCCGCCCCACAGGGTGAGACACGTTAGGAGATGAATTATTCCCACAAAGTAATGATAACCGTAAGGGTCTCCTACTATTAATTTTGTGAGTCTGGCCCCAGCTCTAAAGCGGTCGCGGCAATTATAATGTAGCGGTACACGTGTTGAAGTAGTTTAATCTCCAGAGCCAAAGCGCAGGTTTTCCTCCCTTATACTAGAGGATAAGGTTGTGGTATTTTTTAAAACTTCATCCTAGAGGGCTTTGAAACGTTGACTCTCACTGCCTTACCTTTCTGCTGCTCACCGGAGCAGTCCTCCGCTTCTCCTCCGGTCCGTGGCGCTGCATGTTGAGGCTTCAGTGTGGATTGATTGGCTGTCACTGACTCACTTGCGCCAAGTAGCCAATCAGTGAGTGTTGTGGGCGGGACATTGTTACACAACCAAGAGAGTGGTGACTTCAGGCAGAGACGCTGCATCAGAGCCAAAGGAGCGCGTTTTAAAATACATTAATTATATCGGTTATCGGTGAAAAAATCGGCCGATGCCGATTATCGCAAAAATGCCGAATATCGGCCGATATTATCGACCAGACCGATAGTTGGTCGATCCCTAATATAAATAACTCAAAATGTCCCTCGGTAGACTTGGAACCGGTTTTGCCATGGCTCTCTTTCAGGGAACATAGGATCCAGGGAACATAGGTACAACCCCCTTAAAATGCTAACAATTCCACTCACATAGCAGAAGTGAGATCAGTGTCTGTCTCTGTCTTTGTTAAGAAGTACAGCCACAGTTAAGTTATTCTACGGTTTGTCTTATCTTATTCCTTATCTTCATTCAATGGGGAATACACACACACACACACACTCTCACACACACACACTGCCAGCACATATTAAGTAGCCATTTGTATTCTCCGTGACCGTCAGCTAATTGGCCGAAAAAACAACAAAAGCTCCGGAATGTGAGATCGCCACACCCAAACTCGGAATCAATTCACATCGATGAAACGACCTGAATTCAAATACAAAGTTTATGGTTTTAAGACCCACAATACTGTGATTTGAAACATCTAGTGGCTTCTTACAAACAGGTTGAACAATTTTGAAAAAAACGAAAATCCCTCATTTTGAATTTTTTATTTTTTTTTTCATGTTTTACTCCTTTTACGCTGAGCCGACTTGCGCTCTCTTTGGCCGTGGTGGGCCACAAATGTATTAGACCAGCGGTACCCAACCTTTTTAGCTCCACGGACAGGTTTAATGTCAGGAAATATTTTCACGGACCGGTCCCCAACGCTCTCTGGTCGCTATGGTAACGCTTAAACGTGCCTTCAAAACAAGATACACAAAACAGCTGTAAACGTTTCATTAATGTTGATATATTTGTTTCAATCGCTGAATGAAGCCTGTCATATTTGGAACAAGGGTCGGGAACTTACATTGCTTGCACAAAACTATTGATCAGCACTCAGCATTTGTTTGTTGTTCATCAAAATCAGTATGCTCCGAGAGCGCGGGCGGGCGAGCGGGCGGGCGGGCGGGCGGGAGAGAGAGAGTAACGAGTGTGAGTGAGTGAGGTCTGGCCATTAGTTCATTTATTATTTTTGTGTAGGTGTGTACCCTGAAAATGTCGCACAAGTAAGCGAGTTTTGCGACTCACTCGTTGTCACTGAAATGTGCTGCAGCGGTGACTTCTTTTCCAATTTAGGCCTGAAACGCCTGGAAAAAATGCCTGTAAAACCTATGGGTGATTTCAGAAAGGACCTCTAAAGCCTGAGGTTCAAATTCAGCAATTGTGTCAATGCCTACTCAATGATTGATTTCTCAGCCTCTGTAGCCCAGTATCCCTCCCCCCAAAGATGCGATAATCCCGAGTAGACGCGAGTTTGCAAGATCCCCCGATAGACAACAACAACATAGATTCTTTCATTCTCCGCCATGGAAGAACAGTTGATCTGGTGTCATAAATGATTTTATGTTTCTCCACTTCAACAATCAGTCTCCCGTCGTACATTATGACTCTCCGAGATGCTCTGATAAATTGACTGTTGACCTGGTAGCACCAGTTCATTGTAATGTTGATGTGAATTTGCGATAGGCTATATGACGTGTGTATTGTGTTTTATTTTCAAAGGGGGGCAGAAGTGTTTTACTTTGATTCTGTGTCGGACATCCTGTCTGGTGCGATCTGCTCTGTTGAAATTTACGCGGTTCAGCAGCAGCAACGTGAAAAATAGAACTGCTACCTATCGAAAGTGCTTTGGCGCGGCAAGCCGCTTCTGGGATGCTGCTGAGACGTTCCGCAGTGTGCCCGGTGGTAATGCTCTCATTGGAAATCCACCGCTAGTGTTATGCTGAAATAAATGTGCATTAAATACAGCCATAAGTGTCTGTTGCATCCTGTGAGCTTCCCACTCACAGTTCGTTCTGGAAGGACGGAGATACGGTGTTGTTTGCGCAAATAGTCTGTTTATTCTCGGCAATAACAAAAACAAATGAACAAAGCTGTTCCACTCCACGCTTCTGTCTCTCTCGCCACACATCCATACCCACAATCTTATAAATTCTTTCAATACTATAAATAAATAGATATCTATACAATATATAATATATGTACTATGCACATATATATATAGTACTTGTGGGACTGTTACAGTGTTAGGAGATTTGATAGCCATAATTCTTGAGGGCTGCTGTGTGGAGGCATCTTGTCTTTATTGGCGGCAAATAAGCTCAAGGATTGCCGATTTTGTCCACATACCGGTCCCTTACTTCCCACAGCGAACGTCTGTGCGCACGCTCGTCTTAATGTACTGACACCCAATTTTTCATTTTATTTAAATGATTTTTATATACGTGCACACTGTCCTGGAAAAAAAAAATGGTGGCAGTATCAAGAGTTGGCTAGATGAGTGCTGTCTTTAACTGCTTTAATTAAGATTAACTGCTTTAATCTGCTTATGCTTCAAATTCAACCACCTTGACTAACCCTTTGCATATTGTTGACGTGGTATTCATTACGATCATCTACTACGTAGGCAATGCTGGAAAATAGGATGAGTTCAGGAAATATTTTCCGGACGAGGCGCGAGAGTCCACTCTCCACTCCACGCGTCTACGCTCATGTAGACTTGTACTTAACAGTCACGCGTGGTCTTCACGTCACGTATTTGAGGCGTAGTTCACCCGTCACATAGGCGTATGTGGAACAACGTGTGTGCAGCATCTGGGCTGCAACACTCGTGACATACGTGACGCCCGTGTGTCAATTGAAAGTGAATGGAATTTACACGGGCACTTTAGAGGTTTGATGTCATCGCATAGGCGCTGTACATGCGTTTTTAGTATAGTGTGCTGGCATAAAATGTCTGTTATAGTAAGAGAGGTGTGTGCGTGTGCGCATGAGCGTGTGTGTGAGTGTGTGTGCGTGCATGAGCATGTGTGTATATGAGGGGCCGTGTAGGCCATAATTCCTTTTTTTTTACCTCTCACACAAAAGCAGCAGGAGAACCAGAGAAGCGGTGGGCACAAGTTTTCTTATACTATGCCTCACGTCATCATCCGTGCCCCCCCCCCTTCTGTACTGAGCTCTAGCCGGGACTGCCGCTCAGAAACGTTCAGAAACATAGCGCTGTTTGTCAGTGTTGAACAGCCTACTCTGATTGTCCATGTTTGAAGATCACACCCTGATTATTCGATACATTCTGAATGGCTTCTGGTGAAGAGAGCTGACAGTTCAATAAAGCAGCGGCAGCTTGGCCGAGGCGATCTCGTTCTCTCCCAGCAGCCATGATGCGCTACATGTTCACAGTTCCTGCTTTTCGTCACATGACCGGAAGGCGTTCCTCTCACGTTATATGTTTTTACCGGAAGGCGTTCCTCTTACATTAAATGTTTTTACCGGAAGGCGTTCCTCTTACATTAAATGTTTTTACCGGAAGGCCTTCCGCTCACATTAAATGTTTTTTACCTCATACATTAAATGTTTTACCTCATACATTAAATGTTTTTACCTCAAACATTAAATGTTTTACCTCGTACATTAAATGTTTTACCTCGTACATTAAATGTTTTTACCTCATACATGAAATGTTTTACCTCTTACATTAAATGTTTTACCTCACATATTAAATGTTTTTACCTCGTACATTAAATGTTTTTACCTCATACATTAAATGTTTTACCTCTTACACTAAATGTTTTACCTCACATATTAAATGTTTTTACCTCATATATTAAATGTTTTTACCTCATAGATTAAATGTTTTTACACATTACATGTGAGAGGTAAAACAATTGTATGTGAAAGGTAAAAGAGAGTACGTGAGAGGTAAAACAATTGTATGTGAGAGGTAAAATTGGAATATGTGTGAGGTAATATTGTGTATGTGTGAGGTAAAATTGTGTATGTGAGAGGTAAAAAAAGGAATTATGGCCTACACGGCCCCTCATATGTGTATGTGTATGTGTATGTGTATGTGTATCTGCTTGGGTTTGCTGCCTGGATCGACATGGTGGGGTTGTGGTGTCTTACCCTGGATTTCCACTGGACGCGGAACGGCCGCGGAACGGCAGCAGCGCGGTCGCCGTTGCAAATCGCTTCCATGCTAATCAATGAGAGCATTCCCACCGGACGCGCTGCGGAGCGTCTCAGCAGCGGCCCAGAAGCGGCTTGCCGCGCCGCATCGCTATCGATAGGAATCAGTTCTATTTTTTCCGTTGCCGCTGCTGAACCTCGTAAATTTCAACGAAACAGATCGCACCAGACAGGAAAAGCGACACAGAATCAAAGTAAAACATTTCCGCCCCCCTTTCAAAATAAAACACAATACGCAGGTCATACAGCCTGTCACAACTTCACATCAACATTACGTCGTCACCGCTGCTGCCAGGTCAACTGTCAATTAATCAGAGCGTCTCAGAGAGTTATAATGTACGATGAGAGACTGATTGTTGAAGTGAAGAAACATAAAATCATTTATGACACCAGATCAACAGTTCTTCCACGTCGGAGAATGAAAAGAAGCTGTGTTGTTGTTGATTACTTTATACACACAGTCTATCGCTGGATCTCGCGAACTCGCGTCCGTTCGAGATTATCGCGCGATCTTCCGTGAATACCGCCGGCTCCCAAGGCTCCGCGCCGCGGCCGTAACGCGCCCGGTGGGGATTGACGCTGGGGAGAGGACGAAGCAGAACCGCGTTGCTGCCGTTCCGCGGCCGTTCCGCGTCCAGTGGAAATCCAGGGTCAGTCTCACTAATCGGCACACTGTGGCAGACTTACATGCACACACATACTTACACACAGACAAAAATTCTGACTAACATTAAAACGCACCATACCTATATACAATATAAATTATACACAAGAGACATACTTTGGCTGCAGTATCACATGAATGAAAGGTTAACTATGTAGCTAGAAGGTAGATTTAGTTGATTGTGGCTGTTTGTTTTCAGTGTTGCTGTGGTCTGAATGTGTTTATAATTATCATCATGTTCTATTAAATTATTTTTACAAATAGCTTACATATGTAGGTAAATCGACTTTCACCCCTGGTGTGTGGTCGATTACGGTCTTCCAGTCACTTTCAAAACCCTCAAACTCATCGTCGTTATCGTCGACCTTGTCATCTTCAAACATATGTCTTAACCGTAAATCCTGGTCGATTGGTTCAGCGCGTTCAAAGTCATCAAAGACATCAGCAATAATGTTATCAAAGCCGAGAAAATCACTGCTTGCATCTCTTCGCTGTCAAAGTCCTCCATGTTTGCTCAAAGAAATTTTAAAACAAGACGAAAATTGGCGTATCTGCTGTCCCGGCGTCAATTGTAGCAACAGTGCCCCCAATTACGCAACAGTGCCCCCGGCTTCAATGGTAGAAATGCGGCAATGCTTTCCCGGGCCTAGGATTCACTAAAATTATATTTTTAATGCTAAAATATAACTACAATGCAATTTAGACAGGCAGCAGCATATATTACTGATTATAAGAAATATACCTATATCAACTTTAATCATAGCACAATAATAATACTACTGCTGCTGATAATATTAATAGCCTCGAAACTGGATCTGGATCCTGCAGCCTACAAGATGAGAACAGAGAGAGAGAGTGAGTGAGAGAGAGAGAGATTCATTTCTTAGAATTCACCTTGTTATTTGCCAAATTAATAACAATAACATGTTCAGTTTCAAACAAGTTTTTAAAATATTTTTAAGTATATGTTTTCTTGTTTTTTTGACAGGTGGTCTAATACCTTTGTTAGGCACTATACATGACAACCTTCATTTGCTTGTTTCTGTGATTTTAAATGATTAAAATGTTTACTGTTTTCATGCTCACGCTCTGAGTTCATCATATAGTAGCTCTCTCAACTGCTGTGCATGTTGAGAAAATTGTGAAACAACAATTGAGCCATCGTTTGTCGTGTTTTTTTTTCTTGTTTTCCTTATATGTCTTACTCGAAGCTTGTGTATTACTTGGACTTGGTAAACTTCACAACAACATTTGGTGATCAAGTGTCATTTGATAAAAATGGTGATGCCTTACCTGTATATGACATCATGAACTGGGTGTGGCTCCCTGATGGAAGAACTATAGTTCATAAAGTGGGTGAGGTTAAGAGGTCAGCCTTCAAAGGTGAAGAACTCACACTGGATGAAGACAAAATCTTCTGGAACTTTGAATCCAAAAAGGTAACTTCTCACTTTTTCAGACGACCATCTCTTTCCCTTAATCATTATATTTGAGACTAACAGACACTGATGTTTCTCCACACAGCCTCCTCAGTCAGTGTGCAGTAAGAGTTGTCCTCCAGGTTCCCGCATGGCCAGAAAGAAGGGGGAACCTGAGTGTTGTTTTGACTGTGTCCCTTGTTCTGAGGGAAAGATCAGCAATACAACTGGTGAGTGTAAACTTTTAAACACCACAGTTCAGAGATGTTGTATCAACATGTTTCTCATCACCCTCTTTTCTCAGAGTCCATGGAGTGCACCAGTTGTCCAGAAGATTTCTGGTCCAGCCCCCAGCGTGACCACTGTGTTCTTAAGAAAATAGAGTTCCTCTCCTACCGTGAGCCTCTGGGTATCTGCTTGACAACCATCTCACTGTTGGGCACATGTATCTGTGCTGTTGTTCTGGGCATCTTCATCCATCATCACAGCACACCTATAGTTCGTGCCAACAATTCAGAACTCAGTTTTCTTCTCTTGGTTTCACTCAAATTGTGTTTCCTTTGCTCGTTAATCTTCATTGGACAACCCAGATTATGGACTTGCCAACTAAGACATGCAGCATTTGGCATCAGCTTTGTGCTTTGTGTCTCAAGTATCCTGGTGAAAACCATGGTGGTTCTGGCTGTGTTCAGGGCCTCCAAACCAGGAGGTGAGTGCAGTCTGAAGTGGTTTGGTGCTGTGCAGCAGAGAGGGACAGTTCTGGTTCTGACTTCTGTTCAAGCAGCAATCTGCACTGTCTGGCTTGTCTCTGCTTCACCAGTGCCTCATAAAAACACCCAGTATCACAGTGACAAGATAGTTTATGAGTGTGCAGTTGGGTCCACAGTTGGTTTTGCAGTTTTACTTGGTTATATTGGTTTACTGGCTTTCCTCAGTTGTTTGTTAGCTTTTCTAGCAAGGAATCTTCCAGACAGTTTCAATGAGGCCAAACTCATCACTTTCAGCATGTTGATCTTCTGTGCAGTGTGGGTGGCCTTTGTCCCTGCTTACATCAGTTCACCGGGCAAATATGCAGATGCAGTGGAGGTATTTGCCATCCTGGCCTCCAGTTTTGGCCTCTTGGTGGCACTGTTTGTACCCAAATGTTATATAATCCTGTTCAGACCAGAGAGAAACACAAAGAAAGCCATCATGGGCCGTGGCACCACAGAGTAACATTGTTATTACAGCTGTCTCTCTGTCTATTATTTGTATTTTAGAATTGAGTGGTAATTATAAGATCATAATTAGGGCTGTCAAAATGAACCTGTAAACGTAGGCTGTGTCACCATCACACTCTCCCTCTCCCATATTCCTATTATTGTGGCGTGTGTGGGTTTCTGTTTTGCTCTCTCTCTGCACGAGGCGTGGTTGACCTACTTCCACTGAGGACGCTGGTGAACAGCAACACCTGCATCGGCTCCTCCTCACCTGCTCCTGATCAGCAATCAGGAGGCTTCTTAAGCCTTGCTGCCCCAGTCACCAGTGACAGATTGTTTTTGCTCTACCAGTGGTAACGTCAATGACGTCAACGTCAATAACGTCAATAACGTCAATATGTTATGACATTTCCAACTCTGACTTCTGGACTACTCATTGGTGCTGTTTTGCCTCAGGTCGGCACATCGCCTGCTTCCCCGAGAGCTGCGGATTTACTACCACTCATCTCTGCCGTTGGACTCTCTCCTGTCACCATTCTGGACATTCTTTGCTCACTGACTCTTGCCCTGGGCTCTCGCCATTTTCCCTGTTCAGATGCACCTGTCGTCTCTCCAAGCCCCCCTTCCTTTCATGTTCCCCTTGCCCCTTGCTAGTAACTATATTTGCAATAAACCTTGTTAATTCCTGATCTGTCTCCTCTGCATTTTCGGGTCCAACCAGTAGTTAAACCACTCTTTACTAGAGAGCGTAACAGGATGATTCATTTCTGGAATTACCAAGTTTCTCACTTTCATTGCACCACGGGCAGACTCGCAGCTTCTGAAACAGGCAAGGCAGGCAACTGCTTGGGGTCCTGAGCCGATAGTGGGCTCCCAACACTCGGATCCTGAGGGCTGTTTTTACCAAAGACACCAGCTGCATCCCTGTCCTCCATAAACAACAACGGGCGATTGCAATGATATCTTAGTAGGAAACCTCCCTAAAGGGGCCCCACGTCAAGCCCATAATCCCACCTCACGTCGTCGTTCTGCTAGTTGAAGAAAATGCAGAAGAGTTATCAATCAGGTAGTGAGAAGCGGAAGAAAAAAGAACGAAAGACACAGTTGTAAGTGGTGCTGCTGGTGCAGATAATGATAAAATGATAACATTAACAGTAAATGACTGCTGTTATTGAACTGTCAAACTAACGGGGACACAGACTTGAACAGCAGCTAACATTAGCATCAGAACGATAGCTTACGCTAACGCTTACTAGTAGAAGCAGTTGTTACAAGAGTAGCCTGGCTCCGTTAAGGTAGTGGAGCAGTGTGCATGTGCGAACGTGTGGTGTGTGTGGTAGAGAGAGTGAGAGTTGTGTTTGTGTGTACGAGGGAAACACTGAATGGAGAGAGAGCAAGAGACTGGTCAGCAGGAGTGTCCTCTGCTTCCCGACTATGGTCTGAGAGCCGAACTGGAAGGGTTAACACAGTGCTTAAAAGGTGCTGATGAGGAATTGCCTGCTGTGGGTTTAGTACCCCAAGAAAACAATTTAACTTCTATACTTTATATTTTGTTCATGCGTTTATAATGTGAATTATTTACAGTGTAATGTATATTTTTTTACATAGTTTATATACTTTTTTTTAAAGTTATTTACAGTATTTTATTATTCTATATATTTATATTGTCTTATAATGTAGGTTCTTTACAATGTAATGTATATTTCTTTACTAAGTTTATATAGGTAAGTTGTTCACAGTATTGTATTGTTATTTACATTTAAATTTTCACATAATTTATCTTTCCATTCTTGCAACAATATACAGAGAAAATTAGAATTTTCTGGCCTATTTATGAATGGTAATTCATTGTGATTAATTGTGATTTATCCACAGCTTTATCTTTCCTAAACCCACTTTATGATGTTGGGAGTTGATAACTACTGGTAGAAACAAGGGTAACTGCTTAAACTGTTAACCTTAAACTTACTCACAGAAGGCAAAAGACTGAGTCTACTGCAGTGAAATAACCTCATATAATTCAGTTTGTTTGAGGTCTCCTCAAGCCTGTGGTGCTATTTTACACATTTTGCACCAAGGCTAAAAACACTTTAGTATTTTAGCAGTAAAGCTGTTTGTGGTGTGCTTTACTATGAGCCTTGAGACTAACATATTGTTGTAGCTTTGATAAAAGCAACAACTGTCTTTGAATGTTAGATATTAATCATCTCTTACAACATGTACAAATCGAATTCTGGTAGTACTTCTAACAGTAAAGTTTCATTGACACTGACCTCATTCTTTCTTTCCTCTAGCTTTTGCTTTTCCACTCTGTCCTCATTCTGCATGTACCGGTGATTCCTAGGCTGCAGGATCCAGATACAATTGCAAGGTTATTGTAGTGACAATTTATCCTGAGTTTTAGTTACTTTTGTTTGGTACAGTTGGTGTTGATTGAGGGAATTTTGACACTGTGTTTGGTTGCAAAAGATAAATCTCTGATAAGTTCAATACGTTTCGAAAAGAAATCTATATATGACAATGAAGAAATATGGTAAACAGCTCCTTTAGGCAATGAATTGTTGTGGAAATTTCTCTGCTGCTGGTAAAGAATGAAATAGAGAACTTCTGCCGGCTGACAAGGTTTTATTTTCGAGAGTACTCCACATTTATACCTGAGCAACTTCCCTTTCGCATTCCTCCAATAGACAAAGCCTCTAACTTTTCAGATGGTGCTTTCACACCTCTTTGTCTATTGTAGGTATCGGCTGGCTCCCTGCGGGTGCTGCAGGATAGTGCAGGCTAGGCACAATACACAATACACTATACACAAAGGACCTGGTATTCTGTACTCGGCAGGTATCGGGTGATGGGCAGTTCTAGCTTTGAGCCAGAGAAATTGAATTTACCATTACAGAATTGTTACGGCCTCCCTTAGAAATCGAAGTATGGCTCGAAATAGGAGACCGAACATAAGAGGACGCCACAACAGTTGCCAAATTAATGATTGTTTTTATTTAACAAACGTCATTTCAGACAAAAAAAGAGAAAGGGTTAGAGATCCTGGCAAAATAAACAAAAGGTGAGTAACGCCAGGCCAGCCCCGCAATGGGCCTTAGGACCTAGCGTGTCCTCAAATCAAAAATGGATCAACTAAACTAAACCCGAAAACTGGACTGCCGGCAACCTCCACCCAACTGAGACAAAAATGTAACTTAAGAGAAAAATCAGTCTCATAATGATAAATAACGAAGTTGTCTGTGGAGGAGGGACGGGTGCGGAAAAAAAGTCCTCCGGGCGGTTGCCCATTCTTGCTGCCGCTCTCTTTCCTCCTCCTTTTAAACTTCCCTCCCACGATGATGTTTCCTCCCTCTCCACTCACAGCGCAGAAAGGTAATTGCTGAAATCAGACACAGATGAGTGGAGAGGAAAAGACAGAGGGGAGGGAGAGGTAGAGGAAAGAGAGAAGCCGCACGCAGCCGCACAAAACACCCCCACCCTAAGAGGGTGAATAACGGGGGTGGTTATTCACACACAAAAATATACAACAATAATTAATAGCGCAACAACGTATCAGCCAGAACATTATCTTTACCCTTAATATGTCTGACCTCTACGTTGAAGGCTTGCAAAAACAGCGCCCATTTCATCAGTCTCTGATTGGTGTTCCGCATCTGTTGAATAAACACCAAAGGATTGTGGTCTGTGTACACAACAGTCGGGACACCAGCAGAGCAAACATAAACTTCAAAATGTTTCAACGATAGGATCAGGACGAGGGCTTCTTTTTCGATGGTGGAATACACCTGCTGGTGGCGATTGAATTTCTTAGAGAAGTAAGAAACCGGGTGATCAACATTATCTTCTCCTGTTTGAAGGAGAACCGCCCCCACATCAAAGTTTAAACGGGCGCGCAAAATCAAGCTCAGCTAGAACTGGGGCAGTGGTCATCAATGCATTAATTGAATCAAATGCACGCTGGCAGTTCAGAGACCACTGAAAACGAAACTTTGGACTAAGCAAGTCTGCCATAGCTGCTGGATGTGATCATTCCATTTGTCTGAATAAACAACAATGTCGTCCAGATATGCCTCACAACCCGACAAACCCGATAGAACTGTATTTACTAGATGTTGAAAAGTAGCAGGAGCGTTACACACGCCAAAGGGCATCACCTTATATTGAAGAAACGCATCAGGATTCACAAACGCGGAAACTTCCATTGCCCGAGGAGTTAGCGGCACCTGCCAATAGCCCTTTAACAGGTCAAGTTTGGTAACACAATTAGCACTGCCGGCCTCAACCCGGGGCAACGGGTAACAATCAGGTTTTGTGACCGTATTAAGTTAAGAAATCTGTGCAGAATCTATCGGTGCCATCTGACTTAATAACCAGGATACACGGTGAGGTCCAAGAGCTACAACTTCGCTCTGCAATGCCATTATCAAGCATATACGCAACCTGCTCTTTCAATCTCCGTCGTTTGTCTGGGTTCAATGCGTGCTGCTTAATTGGGGATGCATTTCCCACGTCAATGTCATGTTGCAGCATGTGTATGAATATGAATGGGAATTAAGAATAGAGCACAAAATCAAGCAGCTAAGCCAAGGTCAAAAAACTGTATGCATAAAGGGCAGGTAACGGCAGATCTGATGTCCTTGACAAAAACATATGTAAACAAGCTCTTCACAAAGGAATTGAGGTGAATTGAGAGGGTTTGTTCTTTTCTTTTAAGTGTGTCAGTATCGCACCTTGTGATTAACAATGAAGTCAATTAAAGTCTATATGAGTGTCCAACATCCATCACTGTATGGAGTAAGACAACTGTCAAAAAGACGTATCCATAATTCTAAACATTCGTATTCGTAATGATAAACATTTGTATGTAAATAAAAAAGTTGTACCCAAAATTCTGCTCCGTTACACATGAGTCTGAGAAATTGTTCGGGTTATTGTTTTTATGCGAGTATGAATCTAAAAGCTGTGAGTGCAAGGTCTTGTGAGTACAACTCTAATTTCTACGACTACGAAATCTTCTCTGTGAAGACGAATTCAAGTTTACGGGTACGAGTCGAAAAGTGTTGAAATGACGTCACATAGGTCACAGGCAGGTCACAGAGGAAAGTAATCGAATGCCGATTGCAACAAACGTGCATGCTCCAAAGCCGGCTGACGAGTGCAACAATGGACACCGCGAGGGAAGCATCCCAGGTAAAGTCAATAACACATCCAATATTTGTTTATTTTTATTAAGTTAATTATTTCATGAAATTGTACAGTTTTAAATAATATACAGTTTATGGACGTACAGACATACTGCTTTAGCTTGAAAGCTAACGACATGCCGGTGACACTCAGTGCTTGCATTACTAGCATTAGAAGTTGGTTTAATTGCTAGTTAATTAGCACTGACCTGCAAAATATGAACAAAGCGAAGCATAAACATCACCATGTGTATATTTGTGTAGTCTTATCTGTCATAAACAAGCGGTAACGCATTTGTGTTGCGGTGCTGCAGAGACGAGAGCTGGGTCGTTTATTTAACCAGCACTATTACTAGGAAAGCGGTTGAATCAAGGTAAACAATTGATAACACCAACATTGATGTTACGTTTCCTTTTAAAGGGAAACGGTGAGAATATAAGGTGGAGGACTCGGATGCTGACAGGACAAGGTAAGTATGTAAAAGATGTTTTATTTAGCTACCAAGATACAAGCGCTAGCAGGAAACGAGAGTACGACAATAAGTGAGCGTGAACGGACAGCAGCTGAGCCAGGATCCACAGCGACCCCTCAGTGGCAACACAGTTCGTATATGCGTTCCCAAAGGAACAAACTCACTCGAGATGGAGGTAGAGGAGTGTAGGTGTTTCCACGAGAGTCGAGTGGCGAAGCGGCTGCTTCGATGGTGTGGAGAGGATGAGGTGCTGGAGAATGACAGGAGGAAGCGATCCTGGAAGTGTGGAAATCTGCAGGAGACTCCGTGTCTTTCTCGTCAGCAGGAGACGTGGTGACCTGAAGAGGATATTCAGGTAAGCAATGGAGTCAAAGTTTCTAATAGCAAGGTAAGTGGTGACTTTACCAGCTGAGCAAAAACAAGGAACTGACGCCGGTGAGGAGCGCAACCCCGCCTTATGAGTCCTCGTGATCACTGATCAGGAGCAGCTGGGGAGAAGTTGCGCAGGTGGAAGCAATCACCGACATCATCACGGAAAGTAGGTCAACCACGCCTCCTGCTGGGAGAGAGACAAGAGAACACGGAGCAGCAGAGAAACGACAACAACACTGGAATACTGGAAATGTGTAATGTGGATCTCCCCCTCATCGGGCGTCACCTGGCGCCAAGACAGGAGCATCAGGATGGTCACGGTGGAAGTCCTGGATCAGGGTCTGGTCCAGGATGAAGCGGCGGGGAATCCATGACCTTTCCTCCGGGCCGTATCCCTCCCAGTCCACCAAGTATTGGTATCCACGGCCCCAGCGTTGAATGTTCAGGATTCGATTGACAGTGTAGGCTGCTCCGCCCTCGATGATCCTGGGAGGAGGAGGGGGATAGGCGGGAGGGACCAGGTCCGATTCGACCACGGGTTTGAGGAGGGAAACATGGAAGGTGGGATGGATCTTGAGGGATTGTGGCAGTTTGAGATGTACAGAGGTGGTATTGACGATCTTATCTATAGGGAAGGGACAGATGAATCTAGGAGCCAGCTTGCGGGATTCGAAATGGAGAGGGAGGTCTTTGGTCGAGAGCCAAACCTTTTGGCCAGGTAGGTACTGAGGGGCGGGGGTCCCGTGACGATTGGCCTGTCTTTGTGATTGTTGGGAAGCCTTTTGGAGAGCCGCTCGGACCTGTAGCCATACGGCCTAGCAACGTTCTAGGTTGGCTTGTACAGAGGGGACTGCGACTTCTCTCTCCTGGAAGTTGAAGAGTGGAGGTTGGTAGCCCAAAGAAGCCATGAATGGGGAGACGCTGGTCAAGCAGAGTGAGCATATTCCACCCATGGAAGAAAAGAGCTCCATTCCTCTGGCTGGCGAGCGGCGGCGCATCGGGGAGCCACCTCCATGTTCTGATTGGCTCGTTCCGTTTAGTCGTTAGATTGAGGATGATAACCGGATGATAGGCTGGCAGAAGCTCCCAAAGCTGAGCAGAATGCTTTCCAGACTTGTGAGGCGAATTGTGGTCCACGGTCAGACACAATGTCCACAGGGAAGCCGTGGATGCGGAAGACGTGTTGGACCAGAAGTTCGGCCGTCTCCATGGCTGAGGGAAGTCCAGGAAGGGGAATATAGTGGACAGACTTGGAGAAGCGAACAGTCACCGTCAGGACGGTTGTATTGTCGTTGGAGGAGGGAAGTCCAGTAACGAAGTCCATTGCGATGTGTGACCAAGGGCGGTGGGGGATGGGTAGGGGATACAGGAGACCAGACTGGGGCGATTGGAGGTCTTGCCTCGGGAACAGGTGGGGCAGGCCGAGACGAAAGTGGCTGCATCTTGGGACATGGTGGGCCACCAGAAACGTTGTTTGAGGAAGTGGAGGGTGCGAGTGGTACCAGGGTGACATGCCAGCTTGGAGGAGTGACCCCATTGGAGAACCCCGGAGCGCATGGCCGTTGGAACGAACAGGCGGTCGGGTGGTCCCCCTCCAGGGTCTGGGTCGGTCTGTTGGGCCTGGCAAACTCCAGTTTCCACTGGCCATGTTGCTGAGCCAAGGATGCAGGAAGAAGGCAGGATGGGGCCGGGTTCCGGCTCTGGGGGGTCGGGTGAGTAGAGTCGGGAGGGGGCATCAGGCTTCACGTTCCGGGTACCAGGGCGAAACGTCAGGGTGAACCTGAAGCCTCCTGGCGTTCTGCAGATAGGCCAAGTTCTTTTGGTCG
Organism: Microchirus variegatus; assembly: GCF_963457635.1. Taxonomy (NCBI): domain Eukaryota; kingdom Metazoa; phylum Chordata; class Actinopteri; order Pleuronectiformes; family Soleidae; genus Microchirus; species Microchirus variegatus. The sequence continues at coordinate 22,527,192 of NC_139808.1, forward strand.
GTCCAGACGATAAAAGGTTGGGCGGTCCCTTCTAGCCAGTGTCTCCATCCTGGAGGGCCAAGACAACAGCCAGGAGCTCCTTATTTTTCTTTCAGAAGCGTCGACCTCAACCACAAACTGCAGTTCGGGATCAGGATGGGACAGGATTGGAGCAGAGGTGAACATCTCTTTGAGGCGAAGGAAGGAGGTCTCGGCATCACTGGACCACAGGAACGTCTGTTTGGGAGAGGTAAGTTTCGTGAGAGGTTCAACAATGCGACTGTAGTTCTTTATAAATCTCCTGTAAAAGTTTGCAAAACCCAGGAAGCGTTGTAGCTCCTTCCGGGTGGTAGGTGTAGGCCAGTCCTTTACTGCGGAGATCTTAGAAGGATCGGGGGCGAGACTCCCCTGCTCAACAATAAATCCCAGGAAGGGAACAGACTGAGAATGGAATGAGCACTTTTCTGCTTTAACGAATAGCTTGTTCTCAAGAAGTCTCTGAAGAACTAGGCGCACATGCTGGGCATGTTCCTCCTCGGTCTCGGGAAATATGAGAATATCATCCAGGTACACGAAGAGGAACCTGTCCAGCATGTCACGCAAAATGACATTCGCCAAGTGCTGGAAGACAGCAGGGGCGTTAGTGAGGCCGAAAGGCATGACAAGGTATTCAAAATGGCCTATGGGTGTGTTAAACGCCGTCTTCCACTCGTCCCCCTCTTTAATGCGGACCAGGTGATAGGCGTTTCATAGATCCAGTTTGGAAAAGATCTGCGCCTTACCTTAGGGGGTTGAAAGCAGCGTCTAGGAGAGGTAATGCGTATCAGTTCTTCACCGTAATGTCATTTAGGACCCGATAGTCAATACAGGGTCGAAGGGACCCGTCCTTCTTCTCTACGAAAAAAAAGCCGGCTCCGACTGGAGAGGAGGAGGGACGGATGAGACCAGACGCCAGAGACTGGGTTATGTAATCCTCCATGCTCTGGCGTTCGGTTTGGGATAAGTTGTATAGTCTCCTTGATGGTAGTGTGGCTCCCGGAAGCAGATCTATACAACAGTCATAGGGGCGATGAGGAGGTAGGGAGAGAGCATGGTCCTTTGAAAAAACCTCTGCTAGATCGTGGTACACCTCAGGGACGCCAGTGAGATCCAGAGGTTCGGGGTTGACGTCGGGGTTCTTTGATGGCGGTCTAGCAGATCTGAAACAGCGGGAGTGGCAGTGAACACTCCAACTGGAGAGTTGGCCCGTGGACCAGTTGAAGGCCGGGTTGTGACGAGCCAGCCAGGGGAGACCCAAGACGACCGACGCAGAAGAGGCAGGAATCAGGAACAGTTGGACCAGACAGGATCATGGTGATAGGGATGGTGTGCGATGAGTGACCTCAGCTAGGAGGTTGCCGTTGAGGTCGGAGATGGCCTTCGGTTGGGCCAGTGGGGTTGTAGGGATCCCCGCCTGTTGAGCCAAGAGAGTGTCAATGAAGTTGTCGTCGGCCCCGAGTCGACGAGGCAGGTGAGGGAGATCTTCTCTTGCCCCCATTGAAGTTGGCCCGTCAGCGTAACTCTGGTTGGTGCAGGACAGGAAACCGCTTTACTCACCAGCACTCCTGTATGAGCTGGTGAGCTTAAGCTTTTGGGCGGTAAGGACAGGAAGCGATGGTGTGACCAGGTTGTCCACAATAAATACAGGCCCCAGATTGCAGTCGGCGTCGTCTCTCCGTGGGTGAAAGACGGGTGCGGCCCAGCTGCATAGGTTCAACACTGTTAGCGCTACTGACGGGGGGGGGGGGGTGACAACGGTCGCGAGGAGACGGTGGAGTGAAAAAGGGGCGAGAAGAAGGAGGATGCCGCCTGTCGCGTCGTCTCTCCCTGAGTCTACAGTCAAGGCGAATAGAGAGTTCTATCAGAGATTCGAGATTAGGTGTAATGTCTCGAGTGGCTAATTCGTCCTTTAACTCTTCATTCAACCCGCGTAAAAATTTGGTGCGTAGTGCAGTGTCGTTCCATCCACTCTCAGAAGCGTGGATGCGAAAATCTATTGAAAAATCTGCTGCCGAAGAATTACCCTGTCTCAATGCGAGTAGCCTGTTAGCTATGTTGTTGTCCTGGAACGAGTGATCGAAAACCCGGTTTAACTCTGTGGCGAATGCAGCATAGGAAGCAGTACAAGTGTGGACGTTACGAAAAACGGCAGCTGCCCACTGAGCGGCTCTCCCGGAAAGGAGGTTGACGACGAAGGCTATCTTAGCATGATCTGACGGGTAAGTAGCCGGTTGTAAGTCAAACACCAAGTAACATTGAAACAAGAAACTAGCACATTTGTTCAGTTCCCCCGAAAATCGTTCGGGGGTCGGAACAAATGATTCACGAGTGGACTTAGCGAGGGGTAATGTCGGAGGTACCGGGAGAGACTGAGGTGGCAGAGAAGTAGGTGGATTGGCGCGAAGTAGCGGCCCGAGATTAGCTGCTAGCTGCTTGATAGAACCGTTTCCCTTTTAAGGTAAACGGTGAGAATATAAGGTGGAGGACTCGGATGCAGACAGGACAAGGTAAGTGTCAAAATAATTTGGTAAAAGATGGATGTTGGAGCCAGCTCAGGAATCGAACAAGAGTTTATTTCTGTACAGAAAGAGCAATCACAAAGCAACTTGCAGATTCAGTCACCCTGTGAAGACTGCCAGCACAATGGAAAATCTCTCTAGTTAACCTGTCCTGTGGGTGTGCCAACGACCCCCCCAGACAGACAGAGTAGAACAAAAGGTTTCCTCCCTCCCACGGGAAGAGAGGAAATCAGGTAGACCCCTGTGAAAGAAATTTCATTGGAGTCATCGGTGTTGGTTAAATCGTGTCTTTACTGCATGCATGAAGGTGCGACTCTGTCCCAAAGTTGGTCTAAATGTTCTCTGACGTTGCTTCAGAGAGCTCAAACATATACACAGTCACATCAAAGCAAGTTACAACAAGACAACACACTTTCTTTATGACCCACACATGTCATCCTGTGCCCCTCATGCCGACCCCTGCTTTTACAATCCCATCATTTGTTCACAGCTTGACTTTTGGTTAATTGTTATCTTTAACAACATGGAGAAAGCCTTACACTAAACCCCCCACGGGAACAGGAAAACTATCTATTTCCCACATTCCTCTCTTTTGACACCAAGTGTCAACTCAATTTATTTGGGAAATTACATAGTTTTATCAACTAACTCTTTACTATGACTATATTCAAACATGTGAGTCTAGGTTAAATTTTGATTTTCAGAATATAACAAAGGAAGAAAAAATAACAACAATAAAAAACAAAACAAAACATAAAAGGAGAAAAAAACAAAAAAACAATTCTATTCATACCATTTCTTCATCTGAATCACTTTCACTATATGGGTTCCCTGGGGCCCATTCTGACATGTCATGACACAAATTTGATTCGCAATCCTTACTTGGTACACAAGATACTTTCACATACAATGGTGTTTTGTCACCTCCCAATACTCCCCCTATCCACCTGTATACAAAAGCTTGCATACAAGTGAGTGCACAAGTACAACAGCAAAGGGTTATACCAAACATAATTAACACAGGAATACACACATGAACAATCATTGCACCCCATGGACCAAATAGCTCAGTTAACCATTTGTTAAAACTAAAACCTGCTGATTCAGAAGGACCAAATGAGTCACAGATCTTCTCCAGTGCTGTAATCACACTAGTAATATTATCTGAGTTATCAGGGATTACTGTAACACACGAGTCACCTGTTAAATTTAAAGTCAGACAAAGACCTCCGGTTTTTGCCAGAATATAATCAAGCGCAATTTCGTGTTTTAACAGAGTTAACCTATGGGATTTGTCATTTGCAGCTAAATATTGGAAACCTTTTATAGTTTCATTAGCAAAACCAGACATTGAATATGTAATATTATCAATATGATCAGCTAGAAACGTGACACCATACCAAGGCAGTAATCCGATGCCCCATTTTTCTCCCAATGAAATACGCCAATGATATGATGAAAGGGTGGAAAACTGTGCCATCTCTCTTTTATGAACGTGCATAGGGTTTGAATTTTGATTTAGAGTTATTGGGAGTATTGCTAAATTAGCAATAGTCAAATTAACAAAATAACAACACCCAGACCAATCTGGTGGTAAAAACAAAAATGCCTCATTTCCACAAAGCCAATAAAAATTTCCTATAGGAGGTATACCTTTATATGCAGGAGCATGAAGAGATTCATTAACTATCACAGTTTCTTTATTTCTAAATGTTATTTTAATGGGACCAGATTTAAATTGATGTCTCTTTTTAAAACTAATGACAGGGTTTGAACAATGTGAAACTCCCATGAACTGACCTGTACCATTTGAACATAAACAAATAGAATGTGAAAGACGTGTGCTCTTGTTAGGAATTTCAGTTGGTTCTGCATGCGTGGAATTTGAAGGGAAAGGTTGTGGAAACATGTTATCACAAAACCAATCTACACAAGATAGATACATTTTCGCTTGATATGTCGTATGGTTATAGATATTTTTCGTCGCTGTATACCATCCATGGTGAGAAAACTTACACACTTCCCGACTTGTATTGTCCATGTGGGGACAATCAGCATAATATTGTACTAAACTAATGACAGGATCTAAACAAGGACAGTGTTTTAACTTCAGCTGGAACAAAGAATGCCAGTTTGCTGGAGGACTCTGAACAATTAGTACAGTAGTGTTTGAGCCATACACCTTATTTTTTATCCATCCGATGAAAGAATACCAACTATTTTTTTGGTTAGAATTATCCAGTAATTCATTTGCATTGAAATTCCATGGTTTCCAATCAGTCTGTTCAAAAAGTTGTCTCTTTTTCGGACGAGTTTTTCTATGGTCATGAGTTTTTTATCTATGTCCTGATTTTGCATGGGTGACACACCCATGCCGCTTCTGCCCTCAGTGTCTTTGTGCTTTCTTAATGTTGACAGTCTGTCTTCATTCCTCGGTGGAGGAATAGGTGTCAAAGTATCAGTATAAATGACAGGCCCTTGGACTCCAAGGACTGTGGTAATAACCGCAATGGAGAAGACTGCAAACAAGGCTTTGCAGCATACTCCTCGGTTAATTTGTTGTTGCTCTGTTGGATGAGGCATCTCCGGGGAAGGGTTTACAATGGGCTCCATGGATCCAGGTATCCCTGTCAGCTATTCGGACAGCAGTTGGAGTTGTCAGCAGCACCTGGAATGGTCCTAACCACCGGGGTTGATGCCAGCTCTTCCTTCTGAGATCCTTAACCACTATCCAGTCTCCAGGCCGGATGTTATGTAGTTCAGCTACTGCAGGATCAGGAAGGGCTGCTTTCACCTTCGGAAAGATAAGCTTGAGAACATGGTTAAGTGCACAACAATATCTTAACATGTCATCATCCATTCCTAACAGAGTAAGCCTGTTTTGAGGGTAAGGAGTATTTGTCATCCGCATAGGACGCCCAGTAAGAATCTCATAAGGAGATAATCCAGTTGTTTTATGTGGACGCCCTCTCATGAACATGAGAGCAAGGGGTAGAACCTCAACCCATGGCAACTGTGTTTCAGCCATTAGTTTCGTTAATTTTGTCTTCAGGGTCTGATTAGCTCTTTCTACCGCACCTCCACTGGCTGGATGATAAGCACAATGTGTTTTTAAGTTTATCTGAAGGCTTTCTGATAGACTTTGAATGACACTATTCACAAAATGAGAACCATTGTCACTAGTCAATTTGGAAGGCAAACCCCAACGTGGTATTATTTCCTTTAAGAGTGATTTTGCCACTGAAACAGCCGTTGCATGCCTACATGGGAAACATTCAATCCATTTTGAAAACATGTCAACAATTACAAGGCAATACTTGTATCCCTTGCATGGAGTGAGCTCAATAAAATCCATCATCAAATGTTCAAAAGGCCCTTCAGGTTTTGGATGTGCTGATACAGACATTTGCACGCCTCTGCCAACATTATTTGTAGCACAAATCACACATTTTTTACAAAAGTTTTCAGCAAATGTTGAAAACCCTGGCGCATACCATAGTCTATTTACAATATCTAACATCCCTCCTTTTGACGCATGGTCAGGACCATGAGTCAATTTAGCCAAAAAAGGGAATATAGATTTTGGAAGAACTGGAAGACCGTTTATGTCTACCCAGACTTCAGATGGGAGTTTTTTGCACCCTTTTTTCTTCCAGAATGCTTTCTCCCCAGCATCAGCTCCTGTTTGAAGCAAAGAGACATCATTGAGGGAAAAAAGATCATCCTGAACAGTTAGGGGCATTTGCAAAATTGGGGATGCAGGAGCGAGAGCAGCTCCTTTAGCAGCTGCATCCGCTTTTGCATTTCCCTGTGACACTGGGTCGTTAGAACCAGTGTGGGCTCTACATTTGCATACTGCTACAGAGACAGGGAGGAGTAATGCAGACAAGAGATGAATGATTAGTGGTCTGTGAGCAATAGGTTTTCCTGTTGAAGTGAAGAAACCACGGTTTTTCCACAGGGTGTGAAAGTTATGGCATACATTGAAAGCATATTGTGAATCCATGTATACTGTAATATTCTGTCCTGCTCCTAGAATGAAAGCACGGGTTAATGCAAATAACTCTGATGCCTGAGCAGACAGGTTATTAGGCAGTCTGGCACTTTCAATGATGACTTGTTCACTACATACAGCATAGGAAACACAAGATGAACCATCAGCTGGCTTTCTCATGGCACAACCATCTACAAAGAAAACAGAATCAGCGTTAGACAGCGGTGTATCAAACAATGCATCCCGTGGTTTTGATACAATGTCAACCACTTCTAAACAAGAATGTGGTTCTCCATCTTCAGCTGTAGGAAGCAGAGTTGCAGGGTTAAGAACAGTACATCGTTTCAAAACAACATGTGACATAGTTAGTAAGACATTCTGCCAATGCAGAAGTCGTGCTGGAGTCAAATGAGCTGTTTTAGCCTGTAGGATTAGAAAATGAACAGCATGTGGAACATGAACAGTCAAAGGACACATAGCCACAATGTCAGCTGTGGCCAAAACTGCTTCTGTAGCTGCAGCTACAGCCCTTAAACATGTTACCATTGCTCTTTCTGTAGTGGAGAGGTGCTTTGAATAGTACCCAATTGGTCATTGTTTGTCACCATGGGACTGGGTGAGAACTGCTGCCATAAATCCATTACATTCAGAAACAAAGAGATTAAAGGATTTGGTTGGGTCTGGAAGTCCTAAACAAGGTGAGGTAGATAAAGCTTGTTTCAAGTCAGTAAAAGCTGTCTCTGCCTCAGTAGTCCAAGTCAACAAGTCAGTCATGGCCAAATGTTTTCCCCCATGTGTGATGTCATACATGGGTTGGGAGATCTCCGCAAAATTTCTAATCCATCGACGACAATAACCTGATAAGCCCAAAAAGGTCATCATCTGTTTTTTTGTTCGTGGTTTTGGAACATCCAAGATTGCTTGAATGCGTTCAGGACCCAATTTACGACCTTCCGGAGTGATTATATGGCCTAGATACCTCACTGATTGTGAGATAAGCTGCAGCTTGTCTTTTGACACCTTATGACCATTTTCTGCCAAAAAACAAAGTAGAGACACTGTGTCCTGTCTACAATCCTCCTTTGTGGGTGAACACACAAGGAGGTCATCAACATACTGTACAAGTGTACTTCCACATGGTGGTTACCAATGCGACAGGTTTTCTGCTACAGTCATTGCAAACAAAGTAGGACTAGAGGAAAAACTTTGTGGCATTCGCGTCCAAGTATATCGTTTACCATTGAAAGTAAAAGCAAACCAGAACTGTGACTCAGGGTGAACAGGGATACTGAAATATGCATGAGCCAAGTCTATTACAGAAAACCAACAAGAATCCGATGGAACCTGTGACATTAGTGTTGTAACATTTGGCACAGTTGGGGCTGGGTGCTGTACAGCATCATTAATGGCTCTTAGATCCTGAACTGGTCTCCACCCCCCATTTGGTTTTTTTACAGGCAGGATGGGGGAGTTACATGGTGAATGAGGACATTCCACAATGGCACCTTGTTTGATGAGCGACTGAATGACAGGATCTATGCCTTCGACAGATTCTGGACTTAGTGGATATTGTCTTTTGCATGGTCTGAAAACAGATTTTGGTTGAACAGTAACAGGAATTGCACCTTTTATATTTCCAAAATCAAATTTACTTTTAGCCCATAATTTGTCAGGTACTGTTGAAAGCACTACTGCTACTTTAATGTTTATAGGATAAGATGTGATTTCCATTGATGGGGAGTAACAACTACCATTTGAAATGGGGTTGCCAGTCTGACACCTGTAAAGCTGCCTTAACCCAAGGTCCCATTTCTGTCCATGCAACATCTGATTTTTTTGTCAGTGGAATGTGAGGGACAGACCCAGGTATTGAAAACAAGGTCAACTGAGATTCAGCCAGATTTACTGATGCAGCTGCAAACTCTAAACCCACAAAGACTGTATCTATACCTATTACATCATTATCCTCTACCATATTCCAGGTATCCTCATAAGTGTAATCTTTAGTTTTTTGTGAGAAATGTGAAACATCCTGCAACTGCTCAGGTATCTCTGTAATTTGTGGTATCATGGACAACAGTTTATCTATATCCCTAAAATTTAGAAGGTCCCAAGAATATTGATAATCACTTCCAGGAATACACACAGGATATAGACCAGCTGTAGCACATGTTACTTTGATTCCGGTAGAATCACAATGTACATCAATGCCTAGACCACACATCAGGTCGCGTGCTAACAAATTAACAGGACATACATCAGAGATAAGGAATTGATGTTCACCTCTGTAATCTCCAAAATTTACTTTCAGTGGCTCAGACAATGGCTCAAAACCTGGAACCCCTGAAGCTCCTATTGTCTTTAGGAATTTACTTGTTTTGGGTATCTCAGGGAGTACTTTGGATTGGATTACAGAGACCTGTGCTCCTGAGTCTACAAGGAATGTCACATTAATACCATGTACATTTAAGATCAATGTAGGGGGTGTTCTAGAGTCTCGTGTTAAGTGTACATATTGTTGATATGTGACAACTGGTTTGTCACTATCCTCAGTAGTGGCTACTCGTGTGTGTGTGTCTATTGGCGCTTTTCCACCGGCCCGACTTTAAACGGCACTACACTACACGACACGGTTTAGCGAGTGTTTCCACTAGCGTAGTACCTGGAACTCGGCACTATTTTTAGTACCTGCGGTGGTGAGGTTCCATTCGTGGTGCCGGTACTATGCGCAGGTACTATGCGCTGATTGGTCAAAACTGCCGGTAACTGATTGGCCAGAAGTGTCGTCACTGGGTGCGTCATGAGCGCGACATAAAATACAGGATGCAGGAGTCTATTTCACCATTTTTCGAAAAATAGTAGCGCGCAAATACTTCGACATGGCGACTCTGCATAAGAACACTCCATGGTCCAACGACGAGGTCCAGACTGTCCTGTGTTTAATCGGAGACGACAAAATACAGAGAGCTGGACGGAGCCGCCCGTAACGAGCAGGTCTTGCCGGGAGTCGATGTCCGCTCACGGCGTAACACAGCAACTCCAATAACTCTGCACACGCCAACGGTAAGTTTTTTATTTTCAGCCTAAGAGCAACGTTTAACTACTGCTGAGAATAAACTCGCTTAAACAAGACATTATAAAAGTAACATCATGTGTGTCGGTAATCTCTGTCCGTCTGTTTACACGAGACAACGTAGTTGGCTAGCTAGTTAGCAATGTCGCTATTAGGTGCTCAACCTACAACAAAACATTACGTAAACCTGTAAAAGAAACCAGATTTGTACAAGTCATGAATTAGACTTACTACCGTGTAACGTTTTGTCTTTGCGTGTTAAAACAGACTAGACCAGAATATACAGTATGGGTTCTATATTTACATTATAGACAGAGAATGAGCATCGGATATTATATGTCTATATTACACTTTTGCAAAAAGACAGTATATTGCACATGGGATGAGGAGCCTGGTTATATGTTGTCTACTGAGAGCTAACAGCTGCAGGGAGGAATAAAGGATAATAATAATGATAAAGCTCCTTCATTTAGGGTGTTTCAGTCTGTGGCTGAATATATATATATTGTTATGCGTGTAATTACAGCGTATGTATACACTTCTTTTGTTCAAGAATCCCATTCCATATGTGAGGAGTGTTCATCCACCCCAGCAGAGCCATCAGCTGCTTCGTTATCGGGGGCACCAACTTCGCCACAGACCACAGATCTGTGCAACTGGTAAGAAATAATAAACATGATTTACAGCATTTGTGTATTTCCTTAATGGTTTGATTAATAACCCCTTTTCTCTTCTCTATAGTGTTATGTAGGGAAGAGAAAAAGAAGCACACAGCTGTCCTCGCAGAGCTTCAGGTGGAAGATGTTCAGTAGCAGGAGTGGAACCGGACACAACGTAACCGCCACATCACGAGAGTGCTGCGTTCAACCACGCATTCCTTTGAGTGATTGGGCAGCTTGTCCAGGCAATAGGTGGCAGGAGCATGCGACCTATTTCCTCCCTCCTGTCCTAGGACTCCACCACCTATGTACAGTTTATTTGATTTGCTGTGCAATTTAACTTTGGTTTGCTGTGTTTTTTTGTTTGAATAAACAACAATGTGACTTATGTGATTACATCATGCGTATTTCTTTTCTTTTAATTGTGGCAGCCTTTACAAACAAAACGTATACAGACAAAAGGAGACATCTCTGCAGAAAGTACAAACTTTTATTTGTAATTCAGTGAAAAACAGTACAATAATAAAGCATTTTACAAATTCACAACAAGTGACACATCAGGCCCTCACCTACATCTCTGCCATCCTCTACACCCTGTGCCACTGCCACCACAGGTTCAACCACTGTAGCTGCTGTGTGTGCATCTCATTCAGTGTCATAGGTCTCACCATGATTTTCACACAGGTTATGCAGAGCACAGCAGGTCATCACCACCATGGATTTCACCAGCTGGACATCACAGTCATTCCTTTTCAGGAGTGACAGAACCATCTGAAACACACAGGCAGCATGCTTACGTTAATACCAGAATACCAAAAATAGAGATTGCTTTCGGTCATTACTACGCTGTACAATTGTACAGTACTATGTAGAAGTCTGAGGCCACCATTAGATTGTTGCTATAATGACAATAGAGGATCATTATTTCTATTTCACCATACTGGAACACAATCAGAATATATGTATGCAGTTTTTTGTTGTTTTAAAAAAAACATCCTCTACAGGTGTCCAGTATTTAGTGTGATCGACCCTTACACTTGAACAATAACACAACTCTGTTAATACTGGAGTGGAACCTTAATTAATGTTTCTGGTTCAAGACATGCATGAGTATTACATACTCAAAAAAACAACATCGTTTCTGCACAGTACTGTATATGAGCTAGTTAGCGATAGCAACTATATTAGCTTACCCTCACTCGTCGTCTCGTATCTCATCTTCAGTTTCATGATGTATGACTTCCCAAACTTCTCTGTACTCCTCCACAGTATTTCTTCTTGCCGCCTGTAGCTTTTTCTGGCGATCTTCTCTTCTGTGTGTGAACAAATGCCACAGACCGAGCAACAGAACGAGTCCACGTCCGTCATTGTTTATATGCGTGTGTGTCTCGCGTATAAGACGTCATAGCAGTTTCGCGCAGCCGGGTTGCAGCCGTGTTGTGATAACCACGCCCACGTTGAGAAGGTACGTTCTCTGTAGTGGAAACACAACTAAACCGTGCCGTTTCGTGTCGTGTCGCTCAGTGCCGTGTAGCCCGGAGCTAGTGGAAAAGCGCCATATGTGTTGAATGCTCTGACCTGCCTCCACTGTCTCCAGTCATGGTCGCGCTCCCTGTAGCCCCGGAAACTGCACAGAGAGACCTTTTGGTGGTGCGTGTGGCCATGATTCCTCTGGACTTTGTCCTTCTCGCTGGTTGGATTCAGTTGTAGGACAGTCATATGAAAGATGTCCATAGCCTTCACAATTGTAACACCGCACCTTGTATTGGCCTTGGCTCTTGAATTGCTTCTGGTAGTTCTGGCGTTGACCTTGTGTGCGTCTACTTCTGTTGTGGGGTTGGCGAGGTTGCCATTTCTTTTCAGGATTCTGTGCCCCACCCTGCTGGTAATACATCAATTGAGCAATCTGAAGTTTTCTTGTCTGTTTAGAGTCCCCATCTACCTTATTTCGTTCAGCGTGCAGAACGTGTATCCAGACATTCGCTATGGTCCCAGCTTCCCACCCGACACATGTAGACATGACACGATCCTTAAGGCTAGGGTGGAGGCCATTAACCAAAGCTGTCTTCAGCAAGTCACCGTATGCCTCATTGTCTGCGTCAATGCCAGAGTGAGCTGCGAAAACAGATTCCATGCGAGTGCGGTAGTCAACTGCTAACTCACCCTCCTTTGTTTCGTGTTGTGAATCTCAGGCCAACACACTCTTAGTGGGAAAGCAGCACGCACAGCTTCAGCCAGGTTGGCCATCATCTCATTGAATAGCCCCGATCCAGCATTTGGGGATGTCGACCAGTTGGCCGGTCGGATGTTGGCCCATCTGAGTTTGAAACACCTACGACACACAGCTTCTACCCCCTGCAGAGTTGGATTATACATGGTTAACAGCTGGTTCATTGCTGTTACCCATTTCTCACCTCCAGTCTTTTGTGGATCTGGCAGTTCTCCTGCAATCTCCTTCAGTTCATCTGGTTGCCATGGCCTGTAAATCAACACTTCTGGATCCCAGTACTCCTGTTCTTCTTCATCCATTGGCCGTGGCTGTGGATTTGGGAACATCAGCAGAGGCATCTGGTGCATGCTTCCTTTGTTCCCGTGACCCCGAAGCCAGTAATCGAAGGAAGCTGCTAATGGAGAGGTGACATTTCTGGGAGAAGCAGTGTTAACCGGTTTATTCTTAACCTTAAGCCCAATTTATACTCCTGCGTAAAGTGCTCTGCGTAGCTACGCAGAGTCCTCTGCGTCGACGCAGAACCTGTCGAAGAGCCTCTGCGTCGTCTCCGGGTGCACGGAATATTTTTTAAGTGTCCGTCACTCCGTCAAGGGACTACGGAGACGGCAAGAGCTGCGATTGGTCCTCAGGACAGGCCGAGCTAAGCTGCTCTGTGCCGGCTCTCAGTGCGCTCCGGGCGTCCTGACAGAGGCGGAGCTGATCCCCGCCGATAACGCCGCTGCCGAACTATAAATACGTCATATCTTAACACACACAGCACATGTTTAGACTCTAAATGGCCAATTTCTCGCCTCAAATTATCTTAAAACTGCGTTCCGTGACACAGAAAAGTGAGAAACGGCCACTTTTTCAACAACAACAGTCTTTCTCTCTCTTTCTTTCTCGGACGCCATTGCTCACTGTAGCCAGAAGCACAACAACCTTGCGCAGCGACCCCTACTGATCGGGCGGGAAATTGCAGCGAGTGTCCGTCACCACGACGCAGAAGTATAAATGCTCGAGGCGTCTCCGTGGTGACGCAGACGGATAACGCATACGCAGTCGGAGAAGTATAATGTGGCCTTTAGTCTGTTTGTTTTTACTCGTAGGTGTTGGAAGAGTTGACAAATCAGGGTACATCTCTGGCTTCTCCTCCTCCTTCCATTCAGAGTCCTTTTGGGCATGTTTATCTGTAGGTGATTGTCCTGCTGTTTGTGTCTCTGAAGGGGGAGGGGGTGCAGACATGGGTGCGACATGGAGGAGGCAAATTCAATTCTCTAGCCCTACGTTTCTTTTTTTCCTTCTTTTTATCACCTTCTTCTTCCTTCTCCTGATTTAACATTAATCCTGCAACAGATTTTGCTTCTTTCAAAGCAGCTTCTTTCCCATTTCTCAAACGCTTGCCAATCTATCTTCTTCCTTACTTTCTTACCCTTCCTTTCTTCTAACAACACTCTACACCTTTTCAAACAATCAGTACTTAATGTGCCTATTATAGGAAATACTTCCTCAGTTAAGTGGTGCCAAAGTGGAACATCTTCAACAACACTTTTACCCCATTTCTCTGCCATCAATTTAGAAGGACCCGTAAGAGGATCAGAGACTGACTTGAGTTTTCCCGTTTTGTTCCCCATGTTGTCTATTATTTCACTTGAACGGATGTGCTTTTCACTTTCAATGGGCTTATTTTTCACTCAAACTGTTTTCACACACCCTGATCTTTCCATACGAATATGGTTGGATCTTATCAAACATACACTAACTTTGGATAACTTTTTCAGCCAGATGGTTTGTACGACACATTCGTTCCGAGCAACGCACCCTCGTAATATCCACAGAGGATATTAAGACACTGAATTAGTTGTCACAAAGTTTATATTTATTATTACATTCACATGCCCATTTTATTATAGTGGGGAATTTTTTATAATCATGCAACTACTATTGCAGTTCAAACGTTTTTCTTTTCTTTTTAATGTTTTTTTTATTATTATTTTTATCTGGATCCTTTTTTTTTTTTTTCAGAGCTTAAGCTAGTCTCCAAAACCACAAAGGAATTACATGAGACGGTCCCGATTACCACAAAGGAATTACACCAGACCAAATATTCAAACCACAAAGGAATTATAGAATATATCGACATTCAAACCACAAAGGAATTATAGAATATCCGGACAGCTACCACAAAGGAATTACGACTGTCCACCTAGGTTTTAACAAGATTTAAAAAACACCGTACTCACTTTTTTAAATAGATGGACCCGATCCTAACTTCAGGCGGAATTCCTGTCCTCCTTGGTGGAGCGGAAATTTCCTTACCAGTATTAGCCTTCAGTCAGAACTCAGGCCCTGAGCAGTAGAACGTCCATCCCATCCTCGTCGCCAAAATGTGAAAGAAATTTCATTGGAGTCATCGGTGTTGGTTAAATCGTGTCTTAACTGCATGCATGAAGGAGCGACTCTGTCCCAAAGTTGGTCTAAATGTTCTCTGACGTTGCTTCAGAGAGCTCAAACATATATACAGTCACATCGAAGCAAGTTACAACAAGACAACACACTTTCTTTATGACCCACACATGTCATCCTGTGCCCCTCATGCCGACCCCTGCTTTTACAATCCCATCATTTGTTCACAGCTTGACTTTTGGCTAATTGTTATCTTTAACAACATGGAGAAAGCCTTACACTAAACCCCCCACGGGAACAGGAAAACTATCTATTTCCCACACCCCCCATAGGGAAAGAGGAAGATAAGGATGTTTTATGACTCAAACCCCTGTGTCACAAACTGTGGTCAAACAATATCAAATAGTCCCTTGATCTTAGGTCACTACAGGTCATACTTTTACATTTATATAATATTAATCCAAAATTTCCGTAACATATCCCTCCTGTTTATGCTGAACTTAAGCATAATTATAACATCAATTTTGTAGAGTGTGAGAGCGAAAACCCTTTCGAGCAGTTCAAAACATTCTATTTATCCATTATCCTTTCAGAAAGGGAAACTCTCTCACGGTTCCGCTGCCCCGGCAACCACACAGGTACTCCATGTTACAAGACACAGTAATCATGGGAAAATAAGCATCATTTATGAATCAAACAAACATATGATGACATTGTTTCCGTCAAAACAAAACATAAAACATCCTTACTTAATCTAACATTCCCTTTGAACATTAACACAAAAATACAAACATTCACACGTCATCCGGTAAATTTGAATGTTAAAACTTCAGTCGTGTTGCCTCCTGAAATGTCCAGACTATGTTGCATCAGTGAATCCTGTTACTGACGTTCAGGGCCCACAGTCCATTTTCTGCTGTATGAGCTGTCGCTTTCATACAGTCAACATTTTCCCTATTTTTGCATCACTTTCAGACCAAGATCTGCTCTTGATTTTGTTGTACACTTCCTTGTACTTGCTCAGTTGACACAATGCCATGCTCCTTCAGACTAAACTGCTGATGATGTTGGTCTCATCACAGTTCAAGCTCCTCCTCTCATTGGCTCTTCCACTTCATTTGCACACTCGGGTACACTGGTTCGCAGCAGCAGCCACAGCCACTCAACTTCCTTGTCTCAAGCTGAGCTTCCACCATCTTTTCTGAAAGTAAAGCAAACCTATGGACAAGCCTATGGAGGGAAGTCATCTAATGTGGGTTATTTGATATTCCGTACATTGCAATCTTTCAAACAGTGGGTCCTTTCTGCAGCATAAGTTCACCTGTTAGCATTTCATGCAGTGTTAGTACTGTGATTTAACATGCAGTTATCCAAAACATAATCAGTTTAGTGTTGTGGTAGTACACATTTATTTTAATTTTGTTATTAAATCTCTGTTGCATTAATTATCTCAACCAAACCTTAACTTTAAAAATGATCAACAATAATGACAACCAACCACTCACATCTGTACTCACACCTCAATTTGCAACATTCAATATACCTAATTCCCTGGCTAGGAGTTTAAATTTCCACTCTTTCCAAATTCCAAAAACATCTTTCTGATATCTCTCTAGGGTTATCCAATGGTGCTATTTCAATCCAATGACAGACTATCAGTTATTACTTTATTTTTCCTAATGACTACACGATTCATAACTAAATATTTAAACTGTCGATCTGGAAATGGAATTCTCAGTGGAGTATTAAACTACCAACAGAGATTACAAATGTATTATATTATTGCATACACAAATGTTAATTATTTCCTCATTACAAATGTATAATTTATCATATCTTCCATTACATTTATTTAATTTTTCCAAAAATGTAAAATTATGAATTTTATTGTTTCAATATGTATTTTCATTATCGTTCTCCCCCCTTGCACAGATTTACTCTGTGCACATTATTACTAATCCTAAGTCTCCTTACTTTCATTATTTTACCTTTACTTTTATCCTGTGCTTTGTAATCTTTATGAGGTACTTTATGAAGTCAGCATGTTCCTTAAAGACCTAAAAAAAAATTCTTAAGATTTATTTCTTTAAACGTAATTTTGTTCAAACCAGGCATTAGTTCTTATTCCAATTTAACAGCCAAAATACAATTCACTGACAAACAGCTTAAATATCAGAATACATATATATATATATTTGCATACATCTTAATCTGCTAAAAATGTTTAACCTATATTTCTTCATCCAAAACCTATTAGTAAATCTCCACATTTGAATTGTATGTGTAGCTTACTTACAGTGGCTTTTAATCCTGTTTTTTCCATTCTAAGTTTTTGAGAGTGTGAAGTTTCACACCACTCAGGGGGAGTGAGCAAATGTCAGAGAAACATGCTAAAGGCCACATTATACTTCTCCGACTGCGTCATGCGTTATCCGTCTGCGTCACCACGTAGACCACTCGAGCCTTTATACTTCTGCGTCGTGATGACGGATAGGCGCTGCAATTTCCTGCCCGATCAGTAGGGGTCGCTGCGCAAGGTTGTTGTGCTTTTGGCTACAGTGAGCAATGGCGTCCGAGTGAAGAAAGACTGTTGTTGTTGAAACAGTGGCCGTTTGTCACTTTTCTGTGTCCCGGAACGCAGTTTTTAATTTGAGGCGAGAAATTGGCCATTTAGAGTCTAAACATGTGCTGTGTTGGGCTTAAGGCTTAGTATACTGTCATGTTCTCTTTAAAGACAGTGTTTTTTGAGTTATTGTTATTTTGTATTTTGTATTGGAGGTGTTTTTGTTTTTATTTTCATGATAGCAGGGGTAAGGCATTAATGTGTATTGAAGAAGTGAGGGGTAGATTTGTGGATGAGGGCAAAAGAAGGTAGGTTTATATACTCTTTGGGGGCAATGGGTAGTGGACATATCAACATAAGAACATGGAATATTAACGGCTGCGGTACACCAATTAAACGTAAAAAAATACTCACCTATCTTAAATCTAAAGGCACAGATATTGCATATATTCAGGAGACACACTTTAGAGACCAAGATGAAGCGATAAAAATTAAACGGGACTGGGTCGGCCAAGTTTTTCATAATTCAGTATCAAGCAAGAGCTGTGGGGTTGTTATCCTTGTCAACAAAAAGTTGAATTTTGTTGTGTCGAATCATTTAAAGACTCTCATGGACGAATTTTAGTTGTGGAAGCACTTATTAATGGAGTTAAAGTGGTACTTTGCAATTTATATGCTCCAAACAAAGAAAACACATCCTTTGTTCAAGAGGTCAATAAAATATTAGGAAATGTAGATGGCCAGATAATCTTGGGGGGAGACTTTAATCAAACAATCGATGACCATCTGGATCGCAGCAAATTCAGAGTAGGTACATGTGAGCTATTTCCTACTCACTGGGGTTCGGGAAGGACGAGGAGGCGGCGTTGAGGAAGTGAAAAGTCCAGTTTTTTGCAAAACAAAACAATACAATCAAACGAACGAAAGAAGACAGCTGTTGCTGCTATGTCAGCGCTCTTTCTCTCTTTCTCTCTTCTTGTGTGTGCGGACCCAGCCTACTGCAACAGACCAGAACCAGGTTACAAACGTGCTTATATAGCTGACTTAATTACCTGATTCTGTCCAGCTGTCTGATCACCGGCTGAGCTACTCCTCCCTTCTCTCCAGCAGCCGTCGCTCTAACCAAGCCACACTGCCACATACCCCCACCGCCCGACTTAGGCCGGCACCCCGCCCCACGGCCATGCGGTTCCCCGGCCTATGGATCACCTTGAACTGGAAAGGCTGTAACGCCAGATACCAGCGAGTGATCCGCGCGTTGTCATCTTTCATGTGGTGGAGCCATTGGAGCGGGGCATGGTCCGACCAGAGGGTGAATGGGCGCCCCAGGAGATAGTAGCAGAGGGCACTGACCGCCCACCGTATGGCGAGGCACCTCCACCTCCTGGGACAAAACAGCCCCCAGCCCGCTGTTTGAGGCGTTGGTCTGCAGGATGAAAGGGAGAGAAAAGTTAGGTGTATATAAAAGTGGCTCCCCACAGAGGGCTTGCTTTACCCTCTCAAACGCCAGCTGACACGGCTCCGTCCACTGGACCGGATCTGAGGCACCTTTTCGGGTCAGGTCGGTTAGGGGGCTGGTCAGCTCCGAGAAGGCCGGAATGAACCTCCTATAGTAACCGGCCAGCCCCAGAAACCTCCTAACCTCTTTTTTGGTCTTGGGTCTTGGGCAGGCTGCAACCGCTGCGGTCTTTTGTATCTGTGGCCGCACCTGCCCTCCCCCCAAGTGGTACCCCAAATACCGTACCTCCCTCCGTCCAACTGCACACTTCCCTGGATTGGCCGTGAGCCCCGCCCTCCTCAGGGACTCCAGCACTGCTCCCACCTGCCGCACATGCTGCTCCCAGGTCTCACTATGGATGATGACATCATCCAAGTAGGCCGAAGCATATGCAGCGTGAGGCCGCAGCACCCGGTCCATGAGGCGCTGGAATGTAGCTGGGGCCCCGAACAATCCAAACGGAAGCGTGAGAAATTGGTACAAACCATACGGAGTGGAGAAGGCCGTTTTCTCCCTGGACTCTGGCGACAAGGGAATCTGCCAGTAGCCCTTGGTCAAATCCAGTGTCGTAAAAAAGCGAGCCGTGCCCAGCCGATCCAGGAGTTCGTCGACCCGGGGCATTGGATAGGCATCAAATTTGGACACCTCGTTGACTCTACGATAGTCCACACAGAACCGTATTGACCCATCGGACATGCGAACCAGTACAATGGGGCAACACCAGTCACTGTTGGACTCTTCTATTACCCCCATCTCTAACATGGCCTGAAGTTCTGCCTGAACAGTTTTCCTCTTGTGTTCTGGCAGCCGATAGGGTCGTGAACGCACTGTCACACCCAGGGAGGTTCCTATGTGGTGGTGTATGAGGTTTGTGCGCCCTGGCAGGGGAGAGAACACGTCGGCAAACTGCCGCTGCAACGAGGCCACGTCTGCTCTCTGGCCCGGCGAGAGATGGTCGTCAACGGGGACCGGCGCCGACCTGTTCGATCTAGTCATCTCCGGTCCCAGCTCATCTCTCTCAATCACCGTGGTGGCCAGAGAAACAGACGCCACCTCCCTCCAGGCTTTGAGGAGGTTGAGGTGGTAAATCTGTGTTGCTCCACCCCTGTCAGAACGCACAACCTCATAGTCAACATCCCCCACTCGCCGTGTGACCACAAAGGGCCCTTGCCACTTGGCGAGTAATTTAGAGCTAGACGATGGTAGCAATAGAAGCACTTTATCTCCCGGTGAAAATTGTCTGAGTTTAGCCCCTCTGTTGTACAGCCGCTGTTGACGTTCCTGGGCCTGGAGCAAATTCTCCCGTGATAACTGACCCAGTGAATGGAGCTTTGCTCGCAGGTCCAGGACGTGCTTTACCTCGTTTTTACTGGTGCTTGGACCCGCCTCCCAGTTTTCCTTAACCAGGTCCAAGACACCCCGAGGTTTTCTGCCGAACAGGAGTTCAAAGGGCGAAAAACCCGTGGAGGCCTGGGGCACCTCCCTCACTGCAAACAACAGAGGGTCCAACCATTTATCCCAATTACGACTATCCTCATGCACGAACTTCGAATCATGTTCTTTAGTGTTTTGTTAAACCGCTCCACCAGGCCGTCAGTCTGGGGATGGTACACACTAGTCCGAATTGAGCGGACGCCCAGTAATTCGTATAGCTCGCGTAGTGTACGTGACATAAATGATGTGCCCTGGTCAGTCAGGATCTCTTTCGGGATCCCAACTCGGGAGATGACCTGAAACAGTGCCTGTGCAACACTCTTCGCCGAGATGCGCAGGGGCACTGCCACGGGATAGCGCGTTGCATAGTCCACTAGAACTAATACAAAGCGATATCCCCGTGCGCTCCGGTCTAATGGCCCGATGAGGTCCATGGCAAGTCTATCAAAAGGGACCTCCATCAATGGTAATGGGCGCAAGGGCGCTTTTTGGGGTGGCCGGAGGGTTGACTAATTGACATTCGCGGCAGGATGCACACCACCGACGTACATCCGCCCAAATGCCCGGCCAGTAAAATCGGGCCATGATCCGGTTCAGTGTTTTATCATATCCGAGGTGACCCGCCATGGGGTTGTGGTGAGCCGCCTGTAAAATTGTTTCTCGGCGGCTTTTTGGGACTAACAACTGGGAGAGCTCTTCCCCTGTTTGAGCGTCATGACTCACTCTGTATAATCGGTCTTTAACGACAAAGTAGGGGTGAGTGAGTGCTGCGTTAGGGTGAACCGGACAACCATCAATTTCCATCACTTGGTCAAAGGCGTGGCGGAGGGTCTCATCCCGAGACTGTGCGAGTGGGAAATCTTCCATGGGAGCCATCTGTGCCCCCCCCCCCCAGCAGCGTCGGGATGCGGCACCTCCGCCTCACCACTAAGGACAGCACATAACTCACATTTCCCTGACTTACGTGACCGCACCCTCATGGTTTCCCCCGCTAAGCTCGTAAACCCCGGCCAATTTGTTCCCAAAATTAGAGGGTGCGTGAGGCGAGTACTAACTCCAGCCTTTACTCTATGTTTTTTCCCTTCTTAGGGAAAAATAAATTTCCAGAGCCACCACCGGATAATCGTGAATATCCCCATGCACACACCTCACCCTGGTGGTGCTCTCCTGCATCGCAGCGAGGTGCTGAAGGGCCAGCGACAGCGGAGATTGTCCTTCCATAGTCCCTGCTCAGGTGCCAATGTGAGCTATTTCCTACTCACTGGGGTTCGGGTAGGACGAGGAGGCGGCGTTGAGGAAGTGAAAAGTCCAGTTTATTGCAAAACAAAACAATACAATCAAACGAACGAAAGAAGACAGCTGTTGCTGCTATGTCAGCGCTCTTTCTCTCTTTCTCTCTTCCTCCGTCAGTCTCTCTCCGTCTGTCTGTCTGTCTGTCTGTCTGTCTGTCTGTCTGTCTCTCTCTCTCTCTCTCGTGTGTGCGGACCCAGCCTACTGCAAGAGACCAGAACCAGGTTACAAACGTGCTTATATTGCTGACTTAATTACCTGATTCTGTCCAGCTGTCTGATCACCGGCTGAGCCACTCCTCCCTTCTCTCCAGCAGACGTCGCTCTAACCAAGCCCCACTGCCACAGTACATCTCCCAGAGACAGAGCAACGTTGGATACTCTACAGGAAGAACTGGGCTTGATAGATATCTGGAGACTCGTGAATCAGAAAGAACGGGAATACACATTTTATTCTCATTCTCACAGATCTTACTCACGAATAGATTTTTTTTTGATAAATAGCTCACTGGTTGATTTCGTGATAGACTGCAATATAGGAGTTATAGCAATAACAGACCACGCACCTGTTGAATATCATATAGATTTGCGTTCTGATAAAGGTAAAGGTGGAAGATGGAGATTAAATACAGGTCTACTACTAGATGAACAATTTGCGGCAAAACTTGGTGGGGATATTAAGGTATTTTTAGAAATTAACAAGGGAACAACTGAAAGATTAGCCATTGTTTGGGATGCACTTAAGGCATTTATTAGAGGGAAATGTATAGCTTATAGCTCATGGAAGAAAAAGGACAATAAGAAAAAAGTACAACAATTAGAAGAGGAAATAGGTCAATTAGATAAGCGGCTAGCTGAACAATATGATGAAGAAGGTTTCAGGAAAATCTGTCGACTAAAATTTGAGCTACATGAAATATATTATAAAAAAGCGGAGTATTCACTATTTAGGCTCAAAACACATTTTTATGAAAATGGTGAAAAGACTGGACGATTATTGGCAAGACAACTAAAACGTTTGGATTCAAATAATACCATTACAGCAATTAGAAAAGATGATAAACTATTTACAACAGCTGACAAAATTAATGAAGTTTTCAAACATTTTTATGAAGATTTATACACGTCCACATGTTCGGCTAATGACGAAGACCTGAACTCCTTCTTCCAAAAGGTGGAGTTACCACAGCTTTCCTCAGGGGAAAAGGATAGTTTGGATACTCCCATAACAGAAGCTGAAGTTATAACTGCAATTAAGTGTATGAAAACCAGGAAATCACCTGGTGTGGATGGCTTCCCGGTGGAGTACTATAAGAAATATGTTGATATTCTTTGTCCATTTCTTACAGGTTTTTCAAGAGGCGTTTCAATATGGTTCACTCCCAGAAAGTTTTAATGAGGCCATTATATCATTAATACCAAAAAAAGATAAGGATTCAACAGACCCAGCTAACTATAGACCCATAAGCCTAATAAATGTTGACTGCAAAATATTATCCAAGACACTAGCAATAAGATTAGATCAGGTATTACCTAAGATTATTCACAAAGATCAAGTGGGTTTTATAAAATATAGATCATCAGCTGATAATATGAGGAGATTATTACACTTAATTTGGATGAATAGAACAAACCCCCAGCCTGTTTCAGCCATATCACTTGATGCGCAGAAAGCTTTTGATAGGGTGGAATGGTCTTTTTTATTTACTACTCTCTCAAAATTTGGGTTTGGGGATAGTTTTTGCAGATGGATAAGAGTCTTATACCCGAACCCTAAAGCTGCTGTCTTTACCAACGGAATAATATCTCAGTTTTTCAGTATCACCAGGTCAACGAGACAGGGGTGCAGCTTGAGTCCATTATTGTTCACAATTTTCTTAGAACCATTAGCTGCATCGATTAGAGCAGAGTCAAGAATTAAGGGAGTAATTGGAGGAGGCAGGGAACACAAATTATTTCTTTATGCTGAAGATATTCTGGTATTGCTGATATTCTGGTATTGCTAGATGCTGGTCTGGACTGGGTCCTGATTGAGCGGGAGCTCACTTCCCCCTTCAAACCCATTGAGGTACTTGCACAAGTAGTCAAACATGAGAAGAACAAAATTATCAACCCCATTCTAGAACATTCGAAAATTGTTTGGAAAGAGGTGCATAAGAGATGTAAAATTTGTCAGTATACTCAAAGATATGCACCCATATGGTATAATCCATTTTAATATTTGAAAATGGTAATTTTGTTTCATATACCAGATTTAAGGAAAAATTTCCTTTAGAGGGCGGAGGCCACTTTTGGAAATATTTACAAATCAGACACTGTATTAAGGAGGATGTTCCCACTGGTCAGGGAAAGGGTCCAGTTGAATGTTATGTACAGTTACCTAAAATGCATCATAAAGCATCAAAATGGTATGATATGTGTCCTTGGACAGGCAGTAATGGCTGTAGTAATCTCAAGCGCATATGGGAGAAGGATTTGTCTTGTACTCTGGATGAAGAAACATGGGAGGGGATTCTTTCCAACACTGAAAAATATGTAAGAGAAGCAAGAGGCAAATTTATTCAGTATAAAATAATTCACAGATATTATTTTACCCCATCGAGACTAAATAGAATGGGTTTGCTTAACAATGATCTATGCTGGAAGTGTGGGGAAAAAAGTGGTACATTTGTACATGCATTATGGGAATGTTCGAAGATCTTTCCCTTGTGGAAAAATGTTTTAGATTGTATAGGCAAATGGTTGAATTGTGAACTTCCCAGATCGCCAAGACTGTGTCTCCTAGGAGACCGAACAATGATACCACACTTGAACAAACATATCTTTGGAATTTTAAAAACTGGCCTAATGACTTGTCCACGGAAAATTTTGCGGTGTTGGAAGGAACCTCAAGCTCCCACATTGAATATGTGGAGAACTCAGATGATGGAAATTGCTGCATGTGAAAAAATGTTGGGGAGATTAAACAGTGAAAATGTGAGAGTCTATTGACTCTCAGAGATTTAGCATTGTTTAATCGATAAGAGTTTAAAGTACATGGAGGTCAGATTGGTGACAGCTCAGCAGATATTAGCTACAGTAACATCTGCAAACAGATAGACGAGGGATTAAAAGAACAACACACTGAGCGTGAAGTAATTCGAGCGGTCATGCGGGTTATCAAGCCAGGAAACTTCAAAGATATGTTAATAAGTAAAGATGAGATGACGGTAGCAGAATTAAAGAGCTTTTTACGGTCTCACATGGGGGAGAAGGGCACCGCAGAACTCTTCCAAGAATTGGTTTTAGCCAGACAGTTAGAGACTGAAACACCACAACAGTTCCTATATAGGATGGTGGGGCTAAAGGAGAGGGTCATCTTCACCTCAAGACAGACAGATGCAGACATTAAGTATGAAGCACACACTGTACAGAACTCATTCTTGCACTCAATTAGACAGGGGCTTAGTGACAAAAATGAGGACATCCGGAGGGAGTTAAAGCCGCTTCTCTCCGACCCGTCAGTTACAGATGAAGCTTTATTGAGGCAGGTCAACCAAACCACCAGTGAGGAGAGTGAAAGGAGATAGCGCCTGGGTCGCAACACACGCACCAAAGCCATTTATGCCCAAAGTGGTGAGGTGAGTTTAGAAAGACCAGGTAACATTAAAAAGGAATCTCCCTGTAAAACCAAAGATGAAGAAATGCAAAAGCTGACAACACAAGTACAAGCCCTGACACAAATGGTGGAGTCATTGAAACAGTCAAAGCTGCAGTCTAATCCACAACTGCCGGATCCCCATCAACCGGTTTGTCACTGCGCCAGTACATATACAAAACAGTCAACGCAGAGAAAGGGGAAACCATATGGCTGTCCTTCCTGCGTGGAGCAAAAACTCCCAAACTGCCAGCATTGTTTCGCATGTGGTGGAGAGGGCCACCGTGCAGTGGGGTGTCTAAAAAGAGGCAAGGCGGCGGGAAACCGGCAGTGGTCACTGATGAGGGACGACCTGTGACCAGCCACCACACCCAGTCCCAGCCAGATAACAGTGGCACAGAACGAATTTCAGACAGTCAACTAACCATTCCTCCAGACCCACCAGCCAATAACAAACCAGCATCTGAGAGAGTGGCACAGTTGATTGGGAAAAAGTGCTTACTAAGATGTAATATGAACGGTGTTACGGAAATTTTGGATTGGTTTTAAATAATTGTAATAGTTTGAACTGCAGTGACCTAAGATCAAGGGACCATTTGCTATTTTGTTTTACACACAGGGGTTTGAGTCGTAAACACCCTATCTTCCTCTTTCCCTATGGGGGGTCTACCTGATTCCCTCTCTTCCCGTGGGAGGGAGGAAACATTTTGTTCTGCTCTGTCTGTGAGGGGGGTCACACCCACCAGACAGGTTAACTAGAGAGGTTTTCCATTGATTCAGCAGTCTTCGCGGGGTGACCTAATCTGCAAGTTGCTTGGTGATTGCTCTTTCTGTACAGAAATAAACTCTTGTTTGATTCCTGAGCTGGCTCCAACATCCATCTTTTACCAAATTATCCTGACATTTTGGCACCCAACGTGGGGCCCCAATACCTGTCCCTCTCTTCACAACGGTGGACCTGAAGACCTTGCAAGGCGGAGAAAAGAAACATTTCTCCAGAAAAGACCTCCACCTCGGGGCTCTTAAAGCTCCGTTTGGTCAGGGAGGCCAGGTCCCCTGAAGAGTGGGACAGTGACGGTGACCAACCAGAGAGGGGTGACGGACCAGCCAGGGAGTCAAACAATCAAAAAGGTAAGACACGTGTCGTGTATGTCTTGTGAGTCTTTCGTTTGGAAATTTAATTTTGGATTGGGTGAAACACAAACTGGTTCATTTGGCTTCAAGATCAAACATAGTGAGGGCCAGATCATTGGAGAATTAGTCTCAGGGGGGTTTGAAAAATAACCCTCGTCTGGTACCAAGATTTAGAAATATCTCATGAGGACCAAATCATTGGAAACTTAATTTCAGGGGGGTTTGAAACAAAACCCTTGTTTGGCACCAAGATTGAATATATATGTCAGAAGCCAAATCATTGGAAACTTAATTTGAGGGGGTTGAAAAAAACTCTCGTTTGGCTTCAAGAACGGGTGGTCTGTTATTTGGAAGGTCTCGACTGCGTCAAAATAAAAAGAGAAGGAAAGAGTCAGGGACTTTATACAATGGATGAGGTTAAGAAGATAGAAGATAAAACTTTGTGGTAACGAGAATAAAACTTTGTGGTGACTTATTCAGTGTCTTAAATATCCTCTGTGGATATTACAAGGGTGCGTTGCTCGGAACGAATGTGTCGTACAAACCACCTGGCTGAAAAGATTATCCAAAGTTAGTGTATGTTTGATAAAGATCCAAATGTGTGTATGAAAAATCAGGATGTGTGAAACAGTTTGAGTATGTGTGAAACAGGTTGAGTGTGTGAGAATAAGAAAAAACAAAGTTAAGAAAAAGGAAGTTTAAAACCGAAGAAGATAAGTGTAAGTGATATCACGCCCATTCGATGAATGGTAGGTAAAACCGGTAAAATAAAAAAAGCAGGTTAAAAAAAAATTAAATAAAAATAAACAAGTATAAAAATGGGAAACTGTAACAGTTACAAATGTTGTGAACCTGACGAGGTTCAATTTAAAGGAGATGAGAAACGGATGAGCCAGAAAGCGTTAGACAATGTGAAATATGTGAAAAAGTGGGAAATGAAGTATGGTTTTAGAGGAAAACTACTGGTAGAAGAATGCAAAGAATTGGTAGAAAAGATTGAGGCTAAGTCTAAGGGAATTGAGAAAAGACAGGTAGAAGAGATGCAGGATGTTATAAATTTAATTCTGTTTTTAACTCCAACTGAGATAGACAGGAGAATGACGCCTCTGCGTCTCCATCCCCCGTGCATCAGCACTCAACACCTCCAGCCCAGGCCTCTGCTCCAATCTCTCCCCCTCCTTCTCACTCTGCACCTCCTCTCTCTGTTCCTGCACATACCGGAAGTGTCACAGGAAGTCCGAAAGCGACAAGGTCAGATAAGTGGTATGAAAAGTTGAAAAGTATGCTAATGCATTTTCTGATGTGTATTTCTGAGACAACATCAATCGTGGAGGCAGGAGAGGAGGAGGAAGAGGAGGAGGATGAGGAGGATGGAGAATTGATGGAGATGAGAGCTGCTACAATTGTGGCAAATTTGGACATTGGGCTCGACAATGTAAGGCTCAAAAGGTCAGAGATCAAGGAGGCTGGAGGGGGGAAGGAGAAAGGAAACCCAGATGAGTTGAGGATTCATCAGAATGACTTGACAATAAACAGGTTATGCACCTACACACACATGTACACACCAGAACCTAGAAGATGAGGAAGTTTTTTAGTGTTTTATTGTGCATGGTAATCATGTGCTTTTGGAGGTTTTTGGATGTTGAATAGACCGTTATAAAATGATGAAGTTGTTTGAGAAGCAAGGAAGAGTAAGTTGATTGGGACATACTGTGGAAAGTAGTGAGAGTGAAAAGAATAAGTTAAAGTTGAAGTTGAGATATGATTAAAATGTTGAATAAAATACATACAAATAAAAAAAAGTAAAAACAACAGTAACACATGAATTCATTAAATAAATAAATAATAGGAACTGTGTATTTAGTTATAAGAACTATATATTTCTTGTCACTATGGAGGTGATGATGTGTGGCTGGGGCTGAGTTAGCTCAGCTTAATTTGTTCCTGTGTTTTATATGATACATGAGATGGTTAATGAGAGGAAGATTGTCTAGGATGGAGTGTCCCTGATCAAGACAGTCCTTACCGGCTCTTGATAAGTGTGGTTTATGTAGAGTACGTGTAAATTTAAGGAAAACAACAAATGGTCAAATTGTGGCTTAAGAATCACCCGTGCTTCAAAGTCTTTTTCTGAGGTTGCATTTGCATTTTTAGTTATATTTATTCTGTCGTACAGTTACATCTGGCCCTATGAGGGCAACCAGTATGCTGATGTGGCCTATAGTGGAAATAAGTTTGACACCTCTGATGTAGAGCATGAATGTGAATGAATGGGAGAATTCAAGCTGTGCAAGAGTGCTTTGAAAGGCCCAGTGGACAAATGGAAATAGTTTTTAAGATGAAGGTGTGACAAGACTTTGTTTCATTTGCAAATGGCTTTGTCTCATTGTAGACAAGGGATGTGAACAATAATGGAAATACATATTGAAACAATATAATTCAAATTTAAAATTTTTGGAAAAATGAAATAAATGTAATGGAAGATATGATAAATTATACATTTGTAATCTTTGGTGGTAGTTTAATACTCCACTGAGAATTCCATTACCAGATCGAGAGTTGAAATATTTAGTTATGAATCGTGTAGTCATTAGTAAAAATAAAGTAATAACTGATAGTCTTTCATTGGATTGTAATAGCACCATTGGATAACCTAGAGAGAGAGAGAGAGAGAGAGCAGTTGGTAAAACAAATTGAGAAAGATGTTTTTGGAATTTGGAAAGAGTGGAAGGTTAAATTATGTATATTGAATGTTGGAAATTGAGGTGTGAATATGGAAGTGAGTGGTTGGTTGTCATTACCGTTGATAATTTTAAAGTTAAGGTTTGGTTGATATAATTAATGCAACAGTGATTTAATAACAAAATTAAATGAAAAGTGTACTACCAAAACACTAAACTGATTATGTTTTGGATAACTGCATGTTAAATCACAGTACTAACACTGCATGGAATGCTAACAGGTGAACTTATGCTAACACAGCTGCAGAAAGGACTCACTGTTTGAAAGATTGCAATGTACTGAATATTAAATAACCCACATTAGATGACTGCCCTCCATAGGCTAGTCCATAGGTTTGCTTTACTTTCAGAAAAGATGGTGGAAGCTCAGCTTGAGACAAGGAAGTTGATTGGCTGCGGCTGCTGTGAACCAGTGTACCCGAGGGGGGTGCAAATGAAGTGGAAGAGCCAATGAGAGGAGGAGCTTGAACTGTGATGATAACAACATCATCAGCAGTTTAGTCTGAAGGAGCATGGCATTGTGTCAACTGAGCAAGTACAAGGAAGTGTACGATAAGATCAAGAGCAGAATTTGGTCTGAAAGTGATGCAAAAATACAGGGAAAACGTTGACTGTATGAAAGCAACAGCTCATACAGCAGAAAATGGACTGTGGGCCCTGAACGTCAGTAACAGGATTCACTGATTCAACATAGTCTGGACATTTCAGGAGACAACACGACTGAAGTTTTAACATTCAAATTTACCGGATGACATGTGTGAATGTTTGTAATTTTGTGTTTATGTTCAAAGGGAATGTTAGATTGTAAGGATGTTTTATGTTCTGTTTTGATGGAAACAATGTTTGATTTTTTAAAGATGCTTATTTTGTGTATGATTACTGTTTCTTGTAACATGGAGTACCTGTGTGTGGTTGCCGGGGCAGCGGAACCGTGAGAGAGTTTCCCTTTCTGAAAGGATAATGGATAAATAGAATGTTTTGAACTGCTCGAAAGGGTTTTCGCTCTCACACTCTACAAAATTGATGTTATAATTATGCTTAAGTTCAGCATAAACAGGAGGGATATGTTACGGAAATTTTGGATTGGTTTTAAATAATTGTAATAGTTTGAACTGCAGTGACCTAAGATCAAGGGACCATTTGCTATTTTGTTTTACACACAGGGGTTTGAGTCGTAAACACCCTATCTTCCTCTTTCCCTATGGGGGGTCTACCTGATTCCCTCTCTTCCCGTGGGAGGGAGGAAACCTTTTGTTCTGCTCTGTCTGTGAGGGGGGGTCACACCCACCAGACAGGTTAACTAGAGAGGTTTTCCATTGATTCAGCAGTCTTCGCGGGGTGACTTAATCTGCGAGTTGCTTCGTGATTGCTCTTTCTGTACAGAAATAAACTCTAGTTTGATTCCTGAGCTGGCTCCAACATCCATCTTTTACCAAATTATCCTGACAAACGGTTATGCCGTTACAGCTCTGTTTGATACAGGTGCCCAAGTCAGCCTGATCGATCGAGCCTGGAGACAGAGATACTTACCTCATCAAGAGATCCATCCACTGAATGAGTTGATGGGTGATTGTGATCTCAATGTCATGGCAGCCAATGGAGAAACCATCCCCTATGATGGGTGGATAGAGGTGAGTGTCAACTTGCCTGGTAATGATAACCCAAACTACTCCATCAAAGTCCCATTCCTTGTGAGCCGAGTCGATCTTCTGCGCCCACTGCTAGGCTTTAATGTCATCCAAGAGATTATCTTAAGTCAGGGAGATGATGCTGAAGCTCTACCCGTCATATGCAACCTCCTTTAAGGGGCCATGCAGGTCGAGACTGACCAAGCTGAAGCAGTTGTGAACTTCATCCAGACTGAAAGAAAAACTGACAAGTGTGAGCAGGTGTCAGCACAGGTAGGCTATCATAATGTTGTTGTCCACCCAGGTCAGACGGCCCACCTGAAGTTCCCAGTGCCTGCTGATTTCACCCATTCCCTTGCTCTCTTTGAAATCCGTGGTGGTGATCCACAGCTTGAGCAGTTAGATATGGGTGATTTTCTGGTCGAAGTGCATCACACAGAGAGACCATATGTTGAAATCCCTGTGGCCAACCCAACCAAGCACGATGTCGTTCTAGCTAGCCGCACAGCCCTGGGCAGCATCCAACCGATTGACAAAATAATTGAAACGGACCAAGTGAACAATGTTCAAGTGAATGGAGTAGACACACATTCCCACCAACCAGGAGCATTGTGGCATCCACCAGTCGATATTGCCCATCTGTGTGTAGAGGAACAGGCAGTAGTGAAGCAGGTGCTCTATGAAGAGTCACATGCATTCGCCCGTGACGATGATGATATAGGCTGTATTCCCAACCTTCAAATGACGATCACCATGAAGTATGATATCCCTGTGCAACGGTCATATGCAGCCATACCGAAGCCACTGTATAAAGAGGTCAAAGAGTACATCCAAGACCTGCTAGCCAAAAAGTGGGTTGTAAAATCAAAGTCACCTTATGCTGCTCCAGTGGTGTGTGTGCGCAAAAAGGATGGAACTTTGAGTCTCTGTGTGGACTATCGTCTCCTCAACCGCAAAACAGTCCCAGACAGACACCCACTACCGCGAATTCAAGACCTGATGAACACACTGGGTGGATACAGCTGGTTTTCCATTTTAGACCAGGGAAAAGCATATCACCAGGGGTATATCGCAGAGGGATCAAGGCACTTGACGGCATTCATTACCCCCTGGGGCCTCTATGAGTGGGTCCGCATTCCCTTCGGCCTCTCAAATGCCCCGGCTGCATTCCAGAGGTGTATGGAGGAGGTTTTGGATTCCCTACGAGATGAATGCTGTATCCCTTACCTTGATGATATACTGTGTTATGCAAAATCCTTTGAGGACCTTGTGGAAAGTTTTAGACGGGTCCTGAGGGCTTTTCAACAGCATGGCATCAACCTCGGCCCACCAAGTGTGAGTTATTCAAGAGAGAGGTGCGGTATGTTGGGAGGCTTGTTTCGGCCAACGGGGTGAGGACCGATCCCAAAGATCTCGCAGCTGTCCAAGCATTGAAAGAGAGAACTCCAAGCACTGCAGGCGATGTCCGTAAGTTGGTAGGATTCTTATCCTATTACAGGGCATTTGTGCAAGACTTTGCTAGAATAGCAAAGCCATTATATGATCTCTTACAAGTGAAGGGAAGTCATGCCACGCAACAACCACTCAAGTTGGGGAAAGGGAAGGGAGGCCAGTTGTCCTCTAGAGCTCCTGTACAGTGGACACCAGAACATCAAGATGTCCTGGGCCATCTGATAAGCCTCTTGTCCAGCCCACCTGTACTAGCTTATCCCAACTTTCTTCTGCCGTATGTGCTGCACACAGATGCATCAGCAAAAGGCCTTGGTGCAGTTCTCTACCAGCGCCAGGATGGGAAGCTGAGGGTTGTTGCATATGGGTCGAGAACTCTGTCGGCTGCGGAGAAAAACTACCACATGCATTCGGGGAAGCTCAAGTTTCTTGCATTAAAGTGGGCAGTGTGCGAGAAATTTCGTGACTATCTTTTCTATGCTCCCCATTTCATTGTCTATACAGAAAACAACCCCCTGACCTATGTGATGAGCACTGCCAAGCTGAATGCTGTAGGCCACAGGTGGGTTGGGGAGTTGTCCGACTTCCACTTTGAGATCCGGTATAGACCAGGGAAGGTCAACATCGATGCCGACACTCTTTCTAGACTTCCACTTGACATGACTGAGTATGTAGCTGCCTGCACGGAAGAACTGGCAGAGGAGACCGTTCAAGCTACGTGGGATGGTAGTCGAGTAGCAAAGGAAAAAGACGTGGCCTACGTTGCAATATTGAATTTATCCCAAGGAACAGGGCTGCACGCACCTGGTTCCCAGTCCATCATCAGTCAGGAAGACCTCATGAAGGCACAGAGAGAGTACACTACAATCAACGAAGTCATGATGTTAAAGGAAAAGTACACCAACCTAACAAGTCAAATCAGGAAGGGTGTCAGTGGTCCAGCAAAGAGACTCCTCTATGAGTGGGAAAGGCTTCAGCTGGAGAATGGCTTGCTGTGGAGAAAGAGACTGCAAAGAAGGCAACTGGTCTTACCTGAAAAGTACAGAGCCATCGCCCTGAAACATCTCCATGACGAAATGGGCCATGTTGGAGCGGAGAGGTTTGTTAACCTAGTCAGAGACCGATTCTACTGGCCCAACATGAAGAAGGAGATTGAAACATATGTCACCAGGAAGTGTCCATGTATTAAACAAAAGAAACCTGTGTCACATGTCAGGGCACCGATGGGGTCCATTACCACCACAGCACACTTGAATTAGTGTCCATTGACTACCTTCACTTAGAGCCAAGTGTGTGGGGGTTTGAGTACATCTTGGTAGTCGTTGACCACTTTACTCGGTTTGCCCAAGCATATGCCACACGCAATAAGTCAGGGAAGACCGCAGCGGAAAAGCTGTTTGACGACTTCATTCCACGTTTTGGGTATCCAGAACGACTCCATCACGATCAGGGTCGTGAATTCGACAACAAGTTGTTCAAGACCCTGCAACAGGTCACAGGGGTAGGGCACTCCCGGACTACACCTTACCACCCTCAGTGTAACCCATCAGAGCGGTTCAACAGGACCCTTTTGCAACTGCTTCGAACACTGAAAGTAAAAGAATAATGCAGATGGAAAGAACACTTGCCGCAAATGGTCCATGCCCACAATTGTACCAGGCACGAGGCCACAGGGTACTCGCCTTTTTATCTACTGTACGGTCGCCATCCTCGTCTGCCAGTAGACCTTTTATCTGGCCTGGGGACAGAGGAGGAAGTCACATCCCCAAGGGGATATGCCGAAAAGTGGGCAGCAAAAATGAAGGAAGCCTACAAAGTTGGCTCTGAAATCAGCCAGCAGTCAAGTGCCAGGTGTAAGCAGTACTACGATCGACATGTGAAAGGAGTGACTCTGTTGCCAGGTGATCGTGTACTCGTTCGCAATCTGGGCGAGAGAGGAGGCCCGGGGAAATTGAGATCTTACTGGGAAGACACTGTGTACCAAGTCAAGGAGCAACTGAACGGTGGTCCCGTGTACAAAGTGTGTCCAGAAAGAGGAGAAGGCAGAACTCGTACCCTGCATCGTAACCTGTTGCACCTGGTGAATGATTTACCTCCTGACTTATCTGTACCATCTGAACCTGCGAAGAGGAGAAACGTATCCTCATCACTACCTAATGAGAGACGAAGGAGAGAAAGAGGGTTAAA
Source organism: Microchirus variegatus (assembly GCF_963457635.1). Lineage (NCBI taxonomy): Eukaryota > Metazoa > Chordata > Actinopteri > Pleuronectiformes > Soleidae > Microchirus > Microchirus variegatus. Next base: position 22,561,630 of record NC_139808.1, read on the forward strand.
CAGTCAATGTCACAATGAACAGGCTGCGAACAGTGACTCGGATGAGGAGGGGGACTCGGGATACTGGCTCCGACTACCGGTAAGGAGAGAACCAGTCAGTGGACCACCAAGACCCACTCAAAAGCCAGAGAGAGACTCAGGTCACTCCCTCCCGCAAGGGACCTTGCCTGCGGTGTCAGAAGACCCTACGTTTGACCCAGTGATAGTCGAGGAAGGTAAAGGGTTAGATGTCGTGGAGTCACAAGAACTAGACAGGCTAATATCGCCTCAGTCACCCAATAACCAGTCAGGGTACATATCGAGTTCAGTAGATTCACCAACTAACTGTATCTCACCAGGTCATCACACAGAGGTTTCACATTCAAGTCAGTTAGTCACACAGTCCGACCAGCCAGTTGATCACGGCACTACAGTCCGGAAATCCACACGCAATATAAAGCCTGCTCAGAGGTTAACTTATGAGTCTCTAGGTGAACCGTCTTACCAGCTGCAAGGTAGAGTCAATTGTATTAATGCCTGGGGGATACCACATTGGCCAGTAGAGGACATGCAGACACACCATATCCCATGCCACTCAACCTACCTCGCTATGCCATGCCGATGGTTGCCTTATACTTTTGTGCCTTATGGTACCTGAGCATGGGTGTATTGTGTAGTTAAAGTTGGTAATGCTGTAATTTACAATGCCAGGAGTCATTTTTGTTTGTTGGGGAGTGTGTGACGCCCACTAATGTGTGGTCACATGGGGGGGTATTATTATTTTATTTATATTTTATTTTTCTGCCATCTATCTTTGTTTTGGAGCAACACAATTGAGAGTTTCTGTTCTGGGGATAAAAACCTGCAGTGCGCTTCCAGAACAGTGGGGGCAGTGTGGGGTGGCAGGTCGGTTTTGGCACGGTGTGTGCAGAGAGGTACCCTCTTGTCCTCATTGTATTCACGATGCCGAAGAAACTTGATCACGTCTCTGTCTCTCTCTTCGTTTGTGCTGTTTTCCAGGTTTGTTTTACATGCTTTAACTACATGATACGTGTACTTTGTAGTATTGTTTTGGTGTACTATATACTCTGTTTGAGTTAAGTTGATCGATGTAACTCGTTGTATGTTTCTCACACACACACTCGCATTCATCTGTGCACACACGCACTTGCGCGCACGCGCGCGCGGACAAGCACACATATATATTTAATTTATTTGGTTGATTTTTGCTATGTGTTTCCTCCAGTGCCTAGTCATATTAACCTGCAGGGTTTTGAATAAGAGGTTTTCTATAAAGAACAAGGAATATAAGTGCATGAGTGCACATTTAAGAAAGCTGAACCTAAAAGACATTGTCATTGTAAGGTGATGTGAATGTATGATGTATTTGGTGTTATTGTTGTGTGTTGACAATAAGGACAGGTTATAATATTGTTATGATATTTAATATGATAGAACAGGTATTTCTAAATGTGTGCCAAGTGGACATTTTGTTATGCAATTTAGTAATACAAATCAATGATAAGCAATCAGGAGGAAATATGTTGAATAAAGGGATTGTATTCACGATGCCGAAGAAACTTGATCACGTCTCTGTCTCTCTCTTCGTTTGTGCTGTTTTCCAGTGTTCTCGGTAGAGACAGAATTCCAACAGTAACAACAGTAACTATTAACTGTCAACAAGGTCTCCGCTCTGGGACCTGTAACACATGCAACAACCATTTCCTCACCAACAAGCCTCTCTGCAGTAGGTAACCCCTGGCAGCGCTCTTGCCCTCTTCCATGGAGAGAACAGCATCAAACAAAGGATGGAAGGAGGGGTCGGCTCTCTGCTCCCCAACCAGATCACTGTGAGAGACAGACAACAGTGAGTTAAGGGGAACAGCCACCACCCCACTCACCTCCTCGCCCCTCTCTAGCTCCTCTTGTGCACAGCCCATGGCCCGTGTTACAGCACAAGCCGTGAATACTTCTGGAAAATGCTGAGCATTCTGGCCGTTACCCAGAATGACATCCACACCCTTAATCGGCAGTGCAGTGTGGATCCCCAAGGTAACTTTACTCTGTATCAAACCACAGTTAAGGACAACAGAATGTAGAGGAACAGGCGCAACACTTAATCCCATACCCCTCATACAAAAAAGTCCCCAGTGTCAGGCTCATCTGAAAAAGGCAACACAGAACTCAAAATGTATGAATCATGTGCAGCGGTGTCTCTCAGAATTGTTATTGGCGCACAGTTACCTACCACCAGTGACACAAAGCCTTGCCACAGAAAAGCCGTAAAATCCGGCTCATCCAAATTACATGTTGCTTCAGGAAGGACCTGCTGAGGGAGAGAGAAAACAGAGACACGTTCCGCAGCCACAGCACAAGCACCAGAATTCACCTGACCCCTGCTATTACCCCTTTTAGCGTTAGCTTTAGGACAATCAGCTTTCCAATGCCCACTACCTCCACAGAAGTTACAAACATCATACTGTGTCTGATTTCGTGTGGTATTTTCCCACTTACCCAGGCGTGGATGAGGTGTATTCTTCCATTTACTGGAGGAACGATACATAACAGCACCATCTGAGAACATGTCATTTTCACCCCTGTGCGTCAGCACAAACTCGTCAGCCAGTGCAGCAGCTTCAGCAGCAGTCTTCACTTTGTGCTCACTGATGTAAACTGCGATGTGACCAGGAAGTGAATTTTTGAATTAATAAGATCACAGAGAGCATCATATGTGTCAACTTTTAACGCACAGCACCAACGATTGAAAAATGTGACCAGTTCCCTAGCAAACTCAACATGACTCTGTCTACTAGATTTCTCTCACCTCCGGAACTTTTGCCAATACGCTTCTAGAACCAACTCTTAGCCTTTAAAACAGCCGATTTTACCGTGGAATAAATCCTTCTCTCAGCCATGGACTAAGCAGAATATGCCTCCTGAGCCCTACCAGTCGAAACACACTGAAGGAGAAGAGTACTGTCTGAATCAGACCATTCTCTGCTCCCAGCTACATGCTCAAACAAAGAAAAAAAAGTATCAGGGTCACGTGCATTAAACTGAGGAACTAGACGCAGATTACTGGCAACATCAAATGCCAGCGAACGATCAGCAACATCTGAGGTGTGGCTGACACCTCCAGACTGTAAATTTAACCTGCTCTCTTCCAACTGCAACCTCTTTAACTCTACTTAAAACAACACCAGTTCTCTCCGCTGCTCAAACGTCAGACTTCCATCATTATAGCCAGACGCGCTCGCCAGAGGAACATCTACGCATATGTCTGTTTTAAAAACACCGGAATCAACCAAATTAGAATTTTAAGATACTTTTAATATTTTCCTTCATACGTTTATCACCAACTTCCAACTTAAAATGCTCTGCAATATGCAACAGCTGCGTGAGCAGTGATCCAGCAGCTGCTCTGACGGTGCTTTCAGAAACTCCTCTACACTCGTCGTTGCTCAGCTTCTCACACAACACAGACACCAAAATCCTTAATTCACGGATAAAACAGCACAACGAGCTTAATCAGCCCCCGTGCAGATGTGACGTGACCGCAGCGCTGTCCCTTTAAACTGCCTAACCAAAGACTAACTAAGCTCCCCCTAGTCTTCAGGCACTAGTTGCGGCGGGTATTTATGCACGTAACTACCGCAGTCCCGGCAAAGCAACCAGTATCTGGCGACTTCGCCCGCAGAATTGGCCATGCTCCCGAGCATATACTGTAGCTCTATCCACTTTAAGGACAGACAGACACAAGTTAAGTGCAGTGCAACTCAAGTCAAGTGACATAAAGTCAGTCTACTACAGAGAAACAACAGATTGTGCTTCTTTCAAAATGTTAACAGAAACAGTGGAAACTGAAACTTCCATTCACTTGCATATTACAACTGTGTGGCACTGACATGAACATGTGTGTGTGTGTGTGTGTGTGTTTTGCTTAGAATGCATGCACCATTAGGTGTGGAAACAGAAAGACATTCCTAGTCTGACCATCAGGCCGTCCCCTAACAAATCTACATGTGATAACAGAAAGGCATGTTTAAAAGTCTTCACATTTGAGTTACAGTTACTCTTTCATTGATCTTTTTTTTTGACCAGAGGAACCTTTGTAGTGCACATAATGCCCACTCATTTTGGGGTTTCAGTAAATTCTGCTTTAATTCTACTGGAAATGTATGTAGGCAAAATGTATTCAGCATGTACGCTGATCATGTATGTGTGCATGGGGGTGTATTTTCTGAGTAATACACATACTGGATTGTGCAATAAGATTGTGTGAATCTGTATTGTTTTCTGTATTAGCAAGCATTTCTTCTTTGCAGTGGTGCGTGTAAGTGAAAAATATTATTCGGCCTTCTCTAAAGTTATCAGCTCCCATTCCTAAGCACAAGCCTAAACAATTCAGGACAGCGCCTGCTGAAACTGTTGTTGTCACATTGACCTCGGTACAGCACTGTTGTCTACAGAATTCGTCTCTTCATGTTTTCGCTGAGCCTGACCGGAATGGGGCAGAGGACTGACGCTACTGCGCAGTCCTCCCCAAGGTCAGCTCCATGTATCAGCAGAAGAAGCACCTTTAAGTATCCTAACTCTGGGACTCACAGGCAGACTGACAGAGGATGCCCAACTGTTAACATACTTGGTTTATGTTCGGCATTGTCTCAGTTCTCCTCAGATCTGAGCTGCTTCCAATAAAGCTTTTCAACTTAACTCATCTCTGACTCCAGGAAACTCCATCTTTGGTCGACTCACTTAATAATCAAATCTCCGCAACAGTGTGTACGTGTGTGTGTGTGTGTTACCTCCCTCCTTTTGTATCACAGTCAGATACGTTCACTGAGTCACCTCTCCTTCCTCCTGCCCCCACCTCGAGCTTGTTGACTGGTTTGTAGCTCGTCATGTCAAAGAATGTTCATCATGTAGTTCTTTTGCATCTTTTCATCTTAGTCTTTCTTCTTCCATTGAAGTTGATCTTGGATGTGGTTAGCATGCCTGCATAGTTCTTGCAGAGTATCAGAGCAGAAAATCATCATTTGCTCACTAAACTTGAGGCCACACTCAAAAGTTTGACAGATGTTTAAGTAGCTGCCTTGAGGTCAGCAGCAGTCGGGGCCTGAACACCAGTGTTGAGCGCTCAGGAGTGGCCACTTTGACCATGGGCAAGGTGTGTTCTGCATCATGGTTACCTTAATCATCATCATCATCATCATGTGACAAAGTAGATTTGTTGTAGAGTCTTTGAAGTGTTATCACAGTCTCCCTCTCCTCCTGTCTGGCCGTACACATCATTTCTTCTTCAGCATGTGTGTACACTGATAAAAATATGGGACAATCTACTTCAAAAAAGTAAGGCAACTTTTTGCATAATTTTATCCTGTAAATCAAACAAGAGTAGTCTCTGTTTGTACAACATTCATTTTGCAAGTAAAGTCAACTTATATTTGCAGGTGATGTCAACATACTTTTGCAAACAGTCAACTCAATTGCGTTAAGTAGAACTTAAACGTAAGTTAACATGACTTGCAAAATGAATGTTGTACATACAAAGACAACTCTTGTTTGATCTATGTAATAAAATGATGCAAAAAGTTGCCTTATGTTTTCTCAGTAGATAAAACACAATATATTTTTGTCACAGTGAGCTACTTAAACCAAGTATGTTATCTATGTGTATGGGTCAATCTGTCCAATATAAAAATGGCATTTTTGCCTCATGGCTACTGTATACTCCAACACATAACTAATGGGATTTGCATCCTATTACTTAATGGTTCTTCTAATGAAAAGTAAACATCCACAAACATGTTCTACAAAACAAACATCCATTCGGTCTACCCTGAGAAAGCACTTGCAGGGATGAGACCCCATCAGAAGTCTGACCTTAAATGTTTGAACATCCTAACCAAATGACGGCTACTTTCAAAATCTAATCAATATATTGTGCAAAAAACAAAAAATCCAGCACCTCAAAATATAAAACTGTACAGCGCTCTCCTGTTCTGTATAAATCTGGCTCCTGTAGAGGTACCTCAAAAGCTGCTTGAACAATACATGTCAGGTCGCTTACAATGATTTCCTTGTGCTGAGCCAAATTATATTAGCCATTTAAAGTGCAGAAGACTGAATTTTCACCACATAACACATTTAAGCATACAAGCTTCAAAACATAAAAATGTAAACTGAGGAAGCGTAGTGGAAAACCTGAGAAGATGCAACATAAAACCGACAACTGTAAACCTTGACAAGAGGGAGCTCACTCAAAACCTCTAGCAATATCTTTATGCCTTTTATGCATGTAAACTGACCTTGAGATCATGGACTTTGGAAGACACCTTTTGGTTGCCATCCTCCAGCTCTAGGAAGATCTTCTGAAAAACCTCAAAGGTGTATTTCAGTTTGTTAGGGTACCTTAGTTCCAAGGCATAGATAAGGTCCATCAGGTAGGTACACGCATGTGCCTCATCAGGGATACCAAAAAGGACCTCTGCTCCCTCAATGGCTATTCCAGCTTGCTTGGGGACATCATCTCTAGCTTTGCTGACCACGAAGATGTTGAGAACCTGTGTAGTAAGGGCCTCTTGGACAGTCGCAGCATCGTCATCATCAAAAACCTGTAAAATATACCAGAAAGAATAAAAACCTCTTGTATACCAATGTGACTGATACATAGCGTATAGCTCTCTTGGCACGCTTTCTCTCCGTATGGAGATATGATTTGGTTGCTTTGGTAGTTTTGACTGTCCACGGGTATCACAGATTTGAATTTAATGCAATGGAAGGCCATTTTAAGTAAATTTAAGACTTAAATTAAATAGGCTAAATCGTCTCAATCAATTTGATGGTGTAATTTCAAATAAATGCCAATCTTCAAAATAATATACAATAATCTAATCAAAATGTTAGCAGCAGTTCTCAGCAAACTGCAGTACATTCATGTACAAGTCTCTAGGTATCTCGCTGATGATTTTCATTGGCACTCTTTAAAAAACAACAACAACAAAAAACAGTTTCATTATAATACCACTAAGCCATCAACTATCCTTTGCACAATTGCACAAACTCATCTCAAACAGGCAGGGCTTTGAAACAGTTTTCTTTACCTTGTAGTCCTTGATTAGATTCTCTGTCTTTTCACCAAGATAGAGAACAAGGCCTCTGATCACAGCTTCTCTTCTGGACTCAATGCTGTTGTCCTATAAAAAAAGAAATGAGATCATGCTGCATCAGAAGTACAGACATCAGAAAGCTAATACATATAACTATTTAACTGTTGTGCAATAAGTACATGCCTCATTTAACATGTCAAGGGTCTCATCAAGTTTCTTCCCAACAGCGCCTCCCTTCCTCCAGTAGAGGCTCAACAGTCTGGGCATGTATTGGTCCAACTTCGCCAGGAAAGTGGACTGTAGTGGCTTCAGTGTGATCCTCCGGAATTCCTCCTCAATCTGCAAAAGAGGTCAGAAGAGAGATGGAGAAACATCATGATTTACAGAAAAAAAAATTTACAGAGTCACAGAGCAACAAAAACATAACAGAGAACCCTAAGGCTGCACTGAAAGCAACACTTAGTTGCATGGTTTTGCAAAGAATGTTCCACAGGTCATCAGGTTAAAATCATATCCTTCTACAGGTTTCATCAGGTAAACATCGTCTTCATATGTTTTCATAGGTAATGCAGTGAATATTTTTTTCTTCGCCACTTGTGTTGGCATATGCCAGGCTGAAGATATTGAAACTTTACCATTACCACCTATTGGAGAAGACACAATTAAATGCACAACATATCTGGGAAAGCTCAAATAGGGCAGGCCATCGAGCTTTGAAGTCAATCACAGCTGATTTATTGACGATTACGTCATTTTGATGCAGTGAAAAGGTTTTCATCAACTTCTCATTGATGATTCTGGTGTTGTCTTTCTTTTTGTACTCATAGAGAAGCTCTACTCTCTCCTTTTCAAGGGTTTCATCAGTTTCACCTTGAGGATGAGGTGGGAGATATTTTACCTCAGATTTCTTCGCTTTTTTTAAGCTTTTAGTTGGAGGTCCATCTGCAGCTGATTTTCTCTTCCGACAGTTTACATTTAGTTCTGGTAATCCAAGGTGCTTCACCTTTGCTCTAAAATTGCCAATCTTGTATTTCAGGCTGTTCTGCCATCCATATATACCATTGGAGGACACTGGGTCCCTCAAACAGGGGTGTTTTATGACCAGGGCCTCAGCAACCTGTTCCCTAGTGAAGGATAAGCAGTGTAGACAAAGATGCAGTCGGCAAGTTTGTCTAGAATGTTGGGTTTTAATGAAAGATTGCTGAGCAGGGTTCCATCCTTTTGGTAAACTTCATTTGCAGAGAGAGGAGGTGCTCTCTGGAGAAGACTGAATTATGGTCTCTGGAGAAGACAGAAGTATGGGACCACTGGATGGATGGGAGGAACTGGAACGGACATCTTCTGATGACTCAACTCATATCAAAGCTCTCCTGGAGTCCTTTAGCATTCAAAGAATCTTCAAATGTTAAAGTGATCACTGGTGCAGTAAGAACCACCTTGATGGTGTCTTTGTCCTTTACTTCATTCATTTCAAGAAGAGTAAAAAACTGACCATCAAATTCCTGGTCCTGGAACTGTAAAATAAAATCTTGTTCAATTGCAAATGTCTCCTGTACAATACGTTTCAATTCATCCACAGTCTGCGCGATTCCTGAGGGCAAGGGAAGCTTGCGAATTTCCTCTTGCAGTATGACTCGAAGTCTGACAGACATGTTGATTACTCTATAGGAAGTGGAAAGAGAGTAGAGAGAAAAAAGAAGAAAAAAAAGTTCTGTTGAATTTAGGCATACAAACAACAAAACTACATCCTATGGCTCACGCCCAAAATTGAATCACTTGTTTCTGGTCCCATTGCGGACATGTCCTGAACATTTCATCCAAATCCGTCCACAACTTTTCAAGTTATGTTGTTAATAGGCAGACAAACAAACAAACAAATTCCGGTTGAAAACATATACCTCCTGGCGGAGGTCAACAGTGTCAAAATGATCTCATGCACAAGGGCCAGTCCATATGGAATGTGCTCTGTGACCACTCACCCACCAGAACACCACCACATTGTTTTATTATTTGACATTTGAGTGCTGTGTCACTCAATTGAAAATTATTTGAAATAATAACTAATGACTGTCCAGTTTTTTACTGGCTGCTTCTTACAGCTCAATAAACTACCCTCTAGAAAGGGCGACCAGAACAAGTATGGTGGACAACTCGAGTGTCTTTAAGAGGTTTTATTCTAAACACAACTCAATACACTACTTAATAGCTTGTAAACCGGCAAATCATACAGGTTCTGATGATCATTTACAGATGATGACAAACAAATAAAGGATTTGCTATATACAAGAAGCACTTTGGTCATCAAAGCTTTGATGATGACTGCTTTGATGACCATCGCCCTTTGATTTCGCACTGTACGCGCTGGACAACTGCTAGAAAGTTCTACACCTCCCACTTGGCTTCCTGGTTCTTGAACCCAAGTAAGCCAAAGCAACTAATTCAAACATTTGTAATGATAACAATTAATCTATTGATGATGATAAGTTTCAAGCAGACGTAAAATCTACCTAAAGTACATAAAGTCACGTCCTTAAACAGGAACGCAGTACCTACATTGACGCACTACACATTTTACACGACGTGCGTAATTAAAGGTTTGCTTCATAAACATACTGATACACATTGATTACATGTCAATTAATGTCTCATGGTATCCTTTACCGAAACACTCCACCAACTGGTGGAGGGGGGGTCTTGATCCATAACCGAAACACCCCACTGACTGGTGGAGGGGGGGGTCTTGATCCTTAACCGAAACACACCACGTGGTGAGTAGGAATACCAGCCGCCTGACAACCCTGTGGAGGATGGTGAAGGGGCGGTTTTCCTACCGACTCATCTTGTACCTGGGCTCTGGCACAGATAGGCCTCTCGTTAGATAGATTGGCTGATAGGTAGAGGAGGGTTTCGAACTCCAGTGCCGTCAGGTTGCCCTCCTCACCAACATTACTCAGTGCCCTCTTGAGTACACGGACTGCCGCTTCGGCTGCCCCGTTCTGGTGTGGAGAGTCTGCTGAGTGAAGCACCCAAGTCCAGTCGGTCCCTGTGGCCGCTGCCTTTGCCTGGATCTGATCCTTACCGATACTATTTAGAAACCTATAAAGCACTTAGCACTGGCCTGGCGCCTACAAAGTTAGTCCCTTGATCTGACCAAAGCTTCTTTGGGTGGCCCCTGAGGGCTTTGAAGCGCTGGTACACTTCCAAAAGTCCTTCCGTCGACGGATTTCCTACAATGCCAGCGTGCACTGCTCTTGAGGCCACACAGCTGAGTACCGCACTCCAGACTATCATCTTCGTTCTCCATTCCACCGAGTCTCTGACGACATAGGACCCGAAGAGGTCCAGCGCCATTATCTCAAACGGTGCGGTTGGTTTAGTTCGTTCAAGGGGAAGGTCACTCATTACTTGCCATAATTTACTCTTATGGCAGTGCACACAAGAGTAAATGATTTTTCTGATGAACTCAGGCCCCTGCACCACCCATGCTTTGGGCCTCACTCGGAGCAGTGTTCCAGCAACTCTGTGGGCCTCCCGTGTGAGGAGGGAGCTAATCCAAGCATTGTCGGGGGCAGGGGGCACTCTAGACCCTTCCTGAGCGAAAGTTTGGACTCTACCATAGTGCCGCGGGGGCCCTGAAGCTTCATCTCTGCCGACGAGTCTGTTAGGCGTCGTGACAGGAAATGTGACTCCCTTTTGGGCGGCCAGGTGCAGGTTTCGGAACGTAGTTTTGAGTTCTTTCACTGCTGGTGCGGCCTCCCACTTTGGTGAAACAAGGGTTCTTACTGTAAGAGCCAACCACTTCTCCGCTGGTGGGAGTCCATCCGGAAACACCACGTGGTGGAGGATTCTAACCCTCTACCACCTGCCCCTGTCCCAGGGGTTGTTCCGCCCAGCAATCTGGCTCAATAGGGCACAACGAGGCCTCCAAAGCCCTGGTGTCTCTACATCTACTTCTTCTTCAGTGGGGTCAATCTCAGGGGCAGTCATCAAAGGCTTGTCTCCTTGCACAAGGTTGTTGTCTTCTCCCCTTAGTTGGTTTCGCGGCACCAGAGTCTGGGTTGGTTTTGTCTCGTCCTTCCTCCCACTTTGACATGACCAGGCCCAGGGTTTAAGGTAAGAACCCCCCCCCCCCCCTCCCCCCTTTCAGGATCCTTTCCACTGCTTTCAGGATCTCATATCGGTGCTGTAGGTCGTTGTGGGAGGCGAGAAGGTTATCGAGAAGGTTATCGATGTAGGCATTTTCCTCGATTACTCCTTTTTCCTCTTTGACGTCAGTGAACTGGGGTAACTTTGCGGTCTCGCGTATGGCTACCTGTGCGATGTATCCAGTGGGCTTGTCTCCCATGTTCTCTCTCACGACGGCGTCAGTCTCAATCTCATCAGACGGTGAGTCTCTCCACAAGAATCGATGCACGTGGACTTCTTGTTCTTCCGGCCATACTGAATTGTACATCTTGGTGATGTCGCCAATGGCCGCGTGCTTCCCCTCCCTGAATCTGAGGAGAACCGATCTGATGGGGTTGAGGGCATCTGGGTCTTTCTCAGCAGAGGCCACCATCTCGTTAGTGGCCTTATCGGCATCTGAACCTGGAGGTCTTACATGTTTACCTGTTCCCAGGAGATCATCATCATCGACGTCTAGGGTGAGTTCGGCCGGTTTGATCATCAACTCTGGCTCGGAATCCTCATCCATCCTTGGCTTGGCATCATCTTCAGTCTCTGCCTCGACCTTCGGTTCAGGCTCTGTCTTGACCCCGGGCTCCGGTTCTGGTTCTACCTCGACCTCTGGTTTTGACTTTGGTTCAGGTCCGGACCCTGCCCCAGGGTCAGTCGCAGTTTCACACGCTGGTTCAGTTTAAGCCATCGCAGCTTCGCACACTAGTTCGGTCTCAGCCTCGGCCTGAGCAAGGTTGTCCTCACTCGGTGCAGGCTCAGATTCTGCATGAGCATCTGAGTCAGTTATATTCTTTTCTGACTCGTACCTTTCCGCCGATGTTGCTGCTTCTGTTTCTGTCTTTGCTGACTTCCGCACTGCCCTTCTTCTGCCCTCTTCTCTCGTCTCCCCTATGGAATGCTCTTCGACTTTGATAACCACCGCCCTCATCGCCCTGCTTGTTGTTATGGGACGTGTTAAGTGTGTTTTCATGGTTACTTCCACTTCAGCTTCTCGTGAGTGACCACTCATGATTCTGCCTAGGGGACTGTCCCGCTGTACGGGGGCCAGGGTGTGCTGAAACCATGTGATGCACCACTTCATCCTCCCATGCTGGAGTCGACATGAGTAGTTGGTTGTAATGTCCAATATGTAGGTATGTAGGTAGTCGATTGTTGTTGTTGTTGAGGCTGCGGGGGGTATCTTCAGCGCTTTCAGTGTGGCGAGGTGGGGTGGTACTGACGGGGCCTCCCGTTGGAGTTTCCGCCAGCATGTCCACCCACTTATCAGGTTCTCCTTATCTTCCTCCAATGACAGGAAGAGCTTCCATTTATCTTTTCCATGCGGACGATAATTTGCCCGAACACTCAGGGCATCTCTGACTTTGGCGAGTTTTAAGTCGAGTTTTCCACTTTCGATTCCCTGCTGCACCAACGATACTACATCATTCCTACCGAGAGCTTCAGCCCGATCGAGGGTCGACTTAAACCTTGTTATGAGATCGTCTATGTCCGGTTCTGCTTGTGTGAACGATAGCATTTCAACGGTGGTGTGGTACTCACGCATGGAGTCGTCTCTCCTTGCCTGAGTGTCGCCCCACCGCTTTCCATACTCATCTTCATCTATTGAATATTCCCTCTTTTCCAGTGCTGCGATATAATGGCAACTGATTTCAAGAAATTTCCCACAATCAGTGTTCAATATTGCCCTCATTTTTGAGGGTTCCTCATCCAGTAGGCTAGCCATGGCATTAATCTGGTACAAATGTGTCATAAGGGTGCGCCGTGCGCTAGACCATTTTTGCTCCAGGTTTTCTAATTCTGGCTTATTTTCGGCCATTTTACTCCCCTCTCAATTCCTAATTCACTTCAGGAAGGGAATGCTTGATTGAAAGGACCAAAGCTAGTAGTGTTGAGTAATGACACGTCCACAGCCAGCGACGTTGTGTGTGATGTGGTGTTGTGGTGGCGATACTTTCTCACCTTGCGATGTTCTTGGCCCACGACGACACGTCTCAGCAGCAGCAGCAGCAACTAGCTGCTAGTCCTTCTCAGTAGCTCAGTGTTGACTTTAGTGGCCTCTCTAGTGACTGTTGGTCTCTTTCCCAGCAGTCCACACGGCTCCACTATACTCTCTGTATTTCTCGCACCCTTTAACGGCCCCGTTAGCTCTTGCCCTCGGCTCCTCCGTTGTAGTGGCCACTTTCGCCCTGTAACGGCTCGTTGGCTCTCAGCTTTGGCTCGCTCGTTGTGGTGGCGTCTTTGGTCCCGGCGCTGTTTTTCAACGACGGGTTTTCGCCGCTCGGCACCGTGTTCTTTGATAACGTATCGACAGCGGTTTACAACTGTCCAGTTTTTTACTGGCTGCTTCTTACAGCTCAATAAACTACCCTCTGGAAAGGGCGACCAGAACAAGAATGGCGGACAACTCAAGTGTCTTTAAGAGGTTTTATTCTAAACACAACTCAATACACTACTTAATAGCTTGTAAACCGGCAAATCATACAGGTCTGATGATCATTTACAGATGATGACAAACAAATAAAGGATTTGCTATATACAAGAAGCACTTTGGTCATCAAAGCTTTGATGACGACTGCTTTGATGACCATCGCCCTTTGATTTCGCACTGTACGCGCTGGGCAACTGCTAGAAAGTTCTACAATGACAGTGAATTGAAGAATCATGAACAACTGGGAACATGTCAATATAAACTGTATTTAATTACCTAATCTTGAATGGGAATGTGACGCTTCAAAGTGACAAATCACCTTTGCTCAAAAGCTTATGCTGCAAGAGGGAAGAAGTCTGCTAATTCCTGTTGCTAGAGGATTGTCACTTGTCTGGTGAATTCCAATTCAAAAGCTCTAAGGTGCTCCCAGTACCAGGAATGAAGACACTTGGCAGCAAATGCAAGCTGGCCACGCACAATGAGAATTAGATTTAGTTCAACAAAATCTGGAAGCCCACCAGTTGATCCATACGGCAAGATCATTCCCACTGTGTAAGTGGTTCCATAACAGGTCACTGTATTGGCCACCTGAATACATGTCTCTCCAGGAAATTTTCTTTGCACTGCTTCCTGTATATTTTCCTTGAGGACATTCACAGGCACTGTGGACAGATTTGAAACACTGAGGGCAGGTTTGAGTATGTCTCTGCCATGCAAATGTTAAGCTAGCATGAACTGATGTTTTACAGCCAGAGACAGCAAAATGCTTCGAAAACAGCTGGTATGTCTAACAATTCGCTTAAAAAAGCTATGTTTTGCTTCAAAGCGCATTGTCCACAGAGCTAAAAGAGGTCCAAAAGCCTTGATTAGTTCTGGATAATGTTCCAGAAAATGGTGTTTGAGCAGAAGTTTTGCTTCTGGGAAAACCTGAAGGTATCTATGCCTGTGCTCTGATATTTTACTGTCAAGGGGCCTCATGTACAAAGACTTGCGTGGATTTCCTACTAAATCTTGGCGTACGCCAAAACCCAGAAACTGTCGTACGCACAAATAAATTCAGATGTATCAAAGTGTGCGTACGCATGGATCCAAGCACGTTTCCTTTGTACATCCCAAATCAACGTGGAATTGAGCGCACATGCAGAGGTGCCAAACTCCTCCCTGTCCACGCCCCATTTACATATGCAAATCGATTTAAATCCGGAATCGGCCCTGCGATTCACCTCTTTGATCAAATAACGCACTGAACAAAGACAAGTAAAGGAATTTCACACAGTCTGAGCAAGAGATTCATGAGTGAATGAAAAAAGTGAATGAAAACGCGCAGCAAGATTTTGTTTGACACCCTGTCAACAGGTATAAATATGACAAAAAAAACGTGAGTGGGAGTGTGTGTGAGTCTGTGGGACACGCACGCACACACACACACAATACGCTCGTGCGTAAAGATGGCAGGACATTCATTTTTTTTTTTTATTTCTCACAATTAAAGAAAGCAGAAGTGCGTCGCGGCTGACATTTGCAACTTTACGCCCGCTTTTACTGACATGAATACTGAACACAGAGAGACAATCAGGGGCTTGTTAGAAAGCTCTGTAGCTCTAATTTCACCAGCAGAAAAAAGCAAAGTAAACCAAAAACATGATATGTGAATGCGCACATGCCCAAATGTGCATGCCGCTGTTTTACATCATACGGGACAATTAAAATAATAAACTATTTACTCACCCAGAAGCCACCCATCACGCACTGCTCCAGCCTCCAGCCTGTTCAATTTGCGCATCAGTTATGATTTGAACATTGATGGAATGAAAATGTTTCCTATTAACGTAAACACATTCTGTGACGGCGCTTTTATAGCGATGTGTGTGCAGTCAATAGCTCCGATTACATTAGGGAAACCGGCTCTCGCTGAAAATTACGCTTTAATGTTGGCCTGTTCAACAGCATTGTATGGGAGTGTGATGTACCTGGATGATACTCGGATGATTCCATCCCACACAGCTCGCATGGCTCGGCTCAGGGTTGACTGGCACACGTGACCGCATCGGCTTATGAGCCAATTATCATTGTTTGCAAGTAAATCCTCGCGTTCCCTAAATACTCGCTCACGTCAGATTGTTCATAAATGTGTCTCTGATGTGCGCATCACTCTGATGACTACATGTTTTCACATTATTAACAGTTTCCCAGCATCACCACTAAGTGTCGCCAAAGGAACAATAGCTGGAGAAACGGGCATACGCCAGCCATGAAGTTGGCGTGGGCACCGCACATTTCCACGGTCATTTCACGTTTCATACATCTGAACGTGAGCGTGGAAAAGGACGTACACCACGTTTTTGTGCTTCACATATCATGTTTTTGGTTTACTTTGCGCAAATTGAACAGGCTGGAGGCTGGAACAGTGCGTGATGGGTGGCTTCTGGGTGAGTAAATAGTTTATTATTTTAATTGTCCCGTATGATGTAAACCAGCGGCATGCACATTTGGGCATGTGCGCATTCACATATCATGTTTTTGGTTTACTTTGCTTTTTTCTGCTGGTGACTTTAGAGCTACAGAGCTTTCTAACAAGCCCCTGATTGTCTCTCTGTGTTCAGTATTCATGTCAGTAAAAGCCGGCGTAAAGTTGCAAATGTCAGCCGCGACGCACTTCTGCTTTCTTTAATTGTGAGAAATAAAAAAAACCTTCGTACATGAGGCCCCTGGTCTCTAATTGTGTCTTCTGTGTGGAATGGAGAAACAACTAGTTCAACAATGTCTTTCAGGTCCATGAGGAGATGCCATGCTGGTTCGCTTTCTGGCACTTTAAAACCAATGATAAGAGGAAGCAGACGCAACAGGCTCCAATTTTCATGAGCGTTTCCACCCACGCTCTTCCAGGTAGCAAAGTTCAGTAGGACAGGCTACGGGCTGTCAGCTTTGTCAGTCCACTTGTAGGGTCTGATTAGATCATTGAGTTGAAATAAACTGAAGTATTTTTTCTTAATCAGAACATTTAGGCACAACGCCAACTCCAGAGGTACTATTCCCTCGAACAGGTCGTGGAGCAGATCTGGTGGATACCCTGATAAGACATGAAAATACTGCAGTTAATTAGTTAAGGCACACACTGCCTTTTAACACCGAAGCAATGAGTGAGAGTGGGACTTTCTGAAGCGGTTTGAACATGAAGCGAATGTTCCCGCTTTGTTCTGGCTTGGAACGATCCAGTTCTTACTTCTTTTTTCTTAATCTCAGAGAGCTCTCCCAAACAAAACCTGCAAACATGAGATCCAGAAAAATTTCCACAAAGCCCCCAATTGAATGGGCACCTACATTGTCAGCTACTACACTAACTATTGTGCCTTTGATTTTCTTCCCAAGCGCAGGAATAAAGAGCCCTTCTTCTTCCAACTAGACAAGGTCTTTAAAGAGTGGATCAAGCACTGCTTCATAACCGTATTTCTTGACATCCACAGCCTTGCAAAGCACAGCTAAATAAATTGAATTCAGTGTTGCGCGAAACTGTGGTGGAATATTTGCACCCAACACCCAATACACTGCCGTAATCTTGTGCTTTTTGCAGGATGTTCCTAGGGGATTGCACACCTCAAAATCGTCAATGTAGAGAAGGACAGGAAGAGTTATATTTTCAGTGGCAAAAAAAAATAATTTTTTTTAAATGTGTTCCATCATGAAATGACTCATATCTGCCCTCGTGAGTAGTGTATGAGGAGTTCAAAGCCTTCTCCTGGTTGTCATTCACGCTTAATATCTGGGACCAGTCCCGGCGGCATGGGCGGGCATTGGGGGGCCGTGCCTGCCCACAGAGTCAGCCGTGCCCCCCCCTGGGCTTTTTATATACAGTCTATGGCTGGAAGCTGTTTATTTTATTTGGGTTTTGTTTTTTACATCGGAGTGGCCAGCTCACTATTATTTCTATCTTGGTTTGTCGATCATACAATTCAACCAATCCAACCAACGAACGAAAGCAACATGCTGGCCAATTACAGGTGGTGGGGGCGGGTCAACGATGAGATGGTACGCTTTTAGCACTTGACGTTTATGGTCGCAGTTGACCAAAGAGCAGCGCTACAAATAACCAGCGTACCTGTGTATTGTGTGTGTGTGTGCCTCTGTTTTTCAAGTTTAGCGTTACTTTAGAGACTCATTTTAACAATCGGGAGCACTTAAACAGGACGTCACGTGCGTCTTTTTCCGGTCAGTTGCCATGGAAACGTGTCATGCACCGTATAGTGCCCAGAACCCTAAAATCATTTTTTGATGTTCTTGTTATCATGTAATATTCGTGAAACATTTAGATAAGCAGTAGGGCTGCAACAATGAATTAATCGACTTTAGAGGTTTTTTTTTTTTTTTTTAAACAATTAATACAAACTTTGTGATTTGTTAGCTTCTTAAATGTGAATATTGTCTGGTTTCTTTGCTCCATTTGACAAAAATAAATAAATAATTAAAACTAGGTTCCAGGTGAGCCTAGTTTGAGTGAGTTTCACTCACTCACTCACTCACTCACAAATTTTAGGTTACGTGTAGGCAGAAGGGTAACACTGCTTTGTGGTGTTCCTTGTGCTCCCTAGTTGCTGTAGCTACCTCTCCCAGTATGAAAGTTTACTTCAGTGTTCAGGTTGACATCAGTATTCAGTGGTCACAGAGCCATATTGTTCACCCTGAAGCAAATAAATTGTAGGTTGAAAAAGTTTGCCCCCCTGAAAAAAATGAATGCCCCCCCCTAAATGTTTTTCTGCAGCCGGGTCTGTCTGGGACAATGACTGAAGAATGGGAACATATTGGAACGTTCGACCTTCCTTCTTGTCCAACAGGCTGAACTACATGAAATGTCTTCTTAAAGAACTCCTGTCTTTTGAAAGTTGTAGCTAGAGGACCATTAGCTCTTAAAGCTGTGCTAATTGGGTTTGACTCACTCAACTGTTTGACTAAATCAGAGACTACTGAGTCATCAAGCACACAGCTATGTTTTCTTAAACAGGAGTTCACAGTTTTTCTTATGCCAGGACCTGACACCACAGAGGATAAACACTAGAGTTTAGCTACTACTTCGGTAATGCACTTGCTTGGCACATTGTAAATGCTATCTAATTTCAATAAAAAGTGGCCCAACTTCAGTTCAATTTCTTCTTCTTTCAGTTCTTCAGGTTCATACTCGCCTGAACAGTCATATGCCCTTGAACTCTCGTATGCCTCAGAGCAATGTGCTTCAGCAATATTGTCAGTAATATTTGACTGATCTGTATACTTGTGTATAATTTTGGCCCGGAAGTCATTAGAAGAATGTGCTATGTGTTTTCGGGATCTGTGTGATGCAAAGGTTCCAGACACATTTGTATAACAATCACATTCTCTGAAGACACAGTGCACAGTTTGATTTTTCCTAAGATGAACTGCAAGATGTTGGAAAAAATCCTTCTCAGTTGAAAAACTAGAACTGCAAAGTTGACAATTTAAACAAATCACTTCTGTTAGTTGGATGTTTCCTTGATGTGATTTGAGGGTATTCCAGGTTTTGAAGGAGCAGGGGCAATCGGCATGTAAACAGGGAAGAAATTTGTTGTGGTCGTGCCTTAACCTGTAGTGCCTGAAAAGTTCATTTGTTTCAGGGGCAACATGGGTACAAATCTTGCAAATCCATCTCATTAAGAAAAAAAGCCATAGTTTCGATCCAAGAACATTTAAACCATGATGGAGGAGCAAAAGGGATGGTCTCTTTGGAAGAGATTAGGGCCAGCTGGGAGATTCAGTTTGATGCCAGGTTATAGTCAGGGGCTCGGCTTCTGTTTAGCAAATTATACAAGACCGTAGATCAGTCAAATATTATAGATGATATTGTAGCAGCTCATTGTTCTGATGCAAACGAGAGTTCAGGACCACATGACTGCACAGGAGGATAAGAAATTGAAGAATTTAAAGAAACTGAACTTAGGCCACCTTTAATCTGGTAATCAGGTAAGTTTAGTTTTTATTCTGACAGTTTCATCGAGAGAAAATACTGTTAATTTGTCCACAGGTAATCAGTGAAAGACCAGAATCTCTGCCCTCAAAATGATCATGTCTGGTCTGGTCCATAAACTAACTGAAATAATCTAACATTTGCTCACTTTCCCCACAACAATTGCAATTGTTTTAACATACCTTCATCCAGTGTGCTTGACACGATAAATCGCCTGGTAAGGACACAATGACATATTTAGTAACTTACCACTAAAGAAAACAAAATAATAGATAAATCATTTATCTTTTAAATTATATTAAGAATAAAACAAAACAGTGTAAATAATTTATTTAACTCAATTCAGACAGACAACTCTGGATTGAAATCATATAAAATATATATAGCATAAATATTTGCATAACTGAAGCAGAGCATAAATAATATTAGCATGTCTTAAGTTGGCTCATTTTGAAAATTTGCCCAGACCTCTTTACATGTCCCCATTCAAATAAGACCATACAACATACATTAATTTTGACTTGAAAAAAAATATGCAAATAAATTTGAAATATATATTACTGAACCAAGTGAATAACCAATCATAACATAAACCGAATTTTGCAATATATAGGAGCATATGTAGTTATGTGTGTGGTGTCAAACTAAGGGAAAAACAACAAAAACAACAACAAACAATCTTTCTGGGCCTGTTTCATAGTGTGCATTCATGACGCTGGAGCTGGGAAGTAACCCCAAAGATAGTATATGGTAAAATGAGTGCACACTTCACACAAGAAGCCCCCCTCGTCTTTATGTAAACAACCAGGGCCTTCACAATGAATTTCAGACTAACTACCTAGATAACTAGCAGCGCTTTATCGAGTTGGAAGATATTCTTTGTGTTTCGTTTGGGTGGCAATGCTTGGTATGGGCATTTAGCTGAGTTTCTCCCCGTCATGTTGGTGTGCTACATGTTATGATTGCGGCTACCGAGCTAGCACAGAGATCGTCTATGCATCACGCATCTTACGCTGTCCGCTGCTCTGAAGTTGGCGCTGTCTATCACCTGCAGCTGAGCTCGCTCTGCCCGCTGCTGCGGTTCAGTGGCTAACAAGCAGAGCTAACAGCCTACAGCCACCGATGTGACCAAAACCGGCCGTCCACACCCAGGCACAACGCGGCACCCGGCGCCGCCGCCGTCGGATTAACGTTACGTGGAGGGAAAAAACGCATCCCTGCTTACTTTAAAGTCATTTGCAAACACCAGCCTCAAATTACATTTGAAGCAATTATTTTAAAAGTTGCTGACATTAGTTTCAAGTTCCACAAGAAGTCTTGCTATTGTCAAATCAAATTACATCAAGAGTCTCGATTTATTTTACATATTCATTTCTACAACAATACAAAACCTGAAAGAATGTAGTAATTAACCAACTATATCACTAACATTAACTTAATTCTTACCGTAAAGTTAAGGCTCCACTTTCCCAAATTCTTCGTTTGCCAGTGCTCAGACGGTTGGCGCGAAGTACCCAGAATGCACCACACGGGGCGCAGTTGGAGCAAAGAAAATACAACGAGCAAATTGTGTGTTGAGTGGGTCTGCATAAGAAAATTTGTTGAGCCACTTACATACAGCTTTTTAGGGGAGAGGGGGGCTAATTCACAACTTGATATATTCATGTCAAGAGACAAACTTTGTTTTGTATTGTTATTATCACAGGCATATTTATGTTACAACTACATATTCTTAGATTCACTTTTTTCACAAGGACATACAAACAGTAGCTGTTTTGTGAATTGTAGTATCTTTCTGCAAGAGGAGCAGACAGCACAGTGAATCAAGGTTGTCTGTGCAGTAGTTCTCTGGAATAGAGTCACTGTTTAGATTGTTATTTTATTATCTTATTTATTCTTCACCCTAAACTGACCAATACACATATAGACACTTAAAAAACAATGCGTCAGCTTTTCAACAGCGTCAGAGACTCCTCACTCCTTTTATTTTTTTTTGTTTCTGGGACCTGTGTGGGTTATGAGTGATTATTTCAACACGTGTGCACATGGAATTTTGGGCGTCCCCCGTTTCCCCCAGTACACAGGGCAGATTCTCGGTCTTGACACCAAACGAGGCGGCTTTTTTTCATCCCCCCGAAAATTAATTTTCCAATTATTTGGTTCTCACGAGGCCCCCTGAGCCTGACGCTGAACCGGAAACAACAACGTCACTCCTATAACGTGACAATAATCTTTTACTACATACCCCCACACTCCTCCCCAAAGAAACACTTTTGTTCTACTTTTGAACAAAATCACTCTATTATTATTTGAATATTTACAAGAATTGTTCACACTTATTAATTGTAAATCAGTCGATAATCAATCCCCTTAATCTTCACAGTTTTTGGACTTTGACGAAACTGTGGATTTCGTCAAACTCAGACATGGTAAGGCAAACTAAGAATGTTGCACTTACCAGTCTGTAGTTCTGTTGAAATCCTGAAATCGTGACGCGTGATGTTTGTTGCGGAGATTTGGTTATTTAGTGAGACGACCAAAAATGGAGTTTCCTGGAGTCAGAGATGAGTTAAGTTGAAAAGCTTTATTGGAAGCAACTCAGATCTGAGGAGAACTGAGACAATGCCGAACATAAAACAAGTATATTAACAGTTGGGCATCCTCTGTCAGTCTGCCTGTGAGTCCCAGAGTTAGGATACTTAAAGGTGCTTTCTCTGCTGATACATGGAGCTGACCTTGGGCAGGACTGCGCAGTAGCGTCAGTCATCTGCCCCCGTCCGGTCAGGCTCAGCGAAAATATGAAGAGACAAATTCTGTAGACAACAGTGCTATACCGAGGTCGCTGTGTTTACAACAGCTGCGGCAGGCGCCATCCTGAATTGCTTAGGCTTGTGCTTAGGAATGGGAGCTGATACCTTTAGAGAAGGCTGAATAATGTTTTTCCCTTACACTCGGCTCCTCTTTTTGCCCACTGAAACGGGTGACTAGCCGGCAGCGGTAGCTGAAAGCAGACCAAGCAGGAGTGGCATGCAGCATGCACTAACTACAAGCACAATTTCTACTCCAACACTGCTGCACTGAATGCATCACACACCCTGTGCACACATACACACACACACACACATACACACACACACACACACACAATTTAATATAACTTAAGCAATAAGCAAATTTCGCCCTAACGATTACTACAGTATTTTTTTCTGATAGACTTATCCCTGCTGACAATGCGGAAGGGTTACAACAATGTGGATACTCAAAGGAATTCCATCTAGGAAGAAGCTCTGTATCACCGTAGTTAGCATAGTCCCTAGTTGTAGCTCGCAGTGAAACATCTCTGATGTTTATTCACCTTACTGTCGAGACCATGGGGAGAGGCCCATTGGCGGTGGGGGAAGACCCACGGATAGCCCGGAAATACAGCATGCAATAGTGTCAGTGCTAGCACCCCGAAACACTGCACAAAACTCTACGAGTTCTGAACAAAGAGAATACTCAGAGGTGGACCAAGGAGGGGGGCAGGATAATTTCCCAAAATCCAAGAGACTTTGTGAGGAAATCACACCACCAGCAGCAGACCGCAGATGGGCACAATTGGACAACAATCTTAATACCATCCTCGAAGACACCCTGAAAGAAGATGCAGCTAAGAAGATGAAGACTGTGGTCAGACTTGTGTATCAGGCATGCTATGACACCTATGGCACTAAAGAAGGCAAGACCCCCAGGCCACCAGCAGGGCCAAGCAGGAAACAGCGGCAGATCAAAGAGTTGCATGTAGAACTAAAGACACTCAAGAAAAGGTGGCGGGAAGCAAGCATTGAGGAAAGTGTGGCCCTGGATGAAATCAGCACAGAGACGCAGAAAAGGCTAATCCAGCTTCGGAGAGCTCACTGCACGGGAGAAGCAGAAGGTTTGTAACATCTTCAATGCCCACTTCTCCTGAAGAGGCTCTCAAAGCTTGTGACAGCACACATGGAGGTGTTGAGAAGGGCATCATGGCAGGATGCACAATTTCCATGTCCCTGTTCATAACACCTATGAATCTGTAGCTAACAGCAAGAGCGATGCAGTGCAGAGGCCCGGAAGCAGACGACGGCACAAGACACCCTGCCTGTCGAGCTTTTATGGACGACGTGACTGTTGTGACTCAAAAAATGGTCACGCCTGCAGTTTAAACCAGAAAAGTCAAGGAGCCTCTGTATCTTGAAGGGGAAGCTCACGGGCAACACTTTCAGCATCCAAGGCGCAGAGATCCCCACAATCCAAGTCAATTCCCTTCAACCAGATATGGTCTTGCTATCCAGGAGCACAAAAACAATCATTGTTGCTGAGCTCACGGTACCCTGGGAAGAGAGGCTGGCCACATCCCAACAACTGAAGAAAGTCAAAAACCAGGACCTAGTCGATGAAGCTGTGTTAAACGGGTGGCATACAACCAGCTATCCCATTGAAGTTGGCTGCTGTGGGTTCCCAGCATAAGCTCTGTGAGGTACTTCCTGCAGAGGGTGGGGCTGGAACCCAAACAGCTGAAGAAAGCCACCAGGGACATAGCCGCAGCAGCCTAGTCCAGCTCAAGATGGCTGTGGCTGAAGAGAGCCTATAGTTGAATCCTTCTGCAGGTGAAGGCTAGTCAGTCTTTGCTGCCCCACTCAGGCAAGGAGTTCAGGTTAAGGGGCAAAACACCTGAGACCCTGAGATCCCTGCTGACGATGTGGAAGGGTTCCAACAATGTGGATGCTCAAAGGAATTCCATCTAGGAAAATCTGCATCACCGTCGTTAGTAGGGATGCACCGATTAATCGGCGAAATCGGTGACCGGCCGATCAGTCAGAATATTCCGATTTTAATAAGCCGATCAAAATGCACCAGCATCACGCAGCATCAGCAACACGTGCAAGTTATTTTAATATACGGCCATACCGGTGTATTTGATTACACAACATCCGCACAGCCGCGCCGCTGCTGTCTGCGTTGCGAGTGAGCTCGCGCTCTGCATGTAAGCATTTCATTAATGTTTATATATTTGTTTCAATCACTGAACGAAGCCTGGCATATTTAGGACAAGAGTCAGGACCTTAAATCACTTGCACAAAACTTTTGATCAGCACTCAGCATTTGTTTGTTTGTCATTTAAACCTGTGTACGCAGAGAGCGTGAGGCATTGTTGGCACAAATATGTTTAAACTTAAATAAACTACACATACAGGTGGTGATTCGTTTTTTTTCCGTTTTTTTCGTTCGTATTTTTAATTGGATATTGGATGTGAACAACATGGTTCCATAACACTGCACTTTTAAGATGTGTGTGAATATTCCACAGCATTATTCAGTTCTATTTTATAGTGGTGATCTGTTCAAAAAGTCACACTTTAAGTTATTATGTTCCATGGTAGAATGTTCAATTGTTTTTGTATTTTTATATATACTTCCATTTTATAGTGATTCGTTTTTTTATTTTTAGTTGGATATTGGATGTTAAAATGTTTTATTAAAGAGAAAAGATGCAAAAAATATATATCTTTCTGTATGCTGAAAAGTGGTTTAATTTTTTTTTAAATAGGAATCGGCTAAAATCGGTATCAGCAGGTCAAACTTCTTGAAAAATCGGAAATCGGAATCGGCCCCAAAAATGGCAATCGGTGCATCCCTAGTCGTTAGCGTAGTTCCTAGTTGTAGCTCGTGGTAAATCAGAATCAGAATCAGAATGCACTTATTGTCATTGCATTAAAATACAACAAAATTGAAAAAAGTGCTTAAGTCACACATTCATAGTTAAAAATGACTGCAATAATCAACTTAAAGATATCAAACACCCATCAATGATATAAATAGCAGCAATGTTTCAGAAGATAACAACCAATAATAAATCATAATAAAGGTGCAGTGCCTTTGAGTAACGGTTCTCTCAAAATTTTGATGATTGTTTATGAGAGTCACTGCTGTTCAAACAGCTGTTCCTAAATCTGCTCGTTCTTGTTTTAACCCATTAAGGCCTGAAGTGCCTGGAAAAAATGCCTCTAAAACCTGAGCTGCAATGCCTACTAAATGACTGATTACTCAGCCTCTGTAGCAGATAGGAACACAATTCAAAAAGTATTTGAGAGCTTACACCTGTGGCTCTCCTGTGAAATTGAATTTATTTAGATACAAAAATGTAAAAGTAAAGTGAATAAATATTTTCAATTAAAAAACAGTAAGAAAAAGTAATATCAACTTGTGTCAGTGCCTTGATTTAGGTGCAGGTAAATCTACTGTCACCCCTGGTGTGTGGTTGTAAACACTCCGTCGATTGCGCTGGTATTTATCGTCATTATCGCCGACCTCGTCGTCTTCAAACATAATTATGTCTTAACTATAAATCCTGGTCTATTTGTTCAGCGAGTTCGAAGTTATCAGCGATGACGTCATCAAAGATGAAACTCTTTAAAATCACTGCCTTCAGAAATCTCTCCCCTGTCAAAGTCCTCCATGCTCGAAGTAATTTCAAAACAATGTCGCGAGGAACCCTTATACCCCCGAAAATTGACGTATCCGCTTTACCGGCGTCTATGGTAGGATAGAACGTGCAGCCGCTCTCCTGGCTCTAATGGTAGAAATGTGGCAATGCTTTCCCGGCATCAATGGGTTAAGACACCTGTAACGCTTCCCTGAGGGCAAAAGTTCAAACAGTGAGTTGGCAGGATTGGAGTCTTTTGACACATTAGTGGCTTTGGAGAGAAGTCTGCAATTTGCAACTTCCTCCAAAGAAGGCAGTGGACAACCAACTATTTTCCGTGCTGTGTTTATGATTCTCTGTATTTATTTCCTATAAGCTGCTGAGCTCCCAGTAAACCAAACATTAATACAGTACATGAGAATGGTCTCTATGGTGGAGCAGTAGAATAAACTACACCATGCACCACCTGATCCTGATCTTACCATTTTGGATGATGCTAACAGAGGCCTACACACATACAAACCTGCCAAGACCGTCACTCTGACAGAGGGACAAAATGCAACCTTCCCCTGCACCGTTTATCCCGAAATTTGGCGATCAGGTCAAATTTGCTCATATTATGCCAAATATGACTGTCTAAGAGACTAAGACTGTCTCACCAACCCCTGAGATCACCTCGACAACTTGAATATCACTGAGCTGAAAAGGGGGGCATTCGCAAAATACTCGCTGTACATTGTTTTTATGTCCCTGATGAATACAAGAACATCACCAACATCATACTGCACGTCTGTCCGTCCAGGGAGTGGATTCCTCACCTTTGATTCTCCCTAAGGTTTCTACCACTTTCTTTTTCCCTGTTACAAGGGTTTTTCCGTGGTAGTTTTTTCCTTACTCTGGCCGAGGGTCGAAGGACAGAGGGTGTTACCCCAGCTCAAACTATAACTCTGATGATGACATTGTGTCAATAATGTTTTGTTTTGTCTTTCTCTTATTTTTGTTCCTCTTGAAACAACTGCAATGATGATACATTTTAAAATCCATGTGAATTAATGTTTCTGATAATTAAGTTGTGACATTCTATTTTTAGCTTGTTTTATTCTTGTTATGTTGTTTTTTAATGTTAGTGATTAATTTATTATGTATTGTGTCTAGCCTGCACCTTCCTGCCACACCAGCAGGGAGCCAGCCCCCGGCACTGCATGAAAACCCAGATTATCCGTGCCGCGAACGCCAGGTAACTGCCACGAACGCCCGTGATTCTCGGCCGTTATTAGCCGTTCTCCGCGCCTTTCGCCTGTTCCCGATAATGCCCGATCACTGTTGATAACGGATGGGGGGGGGGGTCGCGGGGGAAGCCGCGGGGGAGGGGGGGGTGGGGGCCGCCCGCTCGCGAATGTGCAAATCGAATTCAAATCACACTGAATATGTTGTAAGACATATTAATACTTCCATTAACACAGTCCATAACATCCTATAGCTCTTACTTATTATTCCGTTAACACCAATGCATTTCTGTGTAAACATCTAGCTTTCCTCACATAGTGCATTCACATGTTTACCATTCTCTAAACAGTTCAATACTAGTCGACACTCGTATTAAATACTTCATAGGTCTCTAATAGTGCATGCAAGCATATTCATGAATACTCTCAGCTGTTACAACAGTCCATGAAGTACTCCCAATATTCTCTGTTCTCTGAACATGAAATAGGGACAATGTGACTATTCCCCAAAAGAGTCCATGAAATGTACAAATGTGTGACCTTGCAAAAGAGTCCATGAAATGTACAAATGTGTGTTTTTGCAAAAGAGTCCATGAAATGTACAAATGTTTGTTCTTGCAAAAGAGTCCATAAGGTGTACAAGTGTGTGTCTCAATTGCTCTAGAAACAGTCCATAAGATGTATGTATTCCAACTGGTCAATATCCGTGTATGTACACTGGATGCTGGTAGGGGAACGTCTCAGGATTTCCCCACTGAGTCTCTGCTGCGCTGTGTCCGTATGGCAAAGGCTGGTACCAGGCTGTGTGATTAACTGGTGGTCCGATGCTGTAACAAACTGGATTACCCAGTTCGCTGTAGGTGAAGACTTTTGGTGCCCGTCTCTCTCTCCTTGGCCTCCCAGGAGTCTGCACACCATCGTTATAGTTTCCACACAGGTCAGGCGACGAGGATGCTGGTATACCTTCCTCCGAAGCAACATCATCTGGGAAGTCAGTTTCCCCTTGATGCGGTGCACCCTTTTGATCCAGCAGGTGTGAGTCACTTTGATTCTCCTCACTCTGTAACACTGGTCCCTCCTCAGACCTGTTAACATCCATCTCTGTGAGATCTGTGTTCCCATCTGCCTGAGGCTGCATTGCTGGTGGTGGCAGCACGTGGCAATGCCAGTCATCTTCATCATCACTGCTGTCCTCAGGTTGTACCGCACTGTTTTCATCTTCATTTTTTCTACTGTTCTTTTTCTTTGACTGCTTTGGAACTTTTAGAGGCATCTCTAATGGCAAGTGGTTGCATGGGAGCAAGAGATTTCGGTGCAGGATTCTACTATCTCTTCCCTTTCCTTGTTCAGGCACAACTTCATAGATTGGAAGTTCTTTGTTTACCTGACGTACAACTTTGTAGATAGAGTCTTCCCAGTGGCTACGGAGCTTGCCTGTTCCACCCCTGGGAGTCATGTTCCTGACAAGAACACGGTCTCCCTCTTCCAACACAGAACTCCTGACTTTGGTATCATGATACCTCTTGCCTCTCTCCACAGATTTTTTTGCGTTCTCCCTGGTACTCTCATAAGCTTCTTGCATCCCACTTTTCCACTTTTTCATGTATTGCTGGTGGTCTGGAGTTCCTGTCTCTGGTTTTAGTTGGAAAAGTACATCAATGGGAAGTCGTGGGGCTCTCCCAAACAAGAGGTAAAAAGGGGAAAATCCTGTGACCTCACTCCTTGTACAGTTATATGCATAAATGAGCTTGTTTAATGATTCCTTCCAGTTGGCTTTTTCCCTTTCTGTGAGTGTTTTCAGCATTTGCAGGAGTGTTCTGTTTAAACGCTCGACTTGACCGTTACCCTGTGGGTGATAAGGTGTTGTCCTTGATCCCGCCACGCCGCAGTTTTTAGCCAACTGAGCAAACAGCTGATTTTCAAATTCACCTCCCTGGTCATGATGTATTCTCAAGGGGAACCCAAACTTCAAGGCGTAGTCATTAAATATCTTGTCGGCCACTGTTTTGCCTGATTTTGTTGTTGTGGCATAGGCTTGTGTGAATCTTGTAAAGTGGTCGATTATAACCAATATGTATTCATATCCTCCTGAACACCTGTCCACATGCAGAAAATCAACAGACACCAGTTCAAAGGGCTGAGTAGTTACAAAGTTGGTGAGTGGTGCCCTGGTTTCTCTGCTGGGCTTCTTACTTTTAAGGCAGGAGCAGCCTGACGAGACATAATGTTCAATCTCCCTCTGCATCTGCGGCCAGAAGAATCTGTCCCTGACAAGTGACAATGTCCTTTCTGCTCCTTGATGTCCCATCTCATTATGTAATGCTTTTAACACCGTATCCTTGTAGTTCTCAGGCAGAACAAGTTGTGTTCTTACAGCCGTTTTGCGACGCAGTATGCCACTATCATCCAAAGTCAGTTTATCCCATTCACGTAACAGCCGCTTTGTCTGCATACTGAATGATTTTAACTGTTGACTACCAGGCTTGATACCAGACAGCAAACATTCAATCACAGGGCCAATGTACTGATCCTCTTTTTGGGCCAGACAAATCTCCTCAGCTGGGATACGCTGATGTTCTGTTCCACTTGTCATGGCGCACTGGGCTGACAGAGGCATGGACCACCCTATGTTATTGTCTTGCACCTCAACAGACTGTACTGTGGCTTGTACTGAACGGGATGAGAGTTCCTCTGTACACTCATTCATCATTGTTCCAATATCAACAGGCATCCTGGAGAGGCCGTCAGCATCTACATTCTCTTTCCCTGGACGGTACTTGATAGTAATGTGGAAATCTGCCAGTTCAGCTACCCACCGACATCCAGTAGCATTGAGTTTGGCTGTTGACAAAACATAAGTGAGCGGGTTATTATCTGTGTATACAGTGCAAGATGAGCCAATCAGATAATCTCGAAATTTTTCACAGACAGCCCACTTAAGTGCCAGGAACTCTAATTTTCCAAAATGAAAGTGATAGTTCTTCTCAGATTCAGTGAGTGTCCGTGATGCATATGCGATGACTCGCATTCTTCCTTCCTGTTCCTGATATAAGACTGCACCAAGACCTTGATTGGAGGCATCTGTGTGTAATGTGAAAGGTTTGGTAAAGTCTGGGAATGCAAGGATGGGTGGTTCTACTAGACAGTCAATTAGTCTCTCCAATGCTTGTTGGTGTTTTTCAGTCCATTTTATCGGCTGGTGAGAGGGAACCCCTTTGCATTTTCTTTCCATGGGCTTCGTTTCTGCCTTTTCACCTACAGACTGCCGCGTGTCTGAAGGGATTTTCAGGAGGTTGTAGAGGGGCCAGCGATGCGAGAGAAATTTCTGATATATTGTCTATAGTAGCTCAGGAGGCCTGTGATTGCTCTCACCTCTCCCACAGTGCGGGGTCTTTTCTCCTTCAAGGCCCTCACTGCAATGGTATCAGCTGGGTCCATCTTACTACCCTCTGCTGATACAATGCATCCGAGATAACGTACTTCGGGCCTGAACAGCTCACATTTGCTGGGCTTTAGCTTTATGCCATGCTGTCTGAGCACCGTCCTGACATCTTCCACATGAGCCAAGAATGACTTGCTGAAAACGATTGTGTCGTCCAAATATGGAATGCAAATCTCATCCCTTAGGCTCTCCAGACAGGTTTCCATACATCTTTGGAAGGCAGCAGGCGCGTTCATTAGGCCAAACGGTATTCTAATCCACTCGTATAAGCCCCAGGGGGTCACGAACGCGGTCAGATGCCTGCTTTCCTCAGCCATGAAGCCCTGATGGTAGGCCTTTCCTTGGTCTAGAAGAGAAAACCATGAGTTGCCCCCCAGGCCATCCATGATGTCTTGTACTCTGGGAATCGGCTGTCGGTCGGCAATAGTTTTTCTGTTTAACTCACGGTAATCGATACACAAGCGCAAACCACCACACTTTTTCCGGACACATACAACTGACGATGCATAAGGTGAGTTTGATTTCTTTACCCAGCCTTGTGTAATGAGATCATGGAGGTAATCTTTCATCTCCCTATACATTGGTTTGGGCACAGACAAGTAAGTCTTTGCAACGGGCTCAGTGTCTTTTAATGAAATGGAGAGTTGTAACTTGTCTATGCAGCCAATATCATTTTCTGATTTTGAGAACGTGGCCGATTCATCTCTCAACATCTCCTGTACCACTTCCTTTTCAGGCTCAGAGAGGTGATTCAGATCGACTGGAGGATCCCAAAAATCACTGGAGCATTTCTCTCTCCACATCCACATTATTCACTATGGCTGAAGAAGTAGGGCGGGGCTGTTCAAACACAGAGGCCGGGTAGACAGCTTGGACCGGTTGTACTGTCCCAATGAAGTTTCTTCCAGTTAGCACAATATCGTGGTCTGTGGGGTTCTGTACATCAACAATGACAAATGGTTTTGCTCCCCTCTTCAGTGTCACGAGTGTCACAAAATTCCAACCCTTCAGCCCACTGTGGATTTACATCAGGCTCAAATACAAGATCTGTATCTTCTTGAAAGGGGTATGTCTGCACACGGCACTCTACTTTCACAGAAGTGTGTTTTGGAACATTTAGTTTCTCTTTTGTAGTCTTAATCATGTACTCGTATGTTTGTTCAGTACTCACTTGTTCCACACAGGCTCGGATACCACTTGTCTCAGACTCTGGGAAAGCTGCTACAACAGTCTGGATGAGCTGGTGCTTGTCGGTTGTGTTAGACTGTTTTAACTCGGTGTTCACAATGATTCCTATTACATTCGAGCCAATGATGGGCCGAGGAAGACTTGCATCTTTCATAACAAGCGTTGGAACAACAATCTCTGTCTCTGGAGCTCCATCAGAGGCCAACCTAAAAGTGACTTCCACCCAGCATGCTGTCTCCATTAGCTGCTGTGACATCTAGAGTGTTGCCTGCTTCCAACAATTCCTTAATGTCTCTGAGCTGTACACCTGACAGATTTCTTCTCCACCATTCCTCATCGACTATTGTAACTTGAGACCCAGAATCCCATAGAGCTCTGGTCTTTTTGTTTTGGATGTAACAGTCAACCAGATGTTTTTTTCCAATTAGTGGGGCCAACTTAATGTGTGTCTTTTGTCTTGGTTTCTTTATTTGGATTGTCTCACATGACGTTTGTGGACAGTTACTTTTATGTGTAATCCAGTGTTCAGTCTGGCAGGCCTTAGAGCAGTACAGCACTTTCTTACACGATGCACATTGTCCAAATTTCACTTTATTCTCTTGCTTACCACAGTGTGCACAATGTTGGGACATGGATATGGGACGAGTCACTCCTTGTCCCGCTGGAACGACCCCTGCCCGTTTAAAGTATCCCCTCTAGGCTCTCTTGCTGCTCTCATCCTGCAGCCAGCCAGGAAGGGCTCATTACTGCCACACCTGTAACAATGCATACAGTTCTCATTATTATTTTGCTGACAAGCAAAACATCTCCTCCTGCGCTGCGGAGCTGAGGTGGGAAATGCAGGCTGGGACATAACCATGTACTGTACTGGGGATGGTTGCTTTGCTGCGCGCTTGTGGTGGGACCTGCTGCTGGGGTGGGACTGTTATCTGCTGAGCAACACTGTTTTGTGGCAGCTCTAGTTGGTTTGGATATTGTGGAGGTGGGCACTGTGGTTTCTGTATAAACTCTTTAATTTGTGACACTTCTGCTTTCAGATCGTTCAGGAGGGCCATGCTGGATCGCATCTCTTTGAGCTCAGAGAGAATGTCTGGTTGCACTTTACTGCCACTCTGCTGGAATGGAGTTTTTTCTTTCCTTTCTG
This sequence comes from Microchirus variegatus, assembly GCF_963457635.1. NCBI lineage: Eukaryota > Metazoa > Chordata > Actinopteri > Pleuronectiformes > Soleidae > Microchirus > Microchirus variegatus. Next base: position 22,594,738 of record NC_139808.1, read on the forward strand.
TAGGACTGTCGCTAGTCTGTGCAGAATGGACAGCTGCAGAACGCTGTGGGGTTAGCATTCTCCTCTTGTCCTGTCTTTCACTCTCATAGGCACATGAAGTGTTCAGTTTTTCCAGTAACAGCTCATCAGATACATTCGGCAGCTCAAGGTATGGTTGTAGATCACGCTTTATATTATCGTTCTGCAAGCCAGTCAACACTGTGTGGAGGAACATGTTTTGGACAAGCCCAGGGTCATATTTTAATCCAGACTCTGACTCTTGTGAGGCGAATAAGATCTTTTGCCTCACATCCAGGGCACGGATTACAAAGTTTTGAGCAGTCTCTTTAGCCCCTTGCACTTCAGAACTTAGTTGTTTATACAGGTCAGTTGCACTTTTTTCCTGATAGTGACATCTGAGAATCCGTCTCAGTGTAGGTAATATCAGGTCAACTTTTCCTTCTAGGTAACTGCGAAGTTGCATGCCAGGAACAATAGCTCTTATTACAGCATCCACTATCTCCACATCTGGGAAGCCCTTGCTTAGACCATGTTCTATTTGGCGTGCCAAACTGGAAAAAGTAAGGCGATCTTTCTGACCAGGCTCACCGATTTGACCAGATATTTTAAAGTCTTTATGCCATGAAAGGGCAGATTGAGAGGGAGGGGCTGGCCATTAAGTATAAGTTGTGGTCATTTGTGCTCCCTTTTCAGGTTTTCCACTTTGTTTCTGCAGCAATGACAATTTGAGTTGCAGGACTTCAATTTCCTTCAATAATCTTGTCTGTTCCTCCTTTTCCTCTCTTGCTTGACTTTCTTGCTCATTTTTTTGCTCCAATATGTTAACTTGACCACTTGGGGGTGCCACACTGACAATCTGATATTCATTTATTTGATCCCTGAGACAGAGGAGTTCAGCCATACCTTTATCTTCCAATGTATTTAACTCCTCTCGTTGCAGGTGATTGCTGATCAGCGAAATGAGTGACGTCCTGCTTTTGCCACTTACGTGTTCGAATGATGGGCCAGCGATAATCAAAAAGTCACACAAATCCACCAGATGCTCCCTTGACAGCGTGCATAATGTTTGTATCACCTCCAGTTGCAGTTTCTCCAGCTCCGACGTCTCCATGCTTCACCTGGTGACAGGCAATAGCAGACCTGCCAGCGTTAACTCCGGTTAGCCGCGTTAGCTCCGCTTAGCCGCGTTAGCTCCGCTTAGCCGTGTTAGCTCTCCTGGTACTTTACTGTACCTCAGATTGCCAGCTTGCTGTGCTCGGATAATCCACTGCTCACTGTCGTTGCTGTCTCCAACTTGGGGTGATTTTAAGGGCTGAGTGACAACTAGGTTTACTTTTAGTCAAAGTTAGCCCTCGTCGCGCTCATCCCAGCGGTGCCTCCAAAATGTTACACCCCTGAATAGGGGAAGACATAACTTGAGTTAAAAACAAAGGCGACTGTTCAGCTCTCAAGTCAGTATTTTTAATGACTGAGAGCCGGTCCAATAGCACCCCCTACAGGGTCTATACCGGAAATGCCATCATTAACTCAATTCCCCTGTCTGTCAAAATAAAACTCCTAAATAGCAAAATGTTCATAACATATAAATAAAGACTGTCCCTTTCTATATCACATTGTAACCACTACACTAACGGCTCTAATTAGCATATCAATGTAGCGATCGTCAGACCTAAGTTCCACAGTAAAATCCTCTGTGATTGGACAGCAATCCCCTCACTCATTGGTCACCTTTGGAACACATGATCATTTGCCCCTCCCATTTGTAATAATGATTATAATAATATAGATATTAATAATAACATTATTATTAATGATACTGTAAGTGAAAAATATTATTCGGCCTTCTCTAAAGTTATCAGCTCCCATTCCTAAGCACAAGCCAAAACAATTCAGGACAGTGCCTGCTGAAACTGAAACATTGACCTCGGTACAGCACTGTTGTCTACAGAATTCGTCTCTTCATGTTTTCGCTGAGCCTGACCGGATTGGGGCAGTGGACTGACGCTACTGCGCAGTCCTCCCCAAGGTCAGCTCCATGTATCAGCAGAAGAAGCACCTTTAAGTATCCTAACTCTGGGACTCACAGGGAGACTGACAGAGGATGCCCAACTGTTAACATACTTGTTTTATGTTCGGCATTGTCTCAGTTCTCCTCAGATCTGAGGTGCTTCCAATAAAGCTTTTTAACTTAACTCATCTCTGACTCCAGGAAACTCCATCTTTGGTCGACTCACTTAATAATCAAATCTCCGCAACAAATTGGCGTCACGAACAGGATTTCAACAGAACTACAGACTGGTAAGTGCAACATTCTTAGTTTGCCTTACCATGTCTGAGTTTGACGAAATCCAAAGAACTGTGTAGTGAAAGGGGATTGATTATCGACTGATTTACAATTAATAAGTGTGAACAATTCTTGTAAATATTCAAATAATAATAGAGTGATTTTGTTCAAAAGTAGAACAAAAGTGTTTCTTTGGGGAGGAGTGTGGGGGTATGTAGTATAAGATTATTGTCACATTATATGAGTGACGTTTTGGTTTCCGGTTCAGCATCAAGCTGTGTCCGACACAGGGGGCCTCGTGAGAACCAAATCATCGGAAAATTAAGTTTTCGGGGGGATGAAAAAGGCCGCCTCGTTTGGTGTCAAGATCGAGAATCTGCCCTGTGTCCTGGGGGAAACGGGGTACGCCCAAATTCCATGTGCACATGGTGTAGAAATAATCACTCATAACCCACACAGGTCCCAGAAACAAAAGAAAATTAAAAGGAGTGAGGAGTCTCTGATGCTGTTGAAAAGCTGACGCATTGTTTTTTAAGTGTCTATATAGGATTTGATCAGTTTAGAGGGAAGAATAAATAGGATAATAAAATAACAATCTAAACTGTGACTCTATTCCAGAGAACTACTGCACAACAACAACCTTGATACACTGTTCTGTCTGCTCCACATGCAGAAAGATACTAAAATTCACAAAACAGCTACTGTTTTTATGACCTTATCTATCCACTCACTAATGTCTGTACACTCATGATGGTCTTATTAAGAATTTGCCATGACAATTTGTTGTCAGAAGGGGGATCGAGTAGAGTGGTGGTCTGAGGCTCCATGGACAGCGAATGGCCAACCTGGAGACAAAATCTCTCCAGCCTCCACCCTCCATTTGTGTAGAGATGGGAGGGCTGATGTGAGGTCTCAGATCGACACCACTGAATCTTAACAAACTCAGTTCATCTTAACATCCAAACATTTCCTGAGTGGTGTAGATAAGGAGAAAAATTAAATAACAAAAGTATAGAAAAGTAGGCAAAGTGAAGAATGATTGCATAAACATTTGTCGAGGACATACACATACAGACTAAAAAGAAAAAAAAAGAAAAAGTTCATATTTTGCGACCACCATACTCGCACAGTTCCTCTCTCTGTTCACAGATCACTGCACTGAAACTGACCTGACCTCCACTCCTGCCCGCCATCGAGACACCAACCACCAGGACTCAAAGACCCTCCCACCGTTCAGACAGCTCCACCCAGAAGGGAGATTGAATTGTCAGATTCCTCCTCCCCTGACTCCTCCTTTAACCCCCCATAGGCCCAACGTCTACATCGTCATGAGAAATGGGCGTCACAGGGGACGGGCAACGACTACCCACATGCTGAAGAAGAAATGGTGTGTAAGGCCAGACAGGAGGAGAGGGTGAGACTGTGATAACACTTCAAAGCCTCTACAACAAATCCAATGTGTCATATGATGATGATGATGATGACGATGATGATGATAATTAAGGTGACTATGGTGCAGAACACACCTTGCCTATGGTCAAAGTGGCCATTCTTGAGCACTCAACACTGGTGTTCAGGCCTTGACTGCTGCTGACATCACAGCAGCTACATAAACATCTGTCAAACTTTTGAGTGTGACCTCAAGTTTGGTGAGCAAATGATGATTTTCTGCTCTGATACTCTGCAAGAACTATGCAGACATGCTAACCACACCCAAGGTCAACTTGAATGGAAGAAGAAAGACTAAAATGAAAAGATGTAAAAGAACTTTACATGGTGCCAATAATGATGAACATTCTTTGACATGACGAGCTACAAACCAGTCAACAAGCTCGAGAAGGGGGCAGGAGGAAGGAGAGGTGACTCAGTGAACGTGTCTGACTGTGATACAACAGGAGGGAGGTAACACACACACACACACACACACACCACTGCAAAGAAGAAATGCTTGCTAATGCAGAAAACAATACAGATTCACACAATCTTATTGCACAATCCAGTATGTGCATTACTCAGAAAATACACCCCCATGCACACATACATGATCAGCGTACATGATGAGTACATTTTGCCTACATACATTTCTTGTAAACAGTAGAATTAAAGCAGAATTTACTGAAACCCCAAAATGAGTGGACATTATGTGCACTACAAAAGGTTCTTCTGGTCTAAAAAAAAAAGATAAATGAATGAGTAACTGTAACTCAAAGGCAAAGACTTTTAAACATGCTTTTCTGTTTTGTCACATGTAGATTTGTAAGGGAACGGCCTTGATGGTCAGACTAGGAATGTCTTTCTGTTTCCACACCTGGTGGTGGCGTTGTCAGAAAATGCATGCATTCTAAGCTAAACACACACACACACGTTCATGTCAGTGCCACACAGTTGTAATATGCAAGTGAATGGAAGTTTCAGTTTCCACTGTTTCTGTTAACATTTTGATAGAAGCACAATCTGATGTTTCTCTGTAGTAGACTGACTTTAGGTCAATTGATGAGTTGCACTGCACTGAACTTGTGCCTGTCTGTCCTGATGAAGCCAACAGTTGGTTTAAAAATAATAATAATGATACATACACACATGTTCTGGTCAGCACATAGATGGCATGGGTGTGCATTGGCAATATCACTTATTTCTGCACAGTTTGAACTTTATGATGTCAAAAACAAAAAAACATTATGAAGATGCATGGGTCTTTTTGTTGAAAGACACATGCAAGCTTGCAAGTGACAGAGAACACATCATTAATCTGGTTTGATTTCTCCAACAGGTGTGCACTCCCATACTGGACCTCTGTTAAATGCTGATGCATTTTTGTTTGTTGATGTTTCTGTTTTGTTACTAACACAGTCTGTGGTTATGTTGTATCTATGCTGTTTGTTCTTAATCATGCTGTTCTGTCCTCAGGTTCTGCTCCTGTCCACTACTCAGTTCTAGACACTGAGCTTGTGGCTCTTTATGAAGCCTTTAGATTAGCAGCTGGTTAAACTAGTTTAACAGTGTACAAATCTACACTGATTCATGTTATGGTTGTTACAACTCGAACTGTTAAATTACTAAGTGATTATTGTCATAAATCTTAACATAAGTCACTGCAGAACTGATAATAGTTCATGTTCAGTGGGGAAGGAGATGAAAATATTTAGTTCTGGTCCAAATAATCAGTTAAAATTCATCCCATGTTTTGGTATGTATATGCTATGGTGAGCATGGCATTAAAGTAACTGGGTTTGTTTGATTATTTTGATATAAGTCGGTGCAGTTACATTTTTTAGACATAAGATTTTATGTTTCCAAAATTGTACTCCATCGACTGCACAGGATTAGGTTGGTTTTTCATGATTGAAGAGATTATGTTCGATTGTTGCAAAATTATAAAAAAAAACATTGAGTGTGCAAAATCTCTTGACTAAAAAGAGTTAAAAAAAATAAGTAAATAGTAAAATGTATATTTTATACATTTTAATATTTATTTTACACTTTGTAAAAAATGCACAATTCAACAATTCAGTTATTGAACATATAAGGGAGTTAGTAAGTAGAAAAGTGGGTTTTTATCATTTTCTTTGCCAAGTTAACATTCTAAGTCCCTTGTGATGAAGATTATATATTTTTTTGTGTTGCTTTTAATAATAGGAAGTTCATGTTTCTTTGAGGAGATTGTGAGAATAATATCTTATTGTCATAATCTGGTTACAAGTTTAAGAGTAAATACAAAATACTAATGGTAATTATATTGACATGTCACTGATAAAGGGGTACATGTCATTGATTGTGTAGTTTACTTATTGTATGTAAAGATATTTCCTTGTGGATATTTTCACATGGTATCATGAAAGCCTCTTAAGAGTTAATGAAAATGATTTGCATCCATTGAACCACATTGTCTCCAGCATGTCCAACTCCTATTCTTGTAGTCCTAAAATATCTTAAAGCGGAACTAGACCGGTTCCTATTATCGCTGTTTTTTTGTGTGTATCTGTGTCATTACCTTGTTTATGAAGCCTGACGGTTCGAAACAAACAGTTCAGCCATTGCTGAGAACGTTGTGTTTTATTGTAATCTCGGGGCTCAACGAGATCACTGAAAATCCCGTAATAGTTACGTAAGCAGCGGTTCTCCTGAACAACCGAAAACTGTCAGAAAAGAGGATTTCTGTCGGCTAGTTCACAGCAACTAGGAGGTTTTTAACCATAAAAACAAGTTAATATATGTAAGTAGACCTCCATAACTAACATTTATGTGCAACAGGACCACTCTATGTGACCTTTAAACATTTTTCAAGCAATGTTCTCTCCAATTCATGTAATTAGTTGAGGACCATTGGAAGATGCAACCCCCCCCAAAGTTTCATCAGAAAGCCTTATTCCTGCTTCTTGTTTCCCACTTGTCTTTAATATATAAGGTGTTTTCAGTTTTTAGCAGAAAAGAAGGCATTATACGATTTAGAAATGGACTTAGTTTTAAGATAATATCGTACCTGGAGTTATCTGAAATAGTCACTTTGTACGAGGCCATGTTTGTCCTGCAAAGACTGAAAACTCTGTATCTTACTGTTGTATGTGGATGAGAGATAGACAGGTTATAAGTCCTTTCCTTGCCCAAGTTTCTTTTAATCTGTTCTCTTGGGGTTGAATTCTGAATCAAGATCACAGCATCTAAAAAAGTCTAATTAATACAGATATATATTGATTTATTGTATGGAAGACATGATTTAACACAGTTGATCATTCATTACTCCTGTGATAAATCATTGGTTAAGAAGCTACTTAAAGCTTAGGTTACAATGTGTAAAAGTGTAATAACATTAAAATCCCTCCATGTAGGTGAATATCCAAAAGCATTGTGATTTGGTGCAAAACATGTGATCTGTTTAAAACAAGATAATGTTTGCATGTACTGAACTGTTCACATGTTCTGTCATAAATGTCATATTGTTTGTGGGAAATACCTACAAAACAAATAGAGCACAGAGCACCACAGGAAGGCATTCCTAACTGTGGTCAGTGGACTCAACAACTCCTCCCTCCATTGATGTTTGACATCTATGTTGGGATCTGTGCATATTATTTAAATTATCGGTACAATAACATATTTATGTGCCATCACTCAAATTACAACCATCTCTAGATTATTCAGTCATTACTGTATTTACATCTCTCTTGTATAAATTTTACATATTGACATGTTACATAGGAATGTATACGTCGACTTATCTTTACGTTCAATCTCATTCTATTAAGTTTTTATTATTATTCCTATACATTGTATGTATATCCTTTCATGAATTTCTCCAGTGGGATCAATAAGTATTCTGATTCTAGATACAGATTACCTTATAGATAACCCTAACCCTAACCCTAGAATCATCAATAAGACTTGTCACCATGTTTTTCATAATGTCTCTCTTGTAAGTTTCAAAATAATGTGTCTCTGAGAATGTAGACATATTATTAGAGTTGTGAACAGAAGCCTATCTACCTGTGTGCAAAGTATATTTAGAATTAAAATATTCGAAATTCTGAATATATTTGTGCTGAAAGAAGATATAAAAAATTATCACAATACTTGTGAATTTTGAGAAGGTGAAAGCACTTAATCTCAGACCTTCCACGAAAAGAAGAACATAAATAAGTAAATACGTTATTAATGATAACAAGAATAATGTATAATTGGACATTTCAGGTTTATTTTATTTTTACAAGAGCTAGTGTTCTAGAAGATATAAGAATTTAAATATTTTGATTTCTAATGTAATACAATGGTTAGTATTCATTTGAAGTATTTGTTTGGTATGGAGTTGCTAGATAGTTCAAAAGATATGTCTAGAACTATTAAATGCACTCTGTGTCATGGTTAACAGATCTTAATCTACAAATCTATCTTCCATTGTCCTTACTCCATGACACGTACTTCTCCGACTGCGTAATGTGTTATCCGACTGCGTCACCACGGAGACTCGAGCCTTCATACTTCTGCGTCGTGTTGACGGATACGCGCTGCAATTTCCCGCCCGATCAGTAAGGGTCGATGCACAAGGTTGTTGTGCTTCTGGCTACAGTGAGCAATGGCGTCGAGAGAGAAAGACTGTTGTTGTTGAAACAGTGGCCGTTTCTCACTTTTCTGTGTGACGGAACGCAGTTTTAAGATAATTTGAGGCGAGAAATTGGCCATTTAGAGTCTAAACATGTGCTGTGTGTGTTAAGATATGACGTATTTATAGTTTGGCAGCGACGTTCTCTGTGGTGATCAGCTCCGCCCTCTGTGGACGCTGGGTGCTCACAGTGAGCCGGCACAGAGCAGCGCTATCTCGGCCTGTCCTGAGGACCAATCGCAGCTCTTGCCGTCTCCGTTGTAATATTTTGTGCAGTCGGAGACGACGCAGAGCACTTTACGCAGAAGTATAAATTGGGCTTGTTCCTGAAACGATTGAAAGATGAAGTCACTTTGTTGACAATGGTAAACTGAAGGATTGTTAGGGATTGTTATTACAGGCCATTTGTTGTGGGCCTGCGAATTCTACTGTGTTTGAGTAGAAACAGTAACATGAGTTAGCAGAGATTTCTTGTCTTTCATTCAGGTTTCAGGGTTCCATTGGTAAATTAACCGTCCAAAATAGTAACTAAAGTAACATAATTGTTGAAGGTTTTAGTGATGTTTGTCATTTTGGAATTTAAACTGTGACCATGTTTATTGACAAGTACATAGATAACGTTTCTTTAATTTGATTAGATTTGCTTAGTTTAGATGGGGAAATCTATTTGTGTTATAACATTGTTATAATCAGTTTAGTTTAGAGGGTTGACATAGGGATATTGAGGAGGGTGAGAGGAGGATGTTGTGCCATCAATCATGGACAACCCCTCTCACCCCCTACATGAGACTGTGGGGGTCTTGACCGCCTGTGGCCACCTCCACGTGCACTACACTTCTACCTCCATCATCTGTGCCTATGTGTACCCCAGTGCTTTATCCTGTGCAATAGCCAAAAGTATTACTTTTGTCTTACTGAGTCTGTAAACATTTATTTACGCATTTACCAGCAACATGCAATATCTCTATACATATTTCACTGTATTCAGTGTCCATATTAATATATATGATTTATTTATTTTTCGTATAAAAATGCATCCGTTTTACCTTTCCTTAACCCCTTGCTTGTTAATGTGTTTTGTACTTTTGCTGTCTGCACACATTTGTCTTAACTGTTTTTTAGCAGCTATGTTAGTTTACAAAGGTTCCTCTGGTCAAAAGGTTCCCCTTTTGGGGATAAATAATGTTTATCTTATCTTAGGAGTATTAAAAGAGATGTAAACTAACTGAAATGTGTATTTTGAATTTTGACTTAGACTGAAGTTAAAGAATATTTTGAATCAGATCCTCTTTCACATAGGATCAATTCACTAAACTTTAACTTTCATATCTGCTGGGTTAATGATTTTGAATTACATTCCTAAGTTATATTAATTTTAAGTTGACGGATGCTTCATCTGTTTGGTGTTTCTCTGAGTTAAAGGGGGACTGATTAGATGGATGGGAAGAACAGGTAAAAAAAGCACTTGTCGAGTCTTGGAGACTCATGGGACCAGCTCCAGAGTCTTGGAGACTGAGCTGAGTTGGAGTGTAAGCCCTGTGACTTATTTCATTTTCACATCCCGGACTAATAAGGGAGAGCAAACAGGACAGATGAAATTGTCTGCTTGATTTTAAATTGTTTGTTTTGAATTGTTTGAATTTCTATAACTTCTTTTAATTGATTTGGTTTGGATTTCCGATGTATTTCCTTGCCTCTGTAAAGAACTATAAATTGCCAGTTCATAGTGCTTTACTATGAATGCCAATTAGAGTGATAGATGTTTTTTGTATTGAAGTGGTCAGTAGGTTACCATGAAGTTCAGAAAATGTACCAATAACCTAATTTTGAGGTTATATTTCTTGTTGTGCTAATGATTGAGAAATGTTATTTACATTCCTAGACAATTAACAATGTGTGTTGATTAGATCACTAATCTTTGGGTCTTTAACCTTATGCTTTCATATTGTGCTTTCAATCAATTCAGAGTAATGATCAGATCAATACAATACTGTTTTGATAATTTTTCATTGCCAAGGTTAATTTAGTTTATTGTTTTTTAACAGTTCAGTTTATGTTTCCACCTTCCTCTCATTATGCAATGGGGAAATGTTTGGAAATGGAAATGTTTTTATAAAGCAACAAAATGTAAAAAAAAAGATTTATGGTTTTAAATGGGTTGAACACTACTCTGTAAAATGTTTCATAAAGAAGATGACGACATTGGATTCCATGCCGCCATGCATCGTATGTGCTAGTAACCTCTCCATGGCTGGTGACTCTCTACTGCACAGACAGTGCATGAGTTGAAGTGAATACGATTGCGCGAAATACATTTGCAGTAATGTGTTTATGTGTGATTAGTATGATTTTGTGTATGCATTTTCAATTCCCTGCACTACATGTTTCATGCTGATTCATGATTATTGATGTTTAAATTTCTTCAGTTATCTGGAATGTAATGTATGACGATCATTGTATTTCTACATCACCCACCACAGTGTGTAACATCTGACAGACAGAGAAGTTTTCTGTAGGTCTTTTTTCCTCAATAACATCGAGGTTTGACCATTATAGATCAGAATAGTCAGTGCAGGTGTCTTTTTAACCCTTCTTCTGCATTCTGAGGAAGGTTTTTGGCTCCTGTGTCATGTGATCTGTGACCTCCGCTGTGAGCGCCTGTGATGCTCTGGTGTCATAGGGGTTCTTCTTTCCATGAGGAGACAATTTTGTCTAAAATGTGTCCTTGTTGACCTGGAAGGCGGAATTCATGAGTCAATGGTAGATAAGAGATGGCTTAAGAGGGGTGATGTTATGATTTCTTGATGTCTTGATTACAATGTTTAAGTTTTTTGTATCAGTCATGACTATGTTTATGATTGATTGTGTTTTTTTTGTTAGAAGGGCATTTTCTCAACTGATGCCAGGTGAAGTCCTTGGGTTAAGGGTATTTGATGTTTTTTAGTGATTTAATGGTTAGATGTAATTGATTGGGTTATTGAGGCTCTGTGCTTTCTAGTTTATTGATTGTACAAATCAATAAAAGGGGGGACTGTAAGTGAAAAATATTATTCGGCCTTCTCTAAAGTTATCAGCTCCCATTCCTAAGCACAAGCCAAAACAATTCAGGACAGTGCCTGCTGAAACTGTTGTTGTCACATTGACCTCGGTACAGCACTGTTGTCTACAGAATTCGTCTCTTCATGTTTTCGCTGAGCCTGACCGGATTGGGGCAGTGGACTGACGCTACTGCGCAGTCCTCCCCAAGGTCAGCTCCATGTATCAGCAGAAGAAGCACCTTTAAGTATCCTAACTCTGGGACTCACAGGGAGACTGACAGAGGATGCCCAACTGGTAACATACTTGTTTTATGTTCGGCATTGTCTCAGTTCTCCTCAGATCTGAGCTGCTTCCAATAAAGCTTTTTAACTTAACTCATCTCTGACTCCAGGAAACTCCATCTTTGGTCGACTCACTTAATAATCAAATCTCCGCAACAGATACTACTACAAATTATTCTTATTGCTATTATTATTTAGTGATAACTCCACATCACAATAGAGAATAAGAGACATAAGAAAGTACATATAGAAAGTGAAGCTTTATTAAAAAGAAAAAAAAAAAAAACACAAATAACATGCTTTATGAAAAATCTCTTTTGGCTGCTTCAGGGTCAGAAGTTGGAGCAGGTCTTGCAGAGAGTGGCCCATTATGCAGCCTTCTGTGGTGGGTTGTTCAGTATTCTGGGTCCCTCTCCAGCCTCTCTTGTTGAAGGATGGAGGCTGAATATCCACCCAGCTTCTCCATCAGCTGAGCCATCAAATCAAATCACATTTTATTTTAATTTTTTATTTGAATTTAAAGCCCACAATTACAAAACACAGTTTGTCCTCCATCCTCCTCATCAGACATCAGGTCAATTGTGATGCCCCTGCAGAAGTCCATCTCATCCTTGGTTAAAACAGCCCTCCTCGCTTCCAGCAGCTGGAAACACAAGTAGTACAATTAGTGCTGCTCCATGTGTGTATAAATACACACACGTATGTATGTATGCGTTTGTCTAATAAACCAGTTAGTTTAGTAAAATGTCACAATTAGTACTTAGTATTAAGGTCAAGAAAAAACATTTTTAAATCATGCACTGATTTCAGTCGTACCCTCTTTCTTCTCTGTCTGCTCCGGGCTGCACCTCTCACTGCTCCTGATTGGGCCTCAATGTCTGGCTGACTTTATCTGTTCATATGTAAGTTCTTCTGGAGTGTCTCGTAGTATGTCTTACATGCCGCTGACAAAAAGAGAGGCAACAGGCATTAATATATATATTTAAAAAAACACCACAAACAAGACAATTTTTTAGATTAAAGTTACTTACATATAAAGACTCCAGTCTACTCCACACATATCCGGCCTTGCAGAGAGAGTTTCCACTAAATGTAAAGTCACAGCGGAATTGTGGGGCGAGTCAAGCTGAGTCTGTCTATGGAGTCATAGCGCCTGTCGTTTCCCTCTGAGTTATGAAAACGAGAGAAACATATTTACTGCAATTTTGGGATTGTGCACCCCTCTTTTCCTCTTCAAATCAGAACAGCCACGGTTTGCTCTGGATCCACAGCTGCTTCCTCCAGAGACACCAGTCTGACCTCCATGGACGCCATTTTGGTGTCTGGGTCCCTATAGAGTAGATACATGTGTGAACATTTTATGCTTTTCAGTATTTGGATTCTACAAAATTACAATTCTACTTACTTTTGCTGTTCACGTGTTCTTTCAAGGCCCCAATTGAAAGCTGATTGGCACAGTTTTAGCGTCTGTTTGAGTGGCTGTGTGGATAAAATGACCCTGGAATGGAAAATAGTAAAGATTAAAATAATATTACGGCTCATACAAAAAAGACTGGCATTACTTTACTTGAATCTTCGTCATATTTACAATAAGTTGTTCTCTACTCGAACATAATACACGTCTTTAGCTTTAGCTGCATATCTCAAGTGTTTCAACATATGTAGGATAATAAACACACATTTCCTTACGTTATGTTTACTGGCGTGAGAAACACACGCAAATGAAACACGGGCAAACATGTGTAGCTTAGCACTTAGACGCCTGTCGCTAATGCTACACGACAGAACATAATATGTTCTTATTATTATACACAAATACAGTTTCATTGTTGGAAATACTTACAACTTGAGCTGCAGGTAATCCTCCACGTAATGTCGACACTGTTCCTTCGTTTAGATGAAGTTGTGTGCTAAATCCAGCATGGTACTACCCGAAGTTTGAATAATGGCGCTTTTCCACCAGCCCAACTCTCAACGGCACTGCGCTACACAACACGGTTTAGCGAGTGTTTCCTTTAGCGTAGAACGTGGAACCAGGTACTATTTTTAGTACCTGCCCTGCCGAGGTTCCAAGTCAGTGGCACAGGTACTATGCGCTGATTAGTCAAAACTGCCGGCCACTGATTGGCCAGAAGTGTTGTCACTGGGTGCGTCATGAGCGCGACACAGGATGCAGGAATCAAATCCAAAAAAATAGTAGCGCGCAAATACTTCGACATGGCGGCTCTGCATAAGAACATTCCATGGTCCAACGACGAGGTCCAGACTGTCCTGTGTTTAGTCGGAGGCGACAAAATACAGAGCGAGCTGGACGGAGCCGCCTGTAACGAGCAGGTCTTTCCGGGAGTCGATGTCTGCTCACGGCGTACACAGCAACGCCAACAACTCCGCACACGCCAACGGTAAGTGTTTCTTTTCAGCCTGAGAGCAACGTTTAACTACTGCTGAGAATAAACTCACTTAAACAAGACATTATAAAAGTAACATCATGTGTGTCGGTAAGCTCTGTCCGTCTGTTTACACGGGACAACATAGTTGGCTAGCTAGTTAGCAATGTCGCTATTAGGTGTTCAACCTACAACAAACATTACGTAAACCTGTAAAAGAAACCAGATTTGTACAAGTCATGAATTAGACTTACTACCGTGTAACGTGATGTTTTTACGTGTTAAAACAGACTAGACCAGAATATACAGTATGGGTTCGATATTTACATTATAGACAGAGAATGAGCATCGGATATTATATGTCTATATTGCACTTTTGTAAAAAGACAGTTTATTGCACATGGGATCAGGAGCGTGGTTATATATTGTCTACTGAGAGCTAACAGCTGCAGGGAGGAATAAAGGATAATAATAAGGATAAAGCTCCTTCATTTAGGGTGTTTCAGTCTGTGGCTGAATATATATATTGTTATGCGTGTAATAACAGCGTATGTGTACACTTCTTTTGTTCAAGAATCCCATTCCATATGTGAGGAGTGTTCATCTACCCCAGCATAGCCATCAGCTGCTTCGTCGTCGGGGGCACCAACTTCGCCACAGACCACAGCTCTGTGCAACTGGTAAGAAATAATAAACATGATTTACAGCATTTGTGTATTTCCTTAATGGTTTGATTAATAACCTCTTTCTTCTTCTCTATAGTGTTATGTAGGGAAGAGAAAAAGAAGCACACAGCTGTCCTAGCAGAGCTTCAGGTGGAAGATGTTCAGTAGCAGGAGTGGAACCGGACACAACGTAACCGCCATACCACGAGAGTGCTGAGTTCAACCACGCATTCCTTTGAGTGATTGGGCAGCTTGTCCAGGCAATAGGTGGCAGGAGCATGTGACCTATTTCCTCCCTCCTATCCTAGGACTCCACCACCTATGTACAGTTTATTTGATTTGCTGTCTTGCACTTTAACTTTGGTTTGCTGTGTTTTTTTGTTTGAATAAACAACAATGTGACTTATGTGATTACATCATGCGTATTTCTTTTCTTTTTCTTTTAATTGTGGCAGCCTTTACAAACAAAACGTATACAGACAAAAGGAGACATCTCTGCAGAAAGTACAAACTTTTATTCGTAATTCAGTGAAAAACAGTACAATAATAAAGCATTTACAAATTCACAACAAGTGACACATCAGGCCCTCACATACATCTCTGCCCTCTACACCCTTTACCACTGCCGCCACAGGTTCAACCACTGTAGCTGCTGTGTGTGCATCTCATTCAGTGTCATAAGGCTCACCATGATTTTCACACAGGTTATGCAGATCACAGCAGGTCACCACCATGGATTTCACCAGCTGGACATCACAGTCATTCCTTTTCAGGAGTGACAGAACCATCTGAAACACACAGGCAGCATGCTTACGTTAATACCAGAATACCAAAAATAGAGGTAGCTTTTGGTCATTACTACGCTGTACACTTGTACAGTACTATGTAGAAGTCTTAGGCCACCATTAGATTTGTTGCTTGAGCAATGCTATAATGACAATAGAGGATCATTATTTCTATTTCACTTCACTGGAACACATTCAGAATATGTGTATGCAGTTTTTTGTTAAAACATCCTCTACAGGTGTCAAGTATTTAGTGTGATCTACCCTTACACTTGAACAATAAAACAGCTCTGTTAATACTGGAGTGGAACCTTAATTAATGTTACTGGTAAATCGCCAGGTTTATTCAAGACATGCTTGAGTATTACATACTCAAAAAAACAACAGCGTTTCTGCACAGTACTGTATATGAGCTAGTTAGCGATAGCAACTATATTTAGCTTACCCTCACTCGGCGTCTCGTAACATCTCCTCTTCAGTTTCATGTTGTATGACTTCCCAAACTTTTCTGTACTCCTCCACAGTATTTCTTCTTGCCGCCTGTAGCTTTTTCTGGCGATCTTCTGTTCTGTGTGTGAACAAATGCCACAGACCGAGCAACAGAACGACTCCACATCCTCCATTGTCTATGTGAGTGTGTGTCTCGCGTATAAGACGTCACAGCAGTTTCGCGCAGCCGCGTTGTAGCCGTGTTGTGATAACCACGCCCACGTTGAGAAGGTACGTTCTCTATAGTGGAAACACAACTAAACCGTGCCGTTTCGTGCCGTGTCGCTCAGTGCCGTGTAGCGTAGAGCTAGTGGAAAAGCGCCACAACACTTCTCTGTGAAGCGGTTAGCACACACAAGGAGTGTTTTGGGAATGTAGCAGCGGCATTCCCATCAAAAATAAAAGATAACCACTCTGCTTTTCTGTCCTTGTCGACAGGAAGAATGTGGAGTGTCTGGTGTTGGTTATTACAACCTAATAAAGAGCAAATACTCGCGGATTTATTATGAAACATGTTCTCAATCGATAAACTCAGAAGCTCCAACGACATTTCATATTTACATCCATGAGACAGACACGCTGCTGTTTCTTCTTCTACCGCTTATATCCATCTATAGGTGCACTACCGCCCCCTAGGTGCATTACCACCCCATGACAGACCATTTGACCCTCTATCTGAACCAAGACCAGCTGTTATAAAGCAGTTTTTAGTTGTTAATGTCATGTCCAAAACCACTGCATTCAAACATGTCCTTGCTAAAGTTTCTTGGCTCCATCTCCATCCACACAGACATTTTAATGACAGCCAGTAGAAGTTTGGAGTTTGCAGGGAACAGACACATCACACCCAGAATGGTTTCTCCCTGTAGAACACATTGCTGGAAGATGTGTTGTAAACACATCCACTGTGCAGTTAAGCTGTACTAGAGAAAAGGTGACAGTAGTCATACCACTCTGCACGCTGGCTGAAATTTATAAAAAAATCAGTTTAAGTCTTGTGGCCCTTTCTCTGAAACCGCTGAATAGAAGTGTAAAAAATAAAAAAAAATAATATTTAGAACCTTCTCTTCTTTTTGGGGGCAGTTTATATAGATATTGTTATACAATATAAAACATGTAAACTGTTTTAAACTGTCAGGCACCTTTATAGATTTTTATTAAAGTTATTGTCTTATGTTTTCTCATCATTCATAGTAAAGTTACCATGAACAGCTGGGAATCTACACACAATGTTGATACATGGCATGACTAAGTTTAGAGGTGTGGTGGTATAATCCAGTTTTTAACCACATAATACAATTAAATAATACTCCAATTGTTCAAAGAAATAATGGCTCTTCAAAATGTAAACTGAAATTCCTTCTACAGGGAAACTATTGAGCAAAACTCAATGGCTCCTGAGACAGTATATTTTCCATGGTGACACACACTCCTGATTTGCATTTGAACAGATCACAACATGGTCATTTACATATGAAAACCTTACCCGCTCCTAGGATTTGGGGGGGTGACTGTCTCACCTGGACTGCAAGTTTACGGCAATTCCTGGCAGTTATCGGCAACTGACTGAAACACCCAGTTGACTGGGAGTTTCACGGCAATTCTCAGGGACGATAACTGCCGAAAATCCCACTTTTCATGCAGTGCAGTGCCTGCAGTGGACGGAGAGGTGTGAAAGCACCGTCTGAATGTGGAGTCCTTGTCCATTGGAGGGGTGCGGAGGGGGAGTTGCTCAGACATAAATGTGGAAGGCTTACTTTTCTCTGGGTCGTTTCTACAGCAAGGGACTTCCTTCCGGCGCTGTGACGAGTGCTGTGACGAGCGGCAGCCAGCAACAGTTGCTCTCTCTTTTTTCCGCACTTTTCCGCTATTTTTCTTATTTTATTTTCTTTTTATTGGTGTTTTTTCCCAGTAAGTTGTTGTGCTAACCCTAGCCAACCATGTTTGTGAACTTTTTTCTATGTTTTTTGTCCGTGTGTCTCATTCTTGGGACAATTTTTCCCGACCGCATCTCCGTCTTGTCGCAGCAATGCGGTGAGTCTATTGTTTACACCCGAGACCAGCTGTTGTCGCTAACACCATCGGCGCTAATGCGGGAGAGGCCTGAAATCCCCAAAGAACTGAGGAGAAAGTACAGGGGATGTAAGGCTGGACGTAAACAACGGGAAAAGAAGAGGAGATACAAACCTTCTCTCCCTTCCATCACCATGGGGAACGTGAGGTTCCCCAAGATGGACGAGCTGGCGGGCCTGGTGAGGACTCAGCGGGTGTATCGTGAGAGCAGTGTGCTGTGTTTCACGGAGACGTGGCTCCACGAGGACATCCCGGACTCGAATGCAACTGTGGACGGCTTTCAGACTGTTCGGGCGGACAGGAGTCACCGGGAGAGTGGCAAGAGGAAAGGTGGGGGACTTGCTATTCTTATTAACAACAAGTGGTGTCATCCTGGTCACGTTACTGTGAAGGAGCGTGTGTGCAGCCCGGACATTGAACAGCTTGCCGTGAGTCTGCGGCCATACTATCTGCCGAGGGAGTTCTCACACGTTATCGTCCTCGTTGTTTACGTTCCTCCGACCGCAAACGCGGCGCGCGTGAGTGACGTCATACACACCGTCGTCGCGGATCTTCAGACACAGCACCCAGACGCATTCATTGCAATATCTGGGGACTTTAACCACATCACTCTGGCTGCCACACTGCCCACTTTCAAGCAGTTTGTGGACTGTCCCACCAGGGAAAACAAGACACTGGACCTGCTGTATGCCAATGTTAAGGAGGCTTACAGCTCCACTGCCCTTCCTCCTCTTGGAAGATCGGACCACAACCTCATCCACCTGCAGCCCCTGTATAAGCCCCAAGTCCAGCGGCTTCCTGTGACCACCAGGACTGTGAGGAGATGGTCACAGGAGACTGATGAAGCTTTACAGGGCTGCTTCGAACTAACAGACTGGGAGCTGCTCTGTGATTCACATGGAGAGGACCTTGATGATCTCACGGACTGCATAACGGGTTACATCAATTTCTGTGTGGACAGCGTTGTTCCTAAAGTGACTGTACGCTGTTTCCCCAACAACAAGCCGTGGGTCACCAGAGACATCAAGGTCCTGCTGAATGAGAAGAAGAGGGCCTTCAGAGATGGGGACAGAGAGCAGATGAGGCAGGTCCAGAGGGAGCTTAAGGAGAGGATTCAACAGGGCAAAGACAGCTACAGGAGGAAGCTGGAGCACAAACTCCAGCAGAACAATGTTAAGGACGTGTGGAGTGGTACGAGGAGCATCACTGGCTACAAACCATCTGGTAGCCAGACAATAGGAGGTGGTACTGAACGAGCCAACGAGCTGAATCTGTTCTTCAACAGATTTGATGAAAGGGCTCTGGACGACCCCTCCCCCAGCTCCTCTACAACCATTCACCTCCAAACCTCCAGCCCTGCTGACACCCCTCCCCCTCAACTCCTTCCTGACTTTACCCTACCTGTCCCACCCACCCCCCCGCCATCACCTTTCCCCCCCCCATCAACACACACAGCAGACAGACCTTCACTGCAGAGCAGGTGAGGAAGGAGCTCTGCAGACTCCGCCCGGGCAAGGCAGCTGGTCCCGACGGTGTCAGCCCGAGGGTCCTCAAAACATGTGCGACCCAGCTGAGCGGAGTCCTGCAGTACATCTTCAACCTCAGCATGAGTCTGGAGAGGGTCCCGGTGCTGTGGAAGACATCCTGCCTGGTACCAGTACCGAAGAAGGTGCGTCCCAGCACCTCCGAAGACTACAGACCGGTGGCACTGACGTCACACTTGATGAAGTCCCTGGAGAGGCTGGTCCTGTCACTTCTTCGGCCCCTGGTCAGCTCATCACTGGACCCTCTACAGTTTGCCTACCAGCCGAGACTGGGTGTGGAGGACGCCATCATCTTCCTGCTCCACCGTGCCTGCGCCCACCTGGACAGACCGGGATGCACTGTGAGAATCATGTTCATGGACTTCTCCAGTGCGTTCAATACCATCCGGCCTGCTCTGCTGGGGAGTAAGCTGACGGCGATGCAGGTGGACCCTCCCCTGGTTTCCTGGATTACGGACTATTTGACGGGTCGACCACAGTATGTCAGACTGCAGGATGGTGTGTCTGACACTGTGGTCAGCAGCACTGGGGCTCCACAGGGAACTGTTCTTTCCCCCTTTCTGTTCACCCTGTACACCTCAGACTTTCAGTTCCTCTCTGAGTCCTGCCACCTGCAGAAGTTTGCTGACGACTCTGCAATTGTTGGCTGTGTCAGTGAGGGGAAGGAGGAGGAGTACAGGGGCGTCGTGGACTCCTTCGTCGACTGGTGTGGAGCTAATCATCTGATTCTTAACTCCACCAAGACTAAGGAGCTAGTGGTAGATTTCCGCAGGAGGAAATCTACCCCCACACCCATCTCCATCAACGGTGTGACTGTAGATGTTGTCCAGGATTACAAGTACCTTGGAGTATACCTGGACAATAAACTGGACTGGGCCAAGAACACTGAGGCTGTGTACAAGAAGGGCCAGAGTCGTCTCTATTTCCTGAGGAGGCTCCGGTCATTCAATGTATGTAACACCATGCTGAGGATGTTCTACCAGTCGGTGGTAGCCAGTGCCATCTTCTTTGCTGTTGTGTGCTGGGGCAGCAGGCTGAGGGCAGCAGACGCCAAGAAGATCAGTAGGATCATCAGGAAGGCTGGCTCCGTCCTGGGGGTCCAGCTGGATTCTTTGGTGGTGGTGTCTGAGAGGAGGATGCTGTGTAAACTGCACAGTATCCTGGACAACAACTCTCACCCTCTCCACCAGCTGCTGACTTCGAGCAGAAGCACCTTCAGCAACAGACTCATTCTCCCCCGGTGTAACACAGAACGCCAGAGGAAGTCTTTTCTTCCTGTGGCCATCAGGCTGTTTAATTTAACTACTTCTGGCCGCATTAGGAACAGTGGAGACACTGTGTCTTGATCCAAATGTCACTTTAACCATATCACTTCATCACTTTACTTTGTTTGCACTATGCTGATATCATTAGTCACCTTATCACTGTTTATCACTTTCAACATTTGCTCACCATATTTAGTTGTACTTATTTTATTACCGTGCGTACTGCTGTATATTATATATACCTACGTTGACTGTGATTCTTTTTGATTCTTATTTTTGATTCTTTTTTTTGTGGCATTGTTGCATTTAAGTTACTGTTGTAAATTACTGTTTTTCCTTCTGTTTGGCACTTTGTTGCATTTGTCTTACTTGTTTATTTTATTTTATTTTTATTTTTATTTTTATTTTATATTATGTATCTTTTAACTCTTGTACATCTACACTTTTACCTCCCAATTGTTGCACAATAATTTCCCTTGGGATAAATAAAGCATCTTGAATCTTGAATCTTGAATCTGAAGGATCACTCCTGTGAGGATCAACCTTTTCATTGCAATGAAAATAAAACCTAGTCCCAGGTACTGGGCAGGACAGGTAAAAAAAAATAAATAAATAAAAAATAGAATTGTGTTGAAATTACTAGATCACAATACAGCCAATAAAGATGTTGATTAAAAAAAATACTTAAAATGATGTTGTAACCACTGATTATTCCAGTGTTGGGGGTTTTTACACGATTACTTATTTAAGCAACAAGGGCAACATTTATCATAACGCACCTTGTGCTGCTCCTGTTTAACCATCTCTTCCATGTCTCTTTCTCTTCAACAACACCTTGTGAATTGTGATAGGCCAGGTCAAAAACCACAGTGCCATCGGTCCCAACGTTGCAGAGGCCCTCTGCCTCTGCAACGTTGGGCCCGATGGCAGGAGGAGACGATGGATGTGGATGACACCCAGGAGGTGAACCCTGAAGCACCCCCAAGCAACCCAAGCCAGGAAAGCAGGTGAAAGAAGGAAGGGAAGAAGGGAAAAGGAGATTGAGGACCTGGTAGCAGACAGAAGGCATCTTAGACGCTGGAGGAAAGCAGAGGAAGCAGAAAGAGAGGGCCTAAAAGTCTTGTGGGATGACATCAGAAGGAGGCTGGCCAACCTGAGGAGGGCAGAGCGCATCAGGTGGAATCTTTCGAGACCCGCATAATATTGTGTTCTATGAATATATAAACGGTGAAACTACCAAAAGAAAGAATAGACTTTCTTCTTTCATCAGGAACAAAAGTATGTTTGTGCCTGTTTCCGTTCTTTAGTAATTGGCATTAGGAAATAGGCTGATTTCACCAAAAACACCTCAAACATCTGAACAGTGTTTTCCTTCTATAAAACAAGAAAATGCAACACTCATAAAGCGCTTATGATGGCAAAACAATAATTTATTTACAAATGTACTATCAACAACGTTTACCTTTTTACTATGTATGTATGTTCATGTGTGTTTGTGTGTTCTCAAATAATAACTTATTTCCAAGATTCGTCAGTTGAGACTACATGGGACGGACCACGTCACCCCGGGTCCTTTTTTGAGTCCACACGGCTCTGTAAACTCCCTCCTTTCATGATCGCTTTGATCTCCCTCGTCACTGCTCACATTCACGACACTCTTCTTCTCCCAACTTCCACGACACATGCTCTGTTCGAGCGTGACCTGCCTCAGCTTTTCCTCTTCTCTATCGCCATTTTCTCAGTCCACATCTCTGGTCTTTTTCTTATGATATATGCTGATCACTCATCCAAAATGAGCAGTACTGCCATCTACAGGTTCAATTCGTCATTACACTTAGATTACAGCTTTGATATTGTGAGACAAGCTCCACCAGAGTGTCTCGCGCCCATCCCTGGCGAAAAACGCAATTGACGTCTCAACGTAGCTTACGGAGACCCTACATCGCCGGAGAGTCTCTCCATCGTCCCCGGGTGCGCAAAATATTTTTTAAGTGTCTGTCACTCCGTCAAGGACAACAGAGACGGCAAGGGCTGCGATTGGTCCTCAGGACAGGCTCTGTGCCGGCTGTGTGCACCGAGGGTCCACAGAGGCGGAGCTGATCACCGCCGACAATGTCGCTGCCAAACTATAAATACGTCATATCTTAATACACAAACCACATGTTTAGACTCTAAATGGCCAATTTCTCGACCTCAAATGATCTTAAAACTGCGTTCCGGGACACAGAAAATATTTATTTCAGGTGAAAAACGGCCACTGTTTCAATATTATTCCTCTGCAACAACAACAGTCTTTCTGTATCGGACGCCATTGCTCACTGTAGGCAGAAGCACAACAACCTTGCGTAGCGACCCCTACTGACCGGGCGGGAAATTGCAGTGCATATCCGGCTGACCCTGTAAGCTTTGTCGAACAACCTATTAAGTAGTGTATTAAGTTGTGTGTAGAATAGAACCTCTTGAAGACACTCGAGTTGTCCGCCATACTTCTGGTCTCTCTTCCCAGAGGGACGTTATTGAGCTGTAGGAAGCAGCTGGTAAAAATCAAATAAATCAAATAATGTAACCGTTCACTTTCTTAAAGCGGAATTAGACCGGAAGTTCAAATTAACGCTGTTTTTTAGTGTGTATCTGCGTCATTACCTTGTTCATGAAGCCCTGAAGTTTCAAAACAAACAGTTCAGCCATTGCTGAGAACGCTGTGTTTTATTGTAATCTCGGGCTCAGCGAGATCTCTGAAAAATCCCGTTATGGTTACGTAAACATCGGTTCTCCAGAACAGCAGATCGTCCTGCTCCAGGCACTAGTCCGATACATCCGGTTGCGTACATTGAACCGCAGAAGAAGAATAACGTCCGTTGTGGAGGTGTTTCACGAGCGAAAAGTGTCTTCTGACTCTGGGTCTAACCATGGGTCAAAGGTCGTCAAAGGGACTGCGGCGGGGAGTCGTGACAAAGCTTTTTTTAAACATTGTTAAAACAATGTTTTGATATTGAGTAGCAGTGCATCCACCGTTCCAGAGGGGGGAGCTGTGCTTCTGAGAGCGGGTGTGCTGATATGTCACTTCCGGGTACTGGCCAATCACAACACATTCTGTCTTCTGGGTACGAGAGTTTGTCTGAAAGATCGCAGCTGGCGAACAGCGTCAGAAAAGAGGATTTCTGTTGTCACCTCATCCTCCCCCCCACATTTTTAATGCATACTAGATACCAACATCCCCCATACACACATCCCACAGCACACATACATACACACCACACCACATCCTGGTGGGGGGGGGGTGGGGGATGGGTGGGGGGGACCTACCGGGTACCTGTGTCCCGCCCGCCTCCCGGCTGGGCTGGGGTCGGTGGTTTGGGCTGGGGGGCGGTTGTGGAGCTCCGGGGCGCTGGCGGCTGCGGCGGGTAGTTGGGTCAGCTGTCGGTCTGTCGGGGGGAGCCCCGGGGGACCTGGTCGTGGCTCTCCATGACTCCTGGGAAGGGTGATGGTGGGCGGCGGGCTGGTCGCTCGGCGGGGGCTGACTTTGGGCGCCCTGCCCTGGGTGGACGGTGGGTCCCTGTGCCGGGTGGGCGTGGGGTCCGCTGTGACAGGTCTTACGGCCTCTGACCCATACCTGCGTGAGGGGGCTTGCCCGGGGCGGATCCGGGACCCTGCTGCCTCCTGTTCCTTGGGGGCCCCCGGCTGGGATCCCTACATGAGCCTCTGCCGGCTCCCCTCTGGGGGGGAAGTCGTGTGGTTGGCTCCGGGGTAGGCGTCGGGGATAGCTGTGGCGGGCTCCGGCCTGCCTCCTGGGGGGGCGTTCTGGGGGAGGCTCTACTGTCCCTGGTGATGGGCTGGGCTGCCCTGGGGGCCTGGGTGGGTCCCGTGTGTGGGGACCTGGGGCCTCAGGACCTGCCTCGGCGTGTGGTGGGCCGTCGTCTCCTGCCCCCTCGGGGCGTGCTCTGCGCGTGGGGGGCGCCGGCTCTGCGGCGCCCTGCCCTGGTCCTGTGCGGGGTGGACTCGCGGCTGGCCCTGGGTCGGGCGGCGGCGGGTATCTCCGGGCCCGGGGGGCTGGTGGACGCCCCGTGTGCCTGGGTTACCGCCGGTCTCCTTCCGGGGGGCTGGGGGGCGGCGACACGGTTTCACCACCGATTCCCGACCACACCAAGTGACAACCTCCGCACATACATATATATGGATGCGCGAATACACAGACATACAGATACACACACAGACAAACTCTGGTTCATGATAGAACCAATATAAACTGATACAACCTTTATAAACAAGATCACCTTATCTATATGTGGTTGTTAACAAATTCTAATGGTACTGTAATACAAATGCATATCAGTGTTATTAATGTTGTAATGTTGTCATTACTGCCTTAGTGTGTTATGCTACTAATTTCTATCTAGTGTCTCTCTTTCCCTCCCTCTCTCCCTCCCTCCCTCCCTCCCCCTCTCTTATCTCTCCCTCTTTCTCCCCATCTCTCTCACACCTCCCTTGTCTGTCTACCCACCCTCACCCCCACCCCCCCTGTCTGGCCCGGTCCTCCCACACAACCTAATAAATAAAAACATAAATAGCAGGACGGGCATTACAGCGCTGTAATCACTCGCCCTGCAAACAGCAAAATCTGTTCAACACCAACAGACATGCAGTCAACCATAGTGCATGCCCAAGGTACTGGACAGGACAGGTTAAAAAAAAAAAGAAAAAAAAGAAAAGAGGATTTCTATTGGCTCGTTTACAGCAACTAGGAGGTTTTTGACCATAAAAACAAGTTAATGTATGTAAGTAGACCTCCATAACTAATGTGCAACAGGGCCACTCTATGTGACCTTTAAGCAACCAGAGTCGTGTAGGACTTTAAGTTCTCCTTGGAATAAAGACTCGGAGTGTCAAACAGGTACGCATGGATGCTGGGCCACTGCAGACCAGGCTACTCTCGTCATTAATCCACTCACCGGTGCCTTAAGCGTATGGTTCATCAGGCTTTATTCCATTCACCTAGGTTCATTTCCTAGCATGACTTGCTTTATCACTAGGCAAGCTGGCGTAGTATAAGGAAAACATCACTTTTTTTTAGCCGTCTGAATTCGTACATGATAGCCGGCTAACTTCACAACAACACTGCTAGTTAAACGCTGAGTAGCACCCTTCTGCAACCGAGCAAACATCCACACTGTTTGTAAACAACAAAGAGCCCTATATGAATAAAAACCTGTCCTGTGCTTCCATAAAAGGTAAACCTGGACTTCAGGGTCTAGAATGTCTTGCCAGGGGCAGGAGACCACCTGAGGGTTACTTTGGACCTGGTGAGTTAAAGATGAAACGATGACAAAAGTGGGCAAACCCCAGGAAGCGTTGTGATAGGCCGGGTCAAAAACCACAGTGCCATTGGGCCCAACGGTGCAGAGGCAGAGGAGGCGAGGGATGTGGATGACCGCCAGGAGATGATCCCTGAAGCACCCCCGAGCAACCCAAGAGCTGAGTCAAGCCAAAAGTCCAAATGCCTTTATAGGTTATTTTTATAAGTGTCAGGAACTGCAGAGACCTTAGCCAGTTTCATCTGGAGTCTGCGTTCTACCAAAATATTCCCCCAGGAATTAAACTGACTCTGAGTGGAATTCAGAATGAGGAGTTTGCTAGGAGGTGCTGGAGCACAGACATGGTGAACGCATGTCTTGGATTTTGGAGAAGATGAGAATGTCATCCAAATAAACAAAGAGTTTGTCATTAACAAGGGCTTGGAAGACAGCATGGGTGTTGGTGAGGCCAAAGGGCATGATGAGGAGTGTTCATGAATGCCCCTGAACTGCCCCTGTGCAGTTCAGGGGCACACCAGCGATGTCACGTGAATAATCTCTGGAGTGAGAGGGGAGCAGTGAGGATTCATGCTTAAGGTTCTGTGCTTGTGGTTGTTGCCAGACAGGAGCATGGGAACCTGGCTGGTCTGGTGTGTAACTGCCCAGAATGTGGCCATCAAGGGCCTTTACTGAACTGGCAGAGGAAACTTCCCTAACTAGTGAGCCAACTTCTTGTCAATAATGCAGGCTCATTTTTTATATATTCTGGCATGCCATAGAGGAAGGTGTCAACCAGGGTGGCAGGGTCCAGGGTTAGCTGATGTAAGCAGGGTTTCTCACCAGGAAAATATGCAGATAAAGTGTTTTCCACTGTTTAGAGTTAACATAGTTTTACATAACTAGTTCTAGAGTAGTTTTAAATTCACAGTCAAAATAAAATGGATCTCCTAAAACAACCAACAGGATTGTTTAAAAAAACAAAACAAAACAAAAAAAAACATTTGAATTGTTTGATTGCCCATTTAACGTATTTAGGCAAAGCAAAAACAAAAATATAAATTACATTTTAATAGAAAACATTTTAACACTATCTTGTACATCTTAACTTTCAGATCAGTTCCTCAGGCATAACATAAATATTTCTTTAAAACACTTGATTAACAAGCTTAAAGATAATATAAATACCAATAAACACAAAACTCCTCACAGTTAAGCAGCACTGGTCAGAATTGATCTTTAACAGATTTAAATATCAAATTGTTATCGCTGCTGTGTCTGGACATGCCTACGACTAGGAGATAACAGTCAATATAATTTATAACACTCAGGTGCTTGCGAGTTCAAGTTTGTGTGTGTGTGTTTACATGTATGAGTGAGCCTGAGCAATGCTGGCTAGTTAGCTGCCGTTTTCAGGTTGTCCTCTCTTCCCTCATTGCTGTTTGTTTTGTCCCGCTCCATTTTTTTAAATTGGCGGTGCGTTCTCTCCATTGTCTGCATCAAAACACAGTTCCATTTTAAACAGAAGTCAAACTCTACCTCGATGCATGCATTTGCCTGTAGGATTGTTTTATATCCTGACAACTTGAGTTACTCGAGGAAACGTTTCAGCCCTAATTTATATTAAAAGAACCAACAAATGTTGTCGTAGATGCGCAAGTAGATGTGAAATCACAGTCTGTTAGTGGCGCTTCAGTGCCTCTGTGACCCGACCTGGCTGACTTACAGCCAAAGAGTGGTGCTGGTGCAGCACAGTCAGGTGAAAAATCTGGCAAAAAGTGTATTCATTATTAGTTGGGCCCCAGCTGGAGTGTATTTCAGTTTTACAGGAAATACATTGGGGTACTAATTATTAGATTTACTACTACTAGGCAGTAGCTCCTGTCTGAGCAGTCGTTCCATATCAGATCCTGTTGGCCTCAATTGTTGCTGTTCAGGGGGTGATGGTGTGTGATGTGGCTGTTCAAGCCCAGGGTGAGCAGAAGAGTCAGGACATCTTACGCAGGCCACGGTGGGTGGTGCATGAAAAGTGGGATTTGCAGCAGTTTTCCCTGTGAATTGCTGTGAAACGCCCAGTCAACTGGAAGTTTCAGTCAGCTGCGGATAACTGCCATAAATTGCTGTAAACTGGCATTCTAAAGCCCAATTTATACGCCTGGGTAAAGTGCTCTACATCGGTTACGGAGAGCCCTGTACATCGCCGGAGAGCCTGGCAGAGAGCCTCTCCTACGTCTCCGGGTGCATGATATATATATAATATAGACGCAGATAATTGTCAAGGGACAACGGAGACGGCAAGGGCTGCGATTGGTCCTCAGCCAGTCTTTGAGCGGCATCAACGAGCATGTGGTGGGTGCCCTGATTATTAATTTGAGGTAGCACATGGCATAGAAGTTCATCAAGTTTGCCAGCCGACATTCAGAAGTACCTGAGGTGGGTTTCTTCGTCCATGTCCCTCATCGGTCCAATAAGACCGTTAAATTTGCCTGCTCTCAGTCTCAGTACATTTAGTGGATGTACATACCACCGCTGGACACGTCTCCTCAGTCTTTCACGTCTCCATTTTGTATCAAAAGTATCTGTGTTTCAATGTTATTCAGCTGCAACTACAACTTTCTCTCTCGGACGCCATTGCTCACTGTAGCCAGAAGCACAACCTTGCGTAGCGGCTAGCGAATCTATAATGGTGCCTGACAGTTTAAAACCGTTTACATGTTTTTTTTTATAGAATAACAATACCTATATAAACAGCAAAAAGAAGAGAATGTTCTAACATATGAAAATATTTAAATTTTTACACTTCAACGGTTTCCAGAGAAAGGGCCACAAGACTTAGGCCGAATCCCAATTCCACCCCTTAGCCCTCCCCCTTGTTTTTGCGCGTTCATGTGAGGGGTAGTGCTGTCTCATTTCTCATAAGGGTTAAGGGCTAGGGCCAAGCCGAAGGGCTACGTACCCCTCGAAACGAAGCTTCCTCAGGACCACACTTGAAACGGAGGGCTTTAAGGAATTTTGCAGCTTCCGCCGCGTCACCTGTCAGCGAAGTTTGAAAGCTGGCCGTTAAAGACTCGCACAAATGTATTTTCAGTATTTTAATCACGACAGTCATGTGTAATGATTGTATTGCGGTCTTCTTCAATTGTCAACGGTGTTTCTGAATCACTAGTCAAGTTTGTTTTGAATTACTAGCTAGTCGTAGCCGATGCTATCCCGGCGTTCCTTTCGTAAGTGGTTAGCTAGCTGCTATCGCTATTTTTTTAACATTAACAAATAGTGCCGGAGTGCACAGTTACGTCTTCAGGACAGAACAGGAGATTCTGTCCCCGCTCTCCTCCGCTCTGTCTGCGAGCAGCTTTCTCCGTCTGCACCGTGTGTGCATGTGTGTGTGTGTGGCTATGGTAATGCAGCGGGTCTGCAGTCGCTGTAACTGTGTGTGTGACACTCCTCACAGCGTCGCCGCCGATGTCGTTGGTTAGCAGCTGACAGTCGTAAAAACAGAAAAATAGCCCAAACATTACAAACATTACTTGTGAGGACGGCATTTTTGGATTGTTACATCAACAAGCATCGCATCGCATCGGCTTGTTGATGTAGCAGTCCGCGAGCGTCAAGTCCGGACGACGTGATGACATAATGGAGGTATGTCTCATTTCTTAGGGGAACGTTCGTACCCCTCGCTCCCTCAACTCTGTTTTGAGGGCCAAGGGGAACTCCGACAAAGGGGTAGGGGGAAGGGGGAGGGCTAAGGGGTGGAATTGGGATTCAGCCTTAGAACTTAATTGTACTAAATGTCAGCCAGAGTGGTATGACGACTGTCACCTTTTCTCTAGTACTGCTTAACTGCACAGTGGATGTGTTTACAACACATCTTCCAGCAATGTGTTCTACAGGGAGAAACCATTGTTTTTTTCAATCACGAAAAATCAATTAATTAAGATTTTAGAATTTATTCACCTCAGAGGATGTGAGAGAATCATATCTGCACTAATGTGAAGGGTGACACTGAGATCTGAGGTTTTCTTTTTTTTATGTATTTATGCCTGTCTTTTTTTCAACAGCATGTGAGATATACTACAAGACACTCCGGAAGAACTTCAGATATAGTCAGCCAGACCTTGCGGCCCAAGCAGAAGCAGTGAGAGGTGCAACCCGGAGCAGACAGAGAAGAAAGAGGGTACGATTTTTAAGGATGAGATTCAGCTGTATTCCTTCTAACCAACTCAAACCTTCTTTATTGAAAACAACAAACCTCTGAGCTTAATCTATTTTAATTAGTTTTGTATCATGTGCGGTTTATTCCTCTAGGAAATTCACTGGTGCGAAGGATGCGAATAACACCAGTGACATTTTGGAGGAAAAACAAAATGCTTCCACATGTTTTCAACCATATAAAAGAATATCAAACTATTTAATGTAATCAATTATTATGTTAAAGAAAATAACCCTCATGGTTATAAAATGAGTAACAACAATGAAGGACTTAAAAGCTTCACAAAAAATAAATCATGACATTTTAAACAGGATTTCTTTCTTCTGTCTTGAAGAAAGACATCTGACTAATCATATGCTCATGTCATCTGCTTGACCCCTGGATCCAGAGGAAATCAAAATCAGTGCATTATTAAAAAAAAAAAAATTCTTGACCTTAATACTAAGTGTGACATTTTACAAAACTAACTGGTTAATTAGACAAACGTATATATACACGCACATAGCAGCACTAATTGTACTACAGCTGCTGGAAACGAGGAGGGCTGTTTTAGCCAAGGATGAGATGGACTTCTGCAGGGGCATCACAATTGACCTGATGTCTGATGAGGAGGATGGAGGACAAACTGTGTTTTGTAATTGTGGGCTTTATAAATAAAATTTGATTTGATTTGATGGCTCAGCTGATGGAGAAGCTGGGTGGATAGTTTGGCCTCCATCCTTCAGGAGCCAGGAACTGTCGGAACAGTGTTCTGTACTACAAGAGAGATGGAGATGTGTTTCAGCTTGAGTTAAGTTTAAGATATTTTCCCCTAACTGTCCCATTTTACTGTCATTGTTCAAAGAGATTAGATACTGGAGCTTCATTGAATATTTTTTGAGCAGCTCAAAAACATAAATTACTGCAATCACAGTAAGTCCGAACTTAGTTTGCTGAGTTAAAACAAAAGTGATGAAGTTTGAAAATTGTGCACTGCCTAAACCTGTTCACACAGCCACATAACAAACACACTTTCTGATTCATTTGGTTTATCCATTAATGAATTTACAAAACATCATGTGAGAGAAAATACTGGACAACACAAACACACTAATGTAAAACTGTAATTTAAAAGATGAAATACAAACACTTGCATCCTGAAGATAATGAAAACAGAACTATGATGCATGACTTTGTTGAGGATCTACCCCTACAGCTTCTTATTCTATCCTGATAGGTGAATTATCATTGTCCTAGGTTAATAAAAGATGATGTAGTGACAGGACTGAACTCAGTAACGGGATGAACCTGAGCAAAGTCATGAGGGTATTTTTAGATAACAAGTTGCTCTTGCTGATGTTGTACTGCTGCTTGTTCTCTGCTGTGTCCTCCTCTCTTTATTCCACCTCTTGTCAGTTACAGGGACAGTAATCTAATTTTGATCCACAAAACTGGATATGTGATTCAAGGTGGAATTTTTGCAATCAAGTTTTTTCTACTGATCCTACTGAGCTATGGTTCTACCTAAGAACAATAGCTGCCTCCTTGCTATGGGGTTAGGGTAAATTTTTATAGTGGGAGACACTATAAAAATAGTGGGAGTCAATCATGTGTCCTTAAAAAACTCCTTAAATTTTATTTATGAATATGCCACATGTTCAACCAGGAATGACAAGACTCTGGATCTTTGTTATTGTTATGTTTCCCTTTAAGGGGAAACGACTGTGATAGAATGGAGGACCCGAATGCAGTCAAGACAAGGTAAGTATGTAAAAACAGTGGTTTCATTAGCCTGAGGTACAGCAAGCTAGCGAGCATGTAAGTATGGTCAGAGAGGAGTATGTAACAGCTAGCGGGGAATCGGGAGAAGTCAGCGACTCCACAGTGGCAAAAGTTCATCTATTTGGTTCCAAGGAACGAACTCACTCAAGGTGGAGAAATGAGGAGTACAGGAGCAGCAGCGGAGGTTTCCGCTGACGAGGAGATGGCGAGGAGAGAAGGCAGGAGGAGGAAGTGATTCCGGAGGAGATGGAATCCACAAAGACCTCCGTATCTTCTCGGACGCAGGAGACGTGGCCACCTGGAGAGAATGAGTGGTGAGTATATTTCAGGGAGTCAAGTTTCTAGCAGCGAAGTAAGTATGTCTTTACCAGCTAAGCCAAACAACGGACTGACGCCGGTGACGAGCGCAGCTCCGCCTTATGAGTCCTCCTAATCGCTGATCGGAAGCAGCTGGGGAGATTCCACCACCGGTTTGAGAAGGGAAACATGGAACGTGGGGTGGATGTTGAGGGATCGTGGGAGCTTGAGGCGAACAGAGGTGGGATTGATGATCCGATTAATGGGGAAAGGACCGATGAACCTTGGTGCTAGTTTGCGTGATTCCACTTGGAGAGGGAGGTCTTTGGTAGAGAGCCAGACTCTTTGGCCAGGTTGCTATTCGGGAGCTGGGATTCGATGTCGGTTAGCTTGTTTCTGGGCTTGTTGAGAGGCTCTTTGGAGGGATGACCGTACCTGCTGCCATACCGTCTGGCAGCGCTCGAGGTTGGCCTGCACCGAAGGAACTTCCACTTCTCTCTCTTCAAAATTAAACAGGGGAGGTTGGTAGCCTAGGGAGGCCATGAAGGGGGAGACGCCAGTGGAAGCAGAGATGAGCGATTTGTGTGCATACTCAATCCAAGGAAGAAACAGGCTCCATTCAGATGGGTGGCGGGCGGTGACACATCGGAGAGCCACCTCCATGCTCTGATTCGACCGTTCTGTCTGACCGTTGGACTGAGGATGGTATCCTGAAGAGAGGCTGGCAGAGGCCCCCAGAGCCGAGCAGAATGCAGAGGCGAACTGGGGGCCACGGTCCGAAACGATGTCAGCAGGGAAGCCGTGGAGGCGGAAGACATGTTGTACGAGTAGATCGGTGGTCTCCAAAGCAGAGGGCAGTTTAGGGAGGGTAATATAATGGACTGATTTGGAGAATCGGTCGACAACAGTAAGGACAGTGGTGTTGTTGTTGGACGGGGGGAGGCCAGTGACGAAATCGACCGCTATGTGTGACCAGGGGTGGTGAGGGATGGAGAGGGGATTCAGGAGGCCCGCAGGAGGGAGGTTGGAGGACTTCCCTTGGGAGCAGATAGGGCAGGCAGAGACGAATGTGGCTGTGTCCTGGGACATGGTGGGCCACCAAAACCGCTGCTTGAGTAAGTAGAGGGTGCGGGCGGCTCCAGGGTGACACGCGAGTTTGGAGGAGTGACACCACTGAAGGACCACGGAGTGTATGGCAGAGGGAACGAACAGACGTTTGCGGGGGTCCGGCTCAGGCTCGGTTCGTTGGTTCTGTCGTACCCTCGTCTCCACTGGCCAGGAAGCAGTGCCCAAGA
Organism: Microchirus variegatus; assembly: GCF_963457635.1. Taxonomy (NCBI): domain Eukaryota; kingdom Metazoa; phylum Chordata; class Actinopteri; order Pleuronectiformes; family Soleidae; genus Microchirus; species Microchirus variegatus. Next base: position 22,628,495 of record NC_139808.1, read on the forward strand.
TGCATGAGGGAGGTAGGATGGGTCCAGACTCCTGATCAGGAGGGTCGGGAGCATAGAGGCGGGAGAGAGCGTCAGGTTTCACGTTGCGAGAGCAAGGACCGAAGGTGAGTGTAAACGGCCGAGGAAGATGGCCTTGTCTAGAGTTCAGTCTCTTTGCATCTTGTAGGTAAGCTAGGTTCTTGTGGTCTGTGCAGACGATGAAGGGTTGGGCGGCCCCCTCTAGCCAATGCCTCCATTCTTGGAGGGCCAAGACGACTGCCAGGAGTTCCTTGTTGCTGACATCGTAGTTCTTCTCGGCTGGCGAGAGCCGACGACTGAAGAAGGTGCAGGGATGCAGTTTCTGGTCATAACGGCTCCGCTGAGAGAGGACCGCCCCGACCCCGGTGTCCGACACGTCGAACTCCATGACAAACTCCATGACGAACTGGTGTTCTGGATCAGGGTGGGAGAGGATGGGTGCCGAGGTGAACATCTCCTTTAGCCGCAGGAAGGCGGCTTCAGATTTGTTGCATGGGTTCTGTGTCGTTCGAGACGTTGGTGGGAAGTGGGATAGATGTTGGGAAGCTAACTGGCAAACGGGAATAGTCGATGGAGCATGGAGGTGGAACGCGTCGTCTCTCACGTTGTCTGTCTCTTAATCTACCATCCAGTCGGATCGGGAGTTCGTCCTTTAACTCATCATTTAAATTTCGCAAAAATAAGGCAGGGCAGTATCATTCCACCCGCTCTCAGCGATGTGAATGCGGAAATCAATAGAATAATCCGCGACTGAAGAGTTACCTTGTTTTAAAGACAGGAGTTGATTAGCGATATCCTTACTCTGGAATGTATGATCAAAGATCCGACTTAGCTCAGTAGCAAAATTGGAAAATGTAGCAGGTCGAGTGAGAGTGTTATGGAAAAAAGCAGCCGGCCAATGTGCCGCTCTCCCGGAGAGTAAATTTACCACAAAAGCTATCTTAGCATTGTCTGATGGATATGTGGCGGGCTGCAAGCCGAAAACGAGCAAACACTGGAACAAGAAGCTAGCACATTTATTCAATTCCCCCGAAAATCGTTCGGGGGTAGGAACAAATGGTTCACGGGTCGATAACACGGGAGGTGACACTAGGGGAACCGGGCTAGCGAGTGTTGGAGGAGAAACAGAGAGAGGAGAGCGAAGTAGCGAACCGACATTAGCAGCTAGGTCTCTGATTGAAGTAGCTACGTCTGAGAGTAGCGCCTTGTGGCGGCTAATGGCTTCGCCATGTGCAGTTAATGCCTGGTTAAACACTTCTCTGTCTGCAGGGTCCATTCTTGGTCAGTCCGTAATGTTACTGTGAGAGAATGGAGGACCCGAATGCAGACAAGACAAGGTAATTATGTAAAAACAGTGGTTTTATTCATTAGCCTGTGAACAGCAAGCTAGCGAGCATTTAAGTATGGTCAGAGAGGAGTACGTAACAGCTAGTGGGGAATCGGGAGAAGTCAGCGACTCCACAGTGGCAAAAGATCATCTGCACTCAAGGTGGAGAAATGAGGAGAACAGGAGTCCAGCTGACGAGGCGACGTGAGCAGCAGCGTAGGTTTCCGCTGACGAGGAGATGACGAGGATGAGTCCTCCTGATCGCTGATCAGAAGCAGCTGGGCAGGAGCTGCGCAGGTGGAAACAATCACCAGCGACGTCTTGGAAGTGGGTCAACCACGCCTCCTGCAAGAGAGAGAGAAGACACGAAGCAGCAGGGAACAAAAAACAAGGAACTTGTGGAAATGTGAGAGTGTGGATCGTGACAGTTATGGTTCAATTAAGGGAGCTTATAAATCAATCAGACTGCCCCCATTAGGCTCTGCTTACTATAACTCTGTGCTCCTTCTCCCCTCATACAAATCTGTGCTGAAAAGGGAAAAAAGTCCAGACTAAGAAGGTCAAAATCTGGTCCGAGCAGGCCACCACCTGTCTACAAGGATGCTTTGACTGTACCTACTGGGAGATGTTCAAAGACTCTTGTAATGGCATTAATGAACTTTCTGATTTATGATGGTAAAAATATCAAGGTTTATCAGGCCTGGTCTGGCATGAAAGCTATAGCAGGCATTCAGCAAAATAGAAATGCCAGTATCGCCATGGATGGCTTTAGGTCAGATGATCAATTGGCTAATGCCCTCAATAAGTTCTGAGTTTTTTTTTTTTTAACCTGTCCTGTCCCGTACCAGGGGTATGCACTATGGTTGACTGCATGTCTGTTAGTGTTCAACAGATTTTGCTGTTTGCAGGACGAGTAATTACAGGACTGTAATACCCGTCTTGCTATTTATGCATGTTTATTATTTTGTATTGATTTATATGTATATTTACTTATTTGGTGGTGTGGGAGGACCGGGCCGGACAGGGGGGTGGGGGTGAGGGTGGGTAGACAGACAAGGGAGGTGTGAGAGAGATGGGGAGAAAGAGAGAGAGGGCGGTGGGGGGGGGGGAGAGACACTGGATAGAAGTTGGTCTACCTGAGGTTTGACCGGACTGACTTCAGTGAGGAAGCTGAGAGTCTGAGGAGTCAACTTAAAGATGATCATCATTTTATCATAGAGCAGAGGGAAGTGGAAAAGTCATTTCTCTCTTTTAAAATAAATAAAAGTCCTGGCCCTGATAAAATTAGTGGCATTTTACTCAAGTCCTGTGCAAGGCAGCTGAGGTCTATCTTCCAATTCATTTTTAACATGTCTTTAAAGGAACAAACTGTACCTAATGTGTGGAAGCAGGCAGTAATTATCCCGTTTCCTAAAGTGAACAGACCTAAAGGCCTTACTGATTTCCGGCCAGTGGCCCTCACTTCTCTTTAATGGAAATCATTCGAAAAACTTGTGAAGTTAGAGCTGACAAGGCAAACAGAGCAGGCTCTCTATCCCAATTTGCCTATAGGTCACACAGGGGGAGTCGAAGATGCTGTTATCACCCTGCTTAATTTTTTACTTAAACATCTGGAATGGAATAAAATCCACGCTAGACTGTCTTTTATTGATTTTTCCTCAGCTTTTAATTCCATCCAACCCCACATTTTAGCCACCAGACTGATCAAGCACTTTCAGCTGAGCCACAACTTGGTTGGGTGGATCTTAGATTTCTTAACCAATAGAACACAAAGGGTGAAAGTAAATGGTTTTTTAACTGAATCGTTGTCTTCTTCGACCGGCTGACCTCAAGGCTGCTTTCTTCACCTTTACTTGTTATCCTTTACACAAATATGTGTCAAAGTAAATATGAGAACACAAATTTTCTGAAATTTGCTGATGATACAGTCATTGTGAGTTTGCTGCATAACAATGAGTCTGGTCATGGTCCAGTTTTTAATGATTTTATTAGCTGGTGTGATGATTCTTTCTTGGAGCTGAACATATCCAAAACAAAGGATATGATTATTGATTTTAGAACGCATGCTCCAACCCAGGTTCCAACAATCATCAAAGGCCAGCCTGTGGTCTGTGTTGACAGCTACAAGTATTTAGGGACAGTCATTGATTCCAAACTGACCTTCACTAAGAATTGTGAGGCAGTATGTGAAAAAGGCCACCAACGCTTGGCGTGTCTTAGGAAATTGTCCCGTGTCCTATTGATAGTAAGCTGTTGACACTATTCTATCAAGTATTCATCGAATACCTGTTGTCATTTTCTCTTGTTGCATGGTTTGGTAACCTAGCACTGAAAGACAGGAATTCACTTAATCAAAAAGTTATGTGGGCGGGAAGAGTTATTGGGGAGTCTCAACCTAGCCTGTCAGTAGTCTACCGTTCCCAGCAGCTCCCATCCCTTAAAGAGTGAATTCCAGCTCCTCCCATCTGGCTGTCGGCTGTTGGCCCCTAAAGGGAGAACGAAGCACTACAGGAATAGCTCCCCTCCCCCCCTTTCTGCTCAGTGCTTGCACTAATGCAGCGGTCCCCAACCACTGGGCCGGTCCACGGGTCGTTTGGTACCGGTTCTAAATATGACAGGCTTCATTCAGCAATTGGAACTAATATGTCAACATTAATGAAATGTTTACAGCTGTTTTGTGTATCATATTTTGAAGGCACGTTTAAGCGTTACCATAGCGACCAGAGAGCTTTAGGGGGCCGGTCCGTGAAAATATTTCCTGACATTAAACCGCTCCGTGCAGAAAAAAAAGTTGGGGACCGCTGCACTAATGCACATTTACTGACAGTCCCTGAGATTCGCTGGCTGTAAGTTGTGATGCTTTGTTTGTTGTTGTTTGTTTTTTAACCTGTGAGAATGTTTTTTATATTTACCATATTTATTAGCTATATTTATTATTTGGTATTTGTGAACTGCTGTATTTCCTGTCTGCAAAATAATTTTACCCTTGGGTACTAATAAAGAAACCTTGAGAACCAGAGGGATGTCTCTCATCTTGTCAACTGTTTCAAAATGGATGTTTATTAATAGTATTGACCTGTCAGTCACTCCACACTCCTATACTTCTAGCAGTAATGTACACGCCCCTTGCAAGCACAGTAATCACATGTGTAGTTTTAAGCTTGTTACTACTAAATTACATTACAATTCCCAACTTAGAGCTCCGAACATCCCGTGACTCAGTCTCTATGAGGCAGCCAATATGTGAATATTTCTGATCTTTATAATACCCAGCATGCTTTTTACAAGTTTGGACATTATTCCAGACATCCTCAACTTCCCGATTAACTTCCATTCATCTTACTCCAGAGCAGGGGAGGCCGGTGTATAAGGACGATTTGGGCGACGCCCTCCCAACTAGGAGTAGAAAGATAATTTTTATATCCGCGAAAAACGCGTGCGGATATTATGGAATCGGTCTCACGCTTCCGCGTCGTCGTCCGCGTCGTCATCGTCGTCCACAGATTTTAGCTGTTAACGCGATAACTGGAAGGGGTTTGAGATTAAATTTTCTTATTTTTTTATGGGTCACATACCCCCTGTAGATGATCCCTTTTGATTTTGAGCTGTCTACCATTATTATTAATTAGTTAATTAATTAATTAATTAATGATATAAAAAACATATTTTCGCATGTATCTTCCAAAGTATTGCAGGTATTGGCTTCGAATTTTGCATAGGGTATCACATACCACCTGTAGATGATCCCTATTGATTTTGTGCTGTCTACCATTATTATTAATTAGTTCATTAATTAATTAATTATATAAAAAACATATTTTTTGCCTGTATCTTCCAAAGTATTGCAGGTATTGGCTTCACATTTTGCATGGGCATCACATACCACCTGTAGATGATCCCTATCTTTGTAGCTTAATTATGAATTAGCAAATTAATTAATTTATTATGCTAAAAACACATTTTCGGCTTTATCTTCCAGACTGATGGAGATATTGCCTTCAAATTTTGTACAATGATTCATGTAACAACTATCTACAAGTACAATCATTATTACTTTGGCTATGATTGGTAATAGTTACATAATAAGTTAACTAGTTAACTTATTAGTGAACACAGAAAAAATAGTTAAGGCATTTTTTCTTTATTATTGAGCTCATTTGGACACATTGAGGATATCATGGGTTTATTTAGCACTTATTCATAATATTTATTACATTATAATATAAATGAATTAATTATCATATAAAAAATAGTTATGCCTCCATTTCTTTATTAATGCATTGAATGGAAAGTTTGAACATATTGTATGCTTTTTCATGAAATTTGGACACTTTCAAGATATGGCAGGTGTGTTTAGTATTTTAATATTCATAATATTTAACAAGGTATAATAGGTTAACTAGTTTTATTAAAAACTAGAGAGAAATTTATGAGTTCAGGTATTCTGTGTTCAATATCGAGTTTATATGGATAAACCCTGTTCTCTCCCCACTGTGGGATAAATAAAGCTATCTTATCTTATCTTATCTTATCTTATCTTATCTTATACTTTGAACATGTGTAGTCAGCATTATATCATAATATTTAACAGTTATTTTGTTGAATTTATTAATAATTAATTAAAACAGTTAGTGACAGGTGCGAGTGCGTATACTTTGGGTATATTGGAAAGTTGAAGATTGGACAAGTTCGGTGATATACCCCTTGCTGTCGGCCCCCGAAAGCGTAGGCTAGTTTTCCTCAGTAATTCCAAGATCCTTAGTAAAAATGTTCCTTTCAGTCGTCTCTGCCAGCAAAGGTAGTTATTATCAGTGTTCTAGACATTTTATCTGTCATCGTCCAATCAGATTCTAGTCACATTTATGGTTCAGCCTCTTCTGGGGCGATTTGACTGACTTGAAGAATCGCCCAAAAATTCTCCCATTGACTCTCATGTTAAAAACTTTTTTTTCGAAAAACATACCCTCCAATGCTTTTTTAATGAGGATTTATGTGCATGCACTAACGTGCTTACGTCATATGTAAATTGAGCAAAGAGAGGAGGGGATAACTTCTCTTCACTTCACGTCTCTCGATAAGTTGTTCGTCTCTCTGCTCGCAGCGCGATGAGCAGAGCGAAGCTCACCGTTTAATCGGTCCCAGCACGAACGGATAAGTACACGTAGTTTGACCAGTGCCAAGGAGTTCACGCTTTCATATGCTTAGCTGTTTATGGCTCGTAGCAGCAGACAGCAGTCATTTGAAGCTACGTTCGTTAGCTTGTTTGCTAACATTGTTGATGTTTGTATTGCTCTGCTAAGGGTTTAACTGCAGGTTAAACTTCAGGTAGACAATCGGACTGTTTTGTGTAAGAAAGCATTCTAAGATGCCTTTAGCAACACATGTAAAGATCCAATTCTGCACTTTCCTTTACACTTAATGAATAATTTGACTGCACTATCTTGTCATATGTTTGTTGTATGTATCTGGTAAAAGTTGTGAAAGCTCTTGATCCTTGGTCAGTTAATAAATACTTGACTTAGGCTGAATCTCAATTCCACCCCTTAGCCCTCCCCCTTCCCCCTACCCCTTGTTTTTGCGCGTTTATGTGATGGGTAGGGCTGTCTCATTTCTCATAAGGGTTAAGGGGTAGGGCCAAGCCGAAGGGCTACGTAGCCCTCAAAACGAAGCTTCCTCAGGACCACACTTGAAACGGAGGGCTTTGAGGAATTTCGCAGCTTCCGCCGCGTCACCTGTCAGCGAAGTTTGAAAGCTGGCCGTTAAAGACTTGCACAAATGTATTTTCAGTATTTTAATCACGACAGTCATGTGTAATGATTGTATTGCGGTCTTCTTCAATTGTCAACGGTGTTTCTGAATCACTAGTCAAGTTTGTTTTGAATTACTAGCTAGTCGTAGCCGATGCTATCCCGGCGTTCCTTTCGTAAGTGGTTAGCTAGCTGCTATCGCTATTTTTTTAACATTAACAAATAGTGCCGGAGTGCACAGTTACGTCTTCAGGACAGAACAGGAGATTCTGTCCCCTCTCTCCTCCGCTCTGTCTGCGAGCAGCTTTCTCCCTCTGCACCGTGTGTGTGTGTGTGTGTGTGTGTGTGTGTGTGTGTGTGTGTGTGTGTGTGTGTGTGTGTGTGTGTGTGTGTGGCTATGGTAATGCAGCGGGTCTGCAGTCGCTGTAACTGTGTGTGTGACACTCCTCACAGCGTCGCCGCCGATGTCGTTGGTTAGCAGCTGACAGTCGTAAAAACAGAAAAATAGCCCAGGCAACAGACATTACTTGTGAGGACGGCATTTTTGGATTGTTACATCAACAAGCATCGCATCGCCTTGTTGATGTAGCAGTCCGCGAGCGTCAAGTCCGGACGACGTGATGACGTAATGGAGGTGTGTCTCATTTCTTAGGGGAACGTTCGTACCCCTTGCTCCCTCAATTCTGTTTTGAGGGCCAAGGGGAACTCCGACAATTGCTTGGGGGAAGGGGGAGGGCTAAGGAGTGGAATTGGGATTCAGCCTTAATATGCTGCCCCTGTCTTTATATGGTTGCTGGACACATCCTGTGTCCTGTTTAGCTATTTTACATCATACATTAGATTCATGTAAATAATATTTGCTATCAAGTTGCCATCTAGTGGACACAAGGAGGACTGTTAATCATCGAACAACACAATGATACTGTCTTTCTTTATGCACCTATTAAATGGGTCACCTTAATCATTATCAGAAAAAATTGCCCCCCCTGAAATTTTCTTCAGGAGCCGCCACTGCTCCAGAGAGTCACTGCACATTTACAAGAGCCTCTGAGAAACAAATGGATGCAATCTGGCTTTGCGACAAACATTTCTGTGACAAACTATGTAATCTATCGGGTGACAACAGTGTTGTTGAACAGCATCGTAACCTGCATCCTTTTTTTCCCAACTTTATTCATAGAACATTTTGAATAATTTGACAGACAATTTGTACAAAAATACATTATGACCATAAATCATCACATCTGAATGTCAAATCCCTAACCACCCACCACCCACGATCCCCCACCCCCCACCCACTGCCAGGCCTAACATACAAAACCTAGTGAAAGAGAATGACCTGGATGAACTGAACAGTAAAAGTAATAAAATGAATAAATCAATCAATAAAAAAGTTAAATAAAATAATAATAAGAAATAAGGAAAGAAAGAAAATATTGCCAAATATTGCAGACAAATAACTAACCACATTCCTTAGATAATGTATGAAAATGTTTGACCAGAACGACCCCAGTTTAATACAAGATCAAAACATATGTACGTGATTTGCAGGAGATGAGTTACATCTGCCAAAGGAATCGCTGACAGAAGGATATATTTTTCCAAGTCTTGCGTTTGTATAGTGGGTTCTAAAAAAACCTCTTACTGGATCAGCTTGTGCCAGGCACAGATGAACCAGAGAAAATGCAGATTCCCATTGTTGTTTTTTTTGTTTGTTTGTTTTTTAAATATGGTTTAACAGGAGCCTGGTGTTAACATCGTTTAAACCATGAAAGGCGGCTCATACAGGAAAACTGAAACAGGAAAATGATGCAACTAACACCAGTCATACAGTCATGTACATGCAATGAAATAAACCTAAGATGAGTTTAAGAGGACTCTGTTGACCTCAGTCTTAAAAATATTCACGTTTGCAATGACAGGGAAAACCGAGGCTGGGAGTGTGTTCCACAGCCTGCTGGTTCTTGTTACATATGAAGATAAAAGAAGCTGAGTGTTGGCTCTTTGGAGATTGACGAGGTGTGGGTGGCCACTTGTAGTTGATCGGGTTACTCGAAATCCAGTTGCTTGTGTCGGCAGGATTCCTGTGAGTTCCTCAGAGGGTTGCAGTAAGATGTGCCAGTAGAAGGTACTTAGGCTGGCCACTTTCCTCCTGTGGTCCAAGGGGAAGATGCCGCTCCTCTGTGGGTCCCATATTTGGAGTAGTGTACAGCTTTCCTCTGAAGTTTGTCAAGTAGGTTTAGAGTTGTTGTGCCAGCTCCACTCCATATTGGGGAAACGTGTTGAGGATAAGGACCAAAAAGATCTATATAAAAGGGAAATTCATCCCTAAGCACTTGGATCTGTGTTAAAAATGTTTTAGACCTGAAAAAAATGGACAAGATGATGCCTTGGGAGGTCATACTCCGTTAGAAGTTGTGTAAAAGAAGAAAAGACCTTGTCTGAATACAAATCATGAACTGACTTTATGTCATTGTTATGCCAGATCGGAGTCTGGCTTGTTACCTTGGTTTTTGACATTAGCTACCGGAGCTCTATTGGGAAAAATTAGCAGTTAGAGAAAAATAAAATAAAATGATTTACTTTTTTTTTTTACTTTTTTTTTTTAAATCTATGTCTTTATTGCCTCTATTGTGCTCTTAAAGTTACCATTCAATTCTATAATACAGAGGATAGAGAAACAGCAGTGCTGAAAGTTTTACTTTGTGGAGCCATGACCCATGATGGCTTTCTTTGTGTTTCTCTCTGGTCTCAACAATATTATGTAACATTTGGGACCAAACAGCGCCACCAAGAGGCCAAAACTGGAGGCCAAAATGGCAAAAACCTCCACTGCATCTGCATATTTTCCTGGAGAGTTGATGTAAGCAGGGACAAAGGCTACCCACACTGCACAGAAGATCAACATGCTGAAAGTGATGAATTTGGCCTCATTGAAACTGTCTGGAAGATTCCTTGCTAGAAAAGCTAACAAACAACTGAGGACAGCCAGTAAACCAATATAACCAAGTAAAACTGCAAAGCCAACTGTGGACCCAACTGCACACTCATAAACTATCTTGTCACTGTGATACTGTGTGTTTTTATGAGGCACTGGTGAGGCAGAGACAAGCCAGGCAGTGCAGATTGCTGCTTGAACAGAAGTCAGAAAGAGAACTGTCCCTCTCTGCTGCACAGCACCAAACCACTTCAGACTGGACTCACCTCCTGGTTTGGAGGCCCTGAACACAGCGAGAACCACCATGGTTTTCACCAGGATACATGAGACACAAAGCACAAAGCTGATGCCAAATGCTGCATGCCTTAGTTGACAAGTCCATAATCTGGGTCGTCCAATGAAGAGCAACGAACAGAGGAAACAGAACTTCAGTGACACCAAGAGAAGAAAACTGAGTTCTGAATTGTTGGCACGAACTATAGGTGTGCTGTGATGATGGATGAAGATGCCCAGGACAACAACACAGATACATGTGCCCAACAGTGAGGTGGTTGTCAAGCAGATACCCAGAGGCTCATGGTAGGAGAGGAACTCTGTTTTCTTAAGAACACAGTGGTCATGCTGGGGGCTGGACCAGAAATCTTCTGGACAACTGGTGCACTCCACGGAGTCTGAGAAAAGAGGGTGATGAGATACATGTTTATACAACATCTCTGAACTGTGGTGTTTAAATGTTTACACTCACCAGTTGTATTGCTGATCTTTCCCTCAGAACAAGGGACACAGTCAAAACAACACTCAGGTTCCCCCTTCTTTCTGGCCATGCGGGTACCTGGAGGACAACTCTTACTGCACACTGACCGAGGAGGCTGTGTGGAGAAACATCAGTGTCTGTTAGTCTCATATATAATGATTAAGGGAAAGAGATGGTCGTCTGAAAAAGTGAGAAGTTACCTGTTTGGATTGAAAGTTCCAGAAATTTTTGTCTTCATCCAGTGTGAGTTCTTCACCTTTGAAGGCTGACCTCTTAACCTCACCCACTCTCTGAACTTTAGTTCTTCCATCAGGGAGCCACACCCAGTTCATGATGTCATAAATTGGTAAGACATCACCGTTCTCATCAAATGATACTTGATCACCAAATGTTGTTGTGAAGTTGACTTTTTCCAAGTAATACACAAGCTTTGATATGAGAATCAGACATAAAAGGAAAACAAGAAAGACAATTACAATTAATGCAGTAGTAGTTTGTCTCAGCTGACCAACAGATTCACAATGTTCTCATATAACATTTGCATGGTGACTTAAAAGGAATTTAAAGAGTTGACAGGATTTCTCAAAGATATGTGACAACTTGAAAATTATGAGAGATTTATCTCTCAGCTTCTGTTCAGGAATGTTTGGGCGTGTCTAAAATGATGGCTTCATGACACACAGGAGCCATAGTTTAATAACTCCGCATTCATGTCAGCAGTTTTATCATTTACTGGTGAATAAATGCACCTTCTCATACACTACAGCCTTTGGTTTGCTATATCACTGCAATGTTTTTGCCTTGGAAATGCAAAACCAAAAAGAAGCTGTCAATTTATCTAAAATGTCTAAAATATTGCTAGTGCAAAGGCATGGACAACTCTGCAAGAACTGGAAAAGGACAACACATGCTGAGAAAGAGGGTCTGAAAGCCCTGTGGGAAGGAGGTCTTAGAAGAGCTGAACGCATCCGCAAGTCGAACAAACGGAAGCAAAAAGATTGTCAGCTTCTTCAAGGATCCCTTCATGCATATGCTACATCTCCTGGAGGAGTGGGAAGCTTGAAACCATCAGGGAGCAACTGGAACAGCATGTCAAAAGGCAGTACAGCGATCCGATAAGGGATGCCCTGCTCCAGGGTCTTTGCCTCGGCCTGCACCGCCAACAGCTGAGTTCAACATCATGACCCCCAATCTCAGTGAAGTCAGGCAAGTCACGAAAAAGGCAAGGTCCTCATCAGCACCATGCCCATACAAGCTCTACAAGAACTTCCCCAAGGTACTAGAGCTTCTAACCTAATGAGAACTGCCTGGAAAAAGCAACACACCCCAACAGTGAGTGGCAAAGAGCAGATGCAGTCTTCATCCCCAAGAACGCGAACTCTGAAGACATGCCATGGAGTTCTAACAAGAACAACTAACCGAACAGCTGTAGGGACAAACACCCATCCCTCGCACCACTCTGCCACCAGGAGACTATGGAACAAAATGTTGGTGAATGGTGATTGTCTTCATGCTCACAAAACCTTGCAAAACAAAATCTATTAAAGGTAAAGTAAGTAGTTTATAGTGCCATCTAGAGGAGAGGCTGAAATTTACAACAAAGAACTGCTCCTCTGCTCACCCCCTCCCTTCCCTGAGCGATACGGTATCCTCAGCCGGTCAAATGTCAGGGATAGGGAAAGGGAGAGGCCGAGCTACCGTGGCCGTAGCAGACGAAGTGGAGAGAGTGGAGGCAGGACTTCCGCTACAAGTAAAGCGATGCTTGGTTTGTTCTCTCGTGTTTGTCTATACAGGCTCCCGTAGAAACATGGCATCGTGGCAATGCAGTAGCGGCCCGCGACCATGTTATTTTACATGACTTTTTGAAACACTACGAAAATGAAACAAAGAATATTATACAGCGACTAGACAATGCAGGAGCACATAATATGTATACAAAAGTGGATTTTGGGTCATATAAACCCATAAATACTACACAGTGTCCCTTTAAAGCTGTAGTACATATGCCAGGCCTGTACATGGTGTTGTAACGCTGCCACAGAAACACACTAGAAACAGTATAATAAAACTAAACCCTGACTTCTAAAATGCATGTTAACGTATTAGTCTGACAGTAAATTCTATTTCCCAAAGTTCTAGGTTCAGTTCCTTAATTAAATGTCTGGTCTGTGATTTAATTGGTCAACTGGAAAACGCGTAATGCCACCTAGTGTAAAATGGGAACAAAGACAGTCGTCTAATTAAATAATGTGTTAACACTGATGTATTTTAAAAGACACACCCCACCATCTCAGAGCAAATGTTGATGATTTTTGCACTATTTCAAGCCTAATTTTTACACTTTTTGGCAAGGTTGTTAGTGGCACATTTTTCTGTGGGCTGACAGAGTGTGAAGAGACTTTACAGGGACTTTAACTATAAATAAACTTGTATGGATCACTATACATGTGTGAACACAGAAGTACCTTGAACTAAACATCTGGAAATTAACTGGAAGATAAATATTATGTTTTTGATCATTTCCATGAAAACATTTAATCTTACCTCACATCTCATTGCCATTAATTACTTCCACTCTATTATCTTAACTATTATCTTAACTTTATGAGGAAAGTGCAATGTTTTTATAATAATGTGTTTTTATAATAATAATCGGTGCATCCCTACGAAGTCTTATTTGTTCAAGTTCATTTCTTGATGCACTTTGTCTCTTGCAACATATTGAAAACAATTGTTGTAAATAAAAGGAAGTTGTTCCCAAGATAAATAACTGTGTTGAGTACTCTGTCTGGTAATTATTGTTTGGTACACCTGGCCTTGTAATCGTCCCTAGTAATTCTGATCCCGTTGGTCCTAGTGAGTATTTATAATTATTCTTTAGCCTTATATCCCCTTACTCTATTTGTTAGACCCTTTGTGCAAAGGAGGGCTACATATAACTTAGGCTACAGTCTCTCTCTAAAGTTTTAAGACTAAGCTAATTATATTTCTATGACTTGACTTGTGACTTGCTTGACCTAAGCTATGACTTGACTTGACTTGACTCGACCCTCACAAAAATGACTTGGGACTTGCTTGAGACTTGAAGGTTAAGACTTGAGACTTGCTCCCATCTCTGATATATACTGTATATATACATACATACACACACACACACATATATATATTTTTTAATAACAATAATAATTTCATTGAACGTTTAATACAAAGTATTGAATGTAATGAAGAGTGTAAACTGATATCTCACCTGCCATGGCTCCAGTCTTTGTAAATGAGCACATGTTTTGTTGCTGAAAGGTCCTCTCCCTGGCTCACACTGCAGCATGTCATCAAGAGCATAAGCCAGAGCATACACAGCCTTATACACATTATACTCTGGCCTGAGGTCTGAAACATCCACCAATTCATTCTCCACATTCTCTATAACTTCCTGTCCAGTGCATAATTCTCCTCCAGCTTCCAACCAACCTGCTGGAGGTGATGCAAATCTACACTGAAATGTGTGTTCCCAAAACTGATTCACCTGCAATGCAGTTCATTTTGAAATTAACTCCAGTATATTGCCACTATATTATTATAGTATATTATGACACTCTCACCATGCTGTTTCCATCTGTGTTGTTGTGATGTAGATCAGGACGTATTTGTAACAGGAAGTCTCTGAGTCCTGGTATTTCTCCTCTACGGATGGCGATACCCAGTGTTCCACCCATGTACGGCATGAAGTGAGGAGTCTGGAACACATCAATTGATGACCAGACTTCACTGGCAATCCACTGCAGGCCTGTCACATTCTGACTCACCACCTGTGCATTGTATTATAAAAAGTTCATAAATTCACATTTCTATACCAGGAAAGTAAAATGTAGTTTCCACAGTTGATGTCATTCACAAACCTGTGTTGCATTACAGTCTAAAACCATCAGAACAACAGCTTTAACTATTTAAAGGTAAAACATTCATGACATATTTTTTTCAGAAGCTAAATTTTTTTTGCAACACATCTCGTTCATGAAGTTAATCATGTGAATCGTTAAATTTGACCTACTAAACATTCTTACTCTAAAAGCTTCCAAGCAGCAGCTTTTTTCTAAGAAAAAAAAGAAAGAAAAAAAAATATGTCTAATTAAAATCATGAATGAAATTTAATAAAAGATTTTGGTCAATGACCTCTTTCATAAGGTTAATGACTTGACCCTCATGTGCAAACGCAATCACCACTCGAGCTGTAGATTTCCTCATCACATCCACTATTCTCCTTAGTTCAGCAGGGTCATCACCCCAGGGCAAAATCTCTGTGTAAGCCAGACACCCTCCACCAGCTGGACCCAGATCAGAGTGAAAGGATTGGGCAGCGTGGACTCCATAATCACTATCACTGATAATCAGACCTGCCCAAGTCCAACCAAAGTGTTTTAGAATCTGAATCATAGCATTCACCTATGTGGACACAGAGCAGAGGGATTAGTGCACAGGCTGGAATCATCTTTACTATAAATCCTGCTAAACAGGTTCATCAAAGACTCATAATCACTGTCTTTAAGTGTTGTATATCTGACACCACACAACTCTGTCAATGAGACATATAACATGACTGGTGACACACTCTTTTCTTTTTGTAGATAGATTTTCACCTGAAAAGCATCACTCGGGATTGTCCTGAAGAAAGATGGAAACTTCTGTCTGTCACTCAGGCAGGAACATGTGGCAAAATAACTAACCTGCAAAACAATACAGACTGAATGTTCTCAAAAAAAGTGTTTTCTTTTTTTCTTAAAACATTTCAGGTAAATTGATCAACTCTTAATTGTATGTATTTATTATAATATACATTTAAAAAAATATCACAATAACCATTCAGGTGAAGAACTTACTTACCAGAGGCACTCTGTACAAACCTAAGACTGCAGAAATGGCTATAGAATTTGAAGAGGAAGAATCTCCCACAATCCCTAGGACTGGAGGAGTTCCAACACAGTTCTCCTCTAATGTAACCTGCTCTTCTTGACCACTGACTAAGGACAGTGCTGCAGGAAATCCAATTCGTAGTTCAAGGCAGTTATCATACAGACTGTATCCCAGAGTCACATTAGGCAGCAGGTTTGAGTTTCTGTTAATCTCTTCAATAGCAAAGGCCATGGTCTGAGTCTGTCTGAATCCTACAATATCAAAACTAAGAGTATAATACGTTTATTATTCAGAATACTTTATACAGTCAGTATAGTTAGACACCTACAGATACTGTCAGACTCACCCATAGCAGGTAGGCAGCTGTGGTTTTGAGGTAAAAGTCAGGTCAAGATCAGCAGAAAAGAAGTTAACTGCGAAAACTCCACCGAAAATCACATCTCCAGTTTTGTGCATCCCATTTAGATTAAACTGTCCCTGTAACTGACAAGAGGAGGAATAAAGAGAGGATGACACAGTAGAGGATAGGCAGCAGTACAACATTAGCAAGAGCAACTTGTGATCTAAAAATACCCTCATGACTTTCCTCTGGTTCATCGCTTTACTGAGTTCAGTCCTGTCACTACATCATCTTTTATTGACTTATGACAATGTTTATTCTTGCACATCACCTATCAGTGCAGAATAACAAGCTGTAGGGGCAGGTCCTCAGCAACGTCATGTTCACTTGTTGAGTTTTACGTCAGTGTTTGTTGTTTGTGTTTGTCCAGAATTTTAGTCACTTGGATATGCTTTGTAAATGAATGGATGAAAACTGCAGGCTCAGATAGTAAAAACCTTCGCTGCATCTGCATAGTTGCCTGGGGCCTCATGTTTAAACCGTGCATATGCACAAAAAGACAGCGTACGCTTGCTTTCAGGCACACAATGGCATTTATAAAAATGTACTTGGTGTGGAACCTTGCCAGGTGGAGACACTGCAATATTAAGCTCTGAAACTGATCAGAGTGTTTCAAAATAATATTATTAATGTGTCTACAGTGACAAACATGAATTATTCTGTGACAAACAACAATGATACACCACACACCTTTGAACATTTGTGGATAAGATCAGAGAGGACACTGAAGACAAAACTCATCCCGTGCGTTTCACACTTTTCTCTTTGTCTTACTTTGAGCAAATGACTGAAATTGATTTACACAAATTAATATTTTCATTATGTAAATAGACACACCGCTGCTGACTGGAAGACATGAACACATGTCAGTCTACAATGTTTTAAATGCTCCAAAATAAAGTTACTGGCTAATTTGTTGTAAGAAAATGGGACTTGAACGTTGAGTTGAACATTTGCTTATCCCATTTTAATCCATGCGCTGCAAAAAAGTCATTCGGCCACCGCTGCGCCTTTTATCAGAAGAGACAGCTGATGCAGATGCACGCTCATCAGCCGCTGGAGACACCGGCATACCTAAGACATCGGCACACTGGCATCTTCTTCCTCCTTCTTCCTCCTTCTTCCTCCCTCCCCAGTTTCCAGAACACAATCCATGACAGTGAGTGTGTGCGTAACTGGAGGATGACGTGTGACCCTGACAAATGTATAGATTGTTGAAATGATCTGTTAATTCAGCTCACACTGATAATTCATCATCAAATCAGAAAAACAACACCCACAGGATCAACTATCAATGCGCAGCTATTTTTTTTATCAACATTTTATCAACTATCAACATTAATATGACAGCAGCCGCAGTGACCCTCAAACAAACACATTTTTTTTTTCAAATTTATACATCATAAATTGATATGTCAATCGCGCACTTTCCAACTTTCTTTTTTTATTTTCCGCCTTCTTTGCTGCTGCATTTGTCATTGTTCTTCAGGAAGGAGGCGTCAGAGAGGGCGCTTTGTATTAATTTGTTAGTGGAACAAGGGCGTGGTGTGTTACTCATTCACCGCCGCTCAGTTTCGCGTTTGATGGGATGTTAAAGAGAAGGTGCGCAGGAAGGTGCGCAGGACTCGACGTCATACGGACGTCATACGGTACGCCGACAGTATGAAAGCTGTGCACTCTTTTATACATGAGGCCCCTGTTGAGCTGATGTAAGCAGGGACAAAGGCCACTCACACTGCATAGACAATCGACATGCTGAAAATGTGATGAGTTTGGCCTCATTGAAACCGTCTGGAAGATTCCTTGCTAGAAATGCTAACAAACAACTGAGGACAGCCAGTAAACCAATATAACCAAGTAAAACTGCAAAACCAACTGTGGACCCAACTAAACACTCATAAACTATCTTGTCACTGTGATACTGGGTGTTTTTATGAGGCAATGGTGAAGCAGAGACAAGCCATTTCCAGACAGTGCATGTTGCTGGGGAACACGAAGACATTGGTTGTTAGGGAGGTAAACTGAAGATAGTGCGTTTAGGGATTTACAGTCCTCCCAGATGGTGCGTCAGTCAGGACACAAGGAGAGCAGGACAGGATGTCTTTCACACAGTGGGCTTAATTCAACACTCACATACATGTATGCAGTTGTCTCTTCATTCACTCACGCACAGAGTGTTGAATAAGCACACCTCCGGACCACAGGTAAAAGTACAGCAACAAACTGAGAGCGCCCATCTCCTAGGCAAAAACTCTTCCAACAGGAAAAAAGGACAGAAAAAGGGAAAGGAAAGGTTGAGAGTCCGCCAATGACTGCTGCTGCTGGGTTCTCTTCCTCCAGCGCTGCTGTTCTCACTTCCCTTGGCAGCGGGAAGCAGGGGCTATGTGCACTATGAAAAATAGCCTTTTATACAGTCGCCCCCAATTGTGCATGGCATATTTGCATCACATAAAAGGCTCAGGCAGAGGGTCCAGAGGTCGGAGGAAGATCTTCCACTCCAGGTGGGAGAGCTGGTAACCTCACTAACTGGGCTACTGGCCGGGTGAAGATGCATCCTTTAACGTTAACATCAGCCGATCTGACACAACCATCATCACTGCAATGAACCTTGACCACACGGCCAACTGGCCACTGGCCACTGGGCTCGTGGTAGCTGTGGCTCCACCAACATGATGACCGCCTCATCTGGCAGATCAGGAGGAGAGGACTGCCATTTCTGTCTTGTCTGAAGACCGGGTGGGTATTCTCTTATGAAACGGGACCAGAATTGGTCAGCCAGGACTTGCGAGTGTCGCCAGCGCCTGCGGCTCAAGATCTCAGTCTCTGGGTACACCACCTGAAGGAGCGAACCACCTGAAGGAGCGAACCATCTGGCCGCCCCATGAGCAAGCTGTTTTGAGTCACAGGATCAATGTCAGCTATGTCGGCTGATGCATATCCTAAGGGTTTTGAGTTAAAGCGGACCTAGACCCGAAGTTCCAATTAATGCTGTTTTTTAGTGTGTATCTGCGTCATTACCTTGTTTAAGAAGCCCTGAAGGTTCTAAACAAACATTTCAGCCACTGCTGAGAACGCTGTGTTTTATTGTAATCTCGGGCTCAGCGAGATCTCTGAAAATCCCGTTATGGTTACGTAAACAGCGGTTCTCCGGAACAGCCGATAATCCTGCTCCGGGCACTAGTCTGGGCACATCGGTTGCGTACATTGAACCGCAGAAGAAGAATAACGTCCATTGTGGAGGTGTTTCACGCGTTTTCACGCGACAGTGTCTTTTGACTCTGGGTCTGACTCTGGGTCAAAGTCATAAAAGGGACTGGCGGGGAGTCGCGACCAAGCTATTTTTAAACATTGTTAAAACAATGTTTTGATAATGAGTAGCAGTGCATCCACCGTTCCAGAGGGGGGAGCTGCGCTTCTGAGAGCTGGTGTGCTGAATATACTGGCCAATCACAAGACTCTGTCTTCTGGGTGAGAGATTTGAGTCTCAAGTCTTGCGGCTGGGAAACACCGTAAGAAAAGAGGATTGCTATCGGCTCGTTTACAGCTACTAGGAGGTTTTTGACCATAAAAACATGTTAATGTATGTGAGTAGACCTCCATAATTAACATATATGTGCAGCAGCACCACTCTAATGTCCCCTTTAAGGATGGCCTCCACTTCCAGGAGCACGGTGAGTAACACGTCTTCAGGAACTGATTGGGATCCAATGCACATGTAGAGTGCTGACTTAACTGACAGAACTTCCCGCTCCCATACTCCAAGTGGGGAGCTGCAGATGGGTTGAAGTGGAACAGTCAAGCCGCAGCTGCAACTCAGGCACCATTCCCTCAAAAGCTTCCCTGAGTTCTCGTTCGGCTCCTTTGAAATTGGTCCCTTGGTCTGAAAAAGAAGAGTCCCTCTTCTGGCGGTGAACCGCCTCAACGCCATCAAATAGGCATCGGAATCAACGTTCCTGAGGAGATCCAAATGTACGGCTCTGGTTGTTAGGCACTTGTTAGGCACTTACCCCAAACGTTTCTCTTGACGTCTGCCCACCTTTACCATCATGGGCCCAAAACAATCCATGCCTGTAGAGTAGAAGGGAGGTTTGTGCAATCTGAGGCGAGCATCAGGAAGGTCTGCCATCCCTGGGATAGAAGGCTGGCCCCTCCAATGTTGTCACTCAGCACAGGTTCGTTGATGCTTGCGGACACCCTTTCGCCCTCTGATGATCCAGAATGATCTCCGCAGCTCAGTAAAAACGCATTCAGGACCTGGGTGGAGCAGATCACTATCATATTTCTGGATAAGCAGATGGGTCACTAGATGATTGGCATCAGGGACGACAGGATGTAGGGGGACGTCACCTTCTAGTCATCTGGGCCGACCACCCACTCTTATCAGGCCAGAGGTTGGATCGAGGACAGGCACTAAGGTGAGTAGGCGACTAGAAGGTGACACTGGTTTCCTCAGGAAAGGACTGCTTTTGAGATCTCAGCAGGATTTCAGTTTCTGCTTGCTTATAATCCTCAGCTGTGGCTGGGGAACTAGGGGGGGTCATTCCCTGGAGCTTGTCGACAGTGTCGTCCATAAGTTCCTGCCAGGAAGCATATCCTTTATCATCTGTTCCATGGGAGGTAGGCGAGGTGACTGTAGCGCCGCAAAAGGCAGTCCTTCTGAGCTCTGTGTGATCCTCTGGGGGTTCAGCATTGGGCATGTTTGGCCAACTGTCTGGGCTTTGTAGCAGGAAGGGAGGTCCCTGTGACCACCTGTTAGGATTTTTGAGCTCTTCCAGTGGTTTCTGTCTTGTTAGGTCATCTGCAGGATTTTGGTGTGAATCCACAAAGCTCCAGGTACAATCTTCCGTCAAGTCCTGTATTTCTGCCACTCTTGCTCCAACAAACACCTTGAAGCGGCAGGACTGAGAATGGAGCCAAGTAAGCACAGTTGAAGAATCAGACCACAGGATGGTGTGATCCACTTCCAAAGTGAGTTCTTTGGTGAGGAGGCTGCCGAGTTGTGCTGCTACAAGGGTGGCACACAGTTCCAAGCGGGGGATGGAATGTACACGTTTGGGGGCTAATCTGGATCGAGCAAGGATGAAAGAAAGGTGGATCTGACCTTCTTTGGTGGCTGTCCTCAGGTATGCTACAGCTCCGTAAGCCTGTTCCAAAGCGTCTGCGAAAATGTGCACTCCACGAGTGACAGCCCTAACCCTAAACCTCATGGTTAAAGTCGGCGGGTACATATGCTCTAGGAAAGGTAAGGAGAGGTAAGAACTGGAGCTCATCCTCCCAGTTGGACCAGGCTTGAAGCATAGCTTCAGGTAAGTTCGGGTCATCCCAACCTCGCTGCTTATCCCACAGTTGCCAGATGATGAGCTTAGCCCCCTTAGCCCAAGGGGTCGTACTGGGAAGCTAAGACCCTATAGAGATTCCTCATGGTCGGAACGTCGTAGGTCACCTGCCTGTGCTTATAACTCAGGGAGTCTCTCTCCCAGTGCCAACTGAGACCCAGGGTCAACTCTTGAGGGTTGGTCTTGTCTTGTGCCAGCCACAGGTCTAGGCTCTCTGATCAGGCCTCTTGTGGGAGTTGATTTGGAGCCTCGGCTAATTGCAGGCCCACTGCCGCAGCTCGAAAACGGCTGAAGACAGAATATCTCGAAGACGATCCACCAACTGCTTGGCCACCTCTGCGGTACGCACACTCTGTAGGCAGTTATCGACGTAGAAGCAATGGTCAACTGAAAACTTGGGTTCGGCTTGGCAATGATCGGTAATGTGGCGCTGCAGTGCATACGTAGCACAACAGGGTCTGCAGGTTGTGCCAAAGGGAAGGACCTGCCACTCAAATACTCTTGGGGGCTCATCCATTTTCACGTCACGCCACAGGAACCTCAGTAGAGGGCGATCCTCAGGAAGGAGGCTGACCTGATGAAACATCCCCTTGATGTCTCCACTCACTGCGGTGGGATGCTCCCGGAACCTCAATAAGATGCCCACCAAGGAAGCCCCAAGGGTGGGACCAGGGAGTAGGTATTGGTTCAGTGTTTGCCCCAGGTATTGGTGAGAGCAGTTGAAGACAAGCCGATTCTTCCCATTGTGAGTAACTAGGTGATGGGTAATATACCAACACCATTCAGGTGGTTTCTCTTCTGTGACCTCTTGCACAGCTCCTGCTCCAATGAGCTTCTGCATTTCTGCTCTGTAGATCGCAGCTTATTACTTCTCTCGGGCCTCAGGTTAATCTCATGAAGGGCTATGAGGTGTTTCCCTTGGCAAATGCTGCAGGGTTTCTTCAGCGTGCACTGAGCCGCTTGGTGATTCCTTGCACACCGCCAGCACTGCTTGTTAACTTGAATCCACTCCCAGAGCTGTTCTATGGAGAGTTTGGCTACATCACTGCACTGACTGAGGTAATGTTCATCACTCGAACAGTATGCGCAGTAGGATTTCCTTGGAGGTGTCTTCTTCACAGGGTTGGACATGGAGACGCCCTCAGCCGGCTCTCCGAGACCGTGTAGGACCGTCACCATGGGCTTCCTTGAGCGCATATCTGGTCTAGGAGGCGATCTTTCCCTTTGGGCTCTCGTGCTGATTTGGCTGTCGAAGCTCATGCACCAGGACTCATAGCTGAGCCATTCTGCCAGATCATGCAGGGTGTGTGAGCTTCCAGGCTGTTTGAACTGATGGCGGCGGAAGTTAGCTCTCTGTTCCGCTGGAAGCTTGGTCAGGAGACGAGCAACATCGGAGCTGCAGTTCAGTTCAATCTCTCCCTCTGGGCCTAAGGTCTTAAGTAAGCCCACTAAAGATTGAATCTGCAAAGAGAACCTCTGAAATGCTGCAGAGTCACCACGTCTAACTTCTGGTGCTTCTAGGACACTAGCTATCTTCTTTAGACCTAGCTGATGGGGCTGTCCATATCTGTCATACAGAGCTCTCATGGTGTCAGTGTAGGGGGTTGGTGAATTGAGATAAGCGTCGGCTATTAGCTTAGCTTCCTCCAACTTTAGGTGATCCACGAGGATCTGATACCTGAAGAGTTCTGTAGAAGCTGGTGGGAGTAGACTCTACAAGGCAAGGCGAAGTCTGGCGAACTCACTGGGGTCTGGCTGAATGAGTTTGGGAATGGTAGGTTTGGGGCCTCTGTACACTAGTTCTGACACAGGAGCCTGTACAGGGTGGTTAGTGGGGAGAGAGCTTGGCATTGTCCCTGTGGTTATTGGGGGAGGGACTGTTCGTGGAAGTTCTGGGGGTCTTGAGCCTGTGTAGACAGGAGCGGAGTGAGAAAGTGGCTGATGCGTCTGCACCGGAGGATAAGGCATAGTCCCCATATATGATGCAGGGGAGCGTACTGATGAGTTTGGAAGGGGAACGTAGAGGATGACTTGACTGGATTTGGGGATCCGTGAGGAGGGTGGTTCTGGTGTATATCTTGTTGCCCCAGGTTGATAGTACTCATGCCTGTAGGAAGGTTATCCTCAGGGGCAGGCCAGGGTGGAGGACTACTCCTCTTCCTGAGGAGCCTAAGGAAGAGTCCTTAGGCTGTAGTGATATGAGATTGGGCTGTGATGTCACAGCACTGGCTCCTAGAGGTCGGTAGCTACTGTGACTTGAAGCAGGCCGTTCCATATCCTCCCTCAATGAGCGGGCTACAGCAATTAGCTCCTTCATTTCATTCCGTGCCTCATGGAGTTCCTTTAAGGTGGACTTGAAAACCTGTTTGGAATGCAGCAGCTTTGTATTTTCTTCCTGGATTGCTCTGATCTCAGGATGGAGCGACGGACTGTAGGAGCTCCACTGGGATGAGGTGTAAGCTCCAGGTAGGATCTCTTGGCTAGGTTTCACCTTTGGAGGTGACCTGGGGCTAGCTGAGGCGTCTCATAGTGAGCAGCATCCCTAGGGAAGCCACCAAAGGAGGTGAGTAAAGGGGACTCGGGTTACCTGGACCATGCTGTGGGAGGAAGGCAGTCTGCTCTGAAGGAGGAGGAGAGCGTGGTGGTCGCCACAGTGAGGAGTCGCGTGGACGATCCTTCATGTGGTCCATATCATAATCCTGAAACCAGGCAGGTCTACGTGTCTGCCGCCTGGGTCTCACATCATTGAGGAGCTCTTCATCTGACTGCATCTGGAAGGCTGTATCCAGCTCGAAGGACCAATGTTAGGGAGGTAAACTGAAGCTACTGCGTTTAGGGATTTACAGTCCTCCCAGATGGTGCGTCGGTCAGGACACAAGGAGAATAAGACAGGATGTCTTTCATGCAGTGGGCTTTATTCGACACTCACATACATGTATGCAGTTGTCTCTTCATTCACTCACGCACGGAGTGTTGAATAAGCACAGCTCCGGACCACAGGTCAAAGTACAGCAACAAACTGAGAGTGCCAATCTCCCAGGCAAAAACTCTTCCAACAGGAAAAAAGGACAGAAAAAGGGCGAGAAAAGGTTGAGAGTCCGCTGATGACTGCTGCTGCTGGGTTCTCTTCCTCCAGCGCTGCTGTTCTCAATTCCCGTGGAAGCGGGAAGCAGGGGCTATGTGCACTTTAAAAAATAGTCTTTTATGCATTGGTACTTCCTTTGATGTAAGATAGCATTATTTTGCTACAAAAGACCAAATTAATGTGTGATACATTACAAATAAAGAAAAAAAAAAGTATTCTAAATGACCACCATGATCCTTTTATTAAACATTTCTAGCCTGATATAATTTCGAGGGCATTGGAGGTCAAAGAATAATCTGCTAAGAGGGTTCCTGAAATACTGAAAGCGATGAGTTTGGCCTCGATGAAACCGTCTTGACGATTCCTTGATAGAAAAGCTAACAAAAAACTTAACCAACTAAATCTGCAAAACCAACTGTTGACCTAACTGCACACTCATAAACTATCTTGTCACTGTCCCTCTCTGCTGTACAGCACCTATTAGATATAGGCCATGTTTACACTATATTTTTTAAAGCAGAATTAATTTCTTTGGTTCAGAATTAAAACTCTCATGTAAGACACAGCCATAGTCACATCTTAACCTTTGCCTGATGGACTCACATGATGATTGTTGTTTCGTTGTCTAAATGCTGACACATTTCCTTCCTGTCCTGTTTTGTTGCAAAGTCCCAGTCTAGTCTTGATTAATATTGATTACCACTGTTGTAAAGACAGTAGAATGATGTAATGTTCATTGTATAAATATCTGTGTAAATCTTACTATTGTTGTTGTTCTGACTGAGCTCATGCAGGAGCAACGTCAGAGCAGACCAGCGCTGAATACCATTACCTGTGATAGATAGAATAAAGCTTATTGTTTAACTGTTCTTCATAGTTTAAGTCTCATCATTGAACCGTTGTGAGTTGATCCAAAGAATTGGGGTGAGGTAGCATAGGCTAACCTTAACACACCAAAACAGTGTTGTGTTTTACAACCATCTTAGATTTGGTCTTAGTCTTAAGGCCACATTATACTTCTCCGACTGCGTAATGCGTTATCGTCTGCGTCACCACGTAGACCACTCGAGGGAGTGGATCCCTCACCTGTGGTTCTCCCTAAGGTTTCTACCCTTTTTCCCTTTTACAAGGGTTTTTTTTTTTTTTTTTTTTTTCCCTGGTAGTTTTTCCTTACCCTGGTCGAAGGTTAACTTGAATCCACTCCCAGAGCTGTTCTATGGAGAGTTTGGCTACATCACTGCACTGACTGAGGTAATGTTCATCACTCGAACAGTATGCGCAGTAGGATGTTACCAACCCTGTGAAGTCCCGTGAGACAAACTATGTTTTGTAAACTGTGGGCTATATAAATAAAGATTGATTGATTGATTGATTGATTGATTGACTCGAGCCTTTATACTTCTGCGTCGTGGTGACGGATAGGCGCTGCAATTTCCCGCCCGATCAGTAGGGGTCGCTGCGCAAGGTTGTTGTGCTTTTGGTTACAGTGAGCAATGGCGTCCGAGGGAGAAAGACTGTTGTTGTTGAAACAGCGGCCGTTTGTCACTTTTCTGTGTCCCGGAACGCAGTTTTAAGATAATTTGAGGCGAGAAATTGGCCATTTAGAGTCTAAACATGTGCTGTGTGTGTTAAGATATGACGTATTTATAGTTCGGCAGCGACGAAGTCGGCAGTGTTCAGCTCCGCCCTCTGTGGTCGCTCGCTGCTCACTGCGAGCCGGCACAGAGCAGCTTCGCTCAGCCTGTCCTGAGGACCAATCACAGCTCTTGCCATCTCCGTTGTCCCTTGACGGAGTGACGGACACTTAAAAAATATTCCGTGCACCCGGAGACGACGCAGAGTAGTGATGGAAATTCCGGCTCTTTTCAGAGAACCGGCTCTTTCGGCTCGGCTCACTAAAAAGAACCGGCTCTTTCGGCTCCCAAGCGGCTCTTCAGGTTGTTTTGTTGCTTTCATTAATTTATCAACAACAATATAAAATTAATGCACAAATTAATTACTAAGTAAAAAAAAACGTGCTTTTTATTCATATATGTTTATTATATAAATATGCTTTTATTTATACACTCCACATAAAATGTAAAAAATAAATTATAAAATACAAAAACAACTATTTACAATTCAACTTTTAACTATTTCAATTTTCAACTTTTTCCTTTTAAAATGGTTTCCAAATGGTTCCTGGTGTCACTCATTTTCTTACTATGGTAAAGGTATCTACTATACCTTTTCTAATGTGTCTCTTCTTTCTCCCTCCTGCTCTGTTCGCGTGTTACTGCTGCGAGTGTAACTACCGCCCCTCCCCCGCTGCTCAGCGCAAACACAAGGCACACACGCATATTGACCAATCACGTGCGGTGTGCTTAATTAAATGCTTAATTAGTTTTAGTCACATTTTAGTCACTTCTATATGTGATCATTTTAGTCCAGTTTTAGTCGACGAAAAGTCAAAAGGGTTTTAGTCTAGTTTAAGTCGACGAAAACTCAAAAAGGTTTTCATCTAGTTTTAGTCGAAAAAAGAAGTATAGTCTTTTAACAAATGTATTTAGGTCAATAAGTATTGGAGATTGTTGTTGGGCAGTGTCACACTGCAACACATTGTGAGCTTGCAGATTGGCTATTATAACACACAAAGAGATGACCACACTTCACTGAATGTAAATATGGCTTAACATGCAAAAGAAACACACACATAATGAATTGACGTTAGCGTAACAAAAGCTAACTTTAGCCACTACTACTAACTATTGTGTCCAGTTATTGTCATGTCCTGCTTTCTTTCTGCTGTTAATAATCCATCTGTTTGTTGTTTGCTAACACGTTAGCATAAAGATTGCTAGCTTAAAATGCTAATGAGTCCACTTACATAGCAGAAGTGTCTGTCTCTGTCTTTGTTAAGAAGTACCGCCACAGTTCAGTCCTTCTGTGGGTTTCCTTTTCCATCTTCATTAAACGGTGAACACACGCACACACACACACACACACACACACACACACACACACACACACACACACACACACACACACACACACACACTGCAGAAGCAGCACCTGGGTATGTGCATATTAAGTAGCCATGTGCTTTCTCTGTAAAAAAAAAAAAGCTCTGGATGTGAGATCACCACACCCTAACTAGAAAATTGACAAGCACAATAAGCTGAAATGTCATGCGTTTTAAACGTCTGACAGACCACCCACGAACATTTTCGTCCATTCTCGTCTCGTCAACGAAAACTCACAAGTCTCGTCGTGTTTTAGTCATCAACGAGAAATGTTTATCTTGTCACCATCTTGTTATCGTCATGGTTTTTAGGTTTTAGAATTTGAGCGCACTCATTTGAAATGGGAAAGTAATTGTATATTGGGCTTCTGCGTTTACTTCGTTTGGAAAGGCTTATATGACTCTTCTTTCACATATCACTAATAGATGTCACCTAAATATACTGTTCATATTTCCATAGACATTTTAGAGGAGTACAACACAAGTTTAGTTACATTCAGAGTTGGTGTCGTCTTCCCCATCCTATTCTTCTTTGGATTCTTCTCTGGTTTAAATAAGATAATGCAGCAATTTGGGATAAAAATACAAAACAAAGAAAGAAAACATGAATTACCTCCAAAGATAAGGATATAAAAAAGTAAAATAGTCCCTCTATCATATCTCCTCTGAGCAGCAAGTATAATTATTGTGTTGTTTTTTCTTTTTATGGATCTAATGTAGTCATTAACTCACCCACCATTGGGATATGAAATGGCCTGATGACAGCAGCTATGGCCACACGAGAAGAGGATGTTTCTGCCATAATGGCCAGCACCTGTGCAGATCTGAAACATGGTGTGTTCTTCTTCGTCTGTGGACTTATTAACCTCCTTGATGGCAAAACATGGACCCCCTGAAATTCAAACTTAATGCTATCCACGATTGTTCTGCACACCTCTGTTTGGATATCATTGTGTCACAGATAATTAAACCAAATGGAGGCATCACAACCTCAGTGTAAATCTGAGTCTGCACTGGATTCATATTCATGTTTCATCTCTCTGGGACGAGAGGAGGGATGGTTCCTGAATACTAGAATATTTAAATGTGTTTATAGAGTTGATGTTTATGTTTTATTTATTCTGTGTACAGGATATAAGACTATGTATATGTACAGTTCATACAATAGAAGATAAGAATAGATAAGATATTACAGTGTTACAGAACAGGCCCAACTGAATGACCTGAATATTAGCTTCTATTAGCATATTAATTAAATTAAACACCAAGGACATTAATGATGGTATTAATTATCTCATCCTGTATCGTGAAAAAATAGATTTTTTTTTTTTTTTTTCAAAATTAGGGATTTCCGTTTTTTTCAAAATTACACATGTAGAAGTTTGTAAGAAGCCACTACATGCTTCAAATCACAGTATTGTGGGTCTTAAACCATAAACTTTGTATTCGAATTAGGGTTGTTTTATCACGATCATGGATTCCTTGTAAGGGTGTGGTGATACCGCAGTGGCTTTTGTTGTTTTTCGGCCAATCAGCTGCATGTTAAGGAGGCGGCACATGGCTACTTATGCAGCAGCCGCAGAGGCTACTCACACTGTTACTCCTGCTTCAAGAAGCTGTGTGTGTTTTTATTATTGAATCGAGATGGACCAGGAGAAACGCATTGCAGAGGAGCTAAATCGTGTTACAGCGCTAATGTCTGGCAGTACTTCTTCACAAGGATAGATGCTTCTGTCACACTGACGCCGCCGACGCTGATCTAACTTCTGATTCTGAATCTGAACCAGAAGATGACATTAAAGAAATCGACGGGAGTGACTGTATTACACTGGAGAACATCCCTGATCTACAGTTAACCTTAGCCCGAAGATGAAGACGACGAAGAATCAATTGGCCTTGCAGCGGAGGAGCTGAAGTGCAAGATATCTCAAGCTATATCTACAGTGACATTTGAAGATGGTAAAGAAAAAGAAATTGAAAAGATCCGTAATTTTGACTGCAAATGCCACGGAAGAAGAAAGGAGAATTCTCTGTGCGGGACACAGTCCTGTAGCCGCAAGCTTTCTCCTGAGCTTATATACAATATACAAATGGATTCTCTGGCAGCCGAAAGAGAGTGGCAGGATATGCTTGCTGGGTACTGTCTTATCCCCATCAGCAAGCAAGACGATCAGGTAAACTATAGTTTTGATTTTGCACAGCAGGTTCTGTTTTTAAAGTGCTTCATTGACTTTCCAAGACCAACAATTGGTGCCATCCAACCCGGTCTCATGGGAAATCGTGAAACTGTCACGTTAATTAATCTATTGTTTTGTGCGTGCCAACACGATTTCCTCATTCTTTTCGTGCTATCCAGAACGTATTTCAATGTAATGTATTTCAATGGGAAGTGCATTTCGTGCTACCCAGAACGTATTTCAATGTAATGTATTTCAATGGGAAGTGCATTTCGTGCTACCCAGAACGTATTTCAATGTAATGTATTTCAATGGGAAGTGCATTTCGTGCTACCAAGAACGTATTTCAATGTAATGTATTTCAATTGGAAGTGCATTTCGTGCGTACAAACACGACAATCATACTGTATATACGGCGCAAAAAAGGGGTTTGATTTTATTTAATTTCTGAACCTCAGGCATTTTGTGATGAGAAAACTATTATATGATTATTTTTAAATCCGTTTCCTTCATTTTTTCTATACAATATAGCTAGAATGTTTAATTTGAAATTTATTGTTCATATATATGGCAAGGTAACGGGTTTTTACGGGTTTTTGTTGTTGTTTTTGTTGTTTGTATCGTATTTCCGCTTTTTAATGTAACGTCAAGCCTGTACATTTAAGAATCCAGCGCTATTTTCCGCATATCATCTGATATTTATTATCGAATGCTTTTATTGTTGTACATCAGAAAAGTCTTTTATTTTTTAGATTCGTTTCCTGCTTATTTTTCTATATAATATAGCTAGAATGTCCGCATTTATTTTTCATATACGGCAAGGTAACACTATTCCGGGGTTTTGTTGTTGTTGTTTTTATTGTATATTAGTCTTTTTTTATATACGATAAAATATATATTAGTCTCTTCTTTTTTTTTAATGTAAAGTCAAGCCTGTACATTTAAGAATCCAGCGCTATTTTCCGCATATCGACTGATATTTATGATCGAATGCTTTTATTATTTGTACGTATCTGATATTACTTGAATATCTTACTATTATTGTGAAAGTGTGCTATCGGAAGCAGCTTATTCCCTTCTTCCGCTAACCCCCATGCAGTTCTTGTGATGGCACAAATGTCATAATTTCACCAGGGAAACCAGTGATTTTAATTACCATCAATGGTAAGAACAATTCACTACACTACACATATCATATGTATTAAGTATGTGGTTGGTATGTATTTATGCTGTTGTTTATTTGCATTATTTTCCAAGGGCGTTATGACTTGCATCAGCCATTGTATTTGTGTGCAACATGCCAGAGGCAGTGGACTCCTGAATTGAAGGACCTCATTAGGAGCGGATATTGGCCAGCCTCTCTCAACGTGTCTACCTTGTACACGTTGGACCTTATGAGCTCCTTTCAGGAACTGAAAGTCATTTCTTCTGGTTTTGCCAGACAGGCCTTCACTAAGTTGCTGGAGCATCGCACAAAGTCTGGAGGAAGAGTAAGTTTATTTTTTCTTCACCATATTAAAAAAAATATTTACATAAGCAGACAACATCACAAACATGTATAATTCTCTGTAACTACTAGTCTGGACATATAAACGGAGATGCACTTCAGCGCAGTTTCTTTGAGTTTTCATACTCTTCCTTTGAGGAAAACTCCTGTGATGTCGAATTCACCTGCCCAGCCTGCACACCTGAAATGTTGGCTGTTTCTGCAGATGGAAACAGGAAGTTGTATCGCTTTGGCCAAAGTGGAAGGTGCTATTTTTTCCCAGTGTTATTTATTGATTAATGTATATTTCTATGTGATTAATGGATCTGTCTATTTTTCTTTCTTCTACAGCTCTGATGACCCTGCCTTTTTTGAGGGTCTCTTTGTGGCAAAAGACAGTGAAGTGTCCACATTTACTGAGACCATCCAAAAAGCAGTTAAAAAGGCAAGTTATATTTACAATGTGACAAAATAGCTGTATTACTGAAAAATTACTGAAATTAACTTAAGATAAACACTTGCCTATATAGCAGATTGCATTTATTTTATTTATGTTTTTTTTGTATGTCATAGACACATGGAAAAGGGAAATGTGGGGCCTCCCAGTGGACAGAGGCAAGGGAGACTTCAAAGAGGGCTTCCAAATTGGATGAAGAGGGGATGGAGGTTGCTGTCTGTCGCCATGGCTTCCTTTTGAAAGCCCTTAATATGTACAGGGGGGAGATTTTTGCTTACCCCCTGTACCTTC
The DNA here is from genome assembly GCF_963457635.1 of Microchirus variegatus. Lineage (NCBI taxonomy): Eukaryota > Metazoa > Chordata > Actinopteri > Pleuronectiformes > Soleidae > Microchirus > Microchirus variegatus. The sequence goes on from NC_139808.1 coordinate 22,660,420, forward strand.
AAAAAGAGCTGATACCGGCCAAGCCTCAATTCTTTGCCATGGATGTGGCTTGCAAATATTGGCCCTATTTGGAGAAAGCTGCCAGTGTCCTTCCTGACCTCCAAGAGCTCACAAAAATGAAGCCGTTCCTCAGTATAATGCATGCAAGAGCTCATGCAACTAAGTGTGAGGTATTTTTAACATTCTAACACTAACCCTTTACATATGTACATTTTTCAAGTCTATGTATAACTATGTCATGTAGCCTTTTGCATTAACATTACATTCCCCTTTACCTACTTATAGATCAAATGGAGTGGTAGGAACCAGGAAGGAGCAGGGACAACTGCTGGTGAGGAGGTGGAGCAAGTCAACAGCTACCTATCTCGTTGTGCCCTGACGACGAAATATATGTCGAAAGCAGGTGATAAATCTGTTTGCCATCATTTTTGCACCCTTTTTTTTAGATTGTATTTCATAAACCCATTATTTGTTTTCAACAGCACGTGTGGACATGCTCACATTGCATGCATTGGGGTGGAACCACAAAAAAAGGGCATCTCTACACTAAGCCCTTTCCACTAGATATGTAAAGGTAAGCCAGTATTTGTATTATTGTGTCATTTGTTGATACATTTGTTGTTCACTTGGCTTGTTAATCCTAAAGGGCTTTAACCTGATTATTGAATAATATTGTGTATCAAACATGTCAAAGACTCCTGGACGAGACTGCAAGGCTCGCTGAGCTAAAAACAGAGCTACATTGCTCAGATGAAATGGCCTCACAGTGGATCTCTGAGGTGACTGAATGGGCAGCTGGCGGTAAGCAAGACCAGATAACAGAAATCAGCAGTGTACACAGCATGTTTTACAACCAAGTTGTATTAAATTGACTTTTATATGTTGACCAAAACCAGCTCTTACATTTGAAGTTGTGTTTTCTGTGATATAGATTTTACTTTTTTTTTATAGAGACACCAAATACGAGTGAAGGCACACAGACTGAACTGCAGCAGTCCATTGTGGGACTCTACCTAAGTGTCAGGCAACGGAAGCAATCCCTCTACCGTCAGAATGGTATAACAATAAAATAAGTTCATCAAATCAATCAATTGTATTTAAAGGTCACATAGAGTGGTCCTGTTGCACATATATGTGAGTTATGGAGGTCTACTTACATATATTAAGTTGTTTTTATAGTCAAAATCCTCCTAGTTGATGTAAACGAGCCGATTGAAATCTGTCCTTTTCGAAGCGCTTGTCAGTCGCGCTATTTCAGCCATACATCTCGCCCGAGAAGACAGAGTGTGTTGTGATTGGCCAGCCAGCGTAGAGCCTTCCCACCTGTGTTGTGATTGGCCAGGTATCTGGAAGTGATAAAATCTATCGCGTCAGCTCTCAGAAGCGCAGCTCCCTCTATGGAGCGGTGGATGCACTGCTACTCATTATCAAAACATTGTTTTAACAGTGTTTAAAAATAGCTTCGTCACGACTCCCCGCCCGCGGTCCCTTTATGACTTTAAACCGGAGTCAGACCCAGAGTCAGAAGAAACTGTTGCTCGTGAAACACCTCCACAACGGACGTTATTCTTCTTCTGCGGTTCAATGTACGCAACCGGATGTGCCCGGACTACCGCCCGGAGCAGGACGATCGGTTGTTCAGGAGAACCGCTGCTTACGTAACTATAACGGGATTTTCAGTGATCTTGTTGAGCCCCGAGATTACAATTAAACACAACGTTCTCAGCAATGGCTGAACTGTTTGTTTCGAACCGTCAGGCTTCATAAACAAGGTAATGACGCAGATACACACCAAAAAAAACAGCGATAATAGTAACTTCCGGTCTAGTTCCGCTTTAATAATGTTAACATTCCACCAACAAATGCATGTACTTGCAATTCATGAATTATAACTGTCCATTATTTAAACTGCCATTTAGATTATGATAATCTAGATTGTGTTCTTGTTCTTAATGTCTCCTTAGACAGCAACAAGCTTCGCCACCGCCTTCGAAGGAAGCTGGGAGAAGAGAAAAAACTTATTCTTCAGGAGATAGAGAAGTACAATGATTCGGTACCAGACTCTGCAACAATTGATGTGGCTGTTGTGGAGACTTCATTTACAGGAGAGAGCACTGTGTCCCCTCTGTGGCCATGGGATGTTCATGGCAGTGGTATGGCACTTTTGGCAAGCTTCATAAGAATTGATTTTGAGTTCTTCTACTTAGAGTATAACTAAATCATGGTAATAACATGAAATGTTTTAATTTTCATTAGGTTTTTGTTTGTATTTCAATTTAACTGTTATTGTGTTCAGCAAACATCACAATCAAAAAGAGAATGCATGACCAAGTGATGCTAACGATGCGACTCAAAGAGGAAAAGAGCATTTTGGTTCTGGAGATGGTGCAGCATTGCACATGGTTGCAGAAGCAGGCAGAGGAGCTGAAGGACAAGGTGGCTGAGAATGGTAAGCTCAAACAAAAAAATGTATTACTCAAGCCTGGCTTTAAAAATTAAAAGAAGTAAGCCGAAGTCACAGAAGACAGAAATCTTACAGCGTCTATGATGTCATCTCTTGTGTCCTTTCAAATGTAGACCAGGGCAACGACGGACTTTTTTGTCTCTTTAAAAAAAATCATTCTGAGGTGTCGGAGCAGTTGAAAGTGGTCCTGCAACAGTACAAGACTGCTTTAGGTCCTGAGGCCTCTGTCCATCTGCATGTAGAGGAGGAGGATCAAAGTGCCATCAGCAGTCCAGACAGCAGTGAGGATGAAGAGGAACTCACAATTTAGGAAGTTGACTCATGTATGTACTATATACTAGAGTTTATTTTGCAAACCTATACCTGTAACTCTTTATCCACAAGGATTCATATTTCTGTATTTCTACTTTCAGTCCAACCTTTATAATACTCTATAAAACAGGCCCTGCATCCTCCATAGTAGAGCTGATGCATGTATAGTTGTGGCCCCTTTTCACTTTTATTTAACTATTTTTTTATTCTTCCACCTTGTCTTTCTGTCAGATCAAACTGGGTGTACCTGCTTTTAGTCTCAATCTTGTCTAAACTAGAAATAAGCTTTGTCAGTCAAGGTGGTAGTAAATAACATCCCTGCCCAGAGGTTGCCAGTGCTGATGTGCTCCATGTGTACCCCATGCTTTGTGTGGTCTTCTATCTGTTGTACAGTTGATTGTGTACACCATGTGTACATGAGTGTATGTTTATGTGTATGTGTATACTATGTGTACTCTAAATGTATGTTGTGTATTGGAATGTGGTTTTAGGAGGCAGCTGTGTCAGCACTCGTACATAAGACAAGTTTACTGTCAGAGAAAAATTAAGTATCTCTTAATCTTAATGTTAATATACCATTATGTCCAAGACAGTGTGTAGTGTTCAGAAATAAAAACCACTGTGTGCACATGAATGAAGGGCATGCATTGTTTCTGTGCGTGTTACTTTGAGACTTATTGAATATCATAAATGTGTCTTAAAATGTATTATGGATCATTTAACTTACCTATATATACAGTACATGTATATTCCCTGATATATGATTTGAAGATAAAATTGGTTTTGCTTCCACAGGCAGCTCTCAATATAAATTTAACACAGACAGTAACACATATGACACTGCGAGACCAAATAATACACACATAACTACAACTATCACTTAAACTCTTTCTGTCATCCCACTTCGGACAAAGGGCAAATTTCTAGCCCCACATTGGGGAGAGACTGGCGATCTAACCAGACTGGACAACAGCTGACTTGTGAGATTTGTGGCATTAGGTTATGATTTAATAATCATTATGAATGAGGGTGAGTACATGGTGCATAGTGTTTTCATATCAGTGTTTGCAAAATCAACACGTAATCTATATCTGGAGCACAGCTGCTGACAGATGTGCTGGCAGTGACAATTTCCACACTATAAACCTGGGCCACCATCTGATCCTCCTCCGTTCACGTCATTCAACGTCGTCGTCATTAAGTTCACGGAGTTTTGGAGGATGGGACAAAGAGACAAATGTAAATTACTGTTATATGAAAATAAAAACGAGTGAGCATGATACAGACAAAAACAACACAAAATTGAAATACTGTAGTGTAGGCTACACTGAAAAAAAAAAAAAAGTATGGACATCGCACACAAAAAAATCATGTCATGCCAACATGAATATTGCACATAATAAAATCATGTTACACCGTAATAAATATTTCCTTTTTACTACACCTAAGAATTTTACATTAGACAAACATGATTTCATCATGCAATTATCCCCAATTTGTTCACATTTATCAAACAATAAAATTACATTTTAATAGCGCAATTATTTCATTGAAATATAAATAACTTTATATGATTGCAATTGCATTTTTATTATGCAATTTCAGCCTTTTTTTGTGTCAAACAAACATAATCTGCAAATATTTTCTGCAAGAACCACATGCATTTTTGTTTATTATACTATATTTCAATTAGAATTTACCAAATATACATTAAAATTAAATGTACACAATTTAGTATGATGTACATTGTTTAGTTGCCAACTGATCAATTCGTCATTGATATAAAAAGCAAACATTCATCAAACACAGGACACTGTACACAAATTTGCGCTTCAACACTTTTTTTAATTCAACTCCAAAACAATATCTTTGCAACAGTGCAAAAAGTTGATAAATTTGAATCTCATCAACTTGAACGCTCATTTACTGAGCATTGACAAAATCTAACATTTCGGTGTCTTATATCTGCAATTTTTCGAAGACGTTCTAAGCCTTTTAAAGTTCTCTCTATCACAGTATCCCAACCCTGGTCCTCAGGGAACACAGCCATGCCATGTTTTAGACGTTACCCTGCTCCAAAAACACATGATTCAAATAACCCTCAAGCTTTGCAGAAGTAATGTTTCAACTTTTGTGAAAAAAAAATCTAAAATATATTTCAACTTTTGTCAACTTTTTTTTTTTACTATATATATATATATATATATATATATATAATCTTATTTTTTTTCAATGTAATGTTTCAACTTCAACTTTTTTAAAAATAAAAGAAAATTAAATTTATATATATATATTTCAAAAAATTAATTTGTAAACTTCAGTAAAAATAAAATAAAATAATAAAAATAATAATAATAATAATAAAAATCTAATATTGAATGTTTCACCATGAATCAGGTATGTTGGAGAAGAGCAACATCTAAAACACGGCAGAGCAGTGTTCCCTGAGGACCAGGGTTGGGAAACACTGCACTATGACACCCTGAAACAACACCCAAAATCAGTGGCTTGCTTTTTTGGGAGTTTTTTTGGGGAAACTGAACAAAACAGGGTGCCGCGTAAAACCACTCTCAAGAAAAAGAGGAAAAACAGCCCTTCATTGCAAGTGCTGGAACTAGCAGATGTTGATTAATGAAATGACAGGCAAAAGTCAAACAATGGACAAATCTGTTACCTTACAATGGAACCCACTTTACAAGGTTCTTATGACAATACCAGGCAATCTCTGTATGGTGCTCTTTTAGAAAAAAGAAGAAAAAAAAACAGTCAAATCAAACTAAAAAGGTGTTATATAAACATATCAACATTTGCAAAATATAAAACTAAGCCATTTTCTAAGGTACCATCTCTACTCAAAAAGTCGGATCTTCAGGGCCTGAGCCCTTTTTGACAGAACCTTGCCTTCCAACTCCATAACTACTTTTTGTATTACCTCAAAGGTATATCTGAGTTGAGGAGGGTAGTCCAGGTTTAGGTTGTAAATGAGGCCAAACAGCATGGCAACTGCCACCCCAACACTAGGTAGGTCGCTCAACACGGTCTGGCCTTCAAGGACCACGAGGATGTCCTCTACCTCACTACTGCCACTTTGTCTAATGAGGAAAATTCCCACCGTGGTGTCCTCGATTCCATCCTGAATTGCAGCATGGTCTTCGTTCTACAGGACACAGACAATCATTTCAATTAAGTTTTATATGAGCAAAATATGACTAATCACCACCTGAAGGGGAAGTGGAAAGGTTTCAAAGCATTGTTACGCACACATTCTCAACAATCATTGTTACACACAGCCGGGACTCAAACTATCAACTCTAAAAAAATGTGTCCTTTTAAAGTAATCTAAATCTAAATTCTGCTCTCGATAATACATTAGTTGGACTCACTTCATATTCCATAAACAGGTGTGCTGGGTCCTCATGAAGATATATGCACAGTCCCTTGATTTCTTCTCTTACAACCTCGGTGTCCTCACTCTGGAAAGCGACAGTTACTTTAGTAAAGGTTTTGGACTTCTGCAGATTCTCCAAATCAATTTGACTCAACAAGGCCAAGGATAAAAGAACTTAAAGGGATAGTTCTGATTTTGGACATGAAGTCTCACAGTCAGTGTCACTCATCAGCAGTGACTTTTCCCCTCCAACATATTGTTTTTTGGAGAAAAACCTTTAATCTCCGTGATCTCAGAAACTAGAGGGAACTACAGGCCGGCAATCCACTAACGGGACGCAGTGGGAGAAAATTCACTGCTGACGAAAGACACCGATGGTGAGGCTCTCACAGTAAGTAAAAAAAAAAATCCAGTATAAATTAACAATGCACTCTGACAGTTACATTAATCATGTACTTTTATCAACATGACCTAATTAATACACACAAATAAAAAAAAAATATGATTAAGACAAATTTGAGGCAGTCAGTCAGCTGTCTGACTAGGATTAACTCTTATGCCCATTTAAAAAAAAGAATTACACTAGGTCCCTTAAGCTACAAGCTTTGTATGCAATATTAAACTGCAATATAATTATGATTTAATAAGATTTTTTTTTTCTTCTTTTAGGAGTTTGTGTTAAATTGATATAAATATCTTAATGAATACACCTCAAACATACACAAATTTCCCGAGCAGGCCATAAGGGTTAATAAAGTCAATAAATCAATCAATCAACAATTGCCTTCTCAATCTCTTCCAGGATGTGTTTCAGTTTGGCTCCAATCAGTCCTCCTCGTTTCCCGAATAGCTTGATCAGCTTGTCTGTGTGTATATCCAGCTGGGAGAGGAATCTTGACTGGAGCAGCATGGTGGTGATCCGCTTGTACTCTGCATTTATCTGAAAACACACAGACAAAGAGCTAATACGCACAACTTCAATACATGTCAATGCAAAGTCAGCCTTGACTTCTAGCAAATCCAAAGCCGGTGGTGCTGGCACAGGACCTAAAATGGACTTTAGCACCTCCTCAGAGAACACTTATGTGACTGATTTTCTTCTGCGTAAAGTGCTCTGCGTAGGCTACTTAGAGACCCTGCTTTGACGCAGAGACTTTCGAAGAGCCTCTGCGTCGTCTCCGTCTGCACAAAATATTTTTTAAGTGTCCGTCACTCCGTCAAGGGACAACGGAGACGGCAAGAGCTGCGATTGGTCCTCAGGACAGGCCGTGCGAAGCTGCTCTGTGCCGGCTCACAGTGCGCTCCGGGGGTCCTGACAGAGGCGGAGCTGATCCCCGCCGATAACGCCGCTGCCGAACTATAAATACGTCATATCTTAACACACACAGCACATGTTTAGACTCTAAATGGCCAATTTCTCGCCTCAAATGATCTTAAAACTGCGTTCCGTGACACAGAAGAGTGAGAAACGGCCACTGTTTCAACAACAACAGTCTTTCTCTCTCTTTCTTTCTCGGACGCCTTCGCTCACTGTAGCCTGAAGCACCAACAACCTTGCGCAGCGACCCCTACTGATTGGGCGGGAAATTGCAGCGCGTGTCCGTCACCATGACGCAGAAGTATAAATGCTCGAGGCGTCTCCGTGGTGACGCAGACGGATAATGCATGCGCAGTCGGAGAAGTATAATGTGGCCTTTAGAAGTGGCTCAAAATCACACATTGACCCTTTCGCACTGCACAAAAAATCCTGTGTTCTTTTCGTGGAGTGTGAAAGGGGCTTTACAGGCTGCATTTCACTTGGAGAATTGAACTGAGAGAATATCAGTTGGTATCGGTAGACCTGGTTATCATACATTTCACAAGAGGACAGAACAGTAGCAGTTAGATGCATCATTGATTTTTATGATTTGAAGAAACATGCCAAAGTAACACATACCTCACTCAAGTGAAAGAATGCTGGCCATCTTGCCTTGAAGTCGTTAACCATTGGCTCCTTGGAAATGACTTCTCGTCGCCTGTATGAAAAGGTTTTCTCCATTTTCATTTTGATCACTTCCCTGTTTGTTCTCGTCACATCAGCAAGAAGTTCAACTCTGAGTCTTTCCAGGCTTGTGTCAGATTCTCCAATGGGATGCGGGGGGCAATAATTAACTTCTGACCGCCGAGGTTTCTTTATGGCAGCTGCAGGACTTGCTTTTCCCTCTGGCTTGTTCTTCAGGGAATTGACAGTCACTTCAGTACATCCCAGTTTTCTCAGCTGGGTGCGGTTCATGGCAAGCTTATTTGCCAAACTGGTCTTCCATCCGGCATGTCCGGTGTGAGAACCTTTCTCATTCAAGCAAGGATGCTTCGATACAAGGGCCTTCACCGCAGCGTTGAATTCCTGGCCACTGCAGTAAACTTTGTATTTGATGATTTCTTGCACCAGGGTCTCCAGAATATATGATTTAAGTTTTAGATCAGGAATAAGTGGGGTGCCATCATTTTTGTATGTATCATTGCCTCTCTCAAGTTTCAACTCTGAATCATATGAAAACTTGGGCACAGGAAAATTGACTGGCCATGATGTTCTTGAGCTTGAAGAATCCGATGAGGACAGAATATCTGTGTCAACACACCCAGAAGACAATGACACTGAACTAGGTGAAAGCGGAGGCTGAACTTCAGAATGGCTGAGGGAAGCCTCAGCACATTGGGAACCAATCCGGATTACTTTAATTGTCCCCTTATCCTTGAGTTCATCCACTCTTGTTAGGTTTGTAAATGCATTTCCGAAATGCTCATCCATAAACTGAAGTCTGAATGTATAGTTGAGGTTGCACTGTCGCTTTACCTCCTGAACCACTTCATCCAAAGATCTTGGGAAACCACCTTCCAACAGCAGTCGTTGGGAGTTTTCATCATCCAAGATAACCCTCAGCACTTTGAAGGCGGACATAGTAGATATTTTAATCTGTGTGGAAAAAAACAGAACAGGTCAGATTTAGCAGAGTTTGTACACTTTTTTAGCAATAGTTTTCCATGGCATTTCAATGACTTCTCCATAACCTTTCATTAAATTTCCAAGACAAAAATTGGTGCCTCTAAATCAAACCACAGACATATCTTGATCCTAGGAAAATTTTGAAAAATAAGAACATGTCGATTTCTGGTGAGATTTGAAAATAAATAAATGATAATAAAATAAATTAGGGCTGTCAAAATTAACGTGTTAACGCATGGTGATTAATTTGTCAATTATTTATCAATTGTCAACAATCGCCAGCACTCCACTATCACCACTCACGGCTTGAAATTAAAAGAATTTCCTATTAGCACGTTCTACCTAATTTAGTTAGTAGTTAGAAGCACAGCTACATATTTACTGGTGCAACATATTGCATGCGCTAAACACGTGGTTGTTATACAGTACGGCTGAGTTTTGCAGTTAATGCGACCTACTCACATGCTGTAGTAATGTCAGTCTTTACCTCTGACTGCACTGCCAACGTCGCAGCGCCGCGCAAAAGGGGCGCCGCCGTCCGCCCGACACCGCGACCGGAGGCAAGCTGAGCTCCGCGCTTCCGACAAGTGCCAGAAACGTTGGAAAAAATTACACAACCACTCTTCACGACTCCGCATACACACCACCGGCCGGCACACAGCTTCTGCGGTACGCTCAGCTCTTAGCATCACTCGTCGTAGTGTGCCGGGCGGACGCATGACAAAAATGACGTCATATCCTGTGCCGGGCCGAGCGTTTGGATTTGAATTTTTGTAACTTTGTCAGCTGCGGCCGTATATTATATCATACATACATGTACCACACATTACTTTCTCATGAACATACGTGATATACCGCACATTTCACACTACACAGACACGATGTGCACGCGTTTAAATGAATATCGTGAGAAAGGCTAAGGCTAGCTAGCATTAACTTGGACTTGCTCGATGTTAATAGCAGATTCAAAAGCTCTACTTAGTGAAAACAACAATTCTGAAGAGATATGTGCCACTTCCTAACGATAATTTATTGATGAAAGGATGAAATTTACCTTAACCCTGTAAGACCCAAATTAAGAAAAACCTAAAAAAAAAAATATTTGACCATTCAGATGTTGTTATAGGAGACCTTTGATGCAGAAATCAAAGAGTTTTTGGAAAAAAAATGTTTATGTACGTTTTTAGAGAAACGTTGTAAAACGTTGGGCTTTGGTGGTAGCAGAATTTCTGTGTTTTTGCTCACTTTGTCTGAACAACAATTCACAACAACTAAGGGTTTATTTGCAAGTTTGATTGCTTACTTAGCTCCATAAATGTATATAACATTTAAAAATAATCACACATTAGTCATATTTTTATGAAATCATTTATTAAAAATAAATACATAAATAAATAAAAAGGATAAAATTCTAGCTTTTTCTAGCAACTTCTTCATTCCTTTTTTCTTTTCATGACAAACTTTCATTGTTAGTGAAAGTCCTAAAAACAGTTCTTGTCCTCTGAAAAGCAAAGGCACTTGCTGCATTGTGTGTTGGTGAATCCTTTATTGCAGCATCCTCTCCCTGTGTTCATGTCTTGTGTTCATCCAATAACAGGTGTGTACATCTCTTGGATGGTCTCTTCTGAGCATTCAGAGGCTTCATGATGTCACTGTCTGTGTTGCTGGACTCTCTTTGCCTTAAGATCATATCCAGACCAGAAAAATCTGTGTTGGGACTGATGAAATATTTCTGGCCAGCGACACCTGTCACGGTGCATGATGTGTTTGTGTGTTTTTGGCTCAAAGTCAATGTAATTATCAGCTGGACAGTCCATGGGTGGTTGGTTTTCTTTGTCCACATGTTGACAGACATCTTCATGTGAGTCTTCATCACTCTCATCAGTGTCATTGAGTTCCATCTCAACTTCACTCTCTCCAGTTTGGATGATATCAATCACATCCTGCACACTGTATCGCAGCTCTCTCCTTGCTGGTTGCATTCTGGGGAAAAAAAGCAATGAATTAACATGTATAAATATGCTTTTTATATAGTAGTACATAACATGAAGGAATAAATAGGGTGGTGGACCAAGTTCTCTGGGTAGAAATGCTTTCAAGGCAGACAATACTGTCTGCTGATTGTAAGTTGCTTTGGACTAAAGCATCTGCTAAATGCCCTAAATGTAAATGTTATTGTCTTAGCCTATGGTCTCTACTTATCATACTAAAAGAAAAACATGCAAACCCCCACTTACATCCACACCCCACATTCAGGAACATTTACACCTTTCCCAGAACTGAATTGTCTGTTGATATCCTCTTTGTGGACAAAGACATGGGATTTTAGCTCAGTCTGATCAAATTAACTATGTATTTTTTTAGACATAAAACTTTAAAAACAGTCAAATTTGACCAGAACACAACACAAGGGTATAATGTATGTAATGTATACTGTTCATGTATAAAGAAAATCCTCTGTTTCAGACAGTGATGTTGTGGAGTGAATATCACCTGTCTGTGTCCATTGAAACAAGCCTGCTATTTTTGCTACCACCAAGACCCAGTCTAAATGAAATTTGATGCATCTATTTCACAATGACTAAATATGTACATGCTCTACACATTATAATAACATCCAAAAAAAATATAAAAGACATTTTACTTACTTTAATCTGATGAATCCAGTCCAATGAAACTAAGAGATTTTGTTCGGAGGAAATCTTGAAAAGTTGTATGCGTTCATGGCCATAAAGTGGGACTTATAAACAAATGTAACATCCACTAACATTGTTAGACTGAACAATAAGACCCAATGACTATGTACATGTGGTAAAAAAGCAGATAAAATATAACAGATAGTTTTTAGGGATGGCTAAAGTTAACGTTGTAAATTTACAACCGTGGGTCTTACAGGGTTAAGCAGATTAGTCTTTGGTGCTTGCAGCATCGGTGGAAAAATGGCAGACTCCAAAATATCCCCTGTGAAAGTTTCTTGATAGATGGGGTTTCCCTCCACTGCTCCAGGGGGCGGAGGGAAACCATAACTATTTCATTTGGTATTAACATGATTTAGATATGTAGATGTAACACCGCTAAAAATTAAGTGCAATCTTCAAGATTGGCATATGTTTTGAAGGGAAACATAAATAGTTCATGTTATTTATACCAGCTTAATATTTGTAAATTGAACAACCCCACTTTTCCCATTTTTTCAGTGTAATAATTCCGCATTCATTTTTGTAGCAAAAAAAAGTTGATCGGTACGAGACCTTGCTGATTTGAAAACGTGGAAAAATCCTAACGTCACTGAACGCATCACCGTCAGTAACGCATCTGAAGTCTGAAAGACGTCTATTAAACCATATTAAATGTATATGTTTGTATTTTTTAGACGTACATTTTCCAATAATATGACCATATATCTAAAGTTTAAACTTTTTGTATTAAAAAGTAAGCAGATATATGTTTTCTCAGCCCTAATCTTTCAACCAAACCTTACCATACCAAAAACTACATGATGCACTAAATTTCAGGGAATTGCAATACACACTGCTGTGCTCCGCCATATTGTTTTGTAGTTCCAATGTGTTTTCTCAATTATGTGACGTTATGAACAGAAACATTGTGGGTTTATTAATAGGTTTTGGGGATGGGGAACACATTTAATTGGTCAAATTATATGCCTCTTATTGCTAAAAACGTAAAAACATGTTTTTTTTAGATTTTGGACCACATAAGTGGCGCCCCCTATTGACACTGATTCGGTTATAGTAGTATAGACCAAGAGCTCCCCAAAAACTGTTGATCTTATATCTGTAGCACATATTGTTGCTGCTGTATGAGCCTTCAAAATCACTCCAATTTCAAGGTTCAAAGGTCATTCCTGAGGAGAAGGAACCACCCACAAGTCCCATTTTGAAATATATTACTCCCTAGGTCAAGACCTTTCCAATGATGTCTTCATTGTCCACCTACGATAACATTTCATTTTAATCTTGCCCCAAGCCAAGCCTCTCTCAAGTGTACTTTCTCAGATGCCTTGTATCTGAGAAAGTACAGTCCTGGATAAAATCAGTCCAGCATATTTTAAGGTCTATTTAATGGCCAAATATGTTCCAGATATTGATGTTTGCCTTCCACACAGTCAGATTGTTCATTTGGATCAGTTTGGACCCAGCCTTATCCATAAAAATACATAATCTTGTAAATAAGCATTTCTCCATTCTATTAATATGGCCATAAATATAGCCTAGGCCTATACTGTACCTTTCCCACACTGACAGGATAGATCAGTCCAGCTTTGATCGGTATCTTGGCGGTAACTACGGTCATTATATTACAGAGACTGACTGTTTCTGACAGATCAGAGCATTCAGGATCACTCCCATCATTGATTAAAATCATTTATTGCAACAAATGTTATACCATTAGACTTGGTGCTGAAGACTGCTCTGCATAATGAATGTGATTGGGTAGAGACTAATCAGCTGGCTGTCAGCTGACTACAACTGGGGTCCGCTTATAACTTCAGTGTCCTGCAGTTATAAGCGGACCCCAATTTGTGCAAAGCTTCATTTATAGGAGATGATCATTTGTGGATCTATAGGTGTGCATTGGTCCCTTGCCAAAGGTTCACATTCACTGTGTCGCAGGGAGTTTTTTTTCTCTCCACTGATGACTAGTGCTTGCTCATTGTGTGAATTTTTGGGTTTTTCTGCTCTTTATGATGTTGTCTATGTACAGAGCCTTGAGATAATGTTGACAATGTTATGATTTGGCGATATACGAATAACATTTCATTGAATTGAATTCACACTGCAGTTAAGTTGCAGACCTTAACTGTGTCATATGTGTTACTGTTTGACTAGTTTGGAGGCTGGAACAGTTTAACACTCGTCAGAAATTTTAAAAGAAATTATTTACCTTGAGATCAGTGAGGGTCAAACAAGTAGCCTCAAATCTTCCTTTTCCTACTTGTTGCTGTTTATTTCTTTATGTATAGCCATGAACTTTTATCAGCCACAAAGTTGACAACTTGTGTTTTTCAATAATGTGAAAGTAACTAACTTTTAAAGCAATACAATGGTAATGTGTCAGCCGTCATATAATAAAAGTGTTGTGTATGTGGAGTTCTCCATCTTATCTGAATTGGAAATAAACATTACCTTAAATGCAGAATAGAAATAAGATATACGATAACATATAGGCTAACAAAAATATTCACACTGAAACAAAAATATTTACGTTACACATTTTTATTTTCAAACAATTTGAAGACAATCCTTTGGCTGCCAGGAAAGGGCCCACTCCTTGCCACTGAAAACAGATGAGAAATGATATTGTTGTTAGTGGTGCTTGCTGAGTATTTGTAATAAGCTTAAAACATTACCTACAAAACAGACCCTACAGAATGTTCTAGGGCTGACCTCGAATAGTCGACGATTTGATTCGGAGAGGCCTGATTCGACTATCAATTGTCACAAAATGTGGCTATGAAAAAAAACACATACCATTCTGAACATGTAGGAGTGCTTCCTGATGCTGATTTTACATAGAATGTCTTTGTTTTCTTATAATATAGCCTGTTTTGAGACAAACATGGCAGCGAGAGCTCCAGCACCGGTGCTCCCTTCAAGGGTACGGGCCTAAATTAAGAGATTAAAGTGATTAAAGTAAAGGGACGAGTTCTCTGTCTATAGATCGTGCAGCAGCTTTACACTCACACAACAGTGCTGTCCGTGGTGCTGTGACACTCAACCCATGAACTGGCACTGATGTACATATCATGGCCACACAACTTTTTTCTTTCACCATTAGGCATTAAGGTGACTTTGAATAAAAACCTAAGTGCGATTATTTTGAAAGGAATTGCGATATGGTTCGCGATATCAGAGGGAATGATGATTTTTTTGAAAACTAATTTTCATTAGAAAAACACATTTAAATGTGTACAAATTTAATTTGTGCAGATCTGTATGAAACAGACATGTTCTCTTCAGTCAGTCTGTACAGAAAGATGTGTATAGATCAAGACAATAATCAATCTAAAATTATATTTTTACACATTTTGGCTTTAAGAAATATCGCACCTCCTCCGAATGTAAAAATGCAGTAGTCCAGGCCGTTTTGCGATTTCAATATAATTTTGTTTAATTGTTTAGCCCTAGTCACCATACACATTCATTTATTCCCCCTCCCCCCGATAGCTATGGATGCAGCTTAACTGATGATACATAAACTCTTAGAATCTAACAATCTTCAGAGTAGAGTAGGCTATTTAATACTGACAGACAGCGCACAACGTTTCTGAGCGGCAGTCTCAGCGCTAGCTCAGTACAGAAGGGGGTGTGACAAAAAAGCGGTTGCCGCTGCCAAGGAGCACCTGCCGAGCTCCAGGGGTGCTAACAGTTTCTGGATTTTTCAGCCATTTGCGAATGCCCATTGTGAATGAAAATATAGCTGGTAGCTTGCACTTCTGTGAGCTTTTGTTTATTCGGATGAAAAAAATAAAAAAATATGATGAATCAGATTCAACTATGAAAATCCTTATTCGAGGACACCCTGACAATAATAACTATTTCTTTTCCACCTATGAAAGACCACTGCTATTTTGAAAAAATAAATCATTGTAAGAAACTGAGTACATAATGAAGCAGTAATAAACTACATGTTAAAGTTAATCCAGAGGCCTATAGAGCGAGAGATTAAGCAAAATTGCAGAATACATACCAAACTGGACAGGGCTCCCACTCCACCAATATCTCTGCTTTGCCCTATAGAGACAATAAAGTACAATAAAAAAGAAAGACATCCAGCAATATTATTTTTGATATTTACATTGTTTCATAATGATATGTTCAGTATAAACTGTGTTTTAATCTGTGATTCAGAGAGACTTTTTGCAGGGACAGTGCACAATTACAATTAATTGCACCAGAGTGAGATGATTTACATGTGTCTGGGTGTCTGTCTACCCTGTCTAACCTTTCTCACTCTCTCTTTCTTTACTCTCCTTATGGGGAAAGTCTCAAGACGAGCATGGTAAGAGCAATCTGTGAAGATAAAAACATAGCTGTTGTACATTTTTTTTCCCACATTACGAGTAAAAAAAAAAATACAACTGTGAAGACTTGAGTGGTATGCAAGCAAGAATGGTTATATAATGCTTAGCATTTTCTCAATATCTTAGCTTCACAAAAACTAAATTACAATTGCAAAACTGTATGCTTTAGCGTTGCTCTTTTCTGTGGAGTGAAAGGGCAGGCAGAGCAGAGTTAGCAAGATCCCTAGAACAGAGCAAGCAACAATGACAAAATGATGACTGGTAAGTCAGAACAAAATGAGAAGGAGGAGCTGGGGAGGAGGTAGGTAGCAAGCTGAGGAAGCAGCAGAAGTAGATGGCCAGCCGATGCAGTTTAAATAGATAGCCCAATTGAATGTGAAGGACAAGGAGCTGGCCTATCACGGCCAGCCAGCTGATGAGGTGAGCAGCACAGCTTGACAATGTGGCTTACCTGAACTAACACTACACTGAATGTTTGCTGTATGTATGGGCAGTGACATACAGTGAGTAAGTTAACCAAAGCATTATCCAAGTTCCCGCAAAAGAGATTTCTTGTGAATATGCCAAATTATTTAATGATTGGTCTGTGTAACAATAACAAACAGAATAGTGAAAAATAGTGATAAATTGTAATCACTTGTCTCGGGTCCTATTGCGGACATTTCCTGAAAATTTCAGCCAAATCCGTCCGCTACTTTTCCAGTTATCTTGCACACCGGCAAAAACATACACCTCCTGGCGGAATAATTTATACTTACTTTTTTGTAGCTTCTTCCTTTCCGGCATATGCCTTGTTGCCTCTGCAATTTAAGATTATAGTTCACTCATATGTCCTTTAAAAGATGACACCATTCCTTCTTAATTGTATATAATGTATTAATAAACAGTGATAATGAGATGTCGATAATCAACAGATGTGAGAATACCAATTTAATTAATTGAATACCCTACAAACGTTAGTACATACCTGATTTTTTTGCCATGTCCGCCTGCTCCACCTGTCCATCCATGTCCACCTGCTCCACCTGTCCCTCTGCCTGCTCCACTTGTCTCTCCATGTCCACCTGCTCCACTTGTCCATCCATGTCCACCTGCTCCACCTGTCCCTCTGCCTGATCCACTTGTCTCTCCATGTCCACCTGCTCCACTTGTCTCTCCATGTCCACCTGCTCCACCTGTCCCTCCATCTCCGGTCTCTCCGTGTCCCCCTGCTCTACTTGTCCCTCCAGTAGGTCACAGGGTGTGAGGTGCAGAGTAATTAGCTCCTCCTCATTGCCATCCGAATCCTGGGTCCAACCTGTGCAGTTAAACAAGTTATGAAATCTCAAACAGAATTGTGTTCACTTTAGATTACAAGAACATTTTGAGTCTCCTGGATCTATTCAATTTCTAGATATCTAAACTGTATTTATTTATTTGTGACTGTAACTATAACTCGAAGAATATTATTACATGGTTTGATCAATTAAAATCTTGTTGTTATTTCTCTGTAACAGACCATTGCTGTGGCTGTTGTTCTTAATGTATAGAGGACCATGAATCCAGCTACTTTGTATCAGGGTCTTGCATCACACTGTCAGGGTTTTTTCCACACTAATGACCAACTCACTGCACACTATCCCTTATACAGAGTTCCTACACATTATCTATTTCAAAATTCCAGACTTTTCCAGACTTAAATTTCCAAACTTCTCAGACAATTTTTCAGTCAATATTAAACATCTGAATACCAATTTTTAGATGTTTTTTATATAAATAAATGGTTTTAAAATCCTTCACTCATTTTTCATGAAACCAGCCCTCAGAAAACTTGCATCGTCCCACGACACTGTCGCGGCCGACAATAGGTGGCTGACTCGACAACAGTATGGAAAAACAATTTAATAAATGAGAATCGCAGTACCCAGACCATTCTACAGCCAGGTTGATTTGTTTCACATCGTCTACAGGTCGGCTATGTTGCGTTATTAACTTGTATTGATTTGTAGTATATATTAATATATTTTATTTTAGAAAGTGAGATAATAGTCTGGAAACAACACAAATCTTTTTCCATACTTATCCTAACCTGGAAATTACTCAAATTAAATTCCATACTTTTCCATGCTGCGTAGGAAACCTGCTTATATAATCTATGGTCAGTGTCCTGCTTTGAAAGCTGATGCTAACAGACTCAATAAACTCTAAAAGCCCTTCCTGTCCTAAGAGTGGGAACTCCAGTTGGCTGTGAGAGAGGAGGATGCTGAGGAAAATTCTCAGCGTCATGGATTTCTCACACACCCTGCATGCCCCTCATGCACATTATTACTACTATTATTGACATTTACTCCCTTTACACTATAATATCTACTTGTATGAATGTTTTTGTTACATATTTCTTATGTTAATGTCAAGCACTGTGACTTTGGAAAAATAATAATAATCTAGCATGAAAATGTCATTTGGGATTAAAATAGCTATATCTCATTTCATTTATAATGTTGTTAATACAGGACAATGACAAGTGCTCATAATATCTACTTAAAAATGACATATAGTCTAAGGATTTAAACTAAACTATATAGTTCACACTAAGGTGTGCAGTGAACTTAAGATTCCATGCCTTCAAGGTAGCAGAATACGTTTGTGAATGTGAATATGGATTTATCTTTCTATGGGTTATTTTTGTTAATGGTCCATTTGCATCTATAGCTCTGCTTCTGCTAGCTCTGTACTATTTTGTTCTGCATCTCATGAAGCAGACAACCACGGGATGGTTATATCTGTGCATTTTGGCAGTAGTTCACTATCAAGATAAATATTATACTGCCATCCAAATGTATCCAATTACCTGTACAGTTATGCAATTAATTGTTATTCATGCAAACCATGTACAAATGAAGACAGTGACAGTGGACATGTATAATAGTTTTAAGTCAGTTGTCCTCCAAAGTGTAGAATGAAAAATATTTATAAATTATTTGAGTGATATATCTGGATATATCGCAGACTAAATATTGGCACAAATTGGTGTTCTGTATGATTTGGGTAATAACAGCTAAACTGTTTTGAAAACACTTGATCCAGTTCTGCTAAACAATTCCACAATTCCTTTCCAATACATAATTTAATTTATATATTAATAATACCATTTGTTAAGCATACAATGCATGCATCTCACCTTCACAAAGGTACTCATAAAATGAGCCTATTTTTTGTAGGTAGTCTTGGGCGAAATCAGTCAATCTGCAGCAAGGGGTTAGGATTTCACATTTTGTTTCATCCTTCTTTGTCTTCTTTCCTAGTAGAAGTATTGGTTTGTTGCCAATAGCACGGAGTTTCTCAAGCTGCAATGACAAAAGTTTGTATTATCTGTTGAAAAAATGGGATAGCAACTACAAAACTAACTTAACAGATTGATTATTGACAAAAAACAGGACATTACTGAGGACAGCATCCATGAATGATATCGTTTACGATGATCTAACTTCATGGTGAGTTTCACTTTTGTATAAAATGTATATGCAAACAGGAACAGTTCATGAAGAGTTAGCAAAAAAGAAAATCGTTTGACAAATTGAAATAGTAAGGTTACAATATGTTTCACTTTTGTAACACCTGTTTATATTTAGATAACTAGAAACTGGAGCATCAACAATGACAATTTCTAAATGTATTCAAAATAGAGAGAAAATTGTGATTCGATGATTGAATAGGTGAATGCAGCAAATGCATAAATCTTAAAAGCAGAAGTGGTATGAATGAGTTAGAAGTCATGAACTACACAGAAGATTTTCCATGTGTACCATAGAACTTATTTCCAATATTATCTGAGCGGTTTAATGTCATTTTAAAATCTGTACGAACCATGATGGTGGCTTCATCCTTGATGGATGCCACATTGTGGTTCTTCTTACGGCCAACCACCCATTCTTCTCTCTTCTCATCAAACCTCTGAAGCTTCTTTTTCAGGCGCTGCTTCAGAGGCTGCTCTTTCTTGCAGTGAGAACACACCTTCTGGGCACAAAACAAAACCCCCTTGCAAAAAGGACAAGTCTTCCTTGTAGACCCTCCTGGCATTATGACAGGAACACAGACAGAGGACAGATACAGACAAAGAAACAAACAAAGAGATACAGACAAACAGGCAGACTAACAGACAGTTCCACAGATGGAAACAAATAGATAGATAGAGAAACAAATAGATAGATAGATAGATAGATAGATAGATAGATAGATAGATAGATAGATAGATAGATAGATAGATAGATAGATAGATAGATAGATAGAGAAACAAATAGATAGATAGATAGATAGATAGATAGATAGATAGATAGATAGATAGATAGATAGATAGATAGATAGATAGATAGATCTTAAAAGTGCCTTTGGGTCGATGTAATGATGCAGGGTCAATGGGCGGGGATGTGTTGAAAGAAACTAGAAGGAGAACAGAGAGAAATATTCAGTACTGTAGGCTAGCTATAGTCTAACTGTGTTTCTATCCATACAGAAAGGTTGAAAAAGTGTATGCAACTGGTTGCACCATGACTTCCACATCATACAAAAGGCCACTTTTTTTTTCTAAATCAAAACACAGGGTTTAAAGGTGCCTAATGAGGCTCATGTTATTGCATATCACATACTACACTTTGGTGATGCTCCACACTCTGCGGAAATAACTATTGCTATCAGCTACTATTATAAATATATAAAAAGTACAAGTAGCTCCCTGACTAAAATGGACTATGCAAGTTATTTCATTGCAAATGTTAAGAGGCCAGTAAGTCCAGTTTTTTTTAGGGATAGTACATATAGGGAGGTGTGGTTCCTCCTTTTGGCCACTTGATGGCGTATCTGCTAACGTAAGCACTGCTCAGGTGTAAATAAGGCAATCATATATGTATGACAAAAGTTTCCCACCGGTATATATACATATATATATATATATATATGTATATATATATTATTCACCGTGAGAAATACAATGTGTGGCGGGAGTACGTGAAAAAAGCGTGACTGTGACGCTCAATGCGTGAGATATCATGATATCATGGCTATTTTCCATCACAAGTTAGAAGACCGTTTTCGTAGTCTTGCGTTTAATGATTGAACCATTGTTAATCATTGCTTTAATATGTAAACCATGTGAATAATGGCATAGTAAGACATCATCTCACAAAACACTTAGCAGACGATGCAGGCACGCATCTTACCTGGATGAGGGTTAGCGGAAGAAGGGAAGAAGCTGCTTCCGATAGCACACTTTCACAATAATAGTAAGATATTCAAGTAATATCAGATACGTACAAATAATAAAAGCATTCGATCATAAATATCAGTGGATATGCGGAAAATATCGCTGATTCTTAAATGTACAGGCTTGACGTTACATTTAAAATAAGAAGAGACTAATATATATTTTATCGTATATAAAAAAAGACTAATATACGATAAAAACAACAACAACAAAACCCCGGAATAGTGTTACCTTGCCGTATATGAAAAATAAATGCGGACATTCTAGCTATATTATATAGAAAAATAAGCAGGAAACGAATCTAAAAAATAAAAGAATTTTCTGATGTACAACAATAAAAGCATTCGATAATAAATATCAGATGATATGCGGAAAATAGCGCTGGATTCTTAAATGTACAGGCTTGACGTTACATTAAAAAGCGGAAATAGGGCTGGGCTGCCCTGGGGGCCTGGGTGGGTCCCGGGTGTGGGGACCTGGGGCCTCAGGACCTGCCTTGGCGTGTGGTGGGCTGGTCTGTGCTTGTGGTGCTGTCGTCTCCTGCCCCCTCGGGGCGTGCTCTGTGCGTGGGGGGCGCCGGATCTGCGGCGCCCTGCCCTGGTCCTGTGCGGGGTGGACTCGCGGCTGGCCCTGGGTCGGGCGGTGGCGGGTATCTCCGGGCCCGGGGGGCTGGTGGACGCCCCGTGTGCCTGGGTTACCGCCGGTCTCCTTCCGGGGGGCTGGGGGGCGGCGACACGGTTTCACCACCGATTCCCGACCACACCAAGTGACAACCTCCGCACATACATATATATGGATGCGCGAATACACAGACATACAGATACACACACAGACAAACTCTGGTTCATGATAGAACCAATATAAACTGATACAACCGTTATAGACAAGATCACCTTATCTATATGTGGTTGTTAACAAATTCTAATGGTACTGTAATACAAATGCATATCAGTGTTATTAATGTTGTAATGTTGTCATTACTGCCTTAGTGTGTTATGCTACTAATTTCTATCTAGTGTCTCTCTTTCCCTCCCTCTCTCCCTCCCTCCCTCCCCCTCTCTTATCTCTCCCTCTTTCTCCCCATCTCTCTCACACCTCCCTTGTCTGTCTACCCACCCTCACCCCCACCCCCCCTGTCTGGCCCGGTCCTCCCACACAACCTAATAAATAAAAACATAAATAGCAGGACGGGCATTACAGCGCTGTAATCACTCGCCCTGCAAACAGCAAAATCTGTTCAACACCAACAGACATGCAGTCAACCATAGTGCATGCCCAAGGTACTGGACAGGACAGGTTAAAAAAAAAAAAAAAAAAGCGGAAATACGATACAAACAACAAAAACAACAACAAAAACCCGTAAAAACCCGTTACCTAAATGCGAACATTCTAGCTATATTGTATAGAAAAAATGAAGGAAACGGATTTAAAAATAATCATATAATAGTTTTCTCATCACAAAATGCCTGAGGTTCAGAAATTAAATAAAATCAAACCCCTTATTTGCGCCGTATATACAGTATGATTGTCGTGTTTGTACGCACGAAATGCACTTCCAATTGAAATACATTACATTGAAATACGTTCTGGGTAGCACGAAATGCACTTCCCATTGAAATACATTACATTGAAATACGTTCTGGGTAGCACGAAATGCACTTCCCATTGAAATACATTACATTGAAATACGTTCTGGGTAGCACGAAATGCACTTCCCATTGAAATACATTACATTGAAATACGTTCTGGGTAGCACGAAATGCACTTCCCATTGAAATACATTACATTGAAATACGTTCTGGGTAGCACGAAAAAAATTAGGAAATCGTGTTGGCATGCACAAAACAATAGATTAATTAACGTGACAGTTTCACGATTTCCCATGAGACCGGGTTGTGCCATCCCACAGTCTTACATGAATTTCCATTTGTTTTGACTGCAAATCTTTGTTAATATAAAAAACGTATGCAGTTTGTTGAGAAACCACTTTCATTATCAGCATTTAGCATGTCCATGGTCTGCGTCTTTCAGTAGCCAAAGTTTAAAGCTCTCCTTAAAAAGCCACTCTGTTGTAACTTTCTTTCATACTTTCATTTGAGTAATGCTAAGTAATGGTTAAAAGAGAGGAAGTGGTTGTATTCTGTAAGGGCTTTTTTGTTGTTCAAGTTTTGGTTCACACCTGCAGTATACACTTGCAGCCACTGTGTGGCATCATTTGCATGTGAATTGTTGTCCCCTATAGGCGTCTCCTTTTTTTTTACCTCCGAGTAAGAACACCCCCGGAAGTGTGTTGCCTTGTGTTTTTAGCTTCTCCGTTAGCTTTTGTTTTGCAGTTAAATCATATCACACTCGTTGAAACTTCACTTTCCTGGCATTTTGTCGTTGAATAGAGCATCTCAAAATCCATGTGAGGACTGGAGGGTTGCTAAGCACGGCGCCAGTGATCTGCTTGACACTTCCGTGTCAATTTAAATTTTAATCGCAAGTTACATCATTTTATTTATGTTTTACGCGTCCAAAATATTATCCATGACTTTTCCAAAACTTTACAGGAAATGTAGTTTTTCATTAACTTTTGAAGGACCTAGAAAATGCATTTTCAATTTCCAAAACTTTTCCAGGTTTTTCATGACCGTACGAACCCTGTAATAAGTATATTAATATTAATTGGGATTAAATTTAAGAAGGTAAGGTGTGAGGTCGTACCCTGGCTTCTTTCAATTACCCTTGTCACAAACAAGCAAGCCCAAAAGACAGAAACAGTACTTTTAAGATAAAGGTTTAAAATGTATTAAAGTATTAAACTGATCAATAACAACAAAACAAAAATGAACCCTTAATCTAAAGTAACTACTGATAAAAACCTTTTCAATGTGCATAAAAATGGGCATGGATATGAGTGCAGAAATGTGTGTATAAAGGAAAAGGGGGGGCCGCGGTTTAACATCAGCGATATAGAAAACTATACAGTCCGCTAGTTTATCTCACTGATCCTATCTCAAATTACAGCAGTGTGTGAAACATGCTCACGGTGGTGTGGAAAGAAAAGAAAAACACACATAAACAACAATAAACACAGTGAAACTACCGGGTGTGCACTACCCATGTCTATACTAAATTCTGAATAAGCTATTTGAGTCGTCTTGCGAGTAAGGGGGCTGCCGCTTCATGCGCTTCGATCCGTCCTTCGGTCGATGCCGGTATCAGGAAAATCGAGTGGGCGCTGGATTGCGCAGCTCGTGTAGCTGTGTGATGCATAGTCCAACGACTCACGACAGGGACAGCTGGTCGACGGTGGTTAGGAACTAACCAATTAGAATTTGTTAACCACATATAGAAAAGGTGATCTTGTTTATAACGGCTGTATCAGTTTATATTGGTTCTATCATGAACCAGAGTTTGCCTGTGTGTGTATCTGTATGTCTGTGCATTCGCGCATCCATGTATATGTATGTGCGGAGGTTGTCACTTGGTGTGGTCGGGAATCCGTGGTGAAAACCGCGTCGCCGCCCCCCAGCCCCCCGGAAGAAGATCGACAGTTACCCAGGCACATGGAGCGTCCACCGCCCCCTGGGCCAGGAGAGACCGGCAGCCGCCCGACCCAGGGCCAGCTGCAAGTCCACCCCGCACAAGATCAGGGCAGGGAGCCGCAGAGCCGGAGCCCCCCCCCCCGCCCAGAGCCCGCCCCGAGGGGGCAGGAGGCGATAGCACCACGGGCACAGACTAGCCCACCACACGCCGAGGCAGGCACTGAGGCCCCAGGTCCCCACACCCGGGGCACACCCAGGCCCCCAGGGCAGCCCAGCCCACCACCAGGGACAGCAGAGTCTCCCCCAGGCCGCACCCCAGGAGGCAGGCCGGGGCCCGCCACAGCTATCCCCGACGCCTACCCCGGAGCCAACCACACGACTTCCCCCCCAGAGGGGAGCAGGCAGAGGCTCACGTAGGGATCCCAGCCGGGGGTCCCCAAGGAACAGGAGACAGCAGTGTCCCGGGCAAGCCCCCCCGCACAGGTATGGGTCAGAGGCCGAAAGATCCCGACAGACCGACAGCCGACCCAACCACCTACCGCAGCTGCCAGGGCCCCGGAGCCCCACAGCCGCCCCCCAGCCCAAACCGCCGATCCCAGCCCAGCCGGGGGGCGGGCGGGACACAGGTACCCGGGGAGTTCCCCCCCCCCCCACCAGGATCTGGTGTGGTGTGTATGTATGTGTGCTGTGGGATGTGTGTATGGGGGATGTTGGTATCTAGTATGCATTCAAAATGTGGGGGGAAGATGGGGCGACAACACCCCGCTGCTTGCTGACAGCGGGGTTGTCGATACACCCCACCCCACCCCCAAGCCCTAGTGTCTAATATGCCATAAAATATTAGGGGAGAGCGGAGACCCCCGGAGGGGAAGATGGGGGATAGAGCCACTACTTGGTGGGCCCGCCCCCAACCCCCCCAATGGTCTTCCCGTATCTCCCCCAATGCCCTAGTTGTGTGTGTGAGAGTGCTATACCAGATCCGGTGGGGAAGCATGGAGGGCAGGGCAAGGTTGACCACCCAGGCCGGTTGCTAGCTTCCTGACTAGCAGAGCCGTGTATCCCCGCCCACCCAGCCCCCCAGCCCAGCAGAGGCCAGCCCGCTCAGACCGGGGCGACGCTGCAGCACTCCACGGGCACCACTGGCGCAGCAGGGTCAGGTCCGCTCCCGCTCCCGCTCCCCCAGAGGGCGAAGCCACCAGTGAGCGCCGCACCCCGGACGCCAGTAGGACCCATAGCCAGATCAGCATGGCATCTGCCACGACAGTCCAGGCCCCCGCCCCACCCACAGCTTGGAGACAGCCCAGGTCGGGCCAGGCCCCACCCCCCCCCAGTCCCCGGGGTCCCCCATGCCAGGAAGCCCACCCGCCACTACCGCTTTACCCGCCCAGGGGAAAAGAGACGCGCCGGTCCACCCCAGGGCACCGCCGGGGCGCCGCAGCGAGCACCCCCCCCACCTCACTGGGGAGCGACTCTAGCGGGCCCACCCCCAGGGGCCCAGTGGGCCCCAGCATACGGAGGCCCAGGGCTCCCCCCACCTACGACGCAGGGCAGCCCAGCCCACACCCGCAGCCCCCCGCCCCCCGCACAAGGGCGGCAGCTGCCCAGCCACCCCCCCCCCCCCAGTCCCCACGGGGCAGGCCCAGAGCCACCGAGAGACGGCCGGAAAGTGGGACCACCAGACACCAGAAGCCACCAAACAGCCCCAGCACCCCGGACCCCCGACCCCCACCCCAGGAGACCGGCCAGCAGGGACGCCAGCCCCCCACTGCCCTAAGTAATATAGTTAATTAAAGTTGCCCAGGTAGAATTGAAGTCGGCCGACTGTTTTTTAATTGAGGCAGACATTCTCTCCATAGAGATGTGGTCAAGCAGAAGATTTCTATATTGGCTTATACTTATTTTTTGATTGTTTTTCCAGTTTTTCAGGATTGTTTTCTTGGCGATGCTTAGGCTAGTAATTAGCATGCGTTTTTATCCTGTTTCTATATTTATTTGACTTAAATCTCCCAGTATACACAGTGCAGGAGTAGGTGGTATAGTGTGATCTAGGCATGCTGATAGGTCCTCACATATCTTATACCAGAATATATGTACAGGTGTGCCCAGCCATAAAGCATGCATGTAATTATCTGCTTTGTCTTCATTACAGTTTAAGCAGGTGTTTGATTGTAAATACCCCATTCTGAACATTCTTTGTCCTGTGTAGTGTATTCTGTGTAGAACTTGTTGTAAGTCTGGGGTTTTAATCATTTTGAACATGTTAGCTGATATTTGTCTCCAAAAGGTTTCATCTGGGCTGATGTCTAGGTCTGTTTCCCATTTTTTAGTTGGTAAGGAGATTATTGTGTCATTCTCTGTCAGTAGAGCATACGTTTTTGATAATCTTCTGGGAGATGTGAGGTTTAGAAATTGATTTATTATTGGAGGTAGTTCCAGTTCCCATTTACTAGTTCTAAACCTTGTTCGAATTACAGATTTAAATTGCAGGTATTCGAGAAACTTACTACTGTGGAGGTCATATTGCTCCATCAGGTTTTGGAATGGGATGAATGTATTATGTTTGAGTATTTGTTCCAGGTACCTTATTCCTTTTTCGTGCCATGTTGAGAAGTTTAACATTACTTTATTTCGCAGGATGTCAGGATTGTTCCAGATTGGGGTAAGTTTACAGGGTATATGTGAGGACCTAGTGATTTTAATAAATTCCCACCAGGCTGAGAGGGAGGTACTTATAGTTATGCTTTTAAAACAGTGGTGCTGTTTAACGGTTGTACTGATGAAAGGTAGATCACAGATTCTGATATCTTTGCAGAATGTTTTTTCTATGTCTAACCATTGATTGTCCAGTGGGTCAGGTTTTATCCATTTTTGGACATACTGTAGTTTATTAGCCAGGAAGTAATTATGAACGTTTGGAAGTTCTAATCCTCCACAGGTTTTTACTTTTTGAAGGGTTTTTAGACTGATGCGTGCTGGTTTATTTTTCCACAGGAATTTTGTGGTAGCTGAATCTAATGATTTAAACCAGGTTGGTGAGGGTTTGGTGGGGATCATAGAGAAGAGGTAATTAATTTTTTTGTAAGATCATCATTTTTATAGTGGCGACTCTACCCATAAGTGATATGGGTAGAGAGGTCCATCGTTGGAGGTCATTTTCAATTGTTTTAAGTAGAGGTGTATAATTTAGTTGAGTCAGGTCTGAGATCCTAGAGGATAAACTAATTCCCAGGTATTTAATGTTGCCTGATTTCAAGGGAGTCGGTAAAGATGTTTTGAAGTCGGAGTTGATCGGTAGAATAGTTGATTTTGTCCAATTAATTGAGTAATCTGAAACTGCTGAGAATTTATTGATGAGTGAGATAGTACCAGAGAGAATGTTTTGTGAGTTTTGAAGGAAGAGTAATACATCATCTGCATATAGGCTTATCTTGTGGTGCAGATTTTCTGTTTGAATACCTTTGATATTTGCATTTTCTCGAATTGCGGCTGCAAGCGGTTCTATAAATATGGCAAACAGTGAAGGGGAGAGTGGTCAACCTTGTCTGGTGCCCCTCTGGAGCTTGAAGCTTGGCGATGTTTGAGCGTTTGTCCTGACCGAAGCACTGGGTGAACTATAAAGAATTTTGATCCAGGAGACAAAGTTTTGTTTGAATCCAAATTTATCCATTGTCGCAAGGAGGAATTTCCAGTTTACTCTATCAAATGCTATTTCTGCATCTAGTGACATAATTGCTGATTCAAGTTTATTGATTGTGCAATAGTCTACTATATTAATTAGCCTGCGCGTATTATTTGTTGAGTGTCTGCCCTTAATAAATCCTGTCTGGTCTGGGTGAATTATGAAGGGGGTGATTTTTTCCAGTCTCCTCGCTAAGGCTTTGCAGATGATTTTAAGATCTGCATTTATGAGTGAGATTGACCGGTAGCTGGATGGGAGTGAGGGGTCTTTATCTGGTTTAAGGTGGAGACAGATATGTGCTGTGTTTATGTGTGGGGGGAGAGTGCCACTTTCCTTAATTTCCATTACCATTTTATGAAATATGGGTGCCAGTATGGGCCAAAACGTTTTGTAGAATTCCGCTGGGAATCCGTCTGGTCCTGGGGCTTTCCTGTTTGACATGTGGTGAAGGGCATCATAGAGTTCTACCATTGAGATGGGAGATTCTATGGTGCTGATCTGTTCGTTGTTAAGTGTTGGCAGATTTATAGAGTTTAAAAATGTGTTTATCTCTGTACTAGATGAGGTATTATTGGAAGAATATAAGTTTTTGTAGAAGTCTCTGTAGAAGACGTTATTTATTTCCTCCGGTGTGTGGGTTAAGTTTCCGTCAGGACCTTTTATGGAATGGATAGTTGTTTTTTCCTTATTTATTTTAAGTTCGTTAGGTAAAAAACTGCTGGATTTGTTTCTATGTTCCAAGCCTTCTAAGCGTAGCCTTTCCAGTTGGAACTGTGTTTTCCTTTCAATTATTTAATTTAATTCAAGTTTTAATTGTCGTATATTGTTCAAAAGTTCGTCTTGTGAGGCGGTGTAAGCAGTCTCCAGTGTTTTAATTTTCTGTTCTAATTCTATTTCTGGTAAATTGTCTTTCTTCTTTTTAAATGAGGAGAAGGAGATTATTCTACCCCTCATTACAGCTGTAGACGTTTCCCAGGGAACGCATTGCGAAGTTCCTGGTAGGTTATTGAACTCCAGAAAGGTTGCCCACTCATCCTCGATGTATTTGATGAAGTTTGGGTCATTTAGCAAGGATGTATTAAGTCTCCAGTTTCTGTTTGGTGGGGTAACTGCCTTTATAGTTATGTTTAGTGAGACCGGTGCATGGTCACTTATAGTGATAGGGTGGATATAAGTGTCTGCAATATTTGCTAAATTTGAGCTGCTGGTCAGGAAGATGTCAAGTCGTGAGTATGAGTTGTGTACCGGTGAGAAGAAGGTGTATTCTTTCGTAGCTGGGTGGGAGCGCCAAGCATCACAGAGACCACAATCCTCCATATATTTTTTAAGAATCCCCGTCGACTGCCAGTTTCGTGTTGTTTCTGTCATACTGAGCCTGTCTAATTCTGGGTTGAGTGTCATGTTGAAGTCCCCTCCCAATATGACTGTTGTGTCCAGGTGAGTGGATAGTGAGGAGAAGAAGGAGTGAAAGAAGGAAGGGTCATCAACATTTGGTCCATATATGTTGGCAATGCAGAAGTCTGTACTATTGATTAGTAGGGTAATTATTATAAACCTGCCTTCTGGATCTGTAATAGTGTTTTTATGTGTGAAATTTAACTTCTTATTGATCAGAATAGCTACTCCTCTCTGTCTAGAGTTATAGTTTGCTAGGTACATGTGAGGGAATTGTAGTGAAGTTAACTGGCAGTCTGACTTAGGCAGGTGAGTGTCTTGTAATAAGACAATGTCTGCTTCCAACTTATTAAGATGATTAAGGACTTTAAGTCTTTTATTTTTAGAGCCGATTCCTCGTACATTCCAATTGACAAGCTTCAGTGTGGTCATCCTGGCTTATCTAATTGTGTAATGTAGTTGTGTGTATTGTCTGTTGGTGTGTGTGTGTGTGGGGGGGGGGTGTGTGTGTGTATCTGTATGTGCGTGGGTTCATGCGGGTGTATGTATAGGGGTGTATGTGTGTACTTATGAGTGGTTGTAGGTATAGGAGTGTGTGCGTGAGTGTCTGTGAGTGTATGTGTAGTTGCCTGACTATCTGAGTGTGTGTGTGTGTGTGCGTGTGTGCGTATGTGTGCGTGTATGTGTGTGTGCGTATGTGTGCGCATATGTGTGTGCGCGTATGTATGTGCGCGTATGTGTGTGTGCGTATGTGTGCGCGTATGTGTGTGTGCGTATGTGTGCGCGTTCGTGTGTGTGCATGTATTTGTGCCGGTATATGCAAGGTCCTAATCGTGATGTGGTTGCTAAGTACAATCAACATATCATGAATAGCAGTGATAGCTAAGTTATGCGTCTCAATAGTAAACAAGTGTGTAACAATACAATATGAATAAAATACAAATATAACTTCTGGGACAGGAGACACAACAAACAAAATACACAAACGAACAGAAATAAGTAACAGAAAGTAAGGCATTTTAACAACGGTGGTGGGGGGGGGGATGCTGAGGTGTGCGACTATAAGATTGGCCGATTATTATTAATCTCTGGATAAATGATGGTAATAATTCGAATTTATATTATGCATATTATACACATACATACTGACCTGTTTCGAAGAGCCAGGGGGTTACCTCTTTATCCAGGTATAGCTGCCCGTTGACGTACATTTTATCCACTGCAACAACTGCCCGGGATCCTTCTGCCATGAGCTTCTTTCTCAGTGGAAACAGCCTCTTGCGTCGCTCCAGGATTTCCTTGGGAAACTGACCAGTTTCCCAATGCAGAGTGAGCCATGTTTTAAATATCCTGTTGTGTGCTTCTACTCTGTCACAGCTTTGATGCCAATAGACGTGTAGGTGTGGTGCTTGCTCGAACTCACAGTGATGCAGAGCCTATCGAGTTTCAGCTACTGCGCAACCCAGGAGTTCTGCCCTCTGTTGACAGTCTTCCCGTCCTGGCCCCACCTGGACTGACCATGGACAGGCAAACGTATCTTTTTGAAAAAATCTGGCCTTTCTGTTCTGATGAGGCAAAATACTTCACATGCCCAGCACCAAAGGTGACAGCACAGAAGAGTAAGCAGAAGAGGGTGCGCTTGTGGTCACCATTTAGCCCGCATATCAACTGTGATGGACAGAGTGGGTACAGCCACATTGTGGGGGAGGAACTGGTATTGAAGATGATAATATAGTCCATGGTCTGGAAAATATTGAACTCACCTTCACACACTTAGATATATTTTATTTGATATTTGAAGTATGTATCTATCGTTCACCTTTCTTGTTTCTTATTTTGTATTAAAGTGCTTTTTGTATCAGAAGAATTTCCCTCTGGGGATCAATAAAGTAAATTCTGATTCTTATCAGTCCACTGAAGTACTTAAGGCAAATAACACTACATTGACATGAACTACATTCATTCCTCTTCAAACTGCTACACTGTTTCTGTCCTGTGGGCTAATAGATATAAGATGTCACTGACAGCTAGACTGGGTGGGGGTTGTGACTATGTAAATGTGATGCAAATGAGCAAGTATTGGCTTGGCTCCACAAGTAGGTCAAAATCTTGACTGAATTTTACCCTAAAGCAGTTTGAGGAGTGCCTACATTCAAATGGCCATATCTTCTTCAAAAATTATATATTATATATAAATATTAAATCAGATTTACATATGTTTGACATTGTTGGAATACTTTGAAATCACACTTTCAGAATCTGTAAACAACTCTAAATGTCCCTCGGTAGATTTGTGACCAGTTTTGCCATGGCTGGACACCTATTTTCTTGCACTGTGACCTAATACAGATGGGGGGTTTTCCATGTCATGTTCTATCTCATAGACTATGAGATTTTATCTCTTTTATTTTCCATGGTTTATTCCAGGCCTTTCTCTGTGGAGGTTGTATTTTCTCCCCGTGTTTGCATGCTTTTCTCGTGGTTCGTCATTTTAATCCTACAGTCCAAAAACATGCAGAAGTTAATTGGAGACTTTATATTGAATGCAGGTATTAATGAGATCATTTTTACATTGGTCTCTATGTGATGGACTGATAATTATCTGTCCAGGGTGTGACCCATTCTAAGTGTCATGTACCACCGCTCTGTCATATATATACATCTAGATGTATGTTTATCGCTGCTTTAGACTCTCACTGAAGGCATCAAAACTATGAATGGAAACACATATGGAATTATGTAGTTAACAAAAAAGTATGAAATAACTCTAACCATGTTTCATATTTTAGATTCCTCAAAGTAGCCACCCTTTGCTTTGATCACTGCTTTGCTCTTGGCATTCTCTCAATGAGCTTCATGAGTTCGTCAGTTGAAAGGTTTTCCAACAGTCTTGAAGGAGTTCCAACACTGAAGCTGGTCAGCAGCGATCCAGGCCTCCACACCTTTAAAGTTGTGCAGACTCAGCTGCTCCAGAAGGTTGTTCAGGAAACCCACAATGCATTTACCCATCACTTCCAACACTTTCATCATTTTTCTGCCTCTGCTCTGTGAAATTTCTTGGTGCACTTCCTGTCACTGTTGATTGCCCCGACCCACATTCAACCAAAGTGTTTGAACAGCTGAGCGATGGAAATGCCTTCCTGCCGCTTAAACACTCCCCAGTAGCAGCGTGTGAATGGGTATGAAAGATGAGTGATAGAACATGTGCTGCACAAAGTGTGAGTGAATGAGTGTGAATGGGACAATGGCAAAACTGTAGAGCAGTAGTCTCAGACACGCGAGCCACCTGACGATATTTTGTGGCCCCCCACTTGATATCAACGTTTGATATAAAGTAAGTGCAGCCCGCAGTGGCGATAAGGAAGAGCGGGGCAAGTGGGAGAGAAAAAAATTAAATTCCTTTTTTGAGGGAGAGCGGACCATAAGGCACTCACAATTAAATTCTTCTGTTAAGCTGTTTGAAATCAAATTCTGAAGCTAGAATTGAATTTTGCAGATTGCTCCATGACCAAAGTTCAGAGTGTTTTTGGGGAACTGTGAAGAGGATGTGAAGGATTATGTATATACTAGGGCTGTCAAAAGATTAAAATTTAATTTAAGATCAATCAGATTAATCACAGGGTAGCTGTGGATTAATCACGATTAATCATGATTAATTATTATCCGTAAATATGCCAGAAAAAATTGAATTTTCTCTTTATATTGTTGTAAGAACGGAGAGATAAATAAACTATGTGAAAATGTAAATGTAAAGAACAATAAAATACTGTAAATAACTCATCAGCACCTTTTAACCCATTAAGGCGTGAAGCACCTGGAAAAAATGCCTCTAAAACCTCAGGTTCAATGTCTTCTAAATAACCGATTTCTCAGCCTCTGTAGCAGATATAGGAACACAATTCAAAAAGTATTTGAGAGCTTACACCTGTGGCTTTCCTGTGAAATTGAATTTATTTAGATACAAAAATGTAAAAGTAAAGTGAATAACTATTTTCAATTAAAACAGTAAGAAAATAAAGTCATATAAACTTGTGTCAGTGCCTTGAAGAACAAGAACAGACTGTAACAGTCTGCTTCACATGTGACGGTGATGATGCTTACAGCTCTGTGGCATCTGCAGGTAAATCCACTGTCACCCCTGTTGTGCGGTTGTAAACACTCCGTCGATTACGGTGGTACTTATCGTCATTATCGCCGACCTCGTCATCTTCAAACATAATTATGTCTTAACTATAAATCCTGGTCGATTTGTTCAGCGCAGTCGAAATTATCAGCGATGACATCATCGAAGACGAGAAACTCCTCAAAATCACTGCCTTCAGAAATCTCTCCGCTGTCAAAGTCCTCCATGTTTGTGAGAAGACATTTCAAAACAATGTCGCGAGGAACCCTTATACCCCCCGAAAATTGACGTATCCGCTTTACCAGTGTCTATGGTAGAATAAAACGCGCAGCCACTCTCCCGGCTCGAATGGTAGAAATACGTTATTTCACTGCACGTCTACCCGTAGCGCAATGAAAGTGCGTTAATACGTTAAAAAAATAAACGCGTTTATTCCACAAATTAATCATCCTGCGTTAACGCGTTAATTTTGACAGCCCTAGTATATACTGTTGTTCTATGGGATTATCACTACACCTACTTATAGTATCATTATTATGAGCCAGTGATGATGAAATGTGAATGACGTAATTAATGCTGTCAAGTTTATTTTCAATAATAAAATGTAGAATAGAATTGATTTGTGAGATAAATGAAAAGGTCAAACAAACATAATCACGTATAGTATCATAATATAATTACTTCTTTTTAAATAACTAATGTCAAATTAGTTTTTCTTTCAATATTCTCCTTTTCATGATTTATTTTACATAACTTTACCAATCCTCAGTATAGCATCTCTTTTTATGGAGTGCTGTGTTTGGATTTATGAATTAAACACATGATTTAACAAGGCAGTGGACTGTGTGACATTTAATTTGATGTTATTCTTATTTTTCAGCCAAAGGGAATATTAATATTTAATTAAAAAGGTGTTTGTGTGTTTGTTCACCTGTCTCTGTCTCTGGAGGGATTTGTCTTCTGGGACCTGCGTTAATTTAAAAGAATGATGTGAAGGACATTGATTAATACCTCAGGCTTTTCCAGCTTCATAATAACAAGAAGAAGAACTAAACAACTCACTGTGTCTCTGTGTCAACTCAACTGTTTTACTTAGAAATATGGCATAAGGATTTCATCACATCTGTTTGTGACTCAACTCAACTCAACTCAACTTTATTTATAGAGTGCTTTAGGCAGCTATAGCTGGTACAAAGTGCTTAACAGTACAATAAATGAAACATGGCACATAAACATAAGAGACAAAATAAAAAACAATAAAACAAAAACAAAAACAAACAAAAAATATATATATATATAAAAACTATAAAAAATAACAATGTTTAAACAAATAAAAAACAATAAAACTATAAAACAATAAAAATGTTTAAACAATAAAAACAATAAAACACTAAAACAAGAGCAGATACAAATACACATCGCGCTTAGTCAATAACAAATTGTTTCGCTAACGTTTAGCTTAGCTAACGTAACGCTAAGCTAACGTAAAGTTTAACTAATGTAACGTTTCACTAATGTAATGTTTAACTAACATAATGTTTAGCTACTGTTAGTCTGACATAAATGCTAGGAAAATCTATTTCTGCAACAAGTGTATGTTCAGATATTCCAGCGCCTGCCGCTCTTGCTGTTCGTGTGTATGTGAATGTGTGTTCATGACTGTTTTTCAAGCAACCCTTGTGTTGATGACCAAAGGGTTATTAGTGCAGGGTTACTCACTCCTGGTCCTGGGGAGCCACTGTCCTGCATGTTTTAGATGTTTCCCTTCTCAAACACACCTGATTTAAACCCATTTATTCAGGTGTGTTGGAGCAGGTAAAACACCTAAAACATGCAGGACAGTGGCTCCCCGGGACCAGGAGTGAGAAACCCTGAATTAGGGGGTGATCACACCGAGTCACGAACTAAAAGTATACTGTAAAGCAACAGTAAAACCCTTATTGTTATTTCAAGCATGTTAAACATTTTTTCTCTTTCCTAGCAGAATCACCAACAAAGGAGAGAAGGTGGACAAAGATAAAACAGAAAAGGTAATTTTTATTATATATAATTGTTATTGTAGTTTTTAAGGACTCTACAGAGACTCTACTATTAAATGTATCTGATTACAGTGTAAACTCTTTTCACTGTGACTTTGCTGCCAGAAAGTCCAGTTGCTGTAAGCACTTAGCTGTAAGCTTTGTTTGTTGTTAGCTATGTTAGCTCCATGATGCTGTATATCGACTAAGTTATAAAACAGACCGTTCGTTCAGTGATATTGGTGGTGTGTTTTTTAGCGTGCTGATGAGCCATGTTTAGATATCATGTCAACGTGCCCTTGAGCAGCAGCACTTCAGTGGCGACACAGTAACAAGTGTCGGCAGTGAGATTTCCAGCTATGTGTTTCCAACTGAGCTGCTCCGCTTAACTTTAGATCAAAAACTGGATATACTTTAGATCAAAAATGGATATAAAAAATCCCTGATGCTTAGGCCAGGTCTAACCCTGGATTTCCACTGGACGCGGAACGGCAGCGGCGCGGTCGCCGTTGCAAATCGCTTCCATTCTAATCAATGAGAGCATTCCCACCGGCCGCGCTGCGGAGCGTCTCAGCAGCGGTCCAGAAGCGGCTCGCCGCGCCGCAGTGCTATCGATAGGAATCAGTTCTATTTTTTCCGTTGCCGCTGCTGAGCCTCGTAAATTTCAACGAAGCAGATCGCACCAGACAGGAAAAGCGACACAGAATCAAAGTAAAACATTTCCGCCCCCCTTTCAAAATAAAACACAATACGCAGGTAATATCGCCTGTCACAACTTCACATCAACATTACGTCGTCACCGCTGCTGCCAGGTAAACAGTCAATTAATCAGAGCGTCTCTGAGAGTCACAATGTACGACGAGAGACTGATTGTTGAAGTGGAGAAACATAAAATCACTTATGACACCAGATCAACAGTTCTTCCACGTCGGAGAATGAAAAGAAGCTGTGTTGTTGTTGTTTACTTTATACACGCAGTCTATCGCTGGATCTCGCGAACTCGCGTCCGATCGAGATTATCGCGCGATCTTCCGTGAATACCGCCGGCTCCCAAGGCTCCGCGCCGCTGCCGTAACGCGCCCGGTTGGGATTGACGCTGGGGAGAGGACGAAGCAGAACCGCACCGCTGCCGTTCCGCGGCCGTTCTGCGTCCAGTGGAAATCCAGGGTTAGAACTGTATGAAAGTATGAACATTAATGAAATTGGCATTCAACTATGGTAACATATTTATCTACAATTTCTTTAGGTGGCAGCTTATGGGCTGGCAATGTAAATTGTGCCCTTTTTCAATTTCATCAAAAGGGGCACTTCTCAAACATTATCGAGTGAGGCATGGTACCTTTGCTCGTGGATACTCTGTACCCTGTCTTTATTTAGACTGTCCGTGCTCCTTTAAGACATGGGGTGGCTTGCGCACACACTTGTATAGATCCCACAGTTTGCAGGAAACTGAAGAGTGTGAAGTTGTTCAATCTTTCAAATGTAAAATTTGTCACTCATTTTATCCAACCACAAAAGACTATTTTCAACATATTTATTCCCACTTGAAAAGTCATGAAACTGTAGAATGTGCTTTTGATGGATGTGATTTCAAGACAAACATATATGGGACTTATGCAACACATAGAAGTAGAAATCACAAATCCTGTACATGGAAAGA
Organism: Microchirus variegatus; assembly: GCF_963457635.1. Taxonomy (NCBI): domain Eukaryota; kingdom Metazoa; phylum Chordata; class Actinopteri; order Pleuronectiformes; family Soleidae; genus Microchirus; species Microchirus variegatus. Next base: position 22,698,256 of record NC_139808.1, read on the forward strand.
TTTTAAGTCTTATGTCATTTCAAATCATCCAGTTTTAACTGGGAGGGAAACCAGCTTTCCAGAGTCGGCATCACATGATCATGTGGACATAGATACCACCTTAGACTTGGGTAGTGAAAATGATACTTCAGGTGAAATTGTGAAAAGTATTGGTTCTCTCTTGTTAAAATTGGAAAGTATCTATAACGTCACTGGAAAATGCATTGATGACTTGGTGGAACAGCTTCAGTTTATCTGCACATCATCAACTCAGTATATCCCAAAGTTAGTTGGGGATATTTTTACAAAAAATAATTGTGCTATTGATGAAGCTATTGTCAGTGAATTGGTAGACAAACTGTGTCAATCTAATCCTTTTAGTGCAGCTGTCGGTCCTGATGGTCCCTTTTCTTCAAAATTTAAGAGGAGAAAATATTTTAAGGAAAATTTCAGTGTAATTGAGCCAGTAGAGTACATTTTGGATCCAGTGGAGAACTGCAGCTTTCAATATGTGCCTGTTCTTCAATCCTTAGAGAAGTTGTTGAATGATGAAGACATTGTAAATAATGTGTTGGCTAAACATTCAAACATTTCACAGTTGACATCCTTCCATGATGGTAACTATTTCAAGTTAAATGACTTGCATGCAACTGAAGAGTTCAGTATTTCACTTGTCCTCTACATAGATGATTTTGAAATCTGCAATCCTCTTGGTACTTCTAAAAAAAAACATAAGGTCACAGCAGTCTACTGGGTACTTGCTGATGTACCATCTGAACTGAGATCACAGCTAACATCAATACATTTGGCTCTCCTTTGTAAAGCAAATTATGTAAAAAAGTTTGGATATGAAACTGTTCTGGAGCCTCTTTTGAAAGATCTCACAATATTGGAAAAGGAAGGAAGTTTTGTCACTCAGGTTGGTAAAAACATCAGAGGTACTTTTTTTTGTGTTTCAGCAGACAATCTTGGTGCTCATTCATTGAGTGGACTTGTAGAAAGCTTTTCTGGACATTATATCTGTAGGTTTTGTACTGGGGACCATTCTGACTATCAGGAAAAGGAAGTGCGTTCAGGAGCTTTTCCACCAAGATCAAGAGAGAACTATGATTTTCATGTTCAGTCTGTAAATGCAAATCCTGGTCTCGTACACTGCTGTGGTGTAAAGAAAGGGTGTCCCATAACTGAGAAATTAAGATATTTCCATTTTGTAACCGGGTACCCACCTGATATTCTTCACGACCTTTTTGAAGGTATAATTCCATTGGAATTGGCGATATGCCTTAATGTGTTCATCCGCAAGCAGTATTTCTCTTTGTCCAAACTAAACAAGTCGATAACTCAGTTTCCATACAAAGGGACTGATAAAACTGATCAACCCCAACCTATTCCTGCAAATTTTGCCTCTCGCAAAAGTGTTGGTGGGAATGCACATGAGAACTGGACATTATTAAGATTATTAGCGTTTATTATTGGTGAAAAGATACCACTGAATGATCCAGCATGGCAAATTCTCATGAATTTGAAAGATATTACTGAGCTTGTAGTATCTCCTATTCACACTGAGGAAACCATTTGCTACCTTGACACACTGATCTCAGAACATCGCCACAGACTGTTGGAAGTTTTCCCAGAACAAAAATGAATTCCAAAACATAATTTTTTGGAGCATTACCCAGATTTGATAAGAGGGTTTGGTCCTTTGGTTAGCCTCTGGACTATGCGCTTTGAGGCAAAACATAGTTTCTTTAAGCGAGTTGTTAGACACACAAACAGCTTTAGAAACATATTGCTGACACTGGCCTCAAAGCACCAAATCATGATGGCCTATCATTCACAAACAAATGCCTTTAAACCTGCGACATGTGTCACTAAAATATCATCTATTCCATTGGAAATACTTGATAAGGAAATACAGCAGCCTTTCAAGAAAGTTTTTCCATCACAAACCTATGTGAAACTGACCAATGTAGTGATACACCATGGAACCAAATATGTTTCTGGGATGATATTGCCTTATGGGTCAACTGGTGGTCTACCTGATTTTGTTGAGATATCGCAGATTGTTATTGTTGACGACAAACTAAATTTCATTGTGAAATTTCTTAACAGTGGGTATGATGAACACTTTAGGGCATTTATGTTGGACCACACTGGGAAAATGACCCTGCTACAACACAGTGAACTTGGTGACACCTATCCCATGACAGCATATTTTGTGGGAGGCAAACGCATGGTAACGTTGAAACGTCACATTGTTTGCCAGATTGTTGATTAATTTTTTTGTATGTCATTTTTGTCCAGATGGATTTGGTTGTCTTGAGAGTTGTGATAGGTCACCGCAGTGAGAAGCTTCCACTGTCCACAGGACTACCAAGCACTGTGGGGCAGTTATATGAGACTGTGAAACAGACTTTTGAACTTGCTGAGGATTTTACCTTGCATTACCTGGATGAGGGCTTTGGTGACTTTTTCACTCTCCATTCTACTGCCCAGATAAAACACAAGGGGACAATTAAAGTTGTGATCATTCCTTCAATCGTGCTTACATTGACTACCGCCACTGAAAATGAGACTGATCAAAGCAATCAGAATTGCAGTTCAAGCTCCACTGATATAAGGGCAGACATCCAGATGTCGTCGTCATCATCATCAGGGTCTTCACACGACACTATTTTGCTGTCCCCTCGTGGAAGCCCTCATGAGACATTTTGGCCAAATGACATTATAATTCCACTTTTCTCTGTGGCAACCGAGACTGTACTGAGGAATGCCAATGAAGAGTTTGCCAAAGACGGTACTGTGCTGAACAGTACTCGGGTCAAGTCCGAAATAATGGAAAAGTTAGCAGACTTCATGTACGGCTACACCGCTTACCCCACAAGCCTCCAAATCGGTGAGGTGGCAGAGGCTTTGGTAAAGAAGCACCCATGTCTGACTGAGCCAGGCAGTCGTAATGGCTGGATTGGATGGATGTACAGCCTTAAGTACAAAATGGGAAACTTCAGATCGAAGCTCCGAACTCTTGGCGTTCCTGAAGTTGCCTGCAACTCTTTTAAGAACAAGCACCCTGGCGACAGGACACCCGCAAAGAATATAAAGAAAGCGCGCAAAGGAGAAGTGGTGTTTCTCCCACACTATCCTGCAGGAGACAGTAAAGAGCAACAAGAACTGGACCGACGCCAACTCATTGCTGAATCAACCAAGAGAGACAGCCCAGCAATAAAAGACTTGATGTGCAGAACTTTTGCACTTAGAAGGAATGATGTCATCAGGCAACAGATGAGCATCAAAGACCTAAAGGACCGATGGCCTGCCTTGTTTGATGCCTCGCAAGTGAGTAAATTAAAGTAGTGAATGTATACGTTACAGACAGAAAACCTGTGCCGGTTACACATTTGTCTTAATCATCTTCATATTGTTTCTCTCACTTTCTCATCGTTCTCTCATCTCTCTCCTCTTTCTATCTTTTCTCTCTTTTTCTCCTCATCGCTCTCTCTCTCCTTGCTCTCCCTCTCTCTCCTCATCTCTCTTTTCCTCTCTCATCTCTCTCTCTCTTTAAAATATTTTAAAAATCTAATTTAAAGATGTTTTTCTTTAAGTTCATTTCATGTAGCTTTATTTTGGTTCTCATGTTTGTTTTTGGCATTGTTGTTTTGTCAATTGTGTAAATACATAGTTTTTTTCTCTCTCTCTCTCGCTCTCTCTCCCTCAGGTAAGTGCGGAGTTTCAGAGGATCACAACTCTTCATCTTGAGCCTACACTGTAAGAAACGATTCTGTGGTGATGTAGATTTGAATTAATGTATCAGGTAAAATATATTCAATATAATTGTGTTTTTGGTTTTGAAGCAAATATTTAATTACATTTCAAATAAAAATATTTGGAATAAAATCCACCCATTGTAGTTAAATAAAATATAAGCATTGTGTTTGCTCAATCCCAAAAAAACTGAATATTGAGTGAATTCAAATTAATGTAATCAGGCAAATTTTAATTGAGAAGCACTTCCTGTCAAAGTGTGCATTTTTTGAATGCAGCAGGCTATCATTTAGCCACAAGATTTGAGGAGCATAGACAGTGAATGTTCATCTACTTCGACATTGCTCAAAGGTAAGAAAACTTATTTTATTATCACCTGGCTTGTAAGAAGAACGCATGAAGGCTATATTACAATATAAAATGAGCTATCACAGAAAAAGAGACTCAGCAGCAACATAAAGTTGGCTTCTGTTGCCAAGGCTTTATGTTAATGTACATCAGTAGGCCTAGTGTGATTTTGTTGCGCTATAATATGAACACTGCATTATACATTTAGGAAGAATTCATGTATTGAAGTCAAACTTATTTTGAAGGATGCGGCTTAGCATTCCGCTATCATGGTTGCTATCTTGCTTCCTACGTCACTTGCGTGTTGATATATCCTCAGTATGTTTTTATAAAATGACGTAAATAAGTACATTGGGTTTAATGTTAAGGTTAGACACATTAACATAAAGAGATATATTGGGAGTTATCGCTGAAAGAGCATCTTATATTTCGGACGGCATTTGACGCACATCCGTTAGCTTTACTTCCTGTGTGGGACTCGTTTTCCCGGGCAGCTAACGTAAGTACTCTCTGTTGTTCCGCTGTTGTGTTGCAACTTGCAAATGTGAAGGCAACTTACCTAAACACACGTGAAGTAAGTTTATCAACAGTGTTACGTTTTAGAGCCGCAATTATATTTATTTTCATGCTTAAATCTGTTAATTTTAGTGTGGTAATGTCCGGTCCACAGCACTAAACGTTAGCAGGGGGGAGGAGCCTAACACGGCACAGATTTTTTCAATTTTCAATTTTTCAATTTCAGTCCATGAACGTTTTAGACTGGAAAATATATGATATTAATTATAGATTAAAATCACGTTATGTTGACATTGGTGTTTATATTTGTGTTGGGGAAATTTAATTTCAATAAAATGTTTTCAGTTTTCACATGGGTATGATTATCATCTGCAGAAATTTGAAGCTGAAAAGCACTTCTCATATCTAAAACTTTGTGTTTTCCTTAGGTGCAGCCAAATGAGATGGCAGTGTCTTTACACTTTGGATTCAGAGCGACAACAAGGGGTGATCTTCTGCAGCATTACAGACTACAGCACAGCAACTTCTGGCTTGAAAATGAGACTGTTGTTGCAGTTTACATGTTGTGCTATGTTCAGCTTCTACAGAGCTAGCGATTTGCACATTTGAAAGTGCTGCTATGTTTGTAAATTAGCACTGATTTGGACACTTATCCCACTAATGTCAATGCCATTTCTATTGTGGTTAGTTCTAAATGTGTTTTACTCCATACAAATAGTTTTGGTACATGCACTTCTGGAGAATTTTTCTTTAAGATCATTATTAATCCAATTTAGTAGCTTTGTGAGGTGCGCAAGCATGGAAATACATCATCACTGTGTAAAATGTAATTTATTTTTGTTTTTACAAAAAAGTTTGGAGTCAGTATTCTGTCCTATTCAAATTTCTGGTTTGAAATAGGACAGAATAGGACAGCTGTTAATTGTTAATAAACATGTTATTTGAGTATTTGTTTAGTTTTGTATTTTCTGGGCCATAGACTAGTTATTCCTAAGAAATATTTTTTTTATATTTAATTAATTGGATTGAATACATTCAAATGAATGCACAGATAAATATAGTTGATTATTAATCAATTATATAGCATTGATATGTAGAATTAAATAAATTTTTATTAGTACAATTTACACATTATCTTTTTCAAATCAACTCAATATGTTTGTTTAGATTTTAATTAATTCTGTACTGTTTTCTATTCAGATCTACTCATATTAAATGGGTAACTATTAAGGGTATAATTTAATTAAAATTTACTCAATACCAAACATTGTGAAATTTAATTAATAATATTGCTTGTAATCTGTTGCCTCATTTTTATTGAGTAGATATGGTGTATCTTTTCTTACAGTGTAGGTTCATGTCAAAGTTGGACTTTTATACCCCCAAACTGCTCTCCCTGTTCAAGTCAAAGAGGGGTGCTGCAGGAGAGAGACATCAGGCACAAATGAGTGTTCTTCTTCAGGTATTTAAATTGAATCACCCAAATATATAGTTGCTTTATACATGATTACACTGTCTCATTCATATTTCTCTTTTGTATAAGTTCACTAATCATTTTAGATATTAATCTTTCCTAATCAAGAGAGGTCCTCCATTTCTTGCTTACTTGCAAACTTCTCATATTTCCTCCTTTTTATCCCTTTTCTGAATTTCAAGTTCCTACATCTTGTAAACACCCTATCATCTTTTTTTAATTTTATTTTGGCTTCTATTTTGCATACATCCATAAATAGCATTATATAGTTCCATTGTTTTAATTTAATGGAAACAGTTTTAACATTAATGTTAAGAAAGACACAATACAGTAAATCAAAAATACTTATCTCTTTAATACTAAATGTATTACACAGGTATTTTTGATTAGTTGATGAACTTTCTGTTCTGCAGAGCGGCCTCCCTGTTCAGCAAATCAGAGAGGTCGTGATCCGATGCCTTATTGACCACCTAGGAGAAGACCCCAGTGCCTTGGTCAAGGACTTTGAGGTTAGCGCAATAAATAGTTTAAAATAATCATTCTTATAAGTTATGTCATGAGAAAAATTGATTCATGAAAATAAAGTATGTTTTTTATATATATAAAAATGTAAAAAAGAATTTCAGTTAGATAAAATTATAATTTAGTTAAAAAGAATAAGAAAGCAAAACATCCACAATCTGAAGTACACACTGATTTCTGACTAGCTCTCAAAAAATTAATGGTTTCCTCATTGTAAACATATATTGTGTAAACAAAATATTATAATATATAAATTGAAACTTGTGAATTCTATTACAATGTTACTTTGAATTTAAAAAAGTCAGCCCTGGTTTTAACCTTTTATCTTTGCAATTTCTAAAGGATAGTTCTGATGTACTCAGCAGTCTTCCAGAGGGTTTAGCAGAGGAGGCCATAAAGATTTACATGGTGCGGAATCAACAGAGGTCAGACGTAACTACTGACGTTGGGATTGCAATTGAGGGAGTCACTGTCCTCAGCAGCCTTGGAGACCTGAGCAGAGCCTGCTGCTACTTACTGGGACTCACATATGCCTTGGACCTTAGGTACCCAAAGAAACTTAGATATACCTTTGAGGTGTTCCAAAAGGTCCTGATGGAGCTGGACCCCTCTCAACCAAGGCTCAGAGACTCAAAAATTACCTCTGTGTGTAGTTGCTGTGTACAATTCAGCAAGGTGCTTTAATAGTCTGTGAACTATTCACTGGCATTATAGCCATTTACTGTAATATTAATAACACTGTTCATATTGCATTACAGCAATATACTCCATTTCCCACATGAAAAAAGAATTCTAGACTATGATGTGTCGAAAAGTGAGTTTCCTTCGCATTAAAAAAATGTAGAACTGCAAAAGTCTGTCCTTCCACAAGCATTCAAATGTTCTTTAGCTATTACTGAAAGCCTTTCCTTCATAAAGCTTTTTGCTTGAAGTGTTCCAAATGTACTTGGTGAAGTGTAGAGTGAAAGGGGTTCTATATGTTATATAACGTCAACTAGTTAGCTAGCTGCACCTACGCGGTTGCATCCCGCCACTGTTAGCAGCGAGACGCCATGTTTCTACCGGAGCCTGTAAGGACAAACGCGAGAGAACAAATCAAGCGTCTCTTTACTTCCCTGCTGAAAAAAAGGCTGGTCTGCCAGCCTGACCAGCCTAAGCTGGTTTCGAGGGGTTTTGGACACTTTAGCTGATTAAGCTGGTCACAGTGGTCCAGCAAACCATCCCAGCTTAGGCTGGTCTGCCAGCCTGACCAGCCTAAGCTGGGATGTTTGCTGGTTTAGAGGGGATTTGGACAGTCTTAATGATTATGGCACATAGCTCACATTACAGAAAACAATTAAAAAAAGGATTCAGACCTGAACTGACCTAAGAAGCCACAAATTGATTGAGGGTCTATCATTACAATAAACATGTTCTGAAAATGTGTGCAGCCCACCTATTGAAAAAAAAAAAGGAAATTATATTTAATAAGAATTTATACAAAAAAGGAATGCAGTCAACTCCATAACTATCCAAATTATCACTATGAGTAGTGCATAATTGATATGCTGTGGATAGGGGGAAAAATGGTATTTCTTACCTTTTAAATATTACTATAAGGAGGAGGTCACGTGACCGGCAAGCGCAATGGTCGGAAGACTCTAGAGCTCCCGTGTGATATCCCCACTTTTACTGATAATTTTATCTCCAAGACCTTGGCAGTGTTGTATTTGGTAGTTAGAACCATAAAGGATGTCAAGCCAGAAGAAACTATTCGCCTCGCCGAGCAAAATCCCCCCGGCGAAGCGTAAACAACAAGATGCTAACAGCTTGCCGGCTACCGATGCTAACATGGAAGAAACTATCTCGTTAGCCATAGCCAAACAGCGGGACCAGTTGGAGATGGTCGTTACCCGCGTTATTATAAATGCCGTGGAGAGTGTTAACGACTCCGTCAAGAATCTTCAGAGACACTTGAAGCCCATATGGATGTTGTACGGGGCTTGGTGTCCAAAGTGGAAAGTGTACAAGCTGATACGCGTATCCTGAAACGCCAGGTATTAGACAACACCGCCGGTCTAGAGAAGTTTCAGCAGAAGATCGCCCTGTTAGAGGACCACAACCGGAGAAATAATGTTCGGATCACAGGAATCAACACGGGCAGAGAGGGTAACAACGCGATCACTTTTCTCCAAGAAATGCTTCCCCAGTGGTTACCCTCACTTGGCGATAAAGTTATTGAAATAGAGAGAGCGCACTGCATTTACGGCCAGCATGCGAAGGGGAACTTCCCACAGACCATGACACTGAAGCTGCCTCGGTACAGAGACCGCAACGCCATTCTAAACAGCGCCCGGGAGGCGACGAAGAACACCCCGATACAAGATGCCGGCAAGTTGCTACGTTTTTATGCTGACTACAGTGCCCACACAAGTCAACGTCGGAAAGCATTTGCAGGCGTACAGAGGTCTCTACGGGAGAAGGGCATCTCATCTTTCATGATTTACCCCGCCACTCTGGGGATCATCCTGGACGGCGAGCAACGCAGCATCTCTACTCCGGAGGACGCAGAGGAGTTTCTACGAGGGAACAAAATCTCCATACGAGGGTCGCAATCTGGGACATCGGCAACACGGATGGCAACTCATCATAACAGGGAAGTGATGGATCAGGAATGCGAGACGTGCGGGAGGAGAATACTGGCACCTGAAGATAAGGAGAGGAGTCCTTTATATTTTTATTTTTCTGGCCCGGGTTTTAGCGTAAGATCTGTTATGTTTGTTATGGACATCTAACTGTTCTATACTAACTATGACACTGAGGGCTGTTGGTCCTCTCTCAGGCTACACTAATGGTTACTGTTTCAGAGAGAACATCGACCCTTCCACACTGTAATGTTTATGTTTCAGAGGGACAATTTTAGTTATTTCTATGCGATGTAGCCTGAGTCTGTCAATAATGTTTATAAGTGGGATACGACTGAGTTTTGGAGTCTCATTGAGCTGCGCTATGCAGTGGTCAAGTTACATAGAAACACGTGTTTTGGGATATGGGCATGGCAGCAATAGGGTGGGTGTGGGTCTCTTACTGGACTATATACTTGGATATATGTTTTACAGTCAAGTTTATAACTGGAATACAACCAAAGTGATTTTCGATAATGGTTAAGTTGACTGTCCTAAGTCTGAATGTCCGGGGTTTGAATGTCAATATCAAGAGGGTTAAATGCCAAGAATTAATGCGTCGAACAAAGGCCGATTTAGTACTGATTCAGGAATCTCAACTAAAACAAAGTGTTGTGCAGAAGATGCAAAACAAACTATATATGGTGGTCTCCTCCTCCAGCAGTGGGTCTAGCTCTAAAGGAGTGATGATTATGTTTAGGAGGAACCTACCTGTGAAAATTGACGGTACTAGTAAGGATAAATCTGGGCGAATAGCATATGTGTGCACATCAATTTATGGTACAAAGGTAGCATTTATATCAATCTATGCTCCAGCAGTTTTTGAAGATGATTTCTATCCCAACCTCACGAGGGAATTGCTGAATCTTGCAGAATATGATCTGGTTCTGGGAGGGGACATGAATGCGGTCTGTAATCTTGATTTGGACAGATCTACAAGCTCATTTACACATAGTCAGCAGTCGGCCTCTACGGCTTTGAATGCAATGATTAACAACTTGGCCCTTTTTGATGTTTGGAGGTCGCAAAACCCGGGCAGTCGATATTATACTTGTTTCTCTGCACATCATAAGTCGTTCTCAAGGATTGACTATTTTTTGTTGTCGCGTGGTTTGAAGGAATGCACAATACCTGTTAAATTTCTCCCAGCTACACTGGCTGATCACAACCCATTAGTTCTCGGCATTGACTTCAGTTTTAAATCCAAAAAATCCCAGAGATGGCGTTTCAACACTTCTCTTCTAAATGACACTTCATTTGTCTCTGAATTTAGAACTAAAGTGTTCACATTTCTCCAAGAAAATATAGGCTCCGTCGAGGACGCTAGGTTGGTGTGGATGGCAACGAAGGGTTTTATACGTGATTTTACAACATCCTATGCATCGCATGTGAAAAAGGTTAGGAACCTTAGGATTAAAGTATTAGAGGAGAAATGCTTATGTCTGGAGAGGGTTCTTAAGAATAACTATTCTAACACAGTCCGTAGCTGCAGGTTGTTAGACAAGAGCTGAACGATTTACTACGGAGACGAGCAGAATTCATCATACATAGGAATAGACTAAATTATTATTGTAACGGAAGTAAACCCAGCAGACTTCTAGCTCTAAAATTAAAACAGTGTGAATCAAAGGCGTCCATCAACTCAATACATCACCCGACTAAAGGCCTGTTTTTTAACCAAGCAGAGATAAATAACACCTTCCAAACGTATTACGAGAACTTATACACGTCGTCTGACAGCTTTGACCCAGAAGTGTGTAATACTTTTTTGCAAGGGGTGGATCTACTAACCATACAGGGAGGAGAGGCAGAGGATCTAGGCCGCCCGGTGAACTTGCAGGAATTGAAGGCTGCACTGAGTTACATGACAAGAGGGAAATCTCCGGGCCCTGATGGGATCCCACCTGAAGTGCTCCTGCACTTCTGGGACATTCTCGGTCCGGTTTTTCTGAGCTCCATCCAGACTGCTTTAGAGAAAGGTGCCTTTCACGAACACACCAATGTGGCTTTAATTTCATTGTTACCAAAGAAGGGCAAAGACCCGTTACAATGCTCCAACTACAGACCCATATCTTTGATAAATTCGGATCTGAAAATTTACTCCAAGATGCTGGCATTACGCCTGGAGCGTTATATGGATAAGTTAATTCACACTGACCAAGCTGGGTTTATGAAGGGCCGTCTTGCTGCGGATAATATCAGTCGCTTAATGCATGTAATAGAAGAATCCAAACAGCTTCGGGGGCCATGTGCCATTCTGTCATTCGACGCTGCCAAAGCCTTTGACAGGGTTGAATGGCGATATTTGTGGGCTGTATTACGAAAATTTCAATTAGGTGACGCTTTTATTAAGTTGGTACAAGTCTTGTATGCAAACCCCTCAGCCATGGTCAGCACAAACGGATTGAATTTCGAGATCTTTTCCCATTTGCCGTGGTACAAGACAAGGCTGTGGTCTCTCCCCGAGCCTGTTCATTCTGTCTCTCGAACCGTTTGCACAGCACCTTAGACAAAAGTCAGTAATGTCCCCTATCCAAATCAGACAGACTTCTCATACCCTGTCGGCTTTTGCGGACGACATACTCATATATATGACGGACATAGAAAACTCTATTAACTCCTTATTAGCAGCTTTTGAGGATTTCAAACGACAGTCAGGATTTAAGATTAATTGGACAAAGTCAGCTCTGATGTTGCTAAATGAAGCTGCCAGGAATGCCATAATACCAAGCCAGATTCCCGTAGTAACCCAAATTACGTACTTGGGCATACAGATACACTCCTCGCTCCAGAAAATAGTGAAGAGCAATTACGAAAAAATGTTTAAGGAAATTGAACGTGATCTTGCAATCTAACCAGGCTGCCTGCCTCGCTGCGGACACGTATATCTGTAATTAAAATGAATGTTTTGCCTCGCATTAACATCCTAAGTATGATGATTCTGCTCCCTCCCCCTCAGGACTACTGGGTTAAAATTGATAAACAGTTACGTAGATATGTTTGGAATAACGGCCATCCAAAACTTAAGTTCTCTGTGCTGCAGAGACCCTAAGACCAGGGTGGGCTTGCTCTTCCAAATTTCAAAGTGTACCATCAGTCCTTCCAACTACGCCCCGTTATGGCTTGGCTCGACGGCCACTCATCTGTCTCATGGCAATCTTTAGAGAAGAATCTAGTACATCCCAGCAGATTAGAGGACATTTTATTCTCTGGCATAAAAGACAAATACTGTTTGTTGCACTATGGCCCTATTGTTGCCAACACAATCAGGAATTTCAGGGTTGTTGAGAAGAGCTGGGAGGGGAGCTTAAAGTGGCACAATGATACCCCCTTGTGGCACAATATGAACATATGGATTGGAAACAAGCCTCTGGTCTTTAATCCATGGTCTTCAAAAGGTATTAATGTTATTGGGGACCTGTGCGGTGACAAGGGCATGCTTAACTATCAAGATTTGAAGGACCGCTTTGACTTACAGGACTCTTCTTTTTTTTATTATTTGCAAATAAGATCAGCACTTAAAGCACATGGTGTTCCACTCGGGGATAAGCTTCCCATACACCCCCTGATAGACTGGACAAACTCCCTTCCCTGCAGGGGCTTTGTATCAAAAGTCTACTCCAAACTATCTGCACAGCGAGAGACTCTATCGATGCTCAGAGCATGGCAGCGAGACTTTGAGCTGAAAGATGATGACATTTCCTGGAGCAATGTATGGGAGAACACTTTTCTTGCCTCCAAGAATCCGAATCACCAACTTATTAACTTTAAAGTGTGTCACAGACTTTATTATACACCTGTCACTAGATTCCGCATGAAACTGATACCAAACCCAAACTGTACTATGTGCCAACTTAACGCAATAGGAAGTTACAGACATATGATGTGGGAGTGTCCCTCTGTTCAGGCCTTCTGGGGCCGGGTATCCAAAGTCTTGTCTGAATTACTAGGTACCGCTATAACATGCAATCCAATCCTATTTCTACTTAATGATGATTCTCAACTGCACAGAAATGAGAAACAGCGCAAACTGTTGCTGAGGCCTCACAGCTGCCAAAAAACTCCTAGTGCAAAGATGGCTACCGCCTCATGACCTTAGTACTAGGAAGTGGCTGATTTACTTTCATGATATAGTGTTACTTGAGTTGTCTACTGCACGGATTAATAATGCCAAAGCCTCCACTCTGGAGGCGTGGTCGGGTACGGCTGAGCAGATAAAGGATAGACTTCTTGGATTATGAACAGAGGTACACCGCTCACTACAATGTACTGCTGACACCTGATGGTGTTTGACTGGTCCAGGGGAGACTCGGGAGGGGAGGGAGGGAATGCTGCCTGGAGGGGGGCGGGGGGGACGGGATTATTTTTGTAAAAGTTGATATTACTGTCACTTGCAGTGGTTCAATAAAAAGTTATTCGCAAAAAAAATATTACTATAAGCTCTGCCAGTTGCCACTCTGTCAGAGTGTTGGTGACAATGCGCGATTGATCTGAAACAAACACAAAAAGAAATTGTTTGCTCCATAAAATGACAGAAAACCTGATCAGTGTTTGTCAAACCTGGAAATGACGATGCTCTAAAAGGTCTTGTTTTTTTCCACAAACCTAAAAAATTCAGTTTTAATGATTTATTTGTTATGTGGAGCAAAGAAACAAAGCAAATATCCACATTTAAGAAGCTAAAACAATCAGAAATTTTGTATATATATACATATATATACATATATATGTGTGTGTATATATATATACATATATATATATATATATATATATGTATATACATATACATATATATGTGTGTATATATATATATATATATATATACATATACATATATATATATATGTAAGGGAGTGTGTTTCGGGATTGATGGCAGACTAAGCACAGTGTTGGGAAGGCTGTATATTATGTATGTATGTGTATATTACATACATTTATATATATATATATGTATAGGGCGAGAGGGAGGATTGGTTTCTTTCATCCACATATATATATATATGTGTATATATATGTGTGTATATATATGTGTGTATATATATATGTGTATATATATATATATGTAATATACACATACATACATAATATACAGCCTTCCCAACACTGCGCTTAGTCTGCCATCAACGCCGAAACATACCCCTTGTATATATATATACATACATATATACATATATATGTATGTATATATATATATATATATATATATATATGTGTAATATACACATACATACATAATATACAGCCTTCCCTACACTGCGCTTAGTCTGCCATCAACGCCGAAACACACCCCCTTACACACAACCCCCCACATACATATATACACACATATACATATATATATACACATATATATTTATATATATATATATATATATATATATATCAGGATGTATTATTTATACATATCATGACAATTATGAGCCATGCTTGCCCAGTCCAGCCTGGTCAGTCTAAGAGGCTGGCCATCCAACCAGCTTGCCCAGCTTACCATCTGGGTTTTGCTGGTCTGTCCAGCTGACAAGCTAGACAGACCAGCTGACTCCAGCCTACCAGCCGGGTTTTGCTGGTCAGGCAGGTTGACACCAGCTTAGCCTGACTGGGTGACCAGCCATACCAGCTGGCCAGCGACTGACACACCAGCCTGGCCAGCTTGTCCAGCTTGGTAAACCAACTAAACCAGCCTAAGACCAGCTAAGACCAGCTAAAACCATCAACCATCCTAAGCTGGTCTAAGCTGGTTTTTTCAGCAGGGTTGTAGCGGAAGTCCCGCCTCCTCTCTCTCCGATTCGTCTGCTACGGCCTCGGTAGCTCGCCCTCTCCCTCTCCTCACGAACCTCATCTGCTGACACGGAGAAAGACGACAAGGACGACATTTGACCAGCTGCGGATACCGTAGCGCTCAGGGAAGGGAGGGGGTGAGCAGAGCAGCAGGTCTTTGTTGTAAATTTCAGCCTCTCCTCTAGATGACACTATAAACTACTTACTTCACCTTTAAGTACATATCACAACATCTGTACATTTCCGTTGACAGTATTTGCTTTCGTTGAAAGTCTTTTGCTATGTACCCGACGGTCGGCTTGCTTGACTGTTGTTCATAAAGTGTTGTCTGGCTTGATCACAGTAAAAACTGAGAAAAGCTTTTTGTGAAAAGAAGCATTTCAAGCAGATCAGTGACTTTGAGGCTAATATTTTTTGCTTTAGTGACACCTCAAACATCTGAACAGTGTTTTCCTTTACAGAGCCCTGCTAGGGTCAGGTGTGGGAAAAAAAAAAATAGTTTGTAAACTGTTCCCTCAGTTCAGTAATCCGTTCCCTCAGTTCAGTAATCCGTTCTCTCAGTTTAGTAAACCGTTCCCTGTTTACAAACTATTTTTATTTTTTCCACACCTGACCCTAGCAGGGCTCCGTATTCCTTCTATAAAACAACAAATAACAACACTCAGCTTTTGATTTATTTTATTTCAACAATTTTTACATCTGACAAAAAACATTTTTAGTATGCATGTATGTCCATGTGTGTTTGTTTGTGGGTTCTCAACGCTCAGAAAGGGCCTTTGATGGCAAAACAATAACTTATTTACAAGATTTGTCAGTTGAGCTGGCCGCTGCCGACATGCGACACGAGAACTGCGGCGTCTCACCGCTTCGCCCCGGTTCCATAAAATCCCTCCTTTCATGATCGCCGTTTTGGAGACCACACGGCTATGTAACTCCCTCCTTTCCTGATTGCCATGATCTCCCTCGTCACCGCTCACATGCGCGACACTCTTCTTCACCGAACTTGCACGACACATGCACTGTTCTCTGCGTGAGCTGCCTAAGCTTTCCCCTATCCGGCATTTCTCCCTCCTCGGTCCTCGTCTTTGGTCTTCTTCTCATGGGCCGTTTCTCAATACCCAAGTATGCCAGTATGTACTTGCTTACTTGAAAAGTACATACTTGAGAAGTACGACTGAAGTACATACTTGCCAAGTATGGGAGTACACGAGCACAATTCTTCAATTGGAACAGCGGTGTACTTCCTTATTCTACTGTTTGAATGGCGGGTGGCGCGAAGCACTTAAGCCTCATTACCGCCACCTACAGTATTGATGAATGAACACATAAAATACTTTTAATGAATGCATATATTGTTGTTATTTTCACATTTTAAATAATTAAGTGTAGAGTAATATATTAGACTTATCTATATCTATATATAGATATATAATTATATATATCTATGTATATATATCTATATATATATATATATACATAGATATATATAATGTAGTGTCCATTATATTTGAATACATATACAATGACAGTGCGACTTTAATATGAATCTAAAATTCAAAGTTAGAATAAATAAAACATTAATATTATACAAACGTTCGCACTTTCAGGTCAAAACGTTTACATTAAAAACAAAACAACAAATCTATCGATCACACCAAGTATGTAATGACGGAGCCGTTTGAGCCAGTGGATCATTTAATCAGGACAGACCGAGGAAACGCTGCTCTGTGCCCGGCACTATGCGCACCGAGGGTCCACAGAGGCGGAACTGATCACCTCCGATAGCGCCGCTGTCATACTATAAATATGTCATATCTTAATACAGAAACCACATGTTTAGATTCTAAATGACTAACTTCTCGCCTCAAAAGATGTTAAAACTGTGTTCCGTGACACAGAAAATTTTATTATTATTATTTCAGGTTTATATTTGTATTTTCTCCTGCTGTGTTCCGCCGAAGTGCATTCATATATGGCTTTCCCAAGTACATTAAAGTCACCACCCGATGCACACTTGGTTAAATGGGCGAGAACACTTCCGGGTATGAGAACCGTACTCGCTGCTCGCGTTCTTGAGAATTGGAACAGAACTTGGTTCAGTCATATTATGACGTGGTTCAGTGTTGAAACTACAACTCTAGTTCTGCACTTTTTAGACTCACCCACAGGGGGACGAGACTTCCCAGAATGGACGAGACTTCATTCCCAGAATGTAAACACAGTGTCCGCCATCTTTGCTAAAAAGTTACCACCGGCTCTCGCTCTCTTTAATTTG
Organism: Microchirus variegatus; assembly: GCF_963457635.1. NCBI lineage: Eukaryota > Metazoa > Chordata > Actinopteri > Pleuronectiformes > Soleidae > Microchirus > Microchirus variegatus. The sequence goes on from NC_139808.1 coordinate 22,715,573, forward strand.
GCCTTGTAAACTGAGAAGACAATGACAGAATGTAGTTTTCAAACTGATATGGCTGCGAGGGAAAAGGCATGCTTTTTGACGTTGCCCACGGCCGTAACCGGGTACCTGGAGAACTTTTTGTGCCGCCGCGGGCTCTGGCTAGCAGCTCTGGCTGAGTGTAGCCAGAGCCAGGCTGCATCGGAGCCGAGCTGCACGCACTTCGGCCTGGCACTATTTACAGTTCATTTACATGTAAGACCAGCTACTTCGATTCGCTAACGCTATAATAATTGTTTTACAGACAGTCATATCACCTAACACCTTACCGTCACTTCGTGAAGTGGATCCACAGACTGGGGAAAGACGATCGTCTTGTTTTACCTGCCTGTGTTGTTCAGAAGAACATACGCAGCTCCTGAAAACAGCACTGTGTCTATGAAGACTGTTGATAATAAGTCAGATTTGTCTTTTTATGACTATTAATATTAAAAATTTAAATTCATATATGTATGGTTTATTTTCTAGCCCTTATTGTTCCTCCATTACAGTATTATTAGATGAAAAATGATTTAATTTGGAGAAAAGGGTTGTAAACACTTCAGAATTAGAGCTTCTTTGTTTATTGATGACTGCATAATTTTTATTGTGTAAATCTAACTTGTCTAGTATAGTAATATAACAAAATCAGTAACTAGGTGAAACAAATAACTTTATTATTCACAAAGAAAATGTTTTACCATATTCAAGAGTACAAATTAAAATCAACAAGGATCCAAATCTAAAAGCATGTCCAACACAATATGCAAACAATAAATACATAATGAAATGTAGAGCGGTGTCAGAATCTGATGTGGGACAGCTGGAGGACACAGTGGTGAAGAGTCGCAGGAAGCGAGCGCCGTGCATTCTGGGAGTTGTCTTTCGTGTACATGAGCGGTAAATACATTTTTCTGCATTTCTCCACCAAGAAGGCACTTGCTTCAAATATTATTTCACATTTATACTACAAAGATGACCTAGTTTTAATAGATATCCATCTTCTCAACGGTGAAATATCCCTTTAACAGTCTGTAGGTTCAATTTCCTGTAGTCAATACACAAATGTATGTCACTGTTCTTTTTATGGACCACGATGATTGGTGATGTCACGAATGACACCAGCCTCCCGAATGTCACGAGGGTGAATAGGCCTGGCTCTGTGCTTGAATGGGGTTTCGTCATGCAGTTTTATGTGATGTTTCACCTTGTTTGTGCATCCAAAGTCTATGGGTGAATTCCAATTCCTTGCTTAACCCTCAATCTTAACCCTCAATCTCAAAATGCGCGCTCCCGCTAGTGCAAGTGCTGTCCTGATTCTCAGAAAAATTAAGTTGAGGGGCAAGTTTAAGGGCTGTATCGCCCTCAATATTGAGATTTTCCAAGACCACCCTTGGGAGCAAGGGCTACCCAGAATGCATTGCGTGTTTTCACATAAGAAAGATGGCGTCGAAAGCAGCGAAGCGAGTGCGCTCCAAATTAAGTATTTTCTTTGTTAATAGAGATATAAAAATAATGAAAACCATTGTATTATCTTAGTTTATGCCGATATTATGGATTACTGACGTCATTGTTGCGTACAATTTTATGTTTTAACTTTGTTTAACTTTTGTCAATAGCCGGCTGGTGCGCACACGCGATCGTTTGCTATTGTTTACCCTTCAATAAGCCGTGGTGTGCGGTAACTGTCAGCTGAATATGTCCGTGGTTGTGGTATTTGTATGAGTATCATCTTATAACTAACTGACAACCTAATAACTTGACTGAAATAAAATAATAAATAAATAATCGTGACGTAAATGTGTTCTTCTTCTTTTTTGGAGTTGACAGACTGGACGCAGCTTTCGCGTTATTCTGCCCCCCACAGTCTGAAGACGTATCTGCATTTAAGGGGTGTCCCATTTCTAAGTGACAAAATAACCCTCAACACTTGGTTTTGAGGGCCAGTTAAGATAAGGGTTGAGCTTGAGGGTTAAGATTGAGGGTTAAGATAGGAATTGGAATTGGCCCATTTGTCACTGAGCACAAAAAACATGAGGAATCTTGTTGAGCTTCTCAGTAATTCTCCTTCTCCACTCTGGTGAGATAGGTGATTCTCCAAAATCCAACTTCAGAGCAGGGGAAGTTTCTGATGGTGAACAGCTCGTTGACACAGCGTGTGATAAGATCTGGGGTGAGACTGTCAGTTCAGCGATAATGGAGAGAGGTGGAACAACCGACGCTTGAGTGTCCAAGTGGAAAAAAAAAAGGAAAACAGTCTGAACGTATGGGCAGATAATGTGTTGCAAGGGCAAAAGTTATGAAGAGGAACGGCTGCACAAAAGATCCTCCTACCAGCCCGACTAGAGCAGTGGAGATTCAGTGGATTCTTCCCAGCAGAGTCTTCAGGCTTTGTGCCCAGGCTAGAGTTCTAGCTCGCCATCAACCTGGCCAATTCCGCAATTCAATCGGCATACAGCTCCAATTCAGACACTCAGCGGCCCTGTAATCAGCTCCTGCAGCAAACATTTCCCCCGGCACGCTCCTCTTGCTACTCCCGACAGCAAGCCACAACTATATTATGTGACGCGATGGCGTAGCAGTGTGGCGTAATGACGCACGTTATTAGAAAAGGGAATAAATTAATAAGGGTTTTTTCACCCAGTTTGCACGTACATGATCCTTGGACCACTGTAATAAGTCTTTCAGTGGTACTGTCCATTTTACTTTATTTTTTAAATATATGTATTCCAATAAATCAATTTATTTTACTTTTTTGCGTTATCTATAAGTAAAAAGTGGGAATATTTTCGTAACTCAATTTTTTATGTTATAAAATACATTTTATTGGACTTCATCATAAATTGATTTAACAAAACTCAGTTTAAACATTTATATCAGACGTAAAATGTCACGACCCGCCCACCTGCAGCAACGGAAGAACAAGCCCAGGCAAAGCCCGAGTCATCACTGTCAAATGTTCCAGGACATGAAGACACGTTTTTTCGCGGAGCCTAAGGAAAACGCTTTACCGAACTCATGTAAGTAACAATTTATATTGATGAAAGTCAGATTTTTCCAGAATTGAACTTTATAATGGCTCTGTTTCCTAAAGTTATATTTTTTTTACTACTTTTTAGTTTAATATATTAAATATATAGTGACTTGTACAAAAAACTATCGGCGCTTCGACGTCATATTTGGCAGTGTATGCTGCCACACACACATACATGTGTTTTTTTAATAATCTTTAGTCCTTTCTGCCATTAGTTATTTACTGCAGCGCGTCTTCTACTGCGTGTGGAGGATAATTAGAAAATACTCGACTTTATCTTTAGCCTCTCGGCATATTTATTTTACGGTGAAGTGCGGACCGATGTGCCGCCTTCTCATCAGCATGGCTAACAGAGCAACAATTGGCGCTAACTCGGAGCGCGGTGTCGTCGTGTGTGTGTACACGTGCGGTGCGTGTACACGTGCGGTGCAAGCGAGAGACACCGCAGGTGGAGGAGCTGACTGGCAGAGATGAGAGATGGTGAAACGCTGTTTAATTTTAAATGTATTTATTTATTTATTTTCTGTGAGAGACTGTTGCAGGTAGGCCTGTCGCGATATTCAATAAATCAATTAATCGCACGATAATTAAAATGAGCTCGATAATTTTTCTGGCCGCGATAAATGCCATTTGCATGCTTTTTTGTTTTCCCCATCTCTCTCTCTCTCCCTCTCTCTCTCGGGTCCTAAAGTGTGTGAAATTTGATGTAGTATGCATGCCAGGTGGCGCTGTGAAGCACTGCCATACAACAACACCAGGAGCGCGCGCATGCGCTGAAACTTCCTTCTACTTCTTTCTAGTAGCGCTGAGTCGCCCACAGTCGAAAACCAAAACATTGACTCGGCGTAATTGCTGAAATGACTCCTGGATCGGTATCACCCACCCTCCAGAGTGGAAATCTTAAAAACGCTCCGCTGTCAACCCTTTAGACGGGAACGCGACAGCGCTGCTCACGCTGACACGACGCTGAACCTGGGGCGAATGTGGTGCCAACTTCAGCGTCGTGTCAGCGTGAGCAGCGCTGTCGCGTTCCCGTCTAAAGGGTTGACAGCGGAGCGTTTTTAAGATTTCCACTCTGGAGGGTGAGTTCATTTTTTTGCGTTTTTAAGCCCCAAAAACGCCGTCGCTGTCTAAACGAAAGGCACATCTGATAAAATATTGTGTCTGTTTCACCCGGGAGCGTTGCCGTGTAAAGCCAAAGTAACGATGAGTGAAACCTCATGTCAGTCACTTGTCAGTCGCATGGTGTGTGTGGAGGTGGGACTCCTGGTTAGTGCAGCTAACCCATTTTATTTATTGCTTTTGCTTGTTTGTTAATTTATTATGTTCTAGGGTTAAATATTCTTTTAAAATAAAAGTTTATTTCTCTTTGAAAAGGTGTACCTGCATTATTATACCATTATCATTGTATTAGATGAAAATTATCTCAGAACAACAATATTATCGATTATCGCAATAATTTCTGAGACAATTTATCGTCCAGCAAAATTTGTTATCGTGACAGGCCTAGTTGCAGGCCTAATGGGAAACACTGAGGTTGCTGTATGGTATTTTTGTAGGCCAACCCAGAAGTTAGCATCACCCTGGCTCCTTTTGACAGGAAGTCAGTTGGGTTTTTACATCATGTTTTGGATATTGCCTTAGAAAATAAGCTCTGTGTGTCACATAAATCATTCTTTTGTGTCATATTCAGCAGGATAATCTTCACAAATGAGTATATTAGGGTGTAAAAAACTGATCTTAAGGGTTCTCATCAGGCTTATATCCAAGAGGTTAGAGATGAACCATAACTTGTCTCCTGGAGTGGCAGAATTTAAGGAAAGATGGCCTGCCCTCTTCGAACCATTCCAGGTAAATTATTTATCATTCTGTTTTTCTTGACCAAGTTTACAGTTTGACTTGGACATGACATACTAGACTCACTTTTTGCCTGAAAACGTATCTTAAGTAACAGTCAACATTTGCTGTCTTACAGATTAATGAAGAGTTCCGAAGGTGCACTGCTATTCCACTGGAATCAACATTTATGTCCCAGCTGGACAGGTACACTCCAAAGCTCCTGGAGCTCTTCAGTGCAAAAGGAGGAGTGATAGGTCAGCGCATCAAGAACTTGTTGATGGAACTGATACAGGTAGGTTAAAGGTGGTTTAAAAGGTTAAAACTGACTGTAATCATGCCCTAAAGGAATGGTATCACAGATTTGAAGTAAAATTGCCAAAAAAAATCAATTTATTTATTATTATTATTCTATTATCTCTAGGACCCAAGTGCCTCTGCAGTGAAGAAGAGAGATGTGACTCTGAGATGCCTCATAGAGTACATGGGAGAGAGTGGACAGGAGCTAATCTCTGACTACTGTGTAAGTATTGTTTAAAAGCAGGTTTGGATCAGTCTGATGTACAATCTTAATTTGGGTTGACTTTTATGTGAACTGACATAACTGACTGAAGTTTCATTTACAGGATCTCAAATTAGAATTCAAAAGTTTTCAAATTGGTCTCCACAAAAGTAATCATTATCTGAATTAAATCACACAACTTGTATTAAATATAAAATTAGATTTTATTTTATTTTAATTACTGTTTTTGTATCTCAAAGGGAATTGCAGAGACCACTGTTCACGAGGACCTGAAAATGAAGAATATGAGCATCTACATCTGTCGTGAGCCAAATGCAGTAGGAATCATCATTGATGGAATACCAGTCCTTACTCATCTTGGAAACCTGACCAAAGCATGCTGCCTACTCCTGGGGTTTACATATGCACTTAATCTTGAGTATCCATCCAAACTTTCCAAAACATTTGAGGTGTTTGAAAGACTTTTTGTTGGACTCGACACACTGCGCCCAAAACCGACCCCCAAATTCATGAGTCTCAAAAACAAGCTTCTAGTCTAGGCTGTCAGCCATGACTGTCAGCTTGCACACACTATTTTCTTGTGTCTGTTCAAGATCATTATACATTTTAGATTGAGTGGAATTCTTCAGTATGTTGTAAGGATTTGTCCTGTACAGGTTTAATACAAAGCTGTTTGTTAGTTATTGTTTCTGGTTTGTAAAGTGTTATGTTTTTTTAAGTTTTTTACACACTAAATTGCCCCACTGTGAAGCTGCAACTGGTGAGTTGTGTGTTGTTTAAGTTGAGATGCTTTTATATAGTATACACAGTAAAAAAAAATACTCTGAATGTTCTAATAAGCAGCACATAATCTGAGGTCATGCATTCTTGTATGCACAGATACAATACGGATGTTCTTGACTGTTTATATGGTGCAGCTCATTGCCACTCTTTGGATATGGCTTGTGAATATGTTTTTATATTATGTGTACATGGTAAACAAACCAAAAAAACTGCTGTGAAGGCGTTCAAATGTTTTATTAATATACACACTAAAAGACACTACTGTGAAGCTGTTCTGCTTGTGCATTGTTACCGAAGTACAGATAATCTTAACGTTACATTGTTTTAGTAAGAAACTGTACTGTGAATATTCTAAGTAAAACTTGAGATACTAAGGTCATTTATTTTTTTGTGAACATTTTATTTAATATGTATACGGTTAAAAAAAACAACTGTACTGTAAAGGTGTTCTGCACTTCAAAAAGTTGAGGTCATGCATTCTATGCACTATATACGAATGTTTACTGTTCATACTGTCCAGCTCATTGCCACGGTTTGGATATGGCTTCTGAAAATGTTTTTTTTTTGTGAAAATTTTATTTTTTTAATTAATGTGTACGTTTAAAAAAAAATTGTACTGTAAAGATGTTCTGCACTTCAAAAAGTTGAGGTCATGCATTATATGCACTAAATTGTGCTGTGGAACTGCTGACTGTTCTGTCCAGCTCATTGCCACCGTTTTGCTATGGTAATGATTTATTAAAGGTTGGAATTTGATAGGTCTTGATTTTATTATTATGCTAACTAATTATTTTAAGCAGTTTCCATTTTCGATACAAAGACAAGGTGAATTGGTCAAACTTAATAAAATAGAGTAAAAAATATTTTTTAATTTAAATGTTACTTATTTTAAGATTTTAAGTCTTGTGTTTAATATGCTGATGTTTTTTTTACATTGATTTTACTCAATTTCTTTGCTTTTTCTGTAAACACAACTTAATCTTTTTGCATACATCGAAATGCATATTATTAAGTTCTCCTTACTCAAAATACCAATTAGTTGACTCAACTTATAAAAAGTGGTTGGAAAATGTTGCCTTATTTTTATTGAGTTAGATCTAGGCAACAGTTTTTACAGTGCACACCACACAAAAGTTATCAAAAGGATTTTTGATTTTCGGAAGCCCGTCACAGCCAGACGAAATTGGCGGCATACACTGTAAGAAAAGATACACCATATCTACTCAATAAAAATGAGGCAACAGATTACAAGCAATATTATTAATTAAATTTCACTTCAATTCAATTAAACAAATACTCAAATAACATGTTTATTAACAATTAACAGCTGTCCTATTCTGTCCTATTTCAAACCAGAAATTTGAATAGGACAGAATACTGACTCCAAACTTTTTTGTAAAAACAAAAATAAATTCCATTTTACACAGTGATGATGTATTTCCATGCTTGCGCACCTCACATAGATACTAAATTGGATTAATAATGATCTTAAAGAAAGATTCTCCAGAAGTGCATGTACCAAAACAATTTGTATGGAGTAAAACACATTTAGAACTAACCACAATAGAAATGGCATTGACATTAGTGGGATAAGTGTCCAAATCAGTGCTAACTTACAAACATAGCAGCACTTTCAAATGTGCAAATCGCTAGCTCTGTAGAAGCTGAACATAGCACAACATGTAAACTGCAACTACAGTCTCATTTTCAAGCCAGAAGTTTGCGAACACATTTCAAACCAGATCTTTGAAAAGGACAAAAAATGCTATTGCAATTAAAAAGAAGAAAAAAGAAATGTCATATTACAGAATGGTCGATATGTCCATAAGCATGGACAATTGTAATCGAGACAAGGTACCGAATTTCCAAAACGTCCTGTGCTGTAGTCTGTAATGCTGCAGAAAATCAACCCTTGTCTTTGCTCTGAATCCACAGACTTTACACTGCCATTTGGCTGCACACAGTTTTAGATACCAGAAGTGCTTTTCAGCTTCAAATTTCTGCAGATGATAATCATCCCCATGTGAAAACTGAAAGAAGTTTAATGATATAATTGAAATGTCCCCAACACCAATATAAACACCAATGTCAACATAACATGATTTTAATCTATAATTTTTATAATATATTTGCCAGTCTAAAACGTTCATGGACTGATTTTACAGGTTATTGTCGGTCTGTCTGTATGACAATATAAGCAATATATATAGCAATAATATGATCTGAGTTATCAAACCACAGAAAATGTGCACCCAGCAAACTTATTGAAATAAGCCTTCAGGATGAGCAACATGTTACATATATATGTATTTTTAAGAAGTAAAGGTAGGAGCCACTGTTTTATTCTGCAACTATTTTGTGGGTAAATGTAGACTTATTTCGGTAAAAACTTTACTTAAATGACTACCTTTTTTTCCAGAAACTTTTTTAGTGTACTGTTAAGCTGTAAATTTAAAAAATCTGTGCCGTGTTAGGCTCCTCCCCCAGCTAACGTTTAGTGCTGTGGACCGGACATTACCACACTAAAATTAACAGATTTAAGCATGAAAATAAATAAAATTGCAGCTCTAAAACGTAACACTGTTAATAAACTTACTTCACGTGTGTTTAGGTAAGTTGCCTTCACATTTGCTAGTTGCAACACAACAGCGAAACAACAGAGAGTACTTACGTTAGCTGCCCGGGAAAACGAGCTCCACACAGGAAGTAAAGCTAACGGAAGTGCTTCAAGTGCCGTCCGAAATATAAGATGCTCTTCTAGCGATAACTCCCAATATATCTCTTTATGTTAATGTGTCTAACCTTAACATTAAACTCAATGTACTTATTTAGGTCATTCTATAAAAAACATACTGAGGATATATCAACACGCAAGTGACGTAGGAAGCACGATAGCAACCATGATAGCGGAATGCTAAGCCGCATCCTTCAAAATAAAGTTTGACTTCAATACATGAATTCTTCCTAAATGTATAATGCCGTGTTCATATTAAAGCGCAACAAAATCACACTAGGCCTACTGATGTACATTAACATAAAGCCTTGGCAACAGAAGCCAACTTTATGTTCTGATAGCTAATATAGCCTTCATGCGTTCTTCTTACAAGCCAGATGATAATAAAATAAGTTTTCTTACCTTTGAGCAATGTCGAAGAAGATGAACATTCACTGTCTATGCTCTGCAAATGTCTTGTGGCTAAATGATAGCCTGCTGCATAAAAAAGGTACACTTTGACAGGAAGTGCTTCTCAATTAAAATTTGCCTGATTACATTAATTTGAATTCACTCAATATCCGGTCTTTTTGGGATTACGCAAACACAATGCTTATATTTTATTCAATTACAATGGGTGGATTTTATTCCAAATATTTTTATTTGAAATTTAATTAAATATTTGCCTCAAAACCAAAAACATAATTATATTGAATATATTTTACCTGATATATTGATTCAAATCTACATCACCACAGAATCCTTTCTTACAGTGTAGCCACCAAACAGTGAGTTAGCTCATATATCAGGAACGCTTTCAAGTATCATAACCAAACTTTGTACATGAACTCGGGACTCCAATATGAGGAAGCACAAGATCTGAAAGAAAATAAATCAAATAATCAAATAAATAAAAATTTTATGGATTTCACTGACTTATTTATGTAGCCAATGCGTTTCTGCGTTGTGTGTTTTTTCAGTTTTGAGTGAGGCACACACAGGAGTTGAGTTTCAGGAGGATTTATTCCCTTTCAGGAGAAAACAGGGAAAACAAACAGGCGTCACACACAGTCCACAACATGCATCTCAGCTCAGAGCGTCAATGCTCACTCACAATCCATAAATAAACATTTAAATAAAAACCTAAACATGAGGAAATTATCAAACATAAATAAAGCAGTCTCCAAAAGATCAATTAAATAAAAAAACAGCATATAAAATATATACATCATTAAGCAACAAAATATAGATATATTAAGGAAAAGAAAAGGGTCTTTAACCCACACTGCAACTCACTCCCGTCAACTCATTTTATATAATTTTTACACAACAACTATGACAAAAAAACTCAGAACAGACATACCTTTCAGGAGAAAACAGGGAAAACAAACAGGCGTCACACACAGTCCACAACATGCATCTCGCTCCACTCTGCAGGATAAAAAAAGAATTACCCCCACATACTGGTCAAACAGCGGCATTCACACACAGACACACAGCGGTGTCCTTAGCTCACTGCCACTAGCATTAAGCTAACCCACGCACTCGTTCAAGCACATAAAAGTCTGTTTCTGTAACAATTTAACAACGTACGAGTTAACTACACAATGAAGATTTAACCCATGCGCGTGCATTGTAACAAAACTATTTTAAAGTGACAACAAAAAGATTATTTTTTAAGGGAGAAAGATGCCAACACAATTTACCAGCTCAGAGCGTCAGTGCTCACTGAAGCTGGACACACAGGTGCAATGCCAAATTACTCCCCAGGGAAACAAAAAAGGTATGGCATGTAAAAATAATGTGGAACCTGTTTACAATAAAAACAATTTTGGGGGAGTTCACAATAGAAAATTATGTGAAATAGATGGCCAAAATAAAATACAATAAAATAAAATGAATCTCGGCTACATACTCTCCTCTGAACTTCACCAAAATGTGACCCGCCACGGACTAAGCGGGAACAAGTCGGCCGAGCGCTAAACGAGAAAAACAGGAAAACTTTTTTTTTTCCAAAATTAGGGATTTTTGTTTTTTTCAAAATTACACAAGTTGTAGTTTTGAAGAAGCCACTACATGCTTCAAATCACAGTATTGTGGGTCTTAAAACCATAAACTTTGTGTTTGAATTGGGGTTGTTTTATCAGCGATCATTGATTCCTTGTGAGGGCGCGGTGATACTGCAGCAAATTAACATACTGAGTTTCGTTCTTTGTTCATTTAATGGCTTTTGTTGTTTTCGGCCAATCAGCTGCATGTTAACGGCGGCACATGGCTACTTATGCAGCAGCCACAGAGACTCTCCTCACTCTTACTCCTGCTTCGAGAAGCTGTGTGTGTTTTTATTATTGAATCGAGATGGACCAGGAGAAACGCATTGCAGAGGAGCTCAATCGTGGCTGTTACAGCGCTAATGCCCCCTGGTGCAGGTCCCCGGTGTGGCCACTAGGGTTTACAAAGTCAGCAGGCCGTTATATATAATTTTTCTTTTCTTCATTACTGTTACGGCAGTATTTCTTCACAAGGATAGAGGCTTCTGGTCACCCTGACTGCAAATGGTACAGAAGAAGAAAGGAGAATTCTCTGTGCGGGACACGGTCCTGTAGCCGTAAACTTTCTCCTGAACTTATATACAACATACGAATGGATTCTCTGGCGGCCGAAAGAGAGTGGCAGGACATGCGAATAATTGGACATTTGGAGGCGAACAGACGCACAGTGCTTACTTCTGAGACGACGACATCCACCAAGAAGCCTGCGACGGGGGGGCGCTGTTGAGCACTGATGGAGTAGGACGCAGGTTTGGGAAGCTCCCACCGATTTCGAATATAATTGTTATTTTTATGCACTTTTATTTGTTTGTTTTGTCTCGACTTTACCTTTGAGTTACTTGAGTTGAGGTAGCTAAACGTTGGCCTGAGTAAAATGTCGGGAAGTAACGCCAAAACCCGCAACACTGTCCAGACGCGGTTGAGGCCTGCTCCACAAACTGCGACCACGTCTTTGAGTGAGCTATCAGCTCCTCCAGCAGCAGCAGCATCTCCGCTGGATAATCCGGACATAGACGCTCTTAAACTCAAGTTGCTTGCTTCATTAAGAAAAGACATTGCAGAGATTTTTAAAAAAGAGCTGCGGGACACACTCGGCGATGCTCTTTCGACTATTAAGTCCGACTTGCAAGAAGTGAAGACGCAACTTGCTACCGATAAAGCGGCTACTGATGCTAGCATCGCGGAGCTAAAGGGTACGGTTTAGGACATGGAGCATTCCCTCACAGAGTGCTCCGGTGACATTACTGAGATGCAGGCTACGATCAAGTCTCTCACTGCTAGCGTAGCTAGACTGGAGGATAAATGTGAAGACCTGGAATCAAGATCTCGTCGCAACAACGTCAGGATCGTTGGTGTACCGGAGGGCCCAGATTCCTGCTCCACAACTGCTGTGGCGGCTTTATTGAGGGAAGCATTCGAGTTGGAAGAGGTGCCATTGCTAGACCGGTCCCACCGGACCCTTCAGCCCAAACCCAAGCCTGGCTTAACTAGATTCCACTATCACAGCGACTGTGTCGACATTTTAAGGTAGCCCGGGCTCGGGCTGCGTTCAACGGGGTCAGACAACAACTTCGAGGCATGGAAGGTGTACGGTACGGTTTGGTTCACCCAGCTCGACTCCGCATCACCTATAATGGTGTCGAGAAGGCCTTTGTTTCAGCGGAGGAAGCTGAGAAGTATGTCAAAACTTTGGTGTAATTTTCGAGTCTGCGTGCTATCGTTCTTATTTTATCTTTTCTCTCTTGTTATTCGTGTTTGTGGAATCTTTAGTTTTTGCCTTTTATGTATATTTATATAATTAAAGGTGGTTCCTCCAACTAATAGAGGCACATGACTTAAAGGTATTATTCAGAAAAGTTATAAAAAGTTTAACCTTACATTGTTTTTCATGATGCCCTTTGATTCTTGTTAAAGAATAAGGTTGGAAATTTAATTTATATTGCTGTGGCTACCGCCTACTTTTATTTATTTTATTTTTTTTGCGATCATTATTGGTCGAGACTATATATTTTTTTATTATTTGTGTGCTATACTTATTCACTGTTGTACAGTGTTAAACTTGGTGGGAGGCTTTCCTCCCCTGCTTTTCCTTTTAGTTCACTGGCTCTGCAATCCCCGTGTTGTCTGGTGCAAACATGGGCAACTTTTGTTTACTGTGGGAAATACTGCTGTCCCCTATGTTCTTTTTTTTGGGGGGGACTTTGGGTGTTTTTATGTTAAGGGTTAGTTCTCTGGGTGGGTGCCTCGTCTCGGCTCTCTATGTACATTTGTTATTGTTTTTATATGTAGATGGTTAATATTAACACAGGTTCCAGCATGGCTGGGCCGGGTACACCTCTTAGATTTGTTAGCTGGAATGTCAGGGGTATGGGTAATCCTATTAAGAGGTCTAAGGTTTTTTCTCATCTGAAACATCTTAATTCTGATATTATATTTTTACAGGAAACCCATCTTCGCATTAGTGACCATAACAGGTTACTTTGTCCTTGGCTTAGTCAGGTTTTTCATTCAAACTTTAATTCAAAATCTCGAGGAGTGGCCATTTTAATAAATAAAAAAGTTCAGTTTTTGTCTACAGATGTTATTACAGATAGAAATGGTAGATACCTTATAGTTGCTGGTACCTTATTGCAAAAAAAAGTTGTGTTGGTAAATATATATGCCCCTAACTTCGATGATGCTGAATTTGCTAATAGATTACTGAGTAGCATTCCTTTTCTAGATTCTCACTTACTGATCATTGGTGGTGATCTAAATTGTGTTTTTGATCCTACCCTTGATAGGTCTAGCCCTCGGCACATGACTCAATCTTCTATGGCTAAGTCTTTTTTTGATTTTATGACACAGAACGGTCTCGTTGATCCATGGCGATCCTGTAATCCCTCCACTAAGAAATGTTCTTTTTTTTCGCCAGTGCATCAATCATATTCAAGGATTGATTACTTTTTTGTAGACAATGCTTTTCTGACTATTCAGGTATTGCAATCTCTGATCATTCGCCCCTTCTATTGGATATTAATCTGTCTTCAGAAAGACCTAGTCCACCACGCTGGAGATTTAACTCTCTTCTGCTGGCAGATAAAGATTTTTGCGATTTTATTTCCAATTCTATTGATGAGTTTTTGGACTTTAATCATACTGACTCGTCTTCGTATTCTTTGACATGGGAAACACTCAAATGTCATTTAAGAGGTCAAATAATATCTTACTCTTCCAGTGTCAATAAAAAAAATAAAGCTAGACGCAACGCAATCTTATCTGAAATAAGTAAATTGGATCAAAGATGTGCACTAGATTCTTCTCCAGAACTTCTCAAGCAGCGTGTAGATTTGCAATCAGAATTTGAGTTAATTTCAACTAAAGAAGCAGAGCGCCTGATTTTGCGCAGTCGAGGTTCATACTATGAATATGGGGACAAAGCGAGTCGTTTACTGGCTCATCAATTGCGGCGTCAGGCCACCTCTCGCTTAATTCCCAATATAAAAAATAGTGCGGGCATTATTGTCACTGATCCCCTGGAAATCAATTCCACTTTCAAAACATTTTACTCCACGTTGTATAGCTCTCAATTTCCCACAGACAATGCTAATATCAAGAAATTTTTTCAAAACCTTTCGAACCCAGTTATAGAGCCCACTACTGCCATGCAATTGGATTCTGCACTTACTCTGGAAGAAGTATCGAAAGCAATTAACAATATGCAATCAAACAAGGCCCCTGGCCCTGATGGGTTTTGTTTTGAATTTTTCAAAACATTTATGGATAAATTGGCACCTTTACTTTTGTCTGTATTTAATGAATCTTTGGACAGTGGTTCATTACCTCCAACTATGACTCAAGCCACAATATCTCTTCTTCCTAAAAAGGACAAAGATCCCACTTCTTGTGGCTCTTACAGGCCATTGTCTCTGCTAAATGCTGATGCTAAAGTTTTGGCTAAAGTTATTGCATCTTGGCTAGAGGTAGTGCTCCCGAATATAATCTCAGAAGAGCAAAATGGTTTTATAAAAGGACGTCAACTTTTCTTTAATACTCGTACACTTCTCAATCTAATATATTCAAAACACTCGGCTGAACTTCCAGAAATGGTTATATCTTTGGATGCCGAAAAGGCGTTCGACAGGGTAGAGTGGGAATATTTATTTGCTGTCCTTGAAAAATTTGGCTTTGGGGATAAATTTATATCTTGGATTCAGCTCCTTTATTCCTCTCCAAAAGCCAGTGTACAAACTAATACTTTATATTCTGATTATTTTTCTCTCGGTCGTGGCACTCGTCAAGGATGTCCTTTATCACCTTTGCTCTTTGCACTCGCCATCGAACCTCTTTCGATAACTTTAAGATCTTCCCCTTCGTTCAAGGGAATCACGCGCAATGGGAGTGAACTCAAACTATCACTTTATGCAGATGATTTATTATTATACATTTCTGATCCCTTACGTTCCATTCCTGCTGTTTTGGGGATTCTGGAGAATTTCAGTGTTTTTTCTGGCTACAAATTGAATTTGGAGAAAAGTGAGTGTTTCCCTGTCAATAATGCAGCGCGTCGCCTTCAACAGGATGATTTACCTTTTCGTCTTAGCGCATCCGGTTTTAAATATCTTGGCATCAACGTAACTCCTTCATTATCTGGCCTAGCGGCTGCTAATTTCACTCCTCTTGTATCTAAGATTACATCAGATTTTCAAAGATGGGGATACCTCCCCCTTTCTTTGACTGGCAGGATAAATGTAATTAAAATTAACATTTTACCTAAATTTTTGTTTCTATTTCAATCAATCCCCCTTTTTCTGCCAAAACATTTCTTTGACTCTTTGGATAAGCTAATTGGGTCCTTCCTTTGGGGTGGGAAACCACCTAGGGTTCGTAAAACATTACTTCAGAAATGCAAATTTAGTGGGGGGCTTGCTCTACCTAATTTCTCTTATTATTATTGGGCTTCCCATATTCATAAATTGTCCTATTTGTTAAAATCCCCTACATTGGTGTGGTGTAAAATGGAGTTATCTTCTACTCGGGGAACATCTATTCCAGCTTTATTATATTCCTCATTACCTGTTAAACCTTCTCTGTATACTGATAATCAGGTGGTTCTCAATACACTTAAGATTTGGTATCAGTTTAGACGACGTTTTAAATTTATGGCAGCTTCCCCTTCAGGGCCGTTGAAGAATAATCATTTATTTTCTCCGTCATTGTCAGATTCTACCTTCTCATTCTG
The DNA here is from genome assembly GCF_963457635.1 of Microchirus variegatus. Classification (NCBI taxonomy): domain Eukaryota; kingdom Metazoa; phylum Chordata; class Actinopteri; order Pleuronectiformes; family Soleidae; genus Microchirus; species Microchirus variegatus. The sequence continues at coordinate 22,731,749 of NC_139808.1, forward strand.
GTATGATAAAGGTATTATCCAATTTAAACATCTATATTTAAATGGAGTCTTTGACAACTTTACCAATTTGTCGTCTCGCTAAAGTCTCTCCAATTCACATTTATTTCGTTTCTTTCAGATTCGTGACTTTGTTAAAAAATGTTTCCCCACTTTCCCTTCCCTACCCCCCCAACAGGAGTGGGAACCTTTGCTTTTAATTACCCCTCACTTAAGAGGTACCATCTCAAAGTTGTATAACACAATTTTAGATTTTACCAATGTTTCATTTGTCAATTTGAAAAATACATGGGAGAGGGAGTTAGGGACACAAATATCCGATGCGTCCTGGGAACAGGCTATACAGAGGGTTCGCTCTACCTCTTCATGCGCTCGTCTCGGACTTATTCAGTTTAAGGTTTTACACAGGGTGCATTTTTCTAAATCCCGACTATCCGAAATATATCCGGAAGTGGAAGACAAGTGTGACAAATGTCAAGGCTCACCGTGTCACCTTAGCCACATGTTCTTTCTCTGCCCTAACTTGAGAAGTTTCTGGACTGGCTATTTCACTACTATGTCTGCTGTTCTTGGTGTATCTCTTCAGCCCTGTCCCCTTATTTCTTTGTTTGGGATTCCTAACCCTGCTATATCTCTTACCGCAGCACAGAAAGACATTATTGCCTTTACATCCTTACTTGCCAGACGACCCTTTTGTTACATTGGAAGGCGGCTCGATATCCTTCTTTCTCACAGTGGCTCAAAGACGTTATGTACTTTCTGAAACTTGAAAAAATAAAGTTCACGTTGAGAGGATGCACTGACACATTCTTCCAAAAGTGGCAGCCCTTCATCTCTTATTTTGCTAACTTAGAGGTACTTCCCTGTTGATCGTGTACCCATTTTGTCTGATTATCTGCATATTTTGATTTTTAATTTCTTTTGGTCGAGATGAGTCGAGACGGGGCTTGGGTGGGGGGGTGGTTGGGGTTTGTTCTACCTTTTCTTTCTTTCTTTATTTAAAAAAAAAAGAGAAAAAATGGAAAACTGTATTTTTGTAATTGTATTTGTACTGTATTTTTCTCAATAAAAATATTTGAAAAAAAAAAAAAAAGAAGCCTGCGACGAAAAGGAAGCACCCCCTGACCTCTTATCTGATCGGAGGCACTGAAGTCTGCCGGAATACCTTTCAGTTTCTTATGGGGTGAGTTTTCATTAACGTTGTTAATCTATGTTATGTTAGTGTTCATTCAAAGTCACATACAGACGCACATAGGGACGCTGTCTTTTAAAAATCCACTGTGCGTTTCATAACGCCGTTTGGCTACATTGTTACTAGCTTTGCTAGCTTGCGTAGCTCGCTAGCGCGGTACTGTATTATTACAATGAGAATGATGCGCACATCGAAACTTCGTATTATAAGCTACAACCATCTGATCGATATGTACGGGAGCATATGACCTCTGCTGTGCAATAATAACGTGTGGATAACACACTTCTGGTGCGTTTCAGAACGTTATTTTGCCATAACGGTTATTAGCTATACTAGCGATTGGCTAGCTCACTATTCGTGTTAAAAATAATACGCACTTTGAAACGTGTGTTCGGCCAGATGAGCGTATTACAAGCCGTAACGGGAGCATGTCACGGCCCTCTTTGAGATTTTGTACACCCGCAGGTTCAGTTTGATAATTCATTCATTCATCTCAAAGCAGGCTTTGAGACGAAACTCCCGTGTTCGAAACCTAACATTGCATTGAATGATGTGTGAATGAACCCCTTTGCATGCATGAATCACACATGTGATTAATAGACATGTGATTAACACAATGTGTGATGAACGTGTTAATTACATGTGCAATTCATGCACATAAAGGTGTGGCATTCACACATCATTCAAGCAATACTACTGATCAATCTATACTGATTCAGTGATAAAGTGCCTGTTAACATGAACCATGATCTGAAACAAGTATTTATTTTATTTTTTTTTCCAGAATTGGCAAAAACACTCTGACTGACATAATCAAACACTTTGATGAGAATGGGGCAACACCACGGTTGAGAAAGAAGAGCTCACAACCACGGCCTTGCAGGTTCATCAGCCGTGAACAGATTGACAGAGCTGTGGAATTTATAAAAAACTATGTGGAGGACAATGCCATCATGCTGCCTGGACGACATCCTGGGCATAAGGATTGGCATGTGAAGTTGCTGCCAACCCATGTGTCCAAGGCCTCAGTGTGGTGCCTATACATGAGGTCGTCTAAGGCTCTTGGTATGTATAAAAAATGATTTCTATACAATAGCCAAATGCTTATATTGACCAGTAACACTATGAGCCATTAGAATGAACATAAACATAATATTTGTCTTTTCAGGTGAACGTGCAGTTTGTAAATCAAGCTTCAAAGCACTGTGGAGACAGCTCCTCCCGCACATCAGGAGCTGCAGGCCGCGGACAGATCTCTGCTGGCAGTGCCAACAGAATAATGAGCAGCTGATACGAAGTGCAAACCTCCCAGATGAGAGAAAGTCACAAGCCATCAATAAGCAACAGGATCATCTAACCCTGGTACAAAAAGAGAGGGCTGTGTACAATGATATGACTGCTGCCTGTAGAAAGACTTGTGTTGACTCTCAGTTGTCTTTTGGACCCTCCCCATCAGCAAGCAAGAAGATCAGGATGCACTATAGTTTTGATTTTGCACAGCAGGTACTGTTTTTATAGTGTTTCATTTATTAGACTGACATGAATAAACAGCTTTCATTCGATCTAATCCTTTTCCCCTTGTCTTCTTCAGATGCACTTTCCCTCAAACCCTCTTCAGCCTGGGCCAATGTACTTTCTGACTCCACGGAAATGTGGCCTTTTTGGTGTCTCCTGTGAAGGGCTGCAAAAACAGGTACATTTTCTGATTGATGAAGGCATGTCGTCAAGTAAAGGGAGCAATGAAGTCATCAGCTACATGCATAATTTCTTCAGCAACTTTGGAGTTGGAGAAACACATGTGGATCTTCATTGTGACAACTGCAGCGGGCAAAACAAAAACAACTTCATGCTCTGGTACGGTGCCTGGCGGGTTGGACACAAGCTTCACTCCACGCTATGCATCCACTTCCTGATTGTTGGCCACACCAAATTTCCCCCCGACTGTGGCTTTGGACTAATCAAGCAAGCATTCATGAGGACCAGAGTCAATACTTTGGCAGACATCGCTCAGGTTAGTTCATTTTATTAGACTGCAATATGTAATGTGTAAAATGTGATTTTTTTGGAAAAGTAATATAATTATGTTCATTGTGGTTCTTGCTGTCAACAGGTAGTGGAACACAGCTCTCCTGAAAGTCGCCTCAATATTCCGCAGCTTGTTGGAACGGCAGATGGCAGAGTGATAGTAAAGGCCAGACACATCTGAGTCCCTACTTTCGAAAGCTCCCACAGATCAAGAGTTATCAGCACTTAAATAAAATAAATCAGATATTTATATTTAAACTTCTGCATTTTAGAAATAAAAAAATCATGAATGGACATAATAGTGTTCCATGTGAACAGTGAGCCATGTTTTAAATATCCTGTTGTGTGCTTCTATTCTGTCACAGCTTTGATGCCAACAGACCAGGTGTGGTGCTTGCTCAAACTCACAGTGATGCAGAGCCTATTGAGTTTCAGCTACTGCGCAACCCAGGAGTTCTGCCCCCTGTTGACCGTCTTCCCATCCCGTACATTTAGCCCGCATATCAACTGTGATGGACAGAGTGGGTACAGCCACATTGTGGGGGAGGAACTGGTATTGAAGATGATAATATAGTCAATGGTCTAGAAAATATTGAACTCTCCTTCACACACTTAGATATATTTTATTTGATATTTGAAGTATGTATCTATCTTTCACCTTTCTTGTTTTTCATTTTTATTCAAGTGCTTTTTGTAACAGAAGAATTTCCCTCTGGGGATCAATAAAGTAAATTCTGATTCTTATCAGTCCACTGAAGTACTTAAGGCAAATAACACTACATTGACATGAACTACATTCAAATAATTCGCTGAAAGGATCATCAATAAAAACCCTCACTGAGGAAACGAGGCATCTTAAAGAGGAAAACAGACTTATTAAGAACATAGTTATAGAGCCACAGGCACACAACATGAGGGACAATGGTTTTCTCCGGGATCCCAGATAAAACAAGAGTCGAGGCAGGGAGCTACGAGAAAAGGACTTCAGCGTTAATGACCAGTTCCCAAAGCAGATCCTGGAGTGACGTAAGAGGCTGTTCCCGTTGAGAAGGAAGTTTGTCGACGGTGGAGCTCGGGCAGTGATCGCAGTGGACAAGCTCTGCGTCAATGGTCAGTTATATCGGGACAAAGAGGTAACCCCCTGGCTATATTAAAGTTATAAAAAGCAGATGCATCTCCCCTCCTCAATAAAACATACCTGTCTTCACCTCAAACCAGAGAAAGACCCCTCACTCCCATCCAGCTATCGTCCAATCTCACTCATAAACACAGAACTAGCAAGGAGATTGGAAAAAATCACCTCCTTTATAGTCCACCCAGATTAGACAGGATTCATTAAGAATATATATTCAACTACTAATATACGCAGATTAGTAAATGTTATAGACTACTGCACAATCAATAAACTTATTGAAGCACTCACAGCAGCAATTTGTGCAAACAAAAATATTAAAGCATTTAAAAGCATAAAAAGAAATACTTCCCTGTCAGCCTGGTGGGAATTTATTTAACTCACTGGGTCCTCACATGTCCCATGTAAGTTTACCCCAATCTGGAATAATCCAGACATCCTGCGGAATAAAACAACATTAAAACTAAAATCATGGCAAGAAAAAGGAATAAGACACATAGAACAAATTATTCAAGATAACAAGTTCTTACCATTACAGAATTTAGTGGAACAATGTGGCATCAACAGCAACACGTCTTTTGAATATATACAAATTAAATCTGTACTCCAGGTGAGGTTTAAAACTCGTAAATTAGACCTAGAATTACCTCCAATGATCAAACAATTTTTAAAACTTATGTATCCCAAAATGGTGTATAAAATATATACACTATTAACAGAAAACAACAGCACAATTTCTCTACCAACCACAAAATGGGGGGCAGACCCAGCCCAGATGAAAATTTCTGGCTACAAATATCATCTAATACATTCAAAATGATAAAAAAAGAATCCAGGCCTACAACTAAAACAATACAAAATCCTACACAGTATACACTACACAGGACAAATGATGTTTACAATCAAATACCTGTTCAAACTGCAACACAAACACAGCAGATAGCTACATGCATGCTATATAGCTATGCACACCTGTGTATAACTTCTGGTGTAGGGTATGTGAGGACCTCCCAGCATGCTTTGGATGCACCATATGACCCTCCCCAGCACTATGCAGCGGGGGCAGGCTTGTGCATCCTCTATCTCTGGGAGGGGGCCCGCCTCATCTAGGGGGGCTGTGCCCATCGGTGACCTACCCCCTTGTCGGGTGGGGTTGGATCTGCTTCTCTGCTCTGGTGGTGCTCATGGGGCGCCGTGGTATGTCCCTGGCTTGGATGGACCGCCCCCTCCTTGGGGGTTGCTCTTGCCCACCTCTATGTCCCTCCACCCAGGTGGGCGGTCTGGCTCTGCCCTGGGGCGCTAGCGGGCTCTGTGTGTGGAAGGCCTGGGCCTCTTCGATCTGCCTGTGTGTGGGGTGGCTTGGCCTCTGTCCGTAGCGTTGCCGCCTTCTGCCCCCGCGGGCTGACCCTGTGTGGGGGGGCTTCCGCTCCGCACCCCTCCGACTGGTCTTCTGCCAGGTTGATGCTATACTGGGGGGCGGTGTCCGCGAGCTCCTCCTGCCCTGTGCGGCCGCTGGGTGTCCCGGGCGTTGAGGTCCTTAGTGGCTAGCTGCTGGAGGGGTTCGGCGACATTCACCCCAATACAGACGCTGGGCAGGGGCAGAGGTAGGTTTTGTTCACCCCATATACATCTACTTCGAAACCAGTTTTTGATGAGCTGGTGACTAACAGCGACCCCATAGTTTATCTCCCCTAGGTGTTTTGCAAACTATGGCATTGGAGGATGGCGATAAAATGGAGAAACTTCTGACGGGCATGGCATCAAAAGGCGAAAGCATAGCCTCCTGTATTGAGCCGCGCTTAGGCTTTCGGATGGTAATGACACACATGCAGTCCGGGAGTTGGAAGCGATGATGGTGACTTACATGAGGGAAAAGGGGATTCCTGTGTCAGAACAGGCTGAGGAGGTGATGAGCAAGTTGGTGGGGAGGGCTTGTGAAGTGGTCAGGGTGGGCATACGCAGTAAGCCATCTTTATCTCTGTCTGGGGGCCCAGAGCCCATTTTTGAAATGTTGAAGCAGCACTTAAGTGACACAGTCACTTCGGGTATGCCCCTAGCTGACTTTTATTCTACATTGCCCAGCTCAGGTGAGCACCCATTTGACTACTGGCTAAGGTTGAATAGAGCTATGGAGGTGACTGAGGACTGCCTTAAGAGAATAAGACATTTGATCATCTGACACGTGACCTGACTGCCATGTTCATACGCAACTGTACCGACCCAGAGCTATCCATCATATTAATATCATATTAATAAATCCTGCTCTCAGACAAAGACAAAACAGAGTATGCCTCCTGAGCCCTACCGGTCAAAACGCAATGAAGAAGAAGAGTACTGTCAGAATCAGACCACTCTCTGCTCCCAACTACAACAAACTGAGGAACTAACGCAGATTACTGGCAACTTCAAATGCCAGTGAACGACCAGCAAAATCCGAGGTGCGGCTGACATCTCCACATTGTAAATTTAACCTGTACTCTTCCAACTGCAACCTCTTAATTTCTGCCTCTCTCCTTGGGTTCTCCCCCTCAACTTCTCTGTCTCCCCCTGCAACAACAGTTCTTTCCTTTTGCTCAAATGTCAGACTTCCATCATTACAGCCAGACACGCTCGCCACAGGAACATCTACGTGCATCTCATCAACACCAGAATCAACCAAATTAGCCTTTACGATACTTTCAATATGTTCCTTCATACGTCTATCACCAACTCCCAACTTAGAATGCTCTACAATATGCGACAGTTGCTCACCTGAGGCTCTCACACAATACCAACAGAAAAAAAATATTTCATTCACGGAAAAATAACAGCACTACGGGCCTAATCAGCCCCTGTGCAGATTTGACGTCACCGCAGCCCTGTCCCTCTTACGTTACGCTACACCGGATTCATTCATAAGGACAAAACTCCAGCCACCAGGCCCCTCTACCTGTGCTACGGAATTTGCAATCCAAAGACAGATGAGCCCCCACTTGTTACAGCCCCGCTCTTAGGCTGTAAGAAAACGGAGACGAGGTCTGGTGCAAAACAATGATTCATATAACCAAATCTAAATATATACAGTATCAGTAATCAGTTGTTGTTATCCAGCCTTGTAATTGGTGAGAAAATATGAATATGAATGATTAATTATTTTAAATAATTAATTATGTTTTCTTAAAACCGTTGCACGGGCCACCATTATGTTGTGGTTCACCCTCATAAGGGGCAACATTATGTTAGGATCAACAATAGTGGCAAAGTAATAAACATTAATTAATTAATTTTAAGAGTGAGAGTGAGTGAGAGCATGGCCATAGGAGTGCATTTTCAACTCAAGATGGCGCCTGTGAGACCTCTAATTCATGAATGAAAGAGAAAGAGAGAGTGAGCGAATGAGTGTGAAAGAGAGGGAGCACATCTGATTTGGGTGCAGACATAGAGTCTGTTTTAAGATCGTGTGTAACATAAGTTGATGGCCGTGTAAACCACACAGACTTGACACAGGCGAAGACAGGCCAGTCTGTAAGTCGTAATGTTTATACAGCCATTATCTCACCACGTGAGCTGTCTGCTTGCTCACAACGGGGGAGAGATCCGCATTAAACAGTAAAACCACAATAACGAACACAAAACATAAACAAAGAAACATGCAGTTATGACTATAACACAAATGTGAGTTAGTTGACTCAGCAGAATCTGGCGGCTGCAGAGTCTTCATGTCAGTTCTGGAGGAATGCGTGGTCAGACGGAAAGCAAATTTCTCACTCGGACAGCCAAGTAATGTTACAAAATGGAGGGGAATAAAGGGTTTGGTTAAACTCAAATCAGGCTTTTTGTCTGCAAACAGGCCTTAGACAAAGAACAATGGAGCCACACGCTTAGGTCCCAACACAGTCAATGTAAGCATTATGCCCCTAGGCTTGAAACACAGAAGACACACCACTCTGGCCCACAAGGGTCCATTAAACAAAAGTGAACATTACAAAAGTAAGGGCTTACGCTACTGTACTGAATAGATATTGCATGAATAAGGTAGAGACATTTGCTTCATGCACTGCAGGTCCCCACTGTTTTGATTATTTACTGTTTCATTTCAGAGAAAAGTTGTTCCATGTTTATCACTGCGTTCAAAAACTTCAGTTAACATTAATATTTGCTTCAATCACTGAATGAAGCCTGCCTTATTAAGAGTTGGGACTTTTATTGCTCGCACAAGTCTTGCTCAGCACTCACTCTGCAAAGATGGAAACATGGCATCAAATTGTTTATTTAAAGGTCACATAGAGTGGTCCTGTTGCACATATATGTGAGTTATGGAGGTCTACTTACATATATTAAGTTGTTTTTATGGTCAAAATCCTCCTAGTTGATGTAAACGAGCCGATTGAAATCTGTCCTTTTCGAAGCGCTTGTCAGTCGTGCTATTTTTAGCCATAAATCTCGCCCGAGAAGACAGAGTGTGTTGGCCAGCCAGCGTAGAGCCTTCCCACCTGTGTTGTGATTGGCCAGGTATCTGGAAGTGACGTAATCTATCACGTCAGCTCTCAGAAGCGCAGCTCCCTCTCTGGAGCGGTGGATGCACTGCTCCTCATTATCAAAACATTGTTTTAACAGTGTTTAAAAATAGCTTCGTCACGACTCCCCGCCGCAGTCCCTTTATGACTTAAAACCGGAGTTAGACCCAGAGTCAGAAGACACTGTTGCTCGTGAAACACCTCCACAACGGACGTTATTCTTCTTCTGCGGTTCAATGTACGCAACCGGATGTGCCCGGACTACCGCTGGAGGACGATCGGCTGTTCAGGAGAACTGCCGCTTAGGTAACGTTTACGGGATTTTCAGTGATCTCGTTGAGCCCCGAGATTACAATAAAACACAACGTTCTCAGCAATGGCTGAACTGTTTGTTTCGAACCGTCAGGCTTCATAAACAATGTAATGACGCAGATACACACCAAAAAAACCAGCGATAATAGGAACTTCCGGTCTAGTTCCGCTTTAAATCAGTATGCGTATTGTGCATAGTTAAAGGTTCATTATGTAATACATTTAAAGCAACTGGCTGTTCCAGTTACGTCTGAGCTACAATAGAAACGAAACGAAAAGAAACCTAAAAGACCTCAGTATGAATGTCAAAAACGACAAAGATAAAGTTTGCGGCAAAGCGAGGGTCTATATAGGACATGCTTTTGAATGGTGGAGAGTTGAAAGCTGAGACGAATTTCAAAACTGATGCAGTATTGGCTACTCTTCTCCTAGACAGGTACGTTCAGCTTGGCTAACTAAGTTAGCATCATAGCTCGATGGGCAAGGCAAGTTTATTTGTATAGCACATTTCAACAACAAGGTAATTCAAAGTGCTTTACATAAAACATTAAAAAGCATAGAAGAGACATTTATAAAATCAGATATAAAATCAAAATAAAAAAAATAAAAACAAGCAGGTAAAATCTATATGGAAAACATTAAGTAGAAGATTAAAAAATAAAATAGAGAGGTTTCCGGTTCCGGCCATGCCTGAGTCAGATGCCTAAACATATCGCTCTACCCGATTTCAGTTTAAAATTGCATAAAAACGATCCATATCCCACTCATAACTTTAGAGGGACCGCGAAAATGAGCTCAAGCCAAAAACAGACGAGAAAGGACACCAGAGCCAGAAGAAACGAGGACCCGAAGATGACACAAAATCAGCTAACACTCAATGCTAATTTAGCTAACACGGAGTCTGGGGCTGAACAGCTAATGCTAAAAGAGTCCGGAGCGACACAACGGCAAATTCAAGACTCCCAGACACGGATGGAGACGTAAGTTAGTAAAGACGTAAAGCTAACCGCCAGACAAGATGATATGGAGAACAGGCTCCGCAGGAACAACATCAGAGTGTATGGAATTCCGGAAGACGCAGAGGGTAAAGAGATGATCCCGTTTATAACTGATCTCTTGAAGTCAACTCTGAAACTACAGGAAAACATGAACATTTGTCTGGAGAGGGCTCACAGGGCCACACTGCCAAAACCGAAAGCCGAGATCAATAATAGTGCGCTTTTTGGATTTTAGAGTCAAACAAATGGTGCTCCAACAAGCCTGGGCCCAGCGAGACGTGGAGTTTCAAGGGAAAAGAGTTTATTTTGACCAAGACTAATCCCCAGATGTCCTGAGAAGGAGAAGTGCGAGAAGTCGTTAAAAAGCTCAGGGAACGCAACATCCGAGCTCAAGCACCTTATCCAGCACAACTACGGTTATTTTTGGGCACAGGGGTCAAAACATTCCCTTCTATTTGTGTCCAGCCATGGCAAAAGCGTTCACAAGTCTACTTTGGGACATTTGGAGTTATTTACAGATTCCGAAAGTGTGATTTCTAAGCTTTCCAACAATGTCAAACAAATGTCCATCTGATCATTTTTGAAGAAGATGTGGCCATTTGAATGAAGGCACTCCTCAAACTGCGTTAGGGAGAAATTCAGCCTGAAAGATTTCGACCTTCTTGAGGAGCCAGGCCAATAGCTGCTCATTTGCATCACATTAACATGGTCACAACCCCCCACCCAGTCGAGCTGTCAGTGACATCTGATGTCTGTTAGCCCACAGGACAGAAACAGTGTAGCAGTTTGAAAAAAAAAGGAATGAATGTAGTTCATGTCAATGTAGTGTTTTTTCCTGTAAGTACTTCAGTGGACTGATAAGAATCAGAATTTACTTTATTGATCCCCAGAGGGAAATTCTTCTGTTACAAAAAGCACTTGAATAAAAATAAGAAACAAGAAAGGTGAAAGATAGATACATACTTCAAATATCAAATAAAATATATCTAAGTGTGTGAAGGAGAGTTCAATATTTTCCAGATCTTGGACTATATTATCATCTTCAATACCAGTTCCTCCCCCACAATGTGGCTGTACCCACTCTGTCCATCACAGTTGATATGCTGGCTAAATGGTGACATCACAAGCGCACCCTCTTCTGCTTCCTCTTCTGTGCTGTAACCTTTGGTGCTGGACATGTGAAGTCTTTTGCCTCATCAGAACAGAAAGGCCTGATTTTTTCAAAAAGATACGTCTGCCTGTCCATGGTCAGTCCAGGTGGGGCCAGGACGGGAAGACTGTCAACAGGGGGCAGAACTCCTGGGTTGCGCAGTAGCTGAAACTCGATAGGCTCTGCGTCACTGTGAGTTTGAGCAAGCACCACACCTGGGGTCTGTTTCAAAAAGCAGGTTCAACAAACTCTCAGTCTAACCCTGAACTCTGAGTTGATCTACTCTGAGAAAGGAAACACTGAGTTTTCGGTTTCAGAACAGCTGATTTGAGTTAGTTTGTCAACTCAGAGTAGTTTCACCTCGAGTTAAGCGTGTGCACCACAAGTATAAAAAGACACCATGACAACGGGGAAGCCGAGGGTGACGTTCTTCATTACACTGGAGTTGAAAACATTAATGCGTGAGTTTGAGCATGTTTTTAGAAGGAAGTGTAACAGCAGCAAAAGAGGGAGACGGCGTCTGAGAACAATGCTGCTGAAGTTTAAATGTCGTCCTTTGCACAATCACAATAATATTACAGAGGAAACTGCTTGAGTGATAGAATATTAATTTATTTATTTAGGTGCAATCCCGCAAGGGAGAAGCGCAGTTGGCAGCAGTTTAATATGAAACATAAAAACATTGTTCAAACAGGTAAGACCTCGGTATAATCTCATGGGATTACCTCATTTTGATGTTTTACATAAAGTAAATATGAAGTGGCTGTTTGACTGTACAGTTGTTTTATCCCCAACATAATGCTGTTTTCACACATAAATGACTTCTCATTCTTTATATCACGTTCAAGTGCTCTGCATCTCTGACGTTGTATAAAAGAAAAATTTGTAAATTTGTAAGTAAAAAAAATATTAAAAAAACGCAGTGCAACACAATTTCTGCTGTGATGTGAGAGCGTGACTCCGGTTGTTAATGTTGAAATGTAAGGACTAGGTTGTGTTTGTAAATGATGAACTGTGACGTGAAACAGTACCACTCAAAAAGAAAAGTGTCTGGAAATGCAAGAACATCTATGAGGTCTGATAATCATCTCCTGACGAATATTTAATTCTCTGCGCAGTAATGCTGCACCTTCATCCACGGGATCACTGTCAAAAGGACATGGTTGTGAAAATAGTCTCCACCTAATATAACTTCTAATGTAGATGCAGAAGAGACGCAGAACTATACCATGGCAAAACTCTGCTGACTGAATGAATGAGGAAATCAAATACCGTGTGTGTCTGAAAGAGGGCAGAGACAGAGAGAAACTCAAGGTTTGCGGAGAAAAACCTGGTCCCGACCAGGTTAGTTTCAAAGAGCATGTTACCATGGTAACTGACCGAGAGGTAAAGTTACCTCTCTCTGTGGAACAGGCTAGAGTTACTCCTCTTTCTCTGGTTTGACTTACCTCCCTTTGTGAAACGGAAAACTCAGAGTTTCCCTCATTTCAGGGTTAACAGACTCAGAGTTTTCACTAAACCTGCTTTGTGAAACGGACCCCTGGTCTGTTGGCATCAAAGCTGTGACAGAATAGAAGCACACAACAGGATATTTAAAACATGGCTCACTGTTCACATGGAACACTATTATGTCCATTCGTGATTTTTTTATTCATAAAATGCAGAATTTTAAATATAAATACCTAAAGTGCTGATAACTCTTTATCTGTGGGAGCTTTCGAAAGTAGGGACTCAGATGTGTCTGCCAGTCGATGGTCTTTACTATCACTCTGCCATCTGCCGTTCCAACAAGCTGCGGAATATTGAGGCGACTTTCAGGGGAGCTGTGTTCCACTACCTGTTGACAGCAAGAACAACAATGAAAATAATCATTTTACTTTTCCAAAAAAATCAGATTTTACACATTACATATTGCAGGCTATATAAGCATTTGACTATTGTATAGAAATCAATTTATACACATACCAAGAGCCTTAGCCGACCTCATTCATAGACGCCACACTGAGGCCTTGGACACATGGGTTGGCAGCAACTTCACATGCCAATCCTTATTCCCAGGATTCTGAAAAAAAAAAAAAAAATACTTGTTTCAGATTATGGTTCATGTTAACAGGCACTTTATCAATGAAGCAGTATAGATTGATCAGTAGTATTACTTGAATTATGTGTGAATGCCACACCTTTATGTGCATGAATCGCACGTGTAATTAACACGTTCATCACACATTGTGTTAATCACGTCTGTTAATCACATGTGTGATTCGTGCATGCAAAGGTGTGGCATTCACACATCATTCAATGCAATGTTAGGTTTCGAACACGGGAGTTTTGTCTCAAAGCATTTGAATTATCAAACTGAACCTGCGGGTGTACAAAATCTCAAAGAGGGCCGTGACATGCTCCCCTTACGACTTATAATACGCTCATCTGACCGAACAAAAGTTTCGATGTGTGCATCATACTCATTGTAATAATATAGTACCGAGCTAGGGAGCTAAGCAAGCATAGCTAATAACAATGTAGCCAAATGGCGTTATGAAACGCACAGTGGATTATTAAAGATTCAAGATTCAAAGTGTTTATTGTCATATGCACAGTAAGAAACACGTTTCACGCTTACACGCTTTAAAAGACAGCGTCCCTATGTGCGTCTGTGTGTGACTTTGAATGAACACTAACCTAACATAGATTAACAACGTTAATGAAAACTCACCCAATAAGAAACTGAAAGGTATTCCTGCAGACTTCAGTGCCTCTGATCAGATAAGAGGTCCGGGCGTGCTTCCTTTTAGGCGCAGTTTTATGTCTGTTTGCCTCCAAATGTCCAATTCGATAGGAGATAGAGCGGTGCTGGCGTCACGTCATCCTCTCAGACAACTACCGTGTGTGTCCTGCTCTCTTTCAGCCACGGAATAATCCATCCGTTTGTTGTTTTTGTGACGATGAAGTCTGCTAATACGTTAACATAAAGATCGCTAGCTTAAAATGCTAACAGTCCACACACCAGCAGTCTCTGTGCTTTGTCTGTCCTTGTGAAGAAGCTGCTCAGCCACAGTTCACTTATTGTCCTGTTCTCTTTGCCTTCCTTTGTCAAACAAAGCTTTGATGATGACTGCTTTGATGAAAATCACGCTTTAATTTCGCACACACACACACTGCACACATAAGCTGGAAAGTTCCAGGCCTATCTCTCCCCTCCCCTCGCTCGCTCTCTGAGTGAGAGCTGCATATTAATTAGCCATGTGTATTCTCCGTGATAGTCAGCTGATTGGCTGAAAAAGCAACAAAAGCTCTGGAATGTGAGATCGCCACACCCAAACTAGGAGTGATTCACAGCGATAAAACAACCTTAATTCAAACACAAAGTTTATGGTTTTAAGACCCACAATACTGTGATGCATGTAGTGGCTTCTTCAAAACTTCAACTTGTGTAATTTTGAAAAAAACTGAAATCCCTAATTTTGAAAAAAAAAACTTTTTCCTGTTTTTGCGCTTTGCCGACTTGTTCCCGCTTGGTCCGTGGCGGGTCACATTTGTGAAGCCCAACCAATTCTGCAGGAACTAGGAGTGGAAATAGACGTGGACGAACGGGACCTCCTGGAGAGAGAGCTGCTACAGGACGGATGGATGACCCAGGGCAGATGGGGAAAAAAGCGTCTGATGCTGACTCCCGAGGAAATCAAGACCACTCAAATAGAGTAAACCTCTGCAGTTACAAGCTCTATGTGGATTATCTTGGTATCAAAATAAAGATAACACTTGTGAGATTCCACCAGAGGTGTAAGTTGTAGATGCCACTGTGTCAGAGTAAATGTACATGGAACACAGCATAACTGAAGGATTTTTTTCTCTTGCCTAAATTTTTTTTGCATTTTAAAGAAAATATCACCTTTAAAATATGCAGTAGGAGCTTAAAAACACATGGAGGTCATATAACAACATGTGGACATGAGCTGTGCAAAGTCTGATGCTGCTGAAATGAAGCCGAGTGAATTTACAGAGGTTTTATTAAAGAGATGTCTGGGCGTTCTCACTTTTGGCACAGCTTAGCACAATCTGTGCCATTTGAGATTTCTTAGGTACCAAATTATTAAAAACCCATTTAATTTTATTTATATGTCACTACAGATCTGAAAATAACTTGTTTTGAAAAAAACAAAAAAAAGGGATTATAACTCGCTGTAAATCGATGCTTCCTGTGCGGTGTGTAATTACTACTCTGTGGCTCTGTGGCGTCTTCAATTACGCAGCGCCATAGCTCTGGCTTACCTTGGTCAATTAGGGTGATTGACAGCTCGTTTTAAACCTCTAAACCGGTAAAATCAGACCCTGGTCTCCAAATGCGTGTGAATCACTTCATTAGTGAGTCAAAAGGACATAAATGCATATGACGCATTTGTGCGGACATTCGCCCTTCTCTAATCAAAACGATCTAATGTCGCTCTCTAATGATCCATCAGACCGGGATTTTTTCCCAAAGCATGCTGGAAAGTGTAGTTCTTCATTAGAAGTGGTTTTGTTCCAGTGGAAATAACTTGTTTTGATAAACAGCAAAGGTAAGCCAACATTTCTGCTTGTATTTCCTGAAAGTCAGTTGTTGCCCCCGGGGGCAACCGTGAAGAAGAGGTTAATGGTGCAGGTCGTCACAGAAATGACTGAGAATGGATATAAAAAAGGCTGTTTTGGCAGAGTTATTGAACTGCTATTGTGCTTCATCCTTATGATATTTTGACTAAAGCATGACACAGACATGTTCATTAGGGTACCAGGACCTAGTTTAACTTGGGTTAATAGGGTATAATATGGGACCTTTAAGAAAGTAGATATCTTATTCCCCACCCCCCCTTCTTTTTTTGTCTTGTTTTTTTTTCTCTTCACGAGAAAGGTAAAGTGGGTGTAGTAAAAACAAATGAATCTCTAAAGGATTATAGGCTTGACAAAATCAAAATAAGGAGTTCGGGCAAGAGGATATGTCGGGTTCTTGTTTTTCAAATTTTATTCCACCTTTTTCCATTCCATTTCTTTTTTCTTTATTTCATTACAGACTGATTTGGGCATTCAATGCAGCGGAGTTCGGACGCTGTGCAGTCTGCTGCTCACACACTTTGTGTACCCCTCTCAGGGAGTCTAGTCTCCCTGCCCAGATTAGGTTTACATCAAGGGTGGGTTACTCTATATATGGACTGTTAGCCATATTTTTAAAAAAGGGTAACCCATGGTTTCTTTGGAAGTTCTACCAAGTTACCGGTTTGTCAAGGCAATCCATATTTTCTTTGTTTTACGGCAAGGTGATTCCAAGTGTTTTTTTGCATTGTAAATTTACTAAGAAAGTTAAGAGGGAGAGGCCTGGTGTATTATGTTTAGTCTTTTTTCTTGTTTTCCACATAGTTTTTCCACATGGGTGGGGCAAGCATTTAGCGCATCACATGAAAATCATAAGAAAAGGGGAGTAATGATCCTTTGCCATAAATCCTTATGTTTGGTTCCAGAAAAGGTTATCCAGGACAAAAAAAGGTCGCTGGATCATGGTTGAGGGCTCTATTGGAGAAGTTGTAATAACAATTATGAATAGCTATGCACCCAATGAGGAAGATTCGGCTCAACTCCTGGCAGGGAACTCAAAAGGAATAATAATATTAGGGGGCAATTTTTTTTGTGTGATGAACAAATACTTAGATAAATTCCCTTTTGATCAGAAATACCAATTGTCCAAATCGAAAGTAATGTGCAATATGATAGATGAACTCGGACTGGCTAACATTTGGCGTGTAAAAAACCCCAAAACTAGAGACTACACTCATTTTTCGAGAGTCCATAAGAGTCACTCAAGAATAGATTACTTCTTTATTTCGAAACAAGATACCCATAGAGTGCCACATTGACTCCCAAACTCTCTCGGATCCTGGCCCAGTGGTTATGGCGGTATTTATAGATCAGTGTAAGACTAGAAAATTATGGAGATTAAATGTGTCACTCTTAAATAATTTGGAGGTGGTACAAGATATAAAAAAACAATAAAAAAAAATTATTGGACATAAATGACAACGTCTCCCCTTCCACTTTGTGGGACACTACTAAAGTGTTGAGGGGCAAAATTATATAATTATCCTATTATTATAATATCCTCTAAATTATTGAATGATGAATGAATGAATTGTTTATTTCGGGCATGACAAGTAATCAACATCTGCACACATCAGCATACACACGACCGAAAGGGAAAGCGGGAGAAGTAAAGCTTATCTAGTCCCGCCCCCATCACCACAGAAAACTTTATTTCTTTTTTTTTTTTCTTCTTTTCTTTTTCTTATTTTCTTAACTTTCGACAATATTGACATCACAGCAACAATAGCATAAGGCTGTAGTTCATCTCAAGGCAGTCAACTAAATTAAAAAAGGAACGTGAAAAAGATCGAAGATTATTAGAAGAACAAATTAAAAAATTAGAGGCAGAACACAAAATTACAAATAGTAACACTATTTTTATAGAGCTAAGTAACTGTAGAGAGCAAAATGATCTACTAACATACAAAGCGGAGGGGGCCTTACGCTTCACTAATCAAATGTATTACGAACAAGGGAATAAAGCAAGTAGACTACTCACTTTCCAACTAAGAAAAGCCCAAGCAAGCCGAATAATAGAAAAAGTTATTTGCCCAAACTCAAGTAATTTGACGTCTCATCCTGAAGCAATAGCTAACGCTTTTTCTAAATATTATGAACAACTTTATGATTCAACAACCCCCCCCCCCCCCTAATAAATCAGAAAAATATTAAACACTTTCTCCAACCAATTAATCTTACTAAATTGGACAATGAATCTAAAGCTATGGTCGAAGCCATCACTGAAGAGGAGATAAAAAAACACCATTAAAAACCTCAAAAATAATAAATCGCCGGGTCCGGATGGGTTCCCGGGAGAGTTTTATAAATGTTTTCAGGCTGAGATTGTTCCTCTTCTTCATAGAGTTTATAACTATGTGCTGAATACTAGAGACCCACCTAGATCATGGGGAGAAGCAGTCATCTCCATCATACACGAAGAAGGGAAAGACCCCACACATTGCTCCTCATATAGGCCAATAAGTTTGTTATGCAATGACGTTAAGATATTAAGTGCTATATTAGCTAGAAGACTTAAGAAGGTAATTAGGTAGTTGATTAACCCAGATCAGATCGGCTTTATACCTGGAAGACTGGGAATAAACAACATTAGGCGCACGCTTAATATAATATCAACCGCTCAATCACAGTCTCACTCATCAATGCTTCTCGGTCTTGATCCCGAGAAGGCATTTGATCGAGTAGACTGGTTGTTTCTAGAGCTTGTTTTAAGTAAAATGGGATTTGATGAAGCATTTATAGGGTGGTTCAAAGTCTTATATAAAAACCCCACCTCCAGAGTCCATTTTAACGGTCACATCTCAGACAGTTTTTCATTAAAAAGAGGAACACGTCAGGGTTGTTGCCTATCTCCAATATTGTTTGCCATAAGTATAGAACCCTTAGCTGAACTAATTAGAAGTAACCAATCGATTAGTGGTATATCAGACAGGACAAAAGAGCACAAATTATCATTATATGCAGATGATATCATTTTGTACATTAAGAATCCCAACACTTCCATACCTGCACTTTTGAAACTTTTGAAAGACTTTGGTGGGGCCTCAGGCTATAAGTCAACGAATCGAAAATTGAAGCCATGATGTTGAAAGGAGGCTGGCCACCAGAACTATCTGATAAGGTTAAATTTAATTGGCCATCGCAGGGGTTTCGATATTTGGGAATATTTATTTCCTCGGATGCTTCCCAACTGTATAATTTGAATTATGGGAAATTAATAGGACAGATACAAAAGGACCTGGAAAGATGGAAAATATTGCCATTATCCTTCTTTGGTAGGATAGAGACAGTCAGATCAAATATTCTGCCCAGATTGTTATATTTGTTTATGTCCCTTCCTATTTGGATTGCAGCAACTAAATTAAAAAAGTTCCAAAAAATTATTTCTTCTTTTATCTGGCATGAGAAAAACCCAGAATCAAATTTACACACTTGACCAACATGAAAGCACACGGTGGTCTAAATGTTCCAAATTTGAAATTATATTATTGGGCCACACAATTACATGGGGCAGTGGAATGGTTAAAACAGAATAAAGAAACAACATGGCTATCTTTGGAGGAAAATTCATGTCCTGGAGTCTCACTACAAGCACCACCGTTCTGCTCAAATGAGTTTTGGACAAAGAACACAATTTCAAATGTCTAGATGAAATGCACACACAAGGTTCTAAACTCTGTAAGAAAAAAAAAAACTATGGACTATGGATGTTGCCGTAAAAAAAAAAGAAGAAGGTGCTGCGCTCTCCTGCTGACTCACCTGCAGCTCACTGACAGCTGCCAGGGAGCGAGTTCTGCTGTTTCTATGGATCTAATGGATGAGTGACTTTCTTATCAATAAGTAAATAAATAAATAAAGCGGATCATCACAACGGCTTTTTAGTCCCAGTCCGTCCCTGGTTTCATCTGTGTTAATTCAGTCAGGCTGAGTTTCCATTACGCGTGCCAACAGCCTTTGATCTGACGTCAGAGGCGATGGGACAATCGATATAGATGATATATCTATAGCTGATTCAGATAGTTACATTAAATAGTGATTGTTGTGATAATTTATGGCATATAAATGTGCCTGGAACTGGAAGGGTTAGGGTTAGGGTAACCTGCCTGTGAGGTTTTGGTGACGTGTGCACACTGTGCCGCCTGCGCTTCGCCGTGTAGACCAGGTTAGAGCTGGACCCGTTAAGGTAAAGCGGGGTTCTCCGTTCCTCCGGTCTTAACCGGGGAACATAGGTAAGACCCCTCCTTGAACCACAAACTGCAGACCAAGGTAAGCCCATACCAGTACAAACACGCATTTCTCCTCTGGATATCTATGTTTAATTTATTCAGATATACCAAATAAGAAATGAATGTGCGTCATCTGTGAACGTGTAGTTGAACATGCTCTGGAAAAGCGTAAAAAAAGCGTTCCTGATTTACAAATATATATAACTATAAATAACTGCAGCCCTGTGCGCGCCGTGCACCGCTGTGCCAGTTAAGACCTGCCTTTCAAACGTGCTAAATATAGACGCAAAAATAAACACCGCAATCAGTTTCAGGTTTGATAAATCACTTTGCGCGTGCTAAAATAACATATTTACATTTTCTCCTCCCATCACACTCAAAATAGCGTGTAAACGCCCCATATTGCATATGCATTAAGGCAAGAACGCTAAATGGGTTGCGGGTGCTATTTTGCCCGTCTGAGGGACGCGCTCCTCGTTGCGCCCTGTTAGTAGATCAGCATCAACGCTAATCTGCGTGTGCAATCCAGTTTGCACACGTTTTTGCACAAGCAAAGCTTTAGTAAATCAGGCCCTAAGTCCTTAACAGCTCCTGATGAGTGTGTGATATGTAGAGCATGAATGTGAATGAGTGAAATGGAGAATTGAAGCTGTTCAAGAGTGTTTTGAGAGGCCCAGTTGATAAATAGTAATATTAATTTTTAAGATGAATGTGTGACATGATTTTGTGTAAAAACAAATGGCTTTGTCTCATTATAAGAAAAGAAGTGTGCTAATGGATGTTTTTGATGGATGTGAAAATGACTAAATGGTTATAAACTAACATATAAATCTGAAATATATTCCAGTCACTATAGGGTTAAAATAATTAATTAAAAATAAAGTAATCTAGAATAAGTGAAGTTAACTGTGTGAAGAAACATCTGAACACATAATCTAGGTGACTGACGACCCTGATCCAATCACTGAGTCCACTAACAGACCTGACTGATGAATAAGGAAACAATTCTGAAAAATAACTTTGAGTGTCTCTGTGAGTAATTTGAAGAGTGTCTTGAAGACTATGTGTTTGTGCTGAAAGTTGTCCAAAGTGTGTTTAGAATTGAATCTGCCTCCTCCATGTGCTGTCCCCAAGTCTGCACTGCACCCCCTCCTCCCTCAGAGACACACAGCAGGACACCTACAGCTAAATGCCAATCCAACTCTACAAGAGGTAGTAGCTGTGTGTTGTAGGTGTTTTAAACTCAGGTGGGCCAACATCTGACCGGCCAACTGGTCGACATCCCCAGCTGTTGAATCAGTGCGGTTCAACAACATGATGGCCAGCCTGGCTGAAGATGTGCTTGATGTTTTCGTCTTAAGAGTGTGTTGGCCTGAGATCCACAACACAACACTAAAGGAGGGTGAGTTAGCAGCTGACTATCGTACACATATGGACTCTGTTTTCACAGCTCACTCTGGCATCGACGCAGACAATGAGGCATACAATGACCTGCTCGTTCGTGTCATGGCTACATGTGTCAGTTGGGAAACTGGGACCATAGCGAATGTCTGGACACACGTTCTGAACGAAATGAGATAGATTTGGACTCTAAACAAACAAAAAAACTTCAGACTAATCATCTGATACTTTGACACCTATTCCTCCACCGAGAAATGAAGAAGGACTGTTAACATTGAGTGAGACACTGAGGGCAGAAGTGGCATGGGTGTGTCACCCATGCAGGATCAGGAGATCCCAGAAGGCATTGACAAACAATTCACAACCACAAAGAAATTAATCAGAAAAAAAAGAGAACTTTTTGAACAAACTGATTGGAAATAATGTTTTGATTTTATGTTGTTGTTTTCTTTTTCTTTTGTTGTATTCTGTATTCTGAGACTTGGAAAAAGGTTATCCTATACCAATATGTTTGCAGTAAAGAATTAGTTGATAAAACCATGTGATTTCCCAAATAAATTATGTTGACACTTTGTGTCAAAAGAGAGGAATGTGGGAAATAAATTGTTTTCCTGTTCCCGTGGATGGTTTTAGTGTAAGGCTATCTGTATGTTGTTTAAGATAACAATTAACCAACAGTCAAGCTGTGAATAAATGATGGGATCGTAAAGCAGGGGTTGGCATGAGGTGCACAGGATGACATTTGTGGGTCATAAACAAAGTGTGTTGTCTTGTAACTTGCTTTGATGTGACTGTATATATGTTTGAGCTCTCTGAAGCAAAGTCAGAGAAAATTCAGACCATCTTTGGGACAGAGTCTCTCCTTCATGCATGCAGTAAAGACATGATTTAACCAACACCGATGACTCCAATGAAATTTCTTTCACACTGGTCTGCCAGCCTGACCAGCCTAAGCTGGACCATTGTGACCAGCTTAACCAGCTAAAGTGTCCAAAACCCCTCTAAACCAGCAAACCATCCCAGCTTAGGCTGGTCTGCCAGCCTGACCAGCCTGGTCAATCTAAGCTGTTTTTATCAGCAGGGCCCCCACACTGGACCAACACAAACCACACAACGGTTCAGATGACAAAAACGGCGTGTGGTTTGTGTTGGTCGAACAGTTTACAAATTCGAGAGCACAGACTTCCAAAACCGAGGGAACAGTTAAGAAATCTGAGGGAACCGTTTGGAAATAATTTTTTCCACACCTGACCCTACCAGGGCTCTGTAGAAATCTTACATTTGATACTTAGCCATATATTGAGTCTGGATCTGCATTACTTTTAATTTGAGTGTAGTAACCGTTTTTGGCCACATTCTTACATATGGCGCCTTTAAAACTGTAATAAAAAAATACTTATACAAGTAGTGTCCTTGTATTAATTTGTCCACATGTTATTGACATAATGCACAAATATAGATATTCGAATGGTTCAAACCTTTTTTTTTTAAGGGAATATTTAAATGTCATTTTAGAGCAGTTTTGACAGCCCCATTTCATCAGATTATAAACAGTGAGACCTCGTCTACCACACCACTGAAGCTGCTGTCCTACAGAGAACACAGAGACACTGAGGAACCAGGACAGATATAGAACCCAGGATAAAGTGGTTCAGTGAATGTGGCCCTGAAGGTGTGGAGGTGGATCAGTGAGTCAGCGGAGACTCTGTAGAAGGACAGAGTCCCAGCAGGACAGTCCACATACAGATACTCTGTGAGAGACAGAGGACGACCTGATGGGTGTAACAGTTCTACTGTGATGGACAGAGTAACCATGAACATCAGAACAGATCAGACTCCAGGACTGATCATTATGTCCAAACCAACAGTCATAACTGTTACCTTCCCTCTTGATTCCTCTGTAACTCAGTGATATATGAACCCTTCCTCTCCACTCAACCTCCGAGTTACAGCGACCAGTCAGACCAGGGGCCTCATGTACAAAGGTTGCGTACGCACAAAAACGTGGCGTACGTCCTTTTCCACGCTCACGTTCAGATGTATGAAACGTGAAATGACCGTGGAAATGTGCGGTGCCCACGCCAACTTCATGGCTGGCGTACGCCCGTTTCTACAGCTATTGTTCCTTTGGCGACACTTAGTGGTGATGCTGGGAAACTGTTAATAATGTGAAAACAAGTAGTCATCAGAGTGATGTGCACATCAGAGACACACTTATGAACAATTAACATGTTGCAAATGGTGCAATCCGACGTGAGTGAGTATTTAGGGAGCGCGAGGATTTACTTGCAAACGATGATAATTGGCTCATAAGCCGATGCGGTCAGGAGTGTGCCAGTCAACACTGAGCCGAGCCATGTCAGCTGTGTGGGACGGAATCATCTGAATGTCATCCAGGTACATCAAACTCCCATACAATGCTGTTAAACAGGCCAACATTAAAGCGCAATTTTCAGCGAGAGCCGGTTTCCCTCCGGTTTCGGAGCTATTGACTGCACACACATTGCTATAAAAGCGCCCCGTATGTAAACCAGCACCGTGCACATTTGGGCATGTGCGCATTCACATATCATGTTTTTTATTTTCTGCTGGTGAAATTATAGCTACAGAGCTTTCTAACAAGCCCCTGATCGTCTCCCTGTGTTCAGTATTCATGTCAGTAAAAGTGGGCGTAAAGTTGGAAATGTCGGCCGCGGCGCACTTCTGCATTCATTAATAGTGACAAATAATAAAAAAATTAAACATGAGTCAAAATGTTTAATATCCTGCCATCTTTACGCACGAGCGATGTCTGAGCAGCTGATTGTATGACCTGTTGCGGTCACTTTGCTTCGGCGGTGAGCAGAAACCCTCTGCTTCACCTCCACATTCAGATCTGACCATTTCTTTATAATCTGTGTGTGTGTGTGTGTGTGTGTGTGCGTGTGTGTGTGTGTGTGCGTGTGTGTGTGAGTGTGTATGTGTGCGCTGCTCTGATCCCACGGCATTTACAGACTCACGCACACGCTCCCACTCAAGTCTTTTTTTGTCATATTTATCCCTGTTGACAGTGCACCAAACAAAATCTCCCTGCGCGTTTTCATTCATTCACTAGAGTCTCTTGCTCAGACTGTGTGAAATTCCTTTACTTTCCTTTGTTCAGTGCGTTATTTGATCAAAGAGGTGAATCTCAGGGCCAATTTAAATTGATTTGCATATGTAAATGGGGCGTGGACAGGGAGGAGTTCAGCACCTCTGCATGTGCGCTCAATTCCACGTTGATTTGGGATGTACAAAGGGAACGTGCTCTGATCTATGCGTACGCACACTTTGATACATCTGAATTTATTTTGGCGTACGCCAAGATTTAGTAGGAAATCCACGCAAGTCTTTGTACATGAGGCCCCTGGTCTACACAGCAGCTGGGGAAAGGACTCAAATCTGTCTGGATGATCAGGATACGACTGATCTTCTGTCACACCGGTCACTTTCCTGTTGTCTTCAGACAGTTTGAGTTCTTTGTTCATTGTGTTTGTGTCCAGTTCCAGTTCACATGAATCTGATTAAGACAACAAGACACAGCTGCAGTTTATTGATGATCAGCTGATATGTTGTTATTTCCTGTAAATCCATACTTACACTTCCTGAGACCAGGTTTTAGCTACTGCTCTCCAGCATGGTCCATCCTGGAGGAAGAAACAGTCTGAATGAGTTTGTGTCCAACATTAGTTCAAACTGTTGTGACCCACTCTGGTGGACACAATGATGAAGGACACCCTGTTGTCAGATGAAGGACAGGTGTGTTTCAAAGAACCAGAGACCACAGTTTCAGGCGGTTCCCCGTTTTCTGAACACCACGTCGACAACACATGAGACAACTTCTGTTTATACATTTTGAACTCCTGTATATATATTTTTAATTTCTCTATAGACATTTTGAACTACTGTATACACATTTTTAACTCCTGTATACACATTTTTAACTTCTGTATATACATTTTAACTTCTGTATATTGTAACAATCCTGAAGGGGATTGGTTAGTGTGGTTGGGACTGTTGAACTGTTCGAAGTGTGTGTTTCTGTTACTGTCCCTTTAAGAGGTTTTGAGAGTGTTCCGTGTGCGCATGAGCAGTGTTGTTGTCGGAAACGTTGTGAAGTTGCTGTATTCATGCCGAGCGGCGAGGGTTGTGGCCAGAACAACAGCCCTTGATGTATGTGCTCCACTTCATCGGCCTCTCTGACACTGCCCTTCACTGGTTTCCGTTCCTATCTCACTGACAGGGCCGAGCACGTGGTTCGGGGGGATGCTAAATCTCGCCCCCACACTGTCCCCTGTGGGGTCCCCCAGGGCTCTTTGCTCGGTCCAACCCTCTTCACCATCTACATGCTTCCCCTCGGGTGTGTCGTCAGCAGGCATGGAATTAATTTCCACTGCTATGCTGACAACACACAACTCTACCTTAAGGTCTCCCCCCCGGGTCCCCTTCTCACTGCATGAAAAGTGGGATTTGCTGTGAAACTCCCAGGCAACTGGGTGTTTCAGTCAGTTGCCGATAACTGCCAGGAATTGCCATAAAAACTGGATTATACCACCACACCTTTAAACTTAGCAATGCCATGTATCAACATTGTGTGTAGATTCCCAGCTGTTCATGGTAACTTTACTATGAATGATGAGAAAACATAAGAAATAGTTTAAAACTATAAACATGTTTCATATTGTATAACACTATCTATATAAACTGCCCCCAAAAAAGAAGAGAAGGTTCTACGTATGAAAACATTTTTATTTTTACACTTCAGCGATTTCCAGAGAGTTCCAGCTTTACTGCACAGTGGATGTGTTTACAACACGTCTTCCAGCAATGTGTTCTACAGGGAGAAACCATTCTGGGTGTGATGTGTCTGTTCCCTGCAAACTCCTAACTTCTACTAGCTGTCATTAAAAATGTCTGTCTGGATGGAGATGAAGCCAAGGACATGTTTGATTGCAGTGGTTTTGGACATGATATTAACAACTAAAAACTGCTTTATAACAGCTGGTCTTGGTTCAGGTAGAGGGTCAAATGGTCTGACATGGGGTCGGTAATGCACCTAGGGGATGGTAGTGCACCTATAGATGGATGGCAGCCGCCATTTAATAAAAACAAGAAGAGAAAAGCGTCAGCCTGAGCCTTCTGAGTTTATCGATTGAGAACATTTATCGTAATAAATTAGCGAGTGTTTGCTCTGTATTAGGTTGTAATAACCAACACCACACACTCCACCTTCTTCCTGTCGATGAGCACAGAAAAGCGGAGTGGGTATCTTTTATTTTTTGATGGGAATGCTGCTGCTACATTCCCAAAAACTCTGTGTGTGTGCTAACCACTTCACAGAGAAGTGTTATTCAAACTTCGGGCAGTAACATGCTGGACTTAGCAGATGTCTTCATCTAAACGAAGGAGCATTGTCAACAATACCTGGTGGATTACCTGCAGCTCAAGTTGTAAGTATTTCCAACAATGAAACTGTCTTTGTGTACATGTTCTGTTGTGTAGCATTAGCGACAGGCCGCTAAGTGCTAAGCTACACGTGTTTGCCCATGTTTCATTTGCGTGTGTGTGTTTCTCACGCCGGTAAACATAATGTTCTTCAGGCTAAGCGCTGATTGCAGGCTGTGCAGGAAATGTGTGTTTATTATCCTACATATGTTGAAACACTTGAGATATGCAGCTAAAGCTAAAGACCTGTATTATGTTCGAGTAGAGAACAACTTATTGTAAATATGAAGAAGATTCAAGTAAAGTAATGCCAGTCTTTTCTGTATGATCCGTAATATTATTTTAATCTTTACTATTTTCATTTCCAGGGTCTTTTTATCCACACAGCCACTCAAACAGACACTAAAACTGTGCCACTCAGCTGTCAATCAGAATCAGAATCAGAATACTTTATTAATCCCCGGGGAGAAATTGTTTTTGTTCCAGATGCTCTGTGCAAAGTAAGAAGAAATACAGCATGAGGAAACAAGAGCTAGATATACAGATGTAAATAAAATAAAATATGTATATAAAATACAATAAAATAAAATAAGACAGTGAAATAGACAATAAGCTAAATGAAATAAAATAAACAATACAATAAACAATGTAGACAATCTGGAAATATATACAATATACAGAGAATGTCAGTATAAACAAATGAAAGAAGTTAGATGAGAATGGGTAATTATAGTTTGTTTGTTTGTTTATTTATTTATAAAGAGTCTGATCATCAGAGGGAGGAGTTGGTGCTCCTCTGTTTGACCAGAGCGTTGTGGAGAGGGTGAGAGTCATGCTGTAGTATCGCCCTCACCTTTGACAGCATCCTTCTGTCTGACACTGCTGTCAAAGTGTCCAGCTCCATCCCCACAACGTCACTGGACTTCCTGAGCAGCTTATTGAGTCTGTTGGCATCTGCTACTCTCAGTCTGCTGCCCCAGCACACAACAGCAAACAGAACAGCACTGGCCACCACAGACTCATAAAACATCCTCAGCATTGTCCGGCAGATGTTAAAGGAGCGGAGCCTCCTCAGAAAATAGAGGCGGCTCTGTCCCTTCTTGTAAAGGACTTCAGTGTTCTTAGTCCAGTCCAGTTTATTGTCAATGAACACTCCCAGGTATTTATAATGTTCAACAGTGTCCACATTATGCCCCTGGATGGAAAGTGGGGTCACTAGTGTCCTCTTCCTCCTCAGATCCACCACCAGCTCTTTGGTTTTTGTGGTGTTGAGCTGCAGGTGGTTCAGCTCACACCATGTGACAAAGTTGTCCACCACAGCCCTGTACTCAGCCTCCTCACCCTTAGTGATACATCCAACCACAGCAGAGTCATCAGAAAACTTCTGAAGATGACAAGACTCTGTCTTGTAGCTGAAGTCTGTGGTGTAAATGGTGAAGAGGAAAGGAGAGAGGACAGTCCCTTGTGGGGCCCCAGTGTTGCTGACCACTGCATCTGACACACAGTGCCGCAAGCGCACGTATTGTGATCTACCAGTGAGGTAGTCAACAATCCAGGACACAAGGGGAGGGTCCACCAGCATCGTCGTCAGCTTGTCACCCAGTAGGGCAGGCCTGATGGTATTGAAAGCCCTGGAGAAGTCAAAGAATGTGACCCTCACAGTGCTCCCCGGCTTGTCCAGGTGGGCGTAGGCACGATTCAGCAGGTAGATGAGGGCATCCTCAACTCCTATCCGGGGCTGATAGGCGAACTGGAGGGGATCCAGATGCGACCTTACCATAGGCCTGAGCTGCTCCAGCACGATTCTCTCCAGAGTCTTCATGATATGTGACGTCAGTGCCACCGTTCGGTAGTCAGAGAAAGCAGTGGGCTGCTGCGTCTTTGGCACAGGAACGAGGCAGGACGTCTTCCATATCACAGAGTCTCCAGAAGGACCTTCTGGAGACTCAGACTCATGTTGAAGACATGGTGAAGCACTCCACAGAGCTGTTCAGCGCAGGCTTTGAGGACACGTGGACTGACACCGTCAGGGCCTGCAGCCTTACCAGCGGGGAGTTTGCTCAGCTGTCTTCTTACATGAAGTGGTGTAAACAATAGGCAGGCAGCATGGGAGCCAGAAGAGGTGTGAGAAGTGGGGGGTGGGTGTGAGGGGCTCAAAAAGTTAGATGAGGTGCTATCAGCAGGAGGAGGAGGAGGAGGGGGGTAGGTCATAAGTGTTGGTGGCTGCAGACAGTCAACAGGAGAACTAGCAGGGGCTGGGGCAGCAGTGTCAAACCTGTTGAAGAATAGATTTAACTCATTGGCCATAGCCAAGCTGCCATCAGCTCCACTGCCAGCGGGTCTGAAACCAGTGATGGTCCTCATACCACTCCAGACCTCCCTCATGTTGTTCAGCTGGAGTTTCCTCTCCAGCTTCCTTCTGTAACTGTCCTTAGCCACTTTGATCTTATCATTCAGGTCCCTCTGAATGTCTCTCAGCTCCTCCCTGTTCCCACCTCTGAAAGCCCTCTTCTTCTCATTAAGTATGGCTTTGATGTCTTTTGTTACCCAGGGCTTGTTGTTTGGGTAACAACGCACAGTCCTTGCTGGGACAATGTTGTCCACACAGAAATTGATGTAGTCTGTAATGCACTCAGTAAGCCCATCTATGTCCTCTCCATGTGGCTCACAGAGTACATTCCAATCAGTCACCTCGAAACAGCCCTGCAGTGCCTCATAGCAGTCCTCTGACCATGTCCTCACTGTCTTTGTGGTCACATGCAGCCTCTTCACTAGAGGCACATAGCAGGGGGTGAGAAGCACCAAGTTGTGATCTGATCTTCCCAGCGGGGGGAGAGACATGGCAGTGTATGCGTCCTTTACATTAGCATACAGCAGGTCCAGTGTCTTCTCCTCTCTGGTTTTACAGGTCACATACTGGGTGAATTTCGGGAGTGTTTTTTTAATGGAAACATGGTTGAAGTCACCCGAGATTATTATGAGAGCACTCGGGTGCGCAGTCTGTAGTCCAGCGACTGTAGTGTGGATGACGTCACATGCCGACGTCGGGTTAGCGGACGGGGGAATATACGCAGCAACTGCAATGGCATGTGAGAATTCACGGGGTAGATAGTAAGGTCGGAGACCCACAGCTAACAGTTCAATATCCGGGCTGCAGATGCGGTCTTTTACGGTGATGTGACCAGGATTGCACCACCTGTTGTTCACGTACACAGCAAGCCCACCTCCTTTACGCTTACCGCTCGTAGCGCAGTCCCTGTCAGCCCGGACAGTGTGAAAACCCTCGGTGGAAACATTGTGGTCAGGAACATCCGCGTGTAGCCACGACTCCGAGAAAATCATCACGTTACACTGCCGGTATTCCTGATGACTCCAGGTTAGCGCTGTCAGCTCGTCCATCTTATTCCCCAGTGATCTCACGTTGTCCATGATGAGAGATGGAAGACACGGCATGTATATCTTCCTCTCCGTAAGTCGCCGATGTTTCGCTCCTTTCCTCCGTCGTATCGATCCTTTCCCTCTGCATCCCCAGTGTGTTTTCCTCCTGAGTTCAGCTGGGATGTCCTCAGTAACTGTAGCCAAGCCGGCCGGCTTCAGCACCATCAGCTGATCCCGGGAGTAAACAAAGCGATGTTGCTGAGCGACTGTCGAGCGGCAGAGTAAAAGGAGCGATTCCACCACGAACGAAACAACAAAAACTCTCCACATAAGCATATTTAGAGAGGATGTAGCTTAATAAATAACTCAGTAAAAAACAGAACAAGTAAGATAAAGATAATAAAGAGAAAAGTTGAAAACAAAGTTAAAGTAAGCAGGAGCGACTGGAACAGGCTGCATACGCCGCGACGCATGCGCACTATGCCATCATTGGATGGAGGACAAACTGTGTTTTGTAATTGTGGGCTTTATAAATAAAATCTGATTTGATTTGATGGCTCAGCTGATGGAGAAGCTGGGTGAATGGCTCAGACTCCATCCTTCAGGAGCCAGGAGCTGACAGAACTGTGTTCTGTACTACGAGAGACTGGAGACCCAGAGTACTGAACAACCCACCACAGAAGGCATAATGGACCACTCTCTGCAAGACCTGCTCCGACTTATGACCCTGAAGCATCCAAGAGAGATTTTTCATAAAGCATGTTTGTTATTTGTGGTTTCTTTTGTAAATAAAGCTTCACTTTCCTATGTCTCTTATTCTCTATTGAGACATGGAGTTATCACTAAATAGCAATAAGAATAATTAGTAGTAGTATCATTAATAATAATAATGTTATTATTAATATCTGTATAATTATAATCATTATTAAGCCATATGTTCCAAAGGTGACCAATGAGTGAGGGGTTTGCTGTCCAATCACAGAGGATTTTACTTTGGAACTGTCTGTGGTTTCATCCAATGGTTGTTTGTGTCAGTCAGCACAGGTCTGACGATCGCGACATTGATATGTTAATTTGAGCCGTTTGCACCTAGCGGGGGTTCGCGAGCGGGCAAGGAGAACCGGACAATAAGTCAACAGTGGCTGAACTTCTTAACCGAGACAGAGACAGCACTTCTGCTATATGTGAGTGGACTGTTAGCATTTTAAGCTAGCGATCTTTATGCTAACATGTTAGCAGACTTCATCATCACAAAAACAACAAACAGATGGATTATTCAGCGGCCGAAAGAGAGCAAGACAGACACAGTAGTTGTCTGAGTTGATAACGTGATGTCAGCACCGCTCTAACTCCTTATGGGTGAGTTTTCATCGTCATTTTCAACGTGGTTAATCTACGTAACTTTAGTGTTCAGTCACATACAGGGACGTTTTTTCTTGTTATTGTTATTCACTAGCAAACGTGCTTGATGTGCTTGAATCATGTGTGAATGACACAGCTTTATGTATGAAGTATTGACTGTGATGCGAATGATTTAGCAACGAGTTGAGAGTTAGCACATCATCAGCTCATTCAGGAACAGACTGATCCATCCACACTATACTATTATTGTCTGTGGTGGCAAGGCAGTTTGGTTTGATATTAGAAATATGTGTCTAGCTTTGTTCCTTCTCTCTTAAGTATATATAGTATATTTTGTTTTCATGGTTTGATTCCATGTTGATTTGGGATGTACAAAGGGAACGTGCTTGGATCCACGCGTACGCACACTTCGATACATCTGAATTTATCTGTGTGTACGACAGTTTCTGGGTTTTGGCATACGCCAAATTTTAGTAGGGAAATCCACGTAAGTCTTTGTACATGAGGCCCCTGGAGCAGACAAAGGTCGAGTAACAGAAGAGTAGACTGCGCCATTACCAACTGCCGTGAAACAACGATCTGACGCTGGTGAACGGGCGGCTCCGGCTTAAGAAGGCTTCCTGATTTCTGATCAGCAGCAGGTGAGGTGGATCACCAGCGTCCTCAGGGAAAGTAGGTCAGCCTCCTACAGAGAGAGAGGGAAGAGCAGCACAGCAGCAGTAGAAGCAAAACAATAATACTAAAATAAAACAAAAGCACTAGAGGTGCAGGTGTGTTGAAATGTAATGCTTGATTTTAAAGTTGACTTTTCACAAATGGGGGAAGCAAGGTACATGGATGGCAGTGTTACAATGTTTTTTTGTTTTTTTTAGATTTGTCTTTACTAAAACATATACAGTAAAAGATGTTAACCCTTGGAGGAGCTGGTCCTGGCAGCAGAAGAGCCCTCACAACCGCCGTAGGCTACAACTGCCGTAGACTACCCCCACTCTCACCTTTTCAAATCAAGGCTAAAAACCTATTTATTTAGGATGGCTTTTAATACCGAGTAGTATGGTGACACTTTTATCTTCTTATCTTTTATCCGATTCTATCTTATTTTATTTTGCACTATTTTATTGTTTTTACTGTTTTTAATTATTTTTATTTGTTTCCTCTTTATTTATTTATTTGTTGTAAAGCACTTTGGATCACCGAAAGGATTGTTGTAAAGGGCTGTATAAATAAAGTACATTTACATTTACATTTACATTTACACTCCCCACAACTCTGCTGTCAAACGTCCAGTCATTAAGACACAAGACAGATGAGCTGGAATTCTTGCATCAAGTGCAAACCAGGCATAAAAGACACTTGTCTTCTCCCCCTTACGAAAACATGGTTAAGGGAGTCAGATCAAGACGAGGACTTAATCATAAGCGGGTTTGGAAACCCAATTCGCCTGGACCGAGACCCAAAGACAACTGGAAAAAGTCGGGGAGGACGAATGTGCCTCTACATAAATAAAAGGTACTGGTCATACTGTGGTAGTAAGAGACAAAATAAAACTTTGAACGATTGACTGTGTCTCTCCAGCCATTTTATTTACCTCGAGAGTTTCAACAGCTGTTTTATATGCTTGTGTATATTTTAATCATTTTTTCTGCAGGTTTGAAAAGTCTTTTCAAGATAGTATAGTCACACTGAGAGAGATGTTAATGCCGCAGAGAGCGATAGAAATTCAACAGACAAAAGTCACAACACTACTTAAAAACACAAACATAGGAAAGGCTGCTGGCCCTGATGCCATCTGTGGGCGTACACTGCGCTATTGCGCTGAGCAGCTTAGTGAGGCCTTCACATTTATCTTTCAAATGTGCTGACAGTGGGGATATACCTGGTTTATAGAAATCCTCAACAGTAATACCCATTCCCAAAACAAAATCTCCCAAAGACCTTAATGAATTTAGAACAATTGCACTAACTTCCCTGGTAATGAAGTGCTTTGAAAAGATCCTCAAGGATACAATCATGTCCCTGTCTGTAGATAAACTAGATCCACTACAATTTGGGGGCAAGGGTGTAGAGGATGCAAAGCTCTTAATTATTGACAGGGTCTATAATCATCTTGAGAAACCTGCATCACATGCAAGACTTTTATTTGCTGACTTCAGTTCAGCTTTTGACAAAATGCAGCCTCACATTCTAATTGAATGATTAACCTCATATTTTAAAGCTACCATAAAGTGGTCCTATGGCACATGTATGATGGCCGCCGCACACACGCGTGGTTCGGCAGGTGCCCCGGGTGTGCTGTTTTACCTTGTTAAAGCCATCATAAAGCCTTTTCCATCTTCTATTTGGATACCTAACGCTATTTTTATCATATGTCTGCTTTTACACACGGCAGCGTTTATCCATCGAAAGCAATGGCTGCTCTCCGTCATACGGAAGTCAGTCTTTTCTGTACTCTGCCTCTACTTAAACAATGGGCAAGCCAAGGTGCCATCCACGCTACAAGGATACGTCAACTTTTACATCTGGCATTTATGGTACTACTGGCTGGTGATGTGGAGATTAACCCTGGCCCACATCCCTTGAACAATAACTTGCTCCAAGCTAACTTTGCCCCACAACAGGCACAGTCACCCAACATCACATCAACAGAGTTGCGCCTAGCTACCATCGGCGAGTCATTACTCACCTCCAACACCAGCATGTCAGCTAAAGCACTGAGCCGAGGGCCAGCGGTACACCAGCTGAGGATAGAAGACCGCCTACCATCGCCTGAAAATATTTTCTTTATCAGGCTAGGACTGTTTGGGACCCAGGGTATAAAAAGGGGGGCTGTTTGGGGGTCATTTAAATGTTCGTAGCTTGGTTCCAAAACGGGAACAGATTGAACATTTGTTATGTAATTCTAACGTTGATTTTATCTGTGGCTCATCAGCTCCTCACCCGAAGCCGCGGTGTCGATGTGGTGTCACTACCAGAATATAAAACTTTCAGGAAAGACAGGGGGCAGGGGAGGGGAGGGGGGGTTCTCATGTATGTGAAAAACAACTTGAAATCGTAAACCTACTGTTGGTCTAGATTTTTATGACCAGATCAAAGCACTACTTATGTTATGTAATCATAAAAAATAAATCCTCCTCCTTGTCGATGTTAACGTCAATTGGGATAACAAAAAAAGACAGAAAAAACCTCAAACTCATAACAGATTACTTCAACCTCACTCAACTAATAGAACAACCAACCAGAATTACACACGCACTCATTCCAGAATTGACTTAGTTTTCATCAATAAACCGGAAAGAATCACAAACACCCACAATTTGTTGACAGGTCTCTCAGACCATAATGCATTTTTTTTCTATAAAGGTCAAACACTCAGAAAATCGATGTCATACTACAACCAATCGTACTACAAATATGACCATCCCCAATAACCAACTACAAAATGTGAATAGAGCTCTGGAAGATATTGACTGGATAGACCTTAAGGAACGTGAAGATGCAGATGGTGGCAGTGACTTATTTATCTCGAAAGTCAAAGAGGTCATCCTCTCTTTCTCCAAGAGGGGGCACCATGGGAGAAATAAGTACAACTCCCTGCCCTGGTTAAACCCTACCTGTTTAAAGCTAATAAAGTATAGGGATCAGATACTTAGAAAATCGGTTAAAACTGGACTTAATATAGACAGATCTTTCGAGGGCTCTAATCAGCATGCTCCTACTCAAACTGACAACGCTCATCCCAAATTCCACATTCAAGAAATCATAGAACCAGAAATGATTGAGATCATAACCACCTTGAACAATTCCAAGGCCAAGGACACTTTTGGTCTCCACACTAGCTTTTTAAAATTAGATAAGGAGGTTCTGGCGTCCCCACTTGTTCACTTGGTTAATCTATCTATAAAAAACTCCATTGTCCCCAAGGCGTGGAAATTGTTCACTTACTGTAAGTACAGAGACTTGCTATGTGCTAGTGCTATGGTATGTTATAATAAGTAACGTCATTAGTGGTCAAACAAAAGTCCACAGGCCAACTGTTGCCCACAGCGCTGTCTGTTTAGCAGCAACAGGTCATGCAGAGCCTGAGTCTATCTTTTCACATGGCCCACAGGATTACAGCTATTGACTATCCCGCCACCATCACACATACAGGCAGTCAAACATTCACAGACACAGAGGCATATGCTTTTATTTTGAGAGCAGGACACACATATGCTGTCCTGTACGGGACAATATCATTATGATGAAAATACAGGACGTCCCCGTGGATGTCCCGGCGGCCAAAAGGGACAGTTTGGAAAGCCTTGGTGGCAGAAATAGGATAGTTTCCTGGAGGATGAAAGAGGCCATCCCAGTGCTTGTCAGTCTCTGGGATAACGTTGTAATCTAGCTTCTGCTTATCAGTGGAGAGTTTACAGCTCACAACAACTTCATTCAATGTGAGGTATCAAATTATATTAAGTATTGATAAGCAGTATTGATATCAATACAGCCCAAGTGAAAAAAAAATACTTTATTGTATTTCAAATATATTTATATTTCCAATAGTATGTTGAAAATGTACTTACACAAATTGTACTTTTTGTAAATATATAAAAAGTATACTAGCATCACACTTTCACGCAAACACTTTTAATATACTTTAAAATAATTATACTATATTGCACTTGCATATAAATATATTATACTAAAATATACTTGAAGTGAAAGTTATGTGTACTTTCTAAAGTTATTGGAAATTTGTTTTTACACATATTTTTGATATATTTTAAATTGTATGCTCAAAATTGTCATTGTAACATACACTGAAAGCACAATTCAAAAGTACACGTTTTAATATCAACACTGTAATATTAAGTTTTAGTGTGTTGTGTGTAAAGTACACAGATAGCAATTATTGCAGCTGTTCTGAAATGTTTAATCAGTTTGACAAAAAATATGATACATCTTACACACAAAATGACATTAAACAAAACATTAAATGCACACTTCAAAACTACAGGTACACAAAGTGTGTGTCCTGCTGAAAAGCAAGTGGTTTAAAGTTAGTGAAGTGCTACATTATGATTTAACAGATAGCATCACCTATATTGCAATTGTTAAAAGTTTAGTGGCTAAATTATAAGC
The DNA here is from genome assembly GCF_963457635.1 of Microchirus variegatus. NCBI lineage: Eukaryota > Metazoa > Chordata > Actinopteri > Pleuronectiformes > Soleidae > Microchirus > Microchirus variegatus. The sequence goes on from NC_139808.1 coordinate 22,768,628, forward strand.
AAAAAAAGAAGTTCACTTCCTGTGTTAACATTGTCACAAGTGTTCAAAAAAGAACATTTAATTGGTATTGTTTAAGGAAGAAAAAGCAGGGCTACTGCAAACAAGATCAATTGAAGAGTGTACGGATCAAAAAGTCGCTGACAGTATTCATGCATATAGGACTGATATGTAGGGGTCAGTTTGGCATTGATGTCTGTAAAGTAGTAGCTACCCAAGAATTTTGGTCTCTTTCAACATTGTTGGGAAGTGGAATGACATACATTTTGTCCTTGGACTTAACCATTACACATTTACGCTTGAGTGATTGGGGATGCACAGCAAATACATTATGGGTGTGAGACACCTCATTTATAAATGTGGAAGATATATTTAACTGAGCATCTCTACACACCTTTCTTCCACTCTTGGCAAGCTCTTTTACTAAAATACAGAAGTTGGTGGATGTGGATGAGGCCCCATCATCAGATGTAAAAGCCACCAGGGTCATAACTTTGCAGAATGTTCCATCATTTAACTGTACAACTGAATTATTTCTTTTTTTAAGAGTTGTGTTATTTGAGTATGTGTGTATGATAAACAACACTGCTACAAATGAAACGGTCATAAAATAAACCTGAATGAACTGTCACTCCTATTAAACTTTCAATAGCCATCCTCTGCAACACAGATGTGCTAACTTTTTTTGGGCAGCCAAAACCTCTGACATTATGTTGAAACTCCTTTGATTTCTGTCTTAAGCTAGAGGTAGTTTGGAGTTTGTCAAATAATGTCTTGATGCTGTCATTAGCATTTGCCATTGTAGTCCCTGCTTTTTTTGAGAGACCCCTCCACCGAAGGAATCTATTCACTATTTGTGTTGACACGTGTTGTTCCTCTGAAAAACCTAAGCAAAGTCCCATTAAACGATTCAAATGGAAATGTGGATGTTGCCCACAGTGGTCCCCAGTTACGCACGCCTGCTGCCAAGTGCATTAATAAATGCACATTATAAGAAGCATTAGCAGCACCATAAAGTTTCTCAAAGTTGAGCACAAATTTTCGCAGAGCTTGTTCTGCCACATCCACGCGTCTCACGTTGATGGCATCCTGAAGAAGAGTGTGTATCGCAAAAACTAATAAAAAAACATGATTCCAATACTTCTTTTTCAGAATGCCATTCAAAACAGACAATGCATAAAACAACAAAAATTATCTCCACTCGGATGCTTTCCAGAATTTTCTGTCCTTCACTGATCTTGGTGCCCTTGTGACCTCCACAGGTGGGTTAATGGCCAGCAATTACTGGTCTATATCACTGACCTTGCCACCCAAGTATCAGTCTTCATTATGGTGCTTACTGTCTAGCCACAGAGATTTAATCTGCTTAGTGACACTGAGGCAGACACTGTGTTGGTACTCAGGAATGAATCCAGTGATCATTTTGAAGCTCTCAAGTTCCATCAAAGGGGATGGGCCTTTCACACCCATTACTGGATTTGCAGGTGTTGCCAGCATAGCATGCCGAAAATGGTCCATCTCTGTCCGTAAAGGTGGTTCTGGGGTTTCCCAGACATATGGACCACCACCAGTGTGAAGGCAGATGTCACACCCATATTTGCCATTGAACTGTTTTGTGTTTCTCAGGAGGGGGCGGGCAACTGAATCTGAGGAGCACAGGAGTAAATGAACTTTGCTTCTATGCTCTACATTTTCAGAGTCCATCCATTTTATTCCATTCTGTTCCAGTTCCTTGAGCTCTGCCACAAAAGCAGTTAAAAATGTGATCATATTTGGCTTGCTTTTACCAAACCATAAGCATGGTATACATATGTTGGGTTGGCAATCTTTTGGTGACAGCTCTATAATTTGACACTGAATTGGCCATATCTGAAAATTATTGCTGTTGAAAACTGGAATTCCATCGCAATTCCACATAACTGATATGTCATCAGCCCCTATTTGTCCACTCTGCTTGAGTTTTTCATATTCAGCCCCACACTGAATATCTGATATAATGCCTGGAATTGATTGTCTTTCATTTAAATGTAGCCCAGATTTTTCCACAATGTCCACTATTTGGGTTGATAGGCTAAGTACAAGAAAGTAAGACCCAACCCTTAAGTTTCTCTCAATGTCAAATTCAGCATTACAAGAAGAACACTATTTTGTAGCTGTCTCACTGGGTCCCATATAGCTTTCACAGTTGATACAATAAAAATGGGGCACATAGTGGCCAAACTGTCCATACGCTTTATGAAAAAGATATGAGGTTGCTGGCACCAAGCCAGGGAAATGTTCATTAAACATTGTAAGAAGATCCTGAAGAGCTACTCCTGTCAAATTGTGCCTCAGTACATATGACATGAGTAAGAGCAGACTCTGTCCTTTTGTGAGGGGAGCACCTGGGTATACAGGATCGTCATCAGGGTGTTTCTGTAATACAGTAAAAGACAAGATTGCTCACATTCATACCTAAAATACAATAGGAAACATAAGCCAAACTTATTATGACAGTGTTGTCCTATTAAGAGAGAGAGATGTCGCTTACATTTAATGTAAAATAACCAATATACAGATGATCTGTAATTAAATGGTAGTTCCTTCCATTGAATTGAATCTTGATTTCCGGCTTGGCTCCTCTCTTGTGCTCTGTGTTCTTGTCCACTTCCATCATCTTCCTCTCTGTCCTCTCGTCCACTTCCATCATCTTCCTCTCTGTCCTCTTGTCCACTTCCATCATCTTCCTCTCTGTCCTCTTGTCCACTTCCATCATCTTCCTCTCTGTCCTCTCGTCCACTTCCATCATCTTCCTCTCTGTCCTCTTGTCCACTTCCATCATCTTCCTCTCTGTCCTCTCGTCCACTTCCATCATCTTCCTCTCTGTCCTCTCGTCCACTTCCATCATCTTCCTCTCTGTCCTCTCGTCCACTTCCATCATCTTCCTCTCTGTCCTCTCGTCCACTTCCATCATCTTCCTCTCTGTCCTCATGTCTCCCTCTATCCCCTTCTTGGTAAGTATCTGCATTACTATGCTCTGTAAGACAAATCTGAATTAAAAAAAATAGAGGAATTAAGTGCAGCTTCAGTGTGGTTGAACGTTGGAGTATAAAAATACATTTATGACTGTAGCATTTATTTCTCCTGAACTTACCTTTTCAGTAACTTTTCTTCTGTAAAGGGATGTTCTTGGAACTGAAGATGTACCGAGAAATCTCTTGTAGAACAATTATCTCTTTTTCTGTGAGTACAGTAAACACAAAGGTAATACCTGAACAGCAAGTGCTTTAGCAGTAATTAGTTTTAAAATAAAAAATTTTCGCATTTCACCAAATGATTTTTTTTTCTTTACCTGGTTCTGTTGAAGTCTTCTGTATTTTGTTGTTCTTGGCGTCTCTGGTTGAGTCTCGGCAGAATTCAAATGTCTCTTCACGTTTCTTTTTGCTGCCATGATGATTTGTATAGTTATGGTAACTGTATTATGACGGTGTCTGACCAATCAAGTGCATCAGATTCGTTTTTCAATTTCAGCCAATCAGAGCTGCGGACGTTCTCATCCGCCATCCGTTACATCTGAGTGAGGTCTGGTCAGTTGCGTGAAAGCAGGTTTGCAGGTTAGGAGGAAAAAAATTTCAGATTCGCCGTCAACTACTTGTTCGATAAAACACTTTAAGTGGAAAGTACGTCGCTCATTCTTGGTAGCGACCAGTTCACCCAAGTGACATCCCGGCCGGACCTTGATGACGACGCGAACTGGATTGAAATAAAATGGCCCACGAGAAAAGAACCAAACAGGACGGTGCCTGCCAAGGTGCTGTTATTTGGAGGCTAATATGGAGAATACGGTAACTTACGTTGTAACATACGGTACTTTTCGGTTAGCTAGCTAGCAGCGAACTATTTAATTTGGTCGTTGTTAGGAAAAATGTCCAGGCTAAACCTATTTTTTGTACTTTCGTTATATCAGATTCATACAAAGACCTTGTGCCGAAGAAGAATTTATTCCTTCTCGGTAAGGATATCTGGGCCGAGGAGGAAAGCAGGGGTGTGCGCATGAAAAAGAAATTGTGTGAAACCGACGTAGTGAAGCCTAAAATGGCTATACAGGTGAGTGCATGCAACATTCCTTAATGCTGCACTAGCTGACATGCTGTCTCCAATACTTTGGCTAGCTACACATCCAGGTGCTTTCTGGTAGAGGCCTAGACAAAACTCAAATCATTTACCCATGTAAAAAAAATATAAAACATCTACATCTCGATGTAGCAGTATTTTGTTGTTGTAGCTGCCAGAGTTAGGTCTACAGATAGATTAATCTACGACATGCATTTTCATTTACAGAGGGTTGGTGAGATAATTAATGGAACTTTGAATAAGAAGACATCTAAAATGTGAAATTGATTACACAAAGCTATCATTCACACATGTCATAAATATTTTTGACAGGCAAAGCAAACCAGGATTAAAGAGGCGGCCAGGGATCAGGTGTTAGAAAACCTGAAGGCTTCCCTGTCTCAAAAGAGAGCCCTGGGGTCCGTTTCACAAAGCAGGTTCAACAAACTCTGAGTCTAACCCTGAACTCTGAGTTGATCTACTCTGAGATAGGAAACTCTGAGTTTTCGGTTTCAGAACAGCTGATTTGAGTTAGTTTGTTCAACTCAGAGTAGTTTCACCTTGAGTTAAGCGCGTGCGCCACAAGTATAAAAAGACAGTATGAATGGAGCCCCGTTTCGACGAGTCACCATGACAACGGGGAAGCGGAGGGTGACGTTATTCACCCACTGGAGTTGGAAAATATTAATGCGTGAGTTTGAGCAAGTTTTTAGAAGGAAGTGTAACACAGCTGCAAAAGAGAGACGGACGACGTCGGAGAGAACACTGCTGCTGATGAGGAAGTTTAAATGTCGTCCTTTGCACAATCACAATAATATTACAGCGGGAAACTGCTTGAGTTGTAGATTATTAATTTATTTATTTAGCTGTAATCCCGCGGGGGAGAAGCGCAGTTGGCAGCAGTTTAAGATGAAACATAAAAACATTGTTCAAACAGGTAAAACCTCGGTATAATCTCATGGGATTAACCTCATTTTGATCATGTTTTACATAAAGTAAATATGAAGTGGCTGTTTGATTGTACAGTTGTTTTATCCCCAACATAATTATGTTTTCACAAATAAATGACTTCTCATCATTTATATCACGTTCAAGTGCTCTGCATCTATGACGTTCTATAAAAGAAAAAAATTTAAATTTGTAAGTAAAAAAAATAATTAAAAAAACCGCAGCGCGACAAAGTTTCTGCTGTGATGTGAGAGCGTGACTCTGGTTGTTAATGTTGAAATGTAAGGACTGATTAGGTTGTGTATGTAAATGATGAACTGTGACGTGAAACTGTTCCGCTCAAAAAGAAAAGTGTCTGGAAATAATCATCTCCTGACAAATATTTAATTCTCTGCGCAGTAATGCTGCACCTTCATCCACGGACATGGTAGTGAAAATAGTCTCCACCTAATATAACTTCTAATGTAAACGCAGAACAGACGCAGAACTATACTACGCTAAAACTCTGCTGTCTGAATGAATGAGGAAATCAAAAACCGTGTGTGTCTGAAAGAGGGCGGAGACAGAGAGAAACTCAAGGTTTGCGGAGAAAAACCTGCTCCAGACCAGGTTAGTTTCAAAGAGCATGTTACCATGGTAACTGACCGAGAGGTTAAGTTACCTCTCTCTGTGAAACAGGCTAGAGTTACTCCTCTTTCTCTGGTTTGACTTACCTCCCTTTGTGAAACGGAAAACTCAGAGTTTCCCATATTTCAGGGTTAACAGACTCAGAGTTTTCACTAAACCTGCTTTGTGAAACGGACCCCTGGACACACAGGATCACCTCTCCAGTTCTGAGAATGAATCTCCACAACATGTTCATGGGGTTAGTGGTGTTCCTCTGTGTTCCAGACACTTCACTAAAAGGTCTTCTGTGAATCACCTATTTTGCATGTTTCTTTGTGTTAATTATTTAGGGAGTTTGCCCATTTTAGTTTTTAAAAACGCTACAATTTTAGTTAATGCCAACATCAACTGCTGTGTTTATATATTTTTTCTAATTAAATATTGTTTCTAGTACAAGTCAAATTTCAGGATATAACTAATAGTTTTCCTGCTTTTAACATACAAATGTTTTTCTTTAGGGAAAGCGAGCAAAGATCAACAAGGCAGCAAGACGTGTGCTTTTACCCATGGCATCAAGTTCTGATGACTCAACATGCATAGGGAGTCCACAACGGCATGACATTGTAAGTCATACTTCTTTCCGAGCTGTTGTGTACTCTCAGACAAAAAATCTTTCTCTATTGTATTGCTATTTTCTCTTTTCACTTTTTAAAGTTTCAAGACCTTGCCTCAGATGAAGAGTTGGGTTTCTCCTCAGCCCAGAGAATGGCAAGTACATTTTGTATTGAATATTATATTATTATATTATATTGAATGAATAGGTCAGGCAAAGGTCAGAGATCTTACACCCAACTGCATGGAAAACTTAATCTCACAATTGTTACACATCTTATTTTCACATATAAACTCCTTTAGGTTGTCATGTGCATGCCACCTAAGCATAATGTATCTCATTTACTTTTATTTAATATATTCAACAGTACACAGTAGTGTGGATTAGTCCTTTAAACATACTGTATTTCCTTTGAGAAATAAAGTATAGAAGTAAAAAGCATGTGCATGCACACGCGTGTGTTTAAACATATTGTCACTAATAACAGATAAGGGCTTAAAATAATAATAAAAAAATAACGATATTTATATAGTACCTTTAGAACAACATTTATTATAATTACAATCATAAATTTTAATTGACCTACAAAGTGTGCACAGGATTGGCCAGATTGCCATTCACAGATCAGTCAGTCAGCATGATTGCTGGACAAACTACAGTGTTTGTTGTGTTTGTTGGGATCCAGAAAAACAAGCATAAACTATTCACAATCTCTAGCATCCAAAATGAACACAACATTATATCTGCTGCTATTTCCTCCCACAATTCCTCACATCAGGTTCTGTAAATATGTAAGTCTATTGTACCTTAATGAAGTTTAATGTGATTCTGATCTCTCATTCTCTCTTGGATAAGCTGACAGATGATAATACTGGCCATGGCATGGCACCTGGAATGAATGAAATCATGTCATCCCTTCACGGTGGGTGTTCAGATTGGAATTACAGGGGATGACATGTCAGAACACAGTATGTTTATTAAACAATGATTCAGGCCGTTTCCACATTGTTTAGTGTCCTGTTCTAAGCTTGTATCATTACTTTTATGAACTAACAAACCAAATGTTTTCCCACTTTTTAATACATTCATCTAGACCTGCCAGAAATTATTAAATTAATGAGGGAGTGTGTGGAGTGTCCGGGCGTTGATGTCGTCATTTAGGGGGACCCCTTCATCTGCAGCGTCATTATCTTCTGTGGACAGTGAAATTGAAATGGTATGTTATAATTGAGGTATGAACATATGTATTAATTATTTGACAGTTATATATTATAAATACATAGATATATACAGTATGTGTGTATGTATATGTGTGTGTAAAATTGAATTAACATTTTTATAATGTTCGTCTGTTCATTCCTCATAAGTAGGGAGAGATAATCTGTCCAATTTATCCTCTCTTTCTCTCCCATGCAGCACACCTTGGCAGGCAGCACAGTGACTGTTTCAAAGAGGGCCTTCCTGCGGCTGAATAGATCTCGCATGACCATTTTTGCCCAGGAGCTGGCTGTCCTGGTATTCACAAAGGAGGGCCTTGCACAGTCCACCCTAACTGGAAAGTCTGGGAAGGGGGGGCCTCCAAAAACACAGCTTAATGTTGACAAAGTACAGGCTATTACAGTAATTGTTTTGAGTTACATGTCGTGTATTTTAAAGCTTCTGTGATTTCAATAGCAGCTACATCATATGGAAACTGACCACCAGTAATTATTAAATACATAAATGCGTCCTATTTACTGGTAGCAGTATTGGTATAACATACTGATAAAATTTCTCAGAGTTTCCAGAGGGGTATTCCAGAAAGCAGGTTATGTGAAAACGTAAGTGAACCCTGAGATGAGGGAAAACTCATGTGTCCTTCACCATTGTAACTGACTCTGGGAACCTAACCTGGTCACTGGCAGGTTTACTTGACGAAACCCTGAGTCTGACAGAGCTGTCGGACAGGGCCTGTCCTACTCTTCTCAACAGCATCATGTTTAAGCAGAAATAATTCAAATAGTTTTACAACAGGGGGATTATTTAGATTCAACGGTACTACTTATCAGTCCGTAATTTATCTGAACAATATTCTCAGTCCGGCTACACTTCGAATATCAATATCAGTTAAGGGTTAGGATTCAAATTTGTCAACCCTCCTTTCTAGAATATCCCTTTGATGTAATGTTCAAAATACTGCGAATATGCTGTGAGACTTACATTGTGTCTTGTCTATTTGGTCAACAGATGCTGTTCTTCTGGAGTTTCCACAGACAGGTGTCTCTGATGTGCGTGCGGCCATCAGACGAAAGTGTAACAATGAGCAGTTCAGCCAAAAAAAAGGAACATAATGTTTTGTGTGTGTTTCTGTATGGTGGGAGGGGTTAGGCGTGCAATGATAAGGAATGTTGTTTTACATTGTGCACTATTTCCCAGTTTTCTGTCAAATTTTGAATAATGTTTAGGTCTGCTGCCTTAAATGGACCTATTTCTACAATGTTTGAAAATGTTTAAAAGCCATAATGTAAATGTTCATACATTTGTTGTGTGACTGTGAATAGAGATAGTACAAGTTTTTTGTATTTACAATGTACTATTTTAATTAGGATATGTTACAAATATATTAAAGTATATTTTTTCACCTGGAAGTAGTCCCACAAGTCTTTCAGCCTTTATTATACTGGTAATACATTTGCAAGTATGTGCAAGGTAGAAAGTTATAGCAAAGTATATGCTATAGTGTACTGACTATTAACTGCAAAGTATGCTTTTTTAGTAATTGAAATGAGCCAAAAGTATAATTAAGCATATTAGTAGCACAGTAAGAATATATTAAAAGTATGCAACTTATATATTTTTAAGACACTAACAAATAATTTATAATTTACTTATAATACAAACAAAGTACACTTTTACTTTACTAATTAAGCGTACATATAAAGCCATATGCTTAAAGTATGCAAAATATACTTTAAGTTGTTCCACTTTAGCACATGAAAGTACACTAAATACACTTCAAGTTGAGCTTTTCTACAATTTAATTACAATTAAAATATATTTAGTACAAAATTAGTTGTTCCAAAATAGCATGCTTCAAGTTAACTAATCATGAACACACTTGAAGTATAATGATGATTAGTGCGGCTTGAAGTACACAACAATATGCTAAATTTAAGTACACTTTGCACATTTATTTTTCAGCTGGGAGGTATTGCTGCACTCTGAATTATAACTCTTCAGTAGTGTTGTATAGTTATTTTACTATACAAGCAACTGTTAAGCATAATGGCATTAATGCTAAATATAGTGTACATTGAGCCAGATATTTTTTTTATTTTGTTTTGTTAAGTAGCTAACTAGTAGTAGTAGTTAAAGTAGCTAACGAAACACACAGGCAGCATGCTTACATTAATACCAGAATACCAAAAATAGAGATTGCTTTCAGTCATTACTACGCTGTACACTTGTACAGTACTATGTAGAAGTCTTAGGCCACCATTAGATTTGTTGCTTGAGCAATGCTATGATGACAATAGAGGATCATTATTTCTATTTCACTTTACTGGAACACATCCAGAATATATGTATGCAGTTTTTTGTTGTTTTAAAAAACATCCTCTACAGGTGTCAAGTATTTAGTGTGATCTACCCTTACACTTGAACAATAACACAGCTCTCTTAATACTGGAGTGGAACCTTAATTAATGTTTCTGGTAAATCCTGTGTTTGTCCTACTATTTCATTTAAAGAAATATATGCTGTAAAAAAACGTCTATTAAGCTAGGTTTATTCAAGACATGCTTGAGTATTACAAAAACAACAACGTTTCTGCACAGTACTGTATATGAGCTAGTTAGCGATAGCAACTATATTTAGCTTACCCTCACTTGTCGTCTCGTAACATCTCATCTTCAGTTTCATGTTGTATGACTTCCCAAACTTTTCTGTACTACCCCACAGTATTTCTTTTTGCCGCCTGTAAGCTTTTTCTGGCGATCTTCTCTTCTGTGTGTGAACAAATGCCACAGACCGAGCAACAGAACGACTCCACGTCCTCCATTGTTTATGTGCGTGTGTGTCTCGCGTATAAGACGTCACAGCAGTTTCGCGCAGCAGCGTTGTAGCCGTGTTGTGATAACCACGCCCACGGTGAGAAGGTACGTTCTCTGTAGTGGAAACACAACTAAACGGTGCCGTTTCGTGCCGTGTCGCTCAGTGCCGTGTAGCGTAGAGCTAGTGGAAAAGCGCCATAACACTTCTCTTCCACCCCTCCGGCTGGTCTTCTGCGGGGTGGATGCGTGGCTATCCTGGGGAGCAGTGGCCGCGGGCTCCTCCTGCCCTACGTGGCTGCTGGGTGTCCCGGCGTCGGGGTCCTTATTGGCTCGCTGCTGGGGGTTGGTCGGACAATGGCTCGGTCCCCCACTCAGATTCCAACCACATCTAATGACAACACCTGCACATTTTCACACGTGCATGCCCATGCTCTCTCACACACACACACCCCACTACACTATAAGATAAAACTGAACTGATATAGATGTTATAACGAAAGTTACGAATGTAACTACGGTTCTATGAATCCTGGATGACCGCCAGATGCGGTGCCTAAAGCACTGGATATCTCCACCTCGCGCATGCGCATTTCGAGTACCTAATACCAACATAGTCACCTGTGACCCTCCCCGTGACACCGGGAAGGCTATAACTTCCGGTGTCGTTAGAGGATCAGTTCCCAGAATCTTCTCGCGAAAACACAAGGATTCTGAGTGACTGGACGCTCTGGCGGTCATCCAGGATTCATAGAACCGTAGTTACATTCGTAACCTTTGTTCTATTTCATCCTTACTGACCGCCAGAGGCGGTGCCTAAAGCACTGGATACTCATACCAACAAGGTCACAAAGAATCCAACACCCACCTCACTCATCAGAGACAGCAGAGCTCGGACGTAGGATCACATCCATCGGATGGGGAGCAGCGAGGTTGACACGATAAAACCGTGCAAATGTGCCAGGCGACGTCCATGATGCCGCAGCAAAGATTGACTCCAAGGGCACCCCTCTCAGCGCCGCCCATGATGTAGAGACACTTCTGGTGGAGTGGCACCTCACCCCAGATGGCGGGGGGCAGCCACTGGCCTTATAGGCTTGCATGATGGTATCGACAACCCAGTGGGACAGCCGCTGTTTGGAAAGTGCACAACCTCTGTTAGGGCCACTATGACACACAAACAGCTGCTCCGACCGCCGTATACCGGCAGTAGCAGCAACATAAGCTTCTAGCGCCCGGACCGGGCATAGCAGCTCCGACCTACCCTCCTCAGACAGGGAGCACAGGCGACACAAGGATGGGCCATCACGAAGGCAGCCGAAGCAGCGTTGCTGGGATGGGAACGAACACACTGCCTAGCAAACAATGGACAGATATAAAGAAGCCTGCGTAGTTGTTTTTTTTTTTTTTTTTTTTTTTTAAAAACGGCAATAAGGCAGCGAGCGCTGGGAGCGGGAGCGAAAACACTGCCTTCACCAGCAATTGGAGGTGACAAAGTATAGAAACCAGGCTGAGCGCACATGCTGTCGCCAACAGAATATAAATAAATTATAGCGTTACCAGGAGCGGGAACGAAAACACTACTGTCACCGGTAAGGTCAAAACATAAATAAATAAAGCGGAAGCCTAGAACTGCTAACGCAAAATCAATATTGCAATGAGCACTGGGAGTGGTAGCGAATACACTGCCTTCACCAGCAATCGAGGTGACAAGTACAGTAACCAGGCGGAGCGCACATGCTGCCGCCAACAGAAATGACAAATTATAGCGTTACCGGGAGCGGGAGCGAAAACACTACTATCACCGGTAAGGTACAGAACAAATAAATAAATGAAGCAGTAGTCTTAAACCGCTAATGCAAAAATCAATAATGCTACGAGCGCTGGGAGCGGGAGCGAATACACTGCCTTCACCAGTAACTACGGCGACAAAGCATATCAATCAGGCCAAGCGTAAGCGCTGCTGCCAACAGAAAAATAAATGATAGCGTTACTGGAGGCGGGAGCGAGAACACTACCGTCCCAGTAAGATACACAAAGCTAAAGCGGTGTTTAGAACCGAGCAAAGCTAACGGCTAACACACCAACAATAAACACACCAAACATTGAGAGCAATGAGGACAGCGAACACTGGGAGAGGGAGCGAAAACACTGCCTTCACCAACAAACACCGACACAAACCTGCTACTCTCTTCTGTCGTCTGGTTCCAGATGATCAGCTGGCCACAGCCTCTGGAGGACGGGTTCCCCGCGGCTCCGACTGTTGGCACGAAGCTGCACGCAGCTAGCTGTAAACGAAGTTTTCTATTCCTTTCTCTCAGCACAAAGTGCAAGACGGTACATGCGCAGCGAGAAGATGAAAGGAACTGATCCTCTAACGACACCGGAAGTTATAGCCTTCCCGGTGTCATGGGGAGGGTCACAGGTGACTATGTTGGTATTAGGTACTCGAAATGCGCATGCGCGAGGTGGAGATATCCAGTGCTTTAGGCACCGCATCTGGCGGTCAGTAAGGATGAAATAGAACTGATATAACCTGGATACCCTCTCTTGATATGGTCGTTAACGATTACTAGAAACCATACCTATTATACAAATGAATGTCAATCAAATGTTGTTATGTTCTGTGAAGTATGTTCTGTATTAATTTAATTGTTTAATGTTGTTTATGTTCTGTGAAGCATGTTCTGTCTGTTTTGTATTACCTTAATTGTTTAGTGTTGTTTATGTTCTGTTGTGTTAAGTATGTTCTGTCTGTTTTGTATTACCTTAATTGTTTAGTGTCGTTTATGTTCTGTTCTGTGAAGTATGTTCTGTCTGTTTTGTATTACCTTAATTGTTTAGTGTTTATGTTCTGTTCTGTGAAGTATGTTCTGTCTGTTTTGTACTATTTTAACCATTTAATGCCACACACCTATACACTGTCACTGTTAATGTGGGTCTTACAGGGTTAGACTATTTATGGCCAAAAAATATTACTTTAGCCACACTAGATATGCCATCAGACCTATAAACATCTAAATGGAGTAATCTCAGTATTTTATTCATATCAGCTGCTTTGAAACGCCTTGAGCCTGTCATATCTAGGAAGTTGTGTTAAGTTATGTTTAGTTCTCGTCTGTCTCGTGACTTCCTTCTTTATTTTGACATCTCTCTTTCCTCTTGTTTCAGATAACTTGCCCTTCCCCTGTGGATTTCCCGCCAGTGTGAGTGTCTATATATAGTCTGCTCTTCCCTTTATCCTGTGCCAGTTTGTCTTGTTTTGTCAAGTAGATTATTTGTCAGGTTTTGTAATTCTTATTTGCTTTGTTTTGCTTTTTGCTTATTTAGGGATTCCTCGAAAGAGTGGTTTTCTCTTGTTACTTTTCCTCCTTTGAGAGTGATTATTATTTGATACTTTGTGCAGTAAATCTTAATTCCTTTTGAAGTTGTCGTTTGGGTTAAAATCCTTGTTCAGTCGTGACAGAGCCATTCTTATCAGAGAAGAAAATACGATTTGGCTCAGTATTGCTAAGTGCAAGGTGAGCAAGGAGTTGACTAGTCCTTACGTTTTTCCATGTACATGCTGTCCTGGTTAATGAGCTTTTTCTCATACACTACCGTTCAAAAGTTTGGGGTCAATAAGAAATGTCCTTGTTTTTTATGGAGTTAGATTTGTGTCTTTATTATTCAATCAAAAAAAAGTTTGCTTCAATCAAAAAAAATGTTTTCAATCAAAAAAACATTCACTTCAATCAAAAAAAAACTTTTTAATCAAAGAAAAAAATTGTTTGGATCCAAAAATATATTTGAGACTCAAAAAAATGCATTTGAACACTGTTTTCCTTTGATTGAAAATGTTTTTGTTACGTTTCCCCTTTAAAGGGAAAACCTAGATCTTAGGGAGTTGGACCCGAATGCAGAGCAGGACACAGGTGAGTATATATATAATAATAATATTTATTAAAAACGAAAACATAAATATATATATATATATATATATAAACACAAATACACGCGCTAGAGAGGGTGTAGAATGTGACAGTATAAGAGAGAGTGAAACAGCAGCAGACCAGATCCTCAGCGACTCCTTCGTGGCAAACACAGTTCGTTTTTTCACGTTCCCACGGAACGGACTCACTCGAGGTGTACAGCGAGGAGGGTTTGATGATCCACGAAGGTTGAGGAGAGGTCGCGTCGTCGTGGTGGAAGAGACGAATGCGGTAGAGAAGAACAGGAGTAGGCGATTCCAGGAGTGGTAGGAAATCCGCGGAGACTCGGTGTTCTTCTCTCGGCAGGAGACGTGGAGACCTGAATACGGAGATTGAGGTGAGTACTGGAAACGTCAGGAATTCTAGTAGCGTAGTATGAAAGCATTTACCAGCTAAGCGAAAACGTGGAACTGACACCAGAGAGACGCGAAGTCCCGCCTTATATGCCCGGATGATTGCTGATCAGGCGCAGCTGCGCAGGTGGACGTCATCTCTGGCGTCATATGGGAACTGGGTCAACCACGCCCCCTGCAGGGTGAACACAGAGAGAGAAGAACAGAGAGCAGCAGGCAAAACAACAATAAAAACAGACGCCATGAAATGTGGATCGTGACAGTTTTCTTTGATCGAAGTGAAGGTTTTTTTGGTTTGAAGCAAGTTTTTGATTGAAGTAAAGCTGTTTTGCGTTTGGGCCATATTATGGGTAGGACAGTTGTGTCTTAATTATTCAATCGCAAAAAAAGTTGCTTCAATCAAAAAAAATATTTTCAATCAAAGAAAAAAAATTAAGTGTGGTTGTTTTTTATTGAAAATTTTTTTTTTTTCGATTTGAAGTGAAAAAAGTTTTGAAGTGGTTTTTTTTTTGTTTGAATCATTTTGACACAAACGTTCCACAGTGGGCGGGTGCTTCCCCCATTGGTCAGACATTGAGTTACAAGTGTTTACACCAATGATGTCTTTCTGACAAGCAAGTCATGGTCGTCAGCAAGTCAGGTCGCAGTGCAGTGGCAAAACAGTATTAAAATGATTTGTGTCGTGTTATTATCCCACTCTGTTTGATATTTCGATTAAACATAAAGCTTGGTGTTAGATATCTCACGCCGTCATAGTGCAGGAACGGCTAGCTGATAACATTAGCCCATGGCTCTGCACACTGAATGAATTGTTTATTTTACTTAAGTACAGAGGCTTGCTATGTGCTAGTGCTATGTTATGTTATAATAAATAACGTAATTAGTGGTCAAACAACAGTCCACAGGCCAACTGTTGCCCGCAGCCCTGACTGTTTAGCAGCAACAGGTAATGCAGAGCCTGTCTTCTCACACAGCCCACAGTACAGCTGTTTGACTAGCTCGCTCTCTCTCTCTCGCGCGCGTTCACGGGTAGTGGTCTCCCCACCATCAAACGATCACAGACAGAGGCAGTTGTTTTTATTTTGAGCGCGGGACATAAATATGCCATTCCGTACGGGAACGACGAACCTCCCCCCGGTGAGGAGGAGGCGGCCAGCGGGGGCGAGAGAAGGCGCAGCGAGACGAGTACACATGTCCGCGGCGAGGTCCGGGTGGGGGGCGCTGTAAAGCAGACGGCCGGAGCCGCCTGCCACCTTCGCCACGAGCCTTTCCAAGCCGACCTAGAGCCGGTTGCGGCTCACAATGCTGAAAAATACAAAATAATGCTTTTTTTCAAACTCATCTGTTCCCATGGAAAAAATCCCCTCAATTACAACTTCCCATGGCAGAGCTCTTGAGCTGGTGACCAGTTATAAGTATCTGGGATTTGTTATTGATGGGGAGCTATCTTTCAAAGAGCATGTTAGAAATCTGGTTTATAAAATAAGGGTGAAGCTCAGCTTCTTTTATAGAAACAAGTCTTGTTTCTCCCTCAGATCCAGGAAGCTCCTGATATCTGCAAAGTTCTTACCACTACTTGATTATGGCGATGTTGTGTATGTGTGCCTCTAACAGCTGTCTACAGTCTTTGACACCAGTCTATTATTGTGCTCTGAGGTTCATCACTGGATGTAGCCGCCTCACCCATCACTGTGAACTGTATGCTAATGCTTCCATGTCTTCCCTGTCTGTAAGACGCTACACACACTGGATGACTTTGGTCTATAAGGCTCTTCCCGGCTTGGTCCCTGCTTATTTAAGCACTTTTCTTCAGAGAACCAGAAGCCACTACGCCTTGCGTTCAAATGACATTTTGCACTTGTCTGCTCAACGTGTTCGGACCGAAATGGGGAAAAAAGGTTTCAGTTTCTCTGCCGCCGCTGCTTGGAATACTCGACAAACTGAACCTAAAATGCCAGCTTTTATTACATTAGGAGCTTTCCGCTCCATCTTAAAAGACAGACAACAGAAATCCATTGAACAGTGTCTATGTTCTTAAATTGTTACTGTGATCACAACTCCTGCACTTTATGTTTATCTAGTTGCAACTTTATATTTCAATGTTTTGTTTTGTAAATGTTTCATTTCCTGCTTCTTAGTTTAACTTTTGATGTAAGCTGCTGCCTTTCTTGGCCATGTCACCCTTGTGAAAGAG
Organism: Microchirus variegatus; assembly: GCF_963457635.1. Classification (NCBI taxonomy): domain Eukaryota; kingdom Metazoa; phylum Chordata; class Actinopteri; order Pleuronectiformes; family Soleidae; genus Microchirus; species Microchirus variegatus. Next base: position 22,785,430 of record NC_139808.1, read on the forward strand.
ATCTTGATCTCAATGGGTCTTTTATCTGGTTAAATAAGAAAAAAAATTCTGCAGTCTCAAATCCTAAGTACAAAGCAAATCATGCTACAAAAAATTTACCCTGAACAACATCTTGGCCACTGGTCTCTTCAGCAGCTGTGCGAGGCTCCACAGGTTGTCATACAAAGCGGTGTCTACCATACCAGGATCCACAGCGTTGACTGTAACTGAAAAGCCGCCTGCTGTCATACACTCCTGCAGGTAGGAGGTGAAGAGGACCAGAGCCAACTTGCTTTGAGAGTAGGCACCATGAGAACTGTAGCAGAGTGAGTGCCTCTGCCCCTTTTTTCAAGATATCTTTCACAGACATATATTTTCACTCTCACAGACATCCTTTCACATACATACAGTTTTTACTCTCATAACTGTATATATTTCATATATTTTAACTCACACATTCATACGTTTTGCTCTCATATTTCTATATATATTATATATATATATATATATATATATACACATATATATATATATATATTATTTTTTTTAAACATACATATTCATACTTTTTTGATCTAATAAACATGTAGTCATAATATTGGTAATGCTAATATTTTAAATAATAGCAGTGTTTAAAAACGTGAATAAAGCACACAATCCGTAGTTATAATACTTTGTATTTCCATGCATTGCACAAACTGCACATTGTATTCTAAATCATAACATGAAGAAAAAATTATAAATGTTTTAACTACTTTAGAGAAAATTAAGGAAAAATAATAGCAGTGTCTGCATTTTTCTGTACTTTTCTGTAAACTCAAATATTTACTGTATAAATTGAAAAATCTTTACGATTTAGCATCCCTGTTAGGGTTGGGAATCTTCATCATCGAAGCGATACGATACGCATCTCGATACACTGCCAACGATTCGATACCTTAACGATTCATGAAATTTACCAGCGATGCGATTCGATACGATTCTCCCACCCATTACGATACAGTGCGATACAGTACGATTTAATTTTAACACAATGCGATGCAGTGTGATACGATACAATGCGATGCAGAAGAAAATTATACTATCGAATACATAGTAGTTCTCAAGTTATGGCACTTAAAGCATTAAAGCTGGCTGTGACTTTTATTTTGAAACATAAGAAAATACAACAGAGATCAGAGAGAGCTCGAATGTGCTGAGACACACTGCTTTGAAGCAGAGACAATGGATTGTTCACAAGTATCTCTGGAACTGATACAAGTATAACCTTTAACAAAAATCTGAAAAGATAACTGATATGAGCCGAAATGTGTTATACCATTTGCTACCAGTAGATGGCACTAAGCAACTAGTGCATACGTTTGTGTTTACAATAAAAGAAGCACTGAAGAAGTGAGTGAAGTCTGCGTAGCTCTGTGTGTAAAAGTGTTTACATATTGATGTAAACGGGAGCAAAATAACAACAACTCTGTCTCGACAGGGATTGGGAAACATTTAAGTCATGTCGCCGCTTCAGGTGAGGAGTTAAGTTTGTTGTGCTACCCGTGTATTTAACAGCGACACGGCACAATTTACATATCGCATTTGATTTATCCAGCTCTCCACCACACTTGTAAAAGCAGAAACTTTTACACACACTTGACGCCAACCAGCGAGTTTATCACTACAGGTTGATCCTCCATGTCTGATTTTGAACCGATGCAGACATTTACCATCGACACAACCGCATCGTATATGTTCATATCGATATACCGATGCAAATCGGTGAATCTTCCCAACCCTAATCCCTGTGAATCAACTTAACTAATACTTAGAATAGATAACTGTGTAAAAACTGTTTCTGAGAACTGCTTCACATCTGTAGTGCATGGAGTCGACCAACGTCTTGCACCTGTGAATAGGTATTCCAACCCATGCATTTTTTATGTCACCACAAGTTTTCTATCAGATTCAGGTCTAGGGATTGGGCTGGCCACTCCATAACTAGGGTTGCCACTTTTCAGAAATGAAAATAAGGGACGCCCCACTGCGGCTCCTCTGGGCCATGACCACCACGGAGCCGACTAATGTAGGACATCTAGGCATGTGTGTTGTAAGGGTGTCTGGGGTTTTTCTAGTAAAATTTCACTATTGAGAGTACATGGCGAGAGAGCAGAGCGACCGAGCGGAGGTGGGTTGGTGTGGAGCATTTGAAAATTTGAGGTAAAAATGGGGCATTCTGAGGCTTTTTGAAGGACCATTATGGTGACTCAAGGCCAAGTAACTCAAAACATTACAGAACTCTGTATTACAGAAAACATCTACTTTGGGAAGCAGCTGGGGGAACACATGAACAAGAAATGTCTCTATTGGCAAGAGCAATATAACTAGGGATGCACCGAAAATCAGGAAACAGTTGGCCGAAACCGGAAAACCGAAATAAGTTATTGTGCTAATTCTGTACCATTGTTTTTTTTTCTAATTTTGTTGTGGCAGGGACTGTGTGTGCTTACCTCACTAAAGTCAAGGCATTGCAATTATAGTATATTATATTATAGAGTGCGCCCTCTTATCTGGCGGGCCTTTTTTTCTGCACCGCACCTGCACTGTGGCTTCTCTCTCTCTCTCTGCTGCGTTGTGCGTCGCTGCTGCGCTCTGCGCTTTTCCTCCAAGCGATCTTTCCGTATCAGCACAGACTGGATTATTTCTCTTCACGCAGTTTAATCTTTACATCCAATAATTATCTTTAGGACGAGGATCGAGTACAGTCGCGATGACGTGCAGGGGATCCGAGTAGATCTTAGTGTTAACAACTCTTAACAGCGCACTTTTCATTGTTTTCACTCCGTGGTCTCAATCTTTTTGTAGAAGAGCTTTAGTTTAGCTGTAATTAAGGGAATAACCGATTAATCAGATGAGCTGATGTCTTTAGTTAACTGTGAGCAGCACCGATGTGTGGCGTCTGTTGCTAGGCAACCGTGACAGCAGCACGCGCACAGAGGACCGGAGCCGGGGCGTGGATCCCGCCACAACAAGTTTGCTGGCCTTACTATTCCCTGTGTTTTATTTTCATCTTTATCTTTAGTGTTGATGTGTGTGTGACAGACATGTGGATTGGATATTTAAGGAAATACGGAACAAACCGCGTCCCGTATTGGTTCAATATGGGACATTTAATTGCCAAATAAAGGACGATTCCGTATTTTACGGGACGGGTGGCAACCCTATCCATAACTTTAATTGTGTTGGTCTGGAACCAAGATGCTGCTGGCTTACTGGTGTGTTTGTGGTCGCTGTCTTGTTGAAACTCCCATTTCAATGGCATTTCCTCTTCAGCATAAGGCAACATGACCTCTTCAAGTATTTTTGATATGTGCAAACCGATCCCTGGTATGTGATAAATAGTAAGAGAAACATCCCCATATCATGATGCTTCACTGTCTTGAGAGTGTACTGTGGCTTGAATTCAGTGTTTGGGCTCATCTGACAAACTGTCAATGGCCCTTACAAACAATCTTGCTTTCATCAGTCCAGTGCCATGTCAGACCAGCAAACTCACCAGACCTGAACCTGGTGAGTTCAGGTCTGTCAAGACGAAAAATGAAAAGCAAGAGACCAAAAGATGATGAGTTGAAGGCCACCGTCAAAGAAACCTAGGCTTCTATTAGGGCTGGGCGGTATACCGGTTCACACAGAATACCGGTTTTTATTTTCGTTATGACATTAATTTTTATTATACCGCCATAGCGGTGTATTTGATTGGGCAACATCCGTGCCGCCGCGGTGCGGCTGTCTACTTTGCGAGTGACCGTTTCATTAATGTTTATATTATTAATGATATTATATTGTTTGTTTGTTGTTCATTTAAACCAGTATGAGCAGAGAGCCCGAGGGGCGGGCGAGAGAGCGAGTGCGAGAGTGTGAGGTCTGCGCTCTTGGTCATTAGTTCATTTACTTATTTGTGTGCAGGTAATATGTTGTGAAATATGTTTAAACTTAAATAAACTACATCTGCAGGTAGTTATGTCTCGTTGTATTAGTTTGTCCTGTTATTGACGTCATGCTGTCATCGCCTAACAGTCTGGCTGATTGAAAGCCCCCAGATGCAGCGGATGCATCGCACCCCAGATGCGTGATGCAAATACTATGCGAATATATTCGAATATCTGTTTTTTTAGAGGGAATATTCAAGTATCCTTGTCCTCCATCCTCCTCATCAGACATCAGGTCAATTGTGATGCCTCTGCAGAAGTCCATCTCATCCTTGGCTAAAACACCTCTCCTCGCTTCCTGCAGCTGGAAACACAAGTAGTACAATTAGTGCTGCTCCATGTGTGTATATACACACACACACGTATGTATGTATGCGTTTGTCTAATTAACCAGTTAGTTTAGTAAAATGTCACACTTAGTACTTAGTATTAAGGTCAAGAAAAAACATTTTAAAATCATGTACTGATTTCAATCGTACCCTCTTTCGCAGTAACCTCTCACTGCTCCTGATTGGGCCGCAAGGTCTGGCTGACTTTATCTGTTCATATGTAAGTTCTTCTGGAGTTTCTCGTAGTGTGTCTAACCCTGGATTTCCACTGGACGCGGAACGGCCGCGGAACGGCCGCGGAACGGCAGCGGCGCGGTCGCCGTTGCAAATCGCTTCCATTCTAATTAGTGAGAGCATTTCCACCGGCCGCGCTGCAGAGCCTTTTAGCAGCGTCCCAGAAGCGGCTCGCCGCGCCGCAGCGCTATCGATAGGAATCAGTTCTATTTTTTCCGTTGCCGCTGCTGAACCTCGTAAATTTCAACGAAGCAGATCGCACAAGACAGGAAGTCCGACACAGAATCAAAGTGAAACATTTCCGCCCCCCTTTCAAAATAAAACACAATACGCAGGTTATCGCCTGTCACAACTTCACATCAACATTACATCGTCACCGGTGCTGCCAGGTTAACAGTCAATTAATCAGAGCGTCTCGGAGACTCATAATGTACGACGAGAGACTGATTGTTGAAGTGGAGAAACATAAAATAATTTATGACACCAGATCAACAGTTCTTCCACGTCGGAGAATGAACGAAGCTGTGTTGTTGTTGTTTACTTTATACACACAGTCTATCGCTGGATCTCACGAACTCGCATCCGTTCGAGATTATCGCGCGATCTTCCGTGAATACCGCTGGCTCCCAAGGCACAGCGCCGCTGCCGTAACACGCCCGGTGGGGATTGACGCCGGGCAGAGGACGAAGCAGAACCGTCCTACATTTACTTATACTCCTATGTAAACTGTCAAGTTTTTTTTCTTTAAAATCTTACCCTTGTATGGAGTCATAACGCCTGTCGTTTCCCTCTGAGTTATGAAGACAAGAGAAACGTATTTACCGCAATTTTGGGATTTTGCACCCTCCTCAAATCCTCTTCAAATCAGAACAGCCACAGTTTGTTGCTCTGGATTCCACAGCTGCTTCCTCCAGCGACACCAGTCTTACCTCCATGGCTGCCATTTTGGTGTCTGTTTCCCTATAGAGTAGATGCATGTGTGAACATTTTACGCTCTTCAGTATTTGGATTCTACAAAATTACAATTCTACTTACTTTTGCTCTTCTTTCAAGGTCCCAATTGACAGGCACAGTTTTAACTTCTGTTTGAGTGGCTGTGTGGATAAAATGACCCTGGAATGGAAAATAGTAAAGATTAAAATAATATTACGGATCATACAAAAAAGACTGGCATTACTTTACTTGAATCTTCATCATATTTAAAATAAGTTGTTCTCTACTCGAAAATAATACACGTCTTTAGCTTTAGCTGCATATCTCAAGTGTTTCAACATATGTAGGATAATAAACACACATTTCCTGCAAGGCCTGCAATCAGCTCTTTGCCTGGAGAACGTTATGTTTACTGGCGTGTAGTGATGGGAATTCCGGCTCTTTTTAGAGAACCGGCTCTTTCGGCTCGGCTCACTAAAAAGAACCGGCTCTTTCGGCTCCCAAGCGGCTCTTCAGGTTGTTTTATTGCTTTCATTAATTTATCAACAACAATATAAAATAATGCACAAAATTAATTACTAAGTAAAAAAACTTGCTTTTTATTCATATATATGTTATATATGATATGTGTTTATTATATAAATATGCTTTTATTCATACACTCCACATAAAATGTAAAAAACAACTATTTACAATTCAACTTCTAACTATTTGAATTTTCAACTTTTTCCTTTTAAACAAATTTAAAGTGAAACAACACAAAACACTGCAAACCACAACATAATAAAATATAGATTAAAATATGCAAAAAAAAAAAAAAAAAAATGAACACCCAGATCTTTAATTAAGGTCGAGGTTGGCATTAAGAAATACCAAGTGCCTCAGCTGTGCAGGTTGTTTGTGGAGCCGGCTCTGTAGGATATTCTTTTCTTGCAGACTCTACACTCTGCCACTGTGTTGTCAACAAAATTGAAATGGTTCCAGATTTTGCTTCTTTTCCTGGTGTCACTAATTTTCTTACTCTGGTAAAGGTATCTACTATACCTTTTCTAATGTGTCGATGTTGTCTCTTCTTTCTCTCTCCTGCTCTGTTCGTGTGTTACTGCTGCGAGTGTAACTACCGCCCCTCCCCCCGCTGCTCAGCAAACACAAGGCACACACGCATATTGACCAATCACGTGCGGTGCGAAGAGAAAAAAAAGTGAGAGCGAGAGAGAGCGAGAGATAGAGAGAGAAGAGAGAGAGAGAGAGAGTGACAAAAAAAAACAAAAAAAAAACACGGCTCCCAACTAAGAGCCGTTTCATTCGCGACTGACCCATCACTACTGGCGTGAGACACACACGCAAATGAAACACGGGCAAACACGTGTAGCTTAGCACTTAGCCGCCTATCGCTAATGCTACACGACAGAACATATACACAAAGACAATTTCATTGTTGGAAATACTTACAACTTGAGCTGCAGGTAATCCACCAGTTATTGTTGACACTGCTCCTTCCTGTTGTCAGGTTTTGTTTTTCCAGTTTATGAGGATTTTTTTCTTGGCGATGCTTAGGCTAGTAATTAGCTTGCATTTTTTCCTTGTTTCTATATTTATTTGACTTAAATCTCCCAGTATACACAGTGCAGGAGTAGGTGGTATAGTGTGATCTAGGCATGCTGATAGGTCCTCACATATCTTATACCAGAATGTATGTACAGGTGTGCACATCCATAAAGCATGCATGTAATTATCTGCTTTGTCTTCATTACAGTTTAAGCAGGTGTTTGATTGTAAATACCCCATTCTGAACATTCTTTGTCCTGTGTAGTGTATTCTGTGTAGAACTTGTAATGTATGAGTTGTAAGTCTGGAGTTTTAATCATTTTGAACATGTTAGCTGAAATTTGTCCCAAAAAGTTTCGTCTGGGCTGATGCCTAGGTCTATTTCCAATTTTTTAGTTGGTAAGGAGATTATTGTGTCATTCTCTGTCAGTAGAGCATACGTTTTTGATAATATTCTGGGAGATGTGAGGTTTAGAAATTGATTTATTATTGGAGGTAGTTCCATTTACTAGTTCTAAACCTTGTCCGAATTACAGATTTAATTTGCAGGTATTCGAGAAACTTACTACTGTGGAGGTTATATTGCTCCACCAGGTTCTGGAATGGGATGAATGTGTTATGTTTGAGTATTTGTTCCAGGTACCTTATTCCTTTTTCGTGCCATGTTGAGACGTTTAACATTACTTTATTTTGCAGGATGTCAGGATTGTTCCAGATTGGGGTAAGTTTACAGGGTATATGTGAGGACCTAGTGATTTTAATAAATTCCCACCAGGCTGAGAGGGAGGTACTTATAGTTATGCTTTTAAAACATTGGTGCTGTTTAATGGTTGTACTGATGAAAGGTAGATCACAGATTTGGATATCTTTGCAGAATGTTTTTTCTATGTCCAACCATTGACTGTCCAGTGGGTCGAGTTTTATCCATTTTTGGACATACTGTAGTTTATTAGCCAGGAAGTAATTATGAAAGTTTGGAAGTTCTAATCCTCCACAAGTTTTTACTTTTTGAAGGGTTTTTAGACTGATGCGTGCTGGTTTATTTTTCCACAGGAATTTTGTGGTAGCTGAATCTAATGATTTAAACCAGGTTGGTGAGGGTTTGGTGGGGATCATAGAGAAGAGGTAATTAATTTTTGGTAAGATCATAATTTTTACAGTGGCGACTCTACCCATAAGTGATATGGGTAGAGAGGTCCATCGTTGGAGGTCATTTTCAATTGTTTTAAGTAGGGGTGTATAATTTAGTTGAGTCAGGTCTGAGATCCTAGAGGATAAACTAATTCCCAGGTATTTAATGTTGCCTGATTGCAGGGGAGTCGGTATAGATGTTTTGAAGTCGGAGTTGGTCAGTAGAATAGTTGATTTTGTCCAATTAATTGAGTAATCTGAGACTGCTGAGAATTTATTGATGAGTGAGATAGTACCAGAGAGAGTGTTTTGTGAGTTTTGAAGGAAGAGTAATACATCATCTGCATATAGGCTTATCTTGTGGTGCAGATTTTCTGTTTGAATACCTTTGATATTTCCATTTTCTCGAATTGCGGCTGCAAGCGGATCTATAATTATAGCAAACAGTGAAGGGGTGGTGGACAACCTTGTCTGGTGCCTCTCTGGAGCTTGAAGCTTGGAGATGTTTGAGCGTTTGTCCTGACCGAGGCACTGGGTGAATTATAAAGAATTTTGATCCAGGAGATAAAGTTTTGTTTGAATCCAAATGTATCCATTGTTGCAAGGAGGAATTTCCAGTTTACTCTATCGAATGCTTTTTCTGCATCCAGTGACATAATTGCTGATTCAAGTTTATTGATTGTGCAATAGTCTACTATATCTGTCAGCCTGTCGACTGTCAGTTTCGTGTTGTTTCTGTCATACTGAGCCTGTTTAATTCTGGGTTGAGTGTCATGTTGAAGTCCCCTCCCAATATGACTGTTGTGTCCAGGTGAGTGGATAGTGAGGAGAAGAAGGAATGAAAGAAGGAGGGGTCATCAACATTTGGTCCATATATGTTGGCAATGCAGAAGTCTATACTATTGATTAGTAGGGTAATTATTATAAACCTGCCTTCTGGATCTGTAATAGTGTTTTTATGTGTGAAATTTAACTTCTTATTGATCAGAATAGCTACTCCTCTCTGTCTAGAGTTATAGTTTGCTAGGTACATGTGAGGGACTTGTAGTGAAGTTAACTGGCAGTCTGACTTAGGCAGGTGAGTCTCTTGTAATAAGACAATGTGATGATTAAGGACTTTAAGTTTTTTATTTTTAGAGCCGATTCCTCGTACATTCCAAGTGACAAGCTTCAGTGTGGTCATCCTGGCTTATCTAGTTGTGTAATGTGGTTGTGTGTATTGTCTGTTCGTGTGTGTGTGTGTGTGTGTGTGTGTGTGTGTGTATCTGTGTAGTCAAGATTGTAATCCTGTATATGGGTAGGTGTAATTGTGGGTGTGCATGTATGTACTCATACATACGAATTTCATACATAGTGGTGTTTGTGTGTATGTATCTGTATGTGCGTGAGTTCATGTGAGTGTATGTATAGGGGTGTATGTGTGTACTTATGAGTGGTTGTATAGGAGTGTGTGCGTGAGTGTACTTATATTATACATATTATACACATACATACAGACCTGTTTAGAAGAGCCAGGGGGTTACCTCTTTATCCCGGTATAGCTGCCCGTTGACGTACAGTTTATCCACTGCTACAAATGCCCGGGATCCTTCTGCCATGAGCTTCCTTCTCAGTGGAAACAGCTTCTTGTGTCATACCAGGATTTCCTTGGGAAACTGATCGTTGACGCTAAAGTCCGTTCCTCTGAGCTCTATTCCCCGGCTCTTCACCAGCTCCTTCTGTTTAAAATGTTCGAATTTTACGACGATGGGACGCGGGCGCTGGCCTTCCTGTCGCCTCCCTCCTATGTGGTGTGCCCGGTGGAAGGTGATGTTCTTGACGGTGTCAGCCGGGACCTTGAGTTGTCTTTGTATAAAGTCTCTCACCGTCACTTCTGGGTCCTCTTCAGTTTTTTCCGGTATCCCAGAGAAAACCAGGTTGTCCCTCATACTCCTCGCCTGGAGGTCAATGATCGTTTCTTTAATGTTTTTATTTTCATTTGAGAGACGGCTGGTTTCTTTGGTGAGCGACGCCACTGAGTTTTTTAAGTTGGCATTTTCAGCTGCGCGCTTGGCCACCTGTTGCTGGCTGAACTCCAGTGACTCCCGCAGCGCCTGGAATTCTTTGTGGAGTAGCTCCATCAGTGAGAGTCGAGCATCAAAACTCGACAACTTCCCATTAATGGAGTTAAGGATCTCCAAGAAATCATGGTCCGACGTAGGGGTTGTTCCGGGAGAAGAAGCTGCTTCGGGTGAGTCCTTCTGGCGGCTTCTTTTTGACGAGGGTGTTTTCGGTGTTTTATCCATTGTCAGTGAAAACACTTGTCGATATACTCCTCTAGGTTATCCAGTCTCCTGTTTTGTCTTGCTGTTTTTTATTACGACTGTTATTATTATTTGGCCTTAGATTAGTTGGCGATGTGCAGAGGAAATGTTTGTATTAGCTGCGCGCCGCCATGTTGGATTTTCGCACTGATCTCACAGAATCTTGCGACACTACAGCATTCCTCGCGACACTACAGCATCCCGTCTGACACTACAGCATCCTGTTCTGTTATCAGTGTAACGCAGGTAATACATTATCCAGGTTATTATCTCATAATTTTGGAATAAATTAAGCTGCATTTCATGTTTTGTTTTGTTAAATTGTGTTTTCGTTTAAGAAATAATCTATTTCTAATTTGGTCACAAGGTGGCAGCAGAGATGCATCACTACACTCTGTTTTTGGTGTGAGAGAAGGGGCGAGACGTCATCTCACCTACTGCCCGGTCCAGGTGGAAGTTAGCGAAGTACCGTAGTTTTGAGCTAAATAGACCTAAGTCAAAGGGTTGAATTAAAACATCGAAATAGGAATTAAACACTGACAAACAAGAGACGACGAAGAAGCGGTTTACATCGTGTGGAACTGCATAGGACTCCTTAGAAGCTGGTAATTGATATTCCGCTGAGTTGCGGATGCTACTGAACATGATGCCTTAGCATGCTAACTATATCAGCAATGTGTTGCACGCTGCTAAAAAAAAACCCATAAAGATTAGCCTTGAACTTTTATGAAAAATTAAAACAGGAGTAACAGGAATATATGAACATGTGATAACCATGTTTATGTACTGTGTGAATTCTGCTTATAAAATATAGTTGTTTATGTAAATTCCTGTTTGTAGGATATCATTGTTTGTGTTATAGTGGCTGTAGGTAATTATAAGTTTATAGGAGCTGTTATAAGTTTAACGACATATAAAGCGGACACTTTAATTAAGTCGAATATAGTTTACATATGTATTAACTCGAATTTAAAAACCACAAATATTCTAAGTTATTATAACGGATTTTTGAATTGAGGTACACAGTGCTCAACCACTTTGATTAATTTTTGTCACTGTACTCAAATAATTTGACTGTAATGTCACATACATAAGTCTTCAGAAGCCCACAAAAAGTGTCATCTGCATCTATACCTCTTTTTTCACCTCTTTTATCAACATCGTTATTGGGCTTTTTAAAGAAACTTCTGACACTCAACTGCCGTGACATTTTTCTTCTTTTCTTCTTCTACAAGAGCCAATTACTGTAATATGCACTTCGCCACCAAGTGGTCAGGGGTGTGAATTGCAATCTGTCAAAATGACGGATGGCCCTCAGATTTTTCCGTCGCCGTTTAAAAAAAAAAAAAACAATGAATAAAAACAACAAAAACTAAAAATTCGGTTAACGCGACCCCTGCTTCCGGGGTACTGGTCAATCACAACACAGTCTGTCTTCTCAGGCAATTTCACGTCTGAAATAGCGCGGCTGACAAGTGCTTCAAAAAGGACAGATTTCTATCGGCTCGTTTCCACCAACTAGGAAGTTTTTGACTATAAAACAAGTTAATATATGTAAGTAGACCTCAATAACTAACATATATGTGCAACAGGACCATGTGACCTTTAAGTGATCATTGTTTAGTCTCCTGTTATGTTTCTATCAAAAACATTCGTTTAAAGAGCACCTATTGGCATTTTAACACAGCCCTTTTAGATCACCAGGCTTTTAGAACTGCTTTTAAGTTTTTTTTGGGAATCCCACAGAGAGAGCAGGCCTGCCTTTACCAACATACAACAGTGGTGGGACTTTGGTAAGACTCAGACAAAACAGCTCTGCCAGACTCTTGCAGACTCTACAGCAAATCGAGGGCTTTTAGACTCCCTCAAGTCAAAAAAGTCGGCCATAGCCAACCTGCCAGGCATTTCGGCACAGGGAGCTCTGGTCAGGTCTAGGTTCATCATGCAGATGGACGCCCCATCTCACTTCTTCTTTGGGCTGGAGCGGAAAAATGGACAAAGGAAGACCATTCATTCTTTACCAAAGGGTAGCAGGTCCCAAGTCTCAGACTTGTCTGAGATCAGGAAGTACACTGCCGGGTTTTACAAAAACCTTTTTAAGAGTGAGTGGACACATAATCCAGATGTGCACAGCAGCTTCCTCAGTGGTCTCGCTCAGGTCAGCAAGACTGACAACAGCAAACTGGCAGCAGAGGTAACATGAAGGAGCTCTACACTGCCACCATGACCCTGCAGAGTGGCAGAGCTCTGGAATTGGCTGACAGGTCAGGGATATCCCAGCCAACCTTCAGTCGTGTTATGCCCGACGTGTTAGGAGGTATAATTGGTTTGTCGAATCACTACATAAAGTTCCCTTATACGGTGGGTGAACAGGCAGATAAGAAAGCGCAATTTGCAGCAATGTCCGGTTTCCCAAATGTAATCCGTGCCATTGACTGCACTCATGTTGCTATAAGAGCACCGAGTGAGAATGAATTTGCTTTCATTAATCGTAAGCATTTTCATTCCCTCAATGTCCAAATCGTATGTGATGCAGGCATGTTGCTCACAAATGTAGTGGCTCTGTGGCCTGAGACACAGCAGTGTTGGGCGCAGACTGGAGGCCGGCGCTGTACGTGATGGGTGGCTTCTAGGTACGGATAATTAATGTGGAAATCCTGAGATTTGCAATTCTGTACTAGTGTTTAACCCGTTCACCGACCTTGCAGGTGACAGTGGATACCCCCTCAAGCGGTGGCTGCTCACCCCTTTTCCTAACCCACAGAGCGCAGAGGAGAAGACCTATAATCTGCGCCACAGCCAGGCGCACAGTATTGTAGAGCGCACCATTGAACTCAGACAGGACATGCTTTATCTCCCGCAGTTCTCCAGCAACTTCGTTGATTGCAGTTATTGTGTCCCGCTGTGTCTGCAGGACTGCATCTGTGATCACACGGCTGTTGGAGGGCTGGAATGCACGAGGTGCAGTGGAGACACTGGGCGCACATGGCTCAGCTGCAGCACCACTGACCTCGCTTGGACCCGCAGCAACTACAAAAAATGTTGAATAAAGTCACTTGTTTTGTGAACAGTCTCAATCGTTTCTGTACATAATGGGTGAACACAACTTTGATGCATTTGGTTTACATTCATTTCAAATATGGGAATACAAATTACATACCTTGGTTTTCTGCTTCTTGTGGGCTGGCATCAGTGTCCCCGTCCACCTCCGTCACCACTCCACTCAGGAGGGATTCCCCGATGATCCCCGCCAGTTTTTCATCCAGCGGGGTGAGCTCCGGTTGGCCCGTTCCCCCGCCCGTGGCACAGACGCTCTGCCTGTGTGACGCCAGGCGCTTTTTTGTGTACACTATAATGTCTGACCACTTTTTTTTCACCTCGGCCACACTCCGACCTTCAACAGCATTGACGGTATCCGCCACATGCTGCCACTCTAGAGCCTTTTTGGCATTGGTGACCCCAACACTGTGTCCACTAAACAACAAAGCCTTACTCTTCTCCACCTCCCTGACAAGAACTTCCACCTCACACTGGGTAAAATTACATTTCTTGGCCTTTCTCTCCGATTTCGCCGTTATTTCAGTCATGAATCAATATGCATGAGGGGCGTTTCTCTGAATATTTATAGGCAAATATGGGCGTGGTATGACCCGCACACAGGTGTGCCACATTTAGAGTGGATTGTGATTTATAAAGGGAAATCGGCATAGGACGTGCGTGCGCACTGTTTTATAAATCAGGATATTTTTGTGCGTAAGTACTTTCTGTGTTTCGTGCCTACGCACAGTTTTATAACTGAGGCCCCAGATCTGTTAGAGTTAACAAAAACCTAGAGACCAGAAAACTGCCTCTGAGCTGCAGGAGGGCCGCAATAACCCTGCTGCCAAAAAAGGGAGACCTGCAGGAACTAAAAAACTGGTGGCCGGTGTCATTGCTGTGCGCAGATTATAAGATTCTGTCCAAAGCTCTTGCCCTTAGACTAAGGGAGGTGATGGCTTCCATCATCCACCCTGACCAGACCGACTGTGTGCCTGGCAGGCTCATCAGTGACAACGTCACTCTTATTAAAGACGTTTGGAGATCTCCAGTTCGTTGGGTATGGAGATTGGTCTGATTTCAATAGACCAAGAAAAGGCTTTTGACCGGGTTGAACACCAGTACCTGTGGCAGACTCTGGCTGCTTCTGGTTTCATAGCCATGGTCCGGGTTCTCTATAGTGACATTGCGAGTGTTCTGAAAATAAACGGCGGGCTGAGTGCACCATTTGAGATCCAGAGAGGGGTAAGGCAGGGCTGCTCTCTCTCTGGGATGGTATAATCAGTAGCCATCCAGGCTCTGATACACAAGCTTAGAGCTAAACTTACAGGTGTGTGTGTGTCCCGTGTCTTTTAAAACTTCTGTGTATGCTGATGATCTCGTTGTTTTAATTAATTCACAACAAGATATTGACATTTTAACTGACACTGTGAAAGACTTTGGTTTTAATTCATCTGCTAGAGTAGGGGGCCTCAAACTCAATTTGCCCGGGGGCCGCATGAGTTAGAGTCTGGGTGAGGCTGGGCCGCATCCATCCACTCCATTTTTTCTAATATATATTATACTTTTTTAAAAAACATTTCTTTCTACCTTATGCTGGTATTTTTGAGTGGACAGCAACGTAAGAATTGTACAGGGAAACGTGTTTCTTTACTGTGCATATGAGAATAAAACACTTCTTTCTTGAATCTTTAGTTAACTGCTCAAAGAGAGAGAAGAGAGTTCTGTCGTGGGGAGTTCATAATCAGCGCTGCGCTGCAGCCAAGCTTCACTTTTGCGCAAAGAGACTTTCCACCATTTAATAGGTGATGTTCCACCGTGCGCTCACATCTTGTATGAATCGTTTTATTGGTGTTCCAATATCTGATCTTGGACGGACACTAATCGGGTATGGACAGGCTCGTGCTGGCCGCAGTTTTTGTGTGTGTCATCACAACACCTGCGGGTGGAGAGACTGCAACGCCAGCGCAGCTGCTGAGGATGCGCGGACGCACGTTTGAGCGAAAACAGAATCACATATAGGCTGCTATAGTAACATGACAACAGCTGAGACGTTGTGATATAGGTGTGTGTGAGTCTGTGTGTAACTGCTGTTTTCAATCAGCAGCTGCTGCAGTCTGCATCTTTTTCTCTCTCCCTCTTGCGCCGTTCTTCCTTATCGTCACCACGGGCCGCACTTACATTAAACTTTGATATCAAGTGGGGGCCTCAAAATATCGTGGGGGGGGGGGCAAGGACTGGTCCATCTGGGCAGCAGGGACACTGCTTTTTGCCTCCAGTTTATTCAGAGGCTACTCCCCGCTGCATTCTGCAGGATTTTAAAGGCCTGGGTCATGATTTTAATTTGTTTTTAATGAATATACCGAATGTGAGCACATCTCCTCTGCTTTTTATAAAAGTGTTTTTAAAGTGTGAAACCTGCTGTGGAAAGAGAGGAGATAGCAGGCGGACTCCCTGGATCCTCCAGAAGCCGGTCCTGTGGGGGAACCGTCTGGACATTCCCAGCTGGGCACGTCAGAGTCTGGCCACGAGACTGCAGACTGTGAGGGTCGTCACTCTGGGGCAGGTGGTGGCGCTGACTGGACCCCAGATGGACGATCCCTCTGGACTCGCTGCCCGGCTGGGACTGAAGTCGGTGAGGGTCACACAGAAGCTCCTGGAACACTGGAGACAGAGACTCACCGGACACGACGGCCTGCTCTTAGACTCCTCTTTTATTCAACCCGTAACTGATGATGACATTTTCCTGGCACCGGATTTTAAAGACTGCTCTGGGATCACGCCTCACACCACTGGATGGCACCACCGGAAAAACATTCTACAGAATACTGGTAAAAGCAATCAACAAAACTAAACTGGACAAGAGATCTGAGGAAATAGCTGCAGCTGGCTCCTGCAGCCAGACCTGAGTGGACATCCTTCTACAAACCTCCACTCCCTTAAAGACATGCAGATATTCACTGGAGAGTCCTCCATGGGGTCATAGCAGTGAACTCCTTTGTGTCCACCGTAAACCCAGCTGTAGAGGACAAATGTCTGTTTTTACCCCTGTTTCTGTTTTTACAAACTGTAAAAGCAGCTTTTTATTCTGGGTTTTAAATACACACGCCAACACAAGAACAATACCAGCTTTTAAACTGTGTTTTAGGGCAAAATGGAGGTGTATTTTAGCCGAAGGAGAAAGGTGGAGAATGGTTTTATTGTTGAACCTGTCACGGTGTGTATGAACATGATGAAGTCCAGAATCCTCATTGATTTTAATTATTACAAAGCAGCAGGAGATCTGGACTCTTTCCAGCAGGTTTGGTGTTTTAATCAGGCTTTGTGTTCTGTGGAAAACCACACACTGCAGTTTGGAGATGTGCTCATGTAATTCAAGTGTTTATGTATTTTATTCATTTACTTACTCTAAAGAGTAAGACTGTTGTGTGACTTTGAATACATTCAGATGATTGTTTGAACCTCTGACTGCTCCATCCCAAACAGTAGCCCTTGAGATGTTGAATCTGCGGACTCTTTCATGATTAATGGGAAGTGATAGGTGTAAGTGAAAAATATTATTCGGCCTTCTCTAAAGTTATCAGCTCCCATTCCTAAGCACAAGCCTAAACAATTCAGGACAGCGCCTGCTGAAACTGTTGTGTCACAGCGACCTCGGTACAGCACTGTTGTCTACAGAATTCGTCTCTTCATGTTTTCGCTGAGCCTGACCGGATTGGGGCAGTGGACTGACGCTACTGCGCAGTCCTCCCCAAGGTCAGCTCCATGTATCAGCAGAAGAAGCACCTTTAAGTATCCTAACTCTGGGACTCACAGGCAGACTGACAGAGGATGCCCAACTGTTAACATACTTGTTTTATGTTCGGCATTGTCTCAGTTCTCCTCAGATCTGAGCTGCTTCTAATAAAGCTTTTCAACTTAACTCATCTCTGACTCCAGGAAACTCCATCTTTGGTCGACTTACTTAATAATCAAATCTCCGCAACAAATTGGCGTCACGAACAGGATTTCAACAGAACTACAGACTGGTAAGTGCAACATTCTTAGTTTGCCTTACCATGTCTGAGTTTGACGAAATCCAAAGAACTGTGTAGTGAAAGGGGATTGATTATCGACTGATTTACAATTAATAAGTGTGAACAATTCTTGTAAATATTCAAATAATAATAGAGTGATTTTGTTCAAAAGTAGAACAAAAGTGTTTCTTTGGGGAGGAGTGTGGGGGTATGTAGTATAAGATTATTGTCACATTATATGAGTGACGTTTTGGTTTCCGGTTCAGCATCAAGCTGTGTCCGACACGGGGCCTCGTGAGAACCAAATCATCGGAAAATTAAGTTTTCGGGGGGATGAAAAAGGCCGCCTCGTTTGGTGTCAAGACCGAGAATCTGCCCTGTGTCCTGGGGGAAACGGGGTACGCCCAAATTCCATGTGCACATGGTGTAGAAATAATCACTCATAACCCACACAGGTCCCAGAAACAAAAGAAAATTAAAAGGAGTGAGGAGTCTCTGATGCTGTTGAAAAGCTGACGCATTGTTTTTTAAGTGTCTATATAGAATTTGATCAGTTTAGAGGGAAGAATAAATAGGATAATAAAATAACAATCTAAACTGTGACTCTATTCCAGAGAACTACTGCACAACAACAACCTTGATACACTGTTCTGTCTGCTCCACATGCAGAAAGATACCAAAATTCACAAAACAGCTACTGTTTTTATGACCTTATCTATCCACTCACTAATGTCTGTACACTCATGATGGTCTTATTAAGAATTTGCCATGACAATTTGTTGTCAGAAGGGGGATCGAGTAGAGTGGTGGTCTGAGGCTCCATGGACAGCGAATGGCCAACCTGGAGACAAAATCTCTCCAGCCTCCACCCTCCATTTGTGTAGAGATGGGAGGGCTGATGTGAGGTCTCAGATAGTCACCACTGAATCTTAACAAACTCAGTTCATCTTAACATCCAAACATTTCCTGAGTGGTGTAGATAAGGAGAAAAATTAAATAACAAAAGTATAGAAAAGTAGGCAAAGTGAAGAATGATTGCATAAACATTTGTCGAGGACATACACATATTACAGACTAAAAAAAGAAAAAAAAAGAAAAAGAAAAAGTTCATATTTTGCGACCACCATACTCGCACAGTTCCTCTCTCTGTTCACAGATCACTGCACTGAAACTGACCTGACCTCCACTCCTGCCCGACATCGAGACACCAACCACCAGGACTCAAAGACCCTCCCACCGTTCAGACAGCTCCACCCAGAAGCGAGATTGAAGTGTCAGATTCCTCCTCCCCTGACTCCTCCTTTAACCCCCCATAGGCCCAACGTCTACATCGTCATGAGAAATGGGCGTCACAGGGGACGGGCAAGGACTACACACATGCTGAAGAAGAAATGGTGTGTAAGGCCAGACAGGAGGAGAGGGTGAGACTGTGATAACACTTCAAAGCCTCTACAACAAATCCACTGTGTCATATGATGATGATGATGATGGTGATGATGATGATGATGATGATGATGATAATTAAGGTGACCATGGTGCAGAACACACCTTGCCTATGGTCAAACTGGCCATTCTTGAGCACTCAACACTGGTGTTCAGGCCTTGACTGCTGCTGACATCACTGCAGCTACTTAAACATCTGTCAAACTTTTGAGTGTGGCCTCAAGTTTGGTGAGCAAATGATGATTTTCTGCACTGATACTCTGCAAGAACTATGCAGACATGCTAACCACACCCAAGGTCAACTTGAATGGAAGAAGAAAGACTAAAATGAAAAGATGTAAATGAAATTTACATGGTGCCAATAATGATGAACATTCTTTGACATGACGAGCTACAAACCAGTCAACAAGCTCGAGAAGGGGGCAGGAGGAAGGAGAGGTGACTCAGTGAACGTGTCTGACTGTGATACAACAGGAGGGAGGTAACACACACACACACACACACACACACACACACACACACACCACTGCAAAGAAGAAATGCTTGCTAATGCAGAAAACAATACAGATTCTCACAATCTTATTGCACAATCCAGTATGTGCATTACTCAGAAAATACACCCCCATGCACACATACATGATCAGCGTACATGATGAGTACATTTTGCCTACATACATTTCTTGTAAACAGTAGAATTAAAGCAGAATTTACTGAAACCCCAAAATGAGTGGACATTATGTGCACTACAAAGGTTCCTCTGGTCTAAAAAAAAAAGATAAATGAATGAGTAACTGTAACTCAAAGGACTAGGAATGTCTTTCTGTTTCCACACCTGGTGGTGGCGTTGTCAGAAAATGCATGCATTCTAAGCTAAACACACACACACACGTTCATGTCAGTGCCACACAGTTGTAATATGCAAGTGAATGGAAGTTTCAGTTTCCACTGTTTCTGTTAACATTTTGATAGAAGCACAATCTGATGTTTCTCTGTAGTAGACTGATTTTATGTCAATTGATGATTTGCACTGCACTGAACTTGTGTCTGTCTGTCCTGATGAAGCCAACAGTTGGTTTAAAAATAATAATAATGATACATACACACATGTTCTGGTCAGCACATAGATGACATGGGTGTGCATTGGCTATATCACTTATTTCTGCACAGTTTGAACTTTATGATGTCATCAGTGCCTCACTAGATAAACAAAAACAAAAAAACATTATGAAGAAGCATAGGTCTTTTTGTTGAAAGACACATGCAAGCTTGCAAGTGACAGAGAACACATCATTAATCTGGTTTGATTTCTCCAACAGGTGTGCACTCCCATACTGGACCTCTGTTAAATGCTGATGCATTTTTGTTTGTTGATGTTTCTGTTGTGTTACTAACACAGTCTGTGGTTATGTTGTATCTATGCTGTTTGTTCTTAATCATGCTGTTCTGTCCTCAGGTTCTGCTCCTGTCCACAACTCAGTTCTAGACACTGAGCTTGTGGCTCTTTATGAAGCCTTTAGATTAGCAGCTGGTTAAACTAGTTTAACAGTGTACAAATCTACACTGATTCATGTTATGGTTGTTACAACTCGAACTGTTAAAGAACTCATAATAGTTCATGTTCAGTGGGGAAGGAGATGACAATATTTAGTTCTGGTCCAAATAATCATTTAAAATTCATCCCATGTTTTGGTATTTATATGCTATGGTGAGCATGGCATTAAAGTAACAGGGTTTGTTTGATTATTTTGATATAAGTCGGTGCAGTTAAATTTTTTAGACATAAGATTTTATGTTTCCAAAATTGTACTCCATCGACTGCACAGGATTAGGTTGGTTTTTCATTTCCTTTTGAAAAGTTTTCAAAAGAAGAGATTATGTTCGATTGTTGCAAAATTATAAAAAAAAACATTGAGTGTGCAAAATCTCTTGACTAAAAAGAGTTAAAAAAAATAAGTAAATAGTAAAATGTATATTTTATACATTTTAATATTTATTTTACACTTTGTAAAAAATGCACAATTCAACAATTCAGTTATTGAACATATAAGGGAGTTAGTAAGTAGAAAAGTGGGTTAAATAATTTTCTTTGCCAAGTTAACATTCTAAGTCCCTTGTGATGAAGATTATATTTTTTTTTGTGTTGCTTTTAATAATAGGAAGTTCATGTTTCTTTGAGGAGATTGTGAGAATAATATCTTATTGTCATAATCTGGTTACAAGTTTAAGAGTAAATACAAAATACTAATGGTAATTATATTGACATGTCACTGATAAAGGGGTACATGTCATTGATTGTGTAGTTTACTTATTGTATGTAAAGATATTTCCTTGTGGATATTTTCACATGGTAACATGAAAGCCTCTTAAGAGTTAATGAAAATGATTTGCATCCATTGAACCACATTGTCTCCAGCATGTCCAACTCCTATTCTTGTAGTCCTAAAATATCTTAAAGCGGAACTAGACCGGTTCCTATTATCGTTGTTTTTTTGTGTGTATCTGCGTCATTACCTTGTTTATGAAGCCTGACGGTTCGAAACAAACAGTTCAGCCATTGCTGAGAACGTTGTGTTTTATTGTAATCTCGGGGTTCAACGAGATCACTGAAAATCCCGAAATAGTTACGTAAGCAGCGGTTCTCCTGAACAACCGAAAACTGTCAGAAAAGAGGATTTCTATCGGCTAGTTCACAGCAACTAGGAGGTTTTTGACCATAAAAACAAGTTAATATATGTAAGTAGACCTCCATAACTAACATTTATGTGCAACAGGACCACTCTATGTCACCTTTAAACATTTTTCAAGCAATGTTCTCTCCAATTCATGTAATTAGTTGAGGACCACTGGAAGATGCAACCCCCTCCCCAAGTTTCATCAGAAAGCCTTATTCCTGCTTCTTGTTTCCCACTTGTCTTTAATATATAAGGTGTTTTCAGTTTTTAGCAGAAAAGAAGGCATTATACAATTTAGAAATGGACTTAGTTTTAAGATAATATCGTACCTGGAGTTATCTGAAATAGTCACTTTGTACTAGGCCATGTTTGTCCTGCAAAGACTGAAAACTCTGTATCTTACTGTTGTATGTGGATGAGAGATAGACAGGTTATAAGTCCTTTCCTTGCCCAAGTTTCTTTTATCCGTTCTCTTGGGGATGAATTCTGAATCAAGATCACAGCATCTAAAAAAGTCTAATTAATACAGCTATATATTGATTTATTGTATGGAAGACATGATTTAACACAGTTGATCATTCATTATTCCTGTGATAAATCATTGATTAAGAAGCTACTTAAAGCTTAGGTTACAATATGTAAAAGTGTAATAACATTAAAATCCCTCCATGTAGGTGAATATCCAAAAGCATTGTGATTTGGTACAAAACATGTGATCTGTTTAAAACAAGATAATGTTTGCATGTACTGAACTGTTCACATGTTCTGTCATAAATGTCATATTGTTTGTGGGAAATACCTACAAAACAAATAGAGCACAGAGCACCACAGGAAGGCATTCCTAACTGTGGTCAGTGGACTCAACAACTCCTCCCTCCATTGATGTTTGACATCTATGTTGGGATCTGTGCATATTATTTAAATTATCGGTACAATAACATATTTATGTGCCATCACTCAAATTACAACCATCTCTAGATTATTAAGTCATTACTGTATTTACATCTCTCTTGTATAAATTTTACATGTTGACATGTAACAGGAATGTATACGTTTACTTAGCTTTACGTTCAATCTCATTCTATTAAGTTTTTATTATTATTCCTATACATTGTATGTATATCCTTTCATGAATTTCCCCAGTGGGATCAATAAGTATTCTGATTCTAGATACAGATTACCTTATAGATAACCCTAACCCTAACCCTAGAATCATCAATAAGACTTGTCACTATGTTTTTCATAATGTCTCTCTTGTAAGTTTCAAAATAATGTGTCTCTGAGAATGTAGACATATTATTAGAGTTGTGAACAGAAGCCTATCTACCTGTATGCAAAGTATATTTAGAATTAAAATATTCCAAATTCTGAATATATTTGTGCTGAAATAAGATATAACAAATTATCACAATACTTGTGAATTTTGAGAAGGTGAAAGCACTTAATCTCAGACCTTCCACGAAAAGAAGAACAGAAATAAGTAAATACGTTATTAATGATAACAAGAATAATGTATAATTGGACATTTCAGGTTTATTTTATTTTTACAAGAGCTAGTGTTCTAGAAGATATAAGAATTTAAATATCCTGATTTCTAATGTAATAAAATGGTTAGTATTTGTTTGAAGTATTTGTTTGGTATGGAGTTGCTAGATAGTTCAAAAGATATGTGTAGAACTATTAAATGCACTCTGTGTCATGGTTAACAGATCTTAATCTACAAATCTATCTTCCATTGTCCTTACTCCATGACACGTACTTCTCCGACTGCGTAGGTGTTATCCGACTGCGTAACCACGGAGACGACTCGAGCATTCATACTTCTGCGTCGTGTTGACGGATACGCGCTGCAATTTCCCGCCCGATCAGTAAGGGTCGCTGTGCAAGGTTGTTGTGCTTCTGGCTACAGTGAGCAATGGCGTCGAGAGAGAAAGACTGTTGTTGTTGAAACAGTGGCCGTTTCTCACTTTTCTGTGTGACGGAACGCAGTTTTAAGATAATTTGAGGCGAGAAATTGGCCATTTAGAGTCTAAACATGTGCTGTGTGTGTTAAGATATGACGTATTTATAGTTTGGCAGCGACGTTCTCTGTGGTGATCAGCTCCGCCCTCTGTGGACGCTGGGTGCTCACAGTGAGCCGGCACAGAGCAGCGCTATCTCGGCCTGTCCTGAGGACCAATCGCAGCTCTTGCCGTCTCCGTTGTAATATTTTGTGCAGTCGGAGACGACGCAGAGCACTTTACGCAGAAGTATAAATTGGGCTTGTTCCTGAAACGATTGAAAGATGAAGTCACTTTGTTGACAATGGTAAACTGAAGGATTGTTAGGGATTGTTATTACAGGCCATTTGTCGTGGGCCTGCGAATTCTACTGTGTTTGAGTAGAAACAGTAACATGAGTTAACAGAGATTTCTTGTCCTTCATTCAGGTTTCAGGGTTCCATTGGTAAATTAACCGTCCAAAATAGTAACTAAAGTAACATAATTGTTGAAGGTTTTAGTGATGTTTGTCATTTTGGAATTTAAACTGTGACCATGTTTATTGACAAGTACATAGATTAAGTTTCTTTAATTTGATTAGATTTGCTTAGTTTAGATGGGGAAATCTATTTGTGTTATAACATTGTTATAATCAGTTTAGTTTAGAGGGTTGACATAGGGATATTGAGGAGGGTGAGAGGAGGATGTTGTGCCGTCAATCATGGACAACCCCTCTCACCCCCTACATGAGACTGTGGGGGTCTTGACCGCCTGTGGCCACCTCCACGTGCACTACACTACTACCTCCATCATCTGTGCCTATGTGTACACCAGTGCTTTATCCTGTGCAATAGCCAAAAGTATTACTTTTGTCTTACTGAGTCTGTAAACATTTATTTACGCATTTACTGGCAACATGCAATATCTCTATACATATTTCACTGTATTCAGTGTCCATATAAATATATATGATTTATTTATTTTCGTATAAAAATGCATCTGTTTTACCTTTCTTTAACCCCTTGCTTGTTAATGTGTTTTGTACTTTTTCTGTCTGCACACATTTGTCTTAACTGTTTTTTAGCAGCTATGACAAGTGAGTTTCCCCTTTTGGGGATAAATAATGTTTATCTTATCTTAGGAGTATTAAAAGAGATGTAAACTAACTGAAATGTGTATTTTGAATTTTGACTTAGACTGAAGTTAAAGAATATTTTGAATCAGATCCTCTTTCACATAGGATCAATTCACTAAACTTTAACTTTCATATCTGCTGGGTTAATGATTTTGAATTACATTCCTAAGTTATATTAATTTTAAGTTGACGGATGCTTCATCTGTTTGGTTTTTCTCTGAGTTAAAGGGGGACTGATTAGATGGATGGGAAGAACAGGTAAAAAAAGCACTTGTCGAGTCTTGGAGACTCATGGGTTACTATGAAGTTCAGAAAATGTACCAATAACCTAATTTTGAGGTTATATTTCTTGTTGTGCTAATGATTGAGAAATGTTATTTACATTCCTAGACAATTAACAATGTGTGTTGATTAGATCACTAATCTTTGGGTCTTTAACCTTATGCTTTCATATTGTGCTTTCAATCAATTCAAAGTAATGATCAGATCAATACAATACTGTTTTGATAATTTTTCATTGCCAAGGTTAATTTAGTTTATTGTTTTTTAACAGTTCAGTTTATGTTTCCACCTTCCTCTCATTATGCAATGGGGAAATGTTTGGAAATGGAAATGTTTTTATAAAGCAACAAAATGTAAAAACAAAAGATTTATGGTTTTAAATGGGTTGAACACTACTCTGTAAAATGTTTCATAAAGAAGATGACGACGTTGGATTCCATGCCGCCATGCATCGTATGTGCTAGTAACCTCTCCATGGCTGGTGACTCTCTACTGCACAGACAGTGCATGAGTTGAAGTGAATACGATTATGTGAAATACATTTACAGTAATGTGTTTATGAGTTGAAGTGAATACGATTGCGCGACATACATTTGCAGTAATGTGTTTATGTGTGATTAGTATGATTTTGTGTATGCATTTTCAATTCCCTGCACTACATGTTTCATGCTGATTCATGATAATTGATGTTTTTATTTCTTCATTTATCTGGAATGTAATGTATGACGATCATTGTATTTCTACATCACCCACCACAGTGTGTAACATCTGACAGATAGAGAAGTTTTCTGTAGGTCTTTTTTCCTCAAAAACATCGAGGTTTGACCATTATAGATCAGAATAGTCAGCGCAGGTGTCTTTTTAACCCTTCTTCTGCATTCTGAGGAAGGTTTTTGGCTCCTGTGTCATGTGATCTGTGACCTCCGCTGTGAGTGCCTGTGATGCTCTGGTGTCATAGGGGTTTTTCTTTCCATGAGGAGACAATTTTGTCTAAAATGTGTCCTTGTTGACCTGGAAGGCGGAATTCATGAGTCATATGGTAGATAAGAGATGGCTAAAGAGGGGTGATGTTATGATTTCTTGATGTCTTGATTACAATGTTTAAGTTCTTTGTATCAGTCATGACTATGTTTATGATTGATTGTGGTTTTTTTGTAGAAGGGCATTTTCTCAACTGATGCCAGGTGAAGTCCTTGGGTTAAGGGTATTTGATACATGTATTTTAGTGATTTAATGGTTAGATGTAATTGATTGGGTTATTGAGGCTCTGTGCTTTCTAGTTTATTGATTGTACAAATCAATAAAAGGGGGGACTGTAAGTGAAAAATATTATTCGGCCTTCTCTAAAGTTATCAGCTCCCATTCCTAAGCACAAGCCTAAACAATTCAGGACAGCGCCTGCTGAAACTGTTGTTGTCACATTGACCTCGGTACAGCACTGTTGTCTACAGAATTCGTCTCTTCATGTTTTCGCTGAGCCTGACCGGATTGGGGCAGTGGACTGACGCTACTGCGCAGTCCTCCCCAAGGTCAGCTCCATGTATCAGCAGAAGAAGCACCTTTAAGTATCCTAACTCTGGGACTCACAGGCAGACTGACAGAGGATGCCCAACTGTTAACATACTTGTTTTATGTTCGGCATTGTCTTAGTTCTCCTCAGATCTGAGCTGCTTCCAATAAAGCTTTTCAACTTAACTCATCTCTGACTCCAGGAAACTCCCTCTTTGGTCGACTTACTTAATAATCAAATCTCCGCAACAATAGGTTGGCAAAAATGTCAGGTAGTGTAATGTTCATCTCCTCCCTGTAATAACAAAAAAGTGACCTAATTAGTGGATTTGCTACTTTTACAAAAATGACTTAAACACCAGAAATATTGTACAGTGAAAAAACTGGAATGCCACAGGTGATAGCTCAGTTTACATTGGCGTGTGTTGTAAATTCTTCAAATTGACTGCAACCAACTCCTCATCCCCTTCCTCAATACATGATGCATACAGGTCTGTGTATTTACTGTTGGAAAATTCATTCGCATGTTAAAACATAACAATTTTTTTCTTTTCTGTGTAATCAGAAAATTTAAATTAGCTTAGTCACCATCATTTTTTGTTTACCTGTAGCAAGTAGTCCTGACTGGATTTGTTTTATGTGGCTCCAGATCCTCACTATCAGATATCGGAAAACACAAAAATTTCTAAAACAACACAACATTAAGGGCCTGATTTACTAAAGCTTTGCGCGTGCAAAAACGTGTGCAAACTGGATTGCACACGCAGATTAGCGTTGATGCTGATCTACTAACAGGGCGCAACGAGGAGCGCATCCCTCAGACGGGCAATATAGCACCCGCAACCCATTTAGCGTTCTTGCCTTAATGCATATGCAATATGGGGCGTTTACACGCTATTTTGCGTGTGATGGGAGGAGAAAATGTAAATATGTTATTTTAGCAAGCGCAAAGTGATTTATCAAACCTGAAACTGATTGCGGTGTTTATTTTTGTGTCTATATTTAGCACGTTTGAAAGGCAGGTCTTAACTGGCACAGCGGTGCGCGGCGCGCACATGGCTGTGGTTATTTATAGTTATATATATTTGTAGATCAGGAAATTACGCTTTTCCAGAGCATGTTCAACTACGCGTTCACAGATGAGGCACATTCATTTCTAATTTGGTATAGCTGAATAAATTAAACATAGATATCCAGAGGAGAAATGCGTGTTTGTATTGTTGTATTGGTATGGGCTTACCTTGGTCTGCAGTTTGTGGTTCAAGGAGGGGTCGTACCTATGTTCCCCGGTTAAGACCGGAGGAACGGGGAACCCCGCTTTACCTTAACGGGTCCAGCTCTAACCTGGTCTACACGGCGAAGCGCAGGCGGCACAGTGTGCACACGTCACCAAAACCTCACAGGCAGGTTACCCTAACCCTAACCCTTCCAGTTCCAGGCACATTTATATGCAATAAATAATCACAACAATCACTATTTAATGTAACTATCTGAATCAGCTATAGATATATCATCTATATCGATTGTCCCGTCGCCTCTGACGTCAGTTCAAAGGCTGTTGGCACGCGTAATGGAAACTCAGCCTTACTGAATGAACACAGATGAAACCAGAGACGGACTGGGACTAAAAAGCCGTTGTGATGATCCGCTTTATTTATTAATTTACTTATTGACAAGAAAGTCACTCATCCATTAGATCCATAGAAACAGCAGAACTCGCTCCCTGGCAGCTGTCAGTGAGCTGCAGGTGAGTCAGCAGGAGAGCGCAGCACCTTCTTTTTTTTTTTTTACGGCAACATCCATAGTCCATAGTTTTCTTTGTTTGATACGTCAGGTAATGACGGAGCTGTCCAAAAAACTGACGCAGGATTATAATAATAATAATAATTAAACCCGACAGGAGATGACCTACTAGCACTTTTTTGCGTCACTCTGAAGCCCCTCCCACTTCCAATTTTCCACGCTTTTTCACCGAACCTTTGAAATACGTAAATTTTCACCAGGCCTGATGTGGTCGCAAAAATCTGTGAGTTTTTGAGCATGGGAAAGGCCTCAAAAAGGCGATTCATTTGGCGGAAGAATAAGAATAATAATAATAATAACTCTTTCAGTTTCAATAGGGTTCTTGCACAGTCGTGCTCGAACCCTAATAATAATATAAAAAGGTCCAATGGACCCGTGGAACAATAAATTATGTCATATATGCCTCGATCCCAGTTATCTGCTCATCGCAGAATGTCACTTTCTGTTCAGTGGCTTCAAATTTAATTCTGCGCTTCCGTTGAGTCTGCTCTTTCTCCATGTGGACAACTCTTGACAAAATCCTCATTTAAATAGGGCGGTCTTAACCACTTCTGCGCCTGTAGTCAATTGCGGCCGCAATCTTAGTAGTTCACCCGCAAAACGTAACCCAGTAGCGGGCGCAGTCTTTCTGCTCGCGCAAGCAAATTAGCGCTCGCTATTTGGAATCTTAGTAAATCAGGCCCTATGAGTAAGAAACATGGCTGGAAACAGGCTATCACAGTCTGCCTTAATACCTGTCTATTCTTTAATTCCTAGGAGCATCTCCACACAATACAATTGATTACAATGATTGCCTGTTGTGATTCAACTTGTAATTGGTCAGAAAATATTAATACAAATGATTGCCCTTGCACGGGGCACCATTATGTTGTGGTTCAACAATAGTGGCAATAATTAGATTGATAAAAATAAAAGTAATAAACATTAATTAATTAGTTTAATAATTGATTAACTGTAGATCGGGGCACCACCCTGAAATCAGGGAAAAGACAATCAATCTATGCCTTTCAAAATCAGTCTAAATAATCACTGTAATTGACTATATCAAAGATATCCCAATTGAACAGTAATGAAGGTATGAATCCGAGCACTGACCCTCGGAACCCCCGTTTGTCACAACATTCATGTACAAAAGACACAGAGCGTTCCTTTAAGTGAACAAAAGTAACAATTTATTTAATCAAATAACAAGAATTAAACAATTTGATTCATCAACATTAAGTATCCAAGGTTAATTGAATGATCTAAGTCAATGAACATTAAAGCATAATGATAATTTAGTGATTTAAATCAATAAATCCTACTTGCTAAAGCTAAAATCACACAACTATATACAACATAAACACCTGCTGGAATGAATGGAGTTCAGGTAGAAAGTTAGCAGCAGCAGCTCAAACAATCACCAATAACAAGTGCATAATGAGT
Source organism: Microchirus variegatus (assembly GCF_963457635.1). Taxonomy (NCBI): domain Eukaryota; kingdom Metazoa; phylum Chordata; class Actinopteri; order Pleuronectiformes; family Soleidae; genus Microchirus; species Microchirus variegatus. Next base: position 22,815,158 of record NC_139808.1, read on the forward strand.
GCATATTAACGAAACACACTGCCATTCTGTTATGGCTGGAATTAGATTGACTGTGTAGCGAAATAGACTGAAACGGTAACTGCACCTTTATTCACTGCAAGTCTGACAATGGCTCTAGATAGCTAGTGCTAGGTTGTACTTACTTTCTTTAGAGTTTGTAAATTTGTTTCAGAGTTTGTACATTTGTTTCAGAGCTTGTAAGTTGGTTTCAGAGTTTGTAAAATTGTTTCAGAGTTTGTACATTTGCTTCATCCCACTATGACTGCACCTGCCCCATCACGGTCAGCATACAGCGCATCAAGGTATTGGCAGCCCCCTCCTCATATATATCCCCATATCCCTATCCTCCTACACAATATCCATATCCACAATCAGACAGGTCAAGGTACAGTTAAAGGGAGCTACAGTTTCACTCAAAGTGTCATCATTGACGAAGAAAGGGATGAAATACAACATTCATCATGCCTTCATAGCAGCAGAGCTGAGTCTGGCTGAACAATCATGTGCAGCTGACAACCTGAAACAAAGCTACCAACACCTGAGAGACATTCCCTGAGTGCACCACTGCTTGGTGTACTACTGAGGTTCATGGCATGTTTCACCAGGTGCGCCTCCTCCCTGAAGACCAGCCTCACCTCCGCTTCCTGTGGCGTGATCGTGAGAGAGAGCACATCCCAGAGGTCTATGAGTGGCGTGTTTTGCCATTTGGGACTACCTGCAGCCCATGCTGTGCAACCTATGCTTTACAGCGTCATGTACAAGAACACAGTGAGGGCAATGAAGACGTGGTCCAAACTGTGCTGCAGGCATTCTATGTCGACAACTGTCTCCAGGCTGTACAGTCCCAAGATCAAGCCAGGGTTACAAGATGAGAGCTAGTTGAAACTGATAACTGGAGATATGTACCCTCAGAAGAGAATCCTGCTGACGATATCAATCGCGGAAAATCTCTGGCGGATCTAGTGAAGCCCAACCGCTGGACGTGTGGCCCAAGTTTCCTCGGTGTGTGCATCTGGACCTTTTGTGCAGCATGGACACTGACTCCTTTTTACTTGCCTTACGACGCTTTGTTGCAAGAAGAGGGAAGCCATTCGAGATTCTCTGTGACCGAGGCACTAATTTCCGAGGAGGAGACAGAGAACTACAAGAAGCCTTCGCCACACTTGAACCAGCACTAAAGGACCAGCTTGCTGAACAGAGCATCGGCTTCAGATTTAATCCAGCACTTGCACCTCATTTTGGAGCTGTTTGGGAGAGAGAGATCAAATCCGTTAAAGCTTCTCTGCAAGTTGTCCTGAAAGATCGAGTGCTCCCAGAGGAAGTCCTCAGGACGGTCCTGATAGAAGTCGAGGGAATTCTCAACTCTAAGCCCCTTGGCTGTGCTATATCAGACGTTGCAGATCCTGACCCCATAACACCAAACCTCCTACTCATGGGGCGGCGGGATGCATCTCTACCACAAGTTGTGTATCACAATAATGACCTGCTTGGACGTCGCCACTGGAAACACAGCCAGGTGCTGGCGGATCATTTTTGGCTCCAGTTCACCAAAAACTATGTCCCCAACCTTCAACATCATCAGAAGTGGTATAGTTCTACGGTGGACCTCATTCCCAACCAGGTGGTCATGATCATCAACCCACAGCTACCAAGAGCTCGCTGGCCAATAAGATGAGTCACTAAAACGATCCCCAGTGATGACGGCCGGATACGTACAGCTGAGGCAAACGTCAAAGGATCTACATACATACGGCCAGTGGCTAAACTGATCCCCCTGCCAGCAATGCCAGAGGACCGAGACTGATCGAACGGAACAGCAGGGATCTTTGGAGTACTGCAAATTCACCAGGCGAATTTTGGGGCGGCTGTGCAAACTTCCCTGCTCTGCTGTGTTCGGGACGTCAGTCACGTCACCGAACGACGCCGGAAGGTCCTGAGTGTCCATTTTTGTTTTTTCAGATATTAATATCTGATAGTGAAGATCTGGAGCCACATAAAACATATCCAGTCAGGACTACCTGCTACAGATAAATACAAAATGATGGTGACTAAGTTAATTTTATTTTGTTGATTACACAGAAAAGAAAAGAATTGTTATGATGTTTTAACATGCGAATGAATTTTCCAACAGTAAATACACAGACCTGTATGCACCATGTGTTGAGGAAGAGGATGAGGAGTTGGTTGCAGTCAATTTGAAGAATTTACAACACACACCAATGTAAACTGAGCTATTACCTGTGGCATTCCAGTTTTTTCGCTGTACAATATTTCTGGTGTTTAAGTCATTTTTGCAAAAGTGGTAAATCCACTAATTAGGTCACTTTTTTGTCATTACAGGGAGGAGATGAACATTACACTACCTGACATTATTGCCAACCTATCATTTACCATTAATCACGAAAGAGTCAGCAGATTCAACATCTCAAGGGCTAATGTTTGGGATGGAGCAGTCAGAGGTTTCAAGCGTACAACATACTCTGAAACCTGTGACATGCTGGTCAAATTTACTGATGATGCTGGTGTTTTCGAAGAAGGAATTGACACAGGTGGTCCAAGGCGAGAGTTTTTAACTCTTTGATGGACCAGAAGGACATCGGTTCTTAGTCTACAATGCAAATGGTATGCATATAGTGAGATGTGTGCTATACTAATGGTTAATGATCAATAACCATATATATCACATGACATATACTTTGTTGCTATAACTTAACTATTCTTCAAATGATACATTATAGTGTATATAATACAATATATGTTTTGATTTTTCAATATGACTTCATTCACAGCTGTTAGAGAGGATGAGTACTACCTAACAGGAAAGATGATTGTGGTGTCAATTGTGCATGGAGGTCCAGGACCCCATTTCTTGTCAGAAGACCTTGTACATTATCTTGCTGGCCAGCCTTCATTCACATCAACAGTTAATAAATGATGAAGAAATGGTGAAAGCCTTGCAAAAGGTGAGAATAGCATAAGGCTGCAGTGTGGTATAGAGTACTACACAGTCTCAGCAGTGTTTTGTAACAAATTTTCCTACCTTAACCCTGTAACGGTTGTAAAATTACAACGTTAACTTTAGCCATCCCTAAAACAATCTGTTATATTTGATCTGGTTTTTTTTACCACATGTACATAGTCATTGGGTCTTATTGTTCAGTCTATCAATGTTAGTGGATGTTACATTTGTTTATAAGTCCTGATTTATGGCCATAAACGCACACTTCTCAAGATTTCCTCTGAACAAAATCTCTTTGTTTAATTGGACTGGATTCATCAGATTAAAGTAAGTAAAATGTCTTTTATATATTTTTTTGGTTGTTATTACAATGTGTAGAACATGTACATGTTTAGTTATTGTGGAAAAGATGCATCAAATTTCATTTAGAGCTTGTTACATATGTGTTGTAATTTTACAACACTGGGTCTTGGTGGTAGCAAAAATAGCAGGCTTGTTGCAGTGGACACAAACAGGTTGTATTCCCTCCACAACACCACTGCCTGAAACAGAGTATTTTCTTTATACATGAACAGTGTACATTACATACATTATACCCTTGTGTTGTGTTCTGGTCAGATTTTAAAGTTTTATCTCTAAAAAAATATATAGTTAATTTGATCAGACTGAGCTAAAAACCCATGTCTTTGTCCACAAAGAGGATATCAACAGACAATTCAGTCCTGGGAAAGGTGTAAATGTTCCTGAATGTGGGGTGTGGATGTAAGTGGGGGTTTGCAAGTTTTTCTTTTAGTATGATAAGTAGAGACCATAGGCTAAGACAATTACATTTACATTTAGGGCATTTAGCAGATGCTTTAGTCCAACGTGACTTACAATCAGCAGACAGTATTGTCTGCCTTGAAAGCATTTCTACCCAGAGGACTTGGTCCACCACCCTATCTATTCCTTCAGATTATGTACTATAATATAAAAAGCATATTTATACATGTTAATTTGTTGTTTTTTCCCCCAGAATGCCACCAGCAAGGAGAGAGCCGTTATACAGTGTGCAGGATGTGATTGATATCATCCAAACTGAAGAGAGTGAAGTTGAGATGGAACTCAATGACACTGATGAGAGTGATGAAGACTCAGATGAAGATGTCTGTCAACAATTGGACAAAGAACACAAACCACCCATGGACTGTCCAGCTGATCATTATGTGGACATCGAGCCAAAAACACACAAACACATCATGCACCGTGACAGGTGTCACTGGCCTAAAACTATTTCATCAGTCGCAACACTGATTTTTCTGGTCTAGATATCATCTTCAGGCAAGAGAGCCCAGCAACACAGACAGTGACATCAGGAAGCCTCTAAATGCTCAGAAGAGACCATCCAAGAGATGTGCACACCTGCTATTGGATGTACGCAAGGACATGAAGACAGGGAGAGGATGCTGCAGTAAAGGATACACCAACACACAATGCAGCAAGTGTAATGTCCATCTTTGCTTTTCAGAGGACAAGAACTGTTTTCAGGACTTTCACTAACAATGAAAGTTTGTCATGAAAAGAAAAAAGGAATGAAGAAGTTGCTAGAAAAAGCTAGTTTTAGCCTGTTTATTTATTTATGTATTTATTTTTAATAAATGATTTCATAAAAATATGACTAATGTGGGATTATTTTTAATGTTATATACATTTATGGAGCTAAGTAAGCAATCAAACTTGCAAATGAAGCCTTAGTTGTTGTGAATTGTTGTTCAGACAAAGTGAGTACAAATACAGAAATTCTGCTACCACCAAAGCCCAACGTAGCAAAATTACTTTTCTCTAAAAACTTACATAAACATTTTTTTTGCATTATTATCATTTTTTTTAATGTCAGATTTCATAACATACCAGTGTTAACATACCTAGAGCACCAATACAAATACAAGCTATGAAAATTGTGTACATGTACATTTTCATTTTGTTTATATGTCATTTTTTAGACCAACATTAGACCTTATTATAGATACCAAATAAAAATAATGAGTCATTATTCTTTGTGCTGTAATGAAGAACTTCCATCCGTGGTATCCACTCCTCCTTTGCAGCAGTTATAATCAAGAATGATCTGGGGCTTCTTTTTTTCCCCGCTGCTGATCTCTGGCTCCCGGTTTTTGGTGCTGAGCAGGAAGACATTTTGTCCCAGTTCGGTGTGTAGGACACCAAGGTGTGAGTTGGGGTGATTGCAAAGATGGAGGAGCTGAGGGAGCTGAGGGGGAAGTTCTGGTCAGTTTTTACGCATTGTGCCAACCATGGTGATCTTTCTTCCCAACTGCTCCTCTGCCAGCCCAAATGAGGAAAATAAATGATCAATAGTCACAGTCACCCTCCCAGCCCCTCCGTCATGTCCAACACGACCCTCTCTGTCCTTGGTTTCGTTTCTGCAGCGCACCAGCTGTCCAATAGACGCAAACAGAAGGAGTCTAAACTAAGCCCGCACAGTGGTGGCACCGAGGTCTTTCCACTCGGGCACTGTCCTTCTCCCATGCAGTTTGGTTCATTACATGATAAGTTTTGTGATCTCCGTGGTGAAAAATAAATAAAAAGTGTAAATCAGCTCACTAACAATGGCCACGGCAAAGTGGGGGGGTTCTGGAGTTAGTCCTGAGTCTGGAGGCGTGCGCTGGAGCGTCAGGGTGTTTGTGGGTTCCCAGATCGCTCCGTTTTTGGATTTCCACAAAAGGTCCGCTAGTGTCACCTCTTCCCCAAAGTCAGAAGAGTCAGTGGAGTTGGTGGGACACGAGAAAGCCCCCGGGAAGTACTCTTCATCGGCTGTGTCGGTTTCCAAAGCTGATGGAACGCATTGCGCTCCGTGCGCTCGTCTTCAATGACCATGTTTAGCGCCTCTGTGGTGCCGATGTGGTGCTTCATTGTGTGTGGTTTGACATGCAAAGTCCAGCTATGCTCCTTAGCTCTGGACAGACACCTCATCACCTGTATACCTGTGATCATTGCAGCGCGGTGCACAGGTGCACAGATAGGGGTTTGTATTGGCTCTAATTTTTGCTGTACATTTCATGTGCTGGGAAATCGCCTGTGTTTTGGATATTTCAAAGCTGTGGGGAACTCACAATTTAGATGTCGGGGTGCTTTGGAGACTGTACTTTGAAGTTTTGGTGGTTTGAAAGTTTGAAAAAAATGTTTTACATGAAAAGTGGCCGTGGAAGATGTGCCACCTGAAAGTGACGTGCGCTTTTGCGAGTTCTGGCTCACTATAAATGCACTGTGCACGTTGAAGACATGTGCACACGCATGCGCGCACGTGCATGCTCACATGCCCACATGCACACACACCCATGCAAAATTTATACCTCAGACCTTATGTGGAGAGAGAGGGGGCAGGGTTTAGTAGGAGTGCCCTTGATCGTAAAAAGCAGTTTTTTTCTCCATGTGCCAAAAAAAGAAAAATTATGTAATCTTGATGGAAATGTGTCAGAGCACATATTTAAAGCCTTTTGCTAAATGATATAAAAAAAATTGTAAAATTCATGTTTTTTACTTTATATTTGAGCAGGATCAAAAATAGTGATTTGAATGGGTTTCAATGAGCACATTTTGGTGCGTAGGTGTAAAAGTGCTAGCTTTTCAGTTCACGTTGTTAAAAATGGACTAAAATTTTTTTTATAATAATAACTTTTAAAAACACTAAAAAATACACAACCTGGCAAATTTTTAACCATATGCATGAAAAAATGAAAAAGATATGCTAAAAAGAAAAAGTCAAAAACACAAAAAGGTGTCTAGGTGTGTTCGAGGGTTAACTCACTCTAATGCGCACATAAACATAGAACAACAGAAAACAGGTGCAAACAATGATATTATTGCAAAATGTTACACTAAGTGTCCAGAAGTAACATTGTATAGATGTTATGTTAACTTTTTAAGGTTAATATCGTGTGGCAGGAGAAAAAATAGAACATCTGAAAATAAGCTTAACTCACTCTAATGCACACATAAACATAGAACTACAGCAAACGGATCCAAACAATGAAATCATTTGAAAATCTTACACTGAGTGGCCAGAAGTAAGTTTAAATAGATATTATGTTCATTTTTAAGGTTTATATCATGTGGCAGGGGAAAAAAATGGAAAATCTAAAAATGCGCTTAACTCACTCTAATGCACACATAAATATAGAAAAACAGAAAACAGATCTAAACAATTAAATAATTGCTAAATTTTACACTGAGTGTCCAGAAGTAACATTGTATAGATGTTATGTTCACTTTTTAAGTTTTATATCATGTGGCAGGAGAAAAAAATAGAAAATCTGAAAATGAGCTTAACTCACTCTAATGCACACATAAACATAGAAATATAGCAAACAGATCCAAACAATGAAATCATTTGAAAATCTTACCCTGAGTGGCCAGAAATTAGTGTTGTGTCACTTCATGAACTGATTCGTTCCTTTCTTAGTTCAGTTGAGCTCAGCAGTGAGCGTGGTGGCCGGGAGAGGAACTGCCGCGTGCTGTGAATCACTCGTCAATCTTCGGCAAAAGACGCCAGCCAACGTGCACCGAGCGAGGAGGGAGTGACTCGTAAGAAGGACTGTGTCTGCCGTGCTGCTGTGATTCGTTCACAGTCAGTTCACTGACTCACTCATGATTCGCGCGTACGAACGAACTTAGACAGAGAGACAGAGAGAGCTGTCAGGGAGGAGGACATGAATCACATTCAGCTCGCGCTGTCACTGACTCTTCATGATTCGCGAACACAGAACTGTCACGGATTGAGTCCACGGTGAAACAGTCGCGGTGGCGCTCTGCATTATAGAAGACTTTTACAGACAATTTAGCGTCCTTTTCTCCAAGCTAACGGCTAATGTTGAGTCAAACTACGCCACTTGAAAACAAGCACACACACACACGCACATGCATACGCATATATGTGTGTGTGTCTACAGTCTTACATGTTTGGTTGTGTTGTGGATGTAGTCAACAAATGCGGCAACATCTTCATCTTTGGCTATGAAGGCACCTTCAAAGATGGCCAGCTCCTCAGATCTAAATAACAAAAAGGTGCACAGCAGTTTAAGATATCTTACAGTTTAAGGTTACTTGGTGAACGTTAAAGAGTTCTGTTTTCTTATTACTACAAACACACATGACATTATACACATTTGGAATACCTAGCTGCATTCCTGAAACGATAATGCTTGCGGTTTCCATCGACAGATACCGCAAGCATATTTGGGGTGCATGCAGGACAGTTGAACAGGTCCTCCTCACAGATGTTGTCCACCTCATACCTGACAGCCTCCCACTCGAAAAAACTTTTCTGGAAGCTGTCCGGTGAGACCTTCCCAGTCTGTTTCAAAACAAGGAAAACAACTTCAAATAATGTGCAAAACATTGTTTCAGCCCACAATACAAAGACATGAACAACGCTGTAGGATAAAAAACACCTCAATACTCACACGGCCAAAGCGGACAGTTCTTTGATCCAGCATCCTTTAAAATGCCTGGCAGGACAGGCCTGGTGCTGCCATCTTCATTTCCTCAAAGGAATAGAAGATGTCTATAGAATACATTGTGGCGAAGTGAATGGTAGCAGGCCAGTACTCATTTTTTATAAAGTCCAGCACTCCAATTGGCTTGGCATGAATCACAAGCCAATTCAGGCATGCTGAGATCATATCGTCCTAAAGAAAGGAAAAACACATACACTGTAATGTAAATTAAGCCACTTGGGGCAAGGATTTTTTGTAATGTGGCATACATTGCTCAATAGTCTTGCAGATTTCATGATAATAAATAATAACTTGAATGTATAGCACCTTTCAGGGAGCCCAAGGACTCTGTAAATAAAACATGTAGGGATGGATATTTTTCAAGTAAGTTTCTTTTCAAACGGGACAAAATCAAAGTTCTTCACATCCTCACCATTCATTGTGACCACAGCAACAGCCTTTCCAGGTTTGACCCTCAATGACCCTGGTGAACAACCGCAAATTTCTCCAGGCATCTCCAGAGGTACAAGCCGCTCTGAAAAAGATTATACATATAATTACTATCATGGGAAATATAACATTGCAATGAGACAAAGATTCCTGGAACCACTTACAGACCTCATAATAGAAAATTAGATTTAGAAAAAGGCTCATGCAGTTCATTACCAAAAAATACTAAACAGACGCTCGAAAAGCTGATTGACAAAAGCATCCACATAAATTGTTTAAATAGTCAAACTAGTGAGCTTAACAAGTTTGAAAAAGGGGAATTACATTATGTGTACTATGTTGTATACACACAAGCCACAACTTACCACAATGGGAAAGAGCCTTATCCACAACAAGAGTTGTTGGAGGCAATGGCTCAAAGAATCCGGCTGTCATTCCATCCCTGTTATGAAGGACGTGTCTGGAGTGCATGACAACGTCACATTCAGCACAGAAGAAGGGGTGTGGTCACCAGTCCCGACAACGGATGACAGCTGGATTGCTCCCACACTGTTGGCAGATGTGTGTGGCCACATTTTTTTTTTTATTTAACCTTTATTTAACCAGATAAAAGACCCATTGAGATCAAGATCTCTTTCACAAGGGTGACCTGGCCAAGAAAGGCAGCAGCACACATCAAAAGTTAAATAAGAAGCAGGAAATGCAAAATTTACAAAACAAAACATTGAAATATAAAGTGCAGTTGTGATCACAGTAACGATTTAAGAACATAGACACTGTTCAAAGGATTTCTGTTGTCTGTCTTTTAAGATGGAGCGGAAAGCTCCTAATGAAATAAAAGCCGCCATTTTAAGTTCAGTTTGGAGAGTATTCCAAGCAGCGGCGGCAGAGAAACTGAAAGCTTTTTTCCCCATCTCGGTCCCAACACGTGGAGCAGACAAGTACAAAATGTCATTTGAATGCAAGGCGTAGTGGCTTCTGGTTCTCTGAAGAAAAGTGCTTAAATAAGCAGGGACCAAGCCAAGAAGAGCATTATAGACCACAGTCATCCAGTGTGTGTAGCGTCTTACAGACAGGGAAGACATGGAAGCATTAGCATACAGTTCACAGTGATGGTTGAGGCGACTACAGCCAGTGATGAACCTCAGAGCACAATGATAGACTGGTGTCAAAGACTGTAGACAGCTGTTAGAGGCACACATGTACACAACATCGCCATAATCAAGCAGTGGTCAGAACGTTGCAGATATCAGGAGCTTCCTGGATCTGAGGGAGAAACAAGACTTGTTTCTATAAAAGAAGCCGAGCTTGACCCTTAATTTAGAAACCAGATTTCTAACATGCTCTTTAAAAGATAGCTCCCCATAAATAACAAATCCCAGATACTTATAACTGGTCACCAGCTCAAGAGCTCTGCCATGGGAAGTTGTAATTGAGGGGATTTTTTCCATGGGAACAGATGAGTTTGAAAAAAGCATTATTTGGGATTTTTCTGCATTTAAGACCAGTTTCAATTTCTCTCACATATTCTTGTGAAACAAGAGTATTCACAAGACGGGGTCTCTCCGCCCTCCAGCTCTCTGACAACACACTTTTTCTTGTGCTCCAGTTGGAGGAAGCCTGAGGAGTAGCTTGTGATACCTGCTGCTCATCACCAGCATCATCCAGTGAGTGCTGGAGATCTTGTAGAAAACATTCTGTCAAATATAATGAATACTCAAAGACAATACTTTTTTTTACAATAGACACTATGTCTTTACATCATGTTGCCCTGGGCAACGCCCCTTTTGTTCGGACTGAGTGGCAAAACAAACCTCCCTTAATGTGGTGAAGGATAACGGAGGACACGGAGAAACTGGGTAAAACATGTAGTATTTATCAAATCAAATTGAGGTCAGAAGGACTCGACAATGATCCGTACAAGCTCTACATGTCCTGTTGCCAGAAATAATTAAATTATTTCAAAATGAATTTATTCAATCAGCCAATAGATTTTTTTTTTTTTAAAGAAATTAACTGTCTTTTTGCCATCAGGTGCATACCCTCTAAGTGAACTGTACGGAGTGGCTGTGGTAGTGAAATATTTAACAGTTATTTTGTCCATTATTCTAGCAAATTTGACAAACATGGACTTTAAATTCTAACTCGGGGTCAGGTATGTTGTACATATATGTTTATGAATGAACATGTACTTTGGGCTTTTGGAGAGACAATGAAGTACATACCGACAGTGTCTGCAGCAAAGGCTACCTCACAGGTGGTGTCAGGTGCACTGAAGGGAGGATCGGGCTTGCGACTGTGACCAGCTGTATCTGAAAGAAAAAAGCACATTTCTGAATATATAACATTATCATTTCCTACACATCCCAAGGCTAATGGCGCATTTGTAGCCTGGTTATCACGCTGAGATGGCACAAGCTTAGTGTGTCATATCTAGATGGAGAGACTGTCTGGAGAAGACCAGTCAGTCATCTCTCTATGAGGCATCTGACAGGAAGTTGAGGAGACTAGACTCAAAATGCAGTATGCAGAACCTGGGGAACACGTGGCGAAACTTAATAGGGAGACAGGGGCAAGACACAGATAATAAAACTAAAAACAAAATAAAACAAGAAACAGAGAACGAAAAACAAGAATATGACGGTACTTGCCAAACGGAAAATCTACCCACTATTACTTGATTCATTTTGGACCCTACCACCACACCTGACATTGTGTTAAAATGGTAGACAAAATAAGCCCTGGCTTCAGTCTACACTGTTTGGTCTTTGTTGAAAGCTTTTTTTGTAATGTATTGACTGCTGATTTCTGGAATAATATGCAGTAATAAACATGTCAAATCAAATCATCAAAATATCTTGCTTGAAAAAAATAATACTGACCCTGACTTGACTGGTTCCTGCTCGATCTTGGCCTCAGGGAGAGCAGGTTTCCATCGCTGTCTCTCTTTTTCCAACTCACCCTTGGCTCAGGTGGTAAAGGGTGAGGTGCTGCTGCTGCCGCGCCTTCCTGCACCTCAGCAGATACATTCTCAAAACCGTGGTGGTGGTCATTGAGCTCAAACTGATCTACCAGGTCATCCAGGCTCATGAGTGGATCTTTTGGATCAGTCATGATCAGACAGATCAGACAGACATATAGACAGACTGACAAAGAGATCGACAGAAAGAAATACAAGGACGAGGCAATCTCTCTCTATCTCTCACACACACACACACACACACGAGTAACAACGCAAAACAGACTGACAGGTACACACACGTTAACTTACAGCAAAGACGTATAACAAAACAGAGTGGCTCTTAAAAGTGCCTTTGTGTTTCTGGATATGGTGGAAATACCGATGAAACAAAATGTTTATTGCAGATCAGAAACACCTGTTAAAAGAAAACAATATAATTTAGTAACTTATTCTCTATGTCATTCATCCAGTACATGTTTATATGCATGTTATATACATATGTTTATATTTACAGTTTAAAATAGAGAATGCAAATGAAAAACTCTGTGCACTAGTAGTGTGAAGATATTGTTGCGCTATTATGGATAGTGTTTTGGAATAATTTTACTCTGAAGCATAGCCTCATTTTATTTTGAAGAAGACCGGAAGTAAGGAGAGTCCTGCTTTATTTATTTTAGCAGGGTTTTTTTTATCTTTCTGGCAGATTTTTGCCATCATAACACTGGGAAATAGGCTGGTGCTGAAACACGATCCAAAACAGCCCCTTGCTGTCAAGGCCACATTATACTTCTCCGACTGCGTAATGCATCATACTTCTCCGTCGTGGTGACGGATACACACTGCAATTTCCCACCCGATCAGTAGGGGTCGCCACGCAAGATTGTTGTGCTTCTGGCTACAGTGAGCAATGGCTGTTTCTCACTTTTCTGTGTCATGGAACGCAGTTTTAAGATAATTTGAGGCGAGAAATTAGCCATTTAGAGTCTAAACATGTAGTTTGTGTATTAAGATATGACGTATTTATAGTTTGGCAGTGACGTTGTCGGCAGTGACCAGCTCCGCGTCTGTGGACGCTCGGTGCGCACTGTGAGCCGGCACAGAGCAGCTTAGCTCGGCCTGTCCTGTGGACACAGCTCTTGTCAACACACATACGGAGACTACTATCCTTTTTACGGACTAGGACAATGGGGGAAGCAAAGGGGCTATTGCTTTCCCAGATCACTTTGGCTTCAAGCAACTGATCAATGTGAGCCTTCACCTCCTCATACTCAGAGGGAGGAATCCTTCTGTACCGCTGTCTCACTGGAACGTTATCAAGCAAGGGGATTTCATGAGATATAATGTTGGCACAACCCAAATCACCATCATGGGTGGAGAAAACGGCCCGATATTTCTGCAGCAGAGCCTGCACCTCCATCTGTTCTCGCTCTCCCAGAGCAGACAGGTCCACGGCCTCTACCCCGCCCTGTGCCACACCAACAGCTGCCTGGAAAGAAACTGAGGCAGTAGTGGGTTTCACCTTGGTTACACCTGCCGGTAAGCTGACGACATGGGCACTACTTAAGGTGCCAAGACCAGTACGTGGGTAAAGGAGGACGTCCGTCGTCCCCACATTGACCACTGGGACATAAGCTGTACCACGAGTAACCTGGACAAGACAAGGTGAAGCCAGCAGCCCTGCTGGTAGGCTGGACTCTGCTGGTTCAAACAGCAAAGCCTTCAGTTTTCCGGCTGGAATTCAGAGTGGGAAAACCCAGCCACATTAGAAGACCGGCCAGTGACAGTCGCAGAACCAGCACGGGGACGAGGCCGAACCCGCTCTCCATCACATTCACTGGCATAGTGACCTGGCTGTTGACACCGTCGGCAAATCAAAGGCCCGTTGCGAGGAGGCCGAGGTAGAAAAGGACGGGCCTGCAAAGAAGCCATGGTCTGGGCAAGCTGATCAAGCTGTTCCTGTTGACGCTTCAAGAGTCCCTTCACCTCACTCAACTCTGAGTCATGGGGTGAGACCAGGGGGGCGGGGCGAGAACTACCCTGTACACCGTTGCTGTAGGCCGTAGACTGAAGGAAGATAGTGGCTTCGCTCTCTAGCAGCCCTTGGGGAACCCTCCCTCTCCCATCTAATGGCCTCTCCACGTACATCAAGCAGAGAAGAAGTGGGGCGGAGGTGAACCGACTGCTTCAATTCCCTGCGAAGGGCACCATCAAGCACATGCTCCACGAACTGATCACGCAGAAGAAGTTCTGCGTTAGGCAGGCCATCAGGTGCAGACTGCTTGACACGCTCCATGAGGGCCATCAGAGCCAAGGAAAACTCTAGCAACGTCTCCCCTTCCTGTTGCTTCCGGGAGAAGAAGGTTTGCTGAAGGGTTACATATGACCGAACACAGTCATAAAGCTCAGTCAAGATAGCCAAAACCTTGGCTGGGTCCTCTCTTTCCACACGGGGGCGATATTTGATCTCCTCTCTGGCCTCCCCTTCCAGATGGTCAACAATGAAGAAAGCCTGATCACGAACTGACAGGTGGCGGACACGCACACATGCCTGTAGCTCCTCTTTCCACTCAACTATACCTATACCTGTTTTACCATTAAACATGGGACATCTACGGTCTCTAGGTATAACAACCAGCCGTTCCGTGACCGTAGCGCTGGCCTCCGCAGCCAGAGGATTACCACCTGAAGTGACAAAAGCGGGGTCAGCTCTACTGGAACTGGCCTGGGAAGCATCTCTCGGCCGGGACAGCTGCTCATTATCTGCTTTAAGCTGTGCAACAAGCTCTCTGAGCTGCTGCAGCTCCTCCTCCATAGCAAACCACACTCACAACCCACAAAATGGAGACCTGGTGCTACCAACCGACAAAAATAATAATAATTTGCTGCCGCTCCGTCTTCACCACCACCCCTTCAACACCACCACAAACTCTAACACAACCCCACAATAATCAAAAGGGAAAAAAAAAGCAAAATAGTACCAACAAACAAAAAAAAATGGAAGTCATGTCTCTGTCCTACAGTATAATCCTGCTGACAACGCCAATTGTGGCAAAACGAACGAGGCAAGAGAATCGAGTTGCTAAACAACGCCACCTGGGGAATTACACCCCAGACAACCCGCGTCTGCAGTTGCCGCTTCACTGTATATCCATATATGGAGACGCAGTTGCCGCACACACACCACCGGTTTTGTCCCACTCTCGCCTCATCCCGTCTTTCTTGCGCTTCATTTTGATGCTCGTTTTGTGAAACATTGTCAGTGCTGTCCTCCTCCTGTATGTTTCGCTCGGGTTCAAATTGAAAAGGCTGAACAGATGACATGTTTATGCTGAACAGTCACAACAGGGTCCCGAAGCCCCCAGTACAACCTTTATACGTCACAACCCAGAGTGCATTGCGACGTTAACAACAATGGCGACCTACGAGTTAAATTATTTTACAAATTTAATAAAAACGAAGACATCAAGAAGGTTTTTTATATCAATTTATTATAACTGATACTAACATTTATCTTTTAAGAACTACAAGTCTTATATCCGGGGTTCCCTTTAAGATTCCCTTCGGCTAAATAAACAAATGACAGCTGAGTAAACTAAATAAACAAACGAAAATATTCAACCCAAAAGAATAAACCAAATAAGCCAACAGAGACAGAAAAAGAGAAAATTAATCAAGTAATAAGAGTTGTGGCGGTATTGAAAATCTGAAGCTGCGCTGGCGCACAGCAGGACTATAGTGTCCACTTTAATGGAGATGTTGAACCCGCAGCAGCAGAGGAAACGGTGGTGGAGACGAAGCGACCGCACCAGGGCTGGGGACTGTGGACAGCTTTACGATGCCCAGGCTGGCAGCCCGCGTCAGAGCCGTGCAGCGCAGCCCAGCTCCGAGAGCGCCGTGAAGTTGGCCCCCCACCCCCAATAAAACCATTTCAAAATACTTGTAATCGTTTGTGCTTCTTTTGTGCAGGTTTGTGCAGCAAAAATGTTCGTTTGTGCTGCTTTAGTTTTTGAGTTATTAACATGTTTATATCCAGCCCCCAATATCGTCCAATTGAGCTGAAAATGGTCTCGTTTGTTTGTGCTTCGTTTGTGCTGGTTTGTGCTGCAAAAAAATTGTTTGTGCTGCTTTAGTTTTTGAGATATTAAACATTATTGCAAAATGGGGCGCGCATGCCCGCACCGTACTGAGCGAGCCTCTTCACCACTCGGTAGGTGTGGTAGAGGAGGATGAAGCAGAACCAGCCAGATTTCAACACACACAAACGAAGCACAAACAAATGAGACCATTTTCAGCTCATTTGGACAAATCTGGCTGGTTCTGCTTCATCCTCCTCTACCTCACCTACCGAGTGGTGAAGAGGCTTGCTCAGTACAGCGCGTTTTGCATTTTGCAATAATGTTTAATATCTCAAAAACTAAAGCAGCACAAACGAAAATTTTTGCAGCACAAACGAAGCACAAACAAACGAGACCATTTTCGGCTCATTTGGACGATATGGGGGGCTGGATATAAACATGTTAATAACTCAAAAACTAAAGCAGCACAAACAAAAATTGTTGCTGCACAAACCTGCACAAACGAAGCACAAACGATTACAAGTATTTTGAAATGGTTTTATTGGGGGTGGGGGGCCAACTTCACGGAGCTACACAGAGCGCATGGGGGAGGAGGAGAGATAAACCGTGGCCTCAGCAGCTGAACGAAAAGCGTAGCATCCAGCTCCCAAAACAGCCAATCGTACAAATCCCAGCTCGGTGCAAACCACCGTAGCGCGCCAGAACGAGCCGACCCCGCAGTTCTCAACCTCGTCACAAAGACAGCAGTAGAGCCAACACCACTGTTAAGTCACAGAATCAACACAGCTGTAACCCCATGATGCTCTATGGCCAAATCAGTAGAATAGAAAGAATAGTAGTACTCACGCCGATCGTACAAATCCCAGCTCGGTGCAAACCACCGTAGCACACCAGAATGAGCCCTCTACTGCTGAACGCCAGGCAATAGTGTGCGCACCCGCCGAAGCCCAACCACTTAACAGGTGGCACCATTGCGCAATCAGGCACAGGTGATATCAACTGAGTAGAGGTGGAGCTACCCTCAACCTGCCACACAAATAATTCATCCCATTTAAAGCGGAACTAGACCGGAAGTTCCTATTATCGCTGTTTTTTTTGGTGTGTATCTGCGTCATTACCTTGTTTATGAAGCCTGACGGTTTGAAACAAACAGTTCAGCCATTGCTGAGAACGTTGTGTTTTATTGTAATCTCGGGGCTCAACGATATCACTGAAAATCCCGTAATAGTTACGTAAGCAGCGGTTCTCCTGAACAACCGATCGTCCTCCTCCGGGCGGTAGTCCGGGCACATCCGGTTACGTACATTGAACCGCAGAAGAAGAATAACGTCTGTTGTGGAGGTGTTTCACGAGCAAGAGTGTCTTCTGACTCTGGGTCTGACTCCGGTTTAAAGTCATAAAAGGGACTGCGGCGGAGTCTTGACGAAGCTATTTTTAAACACTGTTAAAATAATGTTTTGATAATGAGGAGCAGTGCATCCGCCGTTCCAGAGGGGGGCGCTGCACTTCTGAGAACGGATGTGCTGGATAGTACTGGCCAATCACAAGACTCTGTCTCCTGGGGGTGAAAGTTCACTCTGAAACATCGCGGCTGAAAAACACTGTCAGAAAAGAGGATTTCTATCGGCTAGTTTACAGAAACTAGGAGGTTTTTGACCATAAAAACAAGTTAATATATGTAAGTAGACCTCCATAACTAACATTTATGTGCAACAGGACCACTCTATGTGACCTTTAATAAAACAAGTAGCAGACGTCGCCATACAACTTACCTTCACAGTAGTTTGGGAGCGAATGAAGAGCGAGTTTCCTGGCACGTCATATGACGCAAGAAACGTCACGTTACCATGACAACAGAGAGCAGAGTACCTTGCTTCCCGTGGCGTCTTTTTCGGACGTTGTAGGGAGTTGTGGGAGTTCTATCTAAAACTGTTGGGTTGCCCCGCTCGTCACCACATGACGAAAAACGGGTACCTAATGAGTCAGGCATGTGACGATGAGGGACAGTGACCGTTCGTCAGGCGCTTGACACAGTGGGAGTGAGAACGTGTTGGTTCTATTGGGGATGAATTCTGAATAAAGATCACAGCATCTAAAGAAGTCTAATTAATACAGATATATATTGATTTATTGTATGGAAGACATGATTTAACACAATTGATCATTCATTACTCATGTGATAAATCATTGGTTAAGAAGCTACTTAAAGTTTAGGTTACAATATGTAAAATTGTAATAACATTAAAATCCCTCCATGTAGGTAAATATCCAAAAGCATTGTGATTTGGTACAAAACATGTGATCTGTTTAAAACAATATAACGTTTGCATGTACTGAACTGTTCACGTGTACTGTTCACGTGTACTGTCATAAGTGTCGTATTGTGTTGCGCTCTAGGGAAATACATACAGCACAAATAGAGCACAGAGCACCACAGGAAGGCATTCCTAACTGTGGTCATTGGACTCAACAACTCCTCTCTCTCTTAATGTTTGACATCTATGTTGGGATCTGTGCATATTATTTAAATTATCTGTGAAATAACATATTTATGTGCCATCACTCAAATTACAACCATCTCTAGATTATTCATTCAATACTGGATTAACATCTCTCTTGTATATATTTTACATATTGACATTTTACATAGGAGTGTATAAGTTTACTTATCTTTACGTTCAATCTCATTCTATTTAGTTTGTATTATTATTCCTATACATTGTATGTTTATCCTTTCATGAATTTCCCCACTGGGATCAATAAGTATTCTGATTCTAGATACAGATTACCTTATAGATAACCCTAACCCTAATTAGGATCCAGGGTTCGGTTTTTACTGCAAAGTTGGGTATTAAAACTGCAAAAATGGTTTTCAAAGTTGGTTGTCCTTTGACCCTGTTTTTGACCCTTTTCCTGAGGTCCTAAAAAATTTTTGACCACAGCTCCGACATCCTGGGATTTTTCTGAGCGTTTTGGGGAAAAAAAGTTGCTTCTATGACATCCCTGGGAAAAGCTGACAATCTTGCAGTACCTAAAAAAGTTAAGGTGGGTGCTGGACTTTTTCATGAAACCCAATATCTCCATGAAGAAGTCCAAAATGTCCATAACCCAACTTCTCTCTAAACCCAAATGCCAACATCTCAGTACGGAGTTTTTTCCACTCTCACTGCACCTTCCTCCATATTATTTGTTGTGGTTCCCTGCTGCTCTGTTTGTTCTCTCTCTCTGCAGGAGGCATGGTTGACCTACTTTCCAGAAGATGCTGGTGAACGTTTCCACCTGCGCAGCTCCACCCCACCTGCTCCTGATCATCAATCAGGAGTGCTCTTTAGCCGGAGCCGCCCGCTCACCAGCGTCAGTTCGTTGTTTCGCACCAGCTGGTATAGTCACGTTACCTCTCTACTCACTGAAAAGAAACTTTGACCCCAGGGGTCATCCCACTCCCGCTCCTTAGACCACAATTTCTGTAAAAAAAAAATTGCTTGGGTGGTAGATGAGATGATGAACCCCAGGGGATCATATTGCATGGCCAATATCCTGTACACATTGCACTGGGTAAGAGGGTGATAATTAACTGGTCTGTGTGTTTTAGATTTGTATCCCAAGATGCCAGAGGAGCAATGCCACATTATACTCCATGCTCCTTCCCATGGGTCAGTGCAGTCTTGGATGAGCCACATTTCACTGTTCTCTGATCGAGCCTCTTCAGGAGGGTGCTGAACTACTGAAGAAGAACTACTGACTACTGATCCATTGTAAGATCTCAAAGCCACCAGACGCGAGCCATGCCCAGAGGCAGTCAAGGAGACTTCTAGCCTGCTCTTCAGTTGGAAAACTCTGCAGACAATTGTCCAAAGAAGGACTGCAGAACTGATGTTTCGTTGTCTTCCTCTCCCCCATCCTTCACATGGCACTGAAGAGCATATGTGGCACAAAAAGGACTACATCTGGTCCCAAATGGCAGGACCTGCCACTCCTAAGCCTCCACTGGTTCCTCACATCGCATATCCCTTCATATGAAAGGGAGAAATGGTCCGTCCTCAGCCAGCAATCTGACCTGATGAAAAATGCCTTTAATATCACTAGAGATGGCAACAGAATGCTGACAGAAGTGCAGCAGAACACCCATCAAGGAAGGGCCCAGAACTGGGGTTGCACTTTGGGCAGTGTTTCTTTAAATCACATTCAGGGCTCAGTGTTCACAAGCACATTTGCAGCAACGTCCTTTCTCTTGGATCCACCTCTTGACAGCATCCCTCGTCAGCTGACAAAAATCAGGACAGACAGGGCAAGTCTCAGTTGAATGCTGCTGAGCTTTGCTTCGAGGATGACGACTGGTTCCATGAAGTATAGTAGCCACTGGATTGCTAGGCTTTGAGTAGCTGAACAGGGAAAAGGATTCACACAGGTGAGCTGGCTGCCTAAATAGACTCCAGGGCTCCGCCCTCCATTGATGGGAGGGGGAGGGAGGTGGGGATTTTCAACATTATGCATGATTTCAAATAAAAATTCTACAATGGCTTTTGAGTTCAAACCACTGACCTATGATTTATTAGAAAGTAAGTACTTGATTGCTAGTTGAAGTCCAAATTACACAAAAATAACTCCTTGAGTTGAAATAATTTGCTGACAGCTTGGTCTCCCCAGTTCAAAAATCCCATCTGCGTCCCTGTTTATTGGTAATTCTTGCATGCAAATGTCCCTTAAGCACTTTCACATAAAGTCTTAGGTGGAAGGAGGATGACACTTTAGCAGAAGAAGCATGACTACAAAGTTATAAGGGACTAATAGTGAGTTGGTGGGTCCATACAAAGATATTGGTCAGACCCAACATTGCAGTATACACCCAACATGTCTTTATTACACCCTAAATCCCACAGGTTTTTTCCACAAAAGAGGCTAATATGGAGATATTGGGTTGAGACTGCAGATTCAACATAGCAGGATAGACCCTAGTTGCTGGTAATGTTGCTGCTCAAAGAATTTTTCCCTTTAATTAAATTGTCTCTACTAGATATGATCAACCTGTCTCTATGAACAGGATATATACCACAGTTCTATAAACGAGCCATAATTAAACTTCTTCTTAAAAAGCCTGCTGTTCATCCAGAGGTTTTAGTGAACTATAAACCTATATCTAACCTTCCTTTTCGCTCTAAGATCCTTGAGGAAACAGCAGCCAATCAGTTATGTGACTTCCTATACAGCCTAAACAAGGATTTTCAGTCAGGTTTTGGAGCACATCATAGCACAGAGACAGCACTGGTGAAAGTCACAGATGATCTCTTGGTTGCCTCAGACAAAGGACTTGCCTCTGTTCTGGTCTTGTTAGTTCTTAGTGCTGCATTTGATACCATTGACCATCACGTCTTCTTATACACATCTTGAGACAGGAACACTTAATTGGCATTAAACTGCTTTCAGTCTAATGTCATGGCCAATAAAGCTGGTTGAATTTAGTTGTCTTGTAGTTCCTGTTCTATTTTGAAATTTTTCTCCTCTCATTTCAGGTAAATTGCCCCTTCCCCTTGTGTTTCCCCACCAGTCTGATTGTTTCCACCTGTTCCCCCTTACCTTGTGTATTTATGGTCTGTGTCTCCCTTTGTCTGTGCCGTTCGTCTTCCAATGCCACTAGGAACCAGCTCCACGCCTTTGCCTTGATTACACAGTAATAGTTTCATGCCCCTACCTTGTCAGGTTTTTTTTAATCTATTTTTGTTACTTGTCAAGTCAGTGTTTTAGTTAGTTGCTTTTTCCCTCGTAAGAGTGTTTTTTGTTTACTTGCAGAAGTTGTCTTTTGTCCTCCGTGTGAGTGATTTTTTGTTGAACATCGATAATAAAAGACTTGTTTGATTTTCCCCTTTTTGACTCCCGAGTTGTGCATTTGGGTTCAGGTCCTAGTTCAGTTCTGACATCTTATTTATCTGGCCAATTTCAGTTTGTACATGTTAATGATGTCTCTCAAGGTTCTGTGCTTGGACTAATATTTTTTGGTGTTTGGTGGCAGGCTGCAGTGTTGTTAACATACCAGCAACATTGGATAACCTGGGTCTGCTCTGCCTTTCTAATTACTGTTTTAATCAGTTAAAGACATGGCTACAAAGAAGCTAGGAGAACATATGGAGGAAGTTAATAAATCCTTGAACTTCATGTCAGAGGAGCTAAGTAAGGTGGCAAAGCAACAGATGGGCCTTCTGGAATTAATTGAAGATGTGAAACAACTGAAGGCTGTGATCAAAGAAAAAGACAAGATACTTTAAGAGCATGAAAAAAGAGTAGATGATTTGGAACAGTACACAAGGATGGAAGACCTTGTGATATCTGGACTTGAGACTCACCGTACCTACGCACGGATTACAGCAGGGGACAAGGAGGGTGAGGATGCACCAAGAGGTGAACTCCACACACTTGAGCAGCAAGTCATCAACTTCTTCAACAACAAAGACTTCCCATAGACAGTCGAAATATAGCTGCTTGCCACACTATACCCCAACGACGGGACATCAGGCCCAACAGGTCCAACAGGCCCAACATCATCATTCGATTTGTGAGTAGAAAAAACAAAAATGAGGTGCTGAAGATGGCAAAACATTTGAAGGGCACAGGGGTATATGTGAATGAGCATATGACAAAGAGAAATGGTGAAATTGCAAGACAAGCTAGAATCCTGAAAAGAACAGGCTAAAGTGATGGCCATCAGAGACATTAATGAGCTAGAACGATACAAATGAAAATGATGAATCACATGGTAAAGAGGTGGCATAGTGGGGAAATGTTTAACATTTATTTTGAGTCATGGAAAATAATTATATAGCGAAATTCTGCTTGTGAGTGACAAAATATTATGGTAAAAAGGTCCCATATTATACCCCATTAAACCAAGTTAAACTAGGTCCTGGTGCCCTAATGAACATGTCTGTGTCATGCTTTAGTCAAAATATCATAAGGATGAAGCACAATAGCAGTTCAATAACTCTGCCAAAACAGCCTTTTTCAGAACGCTCGGTTTTGTGCCTGATCATTTACATGTGAATGAGTCCCAGGTAAACACACATCCACTGATTCCAGGGGAGTGTCAATCTAACTGTCGTGCTCCTCATATTATCGATCCACACACGCCACTCGCTAACCGCAGGCACGTAAACTGGTGCGTTCAAGGTGTCCCTCCAGCATAGGAATTTACACACACGATCAACAACAAAGGAGCTAAGGTGGAGCTGTGAAGTACTCTGCCTGGCGGGCTGCCAACATTCACGGTGAAATGTTCGCTATGGCGTAACTGCGAGGGGGGGCCTGTTTTTGTTGTGTTAGAAATGAACAAAAGGCTTAAAGTGGGAACAAATACACAGACTAGTAACTTAGTTAGAATCACGAGAGGCAATTATGGCACTCAAGGCAGACCTTATGAATCATGACTGGCAGGAAGTATATGTAGATGATACTAATCAATCATATGATGCATTTTTAGATACATTTTTGTTATATTATGATCACCATTGTCCATTGAAAGAGTATAGACAAAATCCAGAAAAGAAGAGAAAACCATGGTTTACAGAAGGGTTGTAAAAAGCTTGTAAAAAGAAAAACAGGCTCTAAAGGGAATTTATCACATACAGAACAAAGGAAAAAGGAGGATAAGTACAAAACATAAGAATGAATTGACATCTATTATGAGACTGCACAAAAAATACTATTTTGACCATTTGCTGCAAAAACACAAACATAATATTAAGGGTGCCTGGAGAGTATTCAATGGTTTGATAAAAAAAAAAAAAAAGAAAAAACGTAGTAAAAATGATTTTCCAACATATTTTGTAAACATGTAATTCAATTACTGAACATTTCTAATGGGTTTAATGATTTGTTTGTCAATGTAGGCCCAAATTTAGCAAGGGAAATTAGTGATGTAGACCATAATTATGATTTTGCATTCAACACTAACAACTCAATTTTTTGGTGGAGTTTGTGAAAGTGATGTACTAGAAGTGGTATGGAAGTTTAAGAGTAAAAAATCCACAGATGATAATACGATAATATGATATGTCGCTTGTAAAGGAAGTAATGGACTGTGTCCTGAAACCAGTTACCTTTATATGTAATAAATCTTTTTAAACAGGTATTTTTCCTGATATGATGAAAATTGCTAAGGTGGTACCAAGCTATAAAAATGGTGACAAACATATATCAAATTACAGACCGGTGTCTTTGCTACCTCAGTTTTCAAAAAATACTCGAAAAATTGTTACTGGATAATTTTATGGAAAAATATGAGTTACTGAGTGACCATCAATGTGACCCGCCACGGACCAAGCGGGAACAAGTCGGCCGAGCGCAAAACGAGAAAAACAGGAAAACGTTTTTTTTTCAAAATTAGGGATTTCCGTTTTTTTCAAAATTACACAAGTTGAAGTTTTGAAGAAGCCACTACCTGCTTCAAATCACAGTATTGTGGGTCTTAAAACCATAAACTTTGTGTTTGAATTAAGATTGTTTTATCGCTGTGAATCACTCCTAGTTTGGGTGTGGCGATCTCACATTCCAGAGCCTTTGTTTCTTTTTCAGCCAATCAGCTGACGATCACGGAGAATACACATGGCTAATTAATATGCAGCTCTCACTCATATGGAGTTAGATTTGTGTCTTTATTATTCAATCAAAAAAAAGTTTGCTTCAATCAAAAAAAATGTTTTCAATCAAAAAAACATTCACTTCAATCAAAAAAAAACTTTTTATTCAAAGAAAAAAATTGTTTTGATGCAAAAATATATTTGAGACTCAAAAAAATGCATTTGAACACTGTTTTTCTTTGATCGAAAATGTTTTCTTTGATCGAAGTGAAGGTTTTTTTGGTTTGAAGCAAGGTTTTGATTGAAGTAATGCTGTTTTGCGTTTGGGCCATATTATGGGTAGGACAGTTGTGTCTTAATTATTCAATCGCAAAAAAAGTTGCTTTAATCAAAAAAAATATTTTCAATCAAAGGAAAAAAATTAAGTGTGGTTGTTTTTTATTGAAAATGTTTTTTTTTTCGATTTGAAGTGAAAAAAGTTTTGAAGTCGTTTTTTTTTTTGTTTGAAGTGAAAAAAGTTTTGAAGTCTTTTTTTTTGTTTGAATCATTTTGACACAAACGTTCCACAGTGGGCGGGTGCTTCCCCATTGGTCAGACATGTTTGAGTGTTTACACCAATGATGTCTTTCTGACAAGCAAGTCATGGTCACCAGCAAGTCAGGTCGCAGTGCAGTGGCAAAACAGTACTAAAATGATTTGTGTCGTGTTATTATCCCACTCTGTTTGATATTTCGATTAAACATAAAGCTTGGTGTTAGATATCTCACGCCGTCATAGTGCACGAACGGCTAGCTGATAACGTTAGCCCAAGGCTCTGCACACTGAATGAATTGTTTATTTTACTTAAGTACAGAGGCTTGCTATGTGCTAGTGCTATGTTATGTTATATTAAGTAACCTAATTAGTGGTCAAACAACAGTCCACAGGCCAACTGTTGCCCGCAGCCCTGCCTGTTTAGCAGCAACAGGTGATGCAGAGCCCACTCTACAGCTGTTTGACTATCTCGCTCTCTCTCTCTCGCGCGCGCGTTCACGGGTAGTGGTCTCCCCACCATCAAACGCTCACAGACAGAGGCAGGTGCTTTTATCTTGAGAGCGGGACATAAATATGCCGTTCCGTACGGGAACGACAAACTTCCCCCCGGTGAGGAGGAGGCGGCCAGCGGGGGCGAGAGAAGGCGCAGTGAGACGAGTACACATGTCCGCGGCCCAGGGAAGCGGCGTGGTCCGGGTCGGGGCACTGTAAAGCAGACGGCCGGAGCCGCCTGCCACCTTAGCCCCGAGCCTTTCCGAGCCGGTCGCGGCTCACCACCGGCGGAGGAAATGCGCCCCGCGGGGGCCAGCCGACAGCCAGTGGCGAAGAAGACCCTGCGAGGGAGCTCTCTCCGCACACTGGACCCTACCTTACAGGCAGGGCTGCGGGCAACAGTTGGTGTAGACACTTGTCACTCAAACATGTCTGACCAATGGGGAAGCACCCGCCCACTGCGGAACGTTTGTGTCAAAATGATTAAAAAAAAAAAAAAACGACTTCAAAACTTTTTTCACTTCAATCAAAAAAAACATTTTCAATCAAAGAAAAAATGTGTTCAAATGAAAATTTTTGAGTCTCAAATATTTTTTGCAATCAAACACTTTTTTTTCTTTGATTAAAAATTATTTTTTTGATTGATGTGATTTCTTTTAATTTAAAATATTTTTTTTTTGTTTGAAGCAACTTCTTCTTTGATTGAGTTATAAAGACACAAATGTCCTACCCATAATATGGCCAAAACGCAAAACAGCATTACTTCAATCAAAAATTTGCTTCTAACCAAAAAAACCTTCACTTCGATCAAAGAAAACATTTTCAAAGAAAAACAGTGTTCAGATGCATTTTTTTGAGTCTCAAATATATTTTTGCATTCAAACAATTTTTTTCTTTGATTGAAAAGGGTTTTTTTTTGATTGAAGTGAATGTTTTTTTGATTGAAAACGTTTTTTTTGATTGAAGCAAACTTTTTTTTTGATTGAATAATAAAGACACAAATCTAACTCCATACACTCAGAGAGCAAGAGCGAGAGAGAGAGAGGGGGGGGGAGAGAGAGTGTGTCGAATGTCCAGCGTATGTGTGCAGTGTGTGTGTATGTGTGCAGTGCGAAATTAAAGCAGTAATTATCATCAAAGCAGTCATCATCAAAGCTTTGTTTGACAAAGGAAGGCAAAGAAAACAGGACAATAAGTCAGCTGTGGCTGAACAGCTTCTGCACAAGGACAGAAAAAGTTACAGAGACGGCTGGTGTGTGGACTGTTAGCATTTTAAGCTAGCAATATTTTTTGCTAACGTGTTAGCAGACTTCATCGTCACAAAAACAACAAACAGATGATTATTCCGCGGCTGAAAGAGAGCAGGACACACACAGTAGTTGTCTGAGATGATGACATGACGCCAGCACCGCTCTATCTCCTATCAAATTGGACTTTTGGAGGCGAACAGACTGAAACTGCAACGAAAAGGAAGCAAGCCCGGACCTCTTATGATCGGAGGCACTGAAGTCTGCCGGAATACCTTTCAGTTTCTTATGGGGTGAGTTTTCATTAACGTTGTTTATCTATGTTATGTTAGTGTTCATTCAAAGTCACATACAGACGCACATAGGGACGCTGTCTTTTAATAATCCACTGTGCGTTTCATAACGCCGTTTGGCTACATTGTTATTAGCTATGCTTGCTTAGCTCCCTAGCTCGGTACTGTATTATTACAATGAGAATGATGTGCACATTGAAACTTTTGTTCGGTCAGATGAGCGTATTATAAGCCGTAAGAGGAGCATGTCACGACCCTCTTTGAGATGTTGTACATCCTCAGGTTCAGTTTGATAATTCAAATGCTTTGAGACGAAACTCCCGTGTTCGAAGCCTAACATTGCATTGAATGATGTGTGAATGCCACACCTTTGCATGCATGAATCACACATGATTAACACAATGTGTGATGAACGTGTTAATTACACGTGCAATTCATGCTTTCGAAAGCTCCCACAGATCAAGAGTTATCAGCACTTTAGGTATTTATATTCAAAATTCTGCATTTTATGAATAAAAAAAACACGAATGGACATAATAGTGTTCCATGTGAACAGTGAGCCATGTTTTAAATATCCTGTTGTGTGCTTCTATTCTGTCACAGCTTTGATGCCAACAGACCAGGTGTGGTGCTTGCTCAAACTCACAGTGATGCAGAGCCTATCGAGTTTCAGCTACTGCGCAACCCAGGAGTTCTGCCCCCTGTTGACAGTCTTCCCGTCCTGGCCCCACCTGGACTGACCATGGACAGGCAGATGTATCTTTTTGAAAAAATCAGGCCTTTCTGTTCTGATGAGGCAAAATACTTCACATGCCCAGCACCAAAGGTTACAGCACAGAAGAGTAAGCAGAAGAGGGTGCGCTTGTGATGTCACCATTTAGCCGCATATCAACTGTGATGGACAGAGTGGGTACAGCCACATTGTGGGGGAGGAACTGGTATTGAAGATGATAATATAGTCCATGGTCTGGAAAATATTGAACTCTCCTTCACACACTTAGATATATTTTATTTGATATTTGAAGTATGTATCTATCTTTCACCTTTCTTGTTTCTCATTTTTATTCAAGTGCTTTTTGTAACAGAAGAATTTCCCTCTGGGGATCAATAAAGTAAATTCTGATTCTTATTAGTCCACTGAAGTACTTACAGCAAATAACACTACATTGACATGAACTACATTCATTCCTTTGTTTTCAAACTGCTACACTGTTTCTGTCCTGTGGGCTAACAGACATCAGATGTCACTGACAGCTAGACTGGGTGGGGGGTTGTGACCATGTTAATGTGATGCAAATGAGCAGCTATTGGCCTGGCTCCTCAAGAAGGTCGAAATCTTTCAGGCTGAATTTCTCCCTAAAGCAGTTTGAGGAGTGTCTACATTCAAATGGCCACATCTTCTTCCAAAATGATCAGATGGACATGTGTTTGACATTGTTGGAAAGCTTAGAAATCACACTTTCGGAATCTGTAAATAACTCCAAATGTCCCAAAGTAGACTTGTGAACCCTTTTGCCATGGCTGGACACATCAATATGGGTTTAGGAGCAACCGATCAACATCCTTAGCAGTGATGGAATTTGTAGAAAAATATAGCTACAGCTATAGATAAGAAACAATATGCTTTAGGTGTTTTTGTTGATTTACGTAAAGTGTACAATTGATCATTCCTTACTACTGCAGAAACTAGAGTGTTATGGAATAAGAGGTGTTACATGAAATTGGATAAGAAGTTATTTAAATAATGGGTTTCAGTATGTATTGTTACGATTTCACCTGCACCTTCTCCTCAATTTTATTATTAGTGTTTTGGTTTTGTTGCTGCTGCTCTCCTTTCCCCACTCTGACTCTGCAGGGGGCGTGGCTGACCCAGTTCCCTCCATGACGCCGGTGATCAACTACACCTGCGCGGCTCCGCCTCACCTGCTCCGGATGAACAATCAGCGGGGCTTAAAGGCGGAGTCATTTCTCCTCACCGGCGTCAGATCGTTCTCTATCGTACACTGGTAACGTCATGCTCTTCGTTTGGTCGCTATACTTACCTGTTCGAGATACCACCCGTCTGTCTTCGCTCCAGGTCGTCACGTCTCCTGCTGTTCCATGAACTCCTTGGTTGTTCCTGTTTCCCTACACTCCTGGGATCTTCATTGCCACGCCTGAGTTCGTTCCACACGGGAACACTGCCACCCTGCCGTGCCAACCCCGCAGTAGCTGCAAGGACAATATTTCCTCCTGTCTCTATTTACTATCCCCTACCGCTTCCCTCATTTTTGGGAAGTCGCTTTTGTTTAATCGTTTTGTAAATACTTTTGTTTTGAAATAGTACTGCCGTCTCCGTCTGCTTCCGGGTCCACACTTAAACCCAATCCTAACATAACGATCTGACCAACATGGACCCGGCGGACGTTGACGCCTTTAAACAGGCTATTTCCGCCCAGGGCGCACTCATCGGGCGCCATAGTCAAATGCTCGCTGAAATTACTCACTCCCTCCGCGAATTAGCAGCTAACTCCGCTAGGTCGGCTAATCCTCCCGTAGCCACAGCCGCTTCCGCTAACCCGGAGCGGAACACTGCTTCTAGTAGCGGTAGGTTAGCCACTTCCGCTAGTTCGCCACAAGAGCCGTTCGTCCCCATTCCTGAGCGTTTCTCCGTGCTAAAATCGCGTTTGTGGTAAATCTGTTGTCCGGACGAGCCGCTCAGTGGGCAACGGCGACGCTATCTAACGCCGCTCCCACATCTGTTAGTTAAGCTTCCTTCACATCCAACCTACGTAAGGTTTTCGATCATTCACCTCAGGAGTCCGACATTTCCACCAAACTTATAAACACCGAACAGGGTAATTCATCGGTCGCCGATTTTTCTATTCTGTTTCGCATTCATGCAGCAGAGAGTAATTGGAACGATTCGGCGCTCCGAGCCATGTTTATTAGGAACCTGAGGCGGGAGAATCGAGATGAGCTAGCCACGTGGAACGATTCTTTCGATCTCGATTCACTTATCGCTCTATGCATTCAGCTTGACAACCGCATACAGGAAAGGAATCGGGAGAGAACGGCGAACGTTCGTCGCACAGCTAGTCACTTTCAGTCACCCTCACACAGGCCACTCACTTCGGTTCACACTCCTCTTCCTCTTTCTCCTCTTCCTACTTCGTCTGGTTCGCCTGAACCGATGCAGCTGGGGCGGACTCGGCTCAGTTCCGCGGAGTGGACGGTGAGGATGAAGAACGGGGCGTGCCTGTACTGTGGCGAACTGGGCCACCAACGTTCCAACTGTCCAGTTCGCCCAAAAGACTGAGCCCGCCAACACACGCAGGAGTGTTGGCGGGCGGTGCCGTATCCTGTCCGGCCCACAAGCGAGTGGTCCTCCCTGGTCAGCTTCGTTGGGTGCAGCGATCGATCCCTCTCTCCTGCCTGGTCGATTCGGGGGCGGACGATTGTTTCCTGGACCTGCAGACGGCGAACCAAGCTGGGATCCCCACGGTTCCCCTCGAGGAGCCGAAGGAGATCCACGACCTGGACGGCAGAATCCTGGCCACCGTGACTCACCGTACCCTATCACCCTGATGCTGTCTGGGAATCACCACGAACTGCTGCAACTCTTCCTGATCCCGTCGTCTTCTTCCCCGGTCGTGCTGGGTCTTCCCTGGTTGGCGCTGCATAACCCTCGTTTCAACTGGTCGTCGGGGCAACTTTCCGGCTGGAGCGTTCCATGTCACTACCGCTGTCTCCGCTCCGCATTGCCCGCACCCTCGGCCGACCCGGTTCCTGTACCCAAGCCTCCTGACCTGTCTACGATTCCTCCAGTCTACCACGACATCGGGGAGGTGTTTTCTAAGGATCTGGCTCTCTCCCTTCCTCCCACCGGCCGTATGACTGTGGGATCGACCTTCTTCCCGGGGCCTCCTTACCTTCTCGGCGTATGTACAACCTCTCACAGACTGAAGACTGAACGTTCCTGCATGGAGGAATACATCAATCAATCGTTGGCCGCCGGACTCATCCGTCCCTCATCTTCCCCAGTCGGTGCAGGGTTCTTTTTTGTTCAGAAGAAGGACGGTACACTGAGGCCCTGCATCGATTACCGTGGGCTCAACGAAATCACAGTACACAACAAATACGCGCTTCCACTCATGGATGCTGCGTTCAGCCCGCTCTGCAAGGCTACGATATTTTCGAAGCTCGACCTACGTAACGCTTACCATTTGGTTCGTATAAGGGAGGGGGACGAATGGAAGACGGCATTTAACACCCCTCTTGGACATTTTGAATACCTGGTCATGCCTTTCAGCCTGACAAACGCTCCAGCAGTCTTTCAGCACCTAGTAAACGACGTCTTACGCGACATGCTGGACAAAGTCCTGTTCGTTTATCTGGACGACATACTCATCTTCTCTGAGTCCGAGGAGGAACACGTCCAGCATGTCCGTATGGTGCTGCAAAGACTGCTGGAGAACAAGCTCTATGCCAAAGCCGAAAAGTGCACTTTCCATGTCTCATCTGTCCCATTCCTTGGGTTCATCGTGGACCAAGGAAAGCTGTCTCCAGATCCAGCTAAAATCAGCGCGGTGAGAGACTGGCCCACTCCCTCCACTCGTAAGCAGTTGCAACAGTTCCTTGGATTCGCAAATTTCTACAGACGATTCATCAGAGATTATAGCAAAGTGGCGGGTCCCCTCACTCGACTTACTTCTCCTCAGCAACCCTTCACCTGGTCCAACGATGCCGACACCGCCTTCAAGAGATTAAAGGTACTTTTTACATCCGCACCTATTCTCTCCCACCCTAACCCCTCCCTACAGTTCATCGTGGAGGTCGACGCCTCCGACACAGGAGTGGGAGCGGTGTTATCCCAACGCTCAGCGGTCGACCAGAAGCTACACCCCTGCGCTTTTTTTAGCCGACGCCTGTCTCCAGCAGAAGCTAATTACGACGTGGGGAACAGGGAACTACTGGCGGTCATTCTGGCTTTACAGGAGTGGAGACATTGGTTGGAAGGTGCGTCTTTTCCTTTTATTATCTGGACTGATCACAAGAACTTATCATATTTACGGGACACCAAACGTCTTAATTCAAGACAGGCACGTTGGGCCCTTTTCCTGGGCCGCTTTGCTTTCACACTCACCTTCCGACCAGGGTCCCGTAATGTTAAACCTGACGCCTTATCTAGGCAATTTTCACCTGACCCACCTTCTCCTTCTCCTGAGGCAATTGTGTCTCCAACCTGCATCGTGGGGGCTGCTACCTGGCCGGTGGAGGAGGCGGTTCGTCGGGCCCAACAGGAGGAACCGGACCCTGGGAACGGTCCACTTAATCGGCTCTTTGTGCCCGGCGTGGCACGGTCGGAGATTCTGCAGTGGGCTCACGGATCCAAGCTCACTTGTCACCCTGGCAACAACCGCACTCTCCGGTTCCTTCGCCAACGGTTTTGGTGGCCTTCCATGCCAGAGGACACGTCGGAGTTCATCCGAGCCTGTCCCGTCTGCGCTCGGGGAAAGACCTCCAACCGCCCTCCAGCTGGCCTCCTGAAACCACTCTCCATCCCTCGCTGTCCCTGGTCCCACATAGCGGTTGACTTCGTGACCGGTCTTCCGCCGTCTCGTCTCAACACCACGGTCTTGACGGTGGTTGACCGGTTCTCGAAGTCAGTTCACTACATCCCGCTACCCAAGCTGCCGACTGCCACCGAGGGGTCCTCAGTTCGCGTCCCAGGTGTGGAAGGCGTTCTGCTCGGCGTTGGGGGCGTCCGTCAGCCTCACATCCGGCTACCATCCACAATCTAACGGCCAGACGGAGAGGGCTAATCAAAGCATGGAGAGTGCCCTCCGCTGCGTTGCTGCACGTCACCCTGCCTCCTGGAGCGCCATGCTTTCTTGGGTGGAATATGCGCACAACTCCCTGGTCTCCGCTTCGCTGGGCATCTCTCCATTCATGGCGACTCTGGGATACCAACCACCTCTCATCGACTTCCAGGAGGAAGAGGTCGCCGTCCCATCCGTCCAGGCAAACCTACGCCGGTGCCACGCAGTGTGGAGGCATGTCCGGTCGTCCCTGCAACGATCTTCCCTCCAGAGCCAGAGGCAGGCCAATCGTCACCGCACCCCGGCTCCTGACTACCAGCCTGGCCAGAAGGTATGGCTGTCGTCTAAAGACCTTCCTCTACAGGTCGAGTCCCTGAAATTGGCTCCCCGGTACATCGGACCTTTCGTCATTGACCGGATGGTCAACCCTGCTGCCGCCTGTCTGAAGCTTCCCAGGTCCTTAAAGATTCATCCCACATTCCACGTCTCTCTCCTGAAACCGGTGGAGGAATCAGATCTGGTCCCTCCCTCCAACCCTCCTCCTCCACCCAGGTTAATCGACGGGGGGCAGGCCTACACCGCCAGGCGTATTCTGGACAGTCGACGCAGGGGGCGGGGACACCAGTACCTCGTCGATTGGGAGGGGTATGGTCCGGAGGAGAAGTCGTGGGTTCCTCGTCACTTCATCCTGGACAAGAGCCTGCTGCGGGATTTCCACCGGGACCACCCCGAGAAGCCTGGTCTAGCGCCAGGAGGCGCTCCTTGAGGGGGAGGTACTGTTACGATTTCACCTGCACCTTCTCCTCAATTTTATTATTAGTGTTTTGGTTTTGTTGCTGCTGCTCTCCTTTCCCCACTCTGACTCTGCAGGGGGCGTGGCTGACCCAGTTCCCTCCATGATGCCGGTGATCAACTAAACCTGCGCGGCTCCGCCTCACCTGCTCCGGATGAACAATCAGCGGGGCTTATTTCTCCTCACCGGCGTCAGATCGTTCTCTATCGTACACTGGTAACGTCATGCTCTTCGTTTGGTCGCTATGCTTACCTGTTCGAGATTCTCACCCGTCTGTCTTCGCTCCAGGTCGTCACGTCTCCTGCTGTTCCATGAACTCCTTGGTTGTTCCTGTTTCCCTACGCTCCTGGGATCTTCACTGCCACGTCTGTGAGTTCGTTCCACACGGGAACACTGCCACCCTGCCGAGCCACCCCCGCAGTAGCTGCAAGGACAATATTTCCTCCTGTCTCTATTTACTATCCCCTACCGCTTCCCTCGTTTTTGGGAAGTCGCTTTTGTTTAATCGTTTTGTAAATAAATACTTTTGTTTTGAAATAGTACTGCCGTCTCCGTCTGCTTCCGGGTCCACGCTTAAACCCAATCCTAACATGTATAAATGAATAATACTGTGTCACATTTTGGAAGAGTAACTTGTGGTGTGCCACAGGGTTCGGTATTGGGGCCTAAGTTATTTATACTTTATTTGAATGACATTTGTACAGTATTTAATAAGTTGAAATTCATTACATTTGTGGACAATACAACTTTATTTTGTTCAGGACCAGACATTACAGAATTGTTGCAACAGTAGAAAAGGAGTTAATCATGTTAAAAGAATGGTTTGATATGAATAAGTTGTCATTAAATGAAAACAAAAATGGTTAAATGGTGTTTGGTGGTGTTAGGGCTAATTGTGAAATTAAATTATTCCTGAATGGAGTAAAAATGTAAAGTATATGAGACAAAGTAATTTTAGATCATACATTTAGTTGGAAGCCACATATAGACTATTTTAAAAAGAAATTAGCTAAATGTATTGGTATTATTTACAAAGTAGGGGATTTGTTGAACAATAAATGTCTGCGTATATTATACTTCTCACTTATAATGCCATGTTTGTCATATTGTGTTGAGGTTTCGGGAAATACATGCAGGACATACATAGACCCTATAATTAAACTCCAGAAAAGAGTTATTAGAATAATTAATAAAGTTTCCTATTTTCCTAAGTTTCCTACCACTAATAAGTTATTAAGTCTGGCATTTTAAAATTCTTCTAACATTGTGCATATAAAAACATTAGAAATATTATTTCGAGCAAAGAATAAAAGTCTTCCCACCTGTAAGTCTGTGGTAATATTTGCCAATTAATTGCACATAATTTAAGTATTTTATATTGTAACTGAAATAAAACTATATTCATTCATTCATATGCGTGACTCAAGGACATGAAGATAAAACATAAGTTATAGTTCTTGGCTCTAAAGAATTAAGAGGTGCACCATCGAATGATCGAAGTTTGGATGGCGTTAATTTAGCCTCCAGCACCAGCATCAGGAATTTGAGGGGGTGTCTTTGATCAAGACATATCCTTCATGTAGATAAACTAGTCCATGCATTTGTTACTTCCAGGCTGGACTATTGCAATTCCTTACTATCAGGCTGCCCTAATAAGTCTGTACAGAGTCTCCAGCTGATCCAGACTGTTGCAGTATGTGTACTGACAGGAACAAAGAAAAGAGATCATATTACTCCTGTTCTGGCCTCTCTACACTGGCTTCATGTAAAATCAAGAATAGAGTTTAAAATCCTTCTCCTCACTTACAAAGCCCTCAATGGTCAGGCACCATTGCATCTCAAAGAGCTCATAATGTCCTATTATCTGACTACAGCACTACGCTCTCAGAATGTAGGATTACTTGTAGTTCCTAAAGTCTTATAAAACAGAGGAGCAAAAGACTTCATTTATCAAGCTTGTCTTTTGTGGAATCATCTTCCAGTTTCAGTCTTTAAGAGTAGACTTAAGACCATCCTATTTGACAAAGCTTAGTTAGGGCTGGCGAAGGCCTGTCGTGGACAAGCTCTTAGTTATGTTGCTATAGGCATAGACTGCCGGGGGACAAATGACACATTAAGTCTCTTTTTCTCTCTCTTCTCCTCCTCATCTTCCTCTCCAACTGCATCAGTCATGTCACTTTGCTGTATAGTACTGACTTGACTTCTTCCACGGAGTCCTTGTGCTTTCTCGTCCATTTTTTCCCTGTTAAAAGGGTTTTTGGGGGACAAGTTTTTCCTCACTCGAACCGAGGGTCTAAGGACAGAAGGTGTCGTCTCTGTACAGATTGTAAAGCCCTCTGAGGCAAACAGTGTTTTGTGAATTTGGGCTATACAAATAAAATTTGTGTTGATTTAATGTACCCTATACAAGGGAAATTACAGATGTTGCTTGTCAGACCCAGCATTCCCCCATTTGACCATTTATTGCAAAAACACCCAATTTGTGCCTTTTAATTAAAATTAGTGCTGTCAGTTAAACGCGTTAATTAATGTGTTAACGTGAACCCATTTTAACGGCGTAAAAAAATAAATTATCGCGCGATTAACGCTCTTTTTGGCCGAGCAAACATATTTTTTTCCATGCTGTTTGTCAGGTTTCCCTTTAAAGGGAAACTAAGATGTTTTAGGAGGAGGACCCAGATGCAGACAGGACAACGGTAAGTAAGGTAATCGCACTTTGATTTCGCACTGCACACGCTGAACAACTGCTAGAAAGTTCTACAATTATTATTATTTTAATCCTGCGTCGGTATTTTGGACAGCTCCATCATTACCTGACGTATCAAACAAAGAAAACTATGGACTATGGATGTGCTGCGCTCTCCTCCTGACTCACCTGCAGTTCACTGACAGCTGCCAGGGGGCGCTTTGCTGTTTCTCTCAAGATTACACATACGTCTAATTGCAATGGATGAGTGACTTTCTTGTCAATAGGTAAATAAATATAAAAAGCGAATCATCACAACGGCTTTTTAGTTCCAGTCCGTCCCTGGTTTCATCTGTGTTCATTCAGTCAGGCCTAGTTTCCATTTCTCGTGCCAACAGCTTTTTATCTGACATCAGAGGCGACGGGACAATCGATATAGATGATATATCTATAGCTGATTCAGATAGTTACATTAAATAGTGATTGTTGTGATTATTTGTTGCATTTAAATGTGCCTGGAACTGTGGAAACCTGCCTGTGAGTTTCTGGTGGCGTTCGCGCACTGTGCCGCCTGCGCTTCGCCGTGCACCGAGAGTAGACCAGATTAGAGCTGGACCCATTAAGGTAAAGTGGGGCTTCCCGTTCCTCCGGTCTTAACAGGGGAACATAGGTACGACCCCTACTTGAACCACAAACTGCAGACCAAGGTAAGCCCATACCAGTAAAAACACACATTTCTCCCCTGGATATCTATATTTAATTTATTCAGATATACCAAATAAGAAATTAATGTTCGTCATCTGTGAACACGTAGTTGAACATGCTCTGGAAAACGTAATTTCCTGATTTACAAACATAATTCACTATAAATCACCGCAGCCTTGTGCGCGCACCGCTGTGCCAGTTAAGACCTGCCTTTCAACGATTATTGAAAGATTTCAAAAATCTGCGTGTGCAATCCAGTTTGCACACGTTTTTGCACACGCAAAGCTTTAGTAAATCAGGCCCGAAGCTCGGAGCCATTTCCTGCTCATCTCCAAGACGCATCACGTTAGCTGGTCAAGTCCTGTGGTCTCAGCAGTCATTATCTCTCTCCTTCCTGATCGATTCTGGCGCAAATGAGAATTTCATCGATGAGACAGGCATCCCAACTACCCTTCTTTCCAAACCAAAGGTCATCTCCGACTTGGACGGCAAGACACTCGCCGAGGTCACACACCGGACTGAACCCATCACCCTCATCCTGTCCGGCAATCATCACGAGACGATCCAACTGTTCCTGATTCCCTCCTCCTCAGCTCCCGTCGTTCTGGGTCTTCCCTGGCTGGCTCGCCACAACCCCCAGGTCGACTGGAGAACTCAATGGTTGGGGCGAATCCTGTCATTCCCGCTGTCTCCACTCTGCCCGACCTATGCCTGTGCCTTTCGCCTGAGACCACCACTGAACCTCCGAATATCTCTTTAGTACCCAGTGAAGACCACGACCTCGCTGAGGTGTTTTCCAAGCACCCTACCTCCTCATTGCCCCTACAATTGTGGTATAGACCTGGTTCCTCTCTTCCCACCAAGTGACAATATAACCTTTCAAGAACTGAACGACAAAGCATGGAGGATTACATCAACCAGTCTCTGGCCGCTGGTCTCATCCGTCCTTCCTCTTCTCCAGTCGGTGCGGGATTCTTACCTTACCTTACCCCTTCTTGACCCGCGTTCAGTCCCCTCATCAAAGCACGAATCTTCTCCAAACTCGACCTTCGGAATGCCTACCACCTCGTCCGAATTCCTGAGGGGGACGAATGGAAGACGAACTTCAACACTCCAGTTGGACATTTCGAGTATCTGGTCAGGCCTCACTAATACCCCCGCCGTGTTCCAGCACCTTGTGAATGACATTCTGCACGACATGCTGGACAGGTTCCTCTTCGTCTACCTCGATGACATCCTCATCTTCTCGGAGACAAAGTAGGAACCAGTATTGCTGGGATGTTCGCCTGGTGCTGCAACGTCTTCTCGAGAAAAGACTTTTCGTCAAAGCGGAGAAGTGCTCCTTTCACTCATTCCCTTTCCTGGGCTTCATTGTGGAGCAAGGCAATTCTTGAGATTATTGAAGACCACTTTCTCAGTATAAAAAGTCTAAAACACCCAACTTTTATCTTTGAGACCCTTTATTTAAAATTCAAAGTTGGCTAGAGAATGACAGACCGACTTGGCCAAGTATGGGTCTACGGTGATACAATCATGATTCCAGCATTCTTGACATTATTGAAGACCACTTTCTCAGTATCTAAAGGCTAAAACACCCAACTTGTACCTTTGAGACCCTTTATTAAAAATGCAATGTTGGCAAGAGAATGACTGACACATGTTTGGCCAAGTATGGGTGTATGAAGATACAGTCATGACCTCTTTGTCTCACACAAAAGGGGGTAACTTCAGTATGACTCCAGCATTTATGAGATTATTAAAGAGCACTCTCTCAGTATCTAAAGGCTAAAACACCCAACTTGTACCTTTGAGACCCTTTATTAAAAATGCAAAGTTGGCAAGAGAATGACTGAGACATGTTTGGCCATATATCGGTCTATGGTGATACAGTCATGACTCCAGCATTCATGAGATTATTGAAGACCACTTTCTCAGTATCGAAAGGCTAAAACACCCAACTTGTACCTTGGAGACCCTTTATTAAAAATGCAAAGTTTGCTGGAGAATGACTGAGACCTGTTTGGCCAAATATGGGTCTATAGAGATACAGTCATGACCTCTTTGTCTCACATGGAATAACTTCAGTATGATTCCAGCATTCATGAGATTATTGAAGACCACTTTCTCAATATCTAAAGGCTAAAAAACCCAAGTTGTACCTTTGAGACCCTTTATTTAATATGCAACGTTGGCAAGAGAATGACTGAGACCGACTTGGCCAAGTATGGGTGCATGGAAATACAGTCATGACCTCTTTGTCTAACAGAACAGCAAGTAATTTCAGTAAGACTCCAGCATTCATGAGATTATTGAAGACCACCTTCTCAGTATCTAAGGTCTAAAACACCCAACTTGTACCTTTGAGACCCTTTATCAAAAATGCAATGTTGGCAAGAGAAAGACTGAGACATGTTTGGCCAAGTATGGGTGTATGGAGATACAGTCATGACCTCTTTGTCTCACACAAAAGGGGGTAACTTCAGTATGACTCCAGCATTCATGAGATTATTGAAGACCACTTTGTAAATATCTAAAGTCTAAAACACTCAACTTGTAGCTTTGAGACCCTTTATGAAAAATGCAAAGTTGGCTAGAGAATGACTGAGATCTGTTTGGCCAAATATGTGTGCATGGAAATACAGTCATGACCTCTTTGTCTCACAAAACATGGAATAACTTCAGTATGATTCCAGCATTCATGAGATTATTGAAGACCACTTTCTCAATATCTAAAGGCTAAAAAACCCAAGTTGTACCTTTGAGATCCTTTATTAAAAATGCAATGTTGGCAAGAGAAAGACTGAGACATGTTTGGCCATGTATGGGTGTATGGAGATACAGTCATGACCTCTTTGTCTCACACAAAAGGGGGTAACTTCAGTATGGCTCCAGCATTCATGAGATTATTGAAGACCACTTTCTCAGTATCGAGAGGCTAATACACCCAACTTGTACCTTGGAGACGCTTTATTAAAAATGCAATTTTGCTGGAGAATGACTGAAACCTGTTTGGCCAAATATGGGTCTATGGAGATACAGTCATGACCTCTTTGTCTCACACAACAGGGAGTAACTTCAGCATGACTCCAGCATTCATGAGATTATTGAAGACCACCTTCTCAGTATCTAAGGTCTAAAACACCTAACTTGTACCTTTTAGACCCTTTATTTAACAGGCGAAGTTGGCTAATGAAATGACTGAGACCGACTTGGCCAAGTATGGGTCTATGATGATACAGTATGACTCCAGCATTCATGAGATTATTGAAGACCACTTTCTCAGTATGTAAAGGCTAAAACACCCAACTTGTAAATAAGACCCTTTATTTAACAGGCGAAGTTGGCTAATGAAATGACTGAGACAGACTTGGCCAAGTATGGTTGTATGGAGATACAGTCATGACCTCTTTGTCTCACATGGAATAACTTCAGCATGACTCCAGCATTCTTGAGATTATTGAAGACCACTTTCTCAATATCTATAGGCTAAAAAACCCAACTTGTACCTTTGAGACCCTTTATTTAACAGGCAAAGTTGGCTAATGAAATGACTGAGACAGACTTGGCCAAGTATGGGTCTATGGAGATACAGTCATGACCTCTTTGTCTCACACAAAAGGAGTAACTTCAGCATGACTCCAGCATTCATGAGATTATTGAAGACCACCTTCTCAGTATCTAAGGTCTAAAACACCTAACTTGTACCTTTTAGACCCTTTATTTAACAGGCCAAGTTGGCTAATGAAATGACTGAGACCGACTTGGCTAAGTATGGGTGTATGGAGATACAATCATGACCTCTTTGTCTCACATGGAATAACTTCAGTATGATTCCAGCATTCATGAGATTATTGAAGACCACTTTCTCAGTATAAAAAGTCTAAAACACCCAACTTTTATCTTTGAGACCCTTTATTAAAAATGAAATGTTGGCTAGAGAATGACTGAGACTGAGTTGGCCAAGCATGGG
This sequence comes from Microchirus variegatus, assembly GCF_963457635.1. NCBI lineage: Eukaryota > Metazoa > Chordata > Actinopteri > Pleuronectiformes > Soleidae > Microchirus > Microchirus variegatus. The sequence continues at coordinate 22,856,185 of NC_139808.1, forward strand.
TCTACTGTGATACAATCATGATTCCAGCATTCTTGACATTATTGAAGACCACTTTCTCAGTATCTAAAGGCTAAAACACCCAACTTGTACATTTAAGACACTTACAGGCGAAGTTGGCTAATGAAATGACTGAGACCGACTTGGCCAAGTATGGGTGTATGTCATGACCACTTTGTCTCACACAACAGCGAGGAACTTCAGTAAGACTCCAGCATTCATGAGATAATTGAAGACCACTTTCTCAGTATCTAAAGGCTAAAACACCCAACTTGTACCTTGGAGACCCTTTATTAAAAATGCAAAGTTTGCTAGAGAATGACTGAGACCTGTTTGGCCAAATATGGGTGTATGGAGATACAGTCATGACCTCTTTGTCTCACACAACAGGGAGTAACTTCAGTATGACTGCAGCATTCATGAGATTATTGAAGACCACTTTCTCAGTGTCTAAAGGCTAAAACACCCAACTTTTACCTTTGAGACCCTTTATTAAAAATGCAAAGTTGGCAAGAGAATGACTGAGACCGACTTGGCCAAGTATGGGTCTATGTTGATACAGTGATGATTCCAGCATTCTTGAGATTATTGAAGACCACTTTGTAAATATCTAAAGTCTAAAACACTCAACTTGTACCTTTGAGACCCTTTATAAAAAAAATGCAAAGTTGTCTAGAGAATGACTGAGACCTGTTTGGCCAAATATGGGTGCATGGAAATACAGTCATGACCTCTTTTTCTGACAAAACATGGAATAACTTCAGTATGATTCCAACATTCATGAGATTATTGAAGACCACTTTCTCAATATCTTAAGGCTAAAAAACCCAAGTTGTACCTTTGAGACCCTTTATTTAATATCAATCAATCAATCAATCAATCAATCTTTATTTATATAGCCCACAGTTTACAAAACATAGTTTGTCTCACGGGACTTCACAGGGTTGGTAACATCCTCTGTCCTTAGACCTTCGACCAGGGTAAGGAAAAACTACCAGGGAAAAAAAAAAACCCTTGTAAAAGGGAAAAAGGGTAGAAACCTTAGGGAGAACCACAGGTGAGGGATCCACTCCCTGGACGGACAGACGTGCAGTAGATGTTACCCAAAAACATACAATACACAATGACAAGAATAAAAAGTGAAAAAAGTCTTTAAATGCCAGGATCATCTGGATCACTGGGTTTATCACAGCCTGTAGTGAAGATTGTTGTGGTCAGAGACTTGAGGATGACGGAGTCTTCTTTGCTGTCCTGACCTCATGTCGTTCACTGGTGTCAGCAGAACTGTAAGAGATTAAAATCAGTTAGAGATGTGCTATATGTAGATTTATGTGCTACATCTCATGGGGGTACATCGGGTAAGTGGTGAGGGATGAAAAATCGAGGACGGGGTAGAGAAAGTGCGGCTCGTGCAAAGTCTGTGTGCTCATTCTAAGTGCATGATGGGAAATTCCCCCAGCAGTCTAAGCCTATGGCAGCATAAGATAGACTATTCTAATCAGGACTACCTGATCTAGCTTCGACTATAGGCTATGTTAAAAAGGTAGGTTTTCAGTCTCACCTTAAAGGCAGAGACCGAGTCAGACTGTCTGACTGAAAGCGGAAGTTGGTTCCACAGGAGAGGAGCCTGGTAGCTAAATGTTCTACCACCGATTCTACTTCTAGTTATTTTAGGAATAACCAGTAGACCTGAGTTCAAGGAGCGCAGCGGTCTATTCGGCTGATATAAAGTGATTAAGTCACAAATGTAAGAAGGTGCCTGATTGTTCAGGGCCTTGTATGTAAGTAGAAGTATTTTAAAATCGATTCTACTTTTCACTGGGAGCCAGTGAAGAGAAGCCAGGACAGGAGTTATATGGTCACGTCGTCTGGTTCGAGTCAGTATCCGTGCTGCTGCGTTCTGGACCAGTTGAAGCCTTCTCAGGGACTTACTAGGACATCCAGACAGTAAGGAGTTACAGTAATCCAGCCTAGAGGTTATAAAGGCGTGGATAAGTTTCTCAGAGTCTTGTCTTGATATAATATTTCTAATTGTCTTGATGTTGCGAAGGTGGAAGAAGGCTGTTCTACATATATGCTTAATATGTTCATCCAGCGATAAATCCTGGTCAAACAGGACTCCTAGGTTCCTTACTGTAGTGCAAGGGACTGGAGTGTTACTGCCTAGGTTTAGAGCTCCAAGTGCTGCTCTTATATCTTTTGGCCCGAGGACCATGACCTCAGTTTTTTCTGTGTTAAGCATCAGAAAATTACGAGTCATCCACGTCTGTATGTCTATGAGACAATCCTGGAGTTTAATAGATGGGTTTGGGTCGTCCGGTCGTGCAGATACATATAGCTGAGTGTCATCTGCATAACAATGAAAATCTATGTTGTGTTTCCTGATAATGTTGCCTAATGGCAGCATGTACAGGGTAAAAAGAATAGGTCCAAGCACAGAACCCTGAGGAACTCCGTAGTTAACCTTAGTGAGTATGGAGGATTCATCGTTTACACTAACAAACTGAAATCTGTCCGATAAATAGGACTTGAACCAGACAAGTGCCGATCCTCTAATCCCAACGTCTTGTTCTAGTCTATGTAGCAGGATCTCATGATCTATAGTATCAAATGCTGCACTGAGATCCAACAGAACCAGTATAGAAGCCAGTCCTTTTTCAGAGGCCATAAGAATATCATCTTTTACTCTAAGTAGTGCAGTCTCTGTACTGTGGTGGGTTCTAAACCCAGACTGGAACTTTTCAAATACATTATTGCTACACAGGTGATTACACAACTGTGTGGCTGCAGCTTTTTCTAAAATCTTTGAAATAAAAATATGCAACGTTGGCAAGAGAATGACTGAGACCGAATTGGCCAAGTATGGGTCTATGATGATACAGTATGACTCCAGCATTCATGAGATTATTTAAGACCACTTTCTCAGTATGTAAAGGCTAAAACACCCAACTTGTACATTTAAGACCCTTTATTTAACAGGCGAAGTTGGCTAATGAAGTGACTGAGACAGACTTGGCCAAGTATGGGTGTATGGAGATACAGTCATGACCTCTTTGTCTCACATGGAATAACTTCAGCATGACTCCAGCATTCCTGAGATTATTGAAGAACACTTTCTCAGTATAAAAAGTCGAAAACAACCAACTTGTACCTTTGAGACCCTTTATTAAAAATGCAATGTTGGCTAGAGAATGACTGAGACTGACTTGGCCAAGTATGGGTGTATGGAGATACAGTCATGACCTCTTTGTCTCACACAAAAGGGGTAACTTCAGTAAGACTCCAGCATTCATGAGATTATTGAAGACCACTTTCTCAGTATAAAAAGTCTAAAACACCCAACTTGTACCTTGGAGACCCTTTATTTAAAAATGCAAAGTTTGCTAGAGAATGACTGAGACCTGTTTGGCCAAATATGGATGTACGATGATACAATCATGATTCCAGCATTCTTGACATTATTGAAAACCACTTTGTAAATATCTAAAGTCTAAAACACCCAACTTGTACATTTAAGACCCTTTATTTAACAGGCGAGGTTGGCTAATGAAATGACTGAGACCGACTTGGCCAAGTATGGGTGTATGGAGATACAGTCATGACCTCTTTGTCTCACACAAAAGAGGGTGACTTCAGCATGACTCCAGCATTCTTGAGATTATTGAAGACCACGTTCTCAGTATCTAAAGGCTAAAACACCCAACTTGTACATTTAAGACCCTTTATTTAAAAGGCAAAGTTGGTTAGAGAATGACTGAGACTGACTTGGCCAAGTATGGGTGTATGGAGATACAGTCATGACCTCTTTGTCTCACACAAAAGGGGGTAACTTCAGTATGACTCCAGCATTCATGAGATTATTGATGACCACTTTCTCAGTATCGAAAGGCTAAAACACCCAACTTGTACCTTGGAGACCCTTTATTAAAAATGCAAAGTTTGCTAGAGAATGACTGAGACCTGTTTGGGCAAATATGGGTTTATGGAGATACAGTCATGACCTCTTTGTCTCACACAACAGGGAGTAACTTCAGTATGACTGCAGCATTCATGAGATTATTGAAGACCACTTTCTCAGTATGTAAAGGCTAAAACACCCAACTTGTACATTTAATCAGCGGATCAGCAGCGGCCCAGAAGCGGCTCGCCGCGCCGCAGTGCTATCGATAGGAATCAGTTCGATTTTTTCCGTTGCCGCTGCTGAACCTCGTAAATTTCAACGAAGCAGATCGCACAAGACAGGAAGTCCGACACAGTATCAAAGTAAAACACTTCCGCCCCCCTTTCAAAATAAAACACAATACGCAGGTCACAACTTCACCTCAATGTTACGTCATAACCGGTGCTCCCAGGTCAACAGTCATTTGATCCGAGCGTCTCGGAGACAATGGACGACGAGAGACTGATTATGGAAGTGGAGAAATATAAAATATTTATGACCTTTATGACACCACAGATCCTTATTATAAGGACAATGTCAGAAAGGACAAAGCCTGGTTTTTAATTGCAGGAGTTTTGGCAGTGGATGGTGAGTATAAAGTCCTGCTAAGATGATAAAAATGTGATTCTAAAAACTTTACAGAAAGTACTGTAAGTACTGTACCTGCAAACTGTTTAATTATTAATTAATATAGTACATGACATATTTCTTGCCTTGTCCTGATCAGTGCAAAGTTACTGGACATTTTAATGACTTTAAAATATTATATATATAGAAATACTTGACTGAATAACTTTTTAACTTTTAACCATTTATTTTTATTTTATCCTTTATGTAAAAGATTAAGAACCCTTTAAGTCCCGCAAGGGGAAATTCAATTCTGCAGTGAGTTAGTGAACACACACAGCACACAGTGAGGTGTAGAACATGTAACCCAGCGCAGTGAGCTGCCATGCCAGTGAGCGGCGCTCGGGGAGCAGTGAGGGGGTTAGCACTTGTCATGTACTCAACAGCACTTCAGCTGCGGACTGGTCGGGGATTGAACCAGCTACCTTCCGGTCTCGAGCTCGAAGCCCTAACCATTAAGCCACAGCTGCCCCAAGAGAAATACATAGACAATATTTGAGATAATTTGTGTTTAAGGTGTTTACACATATGTAATACTTTTATAACTAGGTTGCCTATTGAAAATGTAACTTCCCAGTGTTAAATACTATTGAAACAGTCAACAGAGGGGGAAGGGAATCAACTTCAGTCTCTACCTCTCCTGTGCTAATGTGATTGCTGGCAGAGTGGCACTGCAGGGGTTGTAGTTCACACTACACTTTGTGAGGGAGTTGAAAAGAATACAAGAGCAGGCTAATTTTTAAATGTTTTATTTACAATGAATGATGCCCTCTTTAGAGGAATACAACAATAACAAACCACAAGATCACCCACTTATTTATACATCCACACTTTTTAAACGAACATTTCACACCATCCTGTCCTGCCAAGACACACTGCCTTGTGGGGAGTTGAAATAGGTGTAGAAGAGCTCCCTCACTTGACAGGCCTCTCTTGAGGCCCTGTTTCCTCCCATGTTGCGTACTGGGGGTAGGTTTCTCGCCGTTTGCTCAGCCTCCTCCAGCAACCTCAAATTCTCTGTCGGGGCAAGCAGGAAATTGTGTAGAATGCAGGTAGCTACAATGAGGGTGTCAACATGCTGTGGGTGCAGGTTGATCCTGCGATGCAGCACTCTCCACCTGGAGGAAAGAATGCCTCATATGCCTGATGGAGAGCTGGATGAGGCATACCATTTTGCCTTGAGCATTGTGCCAATGTTGCACAGGCTGAATAAGGACAGTCGGCAACAGGCAAAAATTGAGATCCTGTCCCTTCTGCACAACCTTGAAAGAGGGCAGGCTCAACCTTCACCTTTACCTCCCCCCGCTCTGGAACAAAGACCTCACCCACACTTTGAACCTAATCCCCCTCCTCAAAGAGCATCGTTGCCTCGCCCCACTCCAGAACATTCTGCCACTTTTAGGCCAATAAACAACCCCCCACAAACCCAGTCCTTTTCACAAATGCTGCAGTCTGACTGGGTCGATCAGACCGCTACGGGGCCATACTACACAAACATATAGTATGTGAATAAAAGCTAATAGTTTGTTATTTTTGTAACTATTTTAAGCTTTTTAATTTTTTTATTGTAAGATCTTTTATCTTTTTAACTTTTGATATTTTTGCAAACAGTCACTTTGTATACTTTTTATTTATATGTTAACATTTTTATTTGAGTATTTAAGTATTAAACACATTTTTCTTCATCTTGTGGTCTGTGATTTCATTTGTTTGTGGTTTACCTTATTGCTACAGCCAGTCTCTGCTTAGGTTCTGTGGCAGCTCTGTAGTTGGTGCTTTGCCTGGTCACTTCAGGGCCGATGAGGAACAGAAGTTCATCCATTTGCTCAGCACTCATCCTGAAATACTGGTGGTGGCGTTGGCTGTCCAGCCTCAGTTCAGCCACCAGATTGTGAAAATCTCCTTGTTGTCTTCTTTGTTGGTTGAGAGGATGAACCCAAAATCTGCTCCTTCTCCCTCTACCCCTCCTTTGTAGTCCTTGAAGTAGGAGAACTAATGCAACTGTTCTTCTTCTGCTTACAGGCACTGTATGTGAACAATACACATTATAGTAATTATAACATGAGTAATATAGTAATATATCATTTTGAAGAATGAAACGTATTGTTTTATAAACAAAATAAAGAAAAAAGGCACACATCATTAATCCGTGTCTTGTTATTCATAGCTGGACTTTTAACAGTATTAACTATGTTATTACATTGTCAATACTGCACAGACAATCAGGACATAATGAAACTACATAAAACGAGGCAACTAGAGAAACTGACTAGCAAACTTACCCATGGTAGAAGCACAATATCGAAAATAGATGGCCAGATCAACAGTTCATCCACGTCGGAGAGTGAAAGAAGCTGTGTTGTTGTTGTTTCCTTTATACACAGTCTATCGCGGGATCTCGCGAATTCGCGTCCGTTCGAGATTATCACGCGATCTTCCGTGAATACCGCTGGCTCCCAAGGCTCCACACCGCTGCGGTAACGCGCCCGGTGGGGATTGACGTTTGGGAGAGGACGAAGCAGAATTGCGCCACGGCCGTTCCGCGGCCGTTCCGCGTCCAGTGGAACTCCAGGGTAAGACCGATTTGGCCAAGAATTGGTGTATGGAGATACAGTCATGACCTCTTTGTCTAACATTGAATAACTTCAGTATGATTCCAGCATTCATGAGATTATTGAAGACCACTTTCTCAAAATAGAAAGTATAAAACACCCAACTTTTATCTTTGAGACCCTTTATATAAAATGCAAAGTTGGCTAGAGAATGACTGAGACCTGTTTGGCCAAATATGGGTGCATGGAAATACAGTCATGACCTCTTTGTCTCACAAAACATGGAATAACTTAAGTATGATTCCAGCATTCATGAGATCATTGAAGACCACTTTCTCAATATCTAAAGGCTTAAAAACCCAAGTTGTACCTTTGAGACCCTATATTTAATATGCAACGTTGGCAAGAGAATGACTGAGACAGACTTGGCCAAGTATGGGTCTATGATGATACAGTATGACTCCAGCATTCATGAGATTATTGAAGACCACTTTCTCAGTATGTAAAGGCTAAAACACCCAACTTGTACATTTAAGACCCTTTATTTAACAGGCGAAGTTGGCTGATGAAATGACGAAGACCGACTTGGCCAAGTATGGGTGTATGGAGATACAGTCATGACCTCTTTGTCTCACATGGAATAACTTCAGTATGATTCCAGCATTCATGAGATTATTGAAGACCACTTTCTCAGTATAAAAAGTCTAAAACACCCAACTTTTATCTTTGAGACCCTTTATTAAAAATTCAAAGTTGGCAAGAGAATGACTACAACATGTTTGGCCATATATCGGTCTATGGTGATACAGTCATGACTCCAGCATTCATGAGATTATTGAAGACCACTTTCTCAGTATCGAAAAGCTAAAACACCCAACTTGTACCATGGAGACCCTTTATTAAAAATGCAAAGTTTGCTAGAGAATGACTGAGACCTGTTTGGCCAAATATGGGTGTATGGAGATACAGTCATGACCTCTTTGTCTCACACAACAGCGAGTAACTTAGTAACACTCCAGTATTCATGAGATTATTGAAGAACACCTTCTCAGTATCTAAAGGCTAAAACACCCAACTTGTACCTTTGAGACCCTTTATTAAAAATGCAATGTTGGCTAGAGAATGACTGAGACCTGTTTGGCCAAATATGGGTGTATGGTGATAAAATCATGATTCCAGCGTTCTTGACATTATTGAAAACCACTTTGTAAATATCTAAAGTCTAAAACACCCAACTTGTACATTTAAGACCCTTTATTTAACAGGCGAGGTTGGCTAATGAAATGACTGAGACAGACTTGGCCAATTATGGGTTTATGGAGATACAGTCATCACCTCTTTGTCTCACACAACAGCAAGTAACTTCAGTATGATTCAAGCATTCATGAGATTATTGAAGACCACTTTCTAAATATCTAAAGGCATAAACACCCAACTTTTACCTTTGAGACCCTTTATTAAAAATGCAAAGTTGGCAAGAGAATGACTGAGACATGTTTGGCCATATATCGGTCTATGGTGATACAGTCATGACTCCAGCATTCATGAGATTATTGAAGACCACTTTCTCAGTATCGAGAGGCTAAAACACCCAACTTTTACCTTTGAGACCCTTTATTAAAAATGCAAAGTTTGCTAGAGAATGACTGAGACCTGTTTGGCCAAATATGGGTGTATGGAGATACAGTCATGACCTCTTTGTCTCACACAACAGCAAGTAACTTCAGTATGATTCCAGCATTCATGAGATTATTGAAGACCACTTTCTCAATATCTAAAGGCTAAAACACCCAACTCTTACCTTTGAGACCCTTTATTAAAAATGCAATGTTGGCAAGAGAATGACTGAGATATGTTTGGCCAAGTATGGGTGTATGGAGATACAGTCATGACCTCTTTGTCTCACACAACATGGAATAACTTCATTATGACTCCAGCATTCATGAGATTAATGAAGACCACTTTCTCAATGTCTAAAGGCTAAAAAACCCAACTTGTACCTTTGAGACCCTTTATAAAAAATGCAATGTTGGCTAGAGAATGACTGAGACTGACTTGGCCAAGTATGGATGTATGGAGATACAGTCATGACCTCTTTGTCTCACACAAAAGGGGGTAACTTCAGTAAGACTCCAGCATTCATGAGATTATTGAAGACCACTTTCTCAGTATTAAAAGTCTAAAACACCCAACTTGTACCTTGGAGACCCTTTATTTAAAAATGCAAAGTTTGCTAGAGAATGACTGAGACCTGTTTGGCCAAATATGGGTGTACGGTGATACAATCATGATTCCAGCATTCTTGACATTATTGAGAACCAATTTGTAAATATCTAAATTCTAAAACACCCAACTTGTACATTAAAGACCCTTTATTTAACAGGCAAGGTTGGCTAATGAAATGACTGAGACCGACTTGGCCAAGTATGGGTTTATGGATATACAGTCATGACCTCTTTGTCTCACACAACAGCAAGTAACTTCAGTATGATTCCAGCATTCATGAGATTATTGAAGACCACTTTCTCAATATCTAAAGGCTAAAAAACCCAACTTGTACCTTTGAGACCCTTTATTAAAAATGCAAAGTTGGCAAGAGAATGACTGAGACATGTTTGGCCGTATATCGGTCTATGGTCATACAGTCATGACTCCAGCATTCATGAGATTATTGAAGACCACTTTCTCAATATCTAAAGGCTAAAAAACCCAACTTGTACCTTTGAGACCCTTTATTAAAAATGCAAAGTTGGCAAGAGAATGACTGAGACATGTTTGGCCGTATATCGGTCTATGGTCATACAGTCATGACTCCAGCATTCATGAGATTATTGAAGACCACTTTCTCAGTATCGAAAGGCTAAAACACCCAACTTGTACCTTGGAGACCCTTTATTAAAAATGCAAAGTTTGCTAGAGAATGACTGAGACCTGTTTGGCCAAATATGGGTGTATGGAGATACAGTCATGACCTCTTTGTCTCACACAACAGGGAGTAACTTCAGTATGACTGCAGCATTCATGAGATTATTGAAGACCACTTTCTCAGTATCTAAAGACTAAATCACCCAACTTGTACCTTTGAGACCCTTTATTAAAAATGCAATGTTGGCAAAAGAATGACTTAGATATGTTTGGCCAAGTATGGGTGTATGGAGATACAGTCATGACCTCTTTGTCTCACACAACATGGAATAACTTCATTATGACTCCAGCATTCATGAGATTAATGAAGACCACTTTCTCAATATCTAAAGGCTAAAAAACCCAACTTGTACCTTTGAGACCCTTTATTCAATATGCAACATTGGCAAGAGAATGACTGAGACCGACTTGGCCAAGTATGGGTGCATGGAAATACAGTCATGACCTCTTTGTCTCTCACTACAGTGAGTAACTTCAGTAAGACTCCAGCATTCATGAGATTATTGAAGACAGCCTTCTCAGTATCTAAGGTCTAAAACACCTAACTTGTACCTTTTAGACCCTTTATTTAACAGGCGAAGTTGGCTAATGAAATGACTGAGACAGACTTGGCCAAGTATGGGTGTATGGAGATACTGTCATGGCCTCTTTTGGCGCTTTTCCACCGGCCCGACTTTAAACGGCACTACACTACAAGACACGGTTTAGCGAGTGTTTCCACTAGCGTCGTACCTGGAACTCGGCACTATTTTTAGTACCTGCGGTGGTGAGGTTCCATTCAGTGGTGCCGGTACTATGCGCAGGTACTATGCGCTGATTGGTCAAAACTGCCGGCAACTGATTGGCCAGAAGTGTCGTCACTGGGTGCGTCATGAGCGCGACATAAAATACATGATGCAGGAGTCTATTTCACCATTTTTCAAAAAATAGTAGCGCGCAAATACTTCGACATGGCGACTCTGCATAAGAACACTCCATGGTCCAACGACGAGGTCCAGACTGTCCTGTGTTTAGTCGGAGACAACAAAATACAGAGAGCTGGACGGAGCCGCCCGTAACGGGCAGGTCTTACCGGGAGTCGATGTCCGCTCACGGCGTACACAGCAACTCCAACAACTCCGCACACGCCAACGGTAAGTTTTTCATTTTCAGCCTGAGAGCAACGTTTAACTACTGCTGAGAATAAACTCGCTTAAACAAGACATTATAAAAGTAACATCATGTGTGTCGGTAATCTCTGTCCGTCTGTTTACACGAGACAACGTAGTTGGCTAGCTAGTTAGCAATGTCGCTATTAGGTGCTCAACCTACAACAAAACATTACGTAAACCTGTAAAAGAAACCAGATTTGTACAAGTCATGTTGTCTACTGAGAGCTAACAGTTGCAGGGAGGAATAAAGGATAATAATAATGATAAAGCTCCTTCATTTAGGGTGTTTCAGTCTGTGGCTGAATATATATATATTGTTATGCGTGTAATTACAACGTATGTGTACACTTCTTTTGTTCAAGAATCCCATTCCATATGTGAGGAGTGTTCATCCACCCCAGCAGAGCCATCAGCTGCTTCGTTATCGGGGGCACCAACTTCGCCACAGACCGCAGATCTGTGCAACTTGTAAGAAATAATAAACATGATTTACAGCATTTGTGTATTTCCTTAATGGTTTGATTAATAACCCCTTTCTTCTTCTCTATAGTGTTATGGAGGGAAGAGAAAAAGAAGCTCACATCTGTCCTAGCAGAGCTTCAGGAGGAAGATGTTCAGTAGCAGGAGTGGAACCGGACACAACGTGACCGCCACACCACGGGAGTGCTGCGTTCAACCACGCATTCCTTTGAGTGATTGGGCAGCTTGTCCAGGCAATAGGTGGCAGGAGCATGTGACCTATTTCCTCCCTCCTGTCCTAGGACTCCACCACCTATGTACAGTTTATTTGATTTGCTGTGCACTTTTACTTTGGTTTGCTGTGTTTTTTTGTTTGAATAAACAACAATGTGACTTATGTGATTACGCCATGCGTATTTCTTTTCCTTTAATTGTGGCAGCCTTTACAAACAAAACGTATACAGACGTATACAAACTTGTACCTTTGAGAACCTTTATTAAAAATGCAATGTTGGCATGAGAATGACTGAGACATGTTTGGCCAAGTATGGGTGTATGGAGATACAGTCATGACCTCTTTGTCTCACACAACATGGAATAACTTCAGTATGATTCCAGCATTCATGAGATTATTGAAGACCACTTTCTCAGTATCTAAAGGCTAAAAAACCCAACTTTTACCTTTGAGACCCTTTATTTAAAATGCAAAGTTGGCAAGAGAATGACTGAGACATGTTTGGCCGTATATCCATCTACGGTGATACAGTCATGACTCCAGCATTCATGAGATTATTGAAGACCACCTTCTCAGTATCTAAGGTCTAAAACACATAACTTGTACATTTTAGACCCTTTATTTAACAGGCGAAGTTGGCTAATGAAATGACTGAGACTGACTTGGCCAAGTATGGATGTATGGAGATACAGTCATGACCTCTTTGTCTCACACAAAAGAGGGTAACTTCAGTATGACTCCAGCATTCTTAGATCCAGATTATTTATGACCACTTTCTCAGTATCTAAAGGCTAAAACACCCAACTTGTACATTTAAGACCCTTTAATTAACAGGCGAAGTTGGCGAATGAAATGACTAAGACTGACTTGGCCAAGTATGGGTCTACGGTGATACAATCATGATTCCAGCATCCTTGACATTATTGAAGACCACTTTCTCAGTATCTAAAGGCTAAAACACCCAACTTGTACATTTAAGACCCTTTATTTAACAGGCGAAGTTGGCTAGAGAATGACTGAGACCTGTTTGGCCAACTATGTGTGTATGGAGATACAGTCATGACCTCTTTGTCTCACACAACAGGAAGCAATTTCAGTATGACTCCAGCATTCATGAGATTGTTGAAGACCACTTTCTCAGTATCTAAAGGCTGAAACACCCAACGTGTATACCTGTGAGACCCTTTTCAAAGACTAAACAAATAAATTCTTCCTCAAAAACTGTGTATTCAATAACATTTTTAACATTTATTCTGTCCTTAAGGACTGTAGCACTTGGATGTCCTCTCCTGCTGACTGAGTCTTTATTCAGTTAGGGACAGGTCGATTTGAGGTAAGAGGTTGAGACAAACTCTGAACAAACATGAAATCGTGAAAACATATTTAGGAACTTCACTTTGTCCTAATGGATGTGGCTCCTGGACATTCTTTTCTGTAAAGGTTCACATACAAACCAGTTTAATATTTATGTTAACGAACACAAAACTTTAAGGGATTCTTGATCCTTGTACTTTTCTTCCTCCATGGCTCCTAAAAGGATACAAAAAGATGTCGTTTTCCAACATATCTGTAATGTAGTAAACAGCCCTAAAACCTTCATCATACTGCTCACCTTTGTTTCACAACGATGTCATGACCTTCTAGTGGGATGCATCTTTCTCACTTTCTGTGTGCAAGGAACATGGCTCCTTGAGATGGAGAACAGATAGATATTGGTTAATGTATGATTTGATTTCATGCACATAAAATGAAACCAGTTTACTTCCTCTCACCTTTCCTTCAACATCAGCCTTGTCTCTTTTTCCCATGGATCCATTGTCCTCTGATTTTTCTATCTGTGAGGAGCACAAATCCTAGAGTAGATTTTGTGATTTAGAGGTCATGGACAGAAATCCTTTAAAAATAACTATACTGGTGATAAAAAGGTGATATACATGAACTTACTAACTACAGACCAGTCTCAATACTACCACAGCTGTGAACAATTCTAGAGAAATTATTGAACAATAGGCTACACAGCTTCATCAACAAACACAATCTGTTATACGACAGCCAATATGGATTCAGAAGAAACCACTCGACTGCTCTAGCTTTAACTGAGTCTGTGGAAATCGTCACTGATGCAATTGACCAAAAAGTGCATTCCATAGGAATCTTTATAGATTTGAAAAAAGACACCTTGACACATTTGGCACCATTAACCATGACATCTTGATAGCTAAACTAGAAAGATATGGTATTAGAGGCATAGTACTGGATTGGGTTAAGAGCTACCTACACAACAGATCCCAATACGTTAAAATAGGGGATAGCACATCAATGTGCTTGGACATAGTTTGTGGGGTCCCACAGGGGTCAGTTCTGGGTCCAAAACTGTTTATACTATAAACAAACGACATATGCTAAGTATCCAATATTGTGAAATTAATATTATTTGCAGATGACACAAATATTTTCTGCTCGGGAGATGATTTGAATCAATTGGCGGAAACAGTCAATAATGAAATGGCCAAGCTTCATGTGTGGTTTAACATAAATAGACTATCACTAAATCTGGAGAAAACCAAATACATGCTGTATGGAAAAAAAGGCTACAAGAAGAGTACGAACATCCAAGTAAATGGAGTGGATATTGAAAGGGTTAGTGAGAACAAAGGGCTAGGCGTAATTATCGACAAAATGTTAAGTTGGAAGCCATACATAAGACACTTAAAAAGTAAGCTGGCCAGAAGTGTGTTCATACTTTGGAAAGTACAAAAACTGCTAAATCAGAAAGCACTCCATCTATTTGCACACCAGTATCTCCTCATCTGCAATATTGTGCAGAGGTTTGGGGACACAGGCAGCACACAGCCCCTGCTAATTCTCCAAAAAAAAGCTCTAAGAATTCTACATTATGCCAATTACAGGGAACATACAAATCAATTATTTATCAAATCTAGAATACTCAAATTGTATGATTTAATAAACTGTCGCACAGCACAGATGATGTACAGGGCACTGTGGTGAGTGCCCGCTCCCTCTTTCCCTTTCGGCCATGTGTATGTATTAAACTAAGATAATGTGTGATGATGTTTGATCTAACTGACATGCCCGAAATGAACAAATAAATAAATACTGTCTGTACACATCACTAAACCAAGCTTAATACTCCTCACCTTAGCTTCAACACAGGCTGTCAGACCCTCCTCAGTAGATGTATTCTTCTCATTGCCCTCTGAATAGGGAGGCAGCACCTGGAGAAATATAATGAGATTTTTTTCATTTAAGGGACAGATTGTTTGATGTTGGGTTTTTACTCACACTCTAAATGTTAAGATGGTCCTGTTATTCAACAGAATTACATTCAAAGGTTTCCAGCTGCCACACTATGAAATGTATACTCTAGAGTTTACAGTTATACACATCATCCTAAACAACATGCAGTTAAGCATAAAACAGAGACATGAATATCTGAACACTACTCACAGAGTCGGTAGTCTCCATTCTGCAATACGGGTCGTCTTCTTTCTGACACCTGAGCTGCAATGATGAGCACAGTATGAAAGAATATTCTAACCGTTGGCACACAACACCCTTACATGTGAAGATTTCTTTAGTTTAATCTTCCTCATGTGTTCTATTCTTAAGTGCCTATCAATGCATGAGTTTTAGATGCATCTGCTTGAGTAAACGTGTGTGAAGGTCCTTCAGGTCATGAAGTCATCCAGGTCATGGTAAAGCAAAGGCTCATCTAAAATCTGAAGGCAACTGGACTGTTTGAAAATCTACACGATGTAAACTAAATAACTGCAATTGAAAATATTATTTACATATGGTGTCAATGTGAGATTGTTTAAAATACCCCTTCTCCTGTGATGTACAGAAAATAAAGCCTACGAATGTCAGGCATTTTAAGCTACAACAATCACAAAAAGCCCACAAAACCCCAGGGGGAGTGGAAATAAATATACAAAGTATATAACATATTCCAAAGCGTATTCTGTAAATGATGAAATACATTTTTATTGATTATGTCAAATGAGAACTATTTGACCCATGTTAAATATGAAGAGACAGCTTTACAGTAAGTTGGGTACATAATTGCCACAGCTCTATAATATTAACCTTCCTCTTGTGTTAGGGTCAGCACTGACCCGTTTTAAATTTTAAATTCATACAAGAATTACAAAAAATTGTTTATTGCATCAATGCTTTTTGACTTTGTCAGGAACCTCCATTTCAACAAAATAAAACAAAAAAATATATATTTTCACGAAATTATAAAAAATTAATGCTCTGATTGAAATTATAACCTTTGTGGTGTTAGGGTCGACGGTTTCGACCCAGTTATAATAATACAATTATAAAGCAATAATAAGCGCTGACACACTGATAGCCAGCTCCTCTCCTAATCATGTGAGCTTTTGGGGATTCTCATTTTGTGTGGTTTTCCAGTATACCTGCACAAAAATAAAACAAACAAAGATGTGAGGTGAAACCTTGAAGGAAAAAAAGTCCATGGCGACATGTGGAAAGGCATTGATAAGGAATCCCTGGATGCTTTCTTTGGTGTTCTTCTTCTTGCTGAAGTGTACAGATCCTGCAATGAGGCCACTGATAGTCTATGGGGCACATTGACAGGCAGAAATATTTTCCGGGCAATAATGTCACTTCAGACATTTCAAATGATATCAAGAGTCCTCAGATTTGACAACAGAGAGACCAGAGCGAGATCTGACAAGCTTGCTCCCATCAAGGATGTCTGGGAGAGATGGATGCAGCTCCTTCCGATGATGTTCAACCAATTGCCAGAGGTGACAGTGGATGAACGTCTTGTCCCTTTCCGAGGAAAATGCCCCTTCCGGCAATACATACCCAGTAAGCCAGGGAAATACAGCACACAAATCTGGGCAGCCTGCGATGCAAAAACCAGCTATGCCTGGAATCTACAGATTTACACAGGCAAAGCTGCGAGTGGCATCCCTGAGAAAAAACAAGGAAAACGTGTGGTCCTCGATATGACCCCTGGACTGCAGGGTGACAATATCTACTACTTACTTCTAATACTTGTGATCATTATTTTTTTTTACCAGCTATGACCTCAGACAAGAACTTCTCTAGTTCTATTGCTGAAATATGATGTAAATATATATGGGTCGAAATTGACCCGTAACACCATAGATGTTACTTTAGTTATTAATATTAAAATGAAAAAATCAATAAAACAAATGTATTTAAGAGATGTGTTCTATACCCTTCAGTAATAGTCAGGTAACACAACAACCTTTTATTTATTAATATGATTCTCTTTATGTTCATTTTACCAATATTTTTTAAAATTGAAATGGAAGTGTATGACAAAAAAAAGGCCCAGAAGCCCACACCCACAGTATTAAAACCAACATTTTCATGGATAAGGAGGCCTAACAAGGTAAGCAAGAGATGAGAAACAAATTGGATGATAGCTTAATGATTTTAGTGTATTTTATAGCTGATTTAATACATGGGTCAAAACCGACCCTTAACATAAGAGATGATAACAGAAAGCTAACACAAGAGGAAGGTTAAAGTAGTGTGCTACTTGAAAGCAGAATACATAGTATCACACATTTTACAAGTTTTAATCTTTTACTGCGAAAGTGGGTCCTCGGTTATTACTATAAGGGCAGAAAATGGACAGATTCACTCGCAGAACTTTTACCTCCAACTTCGCCAATTGTAGCTCGGAGACTTCAAACTAAAGTTAAACTTTATCTACAAAAGAGACCAAAGTGGGCCACAAATCCACATCTGAACAGCATTATAGCAAGTAAAACAGTAAAAGTGTGGTGTAATTGTGCAGCATTACAGCAATATAATAGGAAAAGGAAACAGAAAGTGGGCTACAAACCAGCAATTGATATTTACCTGGAGAAGAGCTGAAACCTTTCAAACCCTTTGCAGAATTAGCTGAACACAAAGCAGGATGATGCAACAACCTCGAGGCCAGTTCAGAAAAGTTAAGAAAGTCCACAATATCACCAACACACTGGAGCAGCCAATCAGTGCAGTCATTAACTTTTCAGCCAATCAGAGCAAAAGTTCAGGAAGAATCATGGACAGAGGTGTTGCAGCAACCAGCAATTGTGTGCAATCCAAAATACTGACATGTTGGATATCTGTGCAGTCTGTGCAATGAATGCCTGCTTGTTGTTTTAGTTGCACTTTATTAGCATTCATTAGCATGGATAGCTTAAATAACATTTTACAACCTGTTACATGCATTCAACTAGGATCCAGGGTTCGGTTTTTACTCCAAAGTTGGGTATTAAAACTGCAAAAATGGTTTTCAAAGTTGGGTGTCCTTTGACCCTGTTTTTGACTCTGGGTTAGGTCCTAAACATTTTTTGACCACAGCTCCGACCTCCTTGAATTTTTCTGAGCATTTTGGGGAAAAAAGTTGCTTCGATGACATCCCTGTGAAAAGCTGACAATCTTGCAGTACCTTAAAAAGTTAAGGTGGGCGCTGGACTTTTTCATGAGACCCAATATCTCCATGAAGAAGCCCAAAATGTCCATATTGTACCCTTTAACCGTAAGTTCACAAAGATCTCAGTACAGACCCAACTTCTCCCTAAACCCAAATAGGGTCTTTGGTCCCTCCCTAAAGTAGGGACTTTGATGTGTCTGCCAGTCGATAGTCTTTACTATCACTCTGCCATCTGCCGTTCCAACAAGCTGCGGAATATTGAGGCGAATTTCAGGAGAGCTGTTCCATTACCTGCTGACAGCAAGAACCACAATGAAATTAATTATTTACCTTTTCCAAAAAAATCATATTTTACACATTACATATTGCACTTTATCACTGAATCAGTATAGATTGATCAGTAGTATTGCTTGAATGATGTGTGAATGCCACACCTTTATGTGCATGAATCGCACGTGTAATTAACAAGTTCATCACACATTGTGTGAATCACATGTGTGATTCATGCATGCAAAGGTGTGGCATTCACACATCATTCAATGTAATGTTAGGTTTCGAACACAGGAGTTTCGTCTCAAAGCATTTGAATTATCAAACTGAACCTGCGGGTGTACAAAATCTCAAAGAGGGCCGTGACATGCTCCTCTTACGACTTATAATACGGTCATCTGACCTAACAAAAGTTTCGAAGTGCGTATTATTTTTTAACACGCCAATAGTGAGCTAGCCGATCTCCAGTATAGCTAATAACCGTTATGGCAACATAACTTTCTGAAACGCACCAGAAGTGTGTTATCCACACGTTATTCTTGCACAGCAGAGGTCATATGCGCCCGTACATATCATCAGATGATCGTAGCTTATAATCTGACACACAACTTAATATGCGCATCATTCTCATTGTAATAATACGAGTGCCGAGCTAGCGAGCTAGGGAGCTAAGCAGGCACAGCTAATAACAATGTAGCCAAACGGCGTTATGAAACGCACAGTGGATTATTAAAAGACAGCGTCACTATGTGCGTCTGTATGTGACTTTGAATGAACACTAACATAACATAGATTAACAACGTTAATGAAAACTCACCCCATAAGAAACTGAAAGGTATTCCGGCAGACTTCAGTGCCTCCGATCAGATTAGAGGTCCGGGCGTGCTTCCTTTTCGTCGCAGTTTTAAGTCTGTTTGCCTCCAATTCGATAAGAGATAGAGCGGCGCTGGCGTCATGTCATCATCTCAGACAACTACAGTGTCTGTCCTGCTCTCTTTCAGCCGCGGAATAATCCTTCTTTGTGTTGTTTTTTTGACGATGAAGTCTGCTAACACGTTAGCATAAAGATCGCTAGCTTAAAATGCTAACAGTCTACACACCAGCCGTATCTGTGCTTTCTCTGTCCTTGTGAAGATGTTCAGCAACAGCTGACTTACTGTCCTGTTCTCTTTGCCTTCCTTTGTCAAACAAAGCTTTGATGATGACTGCTTCGATGATAACCACGCTTTAATTTCGCACACACACACACACACTGCACACATAAGCAGGAAAGTTCCAGGCCTATCTCTCCGTATGGTTTTAAGACCCACAATACTTTGATTTGAAGAATGTAGTGGCTTCTTCAAAACTTCAACTTGTGTAATTTAGAAAAAAACGGAAATCCCTTAATTTTGAAAAAAGAAAACCTTTTTCCTGTTTTTTCTCGTTTTGCGCTTTGCCGACTTGTTCCCGCTTGGTCCGTGGCGGGTCACATATACAGTCACCTCAAAGCATCTTACAAACACCATAAAACATCCAAGTTACAACAAGACAACACACTTTGTTTATGACCCACAGATATCCTGTGCACCTCATGCCACCCCTGCTTTTACAATGCCATCATTAGTTCACAGCTTGACTGTTGGTTAATTGTTATCTTAAACAACATACATAAAACCTTACACTAAAACCATCCATGGGAACAGGAAAACAATTTATTTCCCAAATTCCTCTCTTTTTTCAAATTCAAAGAGTTTTTGGAAAAAAAATGATTATGTAAGTTTTTAGAGAAACGTTGTAATTTTACAACGTTGGGCTTTGGTGGTAGCAGAATTTCTGGGTTTTTACTCACTTTGTCTGAACAACAATTCACAACAACTAAGGGTTTATTTGCAAGTTTGATTGCTTACTTAGCTTCATAAATGTATATAACATTTAAAAATAATCACACATTAGTCATATTTTATTGAAAGCATTTATTAAAAATAATAATAATAAAAAAAAAATAAACAGGATAAAACTCTAGCTTTTTCTAGCAACTTCTTCATTTCTTTTTTTCTTTTCATGAAACACTTTCATTGTTAGTGAAAGTCCTAAAAACAGTTCTTGTCCTCTGAAAAGCAAAGGCACTTGCTGCATTGTGTGTTGGTGAATCCTTTATTGCAGCATCCTCTCCCTGTCTTCATGTCCTTGTGTACATCCAATGGCAGGTGTGCACATCTCTTGGATGGTCTCTTCTGAGCATTCAGAGGCTTCATGATGTCACTGTCTGTGTTGCTGGACTCTCTTTGCCTGAAGATGAAATCCAGACACGTATAACACGTATAAATATGCTTTTTATATAGTAGAACATAATCTGAAGGAATAGATTGGGTGGTGGACTAAGTCCTCTGGGTAGAAATGTTTTCAAGGCAGACAATACTGTCTGCTGATTGTAAGTCACTTTGGACTAAAGCATCTGCTAAATGCCCTAAATGTAAATGTAATTGTCTGAGCCTATGGTCTCTACTTATCATACTAAAAGAAAAACATGCAAACCCCCACTTACATCCAAACCCCACATTCAGGAACATTTTCACCTTTGCCAGAACTGAATTGTCTGTTGATATCCTCTTTGTGGACAAAGACATGGGATTTTAGCTCAGTCTGATCAAATTAACTATATATTTTTTTAGACATAAAACTTTTAAATCAGTCAAATTTGACCAGAACACAACACAAGGGTTTAATGTATGTAATGTATACTGTTCATGTATAAAGAAAATCCTCTGTTTCAGGCAGTGGTGTTGTGGAGTGAATATCACCTGTTTGTGTCCATTGAAACAAGCCTGCTATTTTTGCTACCACCAAGACCCAGTGTTGTAAAATTACAACAATTATGTAACAAGCTCTAGAGGATATTTGATGCATCTATTCCGCAATAACTAAATATGTACATGCTCTACACATTGTAATAACATCCCAAAAAAATATAAAAGACATTTTACTTACTTTAATTTGATGAATCCAGTCCAATGAAACAAAGAGATTTTGTTTGGAGGAAATCTTGAAAAGTTGTGTGCGTTTATGGCCATAAATCAGGACTTATAAACAAATGTAACATCCACTAACATTGTGATACTGAACAATAAGACCCAATGACTATGTACATGTGGTAAAATACCAGATAAAATATAACAGATTGTTTTAAGGGATGGCTAAAGTTAACGTTGTAAATTTACAACCGTGGGTCTTACAGGGTTAACAGCATTGTATGGGAATGTGATGTACCTGTATGACATTCGGATTATTCCGTCCCAAACAGCTGACGTGGCTCGGCTCAGGGTTGACTGACACACTCCTGACTGAAATCGGCTTGAGCCAATTTTTATCGTTTGCAAGTAAATCCTTGCGTTCCCTAAATACTCGCTCATGTCGGATTGCACCATTTGCAAGGTGTTAAATGTCCAAAGGTGTGTCTCTGATGCGCATACCACTCTGATTTCAAATGATTAACAGTTTCCCAGCATCACCACTAAGTGTCGCCAAAGGAATAATAGCTGGAGAAACGAGCATACGCCAGCCATGAAGTTGGCGTGGGCACCGCACATTTCCACGGTCATTTCACGTTTCATACATCTGAACGTGAGCGTGGAAAAGGACGTACGCCACGTTTTTGTGCGTACGCAACCTTCGTACATGAGGCCCCAGGGCTCCGCCCTCCATTGATGGGAGGGGGAAGGAGGTGGGGATTTTCAACATTATGCATGATTTCAAATAAAAATTGTACAATGGCTTTTGAGTGCAAACCACTGACCCATGATTTATTAGAAAGTAAGTACTTGATTGCTAGTTGAAGTCCAAATTACACAAAAATAACTCCTTGAGTTGAAATAATTTGCTGACAGCTTGGTCTCCCCAGTTCAAAAATCCCATCTGCGTCCCTGTTTATTGGTAATTCTTGCATGCAAATGTCCCTTAAGCACTTTCACATAAAGTCTTAGGTGGAAGGAGGATGACACTTTAGCAGAAGAAGCATGACTACAAAGTTATAAGGGACTAATAGTGAGTTGGTGGGTCCATACAAGATATTGGTCAGACCCAACATTGCAGTATACACCAAACATGTATTTATTACACCCTAATTCCCACAGGTTTTTTCCACAAAAGAGGCTAATATGGAGATATTGGGTTGAGACTGCAGATTCAACATAGCAGGATAGACCCTAGTTGCTGGTAATGTTGCTGCTCAAAGAATTGTTTCCTTTAATTAAATTGTCTCTACTAGATATGATCAACCTGTCTCTATGAACAGGATATATACCACAGTTCTATAAACGAGCCATAATTAAACTACTTCTTAAAAAGCCTGCTGTTCATCCAGAGGTTTTAGTGGTGAGGTTTTTTAACTATAAACCTATATCTAACCTTCCTTTTCGCTCTAAGATCCTTGAGGAAACAGCAGCCAATCAGTTATGTGACTTCCTATACAGCCTATACAAGGATTTTCAGTCAGGTTTTGGAGCACATCATAGCACAGAGACAGCACTGGTGAAATCAATCAATCAATCAATCTTTATTCCAGACACAATAGCGGTCCATAGATAAAATAAAAAAGACATAGACATATTGATTAAAAAGTTCAGATATTCACATAAAGATTGCAACGCCAGTGGTTCCACAGTTTAGAGGTAAATCTGACTGCGCTCAGCGCAGGATTCACTAAAGCTTTACTTATGCTATTGCTAGACATAGTTATCCTACACATACATCTGTACATAAGATTCCTGCGTACAGCAGGACAGGAGGGAACATCAACATGAACAAAGAGATGGCTAGCACTACTCCATCTGGGCACTTTGAGTAGCAGCCTCAATCCATCATTATATGCCACATGGAGTTTATGAATGCTACTACTCTTGTATCTCCTCCACAGATGGGCAGTGTACAAGGGTGTACAAAAGGCTTTGAATAATGCTACTTTCACATAGGATGAACACATGCCAAATTTCCTTATAAGCATATTTGCTTGAGCATACACTGTGCAATACTGTCTATATATGTCACGGTCATCGGACAGGTCATCTGTTATATAATGCCCTAAATATTTAGCCTCATTGCATGTGTTGAGAGCTGTGCCAGACAGGAAAAAACGAGGAGTAGGCAGTTTCTTATCAGCCTTGCTTCTAATAATCATTATGTTACTCTTCTTTGCATTATATTTAATGTCAAAGTCACAACCATACTGAGAGCATATCCTCAACAGCTGTTGAAACCCAGCGCTGTATGGACACAGGACCACCAAGTCATCTGCATACATTAGGTGGTTGATGATGCGGTCACCAATCATGCAGCCAGTTTTACAGCTGTTTAGAAGCTTTGACAGACCATCCATATAGATGTTAAAGAGATAAGGGGACAGCAAACTCCCCTGCCTGACTCCATTTCCAACTTTAAAAGGGTCAGATATATTGTTACCCCATCTCACGAACATAGACTGTTGCCCATACCAGTACACAAGGATTCTAATAAGAATCTTGGGAACTCCTCTATTAAGGAGTTTTAGGAACAGTTTCTCGTGATTTACACGATCAAAGGCCTTAGAGGCATCTATATAGCACATAAAAATAGTTGTATTGTGCCTATTGTACAGGTCAGATCTCTTTTAGTGCAAAAATGCACATGTCTGTGCCATGTTTAGGTTTAAAGCCAAATTGATTGTCAGATGTCACAGCAAACTCCTCCAACCTATTCAGCAGGATCCTCTCCAAGACCTTTGACAGTATATTAGCTAAGGCAATGGGTCGTTAATTATCTAGGGAGTTTATCTTACCCGCCTTATCCTTAATAATGGGCAGCAACATAATAGAAAGCATTGAGTCAGGTAAAAAACCATGAATTAAAAAACCAGTAAAACACATAGAAAGTAATGGACAGAGTTTTCTGCTTGCGTATTTCAAATGCTCTGCTGTGATCTTGTCTGCACCACATGCCTTATTGTCTTTCAACGACATGACTGCATCAAACAGCTCTTGTGGAGAGACAACAACATTCTCATTATCCTGTATTTTGGCCACTACAAATGTGTTACTTTTAACACAGTTAAACAGCTCATTGTAGTGCTCCTGCCATAGCTTGGTGATTTCATTGACCCCACTGACACCATTAATATTAGTTGGTAATGATGTTTTACATGTATTTACTGTCTTTATTTATTTCCAAAATTCCTTGTGATTATTATTATGCAGCTTCCTTGCCAGAGAGTCAGACCTCAAGGTATTTTCATGTGACTTAATAAAACGTAGGGCATATAACTTTGCATTTGCACTTTTCTTATAGTCAAATAATGGGCCTTGCCTGATTTTACCTGCAACAGCCCAAGCTTTAAAAGCGCATCTAGCTACCGCATGAAGCTCGCTTACAAAATCATTCCAGCCTGGCTTGATGCTGCTAGAGCTGGTTTTACACAATGGCCCACTTGAAACAAGGAGAGCCTTCACAATATGCTCATACATATCACATAAAGCAGTGCTATGTTGAGGGTTCTTGCAATTAATATCATGGCATAAAATGGCATCTCTTGATATATATATATTACTGAGCATTGTGTCCGATAGGATACTGTATTCAAATAGATCTTTTTCAGACAGTTTATCCCAAGCTATTTTTCCCTTATAAAAGTTATTGTAAATTGGTGTCTGAGCAGGTACACAGTCCATATCGACAGACAAGGTGAAAGGTACATGATCTGTAGTAGCAAATTCATAATTGATCCTAACAGCCTCTATTGAATCATGGGCATCAGCTGTACAGATGCAGTGGTCTAACCATGAGGTAGTGTGCCATGCATCGCTAATATAAGTGTAGCTGTCATCAGGCAGAAGCACTTTACTAGACAGAATCAGGCCATTATCAGAACAAAACCGCACAACATGCTTAGCAAAAACAGAGTGGTTATCAGAAACATCTGAATTAAAATCGCCCACAATAAAAAAACAGGTTGAGGCATTATCTTGTATAAAAGACCTAATAAAAGACAATCTATTCAGAAATTCATCTTCATATTTGGAGCACTCATAAGGTGTATAAATGTTCAAGACAATAAAGTTCTTATCTTCACAAGTGAACTTAAGTCCTATGGCCCAGTCCACACCCAATCTAATCACATTAACCAGTTGGTCATGTTTTTTGTGCCACAGTATAGCAACTCCGCCAGCAATTCTGCCCCATATGATTCTCGTGCTCAGGTCCGTAGTAGATTCACCAGCTCCGTAAAAAAGTTGCTATGTAAGCAGTTCAGACTCTCTAGATCCTGCTTAGGTAAAAATGTCTCTTGGATACACAGTACATCACAGCACTCTAAAAGTTTATCCACCACAAAGCGGCGCGCTTTGTCTGCTTCAGTGAGCCCAACACGCAGGCCTCGCACATTATATGACACTATATTTATTCCAGTCATTTATTCATCATGATCTGCGTGGCCTTCCCATCCCTCGGGTGTTACAGAGGTGATTGCACTTACGGGGCTCTTCTCCTCTTGTGAACCGGTTTCGGGGACACGCGCTGGTGGGCTTACTCTGTACATTTTTGGTCTACGCGCCTCAAAGTAACGACGCACAAACACACCCGAAGGCCATAGTTGAGTGTCGTACATGTCAGCAACTTGAGCAGATATGGAACGAACTGAATCTGCTGCGTGTGGAGTCGATCTTTCGGCATGTTACAGGTTTGCCCAATTTCGCAGACAGGTGGGCACCCAGGGAGTCGGCGTCGAGATCGGGGGAGAATCTAGTAGCAAAAACACTCACCAGCTTGGTTTTGATTGCGAAGATGTTACTCGCTGTGTCAGTGCAGATTATCCCCTCTTTACGCTGCTCCCTCCTAGGGCGATTTTGGGAACTCGAGTTCGTGACCGCAGTTACCTTTATGGGCTTCTGGGTCTTCTGCTTTCCTTCCTTGATGACAGCAGACCACGAGGGAAACAGTGGCTGATGAATCGCAACTTGCCCCATTTGTTGCTTTGCGCTGTCTCCCGGTAGTTCGCCCGACATGGCATTCTGCCTGGGTCCCGATGCGCCCTCGCTGGGCCGGCGAGATCCACGGGATGTTTCAATATCCGTCAGGCGGCGCTCCAGAGCAGTGGTCGCCTGTCCCAGATTTTCACTCACGTTAGTCTGGGACTCCACAGCTCCTCTTAGCATAGAGACCTCCCGGCTCAGACGCTCCATTCTACTGAGCAGGGCCGAGGCATCCATGTTGCCGAAGCCAACAGGTGGAAGATCATCCAGGAAATGCGAAACAAATCTTGGTATATTCTCTCCACGCTCGTTAAAAGGTTTCAGACAGTCTTTGATGTTATTGACGTCTTTCTGTGCACCCTTATGTTTGGTGTTGCGTTGTTTTGTTGGGCACAATTCAAACAACGTTCAACATTCAATCCACTCGGAGGAGAAATTGTTTGCGGCCAACGAGACAATTTCATCGTGCGGCAGAGTTCTCATTTTAACTGAGATAAAGTGAAGAAACTCATCTTCCACTATCACTTTACCATTGATTGTTTCATAAACTTCAGGTTTCTTACGAACGCCAGAAACATCGGCGGCAGCAGTAGTAGTAGTTGTTGCTGCTGCTGCTGCTGCTGCTGCTGCTGCTGCCGCTGCCATGCTGCCAAAGTCACAGATGATCTCTTGGTTGCCTCAGACAAAGGACTTGCCTCTGTTCTGGTCTTGTTAGTTCTTAGTGCTGCATTTGATACCATTGACCATCACGTCTTCTTATACACATCTTGAGACAGGAACACTTAATTGGCATTAAACTGCTTTCAGTCTAATGTCATGGCCAATAAAGCTGGTTGAATTTAGTTGTCTTGTAGTTCCTGTTCTATTTTGAAATTTTTCTCCTCTCATTTCAGGTAAATTGCCCCTTCCCCTTGTGTTTCCCCACCAGTCTGATTGTTTCCACCTGTTCCCCCTTACCTTGTGTATTTATGGTCTGTGTCTCCCTTTGTCTGTGCCGTTCGTCTTCCAATGCCACTAGGAACCAGCTCCACGCCTTTGCCTTGATTACACAGTAATAGTTTCATGCCCCTACCTTGTCAGGTTTTTTTAAATCTATTTTTGTTACTTTGTCAAGTCAGTGTTCTTTTTCTAACTTCGTTCGGTGTTTCTCTATGGGATATCGCCTTGGCATGACCAACCAGGGAAGCTCCAATGGCACCACGTCTGTCTGTGACAGACAGGTCGAGCTGTGCTTGGGTACCGCCCCCCTCATACTATCACAGCCGACCCGCCCCTCAAAATCATTCTCGCTTTCTTCCCGTGAAGAAACAATTGTGGAAGCTCCCTCAGCCTTTCGGGCAAGCTTGGAACTGCTAAACCGTTCACGGACATACCGTTAAGGTCCTTGTCGCCGAACGCAGTCCCTGGCGTACGTCTGATACCGCTGAGTAAGTACTTCGCAAGAAGTTTTTTCCACTTTATGCTGGTGTAGTGTCCGCGTCAAGGCGAGCTGCTCCGCCGGCCACCCTGTATTGCCTACCGGGGGTCGGCTAATTATTGATATTTTACCCACAGACTAACGTGTTGCGGCGAGTCAGCGGGGTACGGTTGACATTTGTTTGTTAGCCGAGTGTTTACCGGGAGTGGAGCTAACGTGTCACGACGAGATAACTCTGCGGTGTCTTGTTAGCCGGGATTTTAAACTCCGGGTGCTAACGCTATTACCGCGCAGGGCATATCGTCACAGCTAACCTGCCGGGTGCACGGTGTCTTAGCCGATAATCTTCAACAGTCACCGGGAGTGAAGCTAACGCGTTACGGCGGGCTGCCTTTACGGTGCTTGGTGAACGATCTCCGTGCGTGACTAACGTCTCTCTCGTCGCCAGCTGCCATGTCCTCGACCGCGGCCCCCGCCAAAGGGCCGGATGCGAAGGTCAAAGAGGCTGTATCCCGCCTGTGTCCCGCGTCATGCGGGTCTTCCATATCAGGCAGGGACCCTCATCCCATGTGCATTGCATGTATGAGTGCTAAACACGCTCAGGCGTCTCTGGCTGACCCGCAGTCATGTCCTCACTGCGCAGATATGCCAGAGAAAATTTTGGAGAGAAGACTTAGAGTGGCGGTCGCTAATTCTCAAGACCCATGTCTGTCGGTAGAAACCGCTGTGGCTAAAACCCCCCACATGGCGCACGCTACTACGAGCTGGGCGGACATGATGGACAGACTTGCCGCCACTCTTCGAGGAGCTCCCCGACGCAGAGCCGGGGGAGGATGCTGAGGGCGACGCCAACTCAGACATCCTCAACTTAGATGAAATGGAGGAGGACGAGGACGATGCTACTTTCCCAGTGCAGTCTCGCCCCTCCAGTGCATCTGAGGTCGCTCCTCCAGCTGACAGCAGCCTTTACAATGTTTGTAAACGAGCTGCAGCTAAGCTGGGAATACAGTGGCCTGCTGTACAGGATGCAGGTGGCACTGAGAGGGACCTTTATGATGGTAAGAGACTTCCACCAGCTCAACCACCAGCCAAACAGCTCCTTCCAGCCGTGCCCGCGTGCATGAAAGAAATGAGCCGTTTTTGGTCCTGTCCCTTTAAAAATAAACTTCCTGCAAAGGGCTGCTCTAAACTGGACCTGGAACCTTCAGTGGCTCACCACCTTCACCCTGATCGCCGCTCTGTCTCAGCTTCCTCTACCATCTCTCTGCCCAGTAAAATGGAACGAGTCACATCTTCCATTTTCCAGAGGATGTATAAATATGCAGCACAGTCAGTCTGCTCCCTCAATGCAGTTACACTGCTGTCTGCGTACCTGGCTGAGATTTTAGAGGAGATGGGCAGACAATTGGACTCCGGAGCACACAATCCAGCCCTTTGGGATGAAATCTGCGTAGTGAATGACCTCATCCTGCGCTCATCCAGGGGAGCAGTGCAGGGCAGCGGCCGAGTCATGGGCCTTGCTGTCTCAGGTGAGAGAGCACTGTGGTTGAACCACTCCAGCCTGAGTGATGCACAGAAGGCGGAGGTTATGGACGCCTCATACGACCCCGCCAAAGGTCTGTTTGGCCCAGCTTTGGAGAAAATGAAGGAAACCTCCACCCTCAGAAAGCAGGAGGGTGAGGCTTTTGATCTCTGTCTGCCTAGGAGACAAACCCCTCGCCCCCCTCAGGCCGCCAAGTCCAGCTTTGCAGCCTCAGCGGCTGCAGTGAGGAGACGTCAGGGCAGTGCCCGCCCTCAGAGGCAGTCTGGTCAGCAGGGCAACCAGCAGGGCAACCAGCAGCCCAGGTCTGACACCCAGAGGCCGTGGGGCAAACACTCCTTTGCAGCGGCTGCAGCATTTTCCCCACTCAGCGACACACCCGCTGAGGAAACGACTCTAGTTATCGGTGACTCTATTTTACAGAACGTAAAGTTTTCGACTCCAGCAACCACAGTCTGTTGCATTCCTGGGGCCAGAGCGGGCGACATCGAATCTCATTTAAAACTGCTGGCTAAAGCTAATCGTAGGTTCAATAAAATCGTTATTCATGTCGGCAGCAACGACATTCGGCTTCGCCAGTCGGAGGTCACTAAAATTAATGTGGAGTCGGTGTGTACATATGCCAAGACGATGTCGGACACCGTATGTTTCTCTGGACCTCTGCCAAATAGAACGAGTGATGACATGTATAGTCGCATGTTATCATTCAACAGCTGGCTGTCAAGGTGGTGCCCTAACAATAACGTGGGCTTCACACAGAACTGGCAAAGTTTTTGGGGAAAACCTGGTCTTATTAGACGGGATGGTGTTCATCCCACTCTGGATGGAGCTTCCCTCCTTTCCAGAAATATGACAACGTTTATTAGAACCAAAACGTGACAACAAGCAGTCGGGACCAGGAAACAGAGTTGCAGTTTAACACGCTTCTCTGTGCTTCCACTCGTTCAGTCGCCCCCTATAGATAATGACTATGCTATATATAAAGATAAAGCTATATATGAACATAGATTTAGGATTAACACAGTGTCTGCCTCTAGGGCTCCATACATTAGACAGTCACGGAGAAACAGGAGAGGAGTCATTCATAGTAACCTCGTTAGAATAAACACGAGGACATTCTCCGAGCCGAGAACGAACAGTTTTAAGTGTGGTTTGTTAAATATTCGTTCTCTCCGCTCAAAAGCGTTGCTTGTGAATGAACTGATACACGAACAGGATTTTGACTTGCTCTGTTTAACAGAAACATGGCTTCAAGTGAATGATTATGTATCTATAAACGAAGCAACGCCTCCTTCCCACACCAATGTTCATACCCCTAGAGGAAATGGCAGAGGTGGAGGGGTCGCAGCTATGTCTGACTGTATACTTTCGCTCACCTCTCGACCCACGTGTACTTATGAATCATTTGAGCACCTTACTCTAAGTCTGTTAGACTCAAGTATTAAACAGAATAACAGACTCCAGCTTATCGTTGTATACCGACCACCGAACTCCTACTCCGACTTTTTAAGTGATTTTGCAGATTTTTTATCTGATTTAGTTCTCTGTTCAGATAAAATCATCATAGTAGGTGATTTTAATATAGTCTTTTAAAGCTGCTTGAATCAATTGGCTTCAAGCAGCAGGTTAACAAACCAACACATCGTTATGGACACACACTTGACCTTATCTTGACGTATGGTATTGACATACGTAACTTGGTAGTATTTGATGAGAATCCTTTGATATCGGACCATTGTCTGATCTCATTTGAGGTTGTACTTACTAATGTTACTGATCCTAAACAGCAGCATTATTACAGTCGCTGTTTATCCGACAGTTCAGTTGAAAAAATCACTGAACAGCTCTCGTCTGCCCTCCAGCCATGTTTTATCACAGAGGATGACTATAGAAACATCACTCCCACGGAACTTAATGGAATAGTGGATAACACAAATTTAACCTTGCAAACAGTTCTAAACACTGTTGCTCCTCTTAAGAGAAAGGTTATCACCCGGGACAAGTCTGTCCCATGGCACACAGCCCAAACTCGAGCGTTAAAGCTCAGTACACGGAAGTTAGAAAGAACGTGGCGTTCCACACATAATGACAGTCACTATGTCTTGTGGAAGAACAGTTTTGATATATATAAAAAAGCTCTTAGACATGCAAGAACTTCTTATTACTCAGAGTTAATAGAGAAAAATAAGAGCAACCCCAGGTTCCTCTTCAGCACTGTAGCCAGGCTGACAGAGAGCCATGATGCAACGAATCCATCGATCCCTCGATCGCTGAGTAGTAATGACTTTATAACATTTTTTAACGATAAGATAGAAACGATCAGAGATAGAATTACCAACCAGTTTAGTACAGCGAGCCTAGACTTAATTGCGGCTCCAGCTTTACATGTACTGAATCATTTTATTCCTATAAGCCTCCGGGAGCTGACCTCACTGGTCTCCTCCTCTAAACTAACTACATGTCAGTTGGACCCTATACCAGCTAGACTCCTTAGAGAGGCTCTACCACAAGTTGGTAATATTTTACTAGATCAAATAAATATGTCTTTACTGAGCGGCTGTGTCCCAAAGGCCTTTAAGATGGCAGTAATTAAGCCATTACTTAAAAAGCCTTCTCTCGACAGTAGCATTCTGAGTAACTATAGACCGATCTCAAATCTTCCTTTTATTTCAAAGATTTTAGAAAAAGCTGCAGCCACACAGTTGTGTGATCACCTGTGTAGCAATAATGTATTTGAAAAGTTCCAGTCTGGGTTTAGAACCTACCACAGTACAGAGACTGCACTACTTAGAGTAAAAGATGATATTCTTATGGCCTCTGAAAAAGGACTGGCTTCTATACTGGTTCTGTTGGATCTCAGTGCAGCATTTGATACTATAGATCATGAGATCCTGCTACATAGACTAGAACAAGACGTTGGGATTAGAGGATCAGCACTTGTCTGGTTCAAGTCCTATTTATCGGACAGATTTCAGTTTGTTAGTGTAAACGAGGAATCCTCCATACTCACTAAGGTCAACTACGGAGTTCCTCAGGGTTCTGTGCTTGGACCTATTCTTTTTACCCTGTACATGCTGCCATTAGGCAACATTATCAGGAAACACAACATAGATTTTCATTGTTATGCAGATGACACTCAGCTATATGTATCTGCACGACCGGACGACCCAAACCCATCTATTAAACTCCAGGATTGTCTCATAGACATACAGACGTGGATGATTCGTAATTTTCTGATGCTTAACACAGAAAAAACTGAGGTCATGGTCCTTAGGCCAAAAGATATAAGAGCAGCACTTGGAGCTCTAAACCTAGGCAGTAACACTCCAGTCCCTTGCACTACAGTAAGGAACCTAGGAGTCCTGTTTGACCAGGATTTATCGCTGGATGAACATATTAAGTATATATGTAGAACAGCCTTCTTCCACCTTCGCAACATCAAGACAATTAGAAATATTATATCAAGACAAGACTCTGAGAAACTTATCCACGCCTTTATAACCTCTAGGCTGGATTACTGTAACTCCTTACTGTCTGGATGTCCTAGTAAGTCCCTGAGAAGCCTTCAACTGGTCCAGAACGCAGCAGCACGGATACTGACTCGAACCAGACGACGTGACCATATAACTCCTGTCCTGGCTTCTCTTCACTGGCTCCCAGTGAAAAGTAGAATCGATTTTAAAATACTTCTACTTACATACAAGGCCCTGAACAATCAGGCACCTTCTTACATTTGTGACTTAATCACTTTATATCAGCCGAATAGACCGCTGCGCTCCTTGAACTCAGGTCTACTGGTTATTCCTAAAATAACTAGAAGTAGAATCGGTGGTAGAACATTTAGCTACCAGGCTCCTCTCCTGTGGAACCAACTTCCGCTTTCAGTCAGACAGTCTGACTCGGTCTCTGCCTTTAAGGTGAGACTGAAAACCTACCTTTTTAACATAGCCTATAGTCGAAGCTAGATCAGGTAGTCCTGATTAGAATAGTCTATCTTATGCTGTCATAGGCTTAGACTGCTGGGGGAATTTCCCATCATGCACTTAGAATGAGCACAGACTTTGCACGAGCCGCACTTTCTCTAACCCGTCCTGGATTTTTCATCCCTCACCACTTACCCGATGTACCCCCATGAGATGTAGCACATAAATCTACAGATAGCACATCTCTAACTGATTTTAATCTCTTACAGTTCTGCTGACACCAGTGAACGACATGAGGTCAGGACAGGAAAGAGGACTCCGTCATCCTCAAGTCTCTGACCACAACAGTCTTCACTACAGGCTGTGATAAACCCAGTGATCCAGATGATCCTGGCATTTAAAGACTTTTTTCACTTTTTATTCTTGTCATTGTGTATTGTATGTTTTGGGTAACATCTACTGCACGTCTGTCCGTCCAGGGAGTGGATCCCTCACCTGTGGTTCTCCCTAAGGTTTCTACCCTTTTTCCCTTTTACAAGGGTTTTTTTTCCCTGGTAGTTTTTCCTTACCCTGGTCGAAGGTCTAAGGACAGAGGATGTTACCAACCCTGTGAAGTCCCGTGAGACAAACTATGTTTTGTAAACTGTGGGCTATATAAATAAAGATTGATTGATTGATTGATTGAAAGAACCGCCCGTCTCACCCCACGGACGGAAAGAAGAAGCGGCCGTCCTAACATCCCCAGCTTCTCCCTCTTCCCCTCCGGTCAAGTTAAGAATCATGGAGGGGAAGTACCAGGACCCTGTCATGTGTCGTTCTGGAACCCTGGCCGTTACATGTTCTCCAGGGCTCCTCATTCAGTCTCCCATGCTGCAGGCCCACAGGGGGGAGACTCAGGGTCCCGACAAGTTAAAGTGTCACCAAGCACTTCCACCATGTTCAAAAATGGTACAAATAAAAACAGCACTTTCGCAGCCAGGCACAAAGCTGAGGGCGAAGTTCAAAATAAAAAACAAAAAAATAAAACAATGTCATGCACCCCCCTCGCCACCAGAGGGAGCTCACGCTCCACCGGCGGGGCACGACTCTCACAGAGTCATGGGGGTGACGTCACCGCAGCTCGACAAGGGACCTCTCTCTGTCAGAGCGGACAGGTGGCGCGCATGCGCAGTCTGCCCGTGGATTCTGTCCACTGTTTCTCACGGATACAGACTACAATTTGCCATGAAACCACCCAGATTCAACGGCGTGTTAGTTTCAGTGGCCAAGGGGGATTCTACACGAGTTTTGGAAGACGAAATAATGTCTTTACTGAGCAAACGAGCTATCAGAGCTGTCGTGGCCGAGGAGTCACAACAGGGTTTTTACTCCCGGTACTTCCTCATTCCAAAAAGAGCCAGCACAGCCCTTCGCCCCATCCTAGATCTCCGTGTGTTAAACAGACACCTACGGAAATACACATTCAGGATGCTGACACACAAAGTGCTCTGTCGCTCGATCCGTCAGAGAGATTGGTTTGTAACGATCGATCTCTCGGACGCGGATTTTCACATCGCCATTCACCCTGCACACAGGAAGTATCTCAGGTTTGCTTTTCAGGGCAAAACCTACGAGTATGTCAACCGTCAGGGAGGCACCCGCTCTCTACAGTTACACGAACTGGCTCGGGAGATGTTACTGTGGAGCAGCACCAGGCTCCTATCGCTCAGGGCGACACATGTGCCAGGGGTTCTGAACAGGGGGGCAGACTTGATGTCTCGCGGGAACCCACTGTACGGAGAATGGGCTCTACACCCGCAGGTGGTGGACCAGATTTGGCAGAGATACGGCCGGGCCGCCGTAGATCTCTTCGCCTCGCAGGAAAACGCCCGTTGTCCAATGTTCTTCTCCCTGTCGGACATCACTGCACCTCTCGGTGTGGATGCTCTGGCTCACCCATGGCCGAACGTGCTGCTCTACGCATTCCCTCCTCTCAGTCTGATTTCCCCCACCCTAGCCAGGGTGAGGGAGCAGAATCTGTCTCTTATTCTGGTGGCACCGAGATGGCCGTCCAAGCACTGGTTGGCAGAAATAATTCAGATGTTGGCAGGCGACCCCTGGCCTCTTCCCATACGCAGAGACCTTCTGTCCCAGGCACATGGGGAGATCTACCACCCTCACCCAGTCCGCGTGGCGCTCTGGGCCTGGCCCGTGAGAGGTTTAATCTGAACGCAGCAGGACTGCCTCCACAGGTCATAGACACCATTCAGAGTGCGAGGGCTTCCTCCACCCGTGCTTTGTACAGCTGTAAGTGGCGGGTTTTTGAGGAATGGTGTGAGTCTAGACTCACGGTCCCTTTTCAGTGCTCAGTTGTGGACCTGTTGTGCTTTCTACAAGAGCTGGTGGATAAAGGAAGAGCTTTTTCCACAATTAAGGTGTACCTAGCTGCTATCTCAGCATGTCACATGGGTTTTGGTGATAAACCGGTGGGACAACACCCCCTGGTTTGTCGCTTCATGAAAGGTGCACGTAGAAAGTTCCCAGTTTCTAGGCACTTGGTTCCACTGTGGGACCTTCTGGTGGTGCTAGATGCCCTTTCCCAGCATCCATTTGAACCTTTGGAGGCAGCGGGGATGAAGTTTGTGTCTCTGAAAACGGTTCTGCTTTTGGCTTTGTCTACGGCAAAGCATGTGAGCGACCTTCAGGCGCTGTCTATCCGCCCCTCCTGTCTACAGTTCGGTCCGGGCCTCTCCAAGGTTTGTTTACGGCCCAACCCAGCTTTTGTGCCTAAGGTGGTGGAGTCGTCATACAGGTGTCCCACAGTAGAGTTACTGGCGTTTCACCCGCCTCCATTCGCCTCGGAAGAGGAGCAGAGGCTTAACACTCTGTGTCCGGTGAGGGCTCTGCAGACCTACGTGAGTAGGACGGCAGGTTTCAGAAGGGCAGACCAGCTGTTTGTATCCTGGTCCACTACGCATAAGGGCAAGCCATTGTCCCGCCAGAGGCTGTCTCACTGGATTGTGGAGGCCATTTCTGTGGCGTACAGTTGCAAGGGTTTGCTGCCGCCCCAGGGTTTGAGGGCTCATTCCACCAGGAGTGTGGCCACTTCCTGGGCTCTATTCAGAGGGGTGTCTGTTCAGGACATTTGTGCTGCAGCAAGCTGGGCATCGCCTCACACTTTTGTCAAGTTTTATAGGCTAGATGTCTCGGGTCCTTCTTTGGCGCACGTAGTGCTAGATGCCGGTACCCCTGGGTTGGAGTGACTCTGTCACGCAACTTTTTGTGGTTGCTAGGCTTCGGGAGACTTATGCAATCCGGGAGTAGTCCATATCTCCCATAGTGAAACACCGAACGAAGTTAGAAAAAGAACGAAGGGTTACTCAACGTAACCCCGGTTCTTTGATAACAGAGTGAGGTGTTTCACCAACACGTCCCTTTTTGCATGAGGCACGGAAAGAAACCGGTCTTGAATGATTTTGAGGGGCGGGTCGGCTGTGATAGTATGAGGGGGGCGGTACCCAAGCACAGCTCGACCTGTCTGTCACAGACAGACGTGGTGCCATTGGAGCTTCCCTGGTTGGTCATACCAAGGCGATATCCCATAGTGAAACACCTCACTCTGTTATCAAAGAACCAGGGTTACGTTGAGTAACCCTTCGTTTTAGTTAGTTGCTTTTTCCCTCGTAAGAGTGTTTTTTGTTTACTTGCAGAAGTTGTCTTTTGTCCTCTGTGTGAGTGATTTTTTGTTGAACATCGATAATAAAATACTTGTTTGATTTTCCCCTTTTTGACTCCCGAGTTGTGCATTTGGGTTCAGGTCCTAGTTCAGTTCTGACATCTTATTTATCTGGCCAATTTCAGTTTGTACATGTTAATGATGTCTCTCAAGGTTCTGTGCTGGGGCTAATATTTTTGGTTTGGTGGCAGGCTGAAGTGTTGTTAACATACCAGCAGCATTGGATTACCTGGGTCTGTTCTGCCTTTCTAATTACTGTTTTAATCAGTTAAAGACCTGGCTACAAAGAAGCTAGGAGAAGATATGGAGGAAGTTAATAAATCCTTGAACTTCATGTCAGAGGAGCTAAGTAAGGTGGCAAAGCAACAGATGGGCCTTCTGGAATTAATTGAAGATGTGAAACAACAGAAGGCTGTGATCAAAAAAAAGACAAGATAATTGAAGAGCTTGAAAAAAGAGTAGATGATTTGGAACAGTACACAAGGATGGAAGACCTTGTGATATCTGGACTTGAGACAACTCACCGTACCTACGCACGGATTACAGCAGGGGACAAGGAGGGTGAGGATGCACCAAGAGGTGAACTCCACACACTTGAGCAGCAAGTCATCAACTTCTTCAACAACAAAGACTTCCCATAGACAGTCGAAATATAGCTGCTTGCCACACTATACCCCAACGACGGGACATCAGGCCCAACAGGTCCAACAGGCCCAACATCATCATTCGATTTGTGAGTAGAAAAAACAAAAATGAGGTGCTGAAGATGGCAAAACATTTGAAGGGCACAGGGGTATATGTGAATGAGCATCTGACAAAGAGAAATGGTGAAATTGCAAGACAAGCTAGAATCCTGAAAAGGGGAAAGCGGATTCAGGACACTTGGACATGGAACTGCAGAATAATGATACGACTAAATGGCACACCAGAACAGGCTAAAGTGATGGCAATCAGAGACATTAATGAGCTAGAACGATACAAATGAAAATGTTGAATCACATGGTAAAGAGGTGGCATAGTGGGGAAATGTTTAACATTTATTTTGAGTAATGGAAAATAATTATATAGCGAAATTCTGCTTGTGAGTGACAAAATATTATGGTAAAAATGTGTGAACACAGATTTTATGTGTTTTAACTTTGAAGATCACAAGCATTATGAGTTGGAAAATGACACTGATCAAGGATCCACTTCTACCAGAACATTGACATGAACTGTGAATATTATTCTGAAGATGAGTTTAATTCCAATATGAAGATGGAGGGGTTTTCAGTGATTAATTTTAATAGTAGGAGTCTCTACAGTAACTTCTCCAAAATTAAAGATTACCTTCAACAGCTTCAACAAAAGTTTAGTATCATAGAAATTTCAGAGACTTGGTTGAGCGATGAAAAAAATCTAGAGGATGGATTAGAGGGTTATGAAATGTTTTGGCAAAATAGGAGTATTAAAAGGGGAGGGGGTGTTGCCCTGGTTGTGATGACTGCCTTTAAATGCAAAGTTATATCAATGGGATATGACCATTGATATTGACAATGTGATGGAATGTATAACTATTGAAATTGATGTTGAAAAATCTAAAAATGTATTAATTA
Organism: Microchirus variegatus; assembly: GCF_963457635.1. Classification (NCBI taxonomy): domain Eukaryota; kingdom Metazoa; phylum Chordata; class Actinopteri; order Pleuronectiformes; family Soleidae; genus Microchirus; species Microchirus variegatus. The sequence continues at coordinate 22,894,958 of NC_139808.1, forward strand.
GTTGCATTTATAGAACACTGGGATCATGTATTGTGCAATTTAATGAAATGATTTCTGAATTATATGAAAAACACAAAGATAGGACTATTTTGGTTCTGAGTTTACATCCGTTAATCATAAAACCTAGCAGAATAACCAAAGATGCTGCAACATTGATTGATAATATTTTTACAAATGTAACTGATGTGAAAATAGTTTGAGTTATTAGTGACAGATGTCAGTGATCATTTGCCTGTTTTTGTTGTGTTAGAAATGAACAAAAGGCTTAAAGTGGGAACAAATACACAGACTAGTAACTTAGTTAGAATCACAAGAGGCAATTATGGCACTCAAGGCAGACCTTATGAATCATGACTGGCAGGAAGTATATGTAGATGATACTAATCAATCATATGATGCATTTTTAGATACATTTTTGTTATATTATGATCACCATTGTCCATTGAAAGAGTATAGACAAAATCCAGAAAAGAAGAGAAAACCATGGTTTACAGAAGGGTTGGCAAAAGCTTAGAAAAAGAAAAACAGGCTCTATAGGGAATTTATCACATACAGAACAAAGGAAAAGGAGGATAAGTACAAAACATAAGAACAAATTGACATCTGTTATGAGACTGCACAAAAAATACTATTTTGATCATTTGCTGCAAAAACACAAACATAATATTAAGGGTACCTGGAGAGTATTCAATGGTTTGATTAAAAAAAAAAAAAAAAAAAAAAAAAAGTAGTAAAAATGATTTTCCAACATATTTTGTAAACATGTAATTCAATTACTGAACATTTCTAATGGGTTTAATGATTTGTTTGTATCAATGTAGGCCCACATTTAGCAAGGGAAATTAGTGATGTAGACCATAATTATGATTTTGCATTCAACACTAACAACTCAATTTTTTGGTGGAGTTTGTGAAAGTGATGTACTAGAAGCGGTATGGAAGTTTAAGAGTAAAAAAATCCACAGATGATAATACGATAATATGATATGTCGCTTGTGAAGGAAGTAATGGACTGTGTCCTGAAACCAGTTACCTATATATGTAATAAATCTTTTCAAACAGGTATTTTTCCTGATATGATGAAAATTGCTAAGGTGGTACCAAGCTATAAAAATGGTGACAAACATATTATATCAAATTACAGACCGGTGTCTTTGCTACCTTAGTTTTCAAAAAATACTCGAAAAATTGTTACTGGATAATTTTATGGAAAAATATGAGTTACTGAGTGACCATCAATATGGGTTTAGGAGCAACCGATCAACATCCTTAGCAGTGATGGAATTTGTAGAAAATATAGCTACAGCTATAGATAAGAAACAATATGCTTTAGGTGTTTTTGTTGATTTACGTAAAGTGTACAATTAATCATTCCTTACTACTGCAGAAACTAGAGTTTTATGGAATAAGAGGTGTTACATAAAATTGGATAAGAAGTTATTTAAATAATGGGTTTCAGTATGTATAAATGAATAATACAGTGTCACATTTAGGAAGAGTAACTTGTGGTGTGCCACAGGGTTCGGTATTGGGGCCTAAGTTATTTATACTTTATTTGAATGACATTTGTACAGTATTTAATAAGTTGAAATTCATTACATTTGTGGACAATACAACTTTATTTTGTTCAGGACCAGACATTACAGAATTGTTGACAACAGTAGAAAAGAAGTTAATCATGTTAAAAGAATGGTTTGATATGAATAAGTTATCATTAAATGAAAACAAAAATGGTTAAATGGTGTTTGGTGGTGTTAGGGCTAATTGTGAAATTAAATTATTCCTGAATGGAGTAAAAATGTAAAGTATATGAGACAAAGTAATTTTAGATCATACATTTAGTTGGAAGCCACATATAGACTATATTAAAAAGAAATTAGCTAAATGTATTGGTATTATTTACAAAGTAGGGGATTTGTTGAACAATAAATGTCTGCGTATATTATACTTCTCACTTATAATGCCATGTTTGTCATATTGTGTTGAGGTTTCGGGAAATACATGCAGGACATACATAGACCCTATAATTAAACTCCAGAAAAGAGTTATTAGAATAATTAATAAAGTTTCCTATTTTCCTAAGTTTCCTACCACTAATAAGTTATTAATAAGTCTGGCATTTTAAAATTCTTCTAACATTGTGCATATAAAAACATTAGAAATATTATTTCGAGCAAAGAATAAAAGTCTTCCCACCTGTAAGTCTGTGGTAATATTTGCCAATTAATTGCACATAATTTAAGTATTTTATATTGTAACTGAAATAAAACTATATTCATTCATTCATATGCGTGACTCAAGGACATGAAGATAAAACATAAGTTATAGTTCTTGGCTCTAAAGAATTAAGAGGTGCACCATCGAATGATCGAAGTTTGGATGGCGTTAATTTAGCCTCCAGCACCAGCATCAGGAATTTGAGGGGGTGTCTTTGATCAAGACATATCCTTCATGTAGATAAACTAGTCCATGCATTTGTTACTTCCAGGCTGGACTATTGCAATTCCTTACTATCAGGCTGCCCTAATAAGTCTGTACAGAGTCTCCAGCTGATCCAGACTGTTGCAGTATGTGTACTGACAGGAACAAAGAAAAGAGATCATATTACTCCTGTTCTGGCCTCTCTACACTGGCTTCATGTAAAATCAAGAATAGAGTTTAAAATCCTTCTCCTCACTTACAAAGCCCTCAATGGTCAGGCACCATTGCATCTCAAAGAGCTCATAATGTCCTATTATCTGACTACAGCACTACGCTCTCAGAATGTAGGATTACTTGTAGTTCCTAAAGTCTTATAAAACAGAATAGGAGCAAAAGACTTCAGTTATCAAGCTTGTCTTTTGTGGAATCATCTTCCAGGTTCAGTCTTTAAGAGTAGACTTAAGACCATCCTATTTGACAAAGCTTATAGTCAGGGCTGGCGAAGGCCTGTCCTGGACAAGCTCTTAGTTATGTTGCTATAGGCATAGACTGCCGGGGGACAAATGACACATTAAGTCTCTTTTTCTCTCTCTTCTCCTCCTCATCTTCCTCTCCAACTGCATCAGTCATGTCACTTTGCTGTATACTACTGACTTGACTTCTTCCACGGAGTCCTTGTGCTTTCTCGTCCCTTTTTTCCCTGTTAAAAGGGTTTTTGGGGACAAGTTTTTCCTCACTCGAACCGAGGGTCTAAGGACAGAAGGTGTCGTCTCTGTACAGATTGTAAAGCCCTCTGAGGCAAACTGTGTTCTGTGAATTTGGGCTATACAAATAAAACAAATAAAATTTGTGTTGATTTAATGTACCCTATACAAGGCTCAACCCGCTCTCCATCCCCCGTCGTCCATTGTCACACATCGCCGTCGACTGTGTCACTGGTCTCCCTACATCCCATGGCAACACCACCGTCCTTACCGTGGTCGACCGGTTTTCAAAGGCAGTTCACTTCATCCCCCTTCCTAAACTGCCATCTGCTGCCGAGACCGGGGAACTATTGGTAAGCCATGTCTTCAGGCTCCATGGTTTTCCTTCAGACATTGTTTCCGACCAAGGCCCCCAGTTCTCATCCCAGGTGTGGAGAGCTTTCTGTTCTTATGGGCGCCTCGGCCAGTCTATCCTCCGGCTACCATCCCCAGTCAAACGGCCAGACGGAGAGAGCGAATCAGAGTATGGAGAGTGCGCTACTATGCGTCACTGCCACCTTCCTTCCCTGGGTTGAATATGCACACAATTCGCTCACCTCTGCCTCCACTGGGGTCTCTCCGTTAATGGCTTCCCTTGGCTACCAACCCCCGCTATTCAACTTTCAAGAGGACGAAGTGGCAGTGACTTCTGTTCAGGCAAACCTGTCAGGCAGACGCTAGACTGCCTGACAATGTGAGCCACGTGACAGGTGTGAGCCTCCCTTCAGCAGGCCTCGTGCAATCTCAGAAACAAGCCAATCGACATCGGATGCCCGCACCTGACTACCAACCTGGACAGAAGGTCTGGCTCTCGTCCAAGGACCTCCCTGTCCAAGTTGAATCCCGTAAGCTGGCTCCTCGCTTCATCGGACCCTTCACTGTGGACCGCATCATAAACCCCACCTCCATCCGCCTGAAACTGTCTAGATCTCTAAACATACACCCCACCTTCCATGTGTCACTCCTGAAGCCTGTCGTGGAGTCTGATCAGGTCTGATTGTCGTCTCATCTCCTACTCCATGAGAGACACGGGTCCTCGCCAGCGACTTCCTCCTTCTCCTGAGTTCCCATCGCTTCGTTCTGCCGTTGTCTTCTCATCTCCTGCCCCTCGAGCGACACAAATCCTCATCAGCGGCTTCCTTCTTCTCCTGAGTTCCCATCACTTGGTTCCTGCCGTCGTCGTCTCGTCTCCAGCTCTACGCAGGACACAGAGCCTCGCCAGTTGTCTTCCTCAGCCTGGGAGTCCTCTCCTCGCAACTCCAACTCTGTTTGTTCCTGGCTGGAACTCGACCACAAACAGTGACCCCCCCCCTTGAAGCAGCTGTCCTCACCCGGCACAGCTGCATAGAAAATCATTCACTCGTTCACTGTTCTCACTTTCGCACCAGTTACTTATATAGTTTAAATAAACATCACTTGTTCATTTTAGTCTCCTGTCCTGTCTGCATTTGGGTCCAGTCCATAACTCCAAACGTTTTCCCATAAGTAAAATCGTAATAGAGACCCTTTATTAAAAATGCAAAGGTGGCTAGATAATGACTGAGACCGACTTGGCCAAGTGCGGGTGGATGGTGATACCGTCATGACTTCTGCATTCTTGAGATTATTGAAGATGCATTCTTGAGATTATTGAAAACCACTTTCTCAGTATCAAAAGGCTAAAACATCCAACTTGTACAGTTGAGACCCTTTATTCAAAATGGAAAGTTGGCAAGAGAATGACTGAGACCTACTTGGCGAAGTAAGGGTGTATGGATATCCAGTCATGACCTCTTTGTCTCACACAACAGGGAGTAACTTCAGTATGACTCCAGCATTCATGAGATTATTGAAGACCACCTTCTCGGTATCTAAAGGCTAAAACACCCAACTTGTACCTTTGAGACCCTTTATTAAAAATGCAAAGTTGGCAAGAGAATGACTGAGACATGTTTGGCCAAATATGGGGGTATGGAAATACAGTCATGACCTCTTTGTCTCACACAAGAGAGAATAACTTCAGTAAGACTCCAGCATTCATGAGATTATTGAAGACCACCTTCTCAGTATCTAAGGTCTAAAACACCTAACTTGTACCTTTTAGACCCTTTATTTAACAGGCGAAGTTGGCTAATGAAATGACTGAGACCGACTTGGCCAAGTATGGGTCTACGGTGATACAATCATGATTCCAGCATTCTTGACATTATTGATGACCACTTTCTCAGTATCTAAAGGCTAAAACACCCAACTTGTACCTTGATGACCCTTTATTAAAAATGCAAAGTTTGCTAGTGAATAACTGAGACCTGCTTGGCCAAATATGGGTGTATGGAGATACAGTTATGACCTCTTTGTCTCACACAACAGGGAGTAACTTCAGTATGATTCCAGCATTCATGAGATTATTGAAGACCACTTTCTCAATATCTAAAGGCTAAAAAACCCAACTTGTACCTTTGAGACCTTTTATTTAATATGCAACGTTGGCAAGAAAATGACTGAGACCGACTTGGCCAAGTATGGGTCTATGATGATACAGTATGACTCCAGCATTCATGAGTTTATTGAAGACCACTTTCTCAGTATCTAAAGGCTAAAACACCCAGCTTGTACATTTAAGACCCTTTATTTAACAGGCGAAGTTGGCTAATGAAATGACTAAGACCGACTTGGCCAAGTATGGGTGTATGGAGATACAGTCATGACCTCTTTGTCTCACACAACATGGAATAACTTCAGTATGATTCCAGCATTCATGAGATTATTGAAGACCACTTTCTCAGTATCAAAAGTCTAAAACAACCAACGTTAATCTTTGAGACCCTTTATTTAAAATTCAAAGTTGGCTAGAGAATGAATGCGACCGACTTGGCCAAGTATGGGTCTACGTTGATACAATCATGATTCCAGCATTCTTGACATTATTGAAGACCACTTTCTCAGTATCTAAAGGCTAAAACACCCAACTTGTACCTTTGAGACCCTTTATTAAAATTGCAATGTTGGCTAGAGAATGACTGAGACTGACTTGGCCAAGTATGGGTGTATGGAGATACAGTCATGACCTCTTTGTCTCACACAAAAGGGGGTAACTTCAGTAAGACTCCAGCATTCATGAGATTATTGAAGACCACACTCTCAGTATCTAAAGGCTAAAACACCCAACTTGTACATTTCTCAGTATTGAAAGGCTAAAACACCCAACACCCAACCAAGACTTTAAACAAACATGAATTCTTCCTCAAAAACTTTTATGTATTCAAGAACATTTATTCTGTCCTCAAGGACATGGCAATTGGACGTCCTGTCCTCCAGACTGAGTCCTTAATCAATTTTGGACAGGTTCATACATTCCAAATAACTTTGAGTAAAATTGTCGAGACAAACTCCCAACAAACATTAAATCATCAAAAACATATTTAGGAACTTCACTATGTCCTAATGGATGTGTCCCGTGGACATCCTGTTCTCCTTTATGACCTAATCTGAACTATTTTGAGGTAAAGGTTCATATATAAACTGGTCTTATATTTATGTTAACGAACACAGAACTTTAAAGGATTCTTCATTCTTGGACCTTTCTTCCTCTGAGGAACATGGCTCCTAAAAGGATGCAAAAAAAATTTGTTTTCCAATATATCTGTATGTAGTAAACAGCACTAAAACCTTCTTCATACTGCTCACCTTTGTTTCACAATGTTGTTATGACCTCCTCGTGGGATGCATTTTCTAATTTTCTATGTTCAAGGAACATGGCTCCTTAAGATGGGGCACAAGCAGATATTGGTTAATGTATGACTTGATTTCATGCACACAAAGTCCAACCAATTTACTTCCACCAACTACCAACCTCATCTCTGCTACCCATGGATCCATTGTCTGATTCTTCAATCTGAAATTTTGTGATTTAGAAATCCTTTACAAAATAACTATACTCTCTGTACACATCACTAAGCCAAGGTTAATACACCTCACGTTAGCTTCAACACAGGCTGTCAGAACTTCCTCAATAGTTGCATTCTTCGCATTGTCCGAAGCAAAGGAAGACAGCACCTGGAGACAAATCATGAGATTTTTTATATAAGGTACAGATAGATTTCCCAGATAGGTTTTTACTCACATTTTAAATTTTAAGATGGTCCTGCTCTTCAACAGAATTACATTCAAAGGTTTCCAGCTGCCACACTATGAAATGTATACTAACCACTGGGTTTGCTCCTTAATGACTAGATGATTCCAGAGGTTACAGTGATATACAGCATCCTAAACAGCATCAGTGTTGTGCCTGAATGCGTTCAGTGAACGATTGTTCATGAACTTGTTCATATTTTGGCCGAACGTGAACTGAACATACTGTATTTCTGCCGGATGAACGTTATTGTGAATGTGTTCATTTGTGAACGCCACTCTCTCACAGTTTAACTTCCTTCAAGAGTGTGCCAGTTTTCAATAGAGCCTTCCAGGCAAAACCCCGCCTAACACACCGTGAACAGGCCTTAATATGTAGCGGAAAAACATCCAATCTGGCAACACCAAACACCACAGAGTCGCACCGTTGCATGCGTAATCTAAATGCGAAGAATGAAGGCAAAAACGATTGACGGCTGCACCTCAGACTCTGCCTCAGCCATAAATATGGCATCTTCGTACGACTATTTAAAATAATTGTATAAAAAAGTCAGTGATGATCCAGGTGGGATTACTGTCCTTTTTGTTTTAATAATTTCTCATTAAATATGACCATTCAAGCAGCAGTACAGTTGAGACCCTTTATTCTCATGTTTTTGAGAATATACTGCAGGGGTAAAAGCTGCAGCTGGCTAATATGGTGTGGACTGAATAGGTGGCAACTAATGGGGAAATGCCAGTATTCTGAGGGCTGTCCTCTCAATGCTAATGTAAACCCTTGTTGGATAAAGATTTAAAATTGTATTCAAAATTAAATCTGACACATCGTTTCAGTGTTAAACTAATTGCTGTCTGTGGTTTATATGGGCCAATCATTTTGAAAAATAATAGCTTGCAGCAACATATTGGAAAAAAAGAACTATGAAGTAGTTCATTTTTGGAACTGTGAACTTAGTTCAAAATTTTGATAATGAACTATGAACTGAACTAGTTCATTTTAAACTTTATGAACTGAACTTTTAACTAGTTCATGTAGAAAGTGAACTTTCCCAACACTGAACGGCATGGAGTAAATCATAAAACAGAGACATAAATATCTGACAGCTACTCACAGGGTTGGTAGTCCCCATGACCTCATACAGGTCATCTTCTTCCTCACACCTGAGCTGCAATGATGAGTGCAGTATAAAAGAATATTCTATTTATATATGTATATACAGTATATCTATTATATATGTTGGCACAAATGACCAAAACACTCTTACATGTGCAGATTTCTTTAGTTGAACCCTCATCACCTGTTCTAAGCTGGTGGACCAATAGTTGTATGAGTTTGTCTGAGCCCATAGGTTCCTCCTTAACCTTCCATGCCTTTTTCTGCAGCGGCAGTAGTAAATGACTGGGGTGAGCGTTACAGTGATGAGCACAATCACAGCAACAATAGCTCCTGCTGTAGTTCCTGCTGTAGGTCCATGTCTGTCAATCACTGTTGATGGAGATGTGCTATTGAGTACAGGCTCACAGTCTTCAATATCCACTCCTGCTGTAATTTCAGCTGTAGTTTCTGCTGTAGGTTCATGTCTGTCAGTCACTGTTGATAGAGATGTGATATTGAGTACAGGCTCACGGTCTTCAATACCCACTCCTGCTGTAATTTCAGCTGTAGTTTCTGATATAGGTCCATGTCCGTCAGTCACTGTTGATGGAGATGTGATTTTGAGTATCAGCTCACAGTTTTCCATGCCCACACGGTTCTGGACGGTACAGCGGTAGGCTCCAGAGTCCCTCTCTGTGATCTGATCCAAGTATAAGTCCCCTCTTCGAGCATCAACAAAAGCGTCCGGATGTAGCATCCGGTTTCCACTTCGCTTTTTCCATCTGTATTTAAGCGGTGGAGTGCCTTGTGAGGATTTGCATCTGAGCTTTATATTTGTACCTAACACAGCTTCACCATCCATGTAACATACTGGCTTGTCTGGCCTCTCCATTACAATCAGAAAAATGTATTTAATCTGTTCTCTAGCTGATTTTCTCACCTTACATTGGTATGTTCCAGAATCTGTACGCCTAAGGTCAGTGATGCTTAGAGAAGCATCACCGTCTTGGGGCTCAGGAGATGTAAAGTAGAGCCTGTTCTTTAAAGGGGCATATAAATTATTATGAATGGTACTTTGACTATACTGGAGTATGCGTTTTTCATCTCCCTGCCTGATTGGTGGCACAATGCTCCACTCTATGTCCAGATTTTCCAAATCCTCAGAATCAAAGGTGAACTGACAGTTAAGAGACACATTTCTGTCTCTAGTTCCATAATAGAGATCATTGTCAGATGTTATTCTTAGAGAATATGCTTGTTCTGGCGAAAGAGCGCATAATATCATCATGGCAACAGTCCATAGCATGGTGAAATATCCTGGGAGGCAGCAATGTTGATGCACAAGCATAATGATGTACTTGGATAGGTGGGCTGCAGATTCAGATTGCACTGCCTGGGTTTCACTGTAAAACATAAGGGTTCCAGTGAGGGTCATATGGCGTTTTTCCACTAGCTCTAGCTCTACACGGCACTGAGCAACACGGCACGAAACGGCACGGTTTAGTTGTGTTTCCACTACAGAGAACGGACCTTCTCAACGTGGGCGTGGTTATCACAACACGGCTGCAACCCGGCTGCGCGAAACTGCTATGACGTCTTATACGCGAGACACACACGCATATAAACAATGACGGACGTGGACTCGTTCTGTTGCTCGGTCTGTGGCATTTGTTCACACACAGAAGAGATAATCGCCAGAAAAAGCTACAGGCGGCAAGAAGAAATACTGTGGAGGCGTACAGAAAAGTTTGGGAAGTCATACAACATGAAACTGAAGATGAGATGTTACGAGACGCAGGTGAGGGTAAGCTAATATAGTTGCTATCGCTAACTAGCTCATATACAGTACTGTGCAGAAACGATGTTGTTTTTTTGAGTATGTAATACTCACGCATGTCTTGAACCAGAAACATTAATTAAGGTTCCACTCCAGTATTAACAGAGTTGTGTTATTGTTCAAGTGTAAGGGTAGATCACACTAAATACTGGACACCTGTAGAGGATGTTTTTTTTAAACAACAGAAAACTGCATACATATATTCTGATTGTGTTCCAGTATGGTGAAATAGAAATAATGATCCTCTATTGTCATTATAGCAACAATCTAATGGTGGCCTCAGACTTCTACATAGTACTGTACAAGTGTACAGCGTAGTAATGACCGAAAGCAATCTCTATTTTTGGTATTCTGGTATTAACGTAAGCATGCTGCCTGTGTGTTTCAGATGGTTCTGTCACTCCTGAAAAGGAATGACTGATGTCCAGCTGGTGAAATCCATGGTGGTGACCTGCTGTGCTCTGCATAACCTGTGTGAAAATCATGGTGAGACCTATGACACTGAATGAGATGCACACACAGAAGCTACAGTGGTTGAACCTGTGGTGGCAGTGGCACAGGGTGTAGAGGAGGGCAGAGATGTAGGTGAGGGCCTGATGCATCACTTGTTGTGAATTTGTAAAATGCTTTATTATTGTTTATCACTGAATTACAAATAAAAGTTTGTACTTTCTGCAGAGATGTCTACTTTTGTCTGTATACGTTTTGTTTGTAAAGGCTGCCACAATTAAAGGAAAAGAAATACGCATGACGTAATCACATAAGTCACATTGTTGTTTATTCAAACAAAAAAACACAGCAAACCAAAGTTAAAGTGCACAGCAAATCAAATAAACTGTACATAGGTGGTGGAGTCCTAGGACAGGAGGGAGGAAATAGGTCACATGCTCCTGCCACCTATTGCCTGGACAAGCTGCCCAATCACTCAAAGGAATGCGTGGTTGAACGCAGCACTCCCGTGGTGTGGCGGTCACGTTGTGTCCGGTTCCACTCCTGCTACTGAACATCTTCCACCTGAAGCTCTGCTAGGACAGCCGTGAGCTTCTTTTTCTCTTCCCTCCATAACACTATAGAGAAGAAGAAAGGGGTTATTAATCAAACCATTAAGGAAATACACAAATGCTGTAAATCATGTTTATTATTTCTTACCAGTTGCACAGATCTGCGGTCTGTGGCGAAGTTGGTGCCCCCGATAACGAAGCAGCTGATGGCTCTGCTGGGGTGGATGAACACTCCTCACATATGGAATGGGATTCTTGAACAAAAGAAGTGTACACATACGTTGTAATTACACGCATAACAATATATATATATTCAGCCACAGACTGAAACACCCTAAATGAAGGAGCTTTATCATTATTATTATCCTTTATTCCTCCCTGCAGCTGTTAGCTCTCAGTAGACAACATATAACCACGCTCCTCATCCCATGTGCAATATACTGTCTTTTTTTTCTGTCTATAATGTAAATATAGAACCCATACTGTATATTCTGGTCTATTCTGTTTTAACACGCAAAAACAACACGTTACATGGTAGTAAGTCTAATTCATGACTTGTACAAATCTGGTTTCTTTTACAGGTTTACGTAATGTTTTGTTGTAGGTTGAGCACCTAATAGCGACATTGCTAACTAGCTAACTACGTTGTCTCGTGTAAACAGAAGGACAGAGATTACCGACACACATGATGTTACTTTTATAATGTCTTGTTTAAGCGAGTTTATTATCAGCAGTAGTTAAACGTTGCTCTCAGGCTGAAAATTAAAAACTTACCGTTGGTGTGTGCGGAGTTGTTGGCGTTGCTGTGTACGCCGTGAGCGGACATCGACTCCCGGTAAGACCTGCTCGTTACGGGCGGCTCCGTCCAGCCCTCTGTATTTTGTCGTCTCCGACTAAACACAGGACAGTCTGGACCTCGTCGTTGGACCATGGAGTGTTCTTATGCAGAGTCGCCATGTCGAAGTATTTGCGCGCTACTATTTTTTGAAAATTGGTGGAATAGACTCCTGCATCCTGTATTTTATGTCGCGCTCATGACGCACCCAGTGACGACACTTCTGGCCAATCAGTTGCCGGCAGTTTTGACCAATCAGCGCATAGTACCTGCGCATAGTACCGGCACCACTGAATGGAACCTCACCACCGCAGGTACTAAAAATAGTGCCGAGTTCCAGCTACTACGCTAGTGGAAACACTCGCTAAACCGTGCCGTGTAGCGCAGTGCCGTTTAAAGTCGGGCCGGTGGAAAAGCGCCAATACTGTACATGGGAACACACATGTTAAACATGGTGCAAGAAAACTGATCTGTTGCAACATATTAGACCTCGGCACACCAAGCGACAACAATCTAAAAAAATCCTACAATATCCCAGGGGGAGTAGTAATAAATACACAAAGTATCTAAAATATTCCAAAGCATATTCTGTAAATGATGCAATATATGTTTTATTGATTATGTCAAATTAATTTATTTGACCCATTTTAAATATGGAGAGACAGCTTTACAGTAAGTTGGGTTCATAATTGCCACAGCTCTGTAATATTACAGTGTGCAACTTAAAAGCAGAATACATAGTATCACACATTTTACAAGTTTTATTCTTTTACTGCAAAAGTGGGTCCTCAGTTATTACTATACAGACAAAATGGACAGATTCACTCTCAGAACTTTTACCTCCAACTTCGCCAATCGTAGCTTAGAGATAGAGTAAAACTTTATCTACAAAAGAGACCAAAGTGGGCCACAAATCCACATCTGAACAGCATTATAGCAAGTAAGACAGTAAAAGTGTGGTGTAATTGTGCAGCATTACAGCAATGTAACAGAAAAACGAAACAGAAAGTGGGATATGAACCAGAAATGAACTCTTACCTGCAGAAGAGCTGAACACAATGTAGGATGATGCAGACACCTCGAGGATCACAACACACTGGAGCAGCCAATCAGTGCAGTCATTAACTTTTCAGCCAATCAGAGCAGACCGATGTCCTCTGTGTGTGAAGGGCAAGAAGAGAGCGCGAGAGAGAGGAAGAGAAAAGTTGAGGTGGAATCATGGACAGAGGTGTTGCAGCGACCAGCAATCAGGTAAAATCCAAAAATACTGACATGTTGGATAATTATGCAGTCTGGGCAATAAATGACTGCTTGTTGTTTTTGTTGCACTTTTTAAGCATTAATTAGCATGTTTTACTTAAATAAGCTTAGCTAAAACATGATATGATACATGATGATGAAATAGCTTAAATAACATTTTACAACCTGTTACTTGCATTTAAATATACCCAGGCTTCCTCTAAACAGGCTGGGTTTAAAATTGTTGTTTTAATTAGATGATTTCCACTGATAGATGACAGCATGCTTTTGCTCAGACTGGAAACATTCAATTTCAATTTCAGTTTCAAAGGTATTAGAACTGCAGGAATTACTTTTGCAGATTTTACTGGTCTGAAATGTTTTAAAATGTAACTTAAAATGTCAGCTTATTTTAATTTTTTTTCACATGAAGAGAAAATATGCATTTGTTTTAGTTGTGCAATAGGTTACACAATTCAGGGTTCAGTTGAAATTATGTGGCATGTCCGATTAAGGAAACACGATCCCTGTGTTAGAGTTTGTTTTTTCTTGGGCCCTTTTCTGTTGTAACTTTATACGTACTGGTGTATTCTCGAGCTCAGCCTGAATTTTAGATCTGTTGGATCACCTTTAAGTTGTCACTTTGTTACCTCTTTTTCTTCGTTCTTTTTACTTGCCCAACGTGGTATATTGTCTTTGCTACTCTGCCTTATGCCACTTAACGTGTGATTTTGAGTTTATTTAAAATTTTCTCTATTTTTTAGTTCTCTGCATCCTGAGCCCTTTTTCCCAGCAGTGATCCTGTGTTTTTTCCTTTGTTAAATAAACATTTGTTAATTGTCTCTGCATTTGGGCCCTGGCCTTGTTTTTGGATTCTCGAACCATAACAACAGAATCCAAATACAAGAATAAAAAACTTAAATACGTTTAGTAAACAGAAGAAATTACCAAATCATAATATTATGGATCGATTCAGGAAAGGATAAGTAGAAATTTAGAGTATAACAAGCACTGGTCCAGTGGCCATAATATTAAACTCTAGAATGTATGTGTATGGCAAATATCATGGGGTATGATGGAAACAGGTCACAGATTATCTGTGTTATCGGTTCCCTAATATCTACTATTGGGCTTCGATGAGCAGTATTTTTATGTACAGGAACCTGATGAGGAGCCTCAGACAGCAGGACCACAGCAGCAGCAATCTTCTGACTGCAGCCCTCCAAACAAGCAGTATGAGCGGTGCAAGCACAGGTGTCCCATTTGTAGGGAACGGTATGCTGATATTGTCCAGCACCTGAGAAGCACAGAAAAGGTGGTCAACAAAACAGAGTTGAGTCTTCTGAGCAAGTTTTCTCATCGACAGTAAGTGTCCTGTTTCCTCAGGATGGTCTCAAAGAGGCTTCTTATGGTGATTTTTCACTATCAATTAAATAGGGTCCAAAACACTATTGTTAATCAGTGTTGTATAGTAAGTTGTTGCTTTTAAAAAAATCACTGTAATAAAAGTGCTTTTTTCAATAACAAATAGGGATGCACCGATTAATCGGCCAGTGATCGGAATCGGACGATTTTCACGTGATCGGCCGAAATCGGTGACCAGCCGATCAGTCAGAATATTCCGATTTTAATAAGCGGATCAAAATGCACCCGCATCGCGCAGCATCAGCAACACACGTGCATGCGGCTAAACGCACATGTAGTAGAGTGTAGGGCTGAGCGGTATACCGGTTCACACTGAATACCGTGATTTTTCCGTTATGATATGAATTTTTAATATACGGCCGTACCGGTGTATTTACACAACATCCTCGCAGCCGCAACGCTGTGGCGGTGCTGCGCCGCTGTTGTCTGCTTTGCGAGTGAGCGCTCTGCATGTAAACGTTTCATTAATGTTTTTATATTTGTTTCAATCACTGAACAAAGCCTGTCATATTTGGGACAAGAGTCAGGATCTTAAATCACTTGCACAAAACTTTTGATCAGCACTCAGCATTTGTTTGTTTGTCATTTAAACCTGTGCGCGCAGAAAGCGCGGGGCATTGTTGGAACGGGGCGGGAGAGAGAGACACACACACAGAGAGAGAGAGAGAGAGAGAGAGAGTGAGGTCATTTACTTATTTGTGTGTAGGTACTATGTTGTGAAATATGTTTAAACTTAAATAAACTACACATACAGGTAGTGATTTGTTTTGTATTTTTAGTTAGATATTGGATGTGAACAACATGGTTACATAACACTGCACTTTTAAGATGTGTGTGAATATTCCACAGCATTATTTAGTTCTATTTTATAGTGGTAATCTGTTCAAAAAGTAATACTTTAAGTTATTATGTTCCATGGAAGCATGTTCAAATGTATCATGACAATTGTTTTTGTATTTTTATATATACTTCTATTTTATAGTGATTCGTTTTGTATTTTTAGTTGGATATTGGATGTGAACTGATTGTATTAATGTTAAAATAATCTCTATTAGAGAGAAAAGATTTAAAAATATATATCTTTCTGTATGCTGAAAAGTGGTTTAAAAAATTGAAATCGGAATCGGCTAAAATCGGTATCGGCAGGTCAAACTTCTTGAAAAATCGGAAATCGGAATCAGCCCCAAAAATGGCAATCGGTGCATCCCTAGTAACAAATAACGTAATACAAATGTAAATATCGGTCCGTGATGTATGAGGCTACAACTGATTTTGCAAAAGTCTCTCAAAATAGATGGAAGGCAGGTCATGAATAATCTGTATTAGCAAATGTCATATATTTTTTACATTTTTTAAAGCCTCTGTAAATGTGGCTTGTCATATTAAAAATGCTTCTATTATATCAAAGTTGAGTGTCTAATTAAGCATCCACAAAAGTCTCAGTGAAAATAACTCATACCTATTAAACATCTCTCCGATTGTTATCTGACGGAGGCAGAAATTTAAAAAATGACCATCCAGGGACTGCACAAACTGACATAATGATGGATAATTAGATATACATATATATAGATATAGATTGTAATCACAAAAGGCTATAGGGGGGAGTTGGCTCAGACTCAAAGAGGCAGATTGAGCAGGAACAGAACGGTTTGTTAACCGTCACTCAGGGGCGGGGTGAAGCGGATGATTTATGATTGGTTTGATTTCCTATATCATAACCAGGAGAGATAACTCAGCCCTATTGAAACCCACATTTCAACAGTTGAAAGACAAATATTTCGAATTTGGATGAAAACTGATTTCTAATATTTATTAAGACCCTTAATTACATAGTTAGAAGACTTTGGTGGATTTGGGTTTACAGAGGCTTTAAGTGTTAAGTGGTTACACATGTTACAACGAAATGTGTGCATATTTTCTTAGTATTCTACTACTAAATCAAAGTTTCTTCTTACTTCTCCAGTTTTCGTGCAAATCTGGACTGCCCAGTGCGTTTCTGCCAGTCTACACATATCAACCGACTCGACAAGCATCTGCAAAGGATCCACAGCCTGAAGGTAGTCCCTCTGTGTGATTTATGTGTTGTGATTCAGGTCGAGATCTTAAGCCCAGCATCTTTGGTCCTTGTAATGCTGCTTGTTCTTCCTTGCTGTGTGGTGGGTCTGTGGTCTTCATTTGATCCTTGTGTGGTTGATATAGATTCGGAAATGCTGTATGTATTTAGTGCTACAAATCCAACAGAAAGAATATTGCTGGTTAAATACATGCATGATGCTAACGGTAATGAGATATTCATAATGCAACTTTTTTCAGACAGAATTAAATTATTTACTCAATGAATGTTCTGCTTTTTTTGCAGAACCCAATGGTTACACTGTACATCCAGAAAGCTAAGGACAGATACATTGCGAGAGAACTGGCCCTCCTACGTGCCTCGAAACCCACACCACCAATGGTCTCACATCTTGACGAGGTGGATGATGCAGCAATTGAAGAGGGTGTCAGGAGGGTGATAGAAGCTGCTTCCCATGCTGCAGCTTCTTCCACTGTGCCTCCTCTTTCGGGTCCGATGTCTAGTTCTCCTCTTGCCAGCCAGGGTTCTTGTGACCCAAAAACAAAAACTATGCAGGATCCTTCTCCCTCAACCAGCCAGGCTTCCTGTGACCCAGAAATACCAGCGACGCAGGATCCTTCTCCCCCAACCAACCAGGATTCCAGTGACCCAGAAATACCAGCGATGCAGGATCCTTCTCCCTCAACCAGCCGGGCTTCTTATGACCCAGGGACAGCAGCTACACTGGATCCTTTTCCCTCAACCAGCCATGCTTCCTGCTATACAGGAACAGTTGACCAACAGGCCAAGCGAAGAAGAAGGTGTTCTGTCCTGAGGGCCCCTGATCCTGGGTGCAGGAACTGCCAGCTTCTCTTTGCTGAACTAAACGTGGTGAAGAACCTGCTCCAGATTGAGATTGAGAGGAACGATGAGCTCAAGCAGCTACATTCTTCAACAATACGTGCAACTGTGAGTGTTGAGTTATTCCTCTGTTGTACTTCTGAAATGTGATAAGTTTTTCAGTAACTCTTGATAAAACAAATCTGCTTCATGTGCTTTTTTTCAGGCAGCTAAACATCGCAGACGTGCACCATTTCCTCCTAGCAAAGCCCCTCGCTATGGTGAAGATACCCTCATATCATGGTCACTGTACTAGTATTGAACTTGAAAGATAGGGGATGTTAATATGCAGATTGTAAAGACGTCTGAGGTCAGTGATTTAAGAAAGAAGACCATGCAAAAACATTTGATTTGCCTTATATTCTTTCCTCTTCAGTAAGATTGGTCGAGGAATTTAGGGGCCACACAGAAGGTGCCAACCCCAGTAGGAAAACGTCTGAAAATGCCAAGCAGCGAGCAAAACATGTTCGGGATTTTCTAGAGTACATGGCAGACTCATCAATCCCAAATGTTGGCCTTATTTTCCTGAGCAACCACGCTAGAATCCGTAGGTAAGTACTGTCAGGTTTTTTATTTGAGAGAAGACAAACTATGACATGCTAAAATTGGATTATTAAAAGTATATGATCATGGACCTTTTCTGTAATAATAAAGGGACTTTCAGAGTATCCTGGCTTATCTCACAACCCTCTCTATCTTAACAACTCAATGATTAATAACACAGTATCTTTGATTATTGCATACAAATATGATATGTGATTTAAGGCCCACTACACTATCTCGAGGAAGGAAGTATAGCTGTATTAATCAGAGGTAGAAAAGGGTCACTTGATCAACTTTATCAATAAGAGGTTAAATAAGTGACTTAATCAATAGGAGAAGTAAAACATGATTTTATTATAAAAGCGATAAAACACTCGTGACAGATATCATGGGATGGTGTAATCAGCACAAGAAACAAAAATATCCCTGACAGTACTACATTGTATGAAGCATCGGTGTGTCTGTATTTGTATTTTTGTCTTTCAAGTTTTGTTGCAGTCCTTCAGGAAAAAGGCTTCAAACCCCCAACACAGAGAAACTATCTGATGGATGCTGTGGCCTTTATGAAATATCTTTTAAACATGGCACCACCATCTGTCAGACTGGGAACAAAAAAAATCAACGCCATCTTGGTAGAGCTGAGGGCCCGGATCAGAGATATTGGCCGGGATGTGGTCAGGCACCAGCTCAGTGTGAGGCGAAGTAAATCTGGTATGTTTAACATTCATAACCCCACGTCCAAACATTAACATCACCTCGTTAAAAGCAGGGAACATGCATATAATAAATGCTATTAAAAATTTCAGAGAGACTGGTCAAGGCACAGAAACATGCATGCTTTATAGATGAGGCTCCGAAGAAGATCACTGCAGTACTGGGTATGGATCATTGCTCAGCATAAGTTTCAGATTTGTAAAAATAAGGTTTATTTAATGTTATGAGGCTTCTCCACACTCAAACTTTGGGTGAATATACCGTTCTGCAGATTTTACATTACAAGGATTAGCATCTACAAACTGGGTTTTCTCTGCTGCTTTTGTGTGGTACTGAGGTAAAGAACATATTTGCGAGTAAATGCATAAAATGTATTTCCTCTGCTTTTACAGTTAAGCTTGAAAAGCATCCAGAGGACCGAGCATGTCTGAAAGAGTTTTTTGGACTGCTGGGTGGCTATATTATTGCAACAACAGGCCACCGAAAGGGTGTTGTGATCAACATGACCACAAAGGAGGTCAAGGCAGCAGAAAAGACTAAGCAGGGTGCTCGCATCATCCGTGTAAGTGCAAACATTATTACAAAAACAGAAAGGACACATTGTTATATCAGTTGTTCAGAGTGAAAAGTCAACTTTCCTGAATTATTAGGTTGGACAGCACAAGACTCAAAGGTACTTCGGTGAAGCAGCTGTACCCCTCAATCCAAGCGAGTATTCCTGGTTGCGGCGTTACAACCTGCTTCGAAACAAAATTGAAGGAGGCAAAGAGGCTTCTACCTTCTTTCACACAACCAGTGGAGGCGTCCTGCTGAAGCTGTCTGAATATTTTAAGGAGGCCTGGCAGGGGATGGGCTTGGGGACAGCCCCAACTTTCAACATGCTGCGCTCCTCTGTTGCCACTTATGTGAGATAACTTATCATGTTTTTTTGTATCTTAAAAACATGTAATGTAAAGTGTGGTGAAAAGTTAATTAATTTTGCACTCTTATATATTTCTTTTTTACATTCATTCGTCCAGGCCAAGCGACAGTTGGGCCATAAAACTTACCAGAAAGTGGCAACCTTTATGTGCCATGATGCAAACACAGCCAAAAGATTTTATCAAGGTTTTTTAAACAATCTAAATCAATGCCAAACCTATTTTTTCTTGTAGTATCCATCAACTTGTATTCATTTTATCATTTTCTTTGCACAGCGGAGGACCCAGCAGAGGTCACACTCAAGAGTAGAGAATTGTCAATGATGGCAATTTCTACATATGCTGTAAAGAAAAGGAAACGCAGAGAGAACCACAAGAAAGACAACACCATGACCATTGCTTCTTCTGAGGATGAAAGGGAGGACAATGAACCTGCACACAATAAACACAGTCAAGGGTTTGAAGAGGAGGAGCAGGAACCATTGGGCCAAGAGAAGCCTGTGAGGAAAAGGCTTAACCAGCTGTACAGCAACAAGACCCTTGTGCCGTCAGACCAGCAGGTGAGAGTAGCTGCAGTGTTTCCACACACAAATTAAAATACAGTGGTATCCAAAAGTTTGGGCACCCCTGTAAATTTTCATGATTTTCCTTTATAAATCATTGGTTGTTTGGATAAGAAATTTCAGTTAAATATATCATATAGGAGACAAACTGTGATATTTGAGAAGTGAAATAAAGTTTATATGATTTACAGAAAGTGTACTAGAATGATTTAAAGAAAATTAGGCATGTGCATAAGTTTATGCACCCTTGTCATTTTATTGATTTCAATACCTTTAGCACTAATTATTGGAACTCAAGATTGGTTTGGTAACCTCAGTGACCCTTGACCTCCATACACAGGTGAATCCAATCATGAGAAAGGGTATTTAAGGAGACCAATTGTAAGTGTTTCTCCTCTTTGCACCTTCTCTGAAGAGTGGCAACATGGGAGCCTCAAAAAAACTCTCAAATGACCTGAAAACAATGATTGTTGAACATCATGGTTTAGGGGAAGGATACAGAAAGCTATCTCAGAGATTTAAGCCCTCAGTTTCAACTGTGAGGAACATTGTGAGGAATTGTAAGTCCACAGGCACAGTTCTAGTTAAGGCCCGAAGTGGCAGACCAAGAAAAATCTCAGATAAGCAGAGGCTATGGATGGTGAGAACAGTCACAGTCAACCCACAGACCAGCTCCAAAGACCTACAACATCATCTTGCTGCAGATGGTGTCACTGTGCATCGTTCAACTATTCAGCGCACTTTACAAGGAGATGCTGTATGGAAGAGTAATGCAGAAAAAGCCTTTTCTCTGCACCTGTCACAAACGGCGTCGCTTGAGGTAGCTCAAGCACATTTGGAATAAGGTGCTGTGGACTGACAAAACTAAAATAGAGTTATTTGGGCAAAACAAGGGGCGTTATGCATGGTGGAAAAAGAACACAGCATTCCAAGAAAAACACTTGCTACCTACAGTAAAATTTGGTGGTGGTTCCATCATCATGCTGTGGGGCTGTGTGGCCAGTGCAGGGACTGGAAAGCTTGTTAAAGTTGGGGTCGCATGGATTCCACTCAATATCAGCAGATTCTGGAAAACAATGTCCGGGAATCAGTGACAAAGCGGAAGTTGCGCCGGGGCTGGATCTTTCAACAAGACAACAACCCTAAACACTGCTCAAAATCTACTCAGGCATTCATACAGATGAACAAATACAACATTCTGGAATGACCATCTCAGTCCCCAGACCTGAATATTATTGAAAAGTTGTGGTGTGATGTAAAGCGGACTGTCCATGCTCGGAAACCATCAAACCTGACTGAACTGGAGATGTTTCTTATAGAAGAATGGTCCAAAATACCTTTAGCCGGAATCTAGACTCTAAATGGAAGCTAAAGGAAGCGTTTAGAGGCTGTTACTTCTGCAAAAGGAGGATGCACAAAATATTTATTTTGTGGTGCCTAAACTTATGCACATGCCTAATTTTGTTTAAATAATTCTTGCACACTTCATCATATCAATCAATCATATAAACTTTATTTCACTTCTCAAATATCACTGTGTTTTTCTCTAATATGATATATTTAACTGAAATTTCTTATCCAAACGACCAATGATTTATAAAGGAAAATCATGAACATTTACAGAGGTGCCCAGACTATTGCATACCACTGTATGTCATTCTAAAATGAGCTTACTTTATTTTTCCTAAACAAAGATGGTGGGCTTACTAACTGAAACAGTACCAGATCCAGAAGAGGATGAGGAACATGTGCCAAAAAGGACTTACCAGCTGCGTGAGAAAAGGGCATCTGTGCCTTTGAACCAACAAATGGTGAGTTTTGACAGTTTTCAGTACTTCCACATATTACAAAGCTTTTAATATTCTTTTGACTTTTCATTAAAAAACAGACGGTGACCTCTTTTAAAGAGGATGGGACAGATAAAAGGGAGGTGAGAGTAAAAATTAGATTTAGTGCTTCCCCACATCCTACTAGCTTTCAATTCAAAATCAGTAAAATGAATCTTGTGTTACCTAAAAACAGAGCTTTAGTTCATCTGAAGGTGATGGCTCCGCTGATGAATGGAAACCCAAACAGCAGGAATCTGAGAATGATTCTGAAGAGGATGAGGAAGAAGTCCTACAAAGGGTTCACAAGGTGGCCAAAAGAAAGAGATCTGAGTGCCTTGTCCTGCAAAGAAAACTGAATACAGCCATGGTTTCACTGAGTCCTGTCACTCTCAACACACCTGTAGTAAGTATAATGTCAACATATACCACCATAAACCACATATAACACAAACGAGAAAAGCTGTTACTCATGTCTAGTCAGAAAAAGTATTTTACAGGTCCATTCTTTGCAATAAAGGGACTCTTACATAGATGTTGGATCTTTGCCATTGTGTGTAGGTGATAAAATCTGTTTCTATGAGGCCAACAAATCATAATGATAACTTTTGACTGTGAAGTAGATGTGCTGACTTTTTCTTAATAATTAGTGGCTTTCTAAAGTGTTTAAAACATGCTTTGACCTTTTCCCACAGAATGACAAGGTGGCAGTCAAAGTCCGTCCTGGTGTAAGAACGCTGCACTAAAACACACCTGAACATCAGAGCTAGACGTACTACATGATCTAGAATATATTTTAACATCTTTTTTATTTTTGTCTTTTTTAGATGCATCAAGCTTTTGTAAGCCCAGGAACAACAAAGGCTTTGACAATTGGCTCAACAAAAACTGTGTGTGACCGAGTCAATATGGCAAACAGGATGATTTTCCACCAGTCATCTTGGTTTGAAGACAGCATGCCAATATCTGGTAATTATGGGAAAATATGACAAAGTGAAGTAATAGAGCCTGGACAAGAAAAATTGCATGTATTTATTCATGTATTTATACACTTTTAAGGTGACAACATTGAACACCAGGCTGGTGTTCAATGTTGTCACCTTGAAAGTGATTCCCAGATGATTCCCTCAGGTACATACATAGTGCAGTGTACAGGATAAATACTGGTACAGTTTTCAAAAGTAACCAATCATTATTTACTTAACATAAAGGATCCATGGGGGAAACTGTGTCCAAAGAGTGGCTATTGGAGAATGAAGTCTCAGTGGGAGACACAACATTGCACAAGAGCCTGCCTGAAGAAAGACCGGGAGATTATGAAGGACAAGAAAAAGAAGGTCAAGTGGATGAGGGCTATTTGGAGAAGACAAAGATTGAAGGTGAAGACAGAACTAAGACAGAAGATGAGATAAAAGGACAAAAGACACATAAAGAGAGACAGGAAGAGGCTTTGGAGAAGATGGACAATGATGGTGAAGAAGGACAAAAGACAGACGAAAAGAGACATGATGAGACTTTGGAGAAGATGGAGAGTAAGAGTGAAAAGGAAAAGAAGAGAGAAACAAAGATTCAAGAGAAGTCTTTGGAGAAGATGGAGAGTAAGAGTGAAAAACGAAAGAAGAGGCCGGAGGAGCGTGACATTTTGGAGAAGGTAAGCTTGACTCCAAAGTTTGGAGACTTGAGAAGAGTTGTTGGGTTTTAAGATAAGATAAGATATCCCTGTATTCGTCCTGCAGAGGAGACATTTTCAGTTGTTGCAGGAGCAAAGAGGATAGATGAAAAATACATATGTATACAATATATACAGTATAAAAAAATGACATACAGTGACATATGGTAATAAAACAACAGCAAGAAAATGACAAGACAATAACAAACGGTAACACAGTGGATGATTAAAACTCTGCATGTTTGAATAGCTATTGCACATAACTGTTTTTATTCGGCCCATATCTATGTGGATGTGTGGTCGACTGAGAGCATTGCTGGTTGAACAGTCTGACAGCAGCAGACTATCTTTAGTTAGTTTTTGCAGGCGCAAA
This sequence comes from Microchirus variegatus, assembly GCF_963457635.1. Classification (NCBI taxonomy): domain Eukaryota; kingdom Metazoa; phylum Chordata; class Actinopteri; order Pleuronectiformes; family Soleidae; genus Microchirus; species Microchirus variegatus. The sequence goes on from NC_139808.1 coordinate 22,919,228, forward strand.
GCTTTAGTAAATCAGGGCCGAAGGGTTATACACAGGAAGGAGATGAAGCAGGCTGTGGTCTGATCTCCCCAGGGGAGGGAGAGGTGATAATGAATATGCCTCCTTGGTGTTGGCATAAATAAACGTCCAGTGTTTTATTGTCTCTGGTGTGGCAGGTGACATACTGGGTAAATTTGGGCAGAGTGTGGGAAGGAGAGGCATGGTTGAAGTCCCCAGATATGAGGAGGAGAACCTGTGGGTTCTGTGTCTGCAACCTGCTCACAGCTGAGTGCAGGACATCACAGGCTGCGTCACTATTAGCAGAGGGGGGAGTGTACACTGCTACCACCAGAACATGTGAAAATTCCCTGGGTAGATAGTATGGTCTCATGCTAACAGCTAACAGCTCAATATCCTTACAGCACACCTGCTCTTTGACAGTGATGTGCCCGAGGTTTCACCATCTATTGTTGACAAACACAGCCAGCCCCCTCTTTCTTCTTACTGCTCTCCTGTGCCCCGTCCGTGTGCTGCAAAATAAATCCCTCCAGAGAAATGGTTGTGTCTGGTGTTAGTGAGTTTAGCCATGTCTCCCTAAACATCATGATGTTGCACTCCCGATATTCCCTCTGGTGCCGGGTCAGTGCCATTAACTCGTCTAACTTATTGGGAGAGATCTCACATTCCCCATAACGATGAATGGGAGGACGGGTCTGTAGCGACTCTTCCTACAGCATTGAATTCCGGCAAGGGTCCCAAGTCTCCTCCTCTTCAACACACAGGGAACATCGGGTCTATCCTGGGGCAGCAATGCTGTGGTACGGAGGGCTAACAGCTGATCCCGACTGTAAACAATCGGAACGTGGCTGGGCATGGGGCCCCCTGGTCACGAAATGTGCAAAAAACTAAAAAAGGACCAAAGCAACCACAGCAACTTCAGTATCCATAAGTGCACCATTGTAACAAAAACATACACACAAAAATAAATTGAGAATAGTCACTAAAAAACTACTAAAGTAACTAGTAAAGAACCTCAAATTGAGCAGGAGCTGCTGCAACTGCTGCCACTCAGGGGCAGTGCATCTATTTAATTTGAGGCCTGTTGTCAAAGACTTGATCTGTTGCTCCTGTGTCCTCATTTGGATCCTGAAGCAGTAAGATGTTGTAAATATCAATATATAAATTGATATATATTGTCTCTGGAATATATATATATTCCAGATATATATATATTATATATATCTGGAAAGTGATTTATTGTGATTTATTGTATTGATTTAATACAATAAATCAATGTATTTATATATCTGTTATATTCAGTTACATGATACTATGTGGTTAAAGAGGCCTTCAATCACCACAGGTGACCAGCCGACTGACTGAGGCCTAAAAAGAGGGACAAGTCTTATATTTTCTAAATTTTACCAACATACAGATTAATATAATGTAATACTAAGTTCTGTTCAACCAAATAGAGGTTTATCAACTCAGTAAATTTTATTGTGAAGCTGAGGTGTTAGTAAAGAAAAGTACCTATGACATAGTGTGTCTCACGAAACAGGAAATGAAAACAATATAACCTGAGAGGCCCAAAGACAACTGAAGACCATATTATTATGATAGAAATGAAGAAACACCCAACTTATGCATCAATGCCCCTTCAGCCTAAGAATATACTGGATGCTACATGGGGCCTCTGGCCTTGTCCCCTGGTACATCGTTCAAATTTCAGACCTCCATCTGCTTCAGCTGCCAAATGGGGTCAAAAGAGTAACTGGTCTGGGAAGGCTTTTGAAAATACTAAAACTTTAAGTCCAAATTAACAAATTATCTTTGTCTTTCATGAAACCAGCTGAGGAGCTTGTCTAAAGTTGCGCGGGTTGGTTCAAGGGTCTGTGAACTGAGAGTAATAGAAAAAGAATCAGAAGAGGAAGCCCTGTCAAAAGGAAATGTGGGGGAAAGTGGTGAAGAAGGGTTGTTGCAGAGTGAGGTAAGCGAAGTGGTACATCAAACAGTCAAGCAACAAAATAAAAACTTCAAACTTGGCTTTTAAAACCCACACTTGTCTATTTAATTTGTTCTTTAATTCATATTGCTAAATTAACAGGATACACGAGCATTGATGAGCCAATCTCCAGACCTAAAACTGAATTCAGCCCTGGTTTCACTGTCACTGAGTCCTGGCACTCTCAACACACCTGTAGTAAGTATAATGTCAACATATACCACCATAAACCACATATAACACAAACAAGAAAAGCTGTTACTCATGTCTAGTCAGAAAAAGTATTTTACAGTAAACAGACTTGTTTAGACATCAGGTCCATTCTTTGCAATAAAGGAACTCTTACATAGATGTTGGATCTTTGCCATTGTGTGTAGGTGATAAAATCTGTTTCTATGAGGCCAACAAATCAAAATGATAACTTTTGACTGTGAAGTAGATGTGCTGACTTTTTCTTAATAATTAGTGGCTTTCTAAAGTGTTTAAAACATGCTTTGACCTTTTCCCACAGAATGACAAGGTGGCAGTCAAAGTCCGTCCTGGTGTAAGAACGCTGCACTAAAACACACCTGAACATCAGAGCTAGACGTACTACATGATCTAGAATATATTTAAACACCTTTTTTATTTTTGTCTTTTTTAGATGCATCAAGCTTTTGTAAGCCCAGGAACAACAAAGGCTTTGACAATTGGCTCAACAAAAACTGTGTGTGACCGAGTCAATATTGCAAACAGGATGATTTTCCACCAGTCATCTAGGTTTGAAGACATCATGCCAATATCTGGTAAATATGGGCAAATATGACAAAGTGAAGTAATAGAGCCTGGACAAGAAAAGTTGCATGTATTTATTCATGTATTTATACACTTTTAAGGTGACAACATTGAACACCAGGTTAGTGTTCAATGTTGTCACCTTGAAAGTGATTCCCAGATGATTCCCTCAGGTACATACATAGTGCAGTGTACAGGATAAATACTGGTACAGTTTTCAAAAGTAACCAATCATTATTTACTTAACATAAAGGATCCATGGGGGAAACTGTGTCCAAAGAGTGGCTATTGGAGAATGAAGTCTCAGTGGGAGACACAACATTGCACAAGAGCCTGCCTGAAGAAAGACTGGGAGATTATGAAGGACAAGAAAAAGAAGGTCAAGTGGATGAGGGCTATTTGGAGAAGACAAAGATTGAAGGTGAAGACAGAACTAAGACAGAAGATGAGATAAAAGGACAAAAGACACATAAAGAGAGACAGGAAGAGGCTTTGGAGAAGATGGACAGTGATGGTGAAGAAGGACAAAAGACAGACGAAAAGAGACATGATGAGACTTTGGAGAAGATGGAGAGTAAGAGTGAAAAGGAAAAGAAGAGAGAAACAAAGATTCAAGAGAAGTCTTTGGAGAAGATGGAGAGTAAGAGTGAAAAACGAAAGAAGAGGCCGGAGGAGCGTGACATTTTGGAGAAGGTAAGCTTGACTCCAAAGTTTGGAGACTTGAGAAGAGTTGTTGGGTATTATTTTGTTGCAGAGTGAGGTAAGCGAAGTGGTACATCAAACAGTCAAGCAACAAAATAAAAACTTCAAACTTGGCTTTTAAAACCCACACTTGTCTATTCAATTTGTTCTTTAATTCATATTGCTAAATTAACAGGATACACGAGCATTGATGAGCCAATCTCCAGACCTAAAACTGAATTCAGCCCTGGTTTCACTGTCACTGAGTCCTGTCACTCTCAACACACCTGTAGTAAGTATAATGTCAACATATACCACCATAAACCACATATAACACAAACGAGAAAAGCTTTTACTCATGTCTAGTCAGAAAAAGTATTTTACAGTAAACAGACTTGTTTAGACATCAGGTCCATTCTTTGCAATAAAGGGACTCTTACATAGATGTTGGATCTTTGCCATTGTGTGTAGGTGATAAAATCTGTTTCTATGAGGCCAACAAATCAAAATGATAACTTTTGACTGTGAAGTAGATGTGCTGACTTTTTCTTAATAATTAGTGGCTTTCTAAAGTGTTTAAAACATGCTTTGACCTTTTCCCACAGAATGACAAGGTGGCAGTCAAAGTCCGTCCTGGTGTAAGAACGCTGCACTAAAACACACCTGAACATCAGAGCTAGACGTACTACATGATCTAGAATATATTTAAACACCTTTTTTATTTTTGTCTTTTTTAGATGCATCAAGCTTTTGTAAGCCCAGGAACAACAAAGGCTTTGACAATTGGCTCAACAAAAACTGTGTGTGATCGAGTCAATATGGCAAACAGGATGATTTTCCACCAGTCATCTTGGTTTGAAGACATCATGCCAATATCTGGTAATTATGGGAAAATATGACAAAGTGAAGTAATAGAGCCTGGACAAGAAAAGTTGAATGTATTTATTCATGTATTTATACACTTTTAAGGTGACAACATTGAACACCAGGTTAGTGTTCAATGTTGTCACCTTGAAAGTGATTCCCAGATGATTCCCTCAGGTACATACATAGTGCAGTGTACAGGATAAATACTGGTACAGTTTTCAAAAGTAACCAATCATTATTTACTTAACATAAAGGATCCATGGGGGAAACTGTGTCCAAAGAGTGGCTATTGGAGAATGAAGTCTCAGTGGGAGACACAACATTGCACAAGAGCCTGCCTGAAGAAAGACCGGGAGATTATGAAGGACAAGAAAAAGAAGGTCAAGTGGATGAGGGCTATTTGGAGAAGACAAAGATTGAAGGTGAAGACAGAACTAAGACAGAAGATGAGATAAAACGACAAAAGACACATAAAGAGAGACAGGAAGAGGCTTTGGAGAAGATGGACAGTGATGGTGAAGAAGGACAAAAGACAGACGAAAAGAGACATGATGAGACTTTGGAGAAGATGGAGAGTAAGAGTGAAAAGGAAAAGAAGAGAGAAACAAAGATTCAAGAGAAGTCTTTGGAGAAGATGGAGAGTAAGAGTGAAAAACGAAAGAAGAGGCCGGAGGAGCGTGACATTTTGGAGAAGGTAAGCTTGACTCCAAAGTTTGGAGACTTGAGAAGAGTTGTTGGGTATTATTTTGTTGCAGAGTGAGGTAAGCGAAGTGGTACATCAAACAGTCAAGCAACAAAATAAAAACTTCAAACTTGGCTTTTAAAACCCACACTTGTCTATTCAATTTGTTCTTTAATTCATATTGCTAAATTAACAGGATACACGAGCATTGATGAGCCAATCTCCAGACCTAAAACTGAATTCAGCCCTGGTTTCACTGTCACTGAGTCCTGTCACTCTCAACACACCTGTAGTAAGTATAATGTCAACATATACCACCATAAACCACATATAACACAAACGAGAAAAGCTGTTACTCATGTCTAGTCAGAAAAAGTATTTTACAGTAAACAGACTTGTTTAGACATCAGGTCCATTCTTTGCAATAAAGGGACTCTTACATAGATGTTGGATCTTTACCATTGTGTGTAGGTGATAAAATCTATGAGGCCAACAAATCAAAATGATAACTTTTGACTGTGAAGTAGATGTGCTGACTTTTTGTTAATAATTAGTGGCTTTCTAAAGTGTTTACAACATGCTTTGACCTTTTCCCACAGAATGACAAGGTGGCAGTCAAAGTCCGTCCTGGTGTAAGAACGCTGCACTAAAACACACCTGAACATCCGAGCTAGACGAACTACATGATCTAGAATATATTTTCACACCTTATTTCTTTTCCTTTTTTAAGATGCATCAAGCTTTTGTAAGCCCAGGAACAGCAAACATTTTGTCAACTCACGCAAGAAAAATCAATATGGCAAACAGGATGATTTTCCACCAGTCATCTTGGTTTGAAGACAGCATGCCAATATCTGGTAATTATGGGAAACTATGACAAAGTGAAGTAATAGAGCCTGGACAAGAAAAGTTCCATGTTATAATACATTTATGTATTTAATATACACTTTTAAGGTGACAACATTGAAGTCTCAGTGGGAGGCACAACATTGCACGACAGAAATAAGACGGAAGATAAGCTAAAAGAAGGACAAAAGACAGAAAAAGACACACAGGAAGAGACTTTGGAGAAGATGGACAGTGATGGTGAAGAAGGACAAAAGGCAGAGGAAAAGATCCACAGTGATGGTGGAGCAGGACAAAAGACAAAGAAAACTATTCAGGAAGAGACTTTGGAGAACATGGAGGGTAAGAGTGAAAGAGGAAAGAGGAGAGTAACAAAGATTCAAGAGAAGACTTTTGAGAACATGGAGGGTAAGAGTGAAAGAGGAAAGAAGAGAGAAAGAAAGATTCAAGAGAAGACTTTGGAGAACATGGAGGGTAAGAGTGAAAGAGGAAAGAAGAGAGAAAGAAAGATTCAAGAGAAGACTTTGGAGAACATGGAGGGTAAGAGTGAAAGAGGAAAGAAGAGAGTAACAAAGATTAAAGAGAAGACTTTGGAGAACATGGAGGGTAAGAGTGAAAGAGGAAAGAAGAGAGAAACAAAGATTCAAGAGAAGACTTTGGAGAACATGGAGGGTAAGAGTGAAAGAGGAAAGAAGAGAGTAACAAAGATTCAAGAGAAGACTTTGGAGAACATGGAGGGTAAGAGTGAAAGGGGAAAGAAGAGAGAAAGAAATATTCAAGAGAAGACTTTGGAAAACATGGAGGGTAAGAGTGAAAGAGGAAAGAAGAGAGAAACAAACATTCAAGAGAAGACGTTGGAGAACATGGAGGGTAAGAGTGAAAGAGGAAAGAAGAGAGTAACAAAGATTCAAGAGAAGACTTTGGAGAACATGGAGGGTAAGAGTGAAAGGGGAAAGAAGAGAGAAACAAAGATTCAAGAGAAGACTTTGGAGAACATGGAGGGTAAGAGTGAAAGGGGAAAGAAGAGAGAAACAAAGATTCAAGAGAAGACTTTGGAGAACATGGAGGGTAAGAGTGAAAGGGGAAAGAAGAGAGAGACAAAGATTCAAGAGAAGACTTTGGAGAACATGGAGGGTAAGAGTGAAAGAGGAAAGAAGAGAGAAACAAAGATTAAAGAGAAGACTTTGGAGAACATGGAGGGTAAGACTGAAAGAGGAAAGAAGAGAGAAACAAAGATTCAAGAGAAGACTTTGGAGAACATGGGGGGTAAGAGTGAAAGAGGAAAGAAGAGAGAAACAAAGATTCAAGAGAAGACTTTGGAGAACATGGAGGGTAAGAGTGAAAGAGGAAAGAAGAGAGAAACAAAGATTCAAGAGAAGACTTTGGAGAAAATGGAGGGTAAGAGTGAAAGGGCAAAGAAGAGAGAAACACAGATTCAAGAGAAGACTTTGGAGAACATGGAGGGTAAGAGTGAAAGAGGAAAGAAGAGAGAAACAAACATTCAAGAGAAGACTTTGGAGAACATGGGGGGTAAGAGTGAAAGAGGAAAGAAGAGAGAAACAAAGATTCAAGAGAAGACTTTGGAGAACATGGAGGGTAAGAGTGAAAGGGGAAAGAAGAGAGAAACACAGATTAAAGAGAAGACTTTGGAGAACATGGAGGGTAAGAGTGAAAGAGGAAAGAAGAGAGAAACAAAGATTCAAGAGAAGACTTTGGAGAACATGGAGGGTAAGAGTGAAAGGGGAAAGAAGAGAGAAACGCAGATTAAAGAGAAGACTTTGGAGAACATGGAGGGTAAGAGTGAAAGAGGAAAGAAGAGAGAAACACAGATTAAAGAGAAGACTTTGGAGAACATAGTTCTCCAACTATGGGAGGGTAAGAGTGAAAGAGGAAAGAAGAGAGAAACAAAGATTCAAGAGAAGACTTTGGAGAACATGGAGGGTAAGAGTGAAAGGGGAAAGAAGAGCGAAACACAGATTAAAGAGAAGACTTTGGAGAACATGGAGGGTCAGAGTGAAAGAGGAAAGAAGAGAGAAACAAAGATTCAAGAGAAGACTTTGGAGACCATGGAGGGTAAGAGTGAAAGAGGAAAGAAGAGAGAAACAAAGATTAAAGATGAGCATGTGGTGACGAGGAGTAAAGTAAAAGTGCAAAAGAGAAAGATGAAAGAGGAGCATCTGGAGAAGAGTGAGAGGGAAAGTGAAGAAGGATCAAGTGGAGCAGCACAAACCTTGAAGATGCCTTTGAAGAGAAGGAAATGTCAAGAATGACGAGAAGAAAGGAGAAGGCAGGAGGAATAACAAACTGTTCAAAATTTATGCAGCATCAAAATGTTCAGTCACCATACAGAGTTCCTTGAATTTGATGTGTTCAATAAAACTGCTCAACTCGAAAAGTAGTGGAAATTATTTTTCTGCAGTTCATAAGTCCGGTAAGTGGGGAAATTCTGGTTATTGCTGCAGCAGGAGGATAGGAGAGTAATAAATAAATATAACAGTATATACAATATAAACAGAAAAAAGAAAAAAAAATGACATACAGGGACATACAGGGACATACAGTGACAAACAGAAACAACAGCAAGACAATGGCAACGGTGCATAATGGATAAATGGAAAAATCTGCATGTTTGAGTATCTATTGCACATAACAGTATATTATTGAGTCCGAGTGTATGAGTAGTCTACTGAGAGCAGTGCTGGTTAATCTTGTATTTAAATATTTACAGGGTTTAACTAAACATCTCAGGGATCTCAGGCTGGAGGTTTTGTCAGTGATTTTGCACTCTATGTGGGCCAGTCCTGTGGTGGTTTGAACCCTCTCAGTCTTTTCATCTGCCCATGAGGGGTAACTCCAAGAAGGAGGAAATTTCAACATCCGCCTGTAGAGTCAAAAAACAAGACTGGAAAGGTAGCATGCAAGTGTTTATTCTCTATTGAGAGGGAACATCACACAGAACCACATAAGCTGTTCAGAGTTGTGCCCCCTGACCAAATGTTTCGCCCCGTTCATATACTGTTTAAGACAAGATAAGATAAGATAGATTTATTTATCCCACAGTGGGGAGAGAACCGGGTTCCAGCAGCTCAGTACACAGATAAACAATTACAAAATATTATAAAAACTGTACATGGAAAGAAATAAAATAAGAGTGAATGTAAATAAGGTGCATATTACTTTAAGATACAAATAAGACAAATCTCGGCAACAAAAACAGAAGACAAAAACTGTAAACAATAACTTAACAGACCAGCTAAAAACAAAAAAAAACAAAACTGTAAACAATAACTTAACAGACCAGCTAAAAACAAAAAACAGACTAATACAGCAGTGACACAAATATTGTTATTTAGTTTGCACACTGTTGAACAGACGGACAGCAGTAGGAATGAACGACCTGCGGAGCCGCTCCGTCCTGCACTTAGGGTGCATCAGTCTCTGACTGAAGGAGCTTCTTAAGGCCCCAACAGTCTTGTGCAGTGGGTGAAAGGTGTTGTCCATGATGGCCGATAGTTTGGCCAGTACCCTCCTCTCTTCCATGACCTCGATGGAGTCCAGGGGACAGCCACAGACAGAGCCGGCTTTTTTAATTATCCGATTTAGTCTGTTTTTGTCCCGCACAGAACAGCCCCCTCCCCAGCACACCACAGCAAACAGGACCACTGACGCAACCACAGTGTCCTCAGCAGTGTCCTGCACACCCCAAAAGAGTGCAGTCTCCGCAGCGGATAAAGAGTGAGTCAGTGTTGTCAGTCCAGTCCAGTTTATTGTTTAGGTGAACACCCAGGTACTTGTATGTCATCACCTTCTCGATGTCCAGTCCCTGGATGTTCACCGGTGCAGTGTTTTGCTTTTTCTTGCTGAAGGTTACCACCATCTCCCTCGTCTTGCTGGCGTTGACAAGAAGGGGATTCTTCTCACACCAGCTGACAAAGTCCATAATAGTATTTCTGTATTCCTGGTCGTCGTCTCCTGACACACACCCCACAATGGCAGTGTCATCAGAGAACTTATGGAGGTGGCAGCTGTCTGTGGAATAACTGAAGTCCAATGTGTATAGGGTGAAGAGGAAGGGTGAGAGCACAGTGCCTTGGGGGGCTCCCGTGCTGCAGACTAACAGGGTTAGGGTCCGACACACAGTCCTGCAGCCTCACAAACTGGGGTCTGTCTGTGAGGTAATTGGTGGCCCATGCAGCCAGCCGGTCGCTGACACCTGCTCTCTCCAGCTTCACCCTGAGCAGCGATGGTTGTATGGTGTTAAAGGCACTGGAGAAGTCAACAAAAGTAATCCTCACGCTGTTTCCAGTGCCCTCCAGATGAGACAGGGATCTCTGCAGCAGGTAGATGATGGCATCATCCACCCCGATGGTATGCGAACTGCAGAGGGTCCATGTTTGAGCTTACCAGGGGGCGGAGGTGTTTGAGGATTATCCTCTCCAGTGTCTTCATGAGTTGTGATGTTAGGGCCACGGGTCTGAAGTGGTTGGGTTCCTTGGGGCATGATGTCTTGGGGACAGGGACCACACAAGAAGTCTTCCACTGGGTGGGTACTCTCTCCAGACTCAGACTCAGGTTAAAGATGCATTGAAGTAGCAAACCACCTGGCAGAGCTGGTCTGCACAGTCCCTGAGGAGTCTGGGGCTGATGCCATCAGGACCCGTAACTTTCCTGGCTTTTTTCTTTCTCAGCTGCGCTCTCACCTGATCCACTGTGGTCGTAAAGCGAGGAGAGGATGGCAGCAGAGGTGGGGGAGGTGGTGGTGAGTGTCCTTGAGGTGGTGGTTGAGGTGTGGGAGGGGGGGGGGAGTGTGAGCCTGAGAGGTGTTGGTGGTGGTAAAGAGGGGAGGGGGACAGGAAGAAAAGGGGAGCTGGAAGTAAACTGACTGGAGGGGGAAGGGATGAGATTGGTCTCAAACCTGTTGAAAAAGACATTCAGGTTGTTGGCCCAGTCTCTGTCACCAGGAGCAGGGTCCCTCGTCCTGACTTTGCCCTGCCCTTTTAAGTGACTCCAGACCTCCCTGGCGTTGTTATGTTCCAGGTGGTTCTCCATCTTCCTCCTATAATTTGCCTTGCACTCCCTGATCTTCCTTTTCATGTCCCTCTGCACTCTCCTCAGCTCCTCGCGCTCTCCAGATCTAAAAGCTCTCCTCTTCTCCAGCAGCAGAGCTCTCATCTCAGAAGTCACCTAGGGCTTGTTGTTTGACAGGGTGTAGACAGGGTGTAGGTGGACAAGGTAGTGATCTGAGCGACCCAGCGGGGGGAGGGGGAGGAGGTGTAGGCACCCGCTGTGTTTGCATACAGCAGGTCCAGGGTTTTATTTTCTCTGGTGGGACAGTCCAGGTATTGATGAAAGTTAGGGAGTGTGGCAGATAGGGAAACGTGATTAAAATCCCAAGTGATGAGGAGAAAGGCTTGGCGATGCGCTGTCTGTAGCTGGGACACAACACTGTGGAGAAGCTTGCAGGCAGCAGCAGCATTTGCAGAGGGAGGGATGTACACCATCAGAGCCATTACGTGTGAGAACTCCCTCGGTAGATAGTATGGCCGAATGTTAACTGCTAGCAGCTCAATAAACCTAGTACACCGCTGCTCCTTCACATGAATGTGTCCACGGTGGCACCACTTATTGTTCACAAACATCGCCAGTCCCCCACCCTTCTTACCACTCTCCCTTGTATTCCTGTCCGCTCTTGCGAGTTGAAACCCCTCCAGTTGCGCCAGTGAGTTCAGGATGAGATCGGTCAGCCAAGTCTCCATGAAATTAATGAGGCTGCACTCACGGTACTCCCCGCTGTAGCTTCGTTAGCGCCGCTAGCTCCTCGAACTTGTTCTGAAGAGACCGCACGTTTCCCATGATGACAGATGGGAGGCTTGGTTTGTACCGTCATCTCTTTTCACGACATTTAACTCCGGCTCTACATCCTCTCCGTCTCCTCCGTAGTTCAGCGAGAATGTCCGGTCTCTCCGCGGGTGTTAGCCTAGCGTTGCTAAGCGCTAACAGCTGATCCCGGGTGTAAAAACAGCGTTGCGACTGAGCGTGTTCGCCGATGCGGAGTCCAAAAACAAAGTGATAACAACAAAAAAAGTCTCACCAGCGTTACGTCCAGGGTTGGACGTGTACGGGCTCGACTGCTGAACACAAATGGACAATAAAAAAGCGCTAAAAATACACATAATTCACTTATAGCTAAGAATGAGTACGGAGCTGCTGTAACAAGCTGCCACTCGGACGGCGCCATGATACATTGATTTGACTGTCAATTGTTTGACATGCCCCTGGCCCTTTGATGAAGAAACACTGAACTTCCTTAACTGATTAGAAAACAATCTGGTGGAATACAAAAGAGATTGTTAACCTCTTTCAGGATTTTATATCTAGGTATAACCTCCTCTCTACTTAGGGGGTTATAAACAGCGGGGTCGTAACAGCAGAGTTGACCAGACCATCCTTTTGGCCATTCCAGCAGTACACAGTTCAGACTTACTACAGAAAGTACAAGATCAAACTATATAAGAGTGGAAGATTTTCTAGATGTTACTACAAAGAATGTAAAATTCCATCACACGCAAAATGAGCTGAACCTGTCAGGAAGCACTTATATCACATGTCCAAGCCAGGTTCTAGAAGTTGGAGGTCCCTAAGTTATTTCGAAAGATACTTCCAGTCTATTAGTAGCAATAAACATGCTTCCTGGATGAGATGATTTTACACATCTTAGGCATCTCCTCATTCAAGGTTCAGTTTGGTTTGGTGGATGTCGCCCCAAGTATTCACTTAACAAGCCAATCCATCACCAGCACCTACAGATGGTCTAAGGGTGTATAGGTCTAAGGGCCTGGATCTTTCTTGGTTCAACCAGAGAAACTTTCTTTCTCTGAAACTTTTGTCAGTGATTCTGTACTTCATGTGGGCCAGTCCGGCCCACATGAAGTATGTAAGAAGAAGTAAGAAGAAGAAGTAAGAAACCATCACAGGACTTGTGATGGTTTGAACTCTCTCAGTCTTTTCATGTGCCCATGGGGGCCGTATTTGGCCAAACAGATCACAGTCATTCTCTCGCCAACCTTGTATTTTTTATTTTTTTTAATTAATATTTTTATTGCATTTTTCCAAAACACACATAACTGCTCAGACATGACAGAAAAGAGGAGGGAAAAAAACACAATGTGGGTACAGCAAATAGAAAAATGTTATGGAAATGAAAATAAATGACAGTGGGAACATTTTCTGACCAGTCCCCTCCCCATCAATCTCCTGCAGCAAGACAGGGCAGTATCCAGATGACAATCAATACAGAGCATACAAGCATAGCAAGGCAGGAAAGTGCTTGTTAGAAAGTGAGCACTTAGAGCAGTGTTTTTCAACCAGTGTGCCGTGGCACACTAGTGTGCCGTGAGAGATCGTCAGGTGTGCCGTGGGAAATTATCCAATTTCACCTAATTGGTCTAAAAACATTTTTTGAAAACAAATAATTATCTGCAAATAATATGATTATAAATAATTAAGACACTTTGATAAGAATTACTAAATTGTTAATATAGGCTACAGAGTATAATTTTTTAAACATTTTTGTTTGGTGGTTTGCCTCTTGATTTAAAAAAAAAAAAAAAAAAAAAGTATCTTGGCTCAAAAAAGGTAAAAAAAACTGACTTAGAGCAATATTATGAAAACAGGCCAGGCTGATTTGGGGAATCCACAAAGCAAGCAGGATGAAAGCGTGGGCCCAATATGCTGCAAGTAAGGGTTCCAGACCCTATGGAAAGCATCTATTTTGGAGTGAAACATACAAGTGATGTATTTACTAGGAAGGCAGTCCATAACGATGTTGTGCCATGATTTTTTTGTTGGAGCAACATTCTTGATCAGACTTCCCACCAGTCAGCATTATCTATGGCAAGCTTGCTTGGTAGCTTGTGAGGTATGAGGAGAATTAGAGTTTAGGGCAGTAATGCATTTCTTACTAATCTGTAGAGACAGGGCCTTCTCAACACATGGTGGTGTTATTAGTCATTAAGGTGGTGTTTTTAATTATGAAATCTCTAATTTGTAAATATCTGTAAAAGTCACCTCGATTAAATAAACCAAATGCAACTGCTGAAAGAATAATAAAATCTGGCCATTCAATAGATCACCTATTTTCTTCAGCCATACTTTAAAGCCTTGGTTGCGCACGCACAAAAACGTGGCGTACGTCCTTTTCCACACTCATGTTCAGATGTATGAAACGTGAAATGACCGTGGAAATGTGCGGTGCCCCATGCCAACTTCATGGCTGGCGTACGCACGTTTCTACAGCTATTGTTCCTTTGGCGACACTTAGTGGTGATGCTGGGAAACTGTTAATAATGTGAAAACAAGTAGTCATCAGAGTGATGTGCACATCAGAGACACACTTATGAACAATTAACACCTTGCAAATGGTGCAATCCGACGTGAGCAAGTGTTTAGTGAACGCAAGGATTTACTTTACTTGCAAACGATGATAATTGGCTCGTAAGCCGATTTCGGTCAGGAGTGTGCCAGTCAACCCTGAGCCAAGCCATGCCAGCTGTGTGGGACGGAATCATCCGAATGTCATCCAGGTACATTAAATTCCCATACAATGCTGTTAAACAGGCCAATATTAAAGCGCAATTTTCAGCGAGAGCCGTTTTCCCTAATTTAATTGGAGCTATTGTGGCAAGGTGGTCTGGTTCAACATGACTCATTCATTATGACTAACAGTATGGTTGGGAACAGGCTGGAGTCTGGCACAGTGTGCAATGGGTGGCTTCTGGGTGAGTAAATAGTTTATTCTTTTAATTGTCTCCTATATAAACCAGCGCTATGCACATTTGGGCATGTGCTCATTCAGATATCATGTTTTTGGTTTTCTTTATTTTCTGCTGGTGAAATTAGAACTACATAGCTTTCTAACAAGCCCCTGATTGTCTCCCTGTGTTCAGTATTCATATCAGTAAAAGCTGGCGTAAAGTTGCAAATGTGCCTTGGCGCACTTCTGCATTCATTAATTGTGGGACATTTTTTATTTTTTTTACATGAGTCAAAATGTTTATTATCCTCCCATCTTTACGCACGAGTGATGTGTGTTGTGAGCAGCTAATTGTATGACCTGTTGCGGTCACTTCGCTTACGGCGGTGGGCAGAAACCCTCCGCTTCACCTCCACCTTGAGATCTGACCATTTATTTTTTATCTCTGTTTGTGTGCGCTGCTCGGATCCCACAATATTTACAGACTCACACACACGCTCCCACTCATGTCTTTTTTTGTCATATTTATCCCTGTTGACAGGGTACCAAACAAAATCTCACTGTGTGTCTCCACTTCATTCACTAGAATCTCTTGCTCAGACTGCGTAAAATTCCTTTTCTTTCCTTTGTTCATTGCGGTATTTGATCAAAGAGGTGAATCTCAGGGCCTATTTAATTGATTTGCATATTTAAATGGAGCATGGACAGGGAGGAGTTTGGCACCTCTGCATGTGCGCTCAATTCCACGTTGACAGAACTTCCTTAACAGATAAGAAAACAATCTGGTGGAATACAAAAGAGATTGTAAACCTCTTTCAGGATTTTATATCTAGGTATAACCTCCTCTCTACTGAGTTTCTGGGTTTTGGCGTACGCCAAGTTTCAGTAGGAAATCCACCCAAGTCTTTGTACATGAGGCCCCAGGTCCTTGCAGCCTGGCAGGAAGTCCAGGTTGTCAAGAATGGGAGTGAGAGGAGATGTCATCTGAGCCCAGCTTTCTATAGAGTGAATGGATCTCCAGGCTCTGATGGTACTGAGAGTAATAGGGTTAGAGCAGAGTTTTTTGACAGATTCAGGGTTATCCATAAACAATATACTAACCAAGGGACACTTTGACTGAGAGGACTCAATATCATGCCAAATGGAGGCTTGATCATAGTTGTGTCGGCTTGTAATCACTCTCAGGTGTGAAGCCAGTTAGTAAAATCTAAGATTTGGTACATCTAGCCCTCCATCACAACCTGCCATTTGAAGTTTTGTCATCTTGAGACGGGGCCTCCTCCTACGTTTCCCTTTAAAGGGAAACGACTGAGATAGAGAATGGAGGACTCAAATGCAGACAGGACAAGGTAAGTATAATAAACAATGGTTTTATTAGCTCTAAGGTACAACAAGCTAGCAGAACGTAAGTATGACAGAGATCAGTATGTGACGGGCAGCAGCGGGATTGGCAGGTGTCAGCGACTCCACAGTGGCACAAAGTTTGTTCCAGAGGAATAGACTCACTCGGGATGTTGATAGAGGAGAACAGGAGTTCCAGAGGAAGTGTCAGTGTGAGGAGTAGCGACAGCTCCGCTGGCGTAGAGGAGACGAGACGAGAGAAGCAGCGGGAGGAAGTGATTCCAGAAGTGTTGGAATCCACGGGAGCCTCTGTGTCTTTTCGGCGCAGGAGACGTGGCAACCTGGAGAGAACAATCGTAAGTATGGTTTCGGGAAGTCAAGTTTCTAGCAGCCCAGCGATCTCAGTCAGCCCTTATAGCATCCAAGAGGGGGTGGAAGTTGGACTTAAACATCTGACCAACAGTAGGTGTTACATGCACTCCTAAGGAAATGAAACCAGTGGAAGACCAGCGGAACAGAAAGGGCTCAGTCATATCTGGAACACAAATTGACGATCCCAGGGGCATAGCTTCCAATTTTACAATGTTAGACTTATATCCCAAGAGAGAGTGAACGACGAAATGACCTGAAGCAAGCAGAGAACAGAAGTTTGGGATTTTGTGTTCCCTTTCACCAACGAAAATACCAGAATTTAAAGTGTTTTGCCTTACTGCCTGGGGCTGCGGCTCAATAGCAATATCAAATAACAAGGGGCTGAGGGGGTTGCCCTGTCTATTCCCGCGATGGAGGGGGAAATTGTCAGATCTCAGCCTCATCGGAGTATTATACAGAAACCTAATCCAATTCACAAAGTTATCACTGAGGCCAGATTCTTCCAAAGCATAGAACAAATACGACCACTCAACCCAGTCGAATGACTTCTCAGCGTCAAGAGACAGCACGAGGGCCGGGTCCTGACGGCTCTGGGTTAGGTGGATGATGTCTAAGTTAAGGAGCCTCCTCAGATTATCACAGGAGTTCCGGCCCTTGACAAAACCAGTTTTGTCTTCCTTGGCAATATGGGGCAGCACCTTATCTAAATGTGAGGCCAGAATTTTGGAGAGTAGTTTTTGATCAGAGTTGAGTAGGGCTATTAGCCTGTATGAGGTGCAGCTTTCGGGGCATTTTCCTTTTTTAAGAATGAAATAAATATTGGCCTCCCTGAGGGACTGTGGTAAGATCCCATTTCAAACGAATGATTGAACATAGCATAAAAAGGTCTAAGAGAATATCACTAAACTCCCTATAAAACTCACATCCAAATCTATCTGACCCGGGGGCCATACCGGATGGCATAGATTTCAAAGCAAGTAGCACTTCCTCTCTAGTATTTAGGGCATTTATTTGTAATTTTTGATCATCCGTATCTTTGGAGAGTCTTAAATCTGCAAAAAACTTACGCATAAGGAATTGTCAGGCTGTTCAGGAATGTATAGGTTGGAATAAAATTATGCAAAGTGTTTATTAATGTTTCTAGTATCAAACGATATAACACCATTAGGGTCAGTAATAGAGACTACATTTTGAGAATCTGCCCTCTTTTTGACAAGACTGGCAAGATATTTTCCAGGTTTGTCCCCAGACTCATATAGTTTCTGCCTGGCAAATTTAAGGGACTGCTCAGAGTCCTGAATCAGAAAAGTATTCAATGCAGCACATGCAGATAACAGTTCCATGAGTAAATCAGGACTCCAGCTAGATGTGTGATTTTTCTCCAATTTAGCTAGTCGGGATTCAAGACGTTTACGCTGTTCATTCTTCTCACACCTTCTGGATGCAACAAAAGACAATCAGTCCAGGGGAGTATATTTTACATGTCTCCCAGAGAACAAAGGGATTATCTGTGGATGGTGAGTTGACAGAGTAAAAAATCTTCAATTCTGAAGAAAAGCAAGACATAAACTTATCGTCTTTGAGGAGATAAGGTTGAAATCTCCAGCGCTGTGACAATGCCCTGTCCTCAGCGAGAGAATATACCAAATAAAGAGGGGCATGGTCTGATAACACAATGTTGCCTATGGTACATGATAAAGTAAAATACATTTTTGATGAGGGAATGAAGATGTAATCAATTTTGGTATAGCTTTTATGTGGCACTGAAAAAACTGAACTCTGAATCAGTAAGGTAAAGCTGCCTCCAAACATCAGAATATTCAATATCATGACATATTAGCAAGCACCTTCTCTTGCTTAGAGGGGGGTGAAATAGCAGATGGGAGTTTGTCAAGAGAGGGATTAATGTGACAATTAAAATCTCCTCCCGCAAGAGTCCCTGAAGCATGTTTCATAAAAACTGCAAAGGTTTTCAGGGGAATAGACTGGGGGACAATATAGATTCATAAATGTTTAACAATTATATACCAACCGTGGCTGTCTTTAAAGGTCACATAGACATATAGCACATATATGTGAGTTATGGAGGTCTACTTACATATATTAAGTTGTTTTTATGGTCAAAATCCTCCTAGTTGATGTAAACGAGCCGATTGAAATCTGTCCTTTTCGAAGCGATTGTCAGTCGCGCTATTTTTAGCCATGAATCTCGCCCGAGAAGACAGAGTGTGTTGTGATTGGCCAGCCAGCGTAGAGCCTTCCCACCTGTGTTGTGATTGGCCAGGTATCTGGAAGTGACGTAATCTATCACGTCAGCTCTCAGAAGCGCAGCTCCCTCTCTGGAGTGGTGGATGCATTGCTACTCATTATCAAAACATTGTTTTAACCCTGTAAGACCCAAATTAAGAAAAACCTAAAAAAAAAATTATTTGACCATTCAGATGTTGTTGTAGGAGGCCTTTGATGCAGAAATCAAAGAGTTTTTGGAATAAAAATGTTTATGTACGTTTTTAGAGAAACGTTGTAATTTTACAACGTTGGGCTTTGGTGGTAGCAGAATTTATGTGTTTTTACTCACTTTGTCTGAACAACAATTCACAACAACTAAGGGTTTATTTGCAAGTTTGATTGCTTACTTAGCTCCATAAATGTATATAACATTTAAAAATAATCACACATTAGTCATATTTTTATGAAATCATTTATTAAAAATAAATACATAAATAAATAAACAGGATAAAACTCTATCTTTTTCTAGCAACTTCTTCATTCCTTTTTTCTTTTCATGACAAACTTTCATTGTCAGTGAATGTCCTAAAAACAGTTCTTGTCCTCTGAAAAGCAAAGGCGAACATTACACTTGCTGCATTGTGTGTTGGTGAATCCTTTATTTCAGCATCCTCTCTCTGTCTTCATGTCTTTACGTACATCCAATAACAGGTGTGCACATCTCTTGGATGGTCTCTTCTGAGCATTCAGAGGCTTCATGATGTCACTGTCTGTGTTGCTGGACTCTCTTTCTCCTTAAGATCATATCCAGACCAGAAAAATCTGTGTTGCGACTGATGAAATATTTCTTCGGCCAGCGACACCTGTCACGGTGCATGATGTGTTTGTTTGTTTTTGACTCGATGTCCACGTAATTATCAGCTGGACAGTCCATGGGTGGTTGGTTTTCTTTGTCCACTTGTTGACAGATATCTTCATCTGAGTCTTCATCACTCTCATCAGTGTCATTGAGTTCCATCTCAACTTCACTCTCTCCAGTTTGGATGATATCAATCACATCCTGCACACTGTATCACGGCTCTCTCCTTGCTGGTGGCATTCTGGAAAAAAAAGCAATGAATTAACATGTATAAATATGCTTTGTATATTGTAGTACATAACCTGAAGGAATATATAGGGTGGTGGACCAAGTCCTCTGGGTAGAAATGCTTTCAAGGCAGACAATACTGTCTGCTGATTGTAAGTCACTTTGGACTAAAGCATCTGCTAAATGCCTTAAATGTAAATGTAATTGTCTGAGCCTATGGTCTCTACTTATCATACTAAAAGAAAAACATGCAAACCCCCACTTACATCCAAACCCCACATTCAGGAACATTTACACCTTTCCCAGAACTGAATTGTCTGTTGATATCCTCTTTGTAGACAAAGACATGGGATTTTAGCTCAGTCTGATCAAATTAACTATGTATTTTTTTAGACATAAAACTTTAAAAACAGTCAAATTTGACCAGAACACAACACAAGGGTATAATGTATGTAATGTATACTGTTCATGTATAAAGAAAATCCTCTGTTTCAGGCAGTGGTGTTGTGGAGGGAATATCACCTGTCTGTGTCCACTGTAACAAGCCTGCTATTTTTGCTACCACCAATACCCAGTGTTGTAAATTTACAACAAATATGTAACAAGCTATAAATGAAATTTGATGCATCTATTTCACAATAACTAAATATGTACATGCTCTACACATTATAATAACATCCAAAAAAAATATAAAAGACATTTTACTTACTTTAATCTGATGAATCCAGTCCAATGAAACTAAGAGATTTTGTTCGGAGGAAATCTTGAAAAGTTGTATGCGTTCATGGCCATAAAGTGGGACTTATAAACAAATGTAACATCCACTAACATTGTTAGACTGAACAATAAGACCCAATGACTATGTACATGTGGTAAAAAACCAGATAAAATATAACAGATAGTTTTTAGGGATGGCTAAAGTTAACGTTGTAAATTTACAACCGTGGGTCTTACAGGGTTAACAGTGTTTAAAAATAGCTTTGTCACGACTCTCCGCCGCAGTCCCTTTATGACTTTAAACCGGAGTCAGACCCAGAGTCAGAAGACACTGTTGCTCGTGAAACACCTCCACAACGGACGTTATTCTTCTTCTGCGGTTCAATGTACGCAACCGGATGTGCCCGGACTACCGCCCGGAGCAGGACGATCGGTTGTTCAGGAGAACCGCTGCTTACGTAACGTTAACGGGATTTTCAGTGATCTCGTTGAGCCCCGAGATTACAATAAAACACAACTTTCTCAGCAATGGCTGAACTGTTTGTTTCGAACCGTCAGGCTTCATAAACAAGGTAATGACGCAGATACACACCAAAAAAAACAGCGATAATAGGAACTTCCGGTCTAGTTCCGCTTTAACACAGTCAAGAGACCTAAATGCCAGATTTTTACTGATCAAAATGGCTACGCCCCGTCTGAAAGAAGAATATGAAGTAGCAAAGACCTGCCCTACCCAACTCCTTTGCAACTTAGCATTATCCTTATCCTAAAGGTGAGTCTCCTGGAGGAAGGCGACACATCTTCCTTTTTAAAAAATCATAATACCGCCATCCGCTTGGCGGGTTTTTGGAGGCCACAGATGTTCCAAGAACAGATCGTGATATTATATGAATTAGACATGGCCGTAAGATACTATTATCAAATACACAGGACAGTTACACTTAGCAGGGACAGAAAACGCCACACTGATAGCCCACATATAACTTATTGAAATGTCATGTCCTGAGCTGAACACATGAACTACACTGAACAAACATAACAAATGTACAACAGAGAAAAACAAACTGAGAGTCTTTCCCCAAATGAACAGGGACTGTTCACCATACAAGCATCTTTCAAACTCATCAAGAGTGAACAGACAGCTGATGAATAGCGTGCCAAGAAAACTAAAAGAGACCTCCCTGTGGGAGTGATAAAAATGAGGTGGAATACGTTGTTGTCTTCCGGGTAAGGATTCAATGAAAGCGCGCACCTCCGCCAGCTCCTAATTTTTGGAGCTCCTGCATGTCACCTGTAGAGCAGCTGGGAACAGCATAGCATATGGCATCCCTCGCTCTCACAGCCGCTGTTTCACCGCTTTGTATGCTTTGCGTTTCTTTATCACTATCTCACTGTAAAAAGAGACCCTGGCTCCATTGTAGATTAAGCCACCATCCTGGCTCACCCGACGTGCCGCTTCCATAACCCTGAATGTCTCTGATGGCGTGAAATCATAGCAGCAGTGACCTGAGGCTCCTGTTAGGATCCAGCTTCGGTAAGAGGGTGCAGTGGGCTCTCTCCAGCTTTATGTGGCCGGCTTTTGTGGTCATCTTTAGCATGCGAGGTAGCCATGATTCGAAAAATTCCACCGACTGCCCAGTCTCTGTATCCTCCAGCAGGCCGACGACAAATGTTTAGGCACCTGCTTTTCCAGCTCCACAATCCTCGGTTCTTTTGTCACGGCAGAGTTTTCAACTGTTAATAGCCTATCCTCTGCTTCATCTAGCTGCTTGCTAGCAGCATGGATCTCCGTGGCATTCTTGTAGATTATTTATTATTTATATTTATCATCAATAACTTGAATAATGTTGCGGGTCATTATGCTTTTTAGCAAGGGCAAGGTCAAGCCCATCTGAGGTTTCAACTTTGGCAATGTCACCATCTTGTGTGTCGGCAACGGGCTCAGTTGGGACGTCTTTTTTGTCTTTGTTTCCTCTGGTTCTTCCCATATGGTCAAAAGACTGTGGCCAAAAGTATTCCAAGGACAAAGCCTGTTATGTTCATAAGAAAAATTGCCGGTTGTTGTCAGGAAAATGAGAAAATTGGCACAGAGTGGCACAAGCTTCTGCTCAGCTCACTGCCATCACGTGATACCCCCCCAAACTGTGTATTTTTAATAATGGGTCTCTCTGTGAAATAGAGGGGTCATGACTGTATCTACATACACCCATATTTGGACATATAGGGCTCAGTCATTCTCTAGTCAAGTTAGTATCTTTAATAAGGGGTCTCAAAGGTACAAGTTGGGTGTTTTAGCCTTTAAGTACTGAGAAAGTTGTCTTCAATAATCTCACAAATGCTGGAGCAGTTACTTCCTGTTGTGTGAAACAGAGGTGTCATGACTGCAATATAATGTGGGGGTGTTGTTTCCAACAAACATCTGCAGTATAAACCCAACATTTCCATATTCAACCCTTTTGTGGAAAAAATCTGTAGGAAATACCAAATCAAATCAAATTGTATTTGTATAGCCCACATTCACAAATTTTCAATCTGCAGAGAGATGACACCCTCTGTCCTTAGACCCTCAGTTCAAGTGAGGAAAAACTTGCCCCCAAAAAAACATTTTAGCAGGAGAAAAAAGGTGGAAGAAACCTCAGGAAGAGCCGCAGAGGAGGGATCCTTCTCCCAGGATGGACAAACGTGCAATGAGTGGCACGTGCACAGAACAGATCAGCAAATAAATAGGTTCTAATAAATAAATGTTGGGACGATACTGTAATGTTGGATCTGACCAATAGTGCAGAATCACTGACTAAACATTTCTAATCCAGGCCCTAATTTATTTCTAAGTTGTGTCTAATAGTTAAAATTTCAGGCCTCCACCTGCTTTGGTGACCAAATCATGGCAAAACGGCAACTGGTCTGGGAACTGGTCAGTCAGTGTCAAAGGTCATTGTAGATCATGCTTTCATTGTATACATAAAAAAAAGTCTGCAACTGCAATTCACAGGACATGGTCCTTTGGGGGCCGAGATAATTCAGCACCAACACCTACATATAGTCTAAAAGTGTATAGGTTAAAGGGTCTGGATCTTTCTTGGTCTAACCAGAAAAAACGTTTTCCTCTCAAGCTTGAAGTAGTAGTTTTGTCAGTGATTTTGCACACCAGGTGGGCCAGTCCTGTGGTGGTTTGAACCCTCTCAGTCTTTTCATCTGCCCATGAGGGGTCGCTCCATTTGAATTTTTCTGCAGTTTTAGGCACATAACTGGGCTTTTTTGGAACCGGGATGATGGTGGATGTCTTCAGGCAGGATGGAATGGCGGCCTGGGCAAGGGACAGATTGAAGATGTTGATGAAGACAGCAGTAAGCTGGTCAGCGCATTCCTTGAGCACCTTCCCAGGTACTCCGTCTGGGCCGGCAGCCTTCCTTGGGTTCACTGATCTAAGCACCCTCCTCACATCACCCTCCTGTACTGTGAGTGGGTAGGTTCTTGGAGCAGGTGAAGGCAGCACACCCGATGTTGGACTCTTGACCTCGAAGCGAGCAAAGAAACAGTTCAGTTCATCTGCTAGCGAGGCGTCTGTGTTGGAGACCGTGGAGTTGCTACCCTTGTAGTTTGTGATGCTCTTTATTCCCTGCCATGCCCTCCTTGGGTCATTGTCTGTGAAGTGGTCCTGTATTTGTTTCTTGTATTCCTGTTTCGCCTCCCTGATGGCCCTTTTCAGGCCAGCTCTGGCTGAACTATACCTGGCTATGTCACCTGACCTGAATGCAGCATCACAGGCTTTGAGAAGAGTCTGTACTGTCTTGTTCATCCATGGTTTCTGGTTTGGAAAAACTCTGACTTTTTTGTTCACAGTGACTGTGTCCACACAAGATGTAATGTAGAACAGCACAGTTTGGGTGTATTCATCCAAGTCAGTTTGTGCAAATATGTCCCACACAGTGTGCTCAAATCAGTCTTGTAGCTGTGCTAGAGCCCCCTCCGGCCAGGTTTTGATAGTCTTTACGACAGAAATTAAGATTACTTGCTAAAAACTGCTGGAGCTGCTGCAACTGCTGCCCCTCGGCAGCTCGGTGATCAAACCTGCAGTAGAAATTCAGCTCGTCGGCCATTTGAGGACTCTCTGCACCTTAACAGTTTATTTATTGTTTATATATTAATTATTCATACTACTTCCGGGTACCGCTACACTGTTTTCTGCACAGTTGTATATACTTTTGCACAGTTGTATATACTTTGTGTAGTTTTTATATATAAATTCTTCCTGTCTTATTGCTCATTTACAAACAACACTGACATATATATTTATATTTACAGTTGTTACATATGTTTATATTATATTTTACTTCATAGACTACAGTGAATGGTCTTTCTTGTATATATGCTGTATACCTTCTATTCTACCTATATTGTACAGTATGTCTTTTTTCTATTCTCAAAAATGTCTTATGCTGCTATAACAATAAATATCAATAAACTATCTATCTGTCTGTCTATCTATCTATCTATCTATCTATCTATCTATCTATCTATCTATCTATCTATCTATCTATCTATCTATCTATCTAAAGGCAAAGTTGGCTACAGAATGACTGAGACCTGTTTGGCCAAATATGGGTGTGTGGAGATACAGTCATGACACCTCTGTTCTACACAACAGGAAGTAACTTCAATATGACTCCAGCATTCATGAGATTATTGAAGACCACTTTCTCAGTGCCTAAAGGCTAAAACACCCAACTTTTACCTCTGAGACCCTTTAGTTATTAAAAATGCAAAGTTGGCTAGAGAATGACTGAGACCTGTTTGGCCAACTATGGGTATATGGAGATACAGTCATGACCTCTTTGTCTCACACAACAGGAAGCAATTTCAGTATGACTCCAGCATTCATGAGATTGTTGAAGACCACTTTCTCAGTAACTTAAGGCTAAAACACCCAACGTGTATACCTGTGAGACCCTTTTCAAAGACTAAACAAATAAATTCTTTCTCAAAAGCTGTGTATTCAATAACATTTTTAACATTTATTCTGTCCTCAAGGACTGTAGCACTTGGATGTCCTCTCCTGCTGACTGAGTCTTTATTCAGTTAGGGACAGGTCCATTTGAGGTAAGAGGTTGAGACAAATTCTGAACAAACATGAAATCGTCAAAAACATATTTAGGAACTTCACTTTGTCCTAATGGATGTGGCTCCTGGACATTCTTTTCTGTAAAGGTATACATACAAACCAGTTTAATATTTATGTTAACGAACACAAAACTTTAAGGGATTCTTGATCCTTGTACTTTTCTTCCTCCATGGCTCCTAAAAGGATACAAAAAGATGTCGTTTTCCAACATATCTGTAATGTAGTAAACAGCCCTAAAACCTTCATCATACTGCTCACCTTTGTTTTACAATGCTGTCATGACCTTCTAGTGGGATGCACCTTTCTCACTTTCTGTGTGCAAGGAACATGGCTCCTTGAGATGGAGAACAGATAGATATTGGTAAATGTATGATTTGATTTCATGCACATAAAATGAAACCAGTTTACTTCCTCTCACCTTTCCTTCAACATCAGCCTTGTCTCTTTTTCCCATGGATCCATTGTCCTCTGATTTTTCTATCTGTGAGGAGCACAAATCCTAGAGTAGATTTTGTGATTTAGAGGTCATGGACAGAAATCCTTTAAAAATAACTATACTGGTGATAAAAAGGTGATATACATGAACTTACTAACTACAGACCAGTCTCAATACTACCACAGCTGTGAACAATTCTAGAGAAATTATTGAACAATAGGCTACACAGCTTCATCAACAAACACAATCTGTTATACGACAGCCAATATGGATTCAGAAGAAACCACACGACTGCTCTAGCTTTAACTGAGTCTGTGGAAATCATCACTGATGCAATTGACCAAAAAGTGCATTCCATAGGAATCTTTATAGATTTGAAAAAAGACACCTTGACACATTTGGCACCATTAACCATGACATCTTGATAGCTAAACTAGAAAGATATGGTATTAGAGGCATAGTACTGGATTGGGTTAAGAGCTACCTACACAACAGATCCCAATACGTTAAAATAGGGGATAGCACATCAATGTGCTTGGACATAGTTTGTGGGGTCCCACAGGGGTCAGTTCTGGGTCCAAAACTGTTTATACTATAAACAAACGACATATGCTAAGTATCCAATATTGTGAAATTAATATTATTTGCAGATGACACAAATATTTTCTGCTCGGGAGATGATTTGAATCAATTGGCGGAAACAGTCAATAATGAAATGGCCAAGCTTCATGTGTGGTTTAACATAAATAGACTATCACTAAATCTGGAGAAAACCAAATACATGCTGTATGGAAAAAAAGGCTACAAGAAGAGTACGAACATCCAAGTAAATGGAGTGGATATTGAAAGGGTTAGTGAGAACAAAGGGCTAGGCGTAATTATCGACAAAATGTTAAGTTGGAAGCCATACATAAGACACTTAAAAAGTAAGCTGGCCAGAAGTGTGTTCATACTTTGGAAAGTACAAAAACTGCTAAATCAGAAAGCACTCCATCTATTTGCACACCAGTATCTCCTCATCTGCAATATTGTGCAGAGGTTTGGGGACACAGGCAGCACACAGCCCCTGCTAATTCTCCAAAAAAAAGCTCTAAGAATTCTACATTATGCCAATTACAGGGAACATACAAATCAATTATTTATCAAATCTAGAATACTCAAATTGTATGATTTAATAAACTGTCGCACAGCACAGATGATGTACAGGGCACTGTGGTGAGTGCCCGCTCCCTCTTTCCCTTTCGGCCATGTGTATGTATTAAACTAAGATAATGTGTGATGATGTTTGATCTAACTGACATGCCCGAAATGAACAAATAAATAAATACTGTCTGTACACATCACTAAACCAAGCTTAATACTCCTCACCTTAGCTTCAACACAGGCTGTCAGACCCTCCTCAGTAGATGTATTCTTCTCATTGCCTTCTGAATAGGGAGGCAGCACCTGGAGAAATATAATGAGATTTTTTTCATTTAAGGGACAGATTGTTTGATGTTGGGTTTTTACTCACACTCTAAATGTTAAGATGGTCCTGTTATTCAACAGAATTACATTCAAAGGTTTCCAGCTGCCACACTATGAAATGTATACTCTAGAGTTTACAGTTATACACATCATCCTAAACAACATGCAGTTAAGCATAAAACAGAGACATGAATATCTGAACACTACTCACAGAGTCGGTAGTCTCCATTCTGCAATACGGGTCGTCTTCTTTCTGACACCTGAGCTGCAATGATGAGCACAGTATGAAAGAATATTCTAACCGTTGGCACACAACACCCTTACATGTGCAGATTTCTTTAGTTTAATCTTCCTCATGTGTTCTATTCTTAAGTGCCTATCAATGCATGAGTTTTAGATGCATCTGCTTGAGTAAACGTGTGTGAAGGTCCTTCAGGTCATGAAGTCATCCAGGTCATGGTAAAGCAAAGGCTCATCTAAAATCTGAAGGCAACTGGACTGTTTGAAAATCTACACGATGTAAACTAAATAACTGCAATTGAAAATATTATTTACATATGGTGTCAATGTGAGATTGTTTAAAATACCCCTTCTCCTGTGATGTAAAGAAAATAAAGCCTACGTATGTCAGGCATTTTAAGCTACAACAATCACAAAAAGCCCACAAAACCCCAGGGGGAGTGGAAATAAATATACAAAGTATATAACATATTCCAAAGCGTATTCTGTAAATGATGAAATACATTTTTATTGATTATGTCAAATGAGAACTATTTGACCCATGTTAAATATGAAGAGACAGCTTTACAGTAAGTTGGGTACATAATTGCCACAGCTCTATAATATTAACCTTCCTCTTGTGTTAGGGTCAGCACTGACCCGTTTTAAATTTTAAATTCATACAAGAATTACAAAAAATTGTTTATTGCATCAATGCTTTTTGACTTTGTCAGGAACCTCCATTTCAACAAAATAAAACAAAAAAATATATATTTTCACGAAATTATAAAAAATTAATGCTCTGATTGAAATTATAACCTTTGTGGTGTTAGGGTCGACGGTTTCGACCCAGTTATAATAATACAATTATAAAGCAATAATAAGCGCTGACACACTGATAGCCAGCTCCTCTCCTAATCATGTGAGCTTTTGGGGATTCTCATTTTGTGTGGTTTTCCAGTATACCTGCACAAAAATAAAACAAACAAAGATGTGAGGTGAAACCTTGAAGGAAAAAAAGTCCATGGCGACATGTGGAAAGGCATTGATAAGGAATCCCTGGATGCTTTCTTTGGTGTTCTTCTTCTTGCTGAAGTGTACAGATCCTGCAATGAGGCCACTGATAGTCTATGGGGCACATTGACAGGCAGAAATATTTTCCGGGCAATAATGTCACTTCAGACATTTCAAATGATATCAAGAGTCCTCAGATTTGACAACAGAGAGACCAGAGCGAGATCTGACAAGCTTGCTCCCATCAAGGATGTCTGGGAGAGATGGATGCAGCTCCTTCCGATGATGTTCAACCAATTGCCAGAGGTGACAGTGGATGAACGTCTTGTCCCTTTCCGAGGAAAATGCCCCTTCCGGCAATACATACCCAGTAAGCCAGGGAAATACAGCACACAAATCTGGGCAGCCTGCGATGCAAAAACCAGCTATGCCTGGAATCTACAGATTTACACAGGCAAAGCTGCGAGTGGCATCCCTGAGAAAAAACAAGGAAAACGTGTGGTCCTCGATATGACCCCTGGACTGCAGGGTGACAATATCTACTACTTACTTCTAATACTTGTGATCATTATTTTTTTTTACCAGCTATGACCTCAGACAAGAACTTCTCTAGTTCTATTGCTGAAATATGATGTAAATATATATGGGTCGAAATTGACCCGTAACACCATAGATGTTACTTTAGTTATTAATATTAAAATGAAAAAATCAATAAAACAAATGTATTTAAGAGATGTGTTCTATACCCTTCAGTAATAGTCAGGTAACACAACAACCTTTTATTTATTAATATGATTCTCTTTATGTTTTTTAATTGAAATGGAAGTGTATACTGACAAAAAAAGGCCCAGAAGCCCACACCCACAGTATTAAAACCAACATTTTCATGGATAAGGAGGCCTAACAAGGTAAGCAAGAGATGAGAAACAAATTGGATGCTAGCTTAATGATTTTAGTGTATTTTATAGCTGATTTAATACATGGGTCAAAACCGACCCTTAACATAAGAGATGATAACAGAAAGCTAACACAAGAGGAAGGTTAAAGTAGTGTGCTACTTAAAAGCAGAATACATAGTATCACACATTTTACAAGTTTTAATCTTTTACTGTGAAAGTGGGTCCTCGGTTATTACTATAAGGGCAGAAAATGGACAGATTCACTCGCAGAACTTTTACCTCCAACTTCGCCAATTGTAGCTCGGAGACTTCAAACTAAAGTTAAACTTTATCTACAAAAGAGACCAAAGTGGGCCACAAATCCACATCTGAACAGCATTATAGCAAGTAAAACAGTAAAAGTGTGGTGTAATTGTGCAGCATTACAGCAATATAATAGGAAAAGGAAGCAGAAAGTGGGCTACAAACCAGCAATTGATTCTTACCTGGAGAAGAGCTGAAACCTTTCAAACCCTTTGCAGAATTAGCTGAACACAAAGCAGGATGATGCAACAACCTCGAGGCCAGTTCAGAAAAGTTAAGAAAGTCCACAATATCACCAACACACTGGAGCAGCCAATCAGTGCAGTCATTAACTTTTCAGCCAATCAGAGCAAAAGTTCAGGAAGAATCATGGACAGAGGTGTTGCAGCAACCAGCAATTGTGTGCAATCCAAAATACTGACATGTTGGATATCTGTGCAGTCTGTGCAATGAGTTTAGTTGCACTTTATTAGCATTCATTAGCATTGATAGCTTAAATAACATTTTACAACCTGTTACATGCATTCAAATATATCCCAGGCTCCCTTTAAACAGGCTGGTTGTTTTCATCAGCTGATTTTTCCCTTACAGACCACAGCATGCTTTTGCTTACACTGGAAACCTTCAATGAGTTTAAAATTATATTAGAACAGCAGGAATTACTTTTTTTAAAATGTAACTTAAAATGTCAGTTTATAAAAAAAAATTGTCGCAGGAAGAGTATACAATATACAATTTGTAAAACAAAACAAAAAAAAACAACAAAAAAAGTGTATCATTTAAGTGGGCTTACAAAAGTTACTCTTTCAAAGACTTTAAACATAAATGAATTCTACAGTACTATAAATATGATTCTCACAGTGCTGCCACCACCATCCAGGTGCAAATGGGCTCATTGCAGCAGGCAGATGACGGTGTCGTCAACTACCAGATTGGGCTGGTAAGCAAAGTGTAGAGGGTCTAGGAGAGCCTTCATCTGTGGCCTCTTGTGGGCCAAGACCAGACTCTCCAGCACCTTCATCACATGAGATGTGAGGGCAACTGGTCGGTAATCATTGAGGTACAATCGGGTTGACAGGAGCAAGGCAGGACTCTCTCCAGACGGGGCCGTACCTATGTTCCCCGGGTCCTATGTTCCCCAGGTCCTATGTTCCCCGCTTTGTATGAGACCAGGGGAACATATGTTCCCCGGTTCTCAGACTCAATACCCCAATGCTTTCACCGTCATTACTGGTGATTTTAATCATGTCACTTTGGATAAACTACTGCCAACCTTCCATCAGTATGTTGACTGCCCCACCAGTGAAAACAACACCCTGGATCTGCTGTTTGCATTCACTAAAGATAGAGACCGATAAAGGAAAATTCCTGCCGCAAGCCATTACAATGTACAATAACTCACATCTGTCTGACAGAGATAACTCACAACTCTCTGCTATATAGTAATAAAATACCTGGCCACTGCCATATTTGTTTTTTCACTAACTCTTTTTCCTGTTTTATAGTTTTTATTTCATCATTCATATTTTATATTTGATATTTTTTATATGATTTGATTTATTCTATTTAAGCTACTTGCTTTATACTGTATAGTGCACTTTTACATTTGTACTTCTGCTGCTGGAACCAAACAATTTCCCAGTTAGGGATCAATAAAGCAAATCTATCTATCTGAACGTTTCCAGTGTGAGCATGCTGTGATCTATAAGGGGATAAAACAGCTGATAAAAACAACCAACCTGTTTAAAGGGAACCTTGAGTGTATTTAAATGCATATAACATGTTTTTATGTCATTTAAGCTATCTAAAACCATGCTAATGAATGCTAATAAAGTGCAACAAAAACAACAAGCAGTCATTCATTGCCCAGTCTGCAGAGATATCCAACATGTCAGTATGTTTTTTTGGTTGCTGCAACACCTCTGTCCACGATTCCTCCTGAACATTTGCTCTCTTCGTGCCCTTCACACACAGAGGACATGGGTCTGCTCTGATTGGCTGAAAAGTCAATGACTGCACTGATTGGCTGCTACAGTGTGTTGGTGATGTTGATGCTGCTAAATCTGCACAGGTTTTGAAAGGTTTCAGCTCTTCTGCAGGTAAGAGTCAATTTATGGTTTATAGCCCACTTTCTGTTTCCTTTTCCTGTTACATTGCTGTAATGCTGCACAATTAGACCACACTTTTACTCTTTTTCTTGCTAAAATGCTGTTCAGATGTGGATTTGTGGCCCATTTTGGTCTCTTCTGTAGATACAGTTTTATTTTAGTTTGAAATCTCCGAGCTACAATTGGCAGAGGTGGGGGTAAAAGTTCTGCGAGTGCATCTGTCCATTTTGTTTGTATAGTAATAACTGAGGATCCATTTTTGCAGTAAAAGATTAAAACTTGTAAAACTTCTGATAAAATGTATCAGGAACACACTACTGTAATATGATAGAGCTGTGGCAATTATGAACCCAACTTACTGTAAAGCTGTCTCTCCATAACACGGGTCAAATAGATCTCATTTGACATAATCAATAAACAATTTAATTACATCATTTACTGAATATGCTTTGGAATATTTTAGATACTTTGTGTATTTATTACTACTCCCCCTTGGAGTTTGTGGACTTTTGGTGATTGTTGTTGGTTAAAGGCGCCATCTGTAACAATGTGGCCAAAAACGATTACTACACTCAAAATCAAAACACTGTGGTGAGTTGTATCCGCCTCCCACTCCACCCCCTCCCTTCCAGAGTCGAGGTTGCCAGAACGTTGGCCTATCCTCCGTCAGCAAAGAGCGAGGAGCGAGCGTTTTATCATAAATGAGTGGTTCGAAGACACACAAATCTGTTCTCTCAGTAAAGATCAAGATCTATAATAATTTATGGGAACGTTAGCTGTTGACTAGGGATGAATATATCAGATGGGATAACTTTATGCATGATATTTGACAGAACTGTCCTTAATTTTTGCCTCCCCGTTTATAATGTTATATAGCAGGGCTGCCAACTTTTGAGAGTGAGACATCGTGGCATGCGGAGCAAATTACCACCACACACCCAATATATTTATTTATAGTAATATAACCACCGGTGGTTGTTCTCTCCCGGCAACTGCAGCCGTGGCCACCACCACCGATAGACTAACCCCCGGTGGTTGTTCTGGCCGGCCGCTGCCGCGGTAGCCGACAGGATAACCACCTGTGGTTGTTCTATCCAAGCAACCGCAGCCACCACCGCCCGTAGCGCTGGGGGCGGCTGCCATACCCGCTTCGGCGCCTCCAAAACCGCGGGAACAGTTCAAAACAGAACTCGACAGTCAAGCTATGATGCTAACTTAGTTTGCCAAGCTGAACTTACCTGTCATTATTCCTGGTCCTCAGTGACATATTAGGAGGATTTTATGGCCAGTTGCTTTAGATTTATTACATAATGCACCTTTAAAATGCCTGATTTTGTGGATAAAAAAAACAAATGTTGAAAGTTCTGATATTTGTAGCAAACTGGTGTGAGGAGGTCTAATATGTTGCAACAGATCAGTTTTCTTGCACCATGTTTAACATGTGTGTTCTCATGTACAGTCTGACCCTCACTGGAACCCTTATGTTTTACAGTGAAACCCAGGCAGTGCAATCTGAATCTGCAGCCCACCTATCCAAGTACATCATTATGCTTGTGCATCAACATTGCTGCCTCCCAGGATATTTCACCATGCTATGGACTATTGCCATGATGATCTTATGCGCTCTTACCCATGAACAAGCTTATTCTCTAAAAATAACATCTGACAATGATCTCTATTATGGAACTAGAGACAGAAATGTGTCTCTTAACTGTCAATTCACCCTTGATTCTGACGATTTGGAAAATCTGGACATAGAGTGGAGCATTGTGCCACCAATCAGGCAGGGAGATGAAAAACGCATTCTCCGGTATAGTCAAAGTACCATTCATAATAATTGATATGCCCCTTTAAAGAACAGGCTCTACTTTACATCTCCTGAGCCCCAAGACGGTGATGCTTCTCTAAGCATCACTGACCTTAGGCGTACAGATTCTGGAACATACCAATGTAAGGTGAGAAAGTCAGCTAGAGAACAGATTAAATAAATTTTTCTGATTGTAATGGAGAGGCCAGACAAGCCAGTATGTTACATGGATGGTGAAGCTGTGTTAGGTACAAATATAAAGCTCAGATGCAAATCCTCACAAGGCACTCCACCGCTTAAATACAGATGGAAAAAGCGAAGTGGAAACCGGATGCTGCATCCGGACGCTTTTGTTGACACTCGAAGAGGGGACTTATACTTGGATCAGATCACAGAGAGGGACTCTGGAGCCTACCGCTGTACCGTCCAGAACCGTGTGGGCATGGAAAACTGTGAGCTGATACTCAAAATCACATCTCCATCAACAGTGACTGACGGACATGGACCTATATCAGAAACTACAGCTGAAATTACAGCAGGAGTGGGTATTGAAGACCGTGAGCCTGTACTCAATATCACATCTCCATCAACAGTGATTGACAGGCATGGACCTACAGCAGGAACTACAGCAGTAGCTATTGTTGCTGTGATTGTGCTCATCACTGTAACGCTCACCCTATTCATTTACTACCGCCACAGAAAAAGGCATGGAAGGTTAAGGAGGAATCCATGGGCTCAGAGAAACTCATACATCAATTGGCCCATAAGCTTAGAACAGGTGGGGAATGTTCAACTAAAGAAATCTGCATCTGTAAGCATGTTTTGGTCTTTTGTGCCAACAGAATATGCTTTCTTACTGCGCTCATCATTGCAGCTCAGTTGTGAGGAAGAAGAAAACCCGTATGAGGTAATAGAGACTACCAACCTTGTGAGTAGCTGACATATTCATGTCTCTGTTTTATGATTAACTCCATGCTGTTTAGGATGCTGTATATCACTGTAAACTCTGGAGTCATCTAGTCATTAAGGAGCAAAACCAGTAGTAAGTATACATTTCATAGTGTGGCAGCTGGAAACCTTTGAATGTAATTCTGTTGAATAACAGGACCATCTCAGCATTTAAAGTGTGAGTAAAACCCCAACATCTATCTATCTATCTATCTATCTATCTATCTATCTATCTATCTATCTATCTATCTATCTATCTATCTATCTATCTATCTATCTATCTATCTATCTATCCCTTAATTAAAAAATGAGAAGAATATTGAGGAGGGTCTGACAGCCTGTATTGAAGCCAAGGTGATGAGTATTAAGCTTGGTGTAGTGATGTGTACAGACGGTATAGTTATTTTTTAGAGGATTTCTGTACATGACCTCTAAATCACAAAATCTCCTGTTTATGATTTGTGCTCCTCACAGTTAGAAAAAACAGAGGACAATGGATCCATGAGAAACAGAGATCAGGTTGATACTGAAGAACCGGTGAGTGGAAGTAAACTGGTTTCATTTAATGTGCATGAAATCAAGTCATAAATTAACCAATGTCTGCCTGTGCCCCATCTTAAGGAGTCATGTTCCTTGCACACAGAAAATTAGAAAAATGCCTCACACGTGGAGGTCACGACAGCATTGTGAAGCAAAGGTGAGCAGTATGGCAAAGGTTTTAGTGCTGTTTACTACATTACAGATATATTGGAAAACCACATATTTTGCATCCTTTCAGGAGCCATGTTCTTCAGAGGAAGAAAGGTCCAAGGATGAAGAATCCCTTAAAGTTCTGTTAACATAAATATTAGACTGGTTTATATGTGAACATTTACCTCAAAACAGTTCAGATTAGGTCACAAAGAAGAACAGGATGTCCAAGAGCTACATCCATTCGGACACAGTATGCCTAAATACGTTTTTGATAATTTCATGTTTGTTCAGTTTGTCTCAGCCTCTTTCATCAAACGTATGTGAAATGTGTGGACCTGGCCTTCATTGATTAAAGAGGAGGAAAGGACATCCACGTGCCACGTGAGAACAGAATAAATGTTCTTGAAGAATTCATGTTTGTTTGAAGTCTTTGAAAAGGGTCGCAAAGGTAAAAGTGTCATGGTGAAGTTATTCCATGTTGTGTGAGACAAAGAGGTCATGACTGTATCACCATACACCTATACTTGGCCAAACAGGTCTCAGTCATTCTCTAGCCAACTTTGCATTTTTAATAAAGGGTCCTAAAGGTACAAGTTGGGTGTTTTAGCCTTTATATACTGAGAAAGTGGTCTTCAATAATCTCATGAATGCTCGGGTCATGGTGAAGTTACTCCCTGTTGTGTGAGACAAAGAGGTCATGACTGTATCACCATACACCCATATTTGGCCAAATAGGTCTCAGTCATTCTCTAGCCAACTTTGCCTTTTTAATAAATTAAGTGTCTCAAAGTTGGGTATTTTTACAATAAAATATGGGGATGTTGTGTGGTTGTGGTGGAAGTAGCTTTAGAAATAACTGAGAGGCTTCACATCACCACAGGACTGGAGTGCAGAATCACTGACAGAACTTTCAGCATTCAAGCTTGAGAGGAAAAAAAGTTTATCTGGCAGGGAGTACATTTGGAGAAGTAGTTACTCACAATAGTGTTTTCTGTGTACATTTCATCATAATCACTATAAACTGTCCTTACCATAGCCCTCCGAGGCAAACTGTGATTTGTGAATTTGGTCCATACAAGTTTGATTTGATTTATGCTATGTATATCATTGCTTTGGAAATGGCCTTTCTTTATTGAAATACCTCACAGGAATTGGATGGTGCTTTGTTTCAAGCAAAGCAGGCCCACTACGTGCAAAGGCTGAGAGAGTTGAGGGCAACAAACCCAAGGCCACCAACTCTCTCACAGACATAGATAGATGGAGAAATGTCAGGTGTAAGTACTACTGCACCTAGGTGACGCACCCATTCTCTGTGGCCCCGCCTGATGTTTCTTCCATCTCTCTCAGTGGATGTCACTCCCTGTACAGATTGTACATACCTCCGATCAATCTTTCAGTTTTAGCTATCCAAATAAAGTTTGATTGGAGGTTGACTTACTTCTTGCAGTGGCCCAGGTTGGTGTATGACTCATATGTTGCTAAAATGGTTCTCTTCGTTCACTAGTGGGCCAACTGCATTGAAGAAGGCTGGGTATAAACCAACATCAGTCAAGAATATGCTCACCAACGCGAACACCTTCTTCTCCCACGTAGAGCTCTTTCACTGAAAAAAAAAAACGCCTAACAGCCACCCAGATTGGCCAAAGACTGCATCAAGAGACTGCAGTCAGACTCAAGAGGAGTAAGAGCCGTAGGTGAAGTACTAAGTAGTTGAAGTTTTTAAGGTAAATGCCTAATGGTTTGGGAAGAAAGCCTAGTAAATCTGGAAGCTGAAATTGGAAGTCTTTTCATTAAACATTTCCCCAGTTTGGGATCAATAAAGTAAATCTATCTATCTTTCAAGGCATCTTATTTCATTTACAAAAAACAAAATAAAATGAAAAATCTTCCTATTAATGTCTGGTCAATGTTTGTCATGTGTATATCCAGAGAAACTGGTCAGTGCCTTGGAGGAGCAAAAATTCATCATGGTGGCAGCAATGAGGACCCCTGCTCTGCTGAGTATCATCTGAGTCAAACTGTAATTTGTGAGTTTGCATTTGAAATTTGATTTCAGTCAAGCTTATGCACAACTTTAATTGTGGTCCCAAAACACCCATTAAGAGTCTTAAGAGCTTTAGGCGATCCCAAAGTATGACAAAGGTAGAAGAGGAGGCTCCTTTCTTGCTTTCGTGGGCCATACAAAAAGGGACAGACTTAAATAGCGCCTTTCTCGTCCTTGCGACCATTCAAAGCACTGTCCAACTCTAGCCAGCATTAACCACATTCCCACACATTCATGCATTTACTGATGGCTATGCCACCAGGAGGAATTGGGGATTCAGTATCTTGCTCAAGGATGCTTCGACGCATGGACTGCAGGGAAATCAAGCCACCATCTTTCCAGTTGGTGGATGACCATTCTGCCTCCTGAGCTGTGGCTGTGGCTCAGGAGGCAGAATGGAAAATAAAAAAATGATTTGTCTTTAGGGGCTAAAGACAAATCATTTTTCTATTTTCCATAGTAAATGCAGGAAAAGGTACAATCACCCCTGCAGGGTGACCTTGCCATTATTACTGGATACGAGCCAGTGGTGTACTGCAAAGAAAGAAGTCTTGGAGCGTGAAGAAAAGGAGGGCTTTTACATGGTGTGGGTGAGTTAACAATGATTGCCTGTGGCAAGGAAATTGACTTGACCACAAATAGTCTTGGTTATGTCTTTGAAGATGTTTCACCTCTCATACAAGTTGTATCATCATCATATAAGCTCATCATCACAAAGTCAAGTTGCATTATTTTTTATGTATATTTTAGATCGAGAGTCACAAGACCCAGGCTACTTATGGGCACGCCCAGATGGTACTTGATTCTACTAAGCATCAGTGGCTGTCCTCGATTGAGTCTACCCAAAGGTGCCTCTTGCTTTCCATAATATGGAGGGAAAAGAGCACCGGACGCTGGGCCTTCTGCTGAATGCGGCATGGAGCAACGAAGGCCTCACCAGTAGTGTGAAATTCAACCAGATCCACTCCAGCGTGAGCAGTCAGGTGAGTGGCACCTTTCACCCTAACCCACCACCCTCCACCATCAATCAGGGTTAAGTGTTAGCATAAACTTACTCATGTCTAAGGAACATTACCAAATTCAGGAGCTGAAAGTGGAAGTGTTTTTGAGGGAACCAAAAGTATTTGAAAGACTTATAACCAAGTCTATTGAATGTCCACAAATATTTGAAAGAATTCTTAACAAGAAGAGTTCCATTCTATTGAATTTCCTGAGGTTCCTTTGTGTCAGTCCATGCTCCCTCCAACACCAGGCCCAGCCTCCGGTGCGTTTTTTCCCCATTGAAATATCACAGGTAATTTTGAATATCCACGCTAAAGGAGTCTGATGAATCTCCGGAGCCATCCATGCTCAGTAGAATTGAGCACCATCTGGGTGTGCTTCATCTTTTTGTTATGACTCTCGATCTAAAAAAAATAGCTTAACAATAGCATAGCATATTTTTAGTGGTGTTGATGACAATCATTATAATAACAATAATAATTTGTATATATATAGCTCCTTTCACAATACCCAAGGCGCTTTACATGAGAATTAGCAGGGGTTTGGGGTGGGGTAAAAGGAACAGATTAAGGGAGAGAGGGAAAGAAACACTAAACTAAAGGCTGAGCGACAGACTGAACTAAGACTGATGGGGAAAGGCCGTGGCGAAGAGGTGGGTTTGGAGGAATGATTTAAAGATGTCTAGGGTTGGGGCATTGTGGATATTGGGAGGGAGGGAGTTCCAGAGGGTTGGTGCAGCCACACTGAAGGCTCTGTCCCAGATGCTTTTAAGTCTGGTACGAGGGATGGACAACAGGCCCATGTCCGAGTACCGCAGATTTCGGGATGGAGTGTGTTGGTGGAGAAGGTCGGACATGTAGTTTGGGGTGAGTGCTTCACCAATGGAGTTGGCATGGGGTCCAGAAAACATGTGGAAGCCTTGGCCTTTGATATCAGACCCGAAACTTGTCATCATATATGATGATGACGATGAAACTTTTATGAGAACCAAAGACTTATAACCAAGTCCACTTGCGTTCAATTGATTTCTTTGAGATAACTATGAACTGGATGACAGAGAATATTTACAGACTTTCTTTTGGAAGGAACATTACTAAATCTTTAAGCTGTAATTGAAAGCGTAATGGTGGCCAGGTGGCTTTTTAATGCAAAAAAATTAAACAAACAACATTTTGACGACTAATGTTCACCCTCTGTTTGTCATCTGTATGTGACTGTTGCGGAGATTTGATTATTTAGTGAGTCGACCAAAGATGGAGTGTCCTGGAGTCAGAGATGAGTTAAGTTGAAAAGCTTTATTGGAAGCAACTCAGATCTGAGGAGAACTGAGATAATGCCGAACATAAACAAATATGTTAACAGTTGGGCATCCTCTGTCAGTCTGCCTGTGAGTCCCAGAGTTAGGATACGTAAAGGTGCTTCCTCTGCTGATACATGGAGCTGACCTTGGGGAGGACTGCGCAGTAGCGTCAGTCATCTGCCCCAATCCGGTCAGGCTCAGCGAAAACATGAAGAGACGAATTTCTGTAGACAACAGTGCTATACCTAGGCCGCTGTGACAACAACAGTTTCGGCAGGCGCCGTCCTGAATTGTTGAGGCTTGTGCTAATGCAATGGGAGCTGATAACTTTAGAGAAGGCCGAATAATGTTTTTCCCTTACAGTGACAGTGAATTTATAATCCATTTCCTCCTTCCAAGGCACGGAGACAGCTGTCCAAGGATGAGTTTGGTTGGGTTGTGCCTGCAATGTACCATGACGTGGCGATGGCAAACTGCTCTTCCGTTCATTAAGGAGGCCGTGGAGGTTTGTAGCCTGAGGATGAAAGCCCTCATGCCCACCTCAGACTCTGGGGGTGAGGAAACAATGTATGCTGAAAGCTAGAGCTGTCCAAAATGATTATTTTTCAAACGACTAATCTAGTGATAATTGTTTCAATTAGTCCTCTAATCTAACGACTAATCTTACGATTATTTTTCACAGTTACTGATTATTTCACATTACTTCATCGATGTAACTTTTCACAATATTGATATCAAAACACTTGTTGTTAAAATATCAACATTTATTTGTATAGCCCAAATTCACAAATCACGGTTTGCCTCGGAGGGCTTTACAATCTGTACAGAGATGACACCCTCTTTCCTTCGACCCTCAATTCCAGTGAGGAAAAACTCCCCCCCCCCAAAATAAACCTTTTAACAGGGAAAAAATGTGGGAGAAACCTCAGGAAGGGCCACAGAGGAGGGATCCCTCTCGCAGGATGGACAGACATGCAATAGATGTCGCATGTACAGAGAAGATCACAAAATCACAATGTATACAATTATAATAGATGGTTAACAGTAATGAAGGAGGTATTACAGCAACAACAATGAAATTCATAATGGAAATGTGACAAGTAGAAATGACAGTAGCAGTGGTCATCAGCAAGGACAGCCTGTAGCGATACACCACAACAGTAGTAGTATGTAACAGAGATATGACTAATATTAGCAACAGTAGTGGTGTGTGTCGGGCAGGGCCATGGCAGTAGGCGCATCCACAATCCACGACCAGGGCGTGGCCAGAATCCATGAGAGCCTGCAGGACTAGAAAGCACAAGGACTCCGGGAAAGAAGTGAAGTCAGTGACATGCAGGGATGGGGCATGTATACAGGCATAATGTATACAGATGTTCCCCTGCTGTCTGGGCCTATAGCAGCATAACTAAGAGCTGGTCTAAGACAGGCCTGGGCCAGCCCTAACTATAAGCTATATCAAAAAGGAAGGTCTTAAGTCTACTCTTAAAGGTAGAGAGGGTGGGTGGGTTAACCCACAGGAAGATGATTCCACAGAAGATGAGCTTGATAACTGAAGGCTCTGGCTCCCATTCTGCTTTTGGAGACTTTAGGAACTACAAGTAACCCTGCTTTCTGGGAACATAGTGCTCTAGTTGGGTAATAGGGTAGTATGAGCTCCTGGAGATATGATGGTGCCTGACCATTAACAGCTTTGTAAGTGAGGAGAAGGGTTTTAAACTCCATTCTTGATTTTACAGGGAGCCAGTGCAGAGAGGCCAATGCAGAAGTAATATGATCTCTTTTCTTAGTTCCTGTCAGTACATGTCCTGTGCAGACCAGCTGTGCCAGGTCGTGGAGCACGTCTTCAAGATTAGCCTGAAGCTGTGTGGTACCAGTGCTAAAGGTGGCACACCCGAAGGACCTCAATAGCTACAGGCCAGTGGCGCTGACATCACACCTGATGAAGACACTGGAGCGGCTGGTACTCATCCATCTCCATCCCCTGGTGAAACCATTGAGCTGGAGCTCACAGGAGTCAATCGTCACCTCACATCCTGGATTACAGACTATCTCACCAACCGTCCACAGTATGTGAGGTCAAAGGACTGTGTCTCAGACATGGTGGTCTCCATCACAGGGGCTCCACAGAGAACAGTTTTGGCTCCTTTCCTGTTTACTTTGTGTACTGGTGCCAGCGGAACCACCTTCAAATCACGTGGGAAAAACCAAGGAGCTGGTCATGGATTTCCACAGGCGCAGACACTCCCTCCCGACACCGGTGAACATCCAGGGATTGAACATTGAGAGAGTGGACTCTTATAAGTACCTGGGTGTTCACCCAAACAATAATCTGGACTGGACTGTAAACACTGATGCTCTCTACAAAAAAGGCCAGAGCAGACTCTATATGCTTATAAGACTGAGGTCCTTTGAAGTGCAGGGAGCTCTCATCAAGACCTTCTTCGATACTGTGGTGGCATCAGCCATCTTTTTCAGAGTGGTTTGCTGGAGCAGCAGCATTTCCATCACTGACAGGAAGAGACTGGACAAGCTGATAAAGAGGGCCTGCTTTGTCCTGAGCTGCCACCTTGACTCAGTGCATGTGGTGGGAGAGAGGAGGATCATCAATGATGGAGAACGACTCCCACCCCATGCAGGACACTGTTACTGCACTGAGTCAGACTGTTCAACCAGCACTGCTCTCAGTAGACCACTCATACACTCAGACTCAATAATAAACTGTTATGTCCAATAGATACCCAATTTAGCATGCAGATTAAAATTATTCATTGTGTACAGTTGCCATTGTCTTGCCGTTGTTTTTTTGTCACTTTATGTCGCTCTATGTCACTGTTGTTGTTTTTTTTATTCCTGTTCATATTGTATATACTGTGATATTTATCTATTACTATTCTATCCCCTTGCTGCTGCAATAAGTGGAATTTCCCCACAGTGGGAGGAATAAAGGATATTCTATTCTATTCACCCACTCTGACCCTGACACCAGACAACCATAACCACCCCCTGTTCTACTCACCCCTTCCCACTCACCCCCCACCATCAATGAGGACCTGTGAAGGGGATGTGTACCAGCTCTTCAGAAGACAGAAGACCAGGAAGGCCCCAGGTCCAGACGGCATCTTACCCTCCTGTCTATAAGTCTGTGCTGACCAGCTGTCCCCCATCTTCATACGGATCACTGGAAATGTGTGTGGAAATGTGTGAAGTCCCCTCCTGCTTCAGACACTCAACAATAATCCTGGTCCCAAGGAAACCCACCATCTCAGGACTGAATCACCCTGACATCTGTTATCATGAAAACATTTGAGAGACTGGTGTTGACTCACCTGAGGGGCATCACCGGACCCCTGTTGGGCCCCCCGCAGTTTGCAAACTACAAACAGGTCAGTGGAGCATGCAGTCAACACGGAACTGCACTACATCCTCTAACACCTTGACTCCCCAGGGACCTATGTAAGGATCCTGTTGGTGTACTTCAGTTCAGCGTTCAACAACATCATTCCAAAAGTCCGCCACACCAAACTGACCCAGCTCACAGTTCCAGCCTCCACCTGTGAGTGGATCACAAACTTCCTGACAGACAGGAGGCAGCAGGTGAGGCTAGGCCAAATCACATCCCGCACCTGGACAATAAGCACTGGAAGCCCCCAAAGATGTGTGCATTTGGAAGCCCCCAAAGATGTGACCTCCAACTTCTAGAACCTGGCTTGGACATGTGATATAAGTGCTTCCTGACAGGTTCAGCTCATTTGGCGTGATGGAATTTTACATTCTTTGTAGTAACATCGAGAAAATATTCCACTCTTATGTAGTTTGATGTTGTACTTTCTGTAGTTAGTCTGTAGCCTGAACTGTGTACTGCTGGAATGGCCAAAAGGATGGTCTGGTCAACTCTGCTGTTATGACCCCACTGTTTATAATCCCCTAAGTAGAGAGGAGGTTATACCTAGATATAAAATCCTGAAAGGGGTTTACAATCTCTTTTGTATTCCACCAGATTGTTTTCTAATCCGTTAAGGAAGTTCTGTGTTTCTTCATCAAAGGGCCAGGGGCATGTCAAACAGTATAAGAACGGGGTGAAACATTTGGTCAGGGGGCACAACTCTGAACTGCTTATGTGGTTCTGTGTGATGTTCCCTCTCAATAGAGAATAAACACTTGGTGCATGCTACCTTTCCAGTCTTGTTTTTTGACTCTACAGGCAGATGTGGAAATTTCCTCCTTCTTGGAGTTACCCCTCATGGGCAAATGAAAAGACTGAGAGGGTTCCAACCACCACAGGACTGGCCCACATAGAGTGCAAAATCACTGACAAAACCTTCAGCCTGAGATCCCTGAGATGTTTAGTTAAACCCTGTAAATATTTAAATGCAAGATTAACCAGCACTGCTCTCAGTAGACTACTCATACACTCGGACTCAATAATATACTGTTATGTGCAATAGATACTCAAACATGCAGATTTTTCTATTTATCCATTATGCACCATTGCCATTGTCTTGCTGTTGTTTCTGTTTGTTTCTGTATGTCACTGTATGTCCCTGTATGTCATTTTTTTTTCTTTTTTTCTGTT
Organism: Microchirus variegatus; assembly: GCF_963457635.1. Classification (NCBI taxonomy): domain Eukaryota; kingdom Metazoa; phylum Chordata; class Actinopteri; order Pleuronectiformes; family Soleidae; genus Microchirus; species Microchirus variegatus. The sequence continues at coordinate 22,963,498 of NC_139808.1, forward strand.
TATATTGTATATACTGTTATATTTATTTATTACTCTCCTATCCTCCTGCTGCAGCAATAACCGGAATTTCCCCACTTAACAGGACTTATGAACTGCGGAAAAATAAATTCCACTATTTTTCAAGTTGAGCAGTTTTATTGAACACATCAAATTCAAGGAACTCTGTATGGTAACTGAACATTTTGATGCTGCATAAGTTTTGAACTGTTTGTAATTCCTCCTGCCTTCTCCTTTCTTCTCGTCATTCTTGAAATTTCCTTCTCTTCAAAGGCATCTTCAAGGTTTGTGCTGCTCCACTTGATCCTTCTTCACTTTCCCTCTCACTCTTCTCCTGATGCTCCTCTTTCATCTTTCTCTTTTGCACTTTAACTTTACTCCTCGTCACCACATGCTCATCTTTAATCTTTGTTTCTCTCTTCTTTCCTCTTTCACTCTTACCCTCCATGTTCTCCAAAGTCTTCTCTTGAATCTTTGTTTCTCTCTTCTTTCCTCTTTCACTCTGACCCTCCATGTTCTCCAAAGTCTTCTCTTGAATCTTTGTTTCTCTCTTCTTTCCTCTTTCACTCTTACCCTCCATGTTCTCCAAAGTCTTCTCTTGAATCTTTGTTTCTCTCTTCTTTCCTCTTTCACTCTTACCCTCCATGTTCTCCAAAGTCTTCTCTTGAATCTTTGTTTCTCTCTTCTTTCCTCTTTCACTCTTACCCTCCATGTTCTCCAAAGTCTTCTCTTGAATCTTTGTTTCTCTCTTCTTTCCTCTTTCACTCTGACCCTCCATGTTCTCCAAAGTCTTCTCTTGAATCTTTGTTACTCTCGTCTTTCCTCTTTCACTCTTACCCTCCATGTTCTCCAAAGTCTTCTCTTGAATCTTTGTTACTCTCTTATTTCTTCTTTCACTCTTACCCTCCATGTTCTCCAAAGTCTTCTCTTGAATCTTTCTTTCTCTCTTCTTTCCTCTTTCACTCTTACCCTCCAAGTTCTCCAAAGTCTTCTCTTGAATCTTTGTTACTCTCTTCTTTCCTCTTTCACTCTTACCCTCCATGTTCTCCAAAGTCTTCTCTTGAATGTTTGTTTCTCTCTTCTTTCCTCTTTCACTCTTACCCTCCATGTTTTCCAAAGTCTTTTCTTGATTATTTCTTTCTCTCTTCTTTCCCCTTTCACTCTTACCCTCCATGTTCTCCAAAGTCTTCTCTTGAATCTTTCTTTCTTTCTTCTTTCCCTTTTCACTCTTACCCTCCATGTTCTCCAAAGTCTCTTCCTGAATAGTTTTCTTTGTCTTTTGTCCTGCTCCACCATCACTGTGGATCTTTTCCTCTGCCTTTTGTCCTTCTTCACCATCACTGTCCATCTTCTCCAAAGTCTCTTCCTGTGTGTCTTTTTCTGTCTTTTGTCCTTCTTTTAGCTTATCTTCTGTCTTATTTCTTTCGTGCAATGTTGTGCCTCCCACTGAGACTTCATTCTCCAGTAGCCACTCCTGGGACACTGTTTCCCCCCATGGATCATTTATGTTAAGTCAATAACAGATTGGTTACTATTGAAAACTGTACCAGTATTTATCCTTTGCATTATACTATGTATGTACCTGAGGGAATCATCTGTCCAACTGTGGATCCAGCCTGGTGTTTAATGTTGTCACCTTAAAAGTGTATATTAAATACATAAATGTAATATAACATGGAACTTTTCTTGTCCAGGCTCTATTACTTCACTTTGTCATAGTTTCCCATAATTACCAGATATTGGCATGATGTCTTCAAAGAAAGATGACTGGTGAAAAATCTTCTTATTCACCATATTGATTTTTCTTGCGTGAGTTAACAAAATTTTTGCTGTTCCTGGGCTTACAAAAGCTTGATGCATCTAAAAAAAGGAAAAGAAATAAGGTGTGAAAATATATTCTAGATCATGTAGTACGTCTAGCTCTGATGTTCAGGTGTGTTTTAGTGCAGCGTTCTTACACCAGGACGGACTTTGACTGCCACCTTGTCATTCTGTGGGAAAAGGTCAAAGCATGTTGTAAACACTTTAGAAAGCCACTAATTATTAACAAAAAGTCAGCACATCTACTTCACAGTCAAAAGTTATCATTTTGATTTGTCTTATAGAAACAGATTTTATCACCTACACACAATGGCAAAGATCCAACATCTATGTAAGAGTCCCTTTATTGTAAAGAATGGACCCGGGGCCTCATGTACAAAGGTTGCGTACGCACAAAAACGTGGCGTACGTCCTTTTCCACGCTCACGTTCAGATGTATGAAATGTGAAATGACCGTGGAAATGTGCGGTGCCCACGCCAACTTCATGGCTGGCGTACGCCCGTTTCTCCAGCTATTGTTCCTTTGGCGACACTTAGTGGTGATGCTGGGAAACTGTTAATGATGTGAAAACAAGTAGTCATCAGAGTGATGTGCACATCAGAGACACATTTATGAACAATCTGACGTGAGCCAGTATTTAGTGAACGCGAGGATTTACTTGCAAACAATGATAATTGGCTCATAAGCCGATTTCGGTCAGGAGTGAGCCAGTCAAACCTGAGCCGAGCTATGCCAGCTGTGTGGGACGGAATCATCCGAATGTCATCCAGGTTCATCAAATTCCCATACAACCCTAACCCTAACCCATATGCTGTTGAACAGGCCAACATTAAAGCGCAATTTTCAGCGAGAGCCGGTTTCCCTCATGTAATCGGAGCTATTGACTTCACACACATTGCTATAAAAGCGCCGTCACAGAATGTGTTTACGTTATTAGGAAACCTTTTCATTCCATCAATGTTCAAATCATATGTGATGCGCAAATTGAACAGGCTGGAGGCTGGAACAGTGCGCGATGGGTGGCTTCTGGGTGAGTAAATAGTTTATTATTTTAATTGTCCCGTATGATGAAAACCAGCGCCATGCACATTTGGGCATGTGCGCATTGAAATATCATGTTTTTGGTTTACTTTGCTTTTTTCTGCTGGTGAAATTAGCGCTACAGAGCTTTCTTGTATTATTGTGTGTGTGTGTGTGTGTGTGCGTGCGTGCATGCGTGCGTGCGTTTGTGTGTGTGCGCTGCTCTGATCCCACAGACTCACACACACTCCCACTCACGTCTTTTTTGTCATATTTATACCTGTTGACAGGGTGTCAAACAAAATCTCCCTGCGCGTTTTCATTCACTTTTTTCATTCACTCTTGAATCTCTTGCTCAGATTGTGTGAAATTCCTTTACTTTTCTTTGTTCAGTGCGTTATTTGATCAAAGAGGTGAATCTCAGGTTCTATTTAAATTGATTTGCATATGTAAATGAGGGGGTGGACAGGGAGGAGTTTGGCACCTCTGCATGTGCGCTCAATTCCACGTTGATTTGGGATGTACAAAGGAAACGTGCTTGGATCCATGCGTACGCACACTTTGATACATCTGAATTTATTTGTGCGTACGACAGTTTCTGGGTTTTGACGTACGCCAAGATTTAGTAGGAAATCCACGCAAGTCTTTGTACATGAGGCCCCTGATGTCTAAACAAGTCTGTTTACTGTAAAATACTTTTTCTGACTAGACATGAGTAACAGCTTTTCTCGTTTGTGTTATATGTGGTTTATGGTGGTATATGTTGACATTATACTTACTACAGGTGTGTTGAGAGTGACAGGACTCAGTGAAACCAGGGCTGAATTCAGTTTTAGGTCTGGAGATTGGCTCATCAATGCTCGTGTATCCTGTTAATTTAGCAATATGAATTAAAGAACAAATTAAATAGACAAGTGTGGGTTTTAAAAGCCAAGTTTGAAGTTTTTATTTTGTTGCTTGACTGTTTGATGTACCACTTCGCTTACCTCACTCTGCAACAACCCTTCTTCACCACTTTCCCCCACATTTCCTTTTGACAGGGCTTCCTCTTCTGATTCTTTTTCTATTACTCTCAGTTCACAGACCCTTGAACCAACCCGCGCAACTTTAGACAAGCTCCTCAGCTGGTTTCATGAAAGACAAAGATAATTTGTTAATTTGGACTTAAAGTTTTAGTATTTTCAAAAGCCTTCCCAGACCAGTTACTCTTTTGACCCCATTTGGCAGCTGAAGCAGATGGAGGTCTGAAATTTGAATGATGTACCAGGGGACAAGGCCAGAGGCCCCATGTAGCATCCAGTATATTCTTAGGCTGAAGGGGCATTGATGCATAAGTTGGGTGTTTCTTCATTTCTATCATGAGAATATGGTCTTCAGTTGTCTTTGGGCCTCTCAGGTTATATTGTTTTCATTTCCTGTTTCGTGAGACAGACTATGTCATAGGTACTTTACTAACACCTCAGCTTCACAATAAAAATTGATAGTTGATAAACCTCTATTTGATTGAACAGAACTGGTGGTATATGTTGACATTATATCAGAATCAGAAAACCTTTGATGTCCCACAGCGACAGAATATTACAGAAAGCAGAAACATATTACAAAATAAAAAAAATAGCAAAAATAAGCATTACAATTAAAAAGGGAAGACATATACATATATATACATATTCACATGATATAGTGCAGTTGTTTTGTTTGTTTGTTTGTTTTGTAAACGTAGATTTTAAGTACAGATAATAAATATGGAATAAATAAATTTAGGAAGAATAAAGTATATTATGCTCATTTGAGAATAATGTATTTTAATTTGTGTGTGGAAACACTGCAGCTACTCTCACCTGCTGGTCTGACGGCACAAGGGTCTTGTTGCTGTACAGCTGGTTAAGCCTTTTCCTCACAGGCTTCTCTTGGCCCAATGGTTCCTGCTCCTCCTCTTCAAACCCTTGACTGTGTTTATTGTGTGCAGGTTCATTGTCCTCCCTTTCATCCTCAGAAGAAGCAATGGTCATGGTGTTGTCTTTCTTGTGGTTCTCTCTGCGTTTCCTTGTCTTTGCAGCATATGTAGAAATTGCCATCATTGACAATTCTCTACTCTGGAGTGTGACCTCTGCTGGGTCCTCCGCTGTGCAAAGAAAATGATAAAATGAATACAAGTTGATGGATACTACAAGAAAAAATAGGTTTGGCATTGATTTAGATTGTTTAAAAAACCTTGATAAAATCTTTTGGCTGTGTTTGCATCATGGCACATAAAGGTTGCCACTTTCTGGTAAGTTTTATGGCCCAACTGTCGCTTGGCCTGGAGGAATGAATGTAAAAAAGAAATATATAAGAGTGCAAAATTAATTAACTTTTCACCACACTTTACATTACATGTTTTTAAGATAGAAAAAAAACATGATAAGTTATCTCACATAAGTGGCAACAGAGGAGCGCAGCATGTTGAAAGTTGGGGCTGTCCCCAAGCCCATCCCCTGCCAGGCCTCCTTAAAATATTCAGACAGCTTCAGCAGGACACCTCCACTGGTTGTGTGAAAGAAGGTAGAAGCCTCTTTGCCTCCTTCAATTTTGTTTCGAAGCAGGTTGTAACGCCGCAACCAGGAATACTCGCTTGGTTTGAGGGGTACAGCTGCTTCACCGAAGTACCTTTGAGTCTTGTGATGTCCAACCTAATAATTCAGGAAAGTTGACTTTTCACTCTGAACAACTGATATAACAATGTGTCCTTTCTGTTTTTGTAATAATGTTTGCACTTACACGGATGATGCGAGCACCCTGCTTAGTCTTTTCTGCTGCCTTGACCTCCTTTGTGGTCATGTTGATCACAACACCCTTTCGGTGGCCTGTTGTTGCAATAATATATCCACCCAGCAGTCCAAAAAACTCTTTCAGACATGCTCGGTCCTCTGGATGCTTTTCAAGCTTAACTGTAAAAGCAGAGGAAATACATTTTATGCATTTACTCGCAAAGATGTTCTTTACCTCAGTACCACACAAAAGCAGCAGAGAAAACCCAGTTTGTAGATGCTAATCCTTGTAATGTAAAATCTGCAGAACGGTATATTCACCCAAAGTTTGAGTGTGGAGAAGCCTCATAACATTAAATAAACCTTATTTTTACAAATCTGAAACTTATGCTGAGCAATGATCCATACCCAGTACTGCAGTGATCTTCTTCGGAGCCTCATCTATAAAGCATGCATGTTTCTGTGCCTTGACCAGTGTCTCTGAAATTTTTAATAGCATTTATTATATGCATGTTCCCTGCTTTTAACGATGGGATGTTAATGTTTGGACGTGGGGTTATGAATGTTAAACATACCAGATTTAATTCGCCTCACACTGAGCTGGTGCCCAACCACATCCCGGCCAATATCTCTGATCCGGGCCCTCAGCTCTACCAAGATGGCGTTGATTTTTTTTGTTCCCAGTCTGACAGATGGTGGTGCCATGTTTGAAATGTATTTCATAAAGGCCACAGCATCCATCAGATAGCATCTCTGGGTTGTTGGTTTGAAGCCTTTTTCTTGAAGGACTGCAACAAAACTTGAAAGACAAAAATACAAATGTCCTCTACCCTTCGATGCATGGATGCTTCTTACAGTGTAGTACCTACCCACGGATTCTATCATGGTTACTCAGGAAAAGAAGGTCAACATTTGGGATTGCTGAGTCTGCCATGTACTCTAGAAAATCAACAACATGTTTGGCTCGCTGCTTGGCATTTTCAGAAGTTTTCCTACCAGGGTTGGCACCTTCTGTGTGGCCCCTAAATTCCTCGACCAATCTTACTGAAGAAGAAAGAATATAAAGCAAATACAATATTTTTGCATGGATCTGCACATTAACACAACATCCCCTATCGTTCAAGTTCAATACTAGTACAGTGACTATCATATGAGGGTATCTTCACCATAGCGAGGGGCTTTGTCGGGGGAAAATGGTGCACGTCTGCAATGTTTTGATGCCTGAAAAAACCACATGAAGCAGATTGTTTTAATCAAGAGTTACTGAAAAAATTGGTCATATTTAAGAAGTACACCAGAGGAATAACTTAACACTCACAGTTGCACACATTGTTGAATAATGTAGCTGCTTGAGCTCATCGTTCCTCATCTGGAGCAGGTTCCTTGCCACCATAAGTTCAGCAGAGAGAAGCTGGCAGTTCCTGCACCCAGGATCAGGAGCCCTCAGGACAGAACGCCCTCGTCTTCGCTTGGCCTGTTGGTCAACTGTTCCTGTGTAGCAGGAAGCCTGGCTGGTTGAGGGAAAAGGATCCAGCATAGCTGGTGCTTCTGGGTCACAAGAAGCCTGGCTGGTTGAGGGAGAAGGATCCTGCATCGCTGGTCTTTCTGGGTCACAAGAAGCCAGGCTGGGAGAACAACACATGGGGACCGAAAGAGGAGGCACAATGGCAGAAGCTGCAGCATGAGGAGCAGCTTGTGGTCTGGCCTCTATCACCTTCCTGACACCCTCTCCGTTTGCTGCATCATCCACCTCGTCAAGATGTGAGACCATTAGTGGTGTGGGGTTTGAAGTACGTAGGAGGGCCAGTTCTCTCGCAATGTATCTGTCCTTAGCTTTCTGGATGTACAGTTTAACCATTGGGTTCTACAAAAGAAAGCAGAACATACATTTAGTAAATAATTTCATTCTGTATGAAAAAGTTGCATTATGAATATATAATATATTACCTTTAGCATCATGCATGTATTTAACCAGCAATATTCTTTCTGTTGGATTTGTAGCACTAAATACATACAGCATTTCTGAATCTATATCAACCACACAAGGATCAAATGAAGACCACAGACCCACCACACAGCAAGGAAGAACAAGCAGCATTACAAGGACCAAAGTTGCTGGGCTTAAGATCTCGACCTGAATCAGAACACATAAATCACACAGAGGGACTACCTTCAGGCTGTGGATCCTTTGCAGATGCTTGTCGAGTCGGTTGATATGTGTAGACTGGCAGAAACGCACTGGGCAGTCCAGATTTGCGCGAAAACTGGAGAAGCAAGAAGAAACTTTGATTTAGTAGTAGAAAAAATGTTTGAAGAAAGAAAATATGCAGACATTTCTGTGGAACCACTAACCACCAAAGTGGAACCACTAACACTTAAAAATGTTTAAAAAAAAAAACCCCCCCAAAAAAGGATTGGGGAGGCATGCGGTAGTATCCCGAGACTGAGTGAGACTTGTGCAAATCAAACCTGGCGGCTACTTGGGAAGAGGACAATAGAGGGAGACTGAAGGATTACATCGATGAGTACTTTCAGCGAGTAGTCATGGAGAAATCTAAAAAAACAGCGGCTACCCCCTCCTCCAAACACAGCCAGAGAATTCCCCCAAATTTATGGAGATCCTTACCTCCATAAATACTAAACTGGACAGCTTTGATGCTTGACTTTCCTTGGTAGAAGTACACAAAGAATTTCAATCCCTGCGCGAATCTCTGGAGTATAGCCAGCAACAGGTGTCCCTACTTGCGGCCAAAAATAAATCACTGATCCTGAAAGGAACAATGAAAACCCTCACTGAGGAAATGAGGCATCTTAAAGAAGAAAACAGACATATTAAGGACTAAGTTATAGATCTACAGGCACGCAGCATGAGGGACAATCTGGTCTTCTCCAGGATCCCAGAAAAAACAAGAGGAGGCAAAAGCGACAGTACGGAACTTTATTGAGAAACAACTGAAACCCCCGGCGGACACAGTCAAAAACATCCAGACCCAACGAGCACACCACCTAGGAGGGAAACGGCAGGAAGGTCAGCCCCCGCGTCCGATTGTTGTCAAATTCGAACACTTTAAACAACAGGGGCTGGTTAAGAGTCGAGGCAGGGAGCTACGAGGAACAGACTTCAGCGTGAATGACCAGTTCCCAAAGTAGATCGTGGAGCGATGCAGGAGGCTGTTCCTGGTGAGAAGGAAGTTTATCGATGGTGGAGCCTGGGCAGTGATCGCAGCGGACAAGCGCTACGTCAACGGTCAGTGATACCGGGACAAAGAGGTAACCCCCCTGGCTGTATTAAATTTTATAAAAGCAGATGCATCTCCCCTCAATAAATCAAAACGATTAACCTGTAATTAAACCCTCACAAAAATTAGTTTCCCCATCTTGTTCCCTTATCGGTCACCAATCTCACTTAATAATACTATCATTGCACGTCTCTGTAATGTACACTGTGATATCTGATCATTGTTTAACCTGAAATGGTGAGAGCTGGATGGTGTGTCACAAGTCACAAATGGCCTTTTGGTATGATGGGGGTAGGATGTGCATTCTTTGACCTCGTAAAATAAGAGGAGTTTTAAATAGCCCTCTGATTGGAGGAACAGGATTTGGGTTTTGCATGCTGAATGAATTGGAAAAGTTCTGGGATTGTTTGAGGAAGGGAGTTTGGAGGTATATATATTGGATATATGCAGAGAAGAGTCAGACTCCTCTCGGCTTAGGTGGCGAGTAGACATTTGGTCAAGCTCCCAGAGAGGGTCTCCAGATATATCTGTTTTTTGTTATAATAAAGGTGTTAAGCTAAGGGAACGTCTCCTGATCATCTCTCCTCATCAACAAACTCGGGGAAGTCGGTGTACTTCAACAATTTGGGGGCTCGTCCGGGATGAGGAAGAGATACAATTGAACACTTCGACTGGACACAAAGGACACTGATGATTCAAGGTTAACCTGAAATAAGGTAAGCAAAGCCTGTTACAACAACATTTGCATATTCAACCCAGAATCCAAATTAATGAATCAGTGTGTCCTGAGTGTATAAGTCGCTAAATTGGGAGGAGACAGGGTTTGAGGCCCAGGGTTAGAGGCCCAATCCTAGGAGTGGCGTACCCCACTATTTTTCGAGGGGAAAACGGGACTTCAAAAGGTTTGAAGCGCTGGGTTGGAATCCCGGGGAATTCAGGACCCCCGGAGAACCAGGTTAAAGGCCTGAGGACTGGAATCCTCGAATACATTTTTTGGGGTTTTAGAAATTCTCCAGGGATAGAAGCAAATCAGTTTCTTCAGCACGAAAAGCCTCCCCTTTATTTCACGGAAACCTAATGGTGATAACAGAAGTGAATAGAGGAAGTGGTGTGAGAAGTAGTGCTGAATAGATTGCTCGGGTGAACTCCATACAAACTGATCGGCTGATTTACTGGAGAAGGCAGGGACAAATAATGGAAGGAGATATTGATAGGGGGAAAAAGTGGGATAAAGTTAACGGTAAAATTAAAAAGTTAAAAAAAACTTTAAAAAAAGTAAAAAAAAAGAAAAAAGACACATGCAGAACTGAAATTAATCAATCTTCTGAAGGAGCAGAAAATCGACAAAAGTGAACAACGCAGTTTGGGGGTAATACTGTGGAAAGACGAGTGTACAATGTAAAAAAAGAAATTGAGAGAGTTGAATTGAGAGTTGTACTCCAACTGAGATAAACAGGAGGATGGAGATTTGAAGGAGATCAGAGCTGCTATAAGAGTGGTAAATTTGGACATTGGGCTCACCAATGTAAAGCTCAAAAGGGCAGAGGTCAAGAAGACTGGTAAGGGGAAGGAGGAAGGAGACCCAGACAAATTGATGATTCATCAGCATGACAAGACAATAAAACAGGTCATGCACCTAGGCACACACGCACCAGAACATAGAAGATGAGGAGGACATTTTTTTTTTTGCATGAGGTCATTGCAGATTGTGGAGAGAGAAGGGTTTTTAAACTGATGAGCAAATACTGAATTTTATTAGGGGGTTGATTGTTATCGTGGATGCATTCTTAAACAGAATGTGTTTTAGTTCTCATTTTGGTTGGCAGACATCGCATGTAGAAAGTTTTTCTTTGTAAAAAAAAAAAGAAAAAGAGAGGGAATGCCTCTATGACAAAAAGATAGACCATGTCTAGAGCATTAGTCCATTCCATGTTTGATCTGCTGCAGAGCAGCTGATATGTAAAAAAAGAAGAGAGAGAAGAGAGGTGAAGTGTGTTAGTTTGTGTGAAGTTGCAGGAGAAAAGGGGGGTGGCTTTGTGTTTGGATTGTGGATGGCAATCAAGTGCTGTTGGGGGTTTTTGGATGTTGAAGAGACTGGTATAACAGGATAGAAGTTGATGGTGTTTGTGTAAAGGGTGAATGATGGATGGTGTTGAGGTGATGTGAAAAGGACTGAAGTGAACTAACACATAACTCTGTAATTACATTCCAGCAACTATAGGACTAACATAATCTGTAATCTAGACTAAGTGAATGTGACTGTATGAAGAAACATCTGAACAAAAAGTCTACTGTTAGGCTCAGGAGATATCAGAGATATCAGAGGTCAACAGGAGGGACATGGGACGCCATGACTCTTCGGTGATCCCAAAAGAGAGAGAATGTGGGACTCTCTATTTTCTTCTCAAGCTTTGGGTGAACACTTACTGACCAAATAAATATCTTTTGATCATTTCAGACATGAGTAGAGAACAAATTGCATACATTTAATATAGGTATAGGGGACTGACTACCCTGATCTAATCACTGACTCCACTAACAGAACTGACTGACTGGTAGGGAAAAAACTGCAGAAATAACTGAGTGTCTGTGTGAATGTGTGTCTGTGTGTAATGTGAAGAGTGTCTGGAAGAATATGAGTTTGTGCTGAAAGTTGTCTGAAGTGTGTTGGCAATTAAACATTTGTATGTTAAATCATGTTTGAATGAAATGTAGTAAGTTAAATATGCTAATTTGGAAATGGTGTTCTGCTTCAAGGTGTTTATGATGGTGTTGACATGTATTACTTTTATTTGTGAGGTTAAGATAAATATAGTGGTACTTTACAGCTGATTGGATTAAAATAAAAAGGTAAATTCACAGTGTATCACTGTTTAGTGACTCAAGTTTTTGCAAATTTTGTAAGTTTACTGATGACTAGGGTGTAAATAGCAGCTGGACAATTAATGTGCAGCTAGAATGCAGCTAGAGAGTTTTGGGTGTGGTCTGGAGCAGTGTTCTCTTCGCTGGCTCAGGGAGAAATTAAACTTGAGGACTCTCAGTGAAGTAGAAGGGGCTATCCATGTTATCCTATCATCTTGTTCTCTGACATTTGGTCACCACCTACAGTCCTGCTGTGAGGCCTCAGTCTCCACTCAAAAACTTTGAGAAGGGACATAACAGGATTAAAGTGACTGTATGTAAACTACACATACAATTCAAAAGTGGAGAATTACTAATAGGATTTTGATAAATTTAAATTGAGCATTTTTAGCAGATTTAAGATATATGCAAGTAGATTGATATATGAATTTGAGCCGTTTCTCATAATGAATTGTATTTTACTGTAGAATTGAAACATTTACCAACTAATGCTTAGTTTGAATAAAATTACGTATTGCATTCAAAAGTTTACAGGAATAAATATAATGATTAATTGAAGGTAGTTAAAGACGTCCTGACCTCATGAAGGATAGTCAAAATATGTTAGTGGGAAAACAGGTCTAATGGATTAAAATTTATCAGGAGGTACATTTGATTACAGGTAATGATCTAAAATAGAGACAACATACACCCACCAGATAGACTATCTCCTGGTTGGTTGATGTTTTGTTAATTAAAGGTACTGAGGGTTGTTATGGACCAAACACTTGACCTTGGGAGGCTGATGTCCAGACTGCCAGACATTCATGAAGGGGAAAGTGAGTGGCTGAGAACATATGAGGAAATAACAGTGCAAGAAAATCTTGCCACAAGGAAATGAAGCTGTGTGGACTTGTGTTCTTGGAACATCAGCAGTGGAGAACCTACTGCACTCCAGAGGGAAAGGCTGGATGATAAATCCCATGTGAGACCCAGAGGTGCTGAAGAGTGAACATATCTTTGAGATGCAAAGTGAGGCAGTGCAAAGAAAGCTGGCACAGTTACCTCTTTGAGGATTGACAAAAGATTCAAGAAGAAGACTTAAGTTCCAGTGATGACGTTGACAGTGTCACTTACAGTGTTGAACAATGAGTAAAGGATGCTGCCACATCTGTGCTGTGGATGTGGTGAGACTGGAAACTGCAGAAGTTCATGAGCTGATCCTGATTGGGGAGAATGTGGTTGTGGAGCTCAGCCTTCTCAACGTGAAGGAGTTAGTCCAATAAATTTGTGGGGAGAATATTTCTATTTGGGGTAGCTTTTGTGACGACCAAAATGCCAAAATGTGGCTTTTGCCCAAATTTTCAATAATCAATGGGGAAGAACTGTGTGAAAAGTACAAGGTTCTAATTTTCTCTCTGGGGATGTATGTTGGTGGCTCATTATTTAATTTTTAAATTATTTTTATTAGACCATTCTACAATAAAAGGTGATTGTATAATTGTAATTTCCCTTAGGATTCGCAAAGTTGGAATCTGTGCAAGGGGGGAATAATGGAAATACAATTTGGAACAATAAAATAAATACATTTAAATTTTTTGGAACAATAAAATACATTTAATGGAATAATTTAAATTTGTGTATGAAATAATGTAATAAATGTATGTTCTTTGTTGGTAGTGTAATACTCCAGTGGGAATCCCATTACCAGATCGAGAGTTTAAATGTAGTTATGAATCGTGTAGGCATTAGAAACAATAAAGTAATAACTTCTGATAGTGATGAACCGCTGTAGTCATTGGATTGAAATAGCAACATCGGACAACATTGGAGCCGAAACAGTTGATAAAAATGAGAAGAAACTTTTGAGGAAAAATGGTTTTGGAATTTGGGAATGTTTTGAATATTATTTATTCTAAGTTCAATCTCCAAGCTGGGGGATTAGGTATATTGGATGCTGTAATGTGTAGATGTGAGTGTGGAAGTGAGTGGTTGTTTGTCATTATTGTTTGCCATGTTCAGAGTTAAAAACATGTTTATGTTTTTCATGTTTATGTTTAAATGTTTTTCTATGTTCATGTATTTTTGGAAATCTCTGTGTCATTGTTTACAATATATCCTGTAATTAATGACCATATCAATACGAGGCCCCTGTATACAATAGCACGAACGAATGCACTCTTCTCTCTTACACACACACACACACAAACGAACACACACATCCCAAACGCGTAAACACATGTACACACATACATCCACATATAGGCCGTAGCTATGCTTACACAGACTCAGAATCAGATAGAAAGGTCCTCACATACCCCATGCCAGAACCTATTGACAGGTGGGCAGTTCCACATAGTGTGCATGTAGCTGTCAGGAATATTTTCAGTGCAGTGTTCACAGATGTCAGAATCTCTCAGACCCATTTTGAACATTCTTTGTCCTGTGTAATGAACTCTGTGTAGAATTTTGCATTGTACAAGTTGAAGATTTGGATTTTTAGTCATTTTAAATGTTTACACATACATTCGTCCAAAAGTCTTGGTCTGGTCTGATGGATAAATCCATCTCACATTTCAAAGATGGTAGTGATAGAGATATATCTATGCTGGATAGTATGTGAATAACTTTTGATATTATTTTCTGATCCGATAAGCTTAAAAATGTTTTAGTTATTGGAGAAAGTTCTAGGCTGGTTTTATTATTCCTAACCTCTTATTAATTATAGATTTTATCTGCTGGTACACCAAAAAATTATTTGTACTGATTCCAAATTTGTCTTTTATGTCTTGAAATGGGATATACATGCAGTCTCGCAAAATATGTTCAAATTTAGTGATTCCTTTAAATTTCCAAGTGGAGAATTGTATCACTTTTTTGTTCTGCAGGATGTCAGGATTGTTCCATATGGGTGTGAGTTTGCATGGGATGAGCGACGACCTTGTTATTTTTAGGAATTCCCACCAGGCTGTCAGAGCAGTGCTTATACTGATGCCTATAAAGCAGGGGTTCCTAAAGTGTTGACACCTGAAGGCCAATTTAGGAACCCAACATTGGACTGAGGGCTGCCAAAAAGGAAAAAAAAGGAAAAAAAAACTGAAAGAAATCCCATTTGTAATAATTTTAATGACCAGATTGCAGTTCTACAGTTTAGCGTTAAGTAATATAAGGGTTTATATAATGTAACTTAACTGTTACCATATATTTACTGGGTAAATAGCTAGTAATTGGCGGATGTAGCTACCTGCTTATTACCAGCTTATAACACAATAATACACAAAAATTCACGATATAGAAACCAGGTAACTACCCAGTATTTTTGTTTATACTTATTGGTCTGTATCCAGTAATGTCCAATAAACATTTAACAAGCTTAGTAGCTCCTGGATTTAAACTATCAACTGTAATTCATTGCGGGCCGCCAGCAATGTTTCTACGGGCCGCCATTGGCCCCCGGGCCGCACTTTGAGAACCAATGCTTTAAAGCGATCATGTTTTTTGATTATGCCGCTAATGAATGGTAAATCAGATATGGTAATGTCTTTACAAGCCATCTGTTCTATATCCATCCATGAGTTGCTCTCATGGTTGGAGTTAATCCTTTTTAAAATATACTGTATTCTGTTAGCGAGAAAATAATGATACAGATTTGGTAGTGCGAGACCTCCCAAACCTTTCCTCTTTTTTCCTCGAGTTTTAAGACTAATTCAAGGTGGTTTATTTTTCATAGAAACTTGGAGATGCTTGAGTCTAGTGATTTAAACCACACAGAGGGAGGTTTGGTAGGTAGGCCTTTCGCGATATTCAATAAATCAATTAATCGCACGATAATTAAAATAAGCTCGATAATTTTTTTGGCCGCGATAAATGCCATTTGCATGCTTTTTTGTTTTCCCCGTCTCTCTCTCTCTCCCTCTCTCTCTCGGGTCCTAATGTGTGTGAAATATGATGTAGTATGCATGCCAGGTGGCTAGGTGGCACTGTGAAGCACTGCCATACAACAACACCAGGAGCGCGCATGCGCTGAAACTTCCTTCTACTTCTCTCTAGTAGCGCTGAGTCACCCACAGTCGAAAACCAAAACATTGACTCGGCGTAATTGCTGAAATGACTCCTGCATAGGTATCAGAGCAGCTAAGGCGACTTGAATGTGCGACTGATGGATTTTAATCCACATGTTTGTTGTTGTTTGTCTGTACTGCACATGGATCTGACATCAGCGTACAGGAGGATAGCCAGCGTGACGACGCTGAAGCTGGCACCACATTCGCCCCCGGTTCTACAACTTCAGCGTCGTGGCAGCGTGAGCAGCTCAGAAAACACTTTTGCGTTTTAAACCCTTTAGACGGGAACGCGACAGCGGAGCGTTTTTAAGATTTCCACTCTGGAGGGTGGGTTCTTTTTTTTTGCGTTTTTAAGCCCCAAAAACGCCGTCGCCGTCTAAACGAAAGGCACATCTGATCAAATATTTTGTCGGTTTCACCCAGGAGCGTTGTAGTGTAAAGCCAGAGTAACGATGAGTAAACCCTCATGTCAGTCACTTGTCAGTCACATGGTGTGTGTGGAGGCGGGACTCCTGGCGTAGCCTACCACAGCAGAGTGCAGCTAACCCATTTTATTTATTGCTTTTGCTTGTTTGTTAATTTATTGTGTTCTAGTGTTAAATATTCTTTAAAAATAAAAGTTTATTTCTCTTTGAAAATGTGTACCTGCATTATTATACCATTATCATTGTATTAGATGAAGATTATCTCAGAACAACAATATTATCGATTATCGCAATAATTTCTGAGACAATTTATCGTCCAGCAAAATTTGTTATCGTGACAGGCCTAGTGGTAGGTATCATTGAGAATAAGTAATTAATTCTTGGTAAAACAATCATCTTTTTTGTGGCAATTATCCGCATTAGTGATAAAGGCAGGTTTCTCCAGCAACTAAGGTCCTCTATGATTTTAAGAAGTGGAGTGCAATTCAGGTTTGATAATTCCAACAGCCTGGAGGAAATATTGAGCCCAATATATTTAATGTTTCCTGATTGAAGCGGAATTAATGGTATAGGTTGGAATCTATAGTTGACTGATAAAATTAAAGATTTGGACCAGTTAATTGAGTAGTCCGAGACAGAAGAGTATTCGTTGAAGAGTGACTACCTTAGAAAGTGAGGCCAGGAGTTCTGAAGGAAAAGTAAAACATCATCAGCATAGAGACTTATCTTGTGTTTTATATTTTTCATCTGGATTCCTTCTATATCTCTATTTTGTCGGATATATGCTGCTAATGGTTCTATGAAAATTGCAAAGAGTGAGGGGGGGAGTGGGCACCCTTGACGAGTGCCCCTGTGAAGATTAAATCTTAATGAGATTTGCTCACAAATGCCTTTTCTGCATGTAAAGATACAATAGTTGTTTCCACATTGTTAAGAACAGAATAGTCAATCAAGTCGATAAGCCTCCGAGTGTTGTTGGCCGAGTGTTGACCTTTAATGAATCCTGTTTGGTCAGGATGTTTTATATAAGGAGTAACTTATTCTAATCTCTTTGCTAGGGTTTTACAGATAATTGTGAGATCTACATTTATAAGAGATATGGGACGATAGCTAGATGGCAGTGTTGGGTCTTCACCCGGTTTAAGGAGCAGGTTAATATTTGCTGAGTTTAGGTGTAGAGATAATAAGTCACTTTCTGTTATTTGCCTTACCATTCTATAGAATAATGGGCCCCATACGGTCCAGAATTCTTTGTAAAACTCAGCTTGAAAACCATCTGGACCTGGGGCTTTATTATTTGGCATATGTTGAAGGGCCTCATGGAGTTCAGACACTGAGATTGGTAAGTCCAGGGCCACTACCTGTTCCTTTATTAAGCTTTGGTGTCACAATTTTTTCCATAAATGATTCAATGCTTGAGTCTGATAGCTCCGTCTCTGATGAATATAAGTTCTGAAAAAAGTCTCTAAAAGTTTTGTTTATTTCATCAGGATTGTGGGTAATGTTTCCTGCTGATACAGCAATAGCTGGGATTGATGATTTTTCTTTATTGGTTTTAATTGATTAGCCAAAAAGCCTCCTGATATGTGTCAATGTTCATAATTATTCCAGCGGAGTCCTTGTATCTGAAATTGGGTCTGTTTGTCGAGGATTTAATCTACAAACTTTGAACTTTCTCAGATCTCTCTGTATGTGTTCTTGTGTGGAAGCAGTATAGGCCTCTTCTAGATTTTTGATTTCATGTTCCAATTTTGATATGACTATTTTTTTCTTGTTTCTTTTTGTGTGATGAGTAGGAGATTATTTTACCTTTCATTACTGTTTTTGCTGTTTCCCAAAGAACACATGATGAGATTTCAGGTGATTAATTTATTTCCAGGAATGTGTCCCATTCACTTATAAAGTAATTAATAAAGTATTGATCTTGAAGCAATGAAGTATTAAATCTCCAGTTTGTAGGTGCAGTTCTCTTGTTGCCCAAGGTGATTGTGACTGGTGCGTGATCGCTAATAGTGATGGGATGAATCAGAGTGTGAGTAATTTCTTTCAGAAGTGAGCTGCTAACCAAGAAAAAGTCTAGACGGGAGTGTGAATGGTGAACTGGTGAGAAGAACGTATATTCCTTTCGTGTTGGGTTAAGAGAGCGCCAAGCATCGCAAAGACCAAAATCACTCATGCACTGTTTAAGAATATCCACTGACTGCCAGCTACGTTGTGTCCCTGCTGTACAGAGCCTGTCCAAACCTGGGTTGCAAACGAGGTTGAAGTCCCCTCCTATTATAAGTGCTGTATTACAGTGTGCATAAAGTGCAGTGAAAAGACCATGAAAGAAGGAGGGATCATCAACATTTGGACCATAAATGCTGGCAATTCATAGGTTAGTACCTTGAACTGATATATTAACTATTACAAATCTGCCCTCTGGGTCTATAATCGTGTTGTTTAGAGAGAAAGAGACACACTTATCTAAGACAGATTGCCAGTTCACTTCATCACAATTTCCCCACATATACACAGCAAACTACAACTCAAGACAGAGAGGAGTAGCCATCATGATCAATAGGAAACTGCATTTTGTTTTGTTGTTTCACCCCCATGGTGAAACAACACCCCCCCACCAAAAGGAGTGTGAAGCTGTGGTCTGAGGAGACAAGTGAAGCACTCAGGGACAGTTTTCACACCGCAGACTGGAATGTGCTCTGTGACATAAACAGTGTCACTGACTGCATCACGGAGTACATAAACTTCTGTGTGGAGACCACCGTGCCTACCAAAATGGTGCAGTGCTTTTCAAACAACAAGCCCTGGGTAACTTCTGAGATGAGAGCTCTGCTGCTGGAGAAGAGGAGAGCTTTTAGATCTGGAGACCGCGAGGAGCTGAGGAGAGTGCAGAGGGACCTGAAGAGGAAGATCAGGGAGTGCAAGGCAACCTATAGGAGGAAGATGGAGAACCACCTGGAACATTACAACGTCAGGGAGGTCTGGAGGGGACTCAAAACCATGTCAGGACAGGGCAAAGTAAGGACGAGGGACCCTGCTCCTGCTCCTGGTGACAGAGACTGGACCAACAACCTGAATGTCTTTTTCAACAGGTTTGATACCAGTCTCATCCCTTCCCCCTCCAGCCTGTCTACTTCCAGCTTCCCTTTTCTTCCTGTCCCCCTCCCCTCTCTACCACCACCAACACCTCTCAGGCTCACACCCCCCACCCCTCCCACACCTCAACCACCACCTCAAGGACCCTCACCACCACCTCCCCCACCTCTGCTGCCCTCCTCTCCTCCCTTCACGACCACAGTGGATCAGGTGAGAGCGCAGCTGAGAAAGACAAAAGCCAGGAAAGCTACAGGTCCTGATAGTATCAGCCCCAGACTCCTCAGGGACTGTGCAGACCAGCTCTGCCAGGTGGTTTGTTAAATCTTCAACCTGAGTCTGAGCTTGGAGAGAGTACCCACCCTGTGGAAGACTTCTTGTGTGGTCCCTGTCCCCAAGACATCATGCCCCAAGGAACCCAACCACTTCAGACCCGTGGCCCTAATATCACATCTCATGAAGACACTGGAGAGGATAATCCTCAAACACCTCCGCCCCCTGGTGAGCCCAAACATGGACCCTCTGCAGTTCGCGTACCAGCCTGGCATCGGGGTGGATGATGCCATCATCTACCTGCTGCAGAGGTCCCGGTCTCATCTGGAGGGCACTGGAAACAGCGTGAGGATTACCTTTTTTGACTTCTCCAGTGCCTTTAACACCATACAACCATCGCTGCTCAGGGTGAAGCTGGAGAGAGCAGGTGTCAGCGACCGGCTGGCTGCATGGACCACCAACTACCTCACAGACAGACCCCAGTTTGTGAGGCTGCAGGACTGTGTGTCAGACACGTTAGTCTGCAGCACGGGAGCCCCCCAAGGCACTGTGCTCTCACCCTTCCTCTTCACCCTATATATATCGGACTTCAGGTATTCCACAGACAGCTGCCATCTCCAAAAGTTCTCTGATGACACTGCCATTGTGGGGTGTGTGTCAGGAGATGGCGACCAGGAATACAGGAGGACTATCATGGACTTTGTCAGCTGGTGTGAGAAGAATCACCTTCTTGTCAACGCCAGCAAGACGAGGGAAATGGTGGTAACCTTCAGTAAAAAGAAGCAAATCACTGCACCGGTGAACATCCAGGGACTGGACATCGAGAGGGTGACAACATACAAGTACCTGGGTGTTCACCTAAATAATAAACTGGACTGGACTGACAACACTGACTCGCTCTACAAGAAGGGTCAGAGTCGCCTTTATCTTTTGCGTAGACTGCACTCTTTTGGGGTGAGCAGGACACTGCTGAGGACTTTCTATGACACTGTGGTTGCGTCAGTGGTCCTGTTTGCTGTGGTGTGCTGGGGAGGGGGCTGTTCTGTGCGGGACAAAAACGGACTAGATCGGATAATTAAAAAAGCCGGCTCGGTCTGTGGCTGTCCCCTGGACTCCATCGAGGTCATCCAAGAGAGGAGGGTACTGGCCAAACTATCGGCCATCATGGACAAAACCTCTCACCCACTGCACAAGACTGTTGGGGCCTTAAGAAGCTCCTTCAGTCAGAGACTGATGCACCCTAAGTGCAGGACGGAGCGGCATCGCAGGTCGTTCATTCCTACTGCTGTCCGTCTGTTCAACAGTGTGCAAACCAAATAACTATGTTAGTGTCACTGCTGTATTAGTCTGTTATTGTTTACAGTTTTTGTTCCTCGTTTTAACTGGTCTGTTAGTTATTGTTTACAGTTTTGTTGTTTTGTTTTTAACTGGTCTGTCAAGTTATTGTTTACAGTTTTGTTTTTTTTGTTTTGAACTGGTCTGTTAAATTATTGTTACAGTTTTTGTTTTTTTGTTTTTAACTGGTCTGTTATGTTTATTGTTTACAGTTCAGTTTCTTGTTTTTAACTGGTCTGTTAAGTTATTGTTTACAGTTTTTGTTTTTTTACTGATCTGTTAAGTTATTGTTTACAGTTTTTGTTTTTTTACTGATCTGTTAAGTTATTGTTTACAGTTTTGTTCCTTGTCTTTAGCTGGTCTGTTTAGTTATTGTTTACAGTTGTTGTCCTGTTGGTCTTGTTTGCCTAGATTTGTCTTATTTTTACCTGAACCTAATACGCACCTTATTTACATTCACTCTTATCTTATTTCTTTCTATGTACAGTTTTTATAACATTGTGTAATTGTTAATCTGTATACGGAGCTGCTGAAACCCTGTTCTCTCCCCACTGTGGGATAAATAAAGCTATCTTATCTTATCTTATTTCACACATAAAAATACTGCAACAGAACCAGAAGGTAGATTTATAATACTCAACCTATTAATCAATAACACAGACCTCTGTATTTCGAACATATATGGTCCAAATGTTGATGACCCCTCTCTTCACACACTTCCACACTCTCTTCACCTCACTGTCCACTCACCTAGACACGACACTCATAATGTGAGGGGACTTCAACATGGTACTTGACCCAGAATTTGATAGGCTTAGTAAGGCAGGAACAACACGGAACTGGCAATCGACAGAAACGAGTGAAGGTTTGCGTGTAGTCACGGCAGACGTGAACCGCCGGGTTTGTGCCCTGGAACAGCACTCTGACCATGGCAGTGCTGGCTTCGTTGCGCTGGTGAGGCAGCCAAACGCAGGGAATGCTTGCGCTGCGCAGGATACCAACTCAGCGGCCAACGGATCGGCAGAGGTGACTGAAACTCCAGTGGACAGACACCGAGGAGAGCCACAGGGACCGCTGCTTCTAACAGTGGAGAGCGCCACACCACCACTTAACCCTGGGTTAACGATGCCCTCGCCTGGATCATCAATGTGGAGCCAAGTTGTGCAGAAGGAAAAATGAAAGTGCATTGAGGATTACCAACATGGATTATGCACATCTGCGGTGGGAAAGAAGAAAGCTGCCAAAACTACTGTGGGCGCTCATCTTGAGAATAAACTTGGACGTGGCGTGTCATGTGAAAGGATTGTTACTGTCAACAGCAGATACGCATCATTTAAAGTATCTGCTGAATGTAAAGATGTTGGCGATATGTATAATCCGGAGCTTTGGCCAGAGGGAGCGTATGTACGGCGTTTCTATGAACCACGTAAAGCTGGAGTCATTGCTTACGCGGCTACTCTATCTGCTGGGGCTACGAGTGTGGTCGCTACTGGCAAAAATGCCTAAATATGTTAGTTAGTTAGTTAGTTAGTTAGTTAGTTAGTTTTTATTTGTCCACGATGTGGAAATTTGTCTTTGGTCTCATAAAAAACAACAAGCAGGACAATAACAGCAACAACAAGCAGGACAACAACAGCAACAACAACAACACTTACACACAGACATCTTCATGGCAAAAAGCAGGACAGCAGTGGCAGTTACATTACAACACATCGCATCAACGCATCAACGGGGCATGGTGTTCAGTGCCCCAATTGCATTAGGAATAAAAGAATTTTTAAAAATATTACGATTTGCCCTTGGTACTTTATAACGTCTACCAGAGGGAAGAAGTTCAAACTCCCTATTGAGTGGATGAGAGGGATCATTTGCTATTTTGACAGCTTTTTTCCTAAGCACTTCATCGTACATACAACTTAATTGTTTCTGTCTTGTCCCTATGATTTTTGAGGCAAGGTTTACTATTCTCTGCAGCTTGCTTCTTCCTTTAATATTTAGATTACCGTACCACATTGCCATGTTGAAAGTTAGAATGCCTTCTATCAGGTTCTTATAAACTGTTTCCATAATGTGCTTACTCACTCTAAAGGAGTTGAGCTTGCGCAGTAGATGGAGACGTTGGTTACAGGTTTTAAAAATATGGTCTGTGTTTTCACTGAAATTTAGGTTACAATCAATATATGTACCTAGATATTTGAACTTGTCTACTACCTCTACAATTTGTCCCCCTAATTATAAGGGGCTGCACAGGGTCCTTTTCATGAAAGACAAGTTCCTGAGTTTTTGTTACATTGATCTCTAAGGAACTTTCATCACACCACTTCTGGAGAGATGACACGTGTGCTCTATATACTTCCTCTCCGACTATGTCCCCCTTCTTTAATAAGGCAACCAGGGCCATATCATCTGCATACTTGAACAAACGAAACTTTTCCAGATCTAATTGGAATTCGTTTGTGTATATGGAAAAAAGTAATGGGGATAAAATGGTCCCCTGCGGGGCGCCGGTGTTAAGCACAGTGATGTCGGACCGAGTATTGTTAACCAGGACCTGTTGAGGGCGGTCAGAGAGGAAGTCCCTAACAAGGTGGATAATACCACCGTTTACTCCTATGTCGATAAGTCTCTGCAGCAGGATGTGAATCTGCATGCTGTTAAAGGCAGAGGTAAAATCGATAAATAGGGCCCTAGCAAGGTGGGAGGGGGCTTGTAGGTGCTTTGACAGGGTGTGGAACATACTGACAGTTGCGTCATCAGTTCCCCTCTGACTTTTGTAAGCAAACTGGAGATGATCTAAACTGTTAGAAACTGACGCTGTAATTTGTCTGCTTATAACTCTCTCAAAACATTTTCCTAAGATAGAAGTAAGAGCAATAGGCCTGAAGTCTTTTAATTCAGTAGCTCCAGGTTTTTTAGGGATAGGTACAATATAAGACATTTTCCATAATTTGGGCATTGTCAAAGAATTAAGCAAGTTCTGGAATAACTCCAGCACAATACCTTTAAGTTCATGAACATTTTCTTTTAAAACTCTCCCTCTCAGGCCATCTGGCCCCGGGGCCGAGTTTGGCTTAATACTAGACAGGCTGGCTACAATCTCATGTTCATTCAGTGTAATGGGGACATATCCCAAAATGGACCTACACACACTATCACGTTCAGCACTAAAATCATTCTTGTCAAAACGACTGAAAAAAACATTTAAATCATTTGCAAAAGATGGAGAGGGGTGTGACAGGGGGGTACGCTTTTGCTTAGTTTCCCTGCCCATCATCACATTTAAACCTTCCCATGCTTTCTTGGCATTTCCTGAAAAATAGTGACATTCAACTTTATCTTTATATTCTATTTTTGCTTTACTCAGTTTAGATCTTAGTTCACATCTTTTTTCCTTAAGTAACTCAATATTACCATTTTTAAAAGCACATTTTTTCTCACGGATACATTCCTTAAGATCACTAGACATCCATAAGTTATTATTAGGAAATATTCTTACAGTTTTAGTACGGATGATTTTACTTTCATTAAACAACAGATATGATGTAAAAGTGTCAATTAGTTCATGAGGGGTGCCACATGAGTTAAGAAATAACCAATCGGTTGTCTCCAGCTCGCATTTCATCTCCTCCGTACAGTCCTCAGTCCAGATCTCAATTTCCTTAGTCACTGTCTTCTCCCGTCTCAGTTTAGCCCTGTAACGAGGGAGTAGATGGACGACATTATGGTCAGACTTCCCCAAGGCAGGCCTACAGGTGGATTTATAGGCGTCTAGTATGTTGCCATAGCACTTATCCAGGGTACGTGCCAGGCGGGTGGGACAGTCCACGTATTGATGTAGAGTGGGTAGATGGTCGGACAGATCACAGGAGTTAAAGTCCCCGAGCAACAGGACGGGTTGGTTAGCTGCACGGGACAGGGCGGTGTTATAGCTCTCGGCTATCCTGTCTGCAGCTCCCACGAAGTCCGGCCCAGGTACATAGGCCAATATGATTGTAATCTGGCCAAACTCCCTCGGGAGGTAAAAGGGGCGAAAGGAGACAACCAGGATTTCATAATCATGTGTGCACACACGTTCCCGGACGGTGTACTGGGTGGCCCAGCGTGTGTCCATATAGACACACAAACCACCGCCAATAGATTTCCGTGACAAATTAATGTCTCTGTCAGCCCGAATAATTGTGTAACCCGGCAAGTTGGGGTCTGACATATCCTCTTTCAACCAGCTTTCCGTAAAACAGATGAGGTTACTCTGTCGGAACTCATTGTCATATTGAACTTTAGCGGTCAGTTCATTCATCTTGTTGCTCAAAGAGCGAACATTAGAAAAAGTTATTACCGGTAGAGGATGTCTGCTGCCGCGCCT
The DNA here is from genome assembly GCF_963457635.1 of Microchirus variegatus. NCBI lineage: Eukaryota > Metazoa > Chordata > Actinopteri > Pleuronectiformes > Soleidae > Microchirus > Microchirus variegatus. The sequence goes on from NC_139808.1 coordinate 22,988,720, forward strand.
CCTTAGTCTTTCTCTCACTCCACCTCTCGATCCTCTTTTCTTTATTTTAGTCCCTTTTCGCGTTCCGGTGTTTTTGAGTTGCGGATACTTGACCAGCAGCTCCGGACCAGAGTCCCCCGGTTTGATTGAGTGCCTGAGTGACAACAGCTGGTCCCGCGTGTAGGTGAGGACGCCGGCTTTTCCATATAAACTCCATACTTCGGCGATTAAACTACTGAGAAGGCACACAGCCAGCCAAAGTAACATGCCGACGCTAAACTTCATCCTGCCACAAAGAGAATGCGGGCTCGATCACTTAAAACAAAAAAAAAAAACATAAAAAACATAAAAATGACAGGAGACGAGACAGACAGGTGAGACACAGGGTCAGCAGCAGAGCCGCGCCCCGATGACCGGAAAGGTCATGATGTTGCTATGGATTTAAGCATCCTGTCATACAACTGTCGTGGTCTGCGCTTGGCTCATACCTGAAATTGTAAAATGTACAAATAATGTTAATCTTGGTAAACTGGATTGGTCCTCTCTTTCATGTGAATACATTGCTTCTTACTGTAAATATACTGATCAGTTATTGAGCAATATCTCTCTCTCTAGAGAGGCACTCGTATGTAAAAATAGTAACTGTGTTCAGAATAATGACTAACAAGTAGCAAATGTTGAAAATATAGATATGATCACAACTCATGAGGTGTTAGGGTTAGGGTTAGACCATCTGACAGATGATGAGGACATTTATCATCAATGTCATATGCTGTATGTCCGAGCAAATATACTGTCACGTAAATTTGGCTGGTGTACTGTTGGTGTGAAGCTGACTCTGTTCAAAGTGTACTGTTCACCTATGTACACTGCACATCTATGGTTGAAATATAAAAAAGCTAGCCTTCAGAGACTGCAAGTGGCATACAATGATGCTTTGAGGATACTTTTAAAAATGTCCAGATGGACTAGTGCGAGTGAGCTGTTTGTGAGTGCTGGAGTGAACACACTGCAAGCAGTTCTAAGAAATGTAATGTATAGATTCATCTGCCGGTTAAATGAGGAAAAACAAACAAGCACACATTAGCTTAAAAACCCTCCAAAAAGCCAAAGCCTATGGGGGTCTGGAACTTTCAAACTTCCACAATTACTTTCTAGCAAATAAGCTTCAGTATGTCCAAAAATGGATTAAACCCAACAGCCTGGATAGCATGTGGCTTGACATAGAAGAAACACTCTGCAAAGAAATAAAAATTTCCGATCTGCCATTTATAGGCAAAACCATCAAACGGCATCAGTGCTTTAAAAGCATAAATATAAATACTTCAATGTCAGCCTGGTGGGAATTTATTAAAGTCACTGGGTCCTTACATGTCCCATGTAAATTTACCCCAATCTGGAATAATCCAGACATCCTGCGGAATAAAACTGGACTGGGCTGCCCCTGGGCGGTGGGTGGGGTCGGGGGGCTGGGGATCGCCGTCGTGGATGATACATTTAGGGCACTGGGGGGAGATATGGCAGGGCTGTGGGAGGTGGAACCACCACATGGTGTGGCCACTCTCCATGGCCCCTGACGATCTGCAACTCTCCCCCTAATTTTATTGCATCATAGATAGCAGGGTCTGGTGGGTGAGGGAGCACGTTGACGTCCACTGTCTGCCAGCAGTGGGTGGAGGCGGCTACAGTGGCTTGGGGATATCGCTGGATGTGGGGGGATCGGGTCGCATTTGCTCAGCTGGGGGGACTGAGAAGCATTACTGCTGTCCATCATGGCACACCTCCCTGAAGGTGCGGTGGTGGGCGGCTGACTGCTTCCCCAGCGGGGGCCACCTGGATGTTGGGTGGGGCCCCTGGCTGGGGCACCGCGGGGTCGGGCATGGCGGCTCCTCCACAGACCTATGCTTGGGGGCTCTGCCCTGGACTGGCTTGGGGGTCTTCCCGTCTTCCATTTTCGGGGGGCCCCTGGCTCGGGGTCCTACATGGGCCTCTACCTGCCCCTCCTGGGGATGGGGGGGCATGCGGTCGGTCTCTGCTGTGTGGTTGGGGTGGTTGTGGAGGGCTCTGGCCCGCTTTCCCGGTGGGCGGTCTGGGGGGGTTCCCGGTGGCCCCGCCCTGGGGTGCTAGCGGGCTAAGGGTGCGGGAGGCCTGGGCCTCCTCGATCTGCCTGGGTGTGGGGTGGCTTGGCCCCAGTCCGTAGCTCTGCCGCCGACCTGACCTGACTGTGTGGGGGGGCTTCTGCCCCTCACCCCTCTGGCTGGTCTTCTGCGGGGTGGATGCGTGGCTATGGGTCCTTATTGGCTCACAGCTGGGGATTGGACGGACGATGACTCAGTCCCCCACTCAGATTCCAACCACATCTGATGACATCTAATGTGCGTGCTCATGGTCTCACACATACACACATGCGCACCCCACTACACTACACGATAAATCTGAACTGATATAGCCGTTGTAAACCTGGACACCCTCTCTTGATATGGTCGTTAGCGATTACTACAAACCATACCTATTATACAAATGAATGTCAGTCAAATGTTGTTTATGTTCTGTTTTGTAAATTATGTTCTGTCTGTTTCGTATTACTTTAATTGTTTCATGCTACACACCTAGACACTATCACTGTTAATGTTGTCTGTGCATCTCTCTCTCTGTCTCTTTCTCCATCCCCCCCCCCCCCCCAAACTCCCCACCTTCTCCCTTCCCTCGTCTGCCCACCCCCCGTCCCCATGTCCGGTCCGGTTGCCATGATCATAAAACAGATAAAGAAGAATAAAAATACTGCAGGCCAAGTATCTTGGAGACTGAGAGACTTGCCCTGCGCAAAGTAAATCTGCTTAACACCACAGGATATGCAGTCAACCATACTACATGTCCCAGGTACTGGGCAGGACAGGTTTAAAAAAAAGATAAAAAATTATAATAATAATAAAAAATGTTAATAAAAACATGACACTTGCTAATACAGATTATTCATGGCCTGCCTTGCATCTATTTTGAGAGACTTTTGCAAAATCAGTTGTAGCCTCATACATCACGGACCGATATTTACATTTGTATTACGTTATTTGTTACTGAAAAAAACACTATTACAGTGATTCTTTTTTTTAAAAGCAACAACTTACTATACAACACTGATTAACAATAGTGTTTTGGACCCTATTTCATTGATAGTGAAAAACGACCATAAGAAGCCTCTTTAAGAAACCCTACCCCTAACCCTTAAGAGGAAACAGGACACTTACTGTCGATGAGAAAACTTGCTCAGAAGACTCAACTCTGTTTTGTTGACCACCTTTTCTGTGCTTCTCAGGTGCTGGACTATATCAGCATACCGTTCCCTACAAATGGGACACTTGTGCTTGCACCGCTCATACTGCTTGTTTGAAGGGCTGAAGTCAGAAGATTCCTGCTGCTGTGGTCCTGCTGTCTGAGGCTCCTCATCAGGTTCCTGTACATGGACACAAAAATATTGCTCATAAAAGTCGAACAGTAGAGTATTATTACTTTATTATTACTTTAATTATCTGGGTATAAGTTTATGCTTTTTTTTATTTTTACCAAAATTCCTGGGTAAATTAGTAAATGTAGCTTTTGTTTCCCTGTTTATCTCATGTAAACACTGAATCGATCCATAATGTTATGATTTGGTCTCTTTGATCTCTTGTTTAATGAATGCAGTTTTTTATTCCAACATTTGGGTCCTGTGCCATTGTGTTTCCTTAATCCAGTGGTTCCCAAACCTTTTCTGCTGGGCCCCCCCCCCCTTTGGTATATATGACATTTTTGCAACATCATGCAGCTCGGGACTCAGCTGTTCAGACACAAGTGCTTTGCGGTGTATCATGCAGTGTGTCCACTGCACATTCAGGGAAACGCGCTTGATGAGCGCTTGCAGCCCTCCACCTTTCCCAGCCATAACCTGCGTCCCATCTGTGCAGATCCCCAGAAAAAAACGCTATATCGGAGAGTATTTGCCAACAAGTCACTGTATTAGTTAAACCAGGAGAACGACAGGGGAAGTTAAAAGAAGATGGCAAGATGTAATGTAAGCGCTGTGTCTGGTCTTAAGATGGTTATAAATGCTGTGGCGAGAGGGGTCGAAGTGGGCACGCAGGTAGTGATGAAGTCCCTCCATCCAAGTGGACCATAGCGGGCCGGGAAGGTCGCACTGCGGAGCAGCCGGTCACTGAATGGGTGAAGAGTATGACGCGCACCGTGCGTCCTCACATAATCCTCACATAATGCTGAGATGTCGAAAAGAATAACTGCTGTAGGACACTGGAATGGCCCAGTCACAAATAAATGCAGTTAACAACAGTCACCTCTGTCATTCAGAAATATTAACGTGAGGAAAAAACTCGTTCTCTGCCTTTTCTGCCAGTGCGCCTCAGTCTCCTCCTCACCACAATAACAGCAGCCATCTGTGCGCAACGTGCAGCTGATCAGCACCTTACCTTCAAACATACTAAATACAGACGCAGAACCATCAAAATCATCATCTGGTTTAGTAAATCACATTGCGTGTGCTAAATGAACACATTTGTATTTTCTTGTCACTGTATTTTGCACACTTCGTTAAAAACGCCCCAAATTGCATTATGCCAAACGTGCAAAATTGACAGCGTGAGCTTTTTTGCACATTTGATAGACGCAATCCTCAGTGCACCCCGTGAGTTGATCAGCTGGTGATATCAAGTTTGCAAACGTTTTTACACATGCCCTAAGACAGACAACAAACTGCGGTCTCTCCTCATTATCCACTGTTGTACAGGTGAAGCCAAAGGCAAGATATGTGTCGTGGTATTTTCGTCTTTGCCTTGGAAAGAAATTGCTTTGGAAGCACATCTGATGATGTTTCATCCTCTGCTTTGCGTTTACGTGGGAGTCCATTTTATAGCAGTGTCATTTAGCCCAGTGTTTTTCAACCAGTGTGCCATGGGAGCTCGTCAGGTGTGCCGTGGGAAATTATCCAATTTCACCTAATTGGTCTAAAAACATTTTTTGAAAAAAATAATTAATTATCTACAAATAATATGGATATAAATATTCAAGACACTTTGATAAGAATGACTAAATTGTTAATGCTACAGAGTAGCATTTTCTAAAGATTTTTGTTTGGTGGTGTGCCTCGTTATTTTTTTTTATGAAAAAAATGTACCTTGGCTCAAAAAAGGTTGAAAAACACTGATTTAGCCTACTGTATTTATATTTTTATTCATTCATTCGTCCTGTGTCCCGTGCCCCCCCTGCAATTGCTCTGCACCCCCCACTTTTGGAACTACTGCCTTATTCGGACATGACCAGTGTTGGGCACAATACTTTAAAAAAGTAATTAGTTATAGTTACTAGTTACTTCTCCCAAAAAGTAAGTAAGTTAGTAACTTAATTACTTTACTATAAAAGTAACCAGTTACCAGGGAAAGTAACTATTGCGTTACTCTTTCTTTTTTTTCAAAGTTTAAATATGTGTAAGAATTTGGCTGGCACGCACACTGCTGAGCTCAACTGAACTAAGAAAGGAATGAATCAGTTCATGAAGTGCAAAAATAAAACTAAACCGCCTAAACCGCCATACCCAAATGAAAACTAGCCTACGCTGTCGGGGGCCGACAGCAAAGGGTATATCCGCGAACTTGTCCAATCCTCAACTTTCCAATTTACCCAAAGTATACGCACTTGCACCTGCCACTAACTGTTTTAATTAATTATTAATAAATTCAACAAAATAACTGTTAAATATTATGATATAATGCTGACTACACATGTTCAAAGTATCCATATAAACTCGATATTGAACACAGAATACCTGAACTCATAAATTTCTCTCTAGTTTTTAATAAAACTAGTTAACCTATTATACCTTGTTAAATATTATGAATATTAAAATGCTAACCACACCTGCCATATCTTCAAAGTGTCCAAATGTCATGAAAAAGCATACACTGTTTATTAAATTTCATGAAAAAGCTACAATATGTTCAAACTTTCCATTCAATGCATTAATAAAGAAATGGAGGCTTAACTATTTTTTATATGATAATTAATAAATTTATATTATAATGTAATAAATATTATGAATAAGTGCTAAATAAACCCATGATATCCTCAATGTGTCCAAATGAGCTCAATAATAAAGAAAAAATGCCTTGTTCACTAATAAGTTAACCGGTTAACTTATAAGTTAACCAGTTAACTTATTATGTAACTATTACCAATCATAGCCAAAGTAATAATGATTGTACTTGTAGATAGTTGTTTCATGAATCATTGTAAAAACAATTTGAAGGCAATATCTCCATCAGTCTGGAAAATAAAACTGAAAATGTGTTTTTAGCATAATAAATTAATTAATTTGCTAATTAATAATAAAGCTACAAAGATAGGAATAATTCTCAGGTGGTATGTGATGCCCATGCAAAATTTGAAGCCAAAACCTGCAATACTTTGGAAGATACAGGCGAAAATATGTTTTTTATATCATTCATTAATTAATTAATTAACTAATTAATAATAATGGTAGACAGCTCAAAATCAATAGGGATCATCTACAGGGGGTATGTGAACCATAAAAAAAATAAGAAAATTTAATCTCAAACGCCTTTCCAGTAATCGCGTTAATGGCTAAAATCTGTGGACGCGCGAGACCGATTCCATTATATCCGCGCGCGTTTCTCGCGGATATAATGATTGTAACTTCTGAACTGCTCTGGCTACATGTACGCATGAGGTGTTGCTAGAAAGAAAACTGTTGTTTCTTGTGCAACTGAAACTGAAACTGCAACAGAAACACTCCAGGTGACACAGACACAGAGTAATGTCCCACAGTAAAAAATTAACATTTTGGGCCGCCTAAAATCAAAAATGTTTTTCAGGATGAATAACTGCCTGCTCTGTGTTACTGCGCATAGGCCACACTGTTACGTTGAGGTATACACTACTCTGGCGAGGGGTCAATTAGCACATGCCATACGTCATTTGAAAGGTTGAAACCTCTAGAAGATGGAGATGACAAATCTAAACTCTTCATGACAGTCTAGCAATGAAATGCAGTTGAGCAAAAGCACCCCAAATTCGAGAAGAGGAGTTAAACAGGAAAACAAGGATTCAAGGATTCTTTATTGTCATACCAGACATGTTCACACTGCATGATACAAAAAATGGATCGTTGGCTGGACCCTCTGCCATGGCCCTGCCTGACACCCACTAATGCTGTTATTAATATCAACCAAATCTTATCATTCAGATACATTATACACCACCATTACTGCTGAGCTTTACTGATGTTAGTGCCAATCACTTTCCTGTCGTATACATGTTAACGTACTGCATCATTATATACCTTTGCTACTGTTAACGATTTATAATTGTATGCAATGTGATTTAGCAGACGCTTGACCACTTTGCTCTCCACTTTCCCGACTTTTTTTCCAATGCAATCTTTTCCTTCTGAAATTTTTTTTTTTTTTTTTTTAAATATAAATAAATAAATATTAAAAATATATACAGTATATTACACCAATGAGAGTTAACAGTATATTGCACATGGAGAGTGGAGTGTGTGTGTGTGTGTGTGTGTGTGTGTGTGTGTGTGTGTGGTCTACTTAGAGCAGTACTTGTTGTACAGTCTAACAGCTGCAGGGAGGAACGACCTGCGATAACGCTCCTTCAGAAATTTTGGATGTTTTAGTCTGTGACTGAAGGAGCTGCCCAGTGCTGCGATAGTGTTCTGCAGGGGGTGGGAGAGGTTGTCCATCAGAGATGATAGCTTGGTAGCCATTCTCCTCTCTCCCACCACCTCCACTGGTTCCAGGGGACATCCAAGGACAGAGCTGGCTTTCTTAATCAGCCTGTCCAGCCTCTTCCTGTCTGCGGCGGTGGTGCCACTGCCCCAGCAGACCACTGCATAAAAAATGGCTGATGCCACTACTGAGTCGTAGAAGGTCTTCAGGAGTTCTCCCTGAACTCCAAAAGACCTTAGTTTCCTCAACAGGTAGAGTCTGCTCTGACCCTTCCTGTAGAGCACAGCAGCATGATCAGACCAGTCCAGTTTATTGTTAAGGTGAACACCCAGGTATTTGTAAGATGTCACCATCTCTATGTCCTTTTCCTGGATGCACACCGGCGATGGAGGAGAGTGTCGTCTTCTGCGGAAATCCACCACCAGCTCCTTAGTTTTCCCCGCGTTGAGCTGGAGGCGGTTCCGCAGGGACCAGTCCACAAAATCCTGAACAAGTTCTCTGTACTCTCTGTCGTCATCGTCTGTGATGAGGCCGACAATGGCAGAGTCGTCAGAGAACTTCTGCAGGTGACAGGAGGGGGAGCTGTAGGAGAAGTCTGCAGTGTACAGGGTGAAGAGGAACGGAGCCAGAACTGTTCCCTGTGTGGCCCCTGTACTGCAGACAGCCATGTCCGACACACAATCCCGAGTCCTCACATACTGGGGTCGATCAGTCAAATAATCCACAATCCAGGATGTGAGGTGAGGATCAACTCCTGCATGCTCCAGCTTGTCCTTCAGAAATGCTGGCTGGATGGTGTTGAAAGCACTGGAGAAATCAAAAAACATGATCCTCACTGTGCTCCCCGACTTCTCCAGGTGAGAAAGAGCTCTGTCCTGCAGGTAGATGACAGCGTCATCCACCCTGATGCTGTGCTGGTAGGCGAATTGCAGTGGGTCCATCGCTGGTCTCACCACAGGGCGCAGATGAGACAGCACCAGACGCTCCTGATCAAACCTATTGAAGAATAAGTTCAAGTCGTTAGCCCACCTCTGGTCCCCTACAGTCTGGGAGTCCAGCTTCTTGTGGCCGGAGATGGTTTTCAGGCCTCTCCAGACTCCGCTGACATCTCTCTGCTGCAGCTGCTCCTCCATCTTCTTCCTGTAGCTGTCCTTCCCCTCCCTGATCTTTCTCCTCAGCTCCCGCTGAACAGTCTTCAGCTCCTCCTTGTTTCCTGACCTAAAAACTCTCTTCTTCTCCTTAAGGAGAGCCTTTATGTCAGGGTTAATCCAGGGTTTGTTGTTAGAGAAACACCGTACTGTCCTGGTGGGTACAGTGCTCTCAACACAGAAGTTTATGTAGTCCGTAATGGTGTTTGTGAGACTGTCGATGTCCTCCCCATGTCCCTCACAAAGTTCGTCCCACACAGTAGACTCAAAACAGTCCATCAGAGCCTCATCGGTCTCCTCAGACCATACTTTCACTGTGCGGGTCACAGCTGGCTGCCTGTGTACCAGAGGTTTGTACACAGGAAGGAGATGAACCAGGTTGTGATCAGATCTTCCGAGAGGGGGGAGAGGGGTGGATTTATATGCCTCCTTGGTGTTGGCATAGAAAAGGTCCAGTATTTTATTGTCTCTGGTGTGGCAGGTGACATACTGAGTGAGTGTGGGCAGAGAGGTGGAAGGAGAGGCATGATTAAAATCCCCAGAGATCAGGAGGAGAGCCTGTGGATGCTGTGTCTGCAGCCTGCTCACCACTGAGTGCAGGACGTCACAGGCTGCATTAGCGTTAGCAGAGGGGGGAACGTACGCAGCTATCGCGATAACATGCGAGAATTCCCGCGGCAGATAGTTCGGTCTCATGCTAACAGCTAACAGTTCCAAGTCCTTACAGCAGTGTTGCTCTTTAATAGTGATGTGCCCAGAGTTACACCAATTATTTACCCTAAATAACCCTAAAATTTGTCCAGTCTGAAACATCTTTAGTACGCCTTGCCAAACACCAAGCTTTGTTTCTGGATTGAAATAAAGATGATAGTTCAGTAGTAAACCATGGATTAGACCTATTTTTAACTCTGATCTTTTTAAACGGTGCAGGCTTGTCCTGAATATGAAGAAATGAATTTGAGAAGAACTGCAGGGCTAAGTCAGTGTCAGGAACATGAGATGTAAGATGAATATCACTATCATAGAGATCATTTAAAAAGGCTTGCTCATCAAAGTTTTTCATATTCCTCTTTACTATGATGAGAGGGGGGGTTTTGTTCAGGCGGGTCTCCCTAATACAAGCAATGGGACAGTGGTCGCTGATCACTAAATCAAAGACACTACTTGCAGTAATTCTGTTACTCTTTTTAGTGAATAGAAAATCAATAAGAGTTGACTTCAAAGGATTCTTTGAATTTGGTCGCATGGGTTCATTAATCAGCTGATCAAGATTAAGACCAAAAGAAACTTCTTTAAGGTGTTTGGAGGCATTAGTAAGCCAGTCAATGTTAAAGTCACCCAGAACAATAACTTCTGAGTCTATGTATTTAGATATCAATTCTGCCAACTGATCTATGGATTTAGAATCAGCTGACGGAGGTGTGTAGATCCCAATAACTATTAAGAAGTTATTGTTAGAGCCATAATAAACCTTTAGAGCGATAAATTCAATGCATTTGGGTACACTAATGGAATAAAGAACTGAAACAGAAAGATGGGCTTTTACATAAATTGCAACCCCACCTCAGAGTCGCTAACATCCCTCTTCAGCCAGGTTTCTGATAACACCAGAATATCTGGGTTCGCTCGGAGGACCAATATGTTTAAGTGGTCAAGTTTATCCCATTTCAATAGGCTTCTAATATTAAGGTGGATTAGCCCAATGCCTTTTCTAGCTTTAAATACATAGGGGTTGTCCAAACAAATTACAGCAGACTCAGTCAGACTGTTAGGCTGTATAGCTACAGGACTATACAGACTATTTGTGTGAGGGATTGGAGTGACAGGCGCCAATGAAGGGGAGATTCCATGAAGGATAGGAAACTGATCATGACACAATGGGGGAGACCTGGACAAACATGAAATGTGAATGAGGTTGGAATGTGAGCCCCTCCGAGGATTACACACAGGCCTAGTTCTAGTACCGGCCACCACCTGGATACGATTTTCAAGTTCAGAGTGAAGATCAACAGAATCAGCAGGACCGTCACTATAGAGAAGACACTGTGAAGAAGATAACCTAAGAAGAGGATCATGCTGGGACAATTGTCACAAACAATTAAAAGCAATAAAATTAGAAACTAATTGTGTGACTCCTTTCTTGGTTGGATGTAAACCGTTGTCTCTGTAGAGATCTTTCAGGGTCCAAAAAGAGTCAAAGTTACTAATAAAATTATATCCAGCAGCTAAGCAGAAATTCTGTAGCCATTGATGTAGACTATAGATACGGCTGAAGCGCTCTGCACCCCTGGAGAGAGTAGGAATAGGGCCAGATAGCACACATCGCTTGCCCAGGTCCTCGACTGTAGTGCAGAGACTTTCAAAGTTTTGATGGAGTTTAGCAGACTGTCTGGACATGACGTCATTAGTTCCAGCATGTACAATTACAATCTTAACTGAGGGATTGAGTTTTAATAGTGTTGGGCTGAGGGTAATAAAATCCTCGACTTTACCGCCACTAAGACAGTACGTGATGGCTGATGGTATTTTGACAGATCTGATAATAGAGTCACCAAGTATAAGGATTTCAGGGGAACATCCACTCCTATCACCATAAACTGTCAGTTTACTAGTTAGCTGACTGTCAATAGGGAAGATTGGCATCTGCGGGACAGGGGGCGATAGCGCTTGGTTTTTATCAATATTCGCATGTTCATGCGACAGAGGAAGAATGTCAGAGTCAGAGTCGGCGTCATCGTCAACGCTAATCACTGTATCCACCTGTGAGATGGACAGGAGGTCACAGGTGGACACAGGTGAAGGGGAAAGACACCTACGACGCTTCCCATGCGTTTCCGGCGTCAGCGGCGAGATGCGGCGTTTGTTTCCCATCGTGGAGCGGGCCTGCAGGTGTCTGTACACCGGCGTCAGCAGACAGTCAGCTTCCGAATCCTGCTCGGCAAGACTCTCCAGCGGGGCAAAGAAGTTTGAAAGACCACCAGAATATCTGGGTTCGCTCGGAGGACCAATATGTTTAAGTGGTCAAGTTTATCCCATTTCAATAGGCTTCTAATATTAAGGTGGATTAGCCCAATGCCTTTTCTAGCTTTAAATACATGTTTCCCATCGTGGAGCGGGCCTGCAGGTGTCTGTACACCGGCGTCAGCAGACAGTCAGCTTCCGAATCCTGCTCGGCAAGACTCTCCAGCGGGGCAAAGAAGTTTGAAAGACCACCAGAATATCTGGGTTCGCTCGGAGGACCAATATGTTTAAGTGGTCAAGTTTATCCCATTTCAATAGGCTTCTGGGCATTGGAATCCTGCTCGGCAAGACTCTCCAGCGGGGCAAAGAAGTTTGAAAGTGGGACAGGACTGTCATCACTCTCCGGTGCAAACAATGGAAGAGACATCCGTCTTTTGCTTTTCTTTGCCACCGACGTCCAAGGGCGAGCAACAGACGCACCCAGGCCAGTAGCGCAATGCTCCGACCATTCGGGATCCACGGGAGCTGCCTGCTGTAAGGTATCAAGCCGGAAATGCAGTTGGGATTGCCGCTGGAGGATGTCATCGAGTAGAGTTTCAATGGAAAGAAGCTCAGCTTTAAGTGTGGATAATTCCGACTCCATCGGGGTAGGTGAAAACGCTCTTATAACTACCATGTCCAGCACGAACTAATGGTGCGTTCCAGAGCCCATCCAAACCAGTTGGCAAGTGCTGTAATGTATATGTTCATTGTCCGTCCGCCCTCTGGAAAATGCAGATAAACCTGCTTTTCTTGACATTTCTCACGCTTATATTTCCCCATTCAATACTCTATATTTTTTTCGCGTACATGAACAGCGTAAGGCATGATGGGAGTACGCTAATGGCGTGCTCTAGCGGATTCCATGAATAACGCTGTCACGTTAACTTCGACTTTAAACCATGGATTTGTATATAAATGCAAAACCAACGATAGCGAAGTGAATATAGTAAGCTGAAAAGTACAATGACGTAGTTAAAGTTTAAAACGATCAATAAAGATGGTGTATTTGGGTTAGGACTGTGACTGTTACTTTATATGTGTTACAGGAATCATGTTGTTTTTGTCTGATTTCCCTTATATATAATAATTATATTAATTATTATTAGGAACAATAACAACGTGTTAAAGTAGGTTTATAACTCCCGATTCTTTCACTCAACACATTTATTTTCAACTATAATTTGCGTGCTCATCACATTTAACAGTAACTTCATGAACCGATAGTGACGATAAGACAAACAGCCTCCCCGGGAATCAGTGGTGAAGTGACCGCAGGTCTCAGTGCATCACGCGGTCAGAGCTCCGGAGTCCACACCGTCATCAGTGTCACTGAACACAGTGATAAAGTGCAGCATGTCAGTCTCCTCTCCTCAATGAACCCACAAAGCAGCTTGTTAATACATTGATAATACGTTTGCAAATAAATGTTAATGAGCGCTGAATAAACAACTAAACCTGCTTTGTCATAATATTTAAAAAATGTAAACGAAATCCCCTCATTGTCTTCATTTATTCACATTTCTCATAAAGTTTTCATGTCATATGGTTCACGTTCCCAAGACGCCACATGACCGCGCTTGGCTGTGCTCGTACACAGCTGTGACGTCACTCTGAGAAGTAAGATTTGTCTGGCCTTTTTATGGCCTTTAGGAATGTTTTTCAAACATGAAACTCCATGAATTAAAAACATAGAATATAAAGTTTTATAAAAGCCCGTGTCCATGTCTCGAGGTGTCCTGTGGACACTTTTACAGGCGTCTCTTTACTATTGCGGTCAATGAGAAAATTGCTTTTTGGGCTCCATGGGATTTTTTGTTGCAGTACCCACAGTGCCCACCATGCAAACATTGTCTTAATGGAAGAGGGGGCGGAGCTCTATCCAGTTCATATTATACATCCATGATTTTTTCACACACAACAGCGCCGACATTAAAAACCCACTCAATCTCTGTGTGTGTGTGTATTAATTAATAATATTGAGGGCCGGGTCAAATTTATATTCAAACTCAGATGTCACAGAAAAACTTCTAGAAAAAGGCTGGCATGGAGGTGAGGACATCAGTCTTAAGGTATAAATCAACGTTAAAACAGGCCAAATCGATGTTAAAAAAGGCCAATTTTTGAACGCATCCTGTCACTCGAGTCTCACTCTTTCTGAAACTTGGTAGTCCGACAAATATCCAACATGTCAGTATTTTTGGATTTTACCTGATTGCTGGTTGCTGCCACACCTCCGTCCATGATTCCTCCTCAACTTTTGCTCTCTTCCTGCCCTTCACAAACGGAGGCTATGGGTCTGCTCTGATTGGCTGAAAAGTTAATGACTGCACTGATTGGCTGCTCCAGAGTGTCAGTCATGTGGATTTTGTTCACTTTTCTGAACTGGCCTCAAAGTTTCTGCATCATCCTAACATTGTGTTCTGCCAAATCTACACAGATTTTGAAAGATTTCAGCTCTTCTGCAGGTAAGAGTCAATTTATGGTTTATAGCCCACTTTCTGTTTCCCTTTTCTGTTAAATTGCTGAAATGCTGCACAATTACACCACCCGTTTACTCCTTGTCTTGCTATAATGCTGTTCACATGTGGATTTGTGGTTCATTTTGATTTCTTTTGTAGTTTTACTTTAGTTTAAAATCTCTGAGCTATGATTGGCAGAGGTGGAGGTGAAAGTTCTGCAAGTGAATCAGTCCTTTTTTTCTGTATAGTAATAACTGAGGACCCACTTTTGCAGTAAAAGATTAAAACTTGTAAAAATTATGATACAATGTATTTTTCTATTAAGTAGCACACTACTGTAATATTACAGAGCTGTGGCAATCATGAACCCAACTTACTGTAAAGCTGTCTCTCCATATTTAACACGGGTCAAATAAATTAATTTGACATAATCAATAAAAAATGTATTACATCATTACAGAATATGCTTTGGAATATTTGTGTATTTCAAAAAAAATGTGTTGAAAGTTCTCATATTTGTAGGCTTTATCCTTTGCATCACAGTATTGAAATCAACACCATATGACATGAAAATTATATTGTGTATGTATGGGGTCTTGGGGCTAAGAGGATATAGTTCACCCTCTCACTCTCTCTCTCAGCCAAACTGGTGTGCCGAGGTCTAATATGTTGCAACAGATCAGTTTTCTTGCACCATGTTTAACATGTGTGTTCTCATGTACAGTCTGACCCTCACTGGAACCCTTATGTTTTACAGTGAAACCCAGGCAGTGCAATCTGAATCTGCAGCCCACCTATCCAAGTACAACATTATGCTTGTGCATCAACATTGCTGCCTCCCAGGATATTTCACCATGCTATGGACTATTGCCATGATGATATTATGCACTCTTACCCATGAACAAGCTTATTCTCTAAAAATAACATCTGACAATGATCTCTATTATGGAACTAGAGACGGAAATGTGTCTCTTAACTGTCAGTTCACCCTTGATTCTGACGATTTGGAAAATCTGGACATAGAGTGGAGCATTGTGCCACCAATCAGGCAGGGAGATGAAAAACGCATACTCCAGTATAATCAAAGTACCATTCATAATAATTTATATGCCCCTTTAAAGAACAGGCTCTACTTTACATCTCCTGAGCCCCAAGACGGTGATGCTTCTCTAAGCATCACTGACCTTAGGCGTACAGATTCTGGAACATACCAATGTAAGGTGAGAAAGTCAGCTAGAGAACAGATTAAATACATTTTTCTGATTGTAATGGAGAGGCCAGACAAGCCGGTATGTTACATGGATGGTGAAGCTGTGTTAGGTACAAATATAAAGCTCAGATGCAAATCCTCACAAGGCACTCCACCGCTTAAATACAGATGGAAAAAGCGAAGCGGAAACCGGATGCTGCATCCGGACGCTTTTGTTGACACTCGAAGAGGGGACTTATACTTGGATCAGATCACAGAGAGGGACTCTGGAGCCTACCGCTGTACCGTCCAGAACCGTGTGGGCATGGAAAACTGTGAGCTGATACTCAAAATCACATCTCCATCAACAGTGACTGACGGACATGGACCTATATCAGGAACTACAGCTGAAATTACAGCAGGAGTGGGTATTGAAGACCGTGAGCCTGTACTCAATATCACATCTCCATCAACAGTGACTGACAGGCATGGACCTACAGCAGGAACTACAGCAGTAGCTATTGTTGCTGTGATTGTGCTCATCACTGTAACGCTCACCCCAGTCATTTACTACCGCTGCAGAACAAGGCATGGAAGGTTAAGGAGGAATCTATGGGCTCAGAGAAACTTACATATCAATTGGCCCATAGGAATAGAACAGGTGAGGAATGTTCAACTAAAGAAATCTGCAATTGTAAGAGTGTTTTAGTCTTTTGTGCCAACAGAATATTCTTTCTTACTGCGCTCATCATTGCAGCTCAGGAGTGAGGAAGAAGAAAACCCGTATGAGGTAATGGAGACTACCAACCCTGTGAGTAGCTGACATATTAATGTCTCCGTTTTATGATTAACTCCATGCTGTTTAGGATGCTGTATATCACTGTAAACTCTGGAGTCATCTAGTCACTAAGGAGCAAAACCAGTAGTTAGTATACATTTCATAGTGTGGCAGCTGGAAAACTTTGAATGTAATTCTGTTGAATGACAGGACCATCTCAGAATTTAAAGTGTGAGTAAAATCCCAACATCTATCTATCTATCCCTTGAATAAAAAAAATCTCATGATTTGTCTCCGGGTGCTGTCCTCCTCTGCAGAGGACAATGAATGCATCTATTGAGGAGGGTCTGACAGCCTGTATTGAAGCCAAGGTGATGAGTATTAAGCTTGGTTTAGTGATGTGTACAAACAGTATAGTTATTTTTTAGAGGATTTCTGTCCATGACCTCTAAATCACAAAATCTACTCTTTAGGATTTGGGCTCCTCACACATAGAAAGATCAGAGGACAATGGATCCATGAGAAACAGAGATCAGGTTGATACTGAAGAACCGGTGAGTGGAAGTAAACTGGTTTCATTTAATGTGCATGAAATCAAGTCATAAATGAACCAATATCTGCCTGTGCCCCATCTTAAGGAGTCATGTTCCTTGCACACAGAAAATTAGAAAAATGCCTCCCACGTGGAGGTCACGACAGCATTGTGAAGCAAAGGTGAGCAGTATGGCAAAGGTTTTAGTGCTGTTTACCACATTACAGATATATTGGAAAACCACATATTTTGCATCCTTTCAGGTGCCATGTTCTTCAGAGGAAGAAAAGTTCAAGGATGAAGAATCCCTTAAAGTTCTGTGTTCAAGGTTAACATAAGTATTAGAGTTATAGACTGGTATATATATGAACCTTTACCTCAAAACAGTTCAGATTAGGTCATAAAGGAGAACAGTCAGGATGCCCAGGATCCATATCCTTGAGGACACAGTGAAGTTCCTAAATATGTTTTTGATCATTTCATGTTTGTTTAGTTTGTCTCAGCCTCTTTAATCAAACTTATGTAAAATGTTTGGACCTGGCCTTCATCGATTAAAGAGGAGGAAAGGACATCCAAGTGTCACGTCCTTGAGAACAGAATAAATGTTCTTGAAGAATTCATGTTTGTTTTAAGTCTTTAAAGGGTTTCAAAGGTAAAAGTTGGGTGTTTTAGCCTTTAGATACTGAGAAAGTGGTCTTCAATAATCTCATGAATGCTCGAGTTACTTCCTGTTGTGTGAAACAAAGGTGTCATGACTGTATCTCCATACACCCATATTTGACCAAACAGGTCTCAGCTATCTCTTGCCAACTTTGCATTTTTAATAACTAAATAACTAAATCAAATCAAATAAAAATGTATATGTATAGCCCAAATTCACAAATCACAGTTTGCCTCGGAGGGCTTTACAATCTGTATAGATGACGCTCTCTGTCCTTTGACCCTCAATTCGGGTGAGGAAAACCCCAAAAAGAAAATGTTGAAGAGACCTCAGGAAGAGCCAAAGGGATCCCTCTCCCAGGATGGACAGACGTGCAATAGATGTCGCATGTACAGAGCAGATCAACAAGATCACAATGCATACAATTATAATAGCTGGTTAACAGTAATGAAGATACATAAGGAGGTATTACAGCAATAATGATGAAATGCACATAATGGAAATGTGATTACTAGTAAAACAGCAGCCGTGGTTAACAGTTAGGATAGTATGTAGTAATGCATTACAATAATAGTAGTGAAACGTATGTAACAGAGATATGACCAATATTAGCACTAATAGTGGTGGGTGTCGGGCAGGGCCATGGCAGTAGGCGCATCCACGATCCAGGCGTGGCCAGGATCCATGAGAGCCTGCAGGACAGGAGATCACAAGGACTCCGGGGAAGAAGTGAAGTCAGTGACATGCAGAGATGGGGCATGTATACAGGCATAATGTATACAGATGTCCCCCTGCTGTCTGGGCCTATAGCAGCATAACTAAGAGCTGGTCCAAGACAGGCCTGGGCCAGCCCTAACTATAAGCTATATCAAAAAGTCTACTCTTAAAGGTAGAGAGGGTGTCCGCCTCCCGGAACGAAACAGGAAGATGGTTACACAGAAAAGGAGCTTTATAACCGAAGGCTCTGGCTCCCATTCTGCTTTTGGACATTTTAGGAACTACAAGTAATCCTGCGTTTTGGGAACGTAGTGCTCTAGTCGGGTAATAGGGTAGTATGAGCTTGGTCGTCTTGGTCATCCATATAACAGATATTTAAGATTGCACTCTTTTAAGTGACAGGGAACACCAAATTTATTTTATTATTTATACCTAGAATCGCTGATAAGATTGACCACTATGCGTTATAGACGGGAGTCATATTTCATAATTCCTACATTTTCCCACGATTGAAGACGATTGCGCACTGCTGCCTGGCAATGATCTTTCCTGGTTGTTTTTTACACTGCTAGAAAGCTAAGATCTAGCTCGCTTCAAACTAGAAGAGAGAGAAAGAAAAGTTTTTAATGATCGAAATGTCTGGCAAATGAATGCGCGCGAGTAATGATTCCACTCGGAACAAAGCCGCCCGGATACCTCTTGATCTGTTGCCATTCCTCCCTCGAATGAACCAGGTATGTTATAGGTTTGACTATAAATAATATGATCTGCTCCATGTAATGTTGTCTACGACTTCTAATAACATGAGACGGCAAGTTGGATCGCAATTTGTCCAAAGCTCCCCAAATGAGCATTGTAAAACATTCAAAAGTTAAAATTTGTTGAAGAAACAACTTTGTGTGCTGGCTACACACAAAGTGAAGCACACACCGATTAGACCTGGTTTCATATATTCTGATTGGATTAAATAAATAATATATTACGGCTACAATTTATATTACAGTGAATCCAGTGCGTCAGTATATTTACAGGATCGTGTGTGTGCGTATGTGTGTGTGTCTGTGCGGTGCGAGGGGACGAGGAGATGTCGTCATAGAATATGACGGTCAGAATGAGCATTCTGGTAGTTTGAGTGTTAAACGTGCACATACCACCTCTTACTGCACGAGAGAATATACAATTAGTCTCATATAGCACATGACTATGACTATCCAAATGTAATAATTACAGTACACTCTAAGACAAAATATTGTACACAACACGTGGATGTCTTGAACATTTGGCTGTCAAACACAAAACATTCAATTTCGAGTTCTTGTCCACACTTGGGAGTTCTATGTGTTGCTTTGGATTGTGGGGGAAAGTATTGTCACTTACACAGGAGATTTTTCTCCCATTGGCCATACTGAAGAGCCCTCCACCTCACATAGAAGTCTGTGTCAGTCGGAAAGCCAGCAACCGCCCTCTGCTTCTTGGTACTTACAATTCTGAATTCTGAACTGTTCACTCTGTGAACAATTTGTGTGCAAATCAGGATGTCAATTTTACTACTTAAAAACATGGGAACCTGCACGGTTGCTTTTGGTTTTAGCATGCAGACCTCAATACTGACTACATGTTATACTGTACTGCCTGCTACGAAACACTCCTGCAAAGTGTCCGGAAAACACACTTACTGCCATTCCTTCCACTGCATCGGGGGTTTGGAAATAACTGAGGACGATGATGGTGTTGCACTAACAGTGAAACAACGTCTTCTCCTCTGGTGCCACATAGAATAGAATAGAATAGAATAGAATAGATTTAGTCTTGTTACAGCAGCAGAAGTATAAACGTAAAAGTGCAGGTAGTTTAAATAGAATAAAATAAAATAAAATTAAATTAAATTAAATTAAATTAAATTAAATTAAATTAAATTAAATTAAATTAAATTAAATTAAAGAATATCAAATATACAGAATATAAAATATAAAAAAAGGAAAAGAGTGAGAGTGGAAAAACAATGTGGCAGTGAGCAGGTATGTAAAAACAGAACTATACAGCAGTGAGTTGTGAGTTGACTCAGACAGATATGAGTTATTGTACATTGTGATAGCTTGTGGCAGGAACGATGACTACACCCAGGTACTTGTAGTCCTCAACCACCTCCACATCCTCGTCCAGAACACACAGTCGCTGTAAGGCCGTCCTCTTCCTCCTGAAGTCAATCACCACATCTCTGGTCTTGTTGACATTCAGCCTCAGGTGATTGCATCCAGCCCACTCTACAAAGTCATCCACCACTGCTCTGTACTCCCCTTCCCCCACTTATACACCCAACAACAGCCGAGTCATCAGAGAATTTCTGTAAGTGACATGACTCAGAGTTGTACTGAAAATCTGTGGTTTATAAGGTGAAAATGAAATGGGACAGCACAGTCCCCTGTGGAGCTCCTGTATCACTGACCACCGCATCAGACAGCACACTGCCCAGACAGACAAACTGTCGCCTGCCTGTCAGGTAGTCAGTAATCCAGGAGACAATGGAGGTGTCGACTCCACCCGCAGCTTTTCACCCAGCAGCAGTGGCTGGATAGTGTTGAAAGCGCTGGAGACATCAAAGACTGTGATTCTCACAGTGCTGCCACCACTATCCAGGTGGGAATGGGCTTGTTGCAGCAGATAGATGACAGCGTTGTCAACTCCCAGATTGGGCTGGTAAGCAAACTGTAGAGGGTCTAGCAGCTCCTTCACCCGCTGCCTCATGTGGGCCAAGACCAGCCTCTCCAGCACCTTCATCACATGCGTTGTGAGGGCAACTGGTCGGTAGTCATTGAGGTCCGATTGGAGTTGACTTTTTCGGGACAGGAACAAGGCAGGACTTCTTCTACAGCACTGGGACTCTCTCCAGACTCAGGCTGGGGGGCTGGAAGGCTGCGAGCTAAACCTGTTAGAGAAGCCATTCAGCTTGTTGGCTCTCTCCAGACCGCCAGATGGTTGGTTGCACTTCACTTTACATCCAGCGATCTGTTTCATCCCAGTCCACAGATCCCTCACATTGTTCTGCTGGAGTTTGGCCTTCATCTCCCTCCTGTAGCTGTCTTCACACCCCTCATCATCTCCCTGAGCTCATGCTGCACGCTCCTCTCTGTCACTAAACCTGAAGGACCTCTTCTTCTTGGTGAGGAGTGTTTTCAAATCACTGGTAATCAATGGCTTGCTGTTGTGAAAGCAGTGAACAATCTGGGTTGGTGTGGTGGTGTGTTCACAGAACCTGATGTATTCTGTGATGCAATCCGTCATGTCGTCGATGTCCTCCCCGTGTGGTTCACAGAGTACATCCCAGTCTATTGTCTCAAAGCAGTCCTGCAGTGCCCCAGCAGCCTCCTGAGTCCACATCCTTACTGTCCATGTGTGACTATAAACAAATAACATAAATAAAAAAAACTTTCAAGCAGAAATATAAAAGACACTTTACTTACTTTAATCTGATGAATCCAGTCCAATGAAACAAAGAGATTTTGTTCGCAGGAAATCTTGAGAGGTTGTGTGCATTCATGGCCAAAAAGCGGGACATATAAACAAATGTTTATAATGTTTCATACATCTGAACGTGAGCGTGGAAAAGGATATATACGCCACGTTTTTGTGCTTACGCAACCTTTGTACATGAGGCCCCTGATGAGGCTCCAGCCTAGCCCCGACCATCGAGTGGGATGGCGGGCGGGAGCAGGCCCCGTTGGGGGTCAACTCCCCTCGGTAACATCGTCAATGGAACATCAGTGTTGGTCGTTACTCTGATCATTTATTTGCAGATTCGTCATGACAATAAATCATCCGCATGGATAGTGCCGATCATATCTTTGACAAAATGCTGACTGTATCTCCATAAAATGCTTTATGGAGATACAGTAATAACCCCTTTGTCTCATACAACAGGAAAACTTAGGTATCGCTCCAGCATTCATGAGATTATTAAGGACCATTTTCGCAGTATCTAAAGGTTAAAACACCCAACTTGTACATTTTAGACCCTTTATTAAAAATGCAAAGTTGGCTACATAATGACTGAGACCTGTTTGGCCAAATATGGGTGTATGGAGATACAGTCATGACCTCTTTGTCTCACACAACAGGAAGTATCTTAAGTATGACGCCAGCATTCATTGGATTATTGAAGACCACTTTCGCAGTATCTAAACGCTAAAACACCCAACTTGTACCTTTGAGACCCTTTATTAAAAATTCAAAGTTGGCTACAGAATGACTGAGACCTGTTTGGCCAAATATGGCTCGTATGGTGGTACAGCCATGACCTCTTTGTCTCACACAAAAGGGGGTAACTTCAATAATCTCATGAATGCTGGAGTCATACTGAAGACCACTTTCTCAGTATCTAAAGGCTAAAACACCCAACTTTTATCTTTGATACCCTTTATTAAAAATGCAAAGTTGGCGAGAGAATGACTGAGACGTACTTGGCCAAGTTTGGGTGTATGGAGATACAGTCATGACCTCTTTGTCTCACACAAAAGGGAATAACTTCAGTATTCCAGCATTCATGAGATTATTGAAGACCACTTTCTTAGTATTTAAAGGCAAAAACACCCAACTTGTACCTTTGAGACCCTTTATTCAAAACGCAAAGTTGGCTAGACAATGACTGAGACCTGTTTGGCAAACTATGGGTGTATTGAGATACAGTCATGACCTCTTTGGGGCAGCTGTGGCTTCGAGCTCGATACCGGAAGGTAGCCGGTTCAATCCCCGACCAGTCAGCAGCTGAAATTTGTACTTTGAGACTCTTTATTAATAATGCAAAGTTGGCTAGAGAATGACTGAGACCTACTTGTCCAAGTATGGGTGTATGGAGATACAGTCATGACCTCTTTGTCTCACACAACATGGTATAACGTATGTATGATTCATGAGATTATTGAAGATCACTTTCTCAGTATCTAAAGGCTAAAACACCCAAATTCTGCCTTTGAGATCCTTTATTTAAAATTCCAAGTTGGCTAGAGAATGACTGAGACCGAATTGGTCAAGTATGGGTCTATAGTGATACAATCATGATTCCAGCATTCTTGACATTATTGAAGACTTCTTTCTCAGTATCTAAAGGCTAAAACACCCAACTTGTACATTTGAGACTCTTTATAAAAAATGCAAAGTTGGCTAGAGAATGACTGAGACCTACTTGGCCAAGTATGGGTGTATGGAGATACAGTCATGACCTCTTTGTCTCACACACAAGGTGGTTACTTCAGTATGACACCAGCATTCATGAGATTATTGAAGACCAACTTCTCAGTATCTAAGGTCTAAAACACCCAACTTGCACCTTTTAGACCATTTATTTAAAATGCAAAGTTGGCTAGAGAATGACTGAGACATACTTTGCCAATTTTGGGTGTATAGAAATAGTCATGACCTCTTTGTCTCACACAACAGAGAATAACTTCAGTATGACTCCAGCATTCATGAGATTATTGAAGACCACTTTCTCAATATCTAAAGGCTAAAACACCCAACTTTTATGTTTGAGACTGTTTATTTAACATGCAAAGTTGGCTAGAGAATGACTGAGACCTACTTGGCCAAGTATGTGTCTATGGAGATACAGTCCTGACCTCTTTGTTTCACACACAAGGTGGTTACTTCAGTATGACATCAGCATTCATGAGATTATTAAAGACCACTCTCTCATTATCTAAAGGCTAAAACACCCAAATTGTACCTTTGAGACCCTTTATTTAACAGGCAAAGTTGGCCAGAGAATGACTGAGACCCGTGTGGCCAAATATGGGTGTATGGAGATACAGCCATTACCTCTTTGTCTCTCACAACAGGGAGTAACTTCAGTATGACTCCAGCATTCATGAGATTATTGAAGACCACCTTCTCAGTATCTAAGGTCTGAAACAGCTAGCTTGTACCTTTTAGACCCTTTATTTGAAATGCAAAGTTGGCTAGAGAATGACTGAGACGTACTTTTCCAAGTTCGGGTGTATACAAATGGTCATGACCTCTTTGTCTCACACAACAGAGAATAACTTCAGTAAGACTCCAGCATTCATGAGATTATTGAAGACCACCTTCTCAGTATCTAAGGTCTGAAACAGCTAGCTTGTACCTTTTAGACCCTTTATTTAAAATGCAAAGTTGTCTAGAGAATGACTGAGACCTTCTTGGCCAAGTATGGGTCTATGGAGATACAGTCATGACCTCTTTGTCTCTCACAACAGGGAGTAACTTCAGTATGACTCCAGCATTCATGTGATTATTGAAGACCACTTTCTCAGTATCTAAAGGCTAAAACAGCAAACTTGTACGTTTGAGACTTTTTATTAAAAATGCAAAGTTGTCTAGAGAATGACTGAGACCTTCTTGGCCAAGTATGGGTCTATGGAGATACAGTCATGACCTCTTTGTCTCTCACAACAGGGAGTAACTTCAGTATGACTCCAGCATTCATGTGATTATTGAAGACCACTTTCTCAGTATCTAAAGGCTAAAACAGCAAACTTGTACCATTGAGACTTTTTATTAAAAATGCAAAGTTGGCTAGAGAATGATTGAGACCTGTGTGGACAAATATGGGTGTATGGAGATACAGCCATTACCTCTTTGTCTCTCACAACAGGGAGTAACTTCATTATGACTCCAGCATTCATGAGATTATTGAAGATCACCTTCTCAGTATCTAAGGGCTAAAACACCGAACTTGAATGTTCGAGACCATTTATTAAAAATGCAAATTTGGCTAGAGAATGACTGAGACCTACTTGGCCAAGTATGGGTCGATGGAGATACAGTCATGACCTCTTTGTCTCTCACAACAGGGAGTAACTTCAGTATGACTCCAGCATTCATGAGATTGTTGAAGACCATTTTCTCTGTATCTAAAAGCTAAAACACCAAACTTGTACTTTGAGACTTTTTATTAAAAATGCAAAGTTGGCTAGAGAATGACTGAGATCTACTTGGCCAAGCATGGGGTCTATGGAGATACAGTCATTACCTCTTTGTCTCACACACAAGGTGGTTACTTCAGTATGACACCAGCATTCATGAGATTATTAAAGACCACTATCTCATTATCTATAGGCTAAAACACCCAACTTGTACATTTGAGACACTTTATTTAACAGGCAAAGTTGGCCAGTGAATGACTGAGACCCGTGTGGCCAAATATGGGTGTATGGAGATACAGCCATTACCTCTTTGTGTCTCACAACAGGGAGTAACTTCAGTATGACTCCAGCATTCATGAAATTTTTGAAGACCACCTTCTCAGTATCTTAGGTCTAAAACACCCAACTTTTACCTTTTAGACCCTTTATTTAAAATGCAAAGTTGGCTAGAGAATGACTGAGACGTTCTTGGCCAAGTATGGGTTCATGGAGATACAGTCATGACCTCTTTGTCTCACACAACAGAGACTAACTTCAGTATGACTCCAGCATTCATGAGATTATTGAAGACCACTTTCTCTGTATCTAAAGGCTAAAACACCAAACTTGTACTTTGAGACCCTTTATTTAACATGCAAAGTTGGTTAGAGAATGAATGAGACCTACTTGGCCAAATATGGGTGTATGGAGATACAGTCATGACCTCTTTGTCTCTCACAACAGGTAGTAACTTCAGTATGAATCCAACATTCATGAGATTAATGAAGACCACCTTCTTAGTATCTAAGGGCTAAAACACCAAACGTGATTGTTTTAGACCCTTTATTAAAAATGCAAAGATGGCTAGAGAATGACTGAGACCTACTTGGCCAAGTATTGGTCTATGGAGATACAGTCATGACCTCTTTGTCTCACACAAGGTGGTTACTTTAGTATGATTCCAGCATTCTTGATATTATTGAAGACCACTTTCGCAGTATCTAAAGGCTAATCACCCTTCTTAAACATTTGAGACCCTTTATTAAAAATGCAATGTTGGCTAGAGAATGACTGAGACCAACTTGGCCAAGTATGGGTTAATGGAGATACAGTCATGACCTCTTTGTCTCACACAACAGGGAGTTACTTCAGTATGACTCCAGCATTCATGAGATTATTGAAGACCCCTTTCTCAGTATAAAAAGTTTAAAACACCAAACCTTTATCTTTAAAATTCTTTATTTAAAATTCAAAGTTGGCTAGAGAATGACTGAGACCGACTGGGCCAAGTATGGGTCAATGGTGATACAATCATGATTCCAGCATTCTTGATATTATTGAAGACCACTTTCTCAGTATCTAAAGGCTAAAACACCCAACTTGTACATTTTAGACCCTTCATTTGAAATGCAAAGTTGGCTAGAGAATGACTGAGACGTACATTGCCAAGTTTAGGTGTATAGAAATTGTCATGACCTCTTTGTCTCACACAACAGAGAATAACTTCAGTAAGACTCCAGCATTCATGAGATTATTGTAGACCACCTTCTCAGTATCTAAGGTCTAAAACAGCCAACTTGTACCTTTTAGACCCTTTATTTAAAATGCAAAGTTGGCTAGAGAATGACTGAGACCCTCTTGGCCAAGTATGGGTCTATGGAGATACAGTCATGACCTCTTTGTCTCTCACAACAGGGAGTAACTTCAGTATGACTCCAGCATTCATGAGATTATTGAAGACCACTTTCTCAGTATCTAAAGGCTAAAACAGCAAACTTGTATGTGTGAGACTCTATATTAAAAATGCAAAGTTGGCTAGAGAATGACTGAGACCTACTTGGCCAAGAATGGGTCGATGGAGATACAGTCATGACCTCTTTGTCTCACACACAAGGTGGTTATTTCAGGATGACTCCAGCATTCATGAGATTATTGTAGACCACTTTCTCAGTATCTTAAGGCTAAAACACCCAAATTGTACATTTGAGACCCTTTATTTAACAGGCAAAGTTGGCCAGAAAATGACTGAGTCCCGTGTGGACAAATATGGGTGTATGGAGATACAGCCATTACCTCTTTGTCTCTCACAACAGGGAGTAACTTCAGTATGACTCCAGCATTCATGATATTATTGAAGATCACCTTCTCAGTATCTAAGGTCTAAAACAGCCAACTTGTACCTTTTAGACCCTTTATTTAAAATGCAAAGTTGGCTAGAGAATGACTGAGACGTTCTTGGCCAAGTATGGGTGTATAGAAATTGTCATGACCTCTTTGTCTCACACAACAGAGAATAACTTCAGTAAGACTCCAGCATTCATGAGATTATTGAAGACCACCTTCTCAGTATCTAAGGTCTAAAACACCCAACTTGTACCTTTTAGACCCTTTATTTAAAATGCAAAGTTGGCTAGAGAATGACTGAGACCTTCTTGGCCAAGTATGGGTCTATGGAGATACAGTCATGACCTCTTTGTCTCTCACAACAGGGAGTAACTTCAGTATGACTCCAGCATTCATGATATTATTGAAGACCACTTTCTCAGTATCTAAAGTCTAAAACACCCATCTTGTACCTTTGAGACCCATCATTTAACATGCAAAGTTGGCCAGAGAATGACTGAGACCCGTGTGGCCAAATATGGGTGTATGGAGATACAGCCATTACCTCTTTGTCTCTCACAACAGGGAGTAACTTCAGTATGACTCTAGCATTCATGAGACTATTGAAGACCGCCTTCTCAGTATCTAAGGTCTAAAACAGCCAACTTGTACCTTTTAGACCCTTTATTTAAAATGCAAAGTTGGCTAGAGAATGACTGAGACGTACTTTGCCAAGTTTGGGTGTATAGAAATTGTCATGACCTCTTTGTCTCACACAACAGAGAATAACTTCAGTAAGACTCCAGCATTCATGAGATTATTGAAGACCACCTTCTCAGTATCTAAGGTCTAAAACACCCAACTTGTACCTTTTAGACCCTTTATTTAAAATGCAAAGTTGGCTAGAGAATGACTGAGACCTTCTTGGCCAAGTATGGGTCCATGGAGATACAGTCATGACATCTTTGTCTCTCACAACAGGGAGATACTTCAGTATGACTCCAGCATTCATGAGATTATTAAAGACCACTTTTCCAGTATCTAAAGGCTAAAACACCCAAATTGTACCCTTGAGACCCTTTATTAAAAATGCAAATTTGGCTTATGAAATGACTAAGACTGACTTGGCCAAGTATGGGTGTATGGAGTGTAGTCATGACCTCTTTGTCTCACACAACATGGAAGAACTTCAGTATGATTCCAGCATTCATGAGATTATTGAAGACCACTTTCTCAGTATCTAAAGACTAAAACACCAAACTTTTATCCTTGAGATCCTTTATTTAAAATTCAAAGTTGGCTAGAGAATGACTGAGACCGACTTGGCCAAGTATGGGTGTATGGAGGTAGTTATGACATCTTTGTCTCACACAACAGGGAATAACTTCAGTATGACTCCAGCATTCATGAGATTATTGAAGACCACCTTCTCAGTGTCTAAGGTCTAAAACACCCAACTTGTACCTTTTAGACCCTTTATTTAAAATGCAAAGTGGGCTAGAGAATGACTGAGACCTAGTTGGCCAAATATGTGTGTATGGAGATACAGTCATGACCTCTTTGTCTCACACAACAGGGAATAACTTCAGTATGACTCCAGCAGTTATGAGATTAATGAATACCACCTTCTCAGTATCTAAAGTCTAAAACACCCAACTTGTACCTTTAAGACCCTTTTTTAAAAATGCAAAGTTGGCTAGAGAATGACTGAGACCTACTTTGCCAAGTTTGGGTGTATAGAAATAGTCATGACCTCTTTGTCTCACACAACAGAGAATAACTTCAGTATGACTCCATCATTCATGAGATTATTGAAAACCACCTTCTCAGTATCTAAGGGCTAAAACAGCAAACTTGTACGTTTGAGACCCTTTATTAAAAATGCAAAGCTGGCTAGAAAATGACTGAGACCTTCTTGGCCAAGTATGGGTCTATGGAGATACAGTCATGAATTCTTTGTCTCACACAACAGGGAGTAACTTCAGTATGACACCAACATTCATGAGATTATTGAAGACCACTTGCTCAGTATCTAAAGGCTAAAACACCCAACTTGTTCTTTGGAGAAACTTTATTAAAAATGAAAGTTTGCTAGAGAACGACTGAGGCCTACTTGGCCAAGTATGATTGTATGGAGATGCAGTCATGACCTCTTTGTCTCACACTAAAGGTGGTTACTTTAGTATGACACCAGCATTCATTAGATTATTGAAGACCACTTGCTCAGTATCTAAAGGCTAAAACACCTAACTTGTTCTTTGGAGAAACTTTATTAAAAATGCAAAGTTGGCTAGAGAATGACTGAGACCTTCTTGGCCAAGTATGGGTTTATGGAGATACAGCCATTACCTCTTTGTCTCTCACAACAGGGAGTAACTTCAGTATGACTCCAGCATTCGTGAGATTATTGAAGCACACTTTTTCAGTATCTAAAGGCTAAATCACCAAAATTGTACGTTTGAGACTTTTTATCAAAAATGCAAAGTTGGCTAGAGAATGACTGAGACCTACTTGGCCAAGTATGGGTGTATGGAGATACAGTCATGACATCTTTGTCTCACACAACAGCGAATAACTTCAGTATGACTCCAGCATTCATGAGATTATTGAAGACCACCTTCTCAGTATCTAAGTTCTAAAACACCCAACTTGTACCTTTGAGACCCTTTATTAAAAATGCAAAGTTGGCTAGAGAATGACTGAGACCTGTTTGGCAAACTATGGGTGTATGGTGGTACAGCCATGACCTCTTTGTCTTACACAAAAGGGGGTAACTTCAGCATGACTCCACCATACTTGAGATTATTTAAGACCACTTTCTCAGTATCTAAAGGCTAAAACACCTAACTTGTACCTTTAAGACCCTTTATTTAAAAAGCAATGTTGGCAAGAGAATGACTGAGACCGACTTTGCCAAGTATGGGTCTATGGTGATACAATCATGATTCCAGCGTTCTTGAGATTATTGAAGACGACTTTCTCAGTATCTAAAGGCTAAAACACCCAACTTGTACCTTTGAGACCCTTTATAAAAAATGCACAGTTGGCTAGAGAATGACTGAGACCTGTTTGGCCAAGTTTGGGTGTATGGAGATACAGTCATGACATCTTTGTCTCACACAACAGGGAATAACTTCAGTATAACTCCAGCATTCATGAGATTATTAACCCTGTAAGACCCAAATTAAGAAAAACCTTAAAAAAAATAAAATTATTTGACCGTTCAGATGTTATTGTAGGCCTTTGATGCATAAATCAAAGAGTTTTTGGAAAAAAAATGTTTATGTGCGTTTTTAGAGAAACGTTGTTGTGGCAGTGGGGCTTGGTTAGAGCGACGGCTGCTGGAGGGAAGGAAGGAGTGGCTCAGCCCGGTGATCAGACAGCTGGACAGAATCAGGTAATCAGGAAGCTATATAAGCATGTTTGTAACCTGGTTCTGGCTTCTTGCAGTAGGCTGGGTCCTCACGCAGACACACAGAGAGAGAGACGGAGAGACACGGAATAACACTGAGAGTGAGACGGAGAGTCAGAGCAGAGCAGCGCAGCGCAGCAGAGCGCTGACATAGCAGCCACAGCTGACTTCTTTTGTTTGTTTGTTTGATTGTTTTCGTTTCACAATAAACCGGTCTATTTACTCCCTCAACGCGGCCTCCTTTGTTGTTAACTGCATATCTGATTATGCTTAAAATCAATAAAGAAATTATGAAAAAAAAAAAAAAAAAGAAAATTAATAAATACAGAACATTGAGGTGAAGGGGACATTATTCCATTCTTTCTGATTTATATATTTTTTTTCTTGTAAGTTGTTGTGCTAACCTAGCCAACTATGCTAGGGAACTTCCTTTCCTGTTTTTGACCGTGTGTCTCATTTTTCGGACAATTTTTCCTGACCACGGGCACAACAATGCGGTGGCCCTATTGTGACACTCTAGCTTAGCTGTTGTCGCTACACCCTACGGCGCTGATATGGGAGAGGTCTCAAATGCCCAGAGAGCTGAGGAGGAAGTACAGGGGACATAAGGCTGGTCATAAACAAAGGGAGTAGAGACGCAGATATAAACCATATCTCCCCTCCATCACCATGGGGAATGTGAGGTCGCTAGCTAACAAAATGGACGAGCTGGCGGGATTGGTGAGGACTCATCAGGTGTATCGTGAGAGCAGTGTCCTGTGTTTCATGGAGACGTGGCTCCATGAGGACATCCATTCTGGTCATATTTATTTATTCCATATTTATTATCTGTTGCTAAAATCTGTTTTAAAAAAAACGGAAAACAACTGCACTATATCATGTAAATATGTACATATGTCTTATTCTTCCCTTTTTAATTTTATTTATTTATTTATTCTGTTGCTGCTGTGACAAACACATTTCCCCATCTGCGGGACATTAAAAGTTTTCTGATTCTGATCCCGGAGTCTAACGTGACAGAGGACAGCTTTCAGACAGTTCAGGCGGACAGGAGACACTGTGAGAGTGGCAAGAAGAAAGGTGGAGGATTTGCTATTCTTATTAACAACAAGTGGTGTCATCCTGGCCATTTTACAGTAAAGGAGCGTGTGAGCTGCCCAGACATTGAACTGCTTGCATATTATCTGCCACAGTTCTCACACGTTCTCATCTTCATTGTTTAAATCCCTCTGATTGCAAACTCTGCGCAAGCATGTGACGTCACACACACGGTCGTTGCGGGACTCCAGAAGCGGCACCCATGTTATGGTTTGTACGAAGGTGGACCCGGAAGCTGACGGAGACGGTAGTATATTTCAAATGGAAAGTAATATTTATTTACAAAAAGGATAAACAAAAAGCAACTTCCAAAACTAAGGGAAGTGAACGTGTGAATGATAGTGAGAGAGAAAAGGAGAGTGCAGCTGCGGCAGTATCGGTGTGGAGGAATGGCGACATTCCAGCACGGAACAAACTCACTGGTACAAAAGGCAGCAGAGGAGATTCCCATGAGAATAGGGAAAACCAGAACAACGACCAGTGGCTTCTCGGAGGTGCAGGAGACGTGGCGACCTGGAGCGAGGAGAGACGGGTGAGTATCCAAACAGGAGGTAAGTAAGCAACAGGAGAACTGCATGACGTTTACCAACTGAGTGTGAACAATGATCTGGTGATGAGGCATGGCTCCGCTTATGAGTCCTCCTGATTGCAGATCAGGTGAGGCGGAGCCGCGCAGGTGTAGTCAATCACCGGCGTCTTGAGGGAATGTAGGTCAACCACGCCCCCTGCAGAGAGAGAAGGAGGAAGGAACACGCAGCAGCAGTACACAAACACAAATAATAAACTAAATAATAAAAATGTGCGGCGGGTGAGATCGTGACAACCCAGACGCATTTAACGTGATATATGGGGACTTCAACCACATCACTCTGGCTGCAACACTGCCCACTTTTAAGCAGTTTGTGGATGTTCCCACCATGGAAAACAAGACACTGGACCTGCTGTACGTTAATGTTAAGGAGGCGTACAGCTCCACTGCCCTTCCTCCACTTGGAAGGTCAGATCACAACCTCATCCATCTGCAACCCCTGTATAAGCCCGAAGTCCAGCGGATTGTTATGCCCTTTGCCCGGACAAAGGGAATTGTGACCCTTTTTCCATATCTCCAAGATCCTTACTCAAAACATGGATACGTAAGTATTAAAGCGCCTTTGTCTAAAAATGTGTCGTAGAACTTACTTCATTAGGCCTGTTCCTGCTTTATATAAGAGAAGCACCATATTATTGGCACATAATGTGGGAATAATGTATTTTTTTCACTACAGGAAAGACGTGAGATTATCTGAAATTAGGTCAAAATCAGAATCAGTATCTGCAATCACTACTACATCATAGTTGTGTGTGTGCATGCATGCAGGAACACTACTATGATCCCCAGGCCAATACAACGCAACACCCATGATGGCTTTTGTGAGCGTTCCAGCCCTGATTTCAAGGACAGTCTGACAACCCAACGAGAATCTCTGTTAACTGGTGATCAGCTCCTTGGTGAGGAGTGCAGGGAGGCTCTCTCCATAATGAGACACTCAACAGACACATATGTGGTTAGAGAGAAGATGAGAGCCACCTTTGACTACAGACAGAAGCTGGTTCATGACCGCGATGCAACAGCTTCAGTGTTGGATGTCTTCCCTCGTTTTCTTGATTTAGCCGGACTGGTAGGAATATGTATAGATTATTATTTTTCTTATAAATTATTTGAAAACTGACTCCTAATGCAAAGTGCATTTTAGTAAGCTGTATATGGACATCGTGTCTCTGTTTAAAGATTGAACAGGATTTTTCCAAGATGTTCGGGGACCATGTATCTGGAATGTTTCTTGCAAGGTGGTCTTCAGATTTCAAGCACAAAGTCATCACAGAATGCCAGAGTCTTCCCTCAAGTCCCTATGTTGACGAGCTGCTGGCGATCTTGAGGTTGAGAATGACGATGGTAAATAGTTAAAACGTTTTTCTGTATCCAACAATCTGTTACCCATTTCTATAAATCCAATATCCAAAGCTAAATTTGTGGTCCTGAAATAATAATATTTGTCTTCATGGCTGGGATAGTGATATGTTTTCTCTCCTGTTGCTGTCACATCTGCACAAAAGGCCAGAACAAAAGTCCCAAGATGAGCTCAGCACAGGCAGCCAATCATGTTATCAGATTCATTAAGGTATGCACCATCAACTTTTTGTACTACCACGTGTGTAAAGTGTGAGGTTCAGATTGGACTGTAAGAATAATTCTTACTGTGTATCTAGTATGTTATGCTAATTAATCGGAACGCAAAAGAAGAAAATCAATGAAGGTTCTTCATTGTTGTGGACCAGAAAGCTATCCCATGCAACGCTCAGACATCGGTGGCTGCTTTTGATGTGCTGTTCAAGACTCACTATGTCTTCAGCCTCTCCTATGATGAAGCACTTTCTGCATTCTACACTTTCATCCTAACAACGATATACAACATTGATGTTGGAACCACAAAGGAAACCCCACGAGTCAAGTAACTGAGGGCCAAACTACTGCAAGACCATTAAATGTCACCAGTTCACAAAGGTCAGAGCACAGTTGAAAAAAAACGAGTATGTTCAAATGTTTTGTTTGTAAAAAGCACCACAAAAATTGTTCAGTTTCTTTGTCAACATTTAAAATTTCACTTACGTTTGAAATGTGGAGAGCAAGGATGTCCTTCATCTTTTTGTACATACAATGGCTTCAGAAAGCACCTAAAGACTGTTCATAAGAGCCATGATGAACTGGTTGATTCTAACCAGGAAGTGGCCAAAAAATGACAATTTTGAATTTTTAAATGAACAGCCAAACACTTCAGGTGTATATAGTCAGATTCCTGTAACAGACAAGTACATGTACGTACCAATCTTAGGTACACTGAAATCCATTTTCAAAAACGGTGAGATAAGAGAGTACTTCTTGCTAGAAAAACACTGTAAAAAGGGTCCATACAAAGACATTAATGATGGGCTTTATTTCCAGAACCATCCTCTTTTTTCACAACAGAGACATGCTCTACAAATTTTACTTTATTATGACGATTTTGAAACAGCTAATCCGTTGGGTTCTAAGAAGGGGATCCACAAACTTGGTTGTGTTTATTTTACTTTAAAAAACCTCCCACCCAAGGTGAACTCTGTGCTAATGAACACACATCTTGCAGCTCTTTTCCACACCCAAGATTTAAAGATGTACGGTTTTGAAGAAATATTAAACCCTCTAATTGAGGATTTGAACATTTTAGAAACTCAAGGAATCCAACTTCCATTCATTGATGAACTTAGGTCTAAATACAATTCAGTCATGGTATATTCTACGCAATGCCCCACTTATCTTTGGTGATGTGGTTGAAAGGGACAATAATCACTGGAACTTATTGCTCCTGTTGATACAGATTGTTGATATAGTATTCTCCCCTATTCTTACTAATGGGATGATATGTTACCTAAAACATTTGATCTGTGACCACCATAACATGTTCAAAACGTTGTTCCATGATAAGAAATTGATTCCCAAACACCACTTAATGATACATTATCCAAGGATTATGAAAGAAAATGGCCCTGTTATACATGTGGTGTATGCGATTTGAAGCAAAACACAATTTCTTTAAGAAGTCTGTACAAAATTTTAAAAACCTTACTAAATCTTTAGTAAAGCAACACCAGCGTCAACTGGCATTTTATCATGAAAATTATTATTTTAAGCGGTTTGAGATTGGTCCAAAATAAAAAGCATTGATAGCTTGGAAGGTGGAGAATTACTCTGTCATACATTACAATTAGATCCATGTTCAGATTTTGCAACTACATGTTGGGTCAGAAATGATGGCACATAGTGCCAGATTGACTTCATGGTATGTACATATGCACTGCAACATCCCATGATGACCTACGTGTATTTAAGAAGAAAAAGATCTGTAATATGACAATGACAAATAAAGCTTCTAAAAAGGTATTTTTAAAAAGTATTTTCAAAATAGATGTAATGCATATTTTTGAGTCCAGAACAATGTGTTTGAACATTTCTCATATATGGAATAACTATTCTAACTGTTTTAACTATTTTTTTAACAGTATTTTTAACTTCAAAACAACAAAAATGTCAGGTGGAACAACCAAATATTTATAAAAATATATATACATTCCTATTATTTATTTTAAAATTAATTATTTGGCAACTATACCTTAAGGTGTCTACACTAGATAAACATTATTATTTTTATCATTGTGGGTTTTTTTTTACAATAATTTAAGATTTTTAATCTCTGAAGGTCAGGTTTTAAGCATCCTTAACATCCAATTTTACATTTAAAGACAGGAAAATAATAACACAAATACACAAATTCATATATTCAGTATAATAACTACACACAATACATTTATAAGCCATTTGGTCACTTTGACGTATCATTTATTGGTTTAAATTGGTTGCACCACTTGACAAATATTGATTGCACCACCTGACCACATTAGGTATGACATGAAATATGCTGAAAAAAAATGCATTTTCATTTCATGTGTTTTAGACATGAGTTAAAGCTAACCCTAACCCATCAAAAATAATTCACATAACATTACATCTTCATGATGAGGATCGAGTACAGTCACAATGAAGTGCAGGGGATCTGGGAAGATGTTAATAAAACATGGTGACAGACTCTTAAGAGCTGAGCGCACTTTTCATTGTTTTCACTTATTGTTCTCAATCTTTGTGTAGAAGACGCTGTAGTGCTGCAATTAAGGTAATAACAGATGCATCAGATGAGCTGATCTCTTTTGTTAACTGCTCAAAGAGAGAGAATGTTCTCTGGTGTGAAGTCAATGTCGCAGGGAGTTCATAATCTGCTCCGTATGCAGCCAAGTTTCGCTTTAGCGCAAAGAGACCTTCCTGCATTTAATAGGTTCTGTTCCACAGTGTACTCGCTGTGTTTCGACCGCTGAATTATCGGTGCATCCCTAAATATAACATCTTTATTGACAAGAACAATGTAACCGTAATAATGACATATTTGATGGTGTGACTTGAGTTTCAATCAGCACATGGACAAGGGAGCGCTCGCCGATTACATGGGGGCGCAGCTGACTTGAACCCTGGTTTAGAAAAATCTGTGGTGTATAAAAAAAATAGATTTAAAATAAATAAACAACAACAACTCTAAGCCTGGTGGGGGGCAAGTAAACCCTGGCGGCCCACCAGGCTTATAATGCACTGGGGGAAACCCTATAATAATAATAACTGTTGTAGAACTTTCCAGCAGGTGAAACTATATGTGCTAGATGTTATGACTAAGTCTAGGGAGCATGCGTAGTTCGTAATCAAAGCACAGTTGTCAGCTGGATCATTGTTCATACTTGCCCTGTGTCATGCTAATTTTGATAGTGATAGTGGCATCTAAAATGTAAAAAATTACATGCAAAATGATTTCAAGTGTGTAATATCTTTCCATTCAAAACTAATAAACATTCTAGAAGTGTCACGGATAACCTTAGCGCTTTGATTAGCATTATATAGTGACATTCCTTGCAGTTGTGACACCTGATTAACAGTTGTGCCACCTGACAATTGCAACTAAGCTCAAATTAAACAGCTTCTGTTTGGATGCAAGCATTATGTTCCACCCTTGTCATGAAGGTCACACATAACACTTTTTATAGAAATAAAGAGTTTTATGATAAAATAATTTTTTCTAGTTTTACATTGGTTTACATTGGTTGTACCACACTGACATGGAAAGTGTACCAACCTACATATAGTTGAAAGTAGTTATTTTTATTAGTATTTGACAGAGATCTACAAACCTTTTAGCTTAGTCCCAGGGTTCTCTGGGGTTCCTCTAGCTGATGCAACATTTAATTTACAGCTATTGTCTCTTGACTTCAAAATAAAGTCCAATGTTTATGGTTGCACCACCCTGATATTTAGGAACTGTAAAATGCTGGACAAAAGTTTTGCAGTTATTTTAGCAGCTTTAAAACTATAAATATTAGGGAAAAAAACATAAAATAATGCCAGAGTATTTTATTTTGAGTTTATCATTATTAAAATAAAATTTTTAATAATTTTCTTAATCTGCTCACTTGCTCGGACAGCTGCATCACCTGATATCTTCGGGGTTTGATAAGAATAAAGTGATAGATGTTTTTTTATATAATGGACTTGGACACAAAAATATGCACGTCATGTCATTGACCCAATATCATAATACATGAACAACGTGCTTTCATAATAGGCTGTGCTGTTGACACACTGTACTTCGATGAACATTTTCATGCGTACTGTATAAAAGAGCAAAATAATGAACATATTGTGATTTTCATAGACCAGCTGACGTATTTTAGACCGTTCTATAAGCAATACTCGATTGAGAGTGAGAGGACATACATCGTGCCTTACTGTTGCATGTTCTTATTTGTGGTGCAAGTTGGAAAATAAAAGATAATAATTTTTAAACTTCCAACATGACTAGCTTTTTTTATTTTAGCAGTTTATTTTAAAAGTATTTTTTTTAGGAATATATGTAAATATAATAATTATATTGACACCTTTTAAGTGTTGTAGAGGTAACACTTGTGTAGTTGAGAAATAGCCCTAATAGAGTTAATTCCTAACACTGCATAGAAGTTATAAAAAACTAACACTGGTTGAGGTTAGGCAGCAAAAAGTGTCAAATTTACACTAACTTAGTGTAAAGTTACCAACACTCAAAAAAGTGTTAAATTAACACTCTCAGGTGTGGACCCATATAGACACTTTAAAAGTGTTAAGATCAACTCTTACAGTGTTAATTTGGGTATGCTGATTTTACTGTGCAGGTACTGGTCAACCACAATATGTCAAACTGCAGGACTGTGTGTCTGACACTGTGCTCAGCAGCACTGGGGCACCACAGGGAACTGTTCTTTCCCCATTTCTGGACAACAAACTGGACTGGGCAAAGAACAACGAGGCTGTGCACAAGAAGGGGCAGAGCCGACTATTTCCTCAGGAGGCTCAGGTCCTTCAATGTCTGTAACATCATGCTGCGAATGTTCTACCAGTCGATGGTAGCCAGCGCCTTTTTTGGGCTTGTGTGCTGGGGCAGCAGGCTGAGGGCAGCAGACGCCAACAAGATCAGCAGGATCATCAGGAAGGCTGGCTCCGTCCTGGGGGTCCAACTGGACTCTTTGGTGGTGGTGTCTGAGAGGAGGATGCTGTGCAAACTGCATAGTATCCTGAACAACAGTACTCACCCTCTCCATCAGGTGCTAACCCCACACAGAAGGAACTTCAGCAACAGACTTATGTAACACTGAATGCCTGAGGGAGTCTTTTCTTCCGCTGGCCATCAAACTGTTTAATGTATCTACCTCCAGTCGCGGGAGGGACAGTGGAGACACTGTGACCTGAGCCACTTTCTCCCTTGCTTTACTACTGTTGCAGAGCATTTTCCCTTTAGGATTGATAAAGTTTTCTTGAATCTTGAATCTTGTATGTGGCTTTTGGGAGGAGGTTAAAAAAAGCAATGGAAATAATGATTTCAAAAAGCATTCTAATGGATCTTGTACTCCTTTGTCTTATGACTTTACCCAAAAGGTCAAAATTATAACAAAATTGAATAAACAATAATGGACTTGTGTCTTTTGCATGCCATAAGATAAATTGCAATGTTTTGAAAGAAGACCAGCAGGCCAAGAGTTATGTATTGGGTGAGGCAAATGTTGACAACTTTTCCTTTGCAGAGACTGATGTACATACAAAAAGGAATGCAGGATATGTTTGAAAGATATGGGAACCATCTAATTGTGTTTGTAAAAATTATTGATCTAGCAAATGATAATGAAGAGGAATAAGTAGCCCTTATTACCAAGTAACCCTTGTAACAGGATTAATGAGTTCAAATAGCTGGAATCATAATAGATAATTAAATTATGCACATAATGTTTATTGCTGAGAAGATGACATTTGTGGTATGTATTGTTTGTTTGCAATTTGGTTTTGTTTTGTTTATAACACTTGTACCACAGCATTAATGAGGCACAAGTCTACATATTTGATAGAATTGTGTGTATACATACAAGTGTATATGTATATATAAGAAAATGTCAATAAATATATTGTTAAAAAAAGATATGTTGGGTCTATACTGCGATGTTGGATATGACCAATATCTCATGACTCATCTCATCATGTCTGTATAATCCACTTGTGATAAAGGAATTAATATAGAGTTGTTGGGTTTATACTGCAATATTGGATCTGACCAATATCTCTGTATGAACACAACTCTGTATTAGTCCCTTATAATTTTGTCGTCGTGCTTCTTCTGCTAAAGTGTCATCCTCCTCTCACCTAAGACTTTTTTGTCTTAAGGGACTTTTGCATGCAAACATTAACACACTTATCATGCTGGTAGAATTTAGGGAGGGCTGCCTTTAAAGTCTGCATGATTAAAATCCCCTGCTATGATATTTACGGCATCAGGATACATGCTCTGATTATTGGTAATGCTTGTAGACCCTGTCTGTGAATGCTCTCATTCATCCAGGTCATAGTTATCTTAAGGAAATTGAATCGAATGCAACTGGACTTGGTTATATGTCTTTGAAGACGTTTCACCTCTCATCCAAGAGGCTTCATCAGTTTGTGTTCCCTTGACTAGGCAAGGGAACACAAACTGATTGTAAAAGTTTGTTTCCAAAGCCTCCATAGTTGGAATACAGGTGAACAAATAAGTCACATCATAGGATACCATGGTTTCATCAGGATCCATTTTTAGATTTCAGATTTTTTTCAGGACTGGCGAACTGTCCAGGGTGTACCGCGCCTATCGCCCAATGTCAGCTGAGATAGACACAGCACCCCCCAGGACCCTCTGGTGGAGGCAAAAGCGGTAGATGACGGATGGATGGATTTTGCTCATGAAGTTAATGGAGTTTTGGATGTGGTGTGGTGTGTTGCCCACCAGGGGTGCCAGTATGTTTGCTATATGCTTAGCTATGTTGTACGTGAACGAGTTGATGCTGCTGACAATGGGTCTGTGAGGAGTCCCTTCTTTATGGATCTTTGGGAGTCCATGTAGGCAAGGGATTGTGTCCTGGGGATTAAGACGGTAGTATTGTTTCTTGTCAATGATACCTTCTTTTTGTAAATGTTGTAGACATTCTATTGCCTTCCTTTTTGTAGCCAATCGACTTCGGTTTCAGTTATGTTGTTTTTCCTGATAGCCGATTCTGTAGCTGTAACCAAGTCAACTATAGGTAACTGTTGTGGTGTCATGGCAAAGTTCATGCCCTTAGCTAGGACCTCTTTCTCAGGGTGGTTAAGTTCCCTGTCAGACATGTTCTTTACCCATCTGTTTTGTGTTTCATTCTGTGTTGGATGGTTGGACTTTTGCCTCCAAGTAAGTATTTCTGAGTCATTGGTGTTATTGTTTCAGGATTGTAGGTTATGGAATTTTCTGGTCTGTCTTTCTTTGCTTTTTGGATGTTGAGATAGTTGGGCTTTCCACAACCTTCTCCAAAATAGCACCAGGTAGGAGTGATGTTAGTTTTCCTACTAAATGGTCTGCTTTCTCCTTCAGCCCTTCAATAGTGAAATTGACCTGTCTTACATGCTCATTGAGGAGTTGGTTTTGTGCCTTATCTAAGATCTTTTCCACTCGATGGCCTCCCATAGTGGAATTTAGGCGTAGGCTAGTTGGTATGAGCCTTTGTTGTCTGCATCTCAGATTAAGACATATAACCAAGTCCAGTTGCATTCAATTTAATTTCCTTAAGATAGCTTGTAGACCCTGTTTCCCACATTGTTTTCCACAAACGGGACTAATATCTGGACTAATATACTGCTATGTTGGATTCAACCCAATTTCCCTCTATGAAACCAACATTTCAATAATAGTCCCTTTATTGCAAGGGGTTTGTACATACATGATGGGTTTCTACTGCGATATTGAGCCAGGTCCAACATTGCAGTATAGACCCAACATATCTTTATTAGACCCCGTCTATTACAAGATGACACCCTCCAAAACAGAACTGATCTCAGACCAGATCACATATGCCAGCTTCTGGATCTATGTCTCAACACCACGTATTTCCAGTTCAGTGGTATATTTTACAGGCAGAAACATGGCTGTGCCATGGGTTCACCAGTATCTCCCATTGTGGCCAATCTATACATGGAGGAAGTAGAACATAAGGCCCTGAACTCCTTTGAAGGCACAACACCGAGCCACTGGTTCAGGCACGTGGATGGCACATGGGTAAAAAACCCAAGAGGGTCAACCTTTTACTGAACACATCAACTCAGTTAATAATTACATCAAATTCACCAGAGAAGATGTTAAAGGTAATATTTTGCCCTTCCTAGACTGTGATGTCCACATGGAAAAGGACAGGAGCCTCCACATTCGAGTATACAGGAAACCCATACACACAGACCAATACCTACTTTTCGAGTCACACCACCCAATGGAACACAAACTAGGTTTTATCAGAACCCTGCAATACAAATCAAATCAAATTTTATTTGTATAGCCCAAATTCACAAATCACAGTTTGCCTCAGAGGGCTTTACAATTTGTACAGAGACGACGCCTTCTGTCCTTTGACCCTCGATTCGAGTAAGGAAAAACTTGCCCCCCAAAAAAACCTTTTAACAGGGAAAAAATGTGGAAGAAACCTCAGGAAGAGCCACAGAGGAGGGATCCCGCTCCCAGGATGAACAGACGTGCAATAGATGTCGCATGTACAGAGCAGATCAACAAGATCACAATGTATACAATTATAATAGATGGTTGACAGGAATTAAAGTACATAAAGAGGTATTACAGCAATAATAATGAAATGCACATAATGGAAATGTGACTACTAGTAAAAACAGTAGTAGTGGGATAAGGATAGTATGTAGTAATGCATTACAATAATAGTAGTGAAACGTATGTAACAGAGATATGACTAATATTAGCAACAGTAGTGGTGGGTGTCAGGCAGGGCCATGGCAGTAAGCGCATCCACGATCCACGACCCAGGCGTGGCCAGGATCCATGAGAGCCTGCAGGACTGGAGATCACAAGGACTCCGGGGAAGAAGTGAAGTCAGTGACATGCAGAGATGGGGCATGTATACAGGCATATTGTATACAGATGGAGAGGAGAGGAGGAGAGAGAAGCTCAGTGTATCATTTGTCCTCTGGCAGTCTGGGCCTATAGCAGCATAACTAAGGGCTGGTCAAAGACAGGCCTGGGCCAGCCCTAACTATAAACTATATCAAAAGGGAAGTCTACTCTTAAAGGTAGAGAGGGTGTCCGCCTCCTGGACCGAAACAGGAAGATGGTTCCACAGAAGAGGAGCTTGATAACTGAAGGCTATGGCTCCCATTCTGCTTTTGGAGACTTTAGGAACTACAAGTAACCTGCGTTTTGGGAACGTAGTGCTCTAGTCGGGTAATAGGGTAGTACAAGCTCCTGGAGATATGATGGTGCCTGACCATTATCAGCTTTGTAAGTGAGGAAAAGGATTTTAAACTCTATTCTTGATTTTACAGGGAGCCAGTGCAGAGAGGCCAAGCCAGGAGTTATATGATCTCTTTTCTTTCCTGTCAGTACACGTGCTGCATGCTCCAGCTGGTCCAGAATGCTTCTGGACCAGCTGGAGACTCTTTAGAGACTTG
This sequence comes from Microchirus variegatus, assembly GCF_963457635.1. NCBI lineage: Eukaryota > Metazoa > Chordata > Actinopteri > Pleuronectiformes > Soleidae > Microchirus > Microchirus variegatus. The sequence continues at coordinate 23,032,066 of NC_139808.1, forward strand.
TTAGGGCAGCCTGATAATAGAGAATTACAATAGTCCTGGAATAGCCTGGAAGTAACAAATGCATGGACTAGCTTTTCTGCGTCTTTTTGAGACAGGATGGGCCTGATTTTTGCAATGTTACGTAGATTAAAAAATGCAGACCTTGAAATTTGTTTTATGTGGGAGTTGAAGGACACATCTTGACCAAAGATAACTCCCAGATTCCTGACGGTGGTGCTGGAAGCCAAGTTAATGCCATCCACACACAGATCTGACAACGTACCCACCAGCTCACAGTCCAAAGGGAAAGACCTGAGGGGTGCCCTCAAAACCTGTAGTTATCCCAATTGGATCTTTGTGAAAACAGCAGCTGGTTCCAGAAAGAACACCAACAAAGAGGTGGAGGAAGAAAAGAAAAACAAATGCAACAACATAGTAATCTCATATGTGTCTGGGGTATCTGAAAAACTCAGGAGGATAATTTACAATCACCGCATCCCTGTGTATTTCAAACCCAGTAATACACTCAGACAGAGACTGGTACATCCATTCTGTTGCAATGGAGAACTAACTATTATCGCCTCCTACAGTCTAACGACTGTCGTTACAACACAATGGAGCACTAACAAAGTCAAAACCAAACCAAACGACCGTTGTTGCCATAACGATCTGAGGACTTGGGACCGCCTCCACAGAGGTTAAATACTTGGATCTCCACACTATCTAGTTGGACTAGTCCCAGCCTAGTCAAGGGAACACAAACTGATGAAGCCTCTTGGATGAGAGGTGAAACGTCTTCAAAGAAATAACCAAGTCCAGTTGTATTCGATTTAATTTCCGTAAGATAACTTAAGTATGACTCCAGCATTCATGACATTGTTGAAGACCACTTCCTCAGTATATAAAGGCTATAACAACCAACTTTTACTTTTGAGACCCTTAAAAATACAAAGTTGTCTAGAGAATGACGGAGAGCGACCCCTCATGGGCAGATGAAAAGACTGAGAGGGCTCCCAACCACCACAGGACTGGCCCACATGGAGTGCAGAATCAGTGACAAAACATGTCCAAACCAGGTTCTAGACGTTGGAGGCTGTAAGTTATTTCTAAAGCTACTTCCAATATGGTAGTAGTAATCAACATGCTTCCTCTATAGCATGATTTTACACATCTCAGGGATCTCCGAGTTCAAGCTTCAGGCCTCCATCTGCTTTGGTGACCACATGAGGTCAAAAGAGCAACTGGTCTGGAAAGGCCTCAGTCAAGGTCAACGTGCATTGGATACCATCCTCTCAGTATATACACTCAAAAAAACAATTTCAATTTCTACAATTCCTTTTTTTTTTTTTTTTTTTTTTTTTTTTTTATATTTGTCAAGATTTTTATACATACAGGCACACATGATACAAACAAAAAAGACAGTAAACCAGACATTTAAAACAAAACAAAAAAACATACAGCCAGCACATTGTATAGTGTATAATGTGTTTATACATGTCGATTCACTGAACAGATGTCCCAGAAAGTCCACTCACACAGATTGAGTCAAGGAGGCTGGAGCCGGAGGGGAGTGGCAAAGTCACAGTATGGAGCACATTTAGGCCCCAGTTTGTGGTCTGTCCTTCCTGATGTAATCTATGAAAGGGTCCCAAATCTTCTTAAACTTAGCGTGGGAGTTAGACATAGAAAACCGAACTTCTTCTTAAGGTATAAACAAGAAACCATATCATTTAGCCATCTCTTGAAGCAGGGAGGGGAAGCGAAAAGATGCAAAATGATTATCAATGTAGAGATAGTAGTTAAACCCTTATCTGACCAGTTCTTAAAGACAGCATCCATCAAACCAGGCTTAAAACAGGGGTTCTGACATATGGGGGCATGAATTGACAGTTCTGGGAGGTTCAGAATTCCCTTAATCTGTTTGAAAAAATTTTATTGACTTGCAGAGTAAGAGATTATTGCGTAGTGATTTAATCTTAATATCAGGTTTTGAGAATAGAATGGCTGACAAGGAGGCACCAGTAAGTGATACAGCATTGCTAAGCTCAATCTCAGGCCATCTGGGGCTGGGCCAATCCTCCTCTGCACCCCCAGCCCTAGACTGATTCCAGAAAACCCATGCTCTAGCGTTACAGGCCCAGTAGTAATGTCGAAATACAGGCAGGCCTAAACCACCCTCCTCAGTGGGCTTCTGTAAGTGGGCCTTTGAAATACGGGGGGGCTTGGAGGCCCAGACGAAGGGCATGATAACAGAGTCTAACATCCTAAAAAAGGAAGAAAACCCAGAGAATTGCCCAAAGCCATCTATCAGGTTAAGAAGGGGTGTAAGGGATGTTTTTTACATCAGAAAAAGTCAGAATTATATCATCTGCGTACAGACCTACGGTACACTTGATTGTGTCACACCTTGTACCAGAGATTTGGTGGTTGACTCTAATGCAGGGGTCACCAACGTGGTGCCCGCGGGCGCCTGGTAGCCCGCAGGCAGCCAATATGGTGCCCGCGGGCTCACTTCACTTCAACTCATTTGCATGTATCTGTATGATCGCTCAGTAAAATATCTTTTATATTGTTTATAAAAACTGGTAATCGTTAGGAGTAAGCACTGGAATTAATGTGTATGCAGTTGAATGCATAATATTAATCATTTAAATGGTAAACAAACAAAAAAATATTATATGGTAGCCCTCCATATTATTTTTTAACCTTAAGGTAGCTCTCATCTCAAAAAGGTTGGTGACCCCTGTGCTAATGGCTATGGCCAGCGGCTCAAGAGCTAATGCAAAGAGCATAGGGGAGAGGCAGCAGCCCTGCCTGGTGCCGCGGTACAACGGGAACGGGGGGTATCTATCGTGGTTAGTAAGAACAGAAGATTGGGGACCAGCATAAAGCATTTTTAATATAGTCATACATTGTGACCCAAAACCAAATTTATCAAGTGCAGCGAATATGTATCTCCACTCTACCTGGTCAAAAGCCTGCTGGGCATCTAGTGAGATCACAGCAGAGTGGGGCAATTTAGTTGAATACATTAAATAAAGCAAACACCTTGTGTTTGAGAAGGAAAATCTATCAGGGATGAAACCTGATTGATCAGGATGAATTAAAGTGCCAATATATTTGTTTTACCGATTGGTCAGGACTTTTGCAATAATTTTTTGGTCAGAGTTAAGCAGACTTAGGGGACGATACGAAGAAACATTTGTTTCATCTGTCCTTTTTTAAGACACAGATATGGGCGTCGTAGAGTGTATGACGGAAGGTGCCATTCTTCAACGAGCAAGTGACCATCCAACGCAAGAGGGGGGCGATAATGTCAATGTGCATCTTGTAAAATTTTATCCCAAATCCATCCTAGTCTTGCAGACTCAGAAAGGACTGGAACGTCTACAGTATGAAGAAAATTGGCAATGTCTGTATCCGTGGCAGAAGATCTTGAAGTATATAGCATGCTGTAAAAACTAAATAATCTATCATTGATCTGCTTGTGATCAGTAATAGCTGACCAGTGGATGAGGAAATTTTATATATTGCCCTATCAGATATGACGCCCTTCAGTTGCCAAGCGAGCAATTTATCGGCCTTCTCACCCAGCTCAAAGTGCTTCTGCTTTAGTCTACAATTATAGTTCCCAACCTGCTCGTCCAGAATATGATTGTATTCTTATTTCACTTTCAGAATGGAGCTACGTGTGTCTTCAGAACCTGTATTTCGATAATCCGCCTCCAGTTCAGCTAGTTCAGCCTCAATATCAGAAGAAGGAAAGCCTGCACCTGGCCCTTTTGCGATACTGATACGAGATGACGTGTCCTCTTATCACGGCTTTAAATGACTCCCACAAAGTGGAATCTGAGACAGCGCCATTGTCATTCATGAGCAGAAAATCTGCAATCTTGGTTGATATGTAGCCACTGAATGTCATCTAAATATACAGAGGGATTAAATTTCCAACTATATTGAGGGGCATAAAGTTTAAAGTCAACCACCAACGAGAGGGGTGCATGGTCCGAAATTAAGATACTATGGTAACTTGAACTTATTACATTTGAAATAAGTCTAGAGTCGACCAGCATATAATCAATTCTAGTGAAACTGCCATGCACGGGGGAGAAAAAAGAAAATTTCCTTTCTAAGGGGTGCTGGTGCCTCCAAATGTCAACCAGGTCCAGAGACTTGACAAGGTTATTGAGTACAGAGACAGATTTCAATAATGGAGCCACACACGAGGAGGACCTATCCAATAGCGGATCAAAATAACAATTAAAGTCGCCGCCGATAATTATATTATGATCATTATATTCTGTGACAAGGTTTTATATTTTACAGAAAAAAATTGGGGTTATCGATGTTGGGGGCGTAAATGTTTAAGAGAACTAAAGGGACTGAGTTGACCGTACCCGTGACTAGTATGAACATCCCACCTGGATCGGTAGTCTGCGATTTAAAAACAAATGGGATGGTTCTGCGAACAAGAATGGCAACTCCCCTCGCCTTGGATGAAAAGGTGGACTGGTATACCTGAGACAACCACACAGATCGTAAACGCCTCTGCTCTGAAGGTTGGATATGGGTCTCCTGCAAAAAGACAATATCAGACGACAGAGACAAATGCGAGAATACTTTACCTCGTTCAAGAGCCCTGCCTAAACCCCTACAAATCCAAGTAGTAAAAGTAATGTGACTCATCCCTGACCTAAGTGAGTAAATGACATAGATCTATGCGGAGGGGCAGAAGGTGACGTTTGACATGTGACATACAAAGAACTGGCAAAACATCAAGTGACAAAAAAGACAAACGAAAAAGGACAAATAAAACCCACACAGAACCCAAACCCGCTAAAAGAACTAAGCGGTACATCCCACTAGCTAGCACGGAGAACATTTTTTGTTGCGTTTGCTTTTAGTTAATTTTCGTAGTAATTAAGCTTTGTATCTCACCTAATTCAGAATATCTTAAACTGAATTTATAGTGCTTATCACTATTTCCATAAAATTTTATTTTTACAATCATTTTGCCTTTCCCTCAAATGTGCAACGATTGTCTTCCCGAGAAGTGGTTCTGTGGCGACTTTTTTCTTTTCGTGACTGACTTTCATTGATAGTGACAGTGTCCACAAAACAGTTCTTGTCCTCTGAAAAGCAAAGGCCAACGTTACACTTACTGCGTTGTGTGTTGGTGTATCCTTTATTGCAGTGTCTGCAGCGTCCTCTCCCTGTCATGTGCAACTTGGTCCTTGTGTCCATCCAATGGCAGGTGTGCACATCTCATGGATGGTCTCTTCTGAGAATTCAGAGGGCATTTAATACACATAATCGGAGTATCAATCAATATTAATACAATCCAAAAGTAATAAATAAAATTGTTCCAGAGATAGATTTATGCACCCGAGGATGCACACTGTGAAACGCTATTCAAACACGTAACATTACATTATGCCGCATCAGTGATCAACTGGAAATAAAAGTGTTAGATCTGAACATTTATCAAAATGCTGAATAGGAAAATATCTAATCCGAAAATATCCATGTATACACAATAATAGTAATATACGAAGGGTATAAAGAGTTGGCAAACCGTTCAGCATCGGCTGGTGACACAAACATCTTTAATGTGTTGTTGTAGTCGACATGGAGCTTGGCTGGAAAGCGCAGGGAACATTTAGCACCAGCTTCGGTTAGCCGCTTCCTCACGTTCGTAAAGGCTTGTCGCTGTGCCGAGACCTCCGCCGTGTAGTCGGGGAAAATGGAGGCTCTCTCACCGTGATAGTGCAGGGGTGCTATAATACGTTGATCATGTCCCTGTCGTTGTGTACCTTGGCAATGCTGATCCACGGCTGTTCATTAGGCCGAGGCTTTGGTCTTAGGCTACGGTGAGCCCATTCTTTTTTCACATGTCTGCTAAAGTTGTCTTAGCCGAGTAGCTCTGGGATCAGCTTAGAAACAAAATCAGTAGGGCTGCCTTTCTCTTCACCATCTTTAATGCCCACAATCCTGACATTGAGTCTCCAAGTCATTCACTTTAGGTCTGATGAGACCATTAGCCACCTGTAGCTCATTGCACGTAGCTTCCAGTGCTGTTATGCGGCCGTCATTAGCTGACATGACTCCATCGAAATCATCAGCGGCGCTCAGTTTCATGGTGTTTCTTCTGAAGCGACGATAGCGTTGCTTCAATTGCATCTAGTTGGCCCTCAAAAGATTTCTTTAAGCCATCTACCAGAAAGGTGATTTTCACAAGCTCAGCCCCGTGATTAGCGATACCCGCTAATATAGCATCGTTGCACTGGTTGTATTTGTTGTGGTTACTTTGGGGTTCCCCAGAAGGAGCAATATTTAACTTTTGGCCCCAAATTGGCCAATTGGCCAATTGGCCACAAAATTAGCATTTTCTCTATGGCCACTTTTTTCCTTTGTATAATGCAATAGGATACATTTTCTACAACATTGACCCTTGAAAGTAAAAAACAAAACAAAAAAAAAACATCTATATAAGTTCTATATGGCTACAATCGTAAACAGCAGACCATGAGAGATGTGTCAATCCTGATTCCTGAAGTCCCATACCTTCTGGATTTTTTCCAGGACTAATATTTTCCAGGGGCCATTGGGACCCCTTGCAGACCACTCAGTTATATTGTTGGGCTCTAGGGGCCACTCAGGGTTGTTCAGTGGCTATTTGGGTACCTTGCAGACGACTGAGAAGGCCATGAAATGCATCTGTATTTTGGCCCACCCAGAATTTATGAGGGGTTTTTGGGGAGCCTTGTAGACCACGAAATTGGTTACATGAAGTATTTTTATTCTGGGGGACATGCAGGTGCACTGTTGGTCCCTAGAGTCACTCTTGTGGCCCTTAGAAAGCACTGCAGACAAATCCAATGCATTTTAAATGAGTAGACCCTGTGGGCCCAAGATTCATATTGTTAGGGTCTAATAAAGATAAACTGGGTGATACTGAGAGATTGGCCTTGATTAGTGCCCCCTGGTGCCCAAAAAGGCAACTACCATGAATAACTGCATACTTGGATACTGGCACTGCGATATTGGCTTACTGGCAAAATGGTCCCAATACACATGAATGGATGGCAGGCCCAACATAGTAAATGTTGTGAAAAAAATTCAACTTTTAGGTAAAACCGGGCAAAAAAGGCCAACTTCTCATGAAAAAACCCTAACCCTAACCCTAGAATCATCAATAAGACTTGTCACCATGTTTTTCATAATGTCTCTCTTGTAAGTTTCAAAATATGTGTCTCTGAGAATGTAGACATATTATTAGAGTTGTGAACAGAAGCCTATCTACCTGTCACAATTCAGAACGGGAATCACTTGCAAATCGGGTTTATTGACAAAAGTCCAGCAGGATAAACAAAGTCCAGGTTCAGGTAAAGTTCACCGAAAAAAACAGGCAGGCGAAAGACTTGGTCAAAAAGAGACAGGAGTCAAAAACTGAAAACAAAACATCAAACTTCTGAAACTCAAAGGATATCCTCACGCTAGTCTCATTCACGTGGCAGTCAGGTAACAGGCAGTACAAACGGTGACGATCTGACAAGATCAATTGAAAAGACTGGGTTTAAATACTCAAGTAATCAGCACCAAAATGATAGACAGGTGAACAGAGAAAATGGAGGGAAAAGAACAAAGGCAGGAAGTTGCCCAAAAAGGACATGGGCGTGACCCCAGACACCTGGCAAACACATGACTACCAAAACAACATCCATAAACTGTTACACTCCAGCAGTAGAGGGAGACAAAAAACAACAGTCCAGACCGGAATCCTGACAGTACCCCCCCCTCTACCAACGCCTCCTGGCGTTGCCTGTGGAAGGAACAGGGTGCTGACGGTGAAAGTCCTTGATGAGCGAGGGGTCAACAATGTTCCGGGCAGAGACCCAGCTCCTCTCCTCGGGGCCGTAACCCTCCCAGTCCACCAGGTACTGGTGACCCCGGCCCCGACGACGGACGTCGAGGAGGCGGCGAACTGTGTAGACCTCAGACCCGTCCACGAGTCTGGGGGGTGGTGGGGGCTTGGGGTTAGGGCACAGGGGCTTTCCCAGAAAGGATTTGACCCAGGACACATGGAAGGTGGGGTGGATGCGGCGAAGGGCAGAGGGGAGGTTAAGGCGGACTGCACAGGGGTTGACCACCTTGGCGATGGTGTAAGGACCAATGAAGCGGGGATTCAGCTTTGGGGCAGCCACCTTCAGGGGAATATCACGCGTGGAGAGCCAGACCCGCTGCCCCTGGGAGTAGTGGGGGGCCCTGGTGCGATGGCGATCTGCCTGTGGTTTCGTTCTGGCCTGTGAGCGAAGAATGGCGGACCGTGTGACAGACCAGTCGACGAGGAAGGCAGGGAGTTCATGGAGTACTCCACCACCCACTGAAGGCTCCAGTCAGAAGGGTCCTGTGAAGTTAGGCACCGTAGCACTGTCTCCATCTGCTGGTTGGCTCGCTCCGCCTGGCCATTCGACTGGGGATGGAAACCTGAAGACAGACTGACTTTGGCCCCCAGAAGTTTGCAAAAGGCACGCCAAAAATTTGAGGTGAACTGGTGACCTCTGTCTGAGACAACTTCCACAGGGAGCCCATGTAGCCTGAAGACATGCTGCACAAGTAACTCAGCTGTCTCTTTGGCAGAGGGTAACTTATGTAAGGGAACTAAGTGCACTGACTTAGAAAAGCGATCAACAATAGTGAGAACTGTGGTGTTACCGTGAGAAGGAGGAAAACCCGTGACAAAGTCCAAGGCGATGTGGGACCAGGGCCTCCTGGGTACTGGTAGGGGTTGTAGTAAGCCCGCAGGTGGTTGGTTAGAAGGTTTATTACGGGCACAGACAGAACAGGCCTCCACAAACTTGTGCACGCTCCCCTCCATAGCAGGCCACCAGAAGCGTTGCTTGATGAGCGCAGTGGTACGCTTTATGCCCGGGTGGCAAGCCAGCTTGGACGAGTGACCCCATTGCAGAACCTGGGTACGGACAGATTGCGGTACAAAGAGACAGTTGGGAGGGCAAGAACTGGGGCCTGACTCACCAGACAGGGCTGTGCGAACGGTGGGTTGATATCCCATGTGGCGGCTCCAAAGAGGCACAGAGGAGACAGGATGGTGCTGGGTGCAGGGGCAGGCAGGGAGTCCGGGAACTGACGAGACAGGGCGTCCGGTTTCCCATTCTTGGAACCTGGTCTGTAGGACAGACAAAAGTCAAACCGGGAGAAAAACAGAGACCAACGAGATTGCCTGGGATTTAGGCGCTTAGCTGAGCGGAGGTACTCCAGATTCTTATGATCCGTCCAAACTAAAAATGGCTTCTGAGCTCCCTCCAGCCAATGACGCCACTCTTCTAGTGCTAACTTTACTGCCAATAGTTCTCTGTCCCCAATGTCATAGTTGCGCTCAGTAGGAGTGAGTTTATGTGAGTAGAAGGCACAGGGGTGGAGCTTCTGATCTGATCCTGACCTCTGAGAGAGTACAGCCCCCACCCCAACATCCGAGGCGTCCACTTCCACTATAAACTGACGGGAGGGGTCAGGTTGGCTCAAGATTGGCGCTGAAGTGAAACGGCTCTTCAGGTCATTAAATGCTGCTTCGGCAGCTGGTGACCAAGAGAACTTCACTCTAGAGGAGGTAAGAGTGGTTAAAGGAGCCGCAACTGACCCATAATTGCGAATGAATCGCCGGTAAAAGTTTGCAAACCCCAGAAATCTTTGTAGCTCCCGCTGAGAGGTTGGACGCGCCCAGTCAGTGACAGCTCTTACTTTATGGGAATCCATCTGTACCCCTCCTGCCGTGATGACATATCCCAGGAAAGCAACAGTTTCTTTGTGAAACTCACACTTCTCCGCTCTGACGAACAGTTGGTTCTCCAAAAGGCGCTGCAGAACACAACGGACATGCTGGGAGTGCTGGGAAACAGACGGGGAAAAAATTAAAATGTCATCCAAATAAACAAAAACAAACTTATTGAGCATATCTCTCAGGACATCATTAATCAGACCCTGGAACACGGCTGGACAGTTGGTGAGGCCAAATGGCATGACTAAGTACTCATAGTGACCGGAGGGAGTATTAAAGGCCGTCTTCCACTCATCTCCCTCCCTTACTCTGACCAGGTGGTAAGCACTACGAAGATCCAACTTGGTGAAAATCTTGGCTCCCTGCAACAGTTCGAAGGCTGAGGACATCAGAGGCAGAGGATAGCGGTTCTTCACCGTGATGTTATTTAGGCCCCTATAGTCTATACAAGGACGCAGGGAGCCATCCCTCTTCCCCACAAAGAAAAACCCTGCGCCAGCAGGAGAGGAAGAGGGTCGAATGATCCCAGCCGCCAGTGATTCCCCAATGTATTTACCCATTGCTTCGGTCTCGGGAGGAGACAAGGAGTACAGGCGGCCCTTAGGAGGTGACGTACCGGGTAGAAGGTCGATGGCCAGGTCATAGGGTCGGTGTGGTGGCAGGGAGGTCGCTCGGGCTTTACTGAACACGGTCTTGAGGTCCAGATACTCTGACGGTACATCAGACAGATCCAATGAGTCCTCTGTGGCTGGCGGGACTGTAGACAGGGGGGTAAGAGCATTCCTTAGACAGTTCGACAGACAAAATGGACTCCAGCCTAGGATGGTGTTATTAGCCCAATTGATATGCGGATTGTGCCTTACCAGCCAGGGCCGGCCAAGGACAATGGGAGCAGCAGGTGAGTCTAACATATGGAACACTATGTGCTCTTGATGATTGCCAGAAATGAGTAGACTCACCGGGGGCGTGACATGGGTTATCTGGGAAAACCTTGCTCCGGTTAGTGCTCTTGCCTCCAGGGGTGTCTTCAGTTTGGCTGGGGAGAGGTGTAGTTCAGAGGCCAGAGAGGTGTCCATGAAATTACCATCAGCTCCTGAGTCGATGAGTGCAGAGATGAGGTGGCGCTGAGCTCCCGTGATGAGTGTGGTGGAGACAAGGGTACGGACGGCAGAAGAGGGATGAAGGGGGGTAACGCTCACCAGTAATCCCTCCGCTACAGGCGAGCGTTGCCTTTTGCCGGGCACTGAGCAGAGTAATGGCCAGGTTTACCACAATACATGCAGGAATTGGTGTCCCTTCTTCTTTGTCTCTCTGCTGGAGAAAGATGTGTACGGTCTACCTGCATGGGCTCCGGCAAGCTGGGGTCTGCTGACGCTAGCAAGGACGGAAGAGAGGCCTCCAAGGAGGATGATCTCAGAGAAGGACGAAACTCTTGTTGCCCGGCACGCAGCTTCAGACGTTTGTCCACACGGATTGCCAGACTCACAAGGTCATCAAAGGTTGAAGGTAGTTCATGGGTAGCAATCTCGTCCTTGATGGCCTCAGAGAGTCCATTGAGGAAGGCATCATACTGGGCATCCGGATTCCAGCCACTGGTGGTGGCTAGGGTGCGGAAATCTATAGCATAGTCAGAAGCAGACCTCCTGCCCTGACGGATCTGCAGCATCACTCGGGCGGGTTCTCTCCCATGCACTGAGCGATCAAGACTTTCTTCATCTCATCTATGAAGGCCTGATAGCTGAGACAGACTGGAGAGTTTGAGTCCCAAACCGCAGTTCCCCACTCTCTTGCACGGCCAGTCAAGAGGGTTATGACATATGCAACCCGGGACTGGTCCGATGGAAAGGTGGCGGGCTGCAACTGGAACACCAACGAACATTGAGAAAGGAAAGATCTGCAGGTTCCTGGTTCCCCAGCATACAGTGCAGGGGCTGGCAGTCGGGGCTCTCGGACTGCACTACCAGATGGACTGGACGGGTTGGGCTGTAGCTGCGGTTGAGGCTGGAGTGGAGGCACCAGGGCCAGTTGGATCTGCTGCAGCTGGGAAGCCATGTCTCTGATGTTGGTTGTGATGGCCTCCAGAGACCTTTAAACTGTCTCAAACTGGGCTTGATGTCGACCGAGAAGCACTCCTTGCCTCTCCAGCACAATCTTCATCTGATCCAGATCTGCTGATTCCATCTTGGTCAGATCGTACTGTCACAATTCAGAACGGGAATCACTTGCAAATCGGGTTTATTGACAAAAGTCCAGCAGGATAAACAAAGTCCAGGTTCAGGTAAAGTTCACCGAAAAAAACAGGCAGGCGAAAGACTTGGTCAAAAAGAGACAGGAGTCAAAAACTGAAAACAAAACATCAAACTTCTGAAACTCAAAGGATATCCTCACGCTAGTCTCATTCACGTGGCAGTCAGGTAACAGGCAGTACAAACGGTGACGATCTGACAAGATCAATTGAAAAGACTGGGTTTAAATACTCAAGTAATCAGCACCAAAATGATAGACAGGTGAACAGAGAAAATGGAGGGAAAAGAACAAAGGCAGGAAGTTGCCCAAAAAGGACATGGGCGTGACCCCAGACACCTGGCAAACACATGACTACCAAAACAACATCCATAAACTGTTACACTCCAGCAGTAGAGGGAGACAAAAAACAACAGTCCAGACCGGAATCCTGACACGACCTGTATGCAAAGTATTTAGAATTAAAATATTCCAAATTCTGAATATATTTGTGCTGAAAGAAGATGTCAAAAATTATCACAATACTTGTGAATTTTGAAAAGGTGAAAGCACTTTATCTCATACCTTCCACGAAAAGAAGAACAGAAATAAGTAAATACGTTATTAATGATAACAAGAATAATGTATAATTGGACATTTCAGGTTTATTTTATTTTTACAAGAGCTTGTGTTCTAGAAGATATAAGAATTTAAATATCCTGATTTCTAATGTAATACAATGGTTCGTATTTGTTTGAAGTATTTGTTGGGGATGGAGTTGCTAAATAGCTCAAAAGATATGTCTAGAACTATTAAATGCACTCTGTGTCATGGTTAACAGATCGTAATCTACAAATCTATCTCATATTGTCCTTACTCCATTTTGCATTTATCTATTTTCCCATAAGTCATATTTGTCCATACCTTACCTGACATGTAGTAACTAAATCTAGGCTCCCTGTTCCTGAAACGATTGAAAGATGAAGTCACTTTGTTGACAATGGTTAACTGAAGGATTGTTAGGGATTGTTGATACAGGCCACTTGTTGTGGGCCTGCTAATTCTGCTGTGTTTGAGTAGAAACTGTGACAAGTGATGTAATGCGTTAACAGAGATTGTTTTTCTTCATTCAGGTTTCAGGGTTCCATGGGTAAATTAACCGTCCAAAATAATAACTAAAGTAACATACTTATTCAAGGTTTTAGTAATGTTTGTCATTTTGGAATTTAAACTGTGACCATGTTTATTGAAAAGTACATCAATGAAGTTTCTTTAATTTGATAAGATTTGCTTAGTTTAGTTGGGAAAACTATTTGTGTTATAACATTGTTATAATCAGTTTAGTTTGACAAAGAGGGTTGACATAGGGATATTGAGGAGGTGGGTGAGAGGAGGATGTTGGCTAAGCTGACAATCAATCATGGACAATCCCTCTCACCCCATACATGAGACTGTGGGGGTCTTAACCACCTCCATGTGCACTACTACCTCCATCATCTGTGCCTATGTGTAACACCAGTGCTTTATCCTGTGCAATAGCCAAAAGTATTACTTTTGTCTTACTGAGTCTGTAAACATTTATTTACGCATTTACTGGCAAAGTGCAACATCTCTATACATATTTCACTGTATTCAGTGTCCATATAAGTATATATGATTTATTTATTTTCGTATAAAAATGCATCTGTTTTACCTTTCTTTAACCCCTTGCTTGTTATTGTGTTTTGTACTTTTGCTGTCTGCACACATCTGTCTTAACTGTTTTTTAGCAGCTATGACAAGTGAGTTTAAATAATGTTTATCTTATCTTAGGAATATTAAAAGAGATGTAAAGTAACTGAAATGTGTATTTTGAATTTTGACTTAGACTGAAGTTAAACAATATTTTGAATCAGATCCTCTTTCTCATAGGATCAATTCACTAAACTTTAACTTTCATATCTGCTGGTTTAATGATTTTAAATTGCATTCCAAAGTTGTATTAATTTTAGGTTGACAGATGCTTAATCTGTTTAGTGTTTCTCTGAGTTAAAGGGGGACTGATTAGATGGATAGGAAGAACAGGTCAAAAAGCAATTGTCGAGTCTTGGAGACTCATGGGACCAGCTCCAGAGTCTTGAAGACGGAGCTGAGTTGGAGTGTAAGCCCTGTGACTTATTTCATTTTCACATCCCGGACTAATAAGGGAGAGCAAACACAGGACAGATGAAATTGTCTGCTTGATTTAAAACTGTTTGTTTTAAATTGTTTGAATTTCTATAACTTCTTTTAATTGATTTGGTTTGGATTTCCGATGTATTTCCTTGCCTCTGTAAAGCACTATACATTGCCAGTTCATAGTGCTTTACTTTGAATGCCAATTAGAGTGATAGATGATTTTTTGTATTGAAGTGGTCGGTAGGTTACCATGAAGTTCAGAAAATGTACCAATAACCTAATTTTGAGGTTATATTTCTTGTTGTGCTAATGATTGAGAAATGTTATTTACATTCCTAGACAATTAACAATGTGTTTTGATTAGATCACTAATCTTTAGCTCTTTAACCTTATGCTTTCATATTGTGCTTTCAATCAATTCAGAGTAATGATCAGATCAATACAATACTGTTTTGATCATTTTTCATTGCCAAGGTTAATTTAGTTTATTGGTTTTTTAACAGTTCAGTTTATGTTTCCACCTTCCTCCCATTATGCAATGGAGAAATGCATGTTTTTATAAAGCAACAAAATTTAAAAAAAAGATTTATGGTTTTAAATTGGTTGAACACTACTCTGTAAAATGTTTCATAAAGAAGATGACGACATTGTTGGATTCCATGCCGCCATGCATCGTATGTGCTAGTAACTTCTCCATGGCTGGTGACTCTCTACTGCACGGACAGTGCATGAGTTGAAGTGAATACGATTATGTGAAATACATTTGCAGTAATGTGTTTGTGTGATTAGTATGATTTTGTGTATGCGTTTCCATTTCCTGCATCACATTTTCATGCTGATTTATGATTATTGGTGTCTATATTTCTTCATCTATCTGAAATGTAATGTATGACGATCATTGTATTTCTACATCACCCACCACAGTGTACAACATCTGACAGATAGAGAAGTTTTCTGTGGGTCTTTTCCCTCAATAACATCGAGGTTTGACCATTATAGATCAGAATAGTCAGCGCAGGTGTCTTTTTAACCCTTCTTCTGCATTCTGAGGAAGGTTTTTGGCTCCTGTGTCATGTGATCTGTGACCTCCGCTGTGAGCGCCTGTGATGCTCTGGTGTCATAGGGGTTCTTCATTCCATGAGGAGACAATTTTGTCTAAAATGTGTCCTTGTTGACCTGGAAGGCGGAATTCATGAGTCATATGGTAGAGAAGAGATGGCTAAAGAGGGGTGATGTTATGATTTCTTGATGTCTTGATTACAATGTTTAAATTCTTGTATCAGTCATGACTATGTTTATGATTGATTGTGTATTTTTCAGAAGGGCATTTTTTCCATGCATGCCAGGTGAAGTCCCTGGGTTAAGGGTATTTGATACATGTATTTTAGTGATTTAATGGTTAGATGTAATTGATTGGGTTATTGAGGCTCTGTGCTTTCTAGTTAGTTTATTGATTGTAAAAACCAATAAAAGGGGGCATTGTAAGGGAAAAACATTATTCGGCCTTCTCTAAAGTTATCAGCTCCCATTCCTAAGCACAAGCCTAAGCAATTCAGCACGGCGCCTGCCGAAACTGTTGGTGTCACAGCGACCTCGGTATAGCACTGTTGTCAGAAACTCGTCTCTTCATGTTTTCGCTGAGCCTGACCGGATTGGGGCAGACGACTGACGCTACTGCGCAGTCCTCCCCAAGGTCAGCTCCATGTATCAGCAGAAGAAGCACCTTTAAGTATCCTAACTCTGGGACTCACAGGGAGACTGACAGAGGATGCCCAACTGTTAACATACATGTTTTATGTTCGGCATTGTCTCAGTTCTCCTCAGATCTGAGCTGCTTCCAATAAAGCTTTACAACTTAACTCATCTCTGACTCCAGGAAACTCCATCTTTGGTCGACTCACTTAATAATCAAATCTCCGCAACAGGATCTGTTTGCTGAATTTCTATGTTTATGTGTACATTAGAGTGAGTTAAGCTCATTTTTGAGATTTTCTATTTTTTTCTCCTGCCACATGATATAAACCTTAAAAAGTGAACATAACATCTTTACAATGTTATTTCTGGACACTCAGTGTAAACTTTTGCAATTATTTCATTGTTTGGACTTGTTTTCTGTTTTTCTATGTTTACTTGCGCATTGGAGTGAGTTAAGCTCATTTGGAGATTTTCCATTTTTTTCTCCTGCCACATGAAATAAACCTTAAAAAGTGAACATTACAACTTTACAATGTTACTCCTGGACACTCAGTGTAAAATGTTGCAATTATTTCATTGTTTGGACTTGTTTTCTGTTTTTCTATGTTTATGTGTACATTTGAGTGAGTTAAGCTCATTTGGAGATTTTCCATTTTTTTCTCCTGCCACATGATATAAACCTTAAAAAGTGAACATAACATCTTTACAATGTTACTTCTGGACACTCAGTGTAAACTTTTGCAATTATTTCATTGTTTGGACTTGTTTTCTGTTTTTCTATGTTTATGTGTACATTAGAGTGAGTTAAGCTCATTTGGAGATTTTCCATTTTTTTCTCCTGCCACATGATATAAACCTTAAAAAGTGAACATAACATCTTTACAATGTTACTTCTGGACACTCAGTGTAAACCTTTGCAATTATTTCATTGTTTGGACTTGTTTTCTGTTTTTCTATGTTTATGTGTACATTAGAGTGAGTTAAGCTCATTTGGAGATTTTCCATTTTTTTCTCCTGCCACATGATATAAACCTTAAAAAGTGAACATAACATCTTTACAATGTTACTTCTGGACACTCAGTGTAAACTTTTGCAATTATTTCATTGTTTGGACTTGTTTTCTGTTTTTCTATGTTTACTTGCGCATTGGAGTGAGTTTAGCTCATTTGGAGATTTTCCATTTTTTTCTCCTGCCACATGATATAAACCTTAAAAAGTGAACATAACATCTTTACAATGTTACTTCTGGACACTCAGTGTAAACTTTTGCAATTATTTCATTGTTTGGACTTGTTTTCTGTTTTTCTATGTTTATGTGTACATTAGAGTGAGTTAAGCTCATTTGGAGATTTTCCATTTTTTTCACCTGCCACATGATATAAACCTTAAAAAGTGAACATAACATCTTTACAATGTTACTTCTGGACACTCAGTGTAAAATTTTGCAATTATTTCATTGTTTGGACTTGTTTTCTGTTTTTCTATGTTTATGTGAACATTAGAGTGAGTTAAGCTCATTTGGAGATTTTCCATTTTTTTCACCTGCCACATGATATAAACCTTAAAAAGTGAACATAACATCTTTACAATGTTACTTCTGGACACTCAGTGTAAACTTTTGCAATTATTTCATTGTTTGGACTTGTTTTCTGTTTTTCTATGTTTACTTGCGCATTGGAGTGAGTTAAGCTCATTTGGAGATTTTCCATTTTTTTCTCCTGCCACATGAAATAAACCTTAAAAAGTGAACATTACATCTTTACAATGTTACTCCTGGACACTCAGTGTAAAATGTTGCAATTATTTCATTGTTTGGACTTGTTTTCTGTTTTCCTAGTGAGTTAATAAGCTCATTTGGAGATTTTCCATTTTTTTCTCCTGCCACATGATATAAACCTTAAAAAGTGAACATAACATCTTTACAATGTTACTTCTGGACACTCAGTGTAAACTTTTGCAATTATTTCATTGTTTGGACTTGTTTTCTGTTTTTCTATGTTTATGTGTACATTAGAGTGAGTTAAGCTCATTTGGAGATTTTCCATTTTTTTCACCTGCCACATGATATAAACCTTAAAAAGTGAACATAACATCTTTACAATGTTACTTCTGGACACTCAGTGTAAAATGTTGCAATTATTTCATTGTTTGGACTTGTTTTCTGTTTTTCTATGTTTATGTGAACATTAGAGTGAGTTAAGCTCATTTGGAGATTTTCCATTTTTTTCACCTGCCACATGATATAAACCTTAAAAAGTGAACATAACATCTTTACAATGTTACTTCTGGACACTCAGTGTAAACTTTTGCAATTATTTCATTGTTTGGACTTGTTTTCTGTTTTTCTATGTTTACTTGCGCATTGGAGTGAGTTAAGCTCATTTGGAGATTTTCCATTTTTTTCTCCTGCCACATGAAATAAACCTTAAAAAGTGAACATTACATCTTTACAATGTTACTCCTGGACACTCAGTGTAAAATGTTGCAATTATTTCATTGTTTGGACTTGTTTTCTGTTTTCCTAGTGAGTTAATAAGCTCATTTGGAGATTTTCCATTTTTTTCTCCTGCCACATGATATAAACCTTAAAAAGTGAACATAACATCTTTACAATGTTAATTCTGGACACTCAGTGTAAACTTTTGCAATTATTTCATTGTTTGGACTTGTTTTGTGTTTTTCTATGTTTATGTGTACATGAGAGTGAGTTAAGCTCATTTGGAGATTTTCCATTTTTTTCTCCTGCCACATGAAATAAAGCTTAAAAAATGAACATTACATCTTTACAATGTTACTCCTTGACACTCGGTGTAAAATTTTGCAATTATTTCATTGTTTGGACTTGTTTTCTGTTTTTCTATGTTTATGTGTACATTAGAGTGAGTTAAGCTCATTTGAAGATTTTCCATTTTTTTCTTCTGCCACATGATATAAACCTTAAAAAGTGAACATAACATCTTTACAATGTTACTTCAGGACACTCAGTGTAAACTTTTGCAATTATTTCATTGTTTGGACTTGTTTTCTGTTTTTCTATGTTTACTTGCGCATTGGAGTGAGTTAAGCTCATTTGGAGATTTTCCATTTTTTTCACCTGCCACATGATATAAACCTTAAAAAGTGAACATTACATCTTTACAATGTTACTCCTGGACACTCAGTGTAAAATGTTGCAATTATTTTATTGTTTGGACTTGTTTTCTGTTTTCCTAGTGAGTTAATAAGCTCATTTGGAGATTTTCCATTTTTTTCTCCTGCCACATGATATAAACCTTAAAAAGTGAACATAACATCTTTACAATGTTACTTCTGGACACTCAGTGTAAAATTTTGCAATTATTTCATTGTTTGGACTTGTTTTCTGTTTTTCTATGTTTATGTGTACATGAGAGTGAGTTAAGCTCATTTGGAGATTTTCCATTTTTTTCCAATGCCACGTGATATAAACCTTAAAAAGTGAACATAACATCTTTACAATGTTACTTCTGGACACTCAGTGTAAACTTTTGCAATTATTTCATTGTTTGGACTTGTTTTCTGTTTTTCTATGTTTACTTGCGCATTGGAGTGAGTTAAGCTCATTTGGAGATTTTCCATTTTTTTCTCCTGCCACATGAAATAAACCTTAAAAAGTGAACATAACATCTTTACAATGTTACTTCTGGACACTCAGTGTAAACTTTTGCAATTATTTCATTGTTTGGACTTGTTTTCTGTTTTTCTATGTTTACTTGCGCATTGGAGTGAGTTAAGCTCATTTGGAGATTTTCCATTTTTTTCACCTGCCACATGATATAAACCTTAAAAAGTGAACATAACATCTTTACAATGTTACTTCTGGACACTCAGTGTAAACTTTTGCAATTATTTCATTGTTTGGACTTGTTTTCTGTTTTTCTGTTTTTCTATGTTTACTTGCGCATTGGAGTGAGTTAAGCTCATTTGGAGATTTTAAAAAGTGAACATAACATCTTTACAATGTTACTTCTGGACACTCAGTGTAAACTTTTGCAATTATTTCATTGTTTGGACTTGTTTTCTGTGTTTCTGTGTTTACTTGCGCATTGGAGTGAGTTAAGCTCATTTGGAGATTTTCCATTTTTTTCTTCTGCCACATGATATAAACCTTAAAAAGTGAACATAACATCTTTACAATGTTACTTCTGGACACTCAGTGTAAACTTTTGCAATTATTTCATTGTTTGGACTTGTTTTCTGTTTTTCTATGTTTACTTGCGCATTGGAGTGAGTTAAGCTCATTTGGAGATTTTCCATTTTTTTCACCTGCCACATGATATAAACCTTAAAAAGTGAACATAACATCTTTACAATGTTACTTCTGGACACTCAATGTAAAATGTTGCAATTATTTCATTGTTTGGACTTGTTTTCTGTTTTTCTATGTTTACTTGCGCATTGGAGTGAGTTAAGCTCATTTGGAGATTTTCCACTTTTTTCTCCTGCCACATGATATAAACCTTAAAAAGTGAACATAACATCTTTACAATGTTACTCCTGGACACTCAGTGTAAACTTTTGCAATTATTTCATTGTTTGGACTTGTTTCTGTTTTTCTATGTTTACTTGCGCATTGGAGTGAGTTAAGCTCATTTGGAGATTTTCCATTTTTTTCTCCTGCCACTTGATATAAACCTTAAAAAGTGAACATAACATCTTTACAATGTTACTTCTGGACACTCAGTGTAAACTTTTGCAATTATTTCATTGTTTGGACTTGTTTTCTGTTTTTCTATGTTTACTTGCGCATTGGAGTGAGTTAAGCTCATTTGGAGATTTTCCATTTTTTTCTCCTTCCACATGAAATAAACCTTAAAAAGTGAACATTACATCTTTACAATGTTACTCCTGGACACTCAGTGTAAACTTTTGCAATTATTTCATTGTTTGGACTTGTTTTCTATTTTTCTATGTTTATGTGTACATTAGAGTGAGTTAAGCTCATTTGGAGATTTTCCATTTTTTTCACCTGCCACATGATATAAAACTTAAAAAGTGAACATAACATCTTTACAATGTTACTTCTGGACACTCAGTGTAAACTTTTGCAATTATTTCATTGTTTGGACTTGTTTTCTGTTTTTCTATGTTTATGTGTACATGACAGTGAGTTAAGCTCATTTGGAGATTTTCCATTTTTTTCTCCTGCCACATGAAATAAACCTTAAAAAGTGAACATAACATCTTTACAATGTTACTTCTGGACACTCAGTGTAAACTTTTGCAATTATTTCATTGTTTGGACTTGTTTTCTGTTTTTCTGTTTTTCTATGTTTACTTGCGCATTGGAGTGAGTTAAGCTCATTTGGAGATTTTAAAAAGTGAACATAACATCTTTACAATGTTACTTCTGGACACTCAGTGTAAACTTTTGCAATTATTTCATTGTTTGGACTTGTTTTCTGTTTTTCTATGTTTACTTGCGCATTGGAGTGAGTTAAGCTCATTTGGAGATTTTCCATTTTTTTCTCCTGCCACATGATATAAACCTTAAAAAGTGAACATAACATCTTTACAATGTTACTTCTGGACACTCAATGTAAAATGTTGCAATTATTTCATTGTTTGGACTTGTTTTCTGTTTTTCTATGTTTACTTGCGCATTGGAGTGAGTTAAGCTCATTTGGAGATTTTCCACTTTTTTCTCCTGCCACATGATATAAACCTTAAAAAGTGAACATAACATCTTTACAATGTTACTCCTGGACACTCAGTGTAAACTTTTGCAATTATTTCATTGTTTGGACTTGTTTCTGTTTTTCTATGTTTACTTGCGCATTGGAGTGAGTTAAGCTCATTTGGAGATTTTCCATTTTTTTCTCCTGCCACTTGATATAAACCTTAAAAAGTGAACATAACATCTTTACAATGTTACTTCTGGACACTCAGTGTAAACTTTTGCAATTATTTCATTGTTTGGACTTGTTTTCTGTTTTTCTATGTTTACTTGCGCATTGGAGTGAGTTAAGCTCATTTGGAGATTTTCCATTTTTTTCTCCTTCCACATGAAATAAACCTTAAAAAGTGAACATTACATCTTTACAATGTTACTCCTGGACACTCAGTGTAAACTTTTGCAATTATTTCATTGTTTGGACTTGTTTTCTATTTTTCTATGTTTATGTGTACATTAGAGTGAGTTAAGCTCATTTGGAGATTTTCCATTTTTTTCACCTGCCACATGATATAAAACTTAAAAAGTGAACATAACATCTTTACAATGTTACTTCTGGACACTCAGTGTAAACTTTTGCAATTATTTCATTGTTTGGACTTGTTTTCTGTTTTTCTATGTTTATGTGTACATGACAGTGAGTTAAGCTCATTTGGAGATTTTCCATTTTTTTCTCCTGCCACATGAAATAAACCTTAAAAAGTGAACATAACATCTTTACAATGTTACTTCTGGACACTGAGTGTAAAATTTTGCAATTATTTCATTGTTTGGACTTGTTTTCTGTTTTTCTAT
The DNA here is from genome assembly GCF_963457635.1 of Microchirus variegatus. Classification (NCBI taxonomy): domain Eukaryota; kingdom Metazoa; phylum Chordata; class Actinopteri; order Pleuronectiformes; family Soleidae; genus Microchirus; species Microchirus variegatus. Next base: position 23,054,403 of record NC_139808.1, read on the forward strand.
GTTTATGTGTACATTAGAGTGAGTTAAGCTCATTTGGAGATTTTCCATTTTTTTCACCTGCCACATGATATAAACCTTAAAAAGTGAACATAACATCTTTACAATGTTACTTCTGGACACTCAGTGTAAACTTTTGCAATTATTTCATTGTTTGGACTTGTTTTCTGTTTTTCTGTTTTTCTATGTTTACTTGCGCATTGGAGTGAGTTAAGCTCATTTGGAGATTTTCCATTTTTTTCTCCTGCCACATGATGTAAAGCTTAAAAAGTTAACATAACATCTTTACAATGTTACTTCTGGACACTCAGTGTAAAATTTTGCAATTATTTCATTGTTTGGACTTGTTTTCTGTTTTTCTATGTTTATGTGTACATTAGAGTGAGTTAAGCTCATTTGGAGATTTTCCATTTTTTCACCTGCCACATGATATAAACCCTTAAAAAGTGAACATAACATCTTTACAATGTTACTTCTGGACACTCAGTGTAAACTTTTGCAATTATTTCATTGTTTGGACTTGTTTTCTGTTTTTCTGTTTTTCTATGTTTACTTGCGCATTGGAGTGAGTTAAGCTCATTTGGAGATTTTCCATTTTTTTCTCCTGCCACATGAAGTAAACCTTAAAAAGTGAACATTACATCTTTACAATGTTACTCCTGGACACTCAGTGTAAAATGTTGCAATTATTTCATTGTTTGGACTTGTTTTCTGTTTTTCTATGTTTATGTGTACATTAGAGTGAGTTAAGCTCATTTGGAGATTTTCCATTTTTTTCTCCTGCCACATGAAATAAACCTTAAAAAGTTAACATTACATCTTTACAATGTTACTTCTGGACACTCAGTTTAAACTTTTGCAATTATTTCATTGTTTGGACTTGTTTTCTGTTTTTCTATGTTTATGTGTACATTAGAGTGAGTTCAGCTCATTTGGAGATTTTCCATTTTTTTCTCCTGCCACATGATATAAACCTTAAAAAGTGAACATAACATCTTTACAATGTTACTTCTGGACACTCAATGTAAAATTTTGCAATTATTTCATTGTTTGGACTTGTTTTCTGTTTTTCTATGTTTACTTGCGCATTGGAGTGAGTTAAGCTCATTTGGAGATTTTCTATTTTTTTCTCCTGCCACATGAAATAAACCTTAAAAAGTGAACATAACATCTTTACAATGTTACTTCTGGACACTCAGTGTAAACTTTTGCAATCATGTCATTGTTTGGACTTGTTTTCTGTTTTTCTATGTTTACTTGCGCATTGGAGTGAGTTAAGCTCATTTGGAGATTTTGTATTTTTTTTTCCTGCCACATGAAATAAACCTTAAAAAGTGAACATAACATCTTTACAATGTTACTTCTGAACACTCAGTGTAAACTTTTGCAATTATTTCATTGTTTGGACTTGTTTTCTGTTTTTCTATGTTTATGTGTAAATGAGAGTGAGTTAAGCTCATTTGGAGATTTTCTATTTTTTTTCACCTGCCACATGATATAAACCTTAAAAAGTGAACATAACATCTTTACAATGTTACTTCTGGACACTCAGTGTAAACTTTTGCAATTATGTCATTGTTTGGACTTGTTTTCTGTTTTTCTATGTGTACTTGCCCATTGGAGATTTTCCATTTTTTTCTCCTGCCACATGATATAAACCTTAAAAAGTGAACATAACATCTTTACAATGTTACTTCTGGACACTCAGTGTAAACTTTTGCAATTATTTCATTGTTTGGACTTGTTTTCTGTTTTTCTATGTTTATGTGTACATGAGAGTGAGTTAAGCTCATTTGGAGATTTTCCATTTTTTTCTCCTTCCACATGATACAAACCTTACAAAGTGAACATAACATCTTTTAAATGTTACTTCTGGACACTCAGTGTAAACTTTTGCAATTATTTCATTGTTTGGACTTTTTTTCTGTTTTTCTTTGTTTACTTTGCGCATTAGAGTGAGTTCAGCTCATTTGGAGATTTTCCATTTTTTTCACCTGCCACATGATATAAACCTTAAAAAGTGAACATAACATCTTTACAATGTTACTTCTGGACACTCAGTGTAAAATTTTGCAATTATTTCATTGTTTGGACTTGTTTTCTGTTTTTCTATGTTTATGTGTACATTAGAGTGAGTTAAACTCATTTGGAGATTTTCCATTTTTTTCACCTGCCACATGATATAAACCTTAAAAAGTGAAAATAACATCTTTACAATGTTACTTCTGGACACTCAGTGTAAACTTTTGCAATTATTTCATTGTTTGGACTTGTTTTCTGTTTTTCTATGTTTACTTGCGCATTGGAGTGAGTTAAGCTCATTTGGAGATTTTCCATTTTTTTCTCCTGCCACATGAAATAAGCCTTAAAAAGTGAACATTACATCTTTACAATGTTACTTCTGGACACTCAGTGTAAACTTTTGCAATTATTTCATTGTTTGGACTTGTTTTCTGTTTTTCTATGTTTACTTGCGCATTGGAGTGAGTTAAGCTCATTTGGAGATCTTCCATTTTTTTCTCCTGCCACATGAAATAAACCTTAAAAAGTTAACATTACATCTTTACAATGTTACTCCTGGACACTCAGTGTAAAATGTTGCAATTATTTCATTGTTTGGACTTGTTTTCTGTTTTTCTATGTTTATGTGTACATTAGAGTGAGTTAAGCTCATTTGGAGATTTTCCATATTTTTCTCCTGCCACATGAAATAAACCTTACAAAGTAAACATAACATCTTTACAATGTTACTTCTGGACACTCAGTGTAAACTTTTGCAATTATTTCATTGTTTGGACTTGTTTTCTGTTTTTCTATGTTTACTTGCGCATTGGAGTGAGTTAAGCTCATTTGGAGATCTTCCATTTTTTTCTCCTGCCACATGAAATAAACCTTAAAAAGTTAACATTACATCTTTACAATGTTACTCCTGGACACTCAGTGTAAAATGTTGCAATTATTTCATTGTTTGGACTTGTTTTCTGTTTTTCTATGTTTATGTGTACATTAGAGTGAGTTAAGCTCATTTGGAGATTTTCCATATTTTTCTCCTGCCACATGAAATAAACCTTACAAAGTAAACATAACATCTTTACAATGTTACTTCTGGACACTCAGTGTAAACTTTTGCAATTATTTCATTGTTTGGACTTGTTTTCTGTTTTTCTATGTTTACTTGCGCATTGGAGTGAGTTAAGCTCATTTGGAGATTTTGTATTTTTTTTTCCTGCCACATGAAATAAACCTTAAAAAATGAACATAACATCTTTACAATGTTACTTCTGAACACTCAGTGTAAACTTTTGCAATTATTTCATTGTTTGGACTTGTTTTCTGTTTTTCTATGTTTATGTGTAAATGAGAGTGAGTTAAGCTCATTTGGAGATTTTCTATTTTTTTCACCTGCCACATGATATAAACCTTAAAAAGTGAACATAACATCTTTACAATGTTACTTCTGGACACTCAGTGTAAACTTTTGCAATTATGTCATTGTTTGGACTTGTTTTCTGTTTTTCTATGTTTATGTGTACATTAGAGTGAGTTAAGCTCATTTGGAGATTTTCCATTTTTTTCTCCTGCCACATGATATAAACCTTAAAAAGTGAACATAACATCTTTACAATGTTACTTCTGGACACTCAGTGTAAACTTTTGCAATTATTTCATCGTTTGGACTTGTTTTCTGTTTTTCTGTTTTTCTATGTTTACTTGCGCATTGGAGTGAGTTAAGCTCATTTGGAGATCTTCCATTTTTTTCTCCTGCCACATGAAATAAACCTTAAAAAGTGAACATTACATCTTTACAATGTTACTTCTGGACACTCAGTGCAAACTTTTGCAATTATTTCATTGTTTGAACTTGTTTTCTGTTTTTCTATGTTTATGTTTACATTAGAGTGAGTTAAGCTCATTTGGAGATTTTCCATTTTTTTCTCATGCCACATGAAATAAACCTTAAAAAGTGAACATTACATCTTTACAATGTTACTCCTGGACACTCAGTGTAAAATGTTGCAATTATTTAGTTGTTTGGACTTGTTTTCTGTTTTTATATGTTTACTTGCGCATTGGAGTGAGTTAAGCTCATTTGGAGATTTTCCATTTTTTCTCCTGCCACATGAAATAAACCTTAAAAAGTGAACATTACATCTTTACAATGTTACTCCTGGACACTCAGTGTAAAATGTTGCAATTATTTCATTGTTTGGACTTGTTTTCTGTTTTTCTATTTTTACTTGCTCATTGGAGTGAGTTAAGCTCATTTGGAGATTTTCCATTTTTTTCTCTTGCCACATGAAATAAACCTTAAAAAGTGAACATTACATCTTTACAATGTTACTTCTGGACACTCAGTGTAAACTTTTGCAATTATTTAGTTGTTTGGACTTGTTTTCTGTTTTTCTATGTTTATGTGTACATTAGAGTGAGTTAAGCTCATTTGGAGATTTTCCATTTTTTTCTCCTGCCACATGATATAAACCTTAAAAAGTGAACATAACATCTTTACAATGTTACTTCTGGACACTCAGTTTAAACTTTTGCAATTATTTCATTGATTGGACTTGTTTTCTGTTTTTCTATGTTTATGTGTACATTAGTTTGAGTTAAGCTCATTTGGAGATTTTCCATTTTTTTCTCCTGCCACATGATATAAACCTTAAAAAGTGAACATAACATCTTTACAATGTTACTTCTGGACACTCAGTGTAAACTTTTGCAATTATTTCATTGTTTGGACTTGTTTTCTGTTTTTCTATGTTTATGTGTACATGAGAGTGAGTTAAGCTCATTTGGAGATTTTCCATTTTTTTCACCTGCCACATGATATAAACCTTAAAAAGTGAACATAACATCTTTACAATGTTACTTCTGGACACTCAGTGTAAACTTTTGCAATTATTTCATTGTTTGGACTTGTTTTCTGTTTTTCTATGTTTACTTGCGCATTGGAGTGAGTTAAGCTCATTTGGAGATTTTCCATTTTTTTCTCCTGCCACATGAAATAAACCTTAGAAAGTGAATATAACATCTTTACAATGTTACTTCTGGACACTCAGTGTAAACTTTTGCAATTATTTCATTGTTTGGACTTGTTTTCTGTTTTTCTATGTTTATGTGTACATGAGAGTGAGTAAAGCTCATTTGGAGATTTTCCATTTTTTTCACCTGCCACATGATATAAACCTTAAAAAGTGAACATAACATCTTTACAATGTTACTTCTGGACACTCAGTGTAAACTTTTGCAATTATTTCATTGTTTGGACTTGTTTTCTGTTTTTCTATGTTTACTTGCGCATTGGACTGAGTTAAGCTCATTTGGAGATTTTCTATTTTTTTCTCCTGCCACATGCTATAAACCTTAAAAAGTGAACATAACATCTTTACAATGTTACTTCTGGACACTCAGTGTAAACCTTTGCAATTATTTAGTTGTTTGGACTTGTTTTCTGTTTTTCTATGTTTATGTGTACATTAGAGTGAGTTAAGCTCATTTGGAGATTTTCCATTTTTTTCTCCTGCCACATGATATAAACCTTAAAAAGTGAAAATAACATCTTTACAATGTTACTTCTGGACACTCAGTGTAAACTTTTGCAATTATTTCATTGTTTGGACTTGTTTTCTGTTTTTCTATGTTTATGTGTACATGAGAGTGAGTTAAGCTCATTTGGAGATTTTCCATTTTTTTCTCCTGCCACATGATATAAACCTTAAAAAGTGAACATAACATCTTTAAAATGTTACTTCTGGACACTCAGTTTAAACTTTTGCAATTATTTCATTGATTGGACTTGTTTTCTGTTTTTCTATGTTTATGTGTACATGAGAGTGAGTTAAGCTCATTTGGAGATTTTCCATTTTTTTCACCTGCCACATGATATAAACCTTAAAAAGTGAACATAACATCTTTACAATGTTACTTCTGGACACTCAGTGTAAACTTTTGCAATTATTTCATTGTTTGGACTTGTTTTCTGTTTTTCTATGTTTACTTGCGCATTGGAGTGAGTTAAGCTCATTTGGAGATTTTCCATTTTTTTCTCCTGCCACATGAAATAAACCTTAAAAAGTGAACATAACATCTTTACAATGTTACTTCTGGACACTCAGTGTAAACTTTTGCAATTATTTCATTGTTTGGACTTGTTTTCTGTTTTTCTATGTTTATGTGTACATGAGAGTGAGTAAAGCTCATTTGGAGATTTTCCATTTTTTTCACCTGCCACATGATATAAACCTTAAAAAGTGAACATAACATCTTTACAATGTTACTTCTGGACACTCAGTGTAAACTTTTGCAATTATTTCATTGTTTGGACTTGTTTTCTGTTTTTCTATGTTTACTTGCGCATTGGAGTGAGTTAAGCTCATTTGGAGATTTTCTATTTTTTTCTCCTGCCACATGCTATAAACCTTAAAAAGTGAACATAACATCTTTACAATGTTACTTCTGGACAGTCAGTGTAAACTTTTGCAATTATTTCATTGTTTGGACTTGTTTTCTGTTTTTCTATGTTTACTTGCGCATTGGAGTGAGTTAAGCTCATTTGGAGATTTTCTATTTTTTTCTCCTGCCACATGCTATAAACCTTAAAAAGTGAACATAACATCTTTACAATGTTACTTCTGGACACTCAGTGTAAACCTTTGCAATTATTTAGTTGTTTGGACTTGTTTTCTGTTTTTCTATGTTTATGTGTACATTAGAGTGAGTTAAGCTCATTTGGAGATTTTCCATTTTTTTCTCCTGCCACATGATATAAACCTTAAAAAGTGAAAATAACATCTTTACAATGTTACTTCTGGACACTCAGTGTAAACTTTTGCAATTATTTCATTGTTTGGACTTGTTTTCTGTTTTTCTATGTTTATGTGTACATGAGAGTGAGTTAAGCTCATTTGGAGATTTTCCATTTTTTTCTCCTGCCACATGATATAAACCTTAAAAAGTGAACATAACATCTTTACAATGTTACTTCTGGACACTCAGTTTAAACTTTTGCAATTATTTCATTGATTGGACTTGTTTTCTGTTTTTCTATGTTTATGTGTACATGAGAGTGAGTTAAGCTCATTTGGAGATTTTCCATTTTTTTCACCTGCCACATGATATAAACCTTAAAAAGTGAACATAACATCTTTACAATGTTACTTCTGGACACTCAGTGTAAACTTTTGCAATTATTTCATTGTTTGGACTTGTTTTCTGTTTTTCTATGTTTACTTGCGCATTGGAGTGAGTTAAGCTCATTTGGAGATTTTCCATTTTTTTCTCCTGCCACATGATATAAACCTTAAAAAGTGAACATAACATCTTTACAATGTTACTTCTGGACACTCAGTTTAAACTTTTGCAATTATTTCATTGATTGGACTTGTTTTCTGTTTTTCTATGTTTATGTGTACGTGAGAGTGAGTTAAGCTCATTTGGAGATTTTCCATTTTTTTCACCTGCCACATGATATAAACCTTAAAAAGTGAACATAACATCTTTACAATGTTACTTCTGGACACTCAGTGTAAACTTTTGCAATTATTTCATTGTTTGGACTTGTTTTCTGTTTTTCTATGTTTACTTGCTCATTGGAGTGAGTTAAGCTCATTTGGAGATTTTCCATTTTTTTCTCCTGCCACATGAAATAAACCTTAAAAAGTGAACATTACATCTTTACAATGTTACTCCTGGACACTCAGTGTAAAATGTTGCAATTATTTCATTCTTTGGACTTGTTTTCTGTTTTTCTATGTTTACTTGCGCATTGGAGTGAGTTAAGCTCATTTGGAGATTTTCCATTTTTTTCTCCTGCCACATGCTATAAACCTTAAAAAGTGAACATAACATCTTTACAATGTTACTTCTGGACACTCAGTGTAAGATTTTGCAATTATTTCATTGTTTGGACTTGTTTTCTGTTTTTCTACGTTTATGTGTACATTAGAGTGAGTTAAGCTCATTTGGAGATTTTCCATTTTTTTCTCCTGCCACATGATATAAACCTTAAAAAGTGAACATAACATCTTTACAATGTTACTTCTGGACACTCAGTTTAAACTTTTGCAATTATTTCATTGATTGGACTTGTTTTCTGTTTTTCTATGTTTATGTGTACATGAGAGTGAGTTAAGCTCATTTGGAGATTTTCCATTTTTTTCTCCTGCCACATGAAATAAACCTTAAAAAGTGAACATAACATCTTTACAATGTTACTTCTGGACACTCAGTGTAAACTTTTGCAATTATTTCATTGTTTGGACTTGTTTTCTGTTTTTCTATGTTTATGTGTACATGAGAGTGAGTAAAGCTCATTTGGAGATTTTCCATTTTTTTCACCTGCCACATGATATAAACCTTAAAAAGTGAACATAACATCTTTACAATGTTACTTCTGGACACTCAGTGTAAACTTTTGCAATTATTTCATTGTTTGGACTTGTTTTCTGTTTTTCTATGTTTACTTGCGCATTGGAGTGAGTTAAGCTCATTTGGAGATTTTCTATTTTTTTCTCCTGCCACATGCTATAAACCTTAAAAAGTGAACATAACATCTTTACAATGTTACTTCTGGACACTCAGTGTAAACTTTTGCAATTATTTAGTTGTTTGGACTTGTTTTCTGTTTTTCTATGTTTATGTGTACATTAGAGTGAGTTAAGCTCATTTGGAGATTTTCCATTTTTTTCACCTGCCACATGATATAAACCTTAAAAAGTGAACATAACATCTTTACAATGTTACTTCTGGACACTCAGTGTAAACTTTTGCAATTATTTCATTGTTTGGACTTGTTTTCTGTTTTTCTATGTTTACTTGCTCATTGGAGTGAGTTAAGCTCATTTGGAGATTTTCCATTTTTTTCTCCTGCCACATGAAATAAACCTTAAAAAGTGAACATTACATCTTTACAATGTTACTCCTGGACACTCAGTGTAAAATGTTGCAATTATTTCATTCTTTGGACTTGTTTTCTGTTTTTCTATGTTTACTTGCGCATTGGAGTGAGTTAAGCTCATTTGGAGATTTTCCATTTTTTTCTCCTGCCACATGCTATAAACCTTAAAAAGTGAACATAACATCTTTACAATGTTACTTCTGGACACTCAGTGTAAGATTTTGCAATTATTTCATTGTTTGGACTTGTTTTCTGTTTTTCTACGTTTATGTGTACATTAGAGTGAGTTAAGCTCATTTGGAGATTTTCCATTTTTTTCTCCTGCCACATGATATAAACCTTAAAAAGTGAACATAACATCTTTACAATGTTACTTCTGGACACTCAGTTTAAACTTTTGCAATTATTTCATTGATTGGACTTGTTTTCTGTTTTTCTATGTTTATGTGTACATGAGAGTGAGTTAAGCTCATTTGGAGATTTTCCATTTTTTTCTCCTGCCACATGAAATAAACCTTAAAAAGTGAACATAACATCTTTACAATGTTACTTCTGGACACTCAGTGTAAACTTTTGCAATTATTTCATTGTTTGGACTTGTTTTCTGTTTTTCTATGTTTATGTGTACATGAGAGTGAGTAAAGCTCATTTGGAGATTTTCCATTTTTTTCACCTGCCACATGATATAAACCTTAAAAAGTGAACATAACATCTTTACAATGTTACTTCTGGACACTCAGTGTAAACTTTTGCAATTATTTCATTGTTTGGACTTGTTTTCTGTTTTTCTATGTTTACTTGCGCATTGGAGTGAGTTAAGCTCATTTGGAGATTTTCTATTTTTTTCTCCTGCCACATGCTATAAACCTTGAAAAGTGAACATAACATCTTTACAATGTTACTTCTGGACACTCAGTGTAAACTTTTGCAATTATTTAGTTGTTTGGACTTGTTTTCTGTTTTTCTATGTTTATGTGTACATTAGAGTGAGTTAAGCTCATTTGGAGATTTTCCATTTTTTTCTCCTGCCACATGAAATAAACCTTAAAAAGTGAACATTACATCTTTACAATGTTACTCCTGGACACTGAGTGTAAAATGTTGCAATTATTTCATTCTTTGGACTTGTTTTCTGTTTTTCTATGTTTATGTGTACAGTAGAGTGAGTTAAGCTCATTTGGAGATTTTCCATTTTTTTCTCCTGCCACATGATATAAACCTTAAAAAGTGAACATAACATCTTTACAATGTTACTTCTGGACACTCAGTGTAAAATTTTGCAATTATTTCATTGTTTGGACTTGTTTTCTGTTTTTCTATATTTATGTGTACATGAGAGTGAGTTAAGCTCATTTGGAGATTTTCCATTTTTTTCTCCTTCCACATGATATAAAGCTTAAAAAGTGAACATAACATCTTTACAATGTTACTTCTGGACACTCAGTGTAAAATTTTGCAATTATTTCATTGTTTGGACTTGTTTTCTGTTTTTCTATGTTTACTTGCGCATTGGAGTGAGTTAAGCTCATTTGGAGATTTTCTATTTTTTTCTCCTGCCACATGAAATAAACCTTAAAAAGTGAACATTACATCTTTACAATGTTACTCCTGGACACTCAGTGTAAAATGTTGCAATTATTTCATTGTTTGGACTTGTTTTCTGTTTTTCTATGTTTATGTGTACATTAGAGTGATTTAAGCTCATTTGGAGATTTTTCATTTTTTTCACCTGCCACATGATATAAACCTTAAAAAGTGAACATAAACATCTTTACAATGTTACTTCTGGACACTCAGTGTAAACTTTTGCAATTATTTCATTGTTTGGACTTGTTTTCTGTTTTTCTATGTTTACTTGCGCATTGGAGTGAGTTAAGCTCATTTGGAGATTTTCTATTTTTTTCTCCTGCCACATGCTATAAACCTTAAAAAGTGAACATAACATCTTTACAATGTTACTTCTGGACACTCAGTGTAAACTTTTGCAATTATTTAGTTGTTTGGACTTGTTTTCTGTTTTTCTATGTTTATGTGTACATTAGAGTGAGTTAAGCTCATTTGGAGATTTTCCATTTTTTTCTCCTGCCACATGAAATAAACCTTAAAAAGTGAACATTACATCTTTACAATGTTACTCCTGGACACTCAGTGTAAAATGTTGCAATTATTTCATTCTTTGGACTTGTTTTCTGTTTTTCTATGTTTATGTGTACAGTAGAGTTAGTTAAGCTCATTTGGAGATTTTCCATTTTTTTCTCCTGCCACATGATATAAACCTTAAAAAGTGAACATAACATCTTTACAATGTTACTTCTGGACACTCAGTGTAAAATTTTGCAATTATTTCATTGTTTGGACTTGTTTTCTGTTTTTCTATATTTATGTGTACATGAGAGTGAGTTAAGCTCATTTGGAGATTTTCCATTTTTTTCTCCTGCCACATGATATAAACCTTAAAAAGTGAACATAACATCTTAACAATGTTACTTCTGGACACTCAGTCTAAACTTTTGCAATTATTTCATTGTTTGGACTTGTTTTCTGTTTTTCTATGTTTACTTGCGCATTGGAGTGAGTTAAGCTCATTTGGAGATTTTCCATTTTTTTCTCCTGCCACATGCTATAAACCTTAAAAAGTGAACATAACATCTTTACAATGTTACTTCTGGACACTCAGTGTAAGATTTTGCAATTATTTCATTGTTTGGACTTGTTTTCTGTTTTTCTACGTTTATGTGTACATTAGAGTGAGTTAAGCTCATTTGGAGATTTTCCATTTTTTTTCTCCTGCCACATGATATAAACCTTAAAAAGTGAACATAACATCTTTACAATGTTACTTCTGGACACTCAGTTTAAACTTTTGCAATTATTTCATTGATTGGACTTGTTTTCTGTTTTTCTATGTTTATGTGTACATGAGAGTGAGTTAAGCTCATTTGGAGATTTTCCATTTTTTTCACCTGCCACATGATATAAACCTTAAAAAGTGAACATAACATCTTTACAATGTTACTTCTGGACACTCAGTGTAAACTTTTGCAATTATTTCATTGTTTGGACTTGTTTTCTGTTTTTCTATGTTTACTTGCGCATTGGAGTGAGTTAAGCTCATTTGGAGATTTTCCATTTTTTTCACCTGCCACATGATATAAACCTTAAAAAGTGAACATAACATCTTTACAATGTTACTTCTGGACACTCAGTGTAAACTTTTGCAATTATTTAGTTGTTTGGACTTGTTTTCTGTTTTTCTATGTTTATGTGTACATTAGAGTGAGTTAAGCTCATTTGGAGATTTTCCATTTTTTTCTCCTGCCACATGAAATAAACCTTAAAAAGTGAACATTACATCTTTACAATGTTACTCCTGGACACTGAGTGTAAAATGTTGCAATTATTTCATTCTTTGGACTTGTTTTCTGTTTTTCTATGTTTATGTGTACAGTAGAGTGAGTTAAGCTCATTTGGAGATTTTCCATTTTTTTCTCCTGCCACATGATATAAACCTTAAAAAGTGAACATAACATCTTTACAATGTTACTTCTGGACACTCAGTGTAAAATTTTGCAATTATTTCATTGTTTGGACTTGTTTTCTGTTTTTCTATATTTATGTGTACATGAGAGTGAGTTAAGCTCATTTGGAGATTTTCCATTTTTTTCTCCTTCCACATGATATAAAGCTTAAAAAGTGAACATAACATCTTTACAATGTTACTTCTGGACACTCAGTGTAAAATTTTGCAATTATTTCATTGTTTGGACTTGTTTTCTGTTTTTCTATGTTTACTTGCGCATTGGAGTGAGTTAAGCTCATTTGGAGATTTTCTATTTTTTGCTCCTGCCACATGAAATAAACCTTAAAAAGTGAACATAACATCTTTACAATGTTACTCCTGGACACTCAGTGTAAAATGTTGCAATTATTTCATTGTTTGGACTTGTTTTCTGTTTTTCTATGTTTATGTTTACATTAGAGTGAGTTAAGCTCATTTGGAGATTTTCCATTTTTTTCTCCTGCCACATGAAATAAACCTTAAAAAGTGAACATTACATCTTTACAATGTTACTCCTGGACACTCAGTGTAAAATGTTGCAATTATTTCATTGTTTGGACTTGTTTTCTGTTTTTCTATGTTTATGTTTACATTAGAGTGATTTAAGCTCATTTGGAGATTTTTCATTTTTCTCACCTGCCACATGATATAAACCTTAAAAAGTGAACATAAACATCTTTACAATGTTACTTCTGGACACTCAGTGTAAACTTTTGCAATTATTTCATTGTTTGGACTTCTTTTCTGTTTTTCTATGTTTACTTGCGCAGTGGAGTAAAAAAAATTTTCTCTTCTCTTTTTTTCTCCTGCCACATGAAATAAACCTTAAAAAGTGAACATAACGTCTTTACAATGTTACTTCTGGACACTCAGTGTAAAATTTTGCAATTATTCCATTGTTTGTACTTGTTTTCTGTTTTTCTATGTTTATGTGTACATTAGAGTGAGTTAAGCTCATTTGGAGATTTTCCATTTTTTTCACCTGCCACATGATATAAACCTTACAAAGTGAACATAACATCTTTACAATGTTACTCATGGACACTCAGTGTAAAATGTTGCAATTATTTCATTGTTTGGACTTGTTTTCTGTTTTTCTATATTTACTTGCTCATTGGAGTGAGTTAAGCTCATTTGGAGATTTTCCATTTTTTTCTCTTGCCACATGAAATAAACCTTAAAAAGTGAACATTACATCTTTACAATGTTACTTCTGGACACTCAGTGTAAACTTTTGCAATTATTTAGTTGTTTGGACTTGTTTTCTGTTTTTCTATGTTTATGTGTACATTAGAGTGAGTTAAGCTCATTTGGAGATTTTCCATTTTTTTCTCCTGCCACATGATATAAACCTTAAAAAGTGAACATAACATCTTTACAATGTTACTTCTGGACACTCAGTGTAAAATTTTGCAATTATTTCATTGTTTGGACTTGTTTTCTGTTTTTCTGTTTTTCTATGTTTACTTGCGCATTGGAGTGAGTTAAGCTCATTTGGAGATTTTCCATTTTTTTCTCCTGCCACATGATATAAACATTAAAAAGTGAACATAACATCTTTAAAACGCAACTTCTGGACACTCAGTGTAAACTTTTGCAATTATTTCATTGTTTGGACTTCTTTTCTGTTTTTCTATGTTTACTTGCGCAGTGGAGTAAAAAAAATTTTCTCTTCTCTTTTTTTCTCCTGCCACATGAAATAAACCTTAAAAAGTGAACTTAACGTCTTTACAATGTTACTTCTGGACACTCAGTGTAAAATTTTGCAATTATTTCATTGTTTGTACTTGTTTTCTGTTTTTCTATGTTTATGTGTACATTAGAGTGAGTTAAGCTCATTTGGAGATTTTCCATTTTTTTCACCTGCCACATGATATAAACCTTACAAAGTGAACATAACATCTTTACAATGTTACTCCTGGACACTCAGTGTAAAATGTTGCAATTATTTCATTGTTTGGACTTGTTTTCTGTTTTTCTATATTTACTTGCTCATTGGAGTGAGTTAAGCTCATTTGGAGATTTTCCATTTTTTTCTCTTGCCACATGAAATAAACCTTAAAAAGTGAACATTACATCTTTACAATGTTACTTCTGGACACTCAGTGTAAACTTTTGCAATTATTTAGTTGTTTGGACTTGTTTTCTGTTTTTCTATGTTTATGTGTACATTAGAGTGAGTTAAGCTCATTTGGAGATTTTCCATTTTTTTCTCCTGCCACATGATATAAACCTTAAAAAGTGAACATAACATCTTTACAATGTTACTTCTGGACACTCAGTTTAAACTTTTGCAATTATTTCATTGATTGGACTTGTTTTCTGTTTTTCTATGTTTATGTGTACATTAGAGTGAGTTAAGCTCATTTGGAGATTTTCCATTTTTTTCTCCTGCCACATGAAATAAACCTTAAAAAGTGAACATTACATCTTTACAATGTTACTCCTGGACACTCAGTGTAAAATGTTGCAATTATTTCATTCTTTGGACTTGTTTTCTGTTTTTCTATGTTTATGTGTACAGTAGAGTTAGTTAAGCTCATTTGGAGATTTTCCATTTTTTTCTCCTGCCACATGATATAAACCTTAAAAAGTGAACATAACATCTTTACAATGTTACTTCTGGACACTCAGTGTAAAATTTTGCAATTATTTCATTGTTTGGACTTGTTTTCTGTTTTTCTATATTTATGTGTACATGAGAGTGAGTTAAGCTCATTTGGAGATTTTCCATTTTTTTCTCCTGCCACATGATATAAACCTTAAAAAGTGAACATAACATCTTTACAATGTTACTTCTGGACACTCAGTGTAAACTTTTGCAATTATTTCATTGTTTGGACTTGTTTACTGTTTTTCTATGTTTACTTGCGCATTGGAGTGAGTTAAGCTCATTTGGAGATTTTCCATTTTTTTCTCCTGCCACATGCTATAAACCTTAAAAAGTGAACATAACATCTTTACAATGTTACTTCTGGACACTCAGTGTAAGATTTTGCAATTATTTCATTGTTTGGACTTGTTTTCTGTTTTTCTACGTTTATGTGTACATTAGAGTGAGTTAAGCTCATTTGGAGATTTTCCATTTTTTTTCTCCTGCCACATGATATAAACCTTAAAAAGTGAACATAACATCTTTACAATGTTACTCATGGACACTCAGTTTAAACTTTTGCAATTATTTCATTGATTGGACTTGTTTTCTGTTTTTCTATGTTTATGTGTACATGAGAGTGAGTTAAGCTCATTTGGAGATTTTCCATTTTTTTCTCCTGCCACATGCTATAAACCTTAAAAAGTGAACATAACATCTTTACAATGTTACTTCTGGACACTCAGTGTAAACTTTTGCAATTATTTAGTTGTTTGGACTTGTTTTCTGTTTTTCTATGTTTATGTGTACATTAGAGTGAGTTAAGCTCATTTGGAGATTTTCCATTTTTTTCTCCTGCCACATGATATAAACCTTGAAAAGTGAACATAACATCTTTACAATGTTACTTCTGGACACTCAGTGTAAACTTTTGCAATTATTTCATTGTTTGGACTTGTTTTCTGTTTTTCTGTTTTTCTATGTTTACTTGCGCATTGGAGTGAGTTAAGCTCATTTGGAGATTTTCCATTTTTTTCTCCTGCCACATGATATAAACATTAAAAAGTGAACATAACATCTTTAAAACGCAACTTCTGGACACTCAGTGTAAACTTTTGCAATTATTTCATTCTTTGGACTTGTTTTCTGTTTTTCTATATTTATGTGTACATGAGCGTGAGTTAAGCTCATTTGGAGATTTTTCATTTTTTTCACCTGCCACATGATATAAACCTTAAAAAGTGAACATAAACATCTTTACAATGTTACTTCTGGACACTCAGTGTAAACTTTTGCAATTATTTCATTGTTTGGACTTCTTTTCTGTTTTTCTGTTTACTTGCGCACTGGAGTAAACATTTTTTTCTCTTCTCTTTTTTTCTCCTGCCACATGAAATAAACCTTAAAAAGTGAACATAACGTCTTTACAATGTTACTTCTGGACACTCAGTGTAAAATTTTGCAATTATTTCATTGTTTGTACTTGTTTTCTGTTTTTCTATGTTTATGTGTACATTAGAGTGAGTTAAGCTCATTTGGAGATTTTCCAGTTTTTTTCACCTGCCACATGACATAAACCTTACAAAGTGAACATAACATCTTTACAATGTTACTTCTGGACACTCAGTGTAAAATTTTGCAATTATTTCATTGTTTGGACTTGTTTTCTGTTTTTCTATGTTTACTTGCGCATTGGAGTGAGTTAAGCTCATTTGGAGATTTTCTATTTTTTTCTCCTGCCACATGAAATAAACCTTAAAAAGTGAACATAACATCTTTACAATGTTACTTCTGGACACTCAGTGTAACATTTTGCAATTATTTCATTGTTTGGACTTGTTTTCTGTTTTTCTATGTTAATGTTTACATTAGAGTGAGTTAAGCTCATTTGGAGATTTTCCATTTGTTTCACCTGCCACATGATATAAACCTTAAACAGTGAACATAACATCTTTACAATGTTACTTCTGGACACTCAGTGTAAACTTTTGCAATTATTTCATTGTTTGGACTTGTTTTCTGTTTTTCTATGTTTATGTGTACAGTAGAGTGAGTTAAGCTCATTTGGAGATTTTCCATTTTTTTCACCTGCCACATGATATAAACCTTAAAAAGTGAACATAACATCTTTACAATGTTACTTCTGGACACTCAGTGTAAACTTTTGCAATTATTTCATTGTTTGGACTTGTTTTCTGTTTTTCTATGTTTACTTGCGCATTGGAGTGAGTTAAGCTCATTTGGAGATTTTCTATTTTTTTCTCCTGCCACATGCTATAAACCTTAAAAAGTGAACATAACATCTTTACAATGTTACTTCTGGACACTCAGTGTAAACTTTTGCAATTATTTAGTTGTTTGGACTTGTTTTCTGTTTTTCTATGTGTATGTGTACATTAGAGTGAGTTAAGCTCATTTGGAGATTTTCCATTTTTTTCACCTGCCACATGATATAAACCTTAAAAAGTGAAAATAACATCTTTACAATGTTACTTCTGGACACTCAGTGTAAACTTTTGCAATTATTTCATTGTTTGGACTTGTTTTCTGTTTTTCTATGTTTATGTGTACATGAGAGTGAGTTAAGCTCATTTGGAGATTTTCCATTTTTTTCTCCTGCCACATGATATAAACCTTAAAAAGTGAACATAACATCTTTACAATGTTACTTCTGGACACTCAGTTTAAACTTTTGCAATTATTTCATTGATTGGACTTGTTTTCTGTTTTTCTATGTTTATGTGTACATGAGAGTGAGTTAAGCTCATTTGGAGATTTTCCATTTTTTTCACCTGCCACATGATATAAACCTTAAAAAGTGAACATAACATCTTTACAATGTTACTCATGGACACTCAGTGTAAACTTTTGCAATTATTTCATTATTTGGACTTGTTTTCTGTTTTTCTATGTTTACTTGCGCATTGGAGTGAGTTAAGCTCATTTGGAGATTTTCCATTTTTTTCTGCTGCCACATGAAATAAACCTTAAAAAGTGAACATAACATCTTTACAATGTTACTTCTGGACACTCAGTGTAAACTTTTGCAATTATTTCATTGTTTGGACTTGTTTTCTGTTTTTCTATGTTCATGTGTACATGAGAGTGAGTAAAGCTCATTTGGAGATTTTCCATTTTTTTCACCTGCCACATGATATAAACCTTAAAAAGTGAACATAACATCTTAAAATGTTACTTCTGGACACTCAGTGTAAACTTTTGCAATTATTTCATTGTTTGGACTTGTTTTCTGTTTTTCTATGTTTACTTGCGCATTGGAGTGAGTTAAGCTCATTTGGAGATTTTCTATTTCTTTCTCCTGCCACATGCTATAAACCTTAAAAAGTGAACATAACATCTTTACAATGTTACTTCTGGACACTCAGTGTAAACTTTTGCAATTATTTAGTTGTTTGGACTTGTTTTCTGTTTTTCTATGTTTATGTGTACATTAGAGTGAGTTAAGCTCATTTGGAGATTTTCCATTTTTTTCTCCTGCCACATGAAATAAACCTTAAAAAGTGAACATTACATCTTTACAATGTTACTCCTGGACACTCAGTGTAAAATGTTGCAATTATTTCATTCTTTGGACTTGTTTTCTGTTTTTCTATGTTTATGTGTACAGTAGAGTGAGTTAAGCTCATTTGGAGATTTTCCATTTTTTTCTCCTGCCACATGATATAAACCTTAAAAAGTGAACATAACATCTTTACAATGTTACTTCTGGACAGTCAGTGTAAAATTTTGCAATTATTTCATTCTTTGGACTTGTTTTCTGTTTTTCTATATTTATGTGTACATGAGCGTGAGTTAAGCTCATTTGGAGATTTTCCATTTTTTTCTCCTGCCACATGATATAAACCTTAAAAAGTGAACATAACATCTTTACAATGTTACTTCTGGACACTCAGTGTAAACTTTTGCAATTATTTCATTGTTTGGACTTGTTTTCTGTTTTTCTGTTTTTCTATGTTTACTTGCGCATTGGAGTGAGTTAAGCTCATTTGGAGATTTTCCATTTTTTTCTCCTGCCACATGATATAAACATTAAAAAGTGAACATAACATCTTTAAAACGCAACTTCTGGACACTCAGTGTAAACTTTTGCAATTATTTCATTCTTTGGACTTGTTTTCTGTTTTTCTATATTTATGTGTACATGAGCGTGAGTTAAGCTCATTTGGAGATTTTTCATTTTTTTCACCTGCCACATGATATAAACCTTAAAAAGTGAACATAAACATCTTTACAATGTTACTTCTGGACACTCAGTGTAAACTTTTGCAATTATTTCATTGTTTGGACTTCTTTTCTGTTTTTCTGTTTACTTGCGCAGTGGAGTAAACATTTTTTTCTCTTCTCTTTTTTTCTCCTGCCACATGAAATAAACCTTAAAAAGTGAACATAACGTCTTTACAATGTTACTTCTGGACACTCAGTGTAAAATTTTGCAATTATTTCATTGTTTGTACTTGTTTTCTGTTTTTCTATGTTTATGTGTACATTAGAGTGAGTTAAGCTCATTTGGAGATTTTCCATTTTTTTCACCTGCCACATGATATAAACCTTACAAAGTGAACATAACATCTTTACAATGTTACTTCTGGACACTCAGTGTAAAATTTTGCAATTATTTCATTGTTTGGACTTGTTTTCTGTTTTTCTATGTTTACTTGCGCATTGGAGTGAGTTAAGCTCATTTGGAGATTTTCTATTTTTTTCTCCTGCCACATGAAATAAACCTTAAAAAGTGAACATAACATCTTTACAATGTTACTTCTGGACACTCAGTGTAACATTTTGCAATTATTTCATTGTTTGGACTTGTTTTCTGTTTTTCTATGTTAATGTTTACATTAGAGTGAGTTAAGCTCATTTGGAGATTTTCCATTTGTTTCACCTGCCACATGATATAAACCTTAAACAGTGAACATAACATCTTTACAATGTTACTTCTGGACACTCAGTGTAAACTTTTGCAATTATTTCATTGTTTGGACTTGTTTTCTGTTTTTCTATGTTTATGTGTACATGAGAGTGAGTTAAGCTCATTTGGAGATTTTCCATTTTTTTCACCTGCCACATGATATAAACCTTAAAAAGTGAACATAACATCTTTACAATGTTACTTCTGGACACTCAGTGTAAACTTTTGCAATTATTTCATTGTTTGGACTTGTTTTCTGTTTTTCTATGTTTACTTGCGCATTGGAGTGAGTTAAGCTCATTTGGAGATTTTCTATTTTTTTCTCCTGCCACATGAAATAAACCTTAAAAAGTGAACATAACACCTTTACGATGTTACTTCTGGACACTCAGTGTAAAATTGTGCAATTATTTCATTGTTTGGACTTGTTTTCTGTTTTTCTATGTTTATGTGTGCATTAGAGTGAGTTAAGCTCATTTGGAGATTTTCCATTTTTTTCTCCTGCCACATGATATAAACCTTAAAAAGTGAACATAACATCTTTACAATGTTACTTCTGGACAATCAGTGTAAAATTTTGCAATTATTTGATTGTTTGGACTTCTTTTCTGTTTTTCTATGTTTACTTGCGCAGTGGAGTAAACACTTTTTTCTCTTCTCTTTTTTTCTCCTGCCACATGATATAAACCTTAAAAAGTGAACATAACATCTTTACAATGTTACTTCTGGACACTCAGTGTAAACTTTTGCAATTATTTCATTGTTTGGACTTGTTTTCTGTTTTTCTATGTTTACTTGCGCATTGGAGTGAGTTAAGCTCATTTGGAGATTTTCCATTTTTTTCTCCTGCCACATGATATAAACCTTAAAAAGTGAACATAACATCTTTACAATGTTACTTCTGGACACTCAGTGTAAACTTTTGCAATTATTTAGTTGTTTGGACTTGTTTTCTGTTTTTCTATGTTTATGTGTACATTAGAGTGAGTTAAGCTCATTTGGAGATTTTCCATTTTTTTCTCCTGCCACATGAAATAAACCTTAAAAAGTGAACATTACATCTTTACAATGTTACTCCTGGACACTGAGTGTAAAATGTTGCAATTATTTCATTCTTTGGACTTGTTTTCTGTTTTTCTATGTTTATGTGTACAGTAGAGTGAGTTAAGCTCATTTGGAGATTTTCCATTTTTTTCTCCTGCCACATGATATAAACCTTAAAAAGTGAACATAACATCTTTACAATGTTACTTCTGGACACTCAGTGTAAAATTTTGCAATTATTTCATTGTTTGGACTTGTTTTCTGTTTTTCTATATTTATGTGTACATGAGAGTGAGTTAAGCTCATTTGGAGATTTTCCATTTTTTTCTCCTTCCACATGATATAAAGCTTAAAAAGTGAACATAACATCGTTACAATGTTACTTCTGGACACTCAGTGTAAAATTTTGCAATTATTTCATTGTTTGGACTTGTTTTCTGTTTTTCTATGTTTACTTGCGCATTGGAGTGAGTTAAGCTCATTTGGAGATTTTCTATTTTTTGCTCCTGCCACATGAAATAAACCTTAAAAAGTGAACATAACATCTTTACAATGTTACTCCTGGACACTCAGTGTAAAATGTTGCAATTATTTCATTGTTTGGACTTGTTTTCTGTTTTTCTATGTTTATGTTTACATTAGAGTGAGTTAAGCTCATTTGGAGATTTTCCATTTTTTTCTCCTGCCACATGAAATAAACCTTAAAAAGTGAACATTACATCTTTACAATGTTACTCCTGGACACTCAGTGTAAAATGTTGCAATTATTTCATTGTTTGGACTTGTTTTCTGTTTTTCTATGTTTATGTGTACATTAGAGTGATTTAAGCTCATTTGGAGATTTTTCATTTTTCTCACCTGCCACATGATATAAACCTTAAAAAGTGAACATAAACATCTTTACAATGTTACTTCTGGACACTCAGTGTAAACTTTTGCAATTATTTCATTGTTTGGACTTCTTTTCTGTTTTTCTATGTTTACTTGCGCAGTGGAGTAAAAAAAATTTTCTCTTCTCTTTTTTTCTCCTGCCACATGAAATAAACCTTAAAAAGTGAACATAACTTCTTTACAATGTTACTTCTGGACACTCAGTGTAAAATTTTGCAATTATTTCATTGTTTGTACTTGTTTTCTGTTTTTCTATGTTTATGTGTACATTAGAGTGAGTTAAGCTCATTTGGAGATTTTCCATTTTTTTCACCTGCCACATGATATAAACCTTACAAAGTGAACATAACATCTTTACAATGTTACTCATGGACACTCAGTGTAAAATGTTGCAATTATTTCATTGTTTGGACTTGTTTTCTGTTTTTCTATATTTACTTGCTCATTGGAGTGAGTTAAGCTCATTTGGAGATTTTCCATTTTTTTCTCTTGCCACATGAAATAAACCTTAAAAAGTGAACATTACATCTTTACAATGTTACTTCTGGACACTCAGTGTAAACTTTTGCAATTATTTAGTTGTTTGGACTTGTTTTCTGTTTTTCTATGTTTATGTGTACATTAGAGTGAGTTAAGCTCATTTGGAGATTTTCCATTTTTTTCTCCTGCCACATGATATAAACCTTAAAAAGTGAACATAACATCTTTACAATGTTACTTCTGGACACTCAGTGTAAAATTTTGCAATTATTTCATTGTTTGGACTTGTTTTCTGTTTTTCTGTTTTTCTATGTTTACTTGCGCATTGGAGTGAGTTAAGCTCATTTGGAGATTTTCCATTTTTTTCTCCTGCCACATGATATAAACATTAAAAAGTGAACATAACATCTTTAAAACGCAACTTCTGGACACTCAGTGTAAACTTTTGCAATTATTTCATTGTTTGGACTTCTTTTCTGTTTTTCTATGTTTACTTGCGCAGTGGAGTAAAAAAAATTTTCTCTTCTCTTTTTTTCTCCTGCCACATGAAATAAACCTTAAAAAGTGAACTTAACGTCTTTACAATGTTACTTCTGGACACTCAGTGTAAAATTTTGCAATTATTTCATTGTTTGTACTTGTTTTCTGTTTTTCTATGTTTATGTGTACATTAGAGTGAGTTAAGCTCATTTGGAGATTTTCCATTTTTTTCACCTGCCACATGATATAAACCTTACAAAGTGAACATAACATCTTTACAATGTTACTCCTGGACACTCAGTGTAAAATGTTGCAATTATTTCATTGTTTGGACTTGTTTTCTGTTTTTCTATATTTACTTGCTCATTGGAGTGAGTTAAGCTCATTTGGAGATTTTCCATTTTTTTCTCTTGCCACATGAAATAAACCTTAAAAAGTGAACATTACATCTTTACAATGTTACTTCTGGACACTCAGTGTAAACTTTTGCAATTATTTAGTTGTTTGGACTTGTTTTCTGTTTTTCTATGTTTATGTGTACATTAGAGTGAGTTAAGCTCATTTGGAGATTTTCCATTTTTTTCTCCTGCCACATGATATAAACCTTAAAAAGTGAACATAACATCTTTACAATGTTACTTCTGGACACTCAGTTTAAACTTTTGCAATTATTTCATTGATTGGACTTGTTTTCTGTTTTTCTATGTTTATGTGTACATTAGAGTGAGTTAAGCTCATTTGGAGATTTTCCATTTTTTTCTCCTGCCACATGAAATAAACCTTAAAAAGTGAACATTACATCTTTACAATGTTACTCCTGGACACTCAGTGTAAAATGTTGCAATTATTTCATTCTTTGGACTTGTTTTCTGTTTTTCTATGTTTATGTGTACAGTAGAGTTAGTTAAGCTCATTTGGAGATTTTCCATTTTTTTCTCCTGCCACATGATATAAACCTTAAAAAGTGAACATAACATCTTTACAATGTTACTTCTGGACACTCAGTGTAAAATTTTGCAATTATTTCATTGTTTGGACTTGTTTTCTGTTTTTCTATATTTATGTGTACATGAGAGTGAGTTAAGCTCATTTGGAGATTTTTCATTTTTCTCACCTGCCACATGATATAAACCTTAAAAAGTGAACATAAACATCTTTACAATGTTACTTCTGGACACTCAGTGTAAACTTTTGCAATTATTTCATTGTTTGGACTTCTTTTCTGTTTTTCTATGTTTACTTGCGCAGTGGAGTAAAAAAAATTTTCTCTTCTCTTTTTTTCTCCTGCCACATGAAATAAACCTTAAAAAGTGAACATAACTTCTTTACAATGTTACTTCTGGACACTCAGTGTAAAATTTTGCAATTATTTCATTGTTTGTACTTGTTTTCTGTTTTTCTATGTTTATGTGTACATTAGAGTGAGTTAAGCTCATTTGGAGATTTTCCATTTTTTTCACCTGCCACATGATATAAACCTTACAAAGTGAACATAACATCTTTACAATGTTACTCATGGACACTCAGTGTAAAATGTTGCAATTATTTCATTGTTTGGACTTGTTTTCTGTTTTTCTATATTTACTTGCTCATTGGAGTGAGTTAAGCTCATTTGGAGATTTTCCATTTTTTTCTCTTGCCACATGAAATAAACCTTAAAAAGTGAACATTACATCTTTACAATGTTACTTCTGGACACTCAGTGTAAACTTTTGCAATTATTTAGTTGTTTGGACTTGTTTTCTGTTTTTCTATGTTTATGTGTACATTAGAGTGAGTTAAGCTCATTTGGAGATTTTCCATTTTTTTCTCCTGCCACATGATATAAACCTTAAAAAGTGAACATAACATCTTTACAATGTTACTTCTGGACACTCAGTGTAAAATTTTGCAATTATTTCATTGTTTGGACTTGTTTTCTGTTTTTCTGTTTTTCTATGTTTACTTGCGCATTGGAGTGAGTTAAGCTCATTTGGAGATTTTCCATTTTTTTCTCCTGCCACATGATATAAACATTAAAAAGTGAACATAACATCTTTAAAACGCAACTTCTGGACACTCAGTGTAAACTTTTGCAATTATTTCATTGTTTGGACTTCTTTTCTGTTTTTCTATGTTTACTTGCGCAGTGGAGTAAAAAAAATTTTCTCTTCTCTTTTTTTCTCCTGCCACATGAAATAAACCTTAAAAAGTGAACTTAACGTCTTTACAATGTTACTTCTGGACACTCAGTGTAAAATTTTGCAATTATTTCATTGTTTGTACTTGTTTTCTGTTTTTCTATGTTTATGTGTACATTAGAGTGAGTTAAGCTCATTTGGAGATTTTCCATTTTTTTCACCTGCCACATGATATAAACCTTACAAAGTGAACATAACATCTTTACAATGTTACTCCTGGACACTCAGTGTAAAATGTTGCAATTATTTCATTGTTTGGACTTGTTTTCTGTTTTTCTATATTTACTTGCTCATTGGAGTGAGTTAAGCTCATTTGGAGATTTTCCATTTTTTTCTCTTGCCACATGAAATAAACCTTAAAAAGTGAACATTACATCTTTACAATGTTACTTCTGGACACTCAGTGTAAACTTTTGCAATTATTTAGTTGTTTGGACTTGTTTTCTGTTTTTCTATGTTTATGTGTACATTAGAGTGTTAAGCTCATTTGGAGATTTTCCATTTTTTTCTCCTGCCACATGATATAAACCTTAAAAAGTGAACATAACATCTTTACAATGTTACTTCTGGACACTCAGTTTAAACTTTTGCAATTATTTCATTGATTGGACTTGTTTTCTGTTTTTCTATGTTTATGTGTACATTAGAGTGAGTTAAGCTCATTTGGAGATTTTCCATTTTTTTCTCCTGCCACATGAAATAAACCTTAAAAAGTGAACATTACATCTTTACAATGTTACTCCTGGACACTCAGTGTAAAATGTTGCAATTATTTCATTCTTTGGACTTGTTTTCTGTTTTTCTATGTTTATGTGTACAGTAGAGTTAGTTAAGCTCATTTGGAGATTTTCCATTTTTTTCTCCTGCCACATGATATAAACCTTAAAAAGTGAACATAACATCTTTACAATGTTACTTCTGGACACTCAGTGTAAAATTTTGCAATTATTTCATTGTTTGGACTTGTTTTCTGTTTTTCTATATTTATGTGTACATGAGAGTGAGTTAAGCTCATTTGGAGATTTTCCATTTTTTTCTCCTGCCACATGATATAAACCTTAAAAAGTGAACATAACATCTTTACAATGTTACTTCTGGACACTCAGTGTAAAATGTTGCAATTATTTCATTGTTTGGACTTGTTTTCTGTTTTTCTATATTTACTTGCTCATTGGAGTGAGTTAAGCTCATTTGGAGATTTTCCATTTTTTTCTCTTGCCACATGAAATAAACCTTAAAAAGTGAACATTACATCTTTACAATGTTACTTCTGGACACTCAGTGTAAACTTTTGCAATTATTTAGTTGTTTGGACTTGTTTTCTGTTTTTCTATGTTTATGTGTACATTAGAGTGAGTTAAGCTCATTTGGAGATTTTCCATTTTTTTCTCCTGCCACATGATATAAACCTTAAAAAGTGAACATAACATCTTTACAATGTTACTTCTGGACACTCAGTTTAAACTTTTGCAATTATTTCATTGATTGGACTTGTTTTCTGTTTTTCTATGTTTATGTGTACATTAGAGTGAGTTAAGCTCATTTGGAGATTTTCCATTTTTTTCTCCTGCCACATGAAATAAACCTTAAAAAGTGAACATTACATCTTTACAATGTTACTCCTGGACACTCAGTGTAAAATGTTGCAATTATTTCATTCTTTGGACTTGTTTTCTGTTTTTCTATGTTTATGTGTACAGTAGAGTTAGTTAAGCTCATTTGGAGATTTTCCATTTTTTTCTCCTGCCACATGATATAAACCTTAAAAAGTGAACATAACATCTTTACAATGTTACTTCTGGACACTCAGTGTAAAATTTTGCAATTATTTCATTGTTTGGACTTGTTTTCTGTTTTTCTATATTTATGTGTACATGAGAGTGAGTTAAGCTCATTTGGAGATTTTCCATTTTTTTCTCCTGCCACATGATATAAACCTTAAAAAGTGAACATAACATCTTTACAATGTTACTTCTGGACACTCAGTGTAAAATGTTGCAATTATTTCATTGTTTGGACTTGTTTTCTGTTTTTCTATATTTACTTGCTCATTGGAGTGAGTTAAGCTCATTTGGAGATTTTCCATTTTTTTCTCTTGCCACATGAAATAAACCTTAAAAAGTGAACATTACATCTTTACAATGTTACTTCTGGACACTCAGTGTAAACTTTTGCAATTATTTAGTTGTTTGGACTTGTTTTCTGTTTTTCTATGTTTATGTGTACATTAGAGTGAGTTAAGCTCATTTGGAGATTTTCCATTTTTTTCTCCTGCCACATGAAATAAACCTTAAAAAGTGAACATTACATCTTTACAATGTTACTCCTGGACACTCAGTGTAAAATGTTGCAATTATTTCATTCTTTGGACTTGTTTTCTGTTTTTCTATGTTTATGTGTACAGTAGAGTTAGTTAAGCTCATTTGGAGATTTTCCATTTTTTTCTCCTGCCACATGATATAAACCTTAAAAAGTGAACATAACATCTTTACAATGTTACTTCTGGACACTCAGTGTAAGATTTTGCAATTATTTCATTGTTTGGACTTGTTTTCTGTTTTTCTACGTTTATGTGTACATTAGAGTGAGTTAAGCTCATTTGGAGATTTTCCATTTTTTTTCTCCTGCCACATGATATAAACCTTAAAAAGTGAACATAACATCTTTACAATGTTACTTCTGGACACTCAGTTTAAACTTTTGCAATTATTTCATTGATTGGACTTGTTTTCTGTTTTTCTATGTTTATGTGTACATGAGAGTGAGTTAAGCTCATTTGGAGATTTTCCATTTTTTTCTCCTGCCACATGCTATAAACCTTAAAAAGTGAACATAACATCTTTACAATGTTACTTCTGGACACTCAGTGTAAACTTTTGCAATTATTTAGTTGTTTGGACTTGTTTTCTGTTTTTCTATGTTTATGTGTACATTAGAGTGAGTTAAGCTCATTTGGAGATTTTCCATTTTTTTCTCCTGCCACATGAAATAAACCTTAAAAAGTGAACATTACATCTTTACAATGTTACTCCTGGACACTCAGTGTAAAATGTTGCAATTATTTCATTCTTTGGACTTGTTTTCTGTTTTTCTATGTTTATGTGTACAGTAGAGTGAGTTAAGCTCATTTGGAGATTTTCCATTTTTTTCTCCTGCCACATGATATAAACCTTAAAAAGTGAACATAACATCTTTACAATGTTACTTCTGGACAGTCAGTGTAAAATTTTGCAATTATTTCATTCTTTGGACTTGTTTTCTGTTTTTCTATATTTATGTGTACATGAGCGTGAGTTAAGCTCATTTGGAGATTTTCCATTTTTTTCTCCTGCCACATGATATAAACCTTAAAAAGTGAACATAACATCTTTACAATGTTACTTCTGGACACTCAGTGTAAACTTTTGCAATTATTTCATTGTTTGGACTTGTTTTCTGTTTTTCTGTTTTTCTATGTTTACTTGCGCATTGGAGTGAGTTAAGCTCATTTGGAGATTTTCCATTTTTTTCTCCTGCCACATGATATAAACATTAAAAAGTGAACATAACATCTTTAAAACGCAACTTCTGGACACTCAGTGTAAACTTTTGCAATTATTTCATTCTTTGGACTTGTTTTCTGTTTTTCTATATTTATGTGTACATGAGCGTGAGTTAAGCTCATTTGGAGATTTTTCATTTTTTTCACCTGCCACATGATATAAACCTTAAAAAGTGAACATAAACATCTTTACAATGTTACTTCTGGACACTCAGTGTAAACTTTTGCAATTATTTCATTGTTTGGACTTCTTTTCTGTTTTTCTGTTTACTTGCGCACTGGAGTAAACATTTTTTTCTCTTCTCTTTTTTTCTCCTGCCACATGAAATAAACCTTAAAAAGTGAACATAACGTCTTTACAATGTTACTTCTGGACACTCAGTGTAAAATTTTGCAATTATTTCATTGTTTGTACTTGTTTTCTGTTTTTCTATGTTTATGTGTACATTAGAGTGAGTTAAGCTCATTTGGAGATTTTCCAGTTTTTTTCACCTGCCACATGACATAAACCTTACAAAGTGAACATAACATCTTTACAATGTTACTTCTGGACACTCAGTGTAAAATTTTGCAATTATTTCATTGTTTGGACTTGTTTTCTGTTTTTCTATGTTTACTTGCGCATTGGAGTGAGTTAAGCTCATTTGGAGATTTTCTATTTTTTTCTCCTGCCACATGAAATAAACCTTAAAAAGTGAACATAACATCTTTACAATGTTACTTCTGGACACTCAGTGTAACATTTTGCAATTATTTCATTGTTTGGACTTGTTTTCTGTTTTTCTATGTTAATGTTTACATTAGAGTGAGTTAAGCTCATTTGGAGATTTTCCATTTGTTTCACCTGCCACATGATATAAACCTTAAACAGTGAACATAACATCTTTACAATGTTACTTCTGGACACTCAGTGTAAACTTTTGCAATTATTTCATTGTTTGGACTTGTTTTCTGTTTTTCTATGTTTATGTGTACAGTAGAGTGAGTTAAGCTCATTTGGAGATTTTCCATTTTTTTCACCTGCCACATGATATAAACCTTAAAAAGTGAACATAACATCTTTACAATGTTACTTCTGGACACTCAGTGTAAACTTTTGCAATTATTTCATTGTTTGGACTTGTTTTCTGTTTTTCTATGTTTACTTGCGCATTGGAGTGAGTTAAGCTCATTTGGAGATTTTCTATTTTTTTCTCCTGCCACATGCTATAAACCTTAAAAAGTGAACATAACATCTTTACAATGTTACTTCTGGACACTCAGTGTAAACTTTTGCAATTATTTAGTTGTTTGGACTTGTTTTCTGTTTTTCTATGTTTATGTGTACATTAGAGTGAGTTAAGCTCATTTGGAGATTTTCCATTTTTTTCACCTGCCACATGATATAAACCTTAAAAAGTGAAAATAACATCTTTACAATGTTACTTCTGGACACTCAGTGTAAACTTTTGCAATTATTTCATTGTTTGGACTTGTTTTCTGTTTTTCTATGTTTATGTGTACATGAGAGTGAGTTAAGCTCATTTGGAGATTTTCCATTTTTTTCTCCTGCCACATGATATAAACCTTAAAAAGTGAACATAACATCTTTACAATGTTACTTCTGGACACTCAGTTTAAACTTTTGCAATTATTTCATTGATTGGACTTGTTTTCTGTTTTTCTATGTTTATGTGTACATGAGAGTGAGTTAAGCTCATTTGGAGATTTTCCATTTTTTTCACCTGCCACATGATATAAACCTTAAAAAGTGAACATAACATCTTTACAATGTTACTCATGGACACTCAGTGTAAACTTTTGCAATTATTTCATTATTTGGACTTGTTTTCTGTTTTTCTATGTTTACTTGCGCATTGGAGTGAGTTAAGCTCATTTGGAGATTTTCCATTTTTTTCTGCTGCCACATGAAATAAACCTTAAAAAGTGAACATAACATCTTTACAATGTTACTTCTGGACACTCAGTGTAAACTTTTGCAATTATTTCATTGTTTGGACTTGTTTTCTGTTTTTCTATGTTCATGTGTACATGAGAGTGAGTAAAGCTCATTTGGAGATTTTCCATTTTTTTCACCTGCCACATGATATAAACCTTAAAAAGTGAACATAACATCTTTACAATGTTACTTCTGGACACTCAGTGTAAACTTTTGCAATTATTTCATTGTTTGGACTTGTTTTCTGTTTTTCTATGTTTACTTGCGCATTGGAGTGAGTTAAGCTCATTTGGAGATTTTCTATTTTTTTCTCCTGCCACATGCTATAAACCTTAAAAAGTGAACATAACATCTTTACAATGTTACTTCTGGACACTCAGTGTAAACTTTTGCAATTATTTAGTTGTTTGGACTTGTTTTCTGTTTTTCTATGTTTATGTGTACATTAGAGTGAGTTAAGCTCATTTGGAGATTTTCCATTTTTTTCTCCTGCCACATGAAATAAACCTTAAAAAGTGAACATTACATCTTTACAATGTTACTCCTGGACACTCAGTGTAAAATGTTGCAATTATTTCATTCTTTGGACTTGTTTTCTGTTTTTCTATGTTTATGTGTACAGTAGAGTGAGTTAAGCTCATTTTGAGATTTTCCATTTTTTTCTCCTGCCACATGATATAAACCTTAAAAAGTGAACATAACATCTTTACAATGTTACTTCTGGACACTCAGTGTAAACTTTTGCAATTATTTCATTGTTTGGACTTGTTTTCTGTTTTTCTGTTTTTCTATGTTTACTTGCGCATTGGAGTGAGTTAAGCTCATTTGGAGATTTTCCATTTTTTTCTCCTGCCACATGATATAAACATTAAAAAGTGAACATAACATCTTTAAAACGCAACTTCTGGACACTCAGTGTAAACTTTTGCAATTATTTCATTCTTTGGACTTGTTTTCTGTTTTTCTATATTTATGTGTACATGAGCGTGAGTTAAGCTCATTTGGAGATTTTTCATTTTTTTCACCTGCCACATGATATAAACCTTAAAAAGTGAACATAAACATCTTTACAATGTTACTTCTGGACACTCAGTGTAAACTTTTGCAATTATTTCATTGTTTGGACTTCTTTTCTGTTTTTCTGTTTACTTGCGCAGTGGAGTAAACATTTTTTTCTCTTCTCTTTTTTTCTCCTGCCACATGAAATAAACCTTAAAAAGTGAACATAACGTCTTTACAATGTTACTTCTGGACACTCAGTGTAAAATTTTGCAATTATTTCATTGTTTGGACTTGTTTTCTGTTTTTCTATATTTATGTGTACATGAGAGTGAGTTAAGCTCATTTGGAGATTTTCCATTTTTTTCTCCTGCCACATGATATAAACCTTAAAAAGTGAACATAACATCTTTACAATGTTACTTCTGGACACTCAGTGTAAAATGTTGCAATTATTTCATTGTTTGGACTTGTTTTCTGTTTTTCTTTATTTACTTGCTCATTGGAGTGAGTTAAGCTCATTTGGAGATTTTCCATTTTTTTCTCTTGCCACATGAAATAAACCTTAAAAAGTGAACATTACATCTTTACAATGTTACTCCTGGACAGTCAGTGTAAAATTTTGCAATTATTTCATTCTTTGGACTTGTTTTCTGTTTTTCTATATTTATGTGTACATGAGCGTGAGTTAAGCTCATTTGGAGATTTTCCATTTTTTTCTCCTGCCACATGATATAAACCTTAAAAAGTGAACATAACATCTTTACAATGTTACTTCTGGACACTCAGTGTAAACTTTTGCAATTATTTCATTGTTTGGACTTGTTTTCTGTTTTTCTGTTTTTCTATGTTTACTTGCGCATTGGAGTGAGTTAAGCTCATTTGGAGATTTTCCATTTTTTTCACCTGCCACATGATATAAACCTTAAAAAGTGAACATAACGTCTTTACAATGTTACTTCTGGACACTCAGTGTAAAATTTTGCAATTATTTCATTGTTTGGACTTGTTTTCTGTTTTTCTATATTTATGTGTACATGAGAGTGAGTTAAGCTCATTTGGAGATTTTCCATTTTTTTCTCCTGCCACATGATATAAACCTTAAAAAGTGAACATAACATCTTTACAATGTTACTTCTGGACACTCAGTGTAAAATGTTGCAATTATTTCATTGTTTGGACTTGTTTTCTGTTTTTCTATA
Organism: Microchirus variegatus; assembly: GCF_963457635.1. Taxonomy (NCBI): domain Eukaryota; kingdom Metazoa; phylum Chordata; class Actinopteri; order Pleuronectiformes; family Soleidae; genus Microchirus; species Microchirus variegatus. The sequence continues at coordinate 23,087,134 of NC_139808.1, forward strand.
TTTACTTGCGCATTGGAGTGAGTTAAGCTCATTTGGAGATTTTCTATTTTTTTCTCCTGCCACATGAAATAAACCTTAAAAAGTGAACATTACATCTTTACAATGTTACTCCTGGACAGTCAGTGTAAAATTTTGCAATTATTTCATTCTTTGGACTTGTTTTCTGTTTTTCTATATTTATGTGTACATGAGCGTGAGTTAAGCTCATTTGGAGATTTTCCATTTTTTTCTCCTGCCACATGATATAAACCTTAAAAAGTGAACATAACATCTTTACAATGTTACTTCTGGACACTCAGTGTAAACTTTTGCAATTATTTCATTGTTTGGACTTGTTTTCTGTTTTTCTGTTTTTCTATGTTTACTTGCGCATTGGAGTGAATTAAGCTCATTTGGAGATTTTCCATTTTTTTCTCCTGCCACATGATATAAACATTAAAAAGTGAACATAACATCTTTAAAACGCAACTTCTGGACACTCAGTGTAAACTTTTGCAATTATTTCATTCTTTGGACTTGTTTTCTGTTTTTCTATATTTATGTGTACATGAGCGTGAGTTAAGCTCATTTGGAGATTTTTCATTTTTTTCACCTGCCACATGATATAAACCTTAAAAAGTGAACATAAACATCTTTACAATGTTACTTCTGGACACTCAGTGTAAACTTTTGCAATTATTTCATTGTTTGGACTTCTTTTCTGTTTTTCTGTTTACTTGCGCAGTGGAGTAAACATTTTTTTCTCTTCTCTTTTTTTCTCCTGCCACATGAAATAAACCTTAAAAAGTGAACATAACGTCTTTACAATGTTACTTCTGGACACTCAGTGTAAAATTTTGCAATTATTTCATTGTTTGTACTTGTTTTCTGTTTTTCTATGTTTATGTGTACATTAGAGTGAGTTAAGCTCATTTGGAGATTTTCCATTTTTTTCACCTGCCACATGATATAAACCTTACAAAGTGAACATAACATCTTTACAATGTTACTTCTGGACACTCAGTGTAAAATTTTGCAATTATTTCATTGTTTGGACTTGTTTTCTGTTTTTCTATGTTTACTTGCGCATTGGAGTGAGTTAAGCTCATTTGGAGATTTTCTATTTTTTTCTCCTGCCACATGAAATAAACCTTAAAAAGTGAACATAACATCTTTACAATGTTACTTCTGGACACTCAGTGTAACATTTTGCAATTATTTCATTGTTTGGACTTGTTTTCTGTTTTTCTATGTTAATGTTTACATTAGAGTGAGTTAAGCTCATTTGGAGATTTTCCATTTGTTTCACCTGCCACATGATATAAACCTTAAACAGTGAACATAACATCTTTACAATGTTACTTCTGGACACTCAGTGTAAACTTTTGCAATTATTTCATTGTTTGGACTTGTTTTCTGTTTTTCTATGTTTATGTGTACAGTAGAGTGAGTTAAGCTCATTTGGAGATTTTCCATTTTTTTCTCCTGCCACATGATATAAACATTAAAAAGTGAACATAACATCTTTAAAACGCAACTTCTGGACACTCAGTGTAAACTTTTGCAATTATTTCATTGTTTGGACTTGTTTTCTGTTTTTCTATGTTTATGTGTACATGAGAGTGAGTTAAGCTCATTTGGAGATTTTCCATTTTTTTCACCTGCCACATGATATAAACCTTAAAAAGTGAACATAACATCTTTACAATGTTACTTCTGGACACTCAGTGTAAACTTTTGCAATTATTTCATTGTTTGGACTTGTTTTCTGTTTTTCTATGTTTACTTGCGCATTGGAGTGAGTTAAGCTCATTTGGAGATTTTCTATTTTTTTCTCCTGCCACATGAAATAAACCTTAAAAAGTGAACATAACACCTTTACGATGTTACTTCTGGACACTCAGTGTAAAATTTTGCAATTATTTCATTGTTTGGACTTGTTTTCTGTTTTTCTATGTTTATGTGTACATTAGAGTGAGTTAAGCTCATTTGGAGATTTTCCATTTTTTTCTCCTGCCACATGATATAAACCTTAAAAAGTGAACATAACATCTTTACAATGTTACTTCTGGACACTCAGTGTAAAATTTTGCAATTATTTGATTGTTTGGACTTCTTTTCTGTTTTTCTATGTTTACTTGCGCAGTGGAGTAAACACTTTTTTCTCTTCTCTTTTTTTCTCCTGCCACATGATATAAACCTTAAAAAGTGAACATAACATCTTTACAATGTTACTTCTGGACACTCAGTGTAAACTTTTGCAATTATTTCATTGTTTGGACTTGTTTTCTGTTTTTCTATGTTTACTTGCGCATTGGAGTGAGTTAAGCTCATTTGGAGATTTTCCATTTTTTTCTCCTGCCACATGATATAAACATTAAAAAGTGAACATAACATCTTTAAAACGCAACTTCTGGACACTCAGTGTAAACTTTTGCAATTATTTCATTCTTTGGACTTGTTTTCTGTTTTTCTATATTTATGTGTACATGAGCGTGAGTTAAGCTCATTTGGAGATTTTTCATTTTTTTCACCTGCCACATGATATAAACCTTAAAAAGTGAACATAAACATCTTTACAATGTTACTTCTGGACACTCAGTGTAAACTTTTGCAATTATTTCATTGTTTGGACTTCTTTTCTGTTTTTCTGTTTACTTGCGCACTGGAGTAAACATTTTTTTCTCTTCTCTTTTTTTCTCCTGCCACATGAAATAAACCTTAAAAAGTGAACATAACGTCTTTACAATGTTACTTCTGGACACTCAGTGTAAAATTTTGCAATTATTTCATTGTTTGTACTTGTTTTCTGTTTTTCTATGTTTATGTGTACATTAGAGTGAGTTAAGCTCATTTGGAGATTTTCCATTTTTTTCACCTGCCACATGATATAAACCTTACAAAGTGAACATAACATCTTTACAATGTTACTTCTGGACACTCAGTGTAAAATTTTGCAATTATTTCATTGTTTGGACTTGTTTTCTGTTTTTCTATGTTTACTTGCGCATTGGAGTGAGTTAAGCTCATTTGGAGATTTTCTATTTTTTTCTCCTGCCACATGAAATAAACCTTAAAAAGTGAACATAACATCTTTACAATGTTACTTCTGGACACTCAGTGTAACATTTTGCAATTATTTCATTGTTTGGACTTGTTTTCTGTTTTTCTATGTTAATGTTTACATTAGAGTGAGTTAAGCTCATTTGGAGATTTTCCATTTGTTTCACCTGCCACATGATATAAACCTTAAACAGTGAACATAACATCTTTACAATGTTACTTCTGGACACTCAGTGTAAACTTTTGCAATTATTTCATTGTTTGGACTTGTTTTCTGTTTTTCTATGTTTATGTGTACATGAGAGTGAGTTAAGCTCATTTGGAGATTTTCCATTTTTTTCACCTGCCACATGATATAAACCTTAAAAAGTGAACATAACATCTTTACAATGTTACTTCTGGACACTCAGTGTAAACTTTTGCAATTATTTCATTGTTTGGACTTGTTTTCTGTTTTTCTATGTTTACTTGCGCATTGGAGTGAGTTAAGCTCATTTGGAGATTTTCTATTTTTTGTTCCTGCCACATGAAATAAACCTTAAAAAGTGAACATAACATCTTTACAATGTTACTCCTGGACACTCAGTGTAAAATGTTGCAATTATTTCATTGTTTGGACTTGTTTTCTGTTTTTCTATGTTTATGTTTACATTAGAGTGAGTTAAGCTCATTTGGAGATTTTCCATTTTTTTCTCCTGCCACATGAAATAAACCTTAAAAAGTGAACATTACATCTTTACAATGTTACTCCTGGACACTCAGTGTAAAATGTTGCAATTATTTCATTGTTTGGACTTGTTTTCTGTTTTTCTATGTTTATGTGTACATTAGAGTGATTTAAGCTCATTTGGAGATTTTTCATTTTTCTCACCTGCCACATGATATAAACCTTAAAAAGTGAACATAAACATCTTTACAATGTTACTTCTGGACACTCAGTGTAAACTTTTGCAATTATTTCATTGTTTGGACTTCTTTTCTGTTTTTCTATGTTTACTTGCGCAGTGGAGTAAAAAAAATTTTCTCTTCTCTTTTTTTCTCCTGCCACATGAAATAAACCTTAAAAAGTGAACATAACGTCTTTACAATGTTACTTCTGGACACTCAGTGTAAAATTTTGCAATTATTTCATTGTTTGTACTTGTTTTCTGTTTTTCTATGTTTATGTGTACATTAGAGTGAGTTAAGCTCATTTGGAGATTTTCCATTTTTTTCACCTGCCACATGATATAAACCTTACAAAGTGAACATAACATCTTTACAATGTTACTCATGGACACTCAGTGTAAAATGTTGCAATTATTTCATTGTTTGGACTTGTTTTCTGTTTTTCTATATTTACTTGCTCATTGGAGTGAGTTAAGCTCATTTGGAGATTTTCCATTTTTTTCTCTTGCCACATGAAATAAACCTTAAAAAGTGAACATTACATCTTTACAATGTTACTTCTGGACACTCAGTGTAAACTTTTGCAATTATTTAGTTGTTTGGACTTGTTTTCTGTTTTTCTATGTTTATGTGTACATTAGAGTGAGTTAAGCTCATTTGGAGATTTTCCATTTTTTTCTCCTGCCACATGATATAAACCTTAAAAAGTGAACATAACATCTTTACAATGTTACTTCTGGACACTCAGTGTAAAATTTTGCAATTATTTCATTGTTTGGACTTGTTTTCTGTTTTTCTGTTTTTCTATGTTTACTTGCGCATTGGAGTGAGTTAAGCTCATTTGGAGATTTTCCATTTTTTTCTCCTGCCACATGATATAAACATTAAAAAGTGAACATAACATCTTTAAAACGCAACTTCTGGACACTCAGTGTAAACTTTTGCAATTATTTCATTGTTTGGACTTCTTTTCTGTTTTTCTATGTTTACTTGCGCAGTGGAGTAAAAAAAATTTTCTCTTCTCTTTTTTTCTCCTGCCACATGAAATAAACCTTAAAAAGTGAACTTAACGTCTTTACAATGTTACTTCTGGACACTCAGTGTAAAATTTTGCAATTATTTCATTGTTTGTACTTGTTTTCTGTTTTTCTATGTTTATGTGTACATTAGAGTGAGTTAAGCTCATTTGGAGATTTTCCATTTTTTTCACCTGCCACATGATATAAACCTTACAAAGTGAACATAACATCTTTACAATGTTACTCCTGGACACTCAGTGTAAAATGTTGCAATTATTTCATTGTTTGGACTTGTTTTCTGTTTTTCTATATTTACTTGCTCATTGGAGTGAGTTAAGCTCATTTGGAGATTTTCCATTTTTTTCTCTTGCCACATGAAATAAACCTTAAAAAGTGAACATTACATCTTTACAATGTTACTTCTGGACACTCAGTGTAAACTTTTGCAATTATTTAGTTGTTTGGACTTGTTTTCTGTTTTTCTATGTTTATGTGTACATTAGAGTGAGTTAAGCTCATTTGGAGATTTTCCATTTTATTCTCCTGCCACATGATATAAACCTTAAAAAGTGAACATAACATCTTTACAATGTTACTTCTGGACACTCAGTTTAAACTTTTGCAATTATTTCATTGATTGGACTTGTTTTCTGTTTTTCTATGTTTATGTGTACATTAGAGTGAGTTAAGCTCATTTGGAGATTTTCCATTTTTTTCACCTGCCACATGATATAAACCTTACAAAGTGAACATAACATCTTTACATTGTTACTTCTGGACACTCAGTGTAAAATTTTGCAATTATTTCATTGTTTGGACTTGTTTTCTGTTTTTCTATGTTTACTTGCGCATTGGAGTGAGTTAAGCTCATTTGGAGATTTTCTATTTTTTTCACCTGCCACATGAAATAAACCTTAAAAAGTGAACATAACATCTTTACAATGTTACTTCTGGACACTCAGTGTAACATTTTGCAATTATTTCATTGTTTGGACTTGTTTTCTGTTTTTCTACGTTTATGTGTACATTAGAGTGAGTTAAGCTCATTTGGAGATTTTCCATTTGTTTCACCTGCCACATGATATAAACCTTAAACAGTGAACATAACATCTTTACAATGTTACTTCTGGACACTCAGTGTAAACTTTTGCAATTATTTCATTGTTTGGACTTGTTTTCTGTTTTTCTATGTTCATGTGTACATGAGAGTGAGTAAAGCTCATTTGGAGATTTTCCATTTTTTTCTCCTGCCACATGATATAAACATTAAAAAGTGAACATAACATCTTTACAATGTTACTTCTGGACACTCAGTGTAAACTTTTGCAATTATTTCATTGTTTGGACTTGTTTTCTGTTTTTCTATGTTTACTTGCGCATTGGAGTGAGTTAAGCTCATTTGGAAATTTTCTATTTTTTTCTCCTGCCACATGCTATAAACCTTAAAAAGTGAACATAACATCTTTACAATGTTACTTCTGGACACTCAGTGTAAACTTTTGCAATTATTTAGTTGTTTGGACTTGTTTTCTGTTTTTCTATGTTTATGTGTACATTAGAGTGAGTTAAGCTCATTTGGAGATTTTCCATTTTTTTCTCCTGCAACATGAAATAAACCTTAAAACGTGAACATTACATCTTTACAATGTTACTCCTGGACACTCAGTGTAAAATGTTGCAATTATTTCATTCTTTGGACTTGTTTTCTGTTTTTCTATGTTTATGTGTACAGTAGAGTGAGTTAAGCTCATTTGGAGATTTTCCATTTTTTTCTCCTGCCACATGATATAAACCTTAAAAAGTGAACATAACATCTTTACAATGTTACTTCTGGACAGTCAGTGTAAAATTTTGCAATTATTTCATTGTTTGGACTTGTTTTCTGTTTTTCTATATTTATGTGTACATGAGCGTGAGTTAAGCTCATTTGGAGATTTTCCATTTTTTTCTCCTGCCACATGATATAAACCTTAAAAAGTGAACATAACATCTTTACAATGTTACTTCTGGACACTCAGTGTAAACTTTTGCAATTATTTCATTGTTTGGACTTGTTTTCTGTTTTTCTGTTTTTCTATGTTTACTTGCGCATTGGAGTGAGTTAAGCTCATTTGGAGATTTTCCATTTTTTTCTCCTGCCACATGATATAAACATTAAAAAGTGAACATAACATCTTTAAAACGCAACTTCTGGACACTCAGTGTAAACTTTTGCAATTATTTCATTGTTTGGACTTGTTTTCTGTTTTTCTATGTTTATGTGTAGATGAGAGTGAGTTAAGCTCATTTGGAGATTTTCCATTTTTTTCACCTGCCACATGATATAAACCTTAAAAAGTGAACATAACATCTTTACAATGTTACTTCTGGACACTCAGTGTAAACTTTTGCAATTATTTCATTGTTTGGACTTGTTTTCTGTTTTTCTATGTTTACTTGCGCATTGGAGTGAGTTAAGCTCATTTGGAGATTTTCTATTTTTTTCTCCTGCCACATGAAATAAACCTTAAAAAGTGAACATAACATCTTTACAATGTTACTTCTGGACACTCAGTGTAAAATTTTGCAATTATTTCATTGTTTGGACTTGTTTTCTGTTTCTCTACGTTTATGTGTACATTAGAGTAAGTTAAGCTCATTTGGAGATTTTCCATTTTTTTCTCCTGCCACATGATATAAACCTTAAAAAGTGAACATAACATCTTTACAATGTTACTTCTGGACACTCAGTGTAAACTTTTGCAATTATTTCATTGTTTGGACTTGTTTTCTGTTTTTCTGTTTTTCTATGTTTACTTGCGCATTGGAGTGAGTTAAGCTCATTTGGAGATTTTCCATTTTTTTCTCCTGCCACATGAAATATACCTTAAAAAGTGAACATAAACATCTTTACAATGTTACTTCTGGACACTCAGTTTAAACTTTTGCAATTATTTCATTGTTTGGACTTGTTTTCTGTTTTTCTATGTTTATGTGTACATTAGAGTGAGTTAAGCTCATTTGGAGATTTTCCATTTTTTTCTCCTGCCACATGATATAAACCTTAAAAAGTGAACATAACATCTTTACAATGTTACTTCTGGACACTCAGTGTAAAATTTTGCAATTATTTCATTGTTTGGACTTGTTTTCTGTTTTTCTATATTTATGTGTACATGAGAGTGAGTTAAGCTCATTTGGAGATTTTCCATTTGTTTCACCTGCCACATGATATAAACCTTAAACAGTGAACATAACATCTTTACAATGTTACTTCTGGACACTCAGTGTAAACTTTTGCAATTATTTCATTGTTTGGACTTGTTTTCTGTTTTTCTATGTTTATGTGTACAGTAGAGTGAGTTAAGCTCATTTGGCGATTTTCCATTTTTTTCTCCTGCCACATGATATAAACATTAAAAAGTGAACATAACATCTTTAAAACGCAACTTCTGGACACTCAGTGTAAACTTTTGCAATTATTTCATTGTTTGGACTTGTTTTCTGTTTTTCTATGTTTATGTGTACATGAGAGTGAGTTAAGCTCATTTGGAGATTTTCCATTTTTTTCACCTGCCACATGATATAAACCTTAAAAAGTGAACATAACATCTTTACAATGTTACTTCTGGACACTCAGTGTAAACTTTTGCAATTATTTCATTGTTTGGACTTCTTTTCTGTTTTTCTGTTTACTTGCGCAGTGGAGTAAACATTTTTTTCTCTTCTCTTTTTTTCTCCTGCCACATGAAATAAACCTTAAAAAGTGAACATAACGTCTTTACAATGTTACTTCTGGACACTCAGTGTAAAATTTTGCAATTATTTCATTGTTTGTACTTGTTTTCTGTTTTTCAATGTTTATGTGTACATTAGAGTGAGTTAAGCTCATTTGGAGATTTTCCATTTTTTTCTCCTGCCACATGATATAAACCTTAAAAAGTGAAAATAACATCTTTACAATGTTACTTCTGGACACTCAGTGTAAACTTTTGCAATTATTTCATTGTTTGGACTTGTTTTCTGTTTTTCTATGTTTATGTGTACATGAGAGTGAGTTAAGCTCATTTGGAGATTTTCCATTTTTTTCTCCTGCCACATGATATAAACCTTAAAAAGTGAACATAACATCTTTACAATGTTACTTCTGGACACTCAGTTTAAACTTTTGCAATTATTTCATTGATTGGACTTGTTTTCTGTTTTTCTATGTTTATGTGTACATGAGAGTGAGTTAAGCTCATTTGGAGATTTTCCATTTTTTTCACCTGCCACATGATATAAACCTTAAAAAGTGAACATAACATCTTTACAATGTTACTTCTGGACACTCAGTGTAAAATTTTGCAATTATTTCATTGTTTGGACTTGTTTTCTGTTTTTCTGTTTTTCTATGTTTACTTGCGCATTGGAGTGAGTTGAGCTCATTTGGAGATTTTCCATTTTTTTCTCCTGCCACATGATATAAACATTAAAAAGTGAACATAACATCTTTAAAACGCAACTTCTGGAAACTCAGTGTAAAATTTTGCAATTATTTCATTGTTTGGACTTGTTTTCTGTTTTTCTATGTTTATGTGTACATGAGAGTGAGTTAAGCTCATTTGGAGATTTTCCATTTTTTTCACCTGCCACATGATATAAACCTTAAAAAGTGAACATAACATCTTTACAATGTTACTTCTGGACACTCAGTGTAAACTTTTGCAATTATTTCATTGTTTGGACTTGTTTTCTCTTTTTCTATGTTTACTTGCGCATTGGAGTGAGTTAAGCTCATTTGGAGATTTTCAATTTTTTTCTCCTGCCACATGAAATAAACCTTAAAAAGTGAACATAACATCTTTACAATGTTACTTCTGGACACTCAGTGTAAAATTTTGCAATTATTTCATTGTTTGGACTTGTTTTCTGTTTTTCTACGTTTATGTGTACATTAGAGTGAGTTAAGCTCATTTGGAGATTTTCCATTTTTTTCTCCTGCCACATGATATAAACCTTAAAAAGTGAACATAACATCTTTACAATGTTACTTCTGGACACTCAGTGTAAACTTTTGCAATTATTTCATTGTTTGGACTTGTTTTCTGTTTTTCTGTTTTTCTATGTTTACTTGCGCATTGGAGTGAGTTAAGCTCATTTGGAGATTTTCCATTTTTTTCTCCTGCCACATGAAATAAACCTTAAAAAGTGAACATTACATCTTTACAATGTTACTTCTGGACACTCAGTTTAAACTTTTGCAATTATTTCATTGTTTGGACTTGTTTTCTGTTTTTCTATGTTTATGTGTACATTAGAGTGAGTCAAGCTCATTTGGAGATTTTCCATTTTTTTCTCCTGCCACATGATATAAACCTTAAAAAGTGAACATAACATCTTTACAATGTTACTTCTGGACACTCAGTGTAAAATTTTGCAATTATTTCATTGTTTGGACTTGTTTTCTGTTTTTCTATATTTATGTGTACATGAGAGTGAGTTAAGCTCATTTGGAGATTTTCCATTTTTTTCTCCTGCCACATGAAATAAACCTTAAAAAGTGAACATTACATCTTTACAATGTTACTTCTGGACACTCAGTTTAAACTTTTGCAATTATTTCATTGTTTGGACTTGTTTTCTGTTTTTCTATGTTTATGTGTACATTAGAGTGAGTCAAGCTCATTTGGAGATTTTCCATTTTTTTCTCCTGCCACATGATATAAACCTTAAAAAGTGAACATAACATCTTTACAATGTTACTTCTGGACACTCAGTGTAAAATTTTGCAATTATTTCATTGTTTGGACTTGTTTTCTGTTTTTCTATATTTATGTGTACATGAGAGTGAGTTAAGCTCATTTGGAGATTTTCCATTTTTTTCTCCTTCCACATGATATAAAGCTTAAAAAGTTAACATAACATCTTTACAATGTTACTTCTGGACACTCAGTGTAAAATTTTGCAATTATTTCATTGTTTGGACTTCTTTTCTGTTTTTCTATGTTTACTTGCGCAGTGGAGTAAACACTTTTTTCTCTTCTCTTTTTTTCTCCTGCCACATGATATAAACCTTAAAAAGTGAACATAACATCTTTACAATGTTACTTCTGGACACTCAGTGTAAACTTTTGCAATTATTTCATTGTTTGGACTTGTTTTCTGTTTTTCTATGTTTACTTGCGCATTGGAGTGAGTTAAGCTCATTTGGAGATTTTCCATTTTTTTCTCCTGCCACATGATATAAACCTTAAAAAGTGAACATAACATCTTTACAATGTTACTTCTGGACACTCAGTGTAAACTTTTGCAATTATATCACTGTTTGGACTTGTTTTCTGTTTTTCTATGTTTATGTGTACATTAGAGTGAGTTAAGCTCATTTGGAGATTTTCCATTTTTTTCACCTGCCACATGAAATAAACCTTAAAAAGTGAACATAACGTCTTTACAATGTTACTTCTGGACACTCAGTGTAAAATTTTGCAATTATTTCATTGTTTGTACTTGTTTTCTGTTTTTCTATGTTTATGTGTACATTAGAGTGAGTTAAGCTCATTTGGAGATTTTCCATTTTTTTCACCTGCCACATGATATAAACCTTACAAAGTGAACATAACATCTTTACATTGTTACTTCTGGACACTCAGTGTAAAATTTTGCAATTATTTCATTGTTTGGACTTGTTTTCTGTTTTTCTATGTTTACTTGCGCATTGGAGTGAGTTAAGCTCATTTGGAGATTTTCTATTTTTTTCACCTGCCACATGAAATAAACCTTAAAAAGTGAACATAACATCTTTACAATGTTACTTCTGGACACTCAGTGTAACATTTTGCAATTATTTCATTGTTTGGACTTGTTTTCTGTTTTTCTATGTTTATGTGTACATTAGAGTGAGTTAAGCTCATTTGGAGATTTTCCATTTGTTTCACCTGCCACATGATATAAACCTTAAACAGTGAACATAACATCTTTACAATGTTACTTCTGGACACTCAGTGTAAACTTTTGCAATTATTTCATTGTTTGGACTTGTTTTCTGTTTTTCTATGTTCATGTGTACATGAGAGTGAGTAAAGCTCATTTGGAGATTTTCAATTTTTTTCTCCTGCCACATGATATAAACATTAAAAAGTGAACATAACATCTTTACAATGTTACTTCTGGACACTCAGTGTAAACTTTTGCAATTATTTCATTGTTTGGACTTGTTTTCTGTTTTTCTATGTTTACTTGCGCATTGGAGTGAGTTAAGCTCATTTGGAGATTTTCTATTTTTTTCTCCTGCCACATGCTATAAACCTTAAAAAGTGAACATAACATCTTTACAATGTTACTTCTGGACACTCAGTGTAAACTTTTGCAATTATTTAGTTGTTTGGACTTGTTTTCTGTTTTTCTATGTTTATGTGTACATTAGAGTGAGTTAAGCTCATTTGGAGATTTTCCATTTTTTTCTCCTGCAACATGAAATAAACCTTAAAAAGTGAACATTACATCTTTACAATGTTACTCCTGGACACTCAGTGTAAAATGTTGCAATTATTTCATTCTTTGGACTTGTTTTCTGTTTTTCTATGTTTATGTGTACAGTAGAGTGAGTTAAGCTCATTTGGAGATTTTCCATTTTTTTCTCCTGCCACATGATATAAACCTTAAAAAGTGAACATAACATCTTTACAATGTTACTTCTGGACAGTCAGTGTAAAATTTTGCAATTATTTCATTGTTTGGACTTGTTTTCTGTTTTTCTATATTTATGTGTACATGAGCGTGAGTTAAGCTCATTTGGAGATTTTCCATTTTTTTCTCCTGCCACATGATATAAACCTTAAAAAGTGAACATAACATCTTTACAATGTTACTTCTGGACACTCAGTGTAAACTTTTGCAATTATTTCATTGTTTGGACTTGTTTTCTGTTTTTCTGTTTTTCTATGTTTACTTGCGCATTGGAGTGAGTTAAGCTCATTTGGAGATTTTCCATTTTTTTCTCCTGCCACATGATATAAACATTAAAAAGTGAACATAACATCTTTAAAACGCAACTTCTGGACACTCAGTGTAAACTTTTGCAATTATTTCATTGTTTGGACTTGTTTTCTGTTTTTCTATGTTTATGTGTACATGAGAGTGAGTTAAGCTCATTTGGAGATTTTCCATTTTTTTCACCTGCCACATGATATAAACCTTAAAAAGTGAACATAACATCTTTACAATGTTACTTCTGGACACTCAGTGTAAACTTTTGCAATTATTTCATTGTTTGGACTTGTTTTCTGTTTTTCTATGTTTACTTGCGCATTGGAGTGAGTTAAGCTCATTTGGAGATTTTCTATTTTTTTCTCCTGCCACATGAAATAAACCTTAAAAAGTGAACATAACATCTTTACAATGTTACTTCTGGACACTCAGTGTAAAATTTTGCAATTATTTCATTGTTTGGACTTGTTTTCTGTTTTTCTACGTTTATGTGTACATTAGAGTAAGTTAAGCTCATTTGGAGATTTTCCATTTTTTTCTCCTGCCACATGATATAAACCTTAAAAAGTGAACATAACATCTTTACAATGTTACTTCTGGACACTCAGTGTAAACTTTTGCAATCATTTCATTGTTTGGACTTGTTTTCTGTTTTTCTGTTTTTCTATGTTTACTTGCGCATTGGAGTGAGTTAAGCTCATTTGGAGATTTTCCATTTTTTTCTCCTGCCACATGAAATATACCTTAAAAAGTGAACATAAACATCTTTACAATGTTACTTCTGGACACTCAGTTTAAACTTTTGCAATTATTTCATTGTTTGGACTTGTTTTCTGTTTTTCTATGTTTATGTGTACATTAGAGTGAGTTAAGCTCATTTGGAGATTTTCCATTTTTTTCTCCTGCCACATGATATAAACCTTAAAAAGTGAACATAACATCTTTACAATGTTACTTCTGGACACTCAGTGTAAAATTTTGCAATTATTTCATTGTTTGGACTTGTTTTCTGTTTTTCTATATTTATGTGTACATGAGAGTGAGTTAAGCTCATTTGGAGATTTTCCATTTGTTTCACCTGCCACATGATATAAACCTTAAACAGTGAACATAACATCTTTACAATGTTACTTCTGGACACTCAGTGTAAACTTTTGCAATTATTTCATTGTTTGGACTTGTTTTCTGTTTTTCTATGTTTATGTGTACAGTAGAGTGAGTTAAGCTCATTTGGCGATTTTCCATTTTTTTCTCCTGCCACATGATATAAACATTAAAAAGTGAACATAACATCTTTAAAACGCAACTTCTGGACACTCAGTGTAAACTTTTGCAATTATTTCATTGTTTGGACTTGTTTTCTGTTTTTCTATGTTTATGTGTACATGAGAGTGAGTTAAGCTCATTTGGAGATTTTCCATTTTTTTCACCTGCCACATGATATAAACCTTAAAAAGTGAACATAACATCTTTACAATGTTACTTCTGGACACTCAGTGTAAACTTTTGCAATTATTTCATTGTTTGGACTTGTTTTCTGTTTTTCTATGTTTACTTGCGCATTGGAGTGAGTTAAGCTCATTTGGAGATTTTCTATTTTTTTCTCCTGCCACATGAAATAAACCTTAAAAAGTGAACATAACATCTTTACAATGTTACTTCTGGACACTCAGTGTAAAATTTTGCAATTATTTCATTGTTTGGACTTGTTTTCTGTTTTTCTACGTTTATGTGTACATTAGAGTGAGTTAAGCTCATTTGGAGATTTTCTATTTTTTTCTCCTGCCACATGAAATAAACCTTAAAAAGTGAACATAACATCTTTACAATGTTACTTCTGGACACTCAGTGTAAACTTTTGCAATTATTTCATTGTTTGGACTTGTTTTCTGTTTTTCTGTTTTTCTATGTTTACTTGCGCATTGGAGTGAGTTAAGCTCATTTGGAGATTTTCCATTTTTTTCTCCTGCCACATGAAATAAACCTTAAAAAGTGAACATTACATCTTTACAATGTTACTTCTGGACACTCAGTGTAAAATTTTGCAATTATTTCATTGTTTGGACTTGTTTTCTGTTTTTCTATGTTTATGTTTACATTAGAGTGAGTTAAGCTCATTTGGAGATTTTCCATTTTTTTCTCCTGCCACATGAAATAAACCTTAAAAAGTGAACATTACATCTTTACAATGTTACTCCTGGACACTCAGTGTAAAATGTTGCAATTATTTCATTCTTTGGACTTGTTTTCTGTTTTTCTATGTTTATGTGTACATTAGAGTGATTTAAGCTCATTTGGAGATTTTTCATTTTTTTCACCTGCCACATGATATAAACCTTAAAAAGTGAACATAAACATCTTTACAATGTTACTTCTGGACACTCAGTGTAAACTTTTGCAATTATTTCATTGTTTGGACTTCTTTTCTGTTTTTCTGTTTACTTGCGCAGTGGAGTAAACATTTTTTTCTCTTCTCTTTTTTTCTCCTGCCACATGAAATAAACCTTAAAAAGTGAACATAACGTCTTTACAATGTTACTTCTGGACACTCAGTGTAAAATTTTGCAATTATTTCATTGTTTGTACTTGTTTTCTGTTTTTCTATGTTTATGTGTACATTAGAGTGAGTTAAGCTCATTTGGAGATTTTCCATTTTTTTCTCCTGCCACATGATATAAACCTTAAAAAGTGAAAATAACATCTTTACAATGTTACTTCTGGACACTCAGTGTAAACTTTTGCAATTATTTCATTGTTTGGACTTGTTTTCTGTTTTTCTATGTTTATGTGTACATGAGAGTGAGTTAAGCTCATTTGGAGATTTTCCATTTTTTTCTCCTGCCACATGATATAAACCTTAAAAAGTGAACATAACATCTTTACAATGTTACTTCTGGACACTCAGTTTAAACTTTTGCAATTATTTCATTGATTGGACTTGTTTTCTGTTTTTCTATGTTTATGTGTACATGAGAGTGAGTTAAGCTCATTTGGAGATTTTCCATTTTTTTCACCTGCCACATGATATAAACCTTAAAAAGTGAACATAACATCTTTACAATGTTACTTCTGGACACTCAGTGTAAAATTTTGCAATTATTTCATTGTTTGGACTTGTTTTCTGTTTTTCTGTTTTTCTATGTTTATGTGTACATTAGAGTGAGTTAAGCTCATTTGGAGATTTTCCATTTTTTTCTCCTGCCACATGATATAAACATTAAAAAGTGAACATAACATCTTTAAAACGCAACTTCTGGAAACTCAGTGTAAACTTTTGCAATTATTTCATTGTTTGGACTTGTTTTCTGTTTTTCTATGTTTATGTGTACATGAGAGTGAGTTAAGCTCATTTGGAGATTTTCCATTTTTTTCACCTGCCACATGATATAAACCTTAAAAAGTGAACATAACATCTTTACAATGTTACTTCTGGACACTCAGTGTAAACTTTTGCAATTATTTCATTGTTTGGACTTGTTTTCTCTTTTTCTATGTTTACTTGCGCATTGGAGTGAGTTAAGCTCATTTGGAGATTTTCAATTTTTTTCTCCTGCCACATGAAATAAACCTTAAAAAGTGAACATAACATCTTTACAATGTTACTTCTGGACACTCAGTGTAAAATTTTGCAATTATTTCATTGTTTGGACTTGTTTTCTGTTTTTCTACGTTTATGTGTACATTAGAGTGAGTTAAGCTCATTTGGAGATTTTCCATTTTTTTCTCCTGCCACATGATATAAACCTTAAAAAGTGAACATAACATCTTTACAATGTTACTTCTGGACACTCAGTGTAAACTTTTGCAATTATTTCATTGTTTGGACTTGTTTTCTGTTTTTCTGTTTTTCTATGTTTACTTGCGCATTGGAGTGAGTTAAGCTCATTTGGAGATTTTCCATTTTTTTCTCCTGCCACATGAAATAAACCTTAAAAAGTGAACATTACATCTTTACAATGTTACTTCTGGACACTCAGTTTAAACTTTTGCAATTATTTCATTGTTTGGACTTGTTTTCTGTTTTTCTATGTTTATGTGTACATTAGAGTGAGTTAAGCTCATTTGGAGATTTTCCATTTTTTTCTCCTGCCACATGATATAAACCTTAAAAAGTGAACATAACATCTTTACAATGTTACTTCTGGACACTCAGTGTAAAATTTTGCAATTATTTCATTGTTTGGACTTGTTTTCTGTTTTTTTATATTTATGTGTACATGAGAATGAGTTAAGCTCATTTGGAGATTTTCCATTTTTTTCTCCTTCCACATGATATAAAGCTTAAAAAGTTAACATAACATCTTTACAATGTTACTTCTGGACACTCAGTGTAAAATTTTGCAATTATTTCATTGTTTGGACTTGTTTTCTGTTTTTCTATGTTTACTTGCGCATTGGAGTGAGTTAAGCTCATTTGGAGATTTTCTATTTTTTTCTCCTGCCACATGAAATAAACCTCAAAAAGTGAACATAACATCTTTACAATTTTAATTCTGGACACTCAGTGTAAAATTTTGCAATTATTTCATTGTTTGGACTTGTTTTCTGTTTTTCTATGTTTATGTTTACATTAGAGTGAGTTAAGCTCATTTGGAGATTTTCCATTTTTTTCTCCTGCCACATGAAATAAACCTTAAAAAGTGAACATTACATCTTTACAATGTTACTCCTGGACACTCAGTGTAAAATGTTGCAATTATTTCATTCTTTGGACTTGTTTTCTGTTTTTCTATGTTTATGTGTACATTAGAGTGATTTAAGCTCATTTGGAGATTTTTCATTTTTTTCACCTGCCACATGATATAAACCTTAAAAAGTGAACATAACATCTTTACAATGTTACTTCTGGACACTCAGTGTAAACTTTTGCAATAATTTCATTGTTTGGACTTGTTTTCTGTTTTTCTATGTTTACTTGCGCATTGGAGTGAGTTAAGCTCATTTGGAGATTTTCTATTTTTTTCTCCTGCCACATGCTATAAACCTTAAAAAGTGAACATAACATCTTTACAATGTTACTTCTGGACACTCAGTGTAAACTTTTGCAATTATTTAGTTGTTTGGACTTGTTTTCTGTTTTTCTATGTTTATGTGTACATTAGAGTGAGTTAAGCTCATTTGGAGATTTTCCATTTTTTTCTCCTGCAACATGAAATAAACCTTAAAAAGTGAACATTACATCTTTACAATGTTACTCCTGGACACTCAGTGTAAAATGTTGCAATTATTTCATTCTTTGGACTTGTTTTCTGTTTTTCTATGTTTATGTGTACAGTAGAGTGAGTTAAGCTCATTTGGAGATTTTCCATTTTTTTCTCCTGCCACATGATATAAACCTTAAAAAGTGAACATAACATCTTTACAATGTTACTTCTGGACAGTCAGTGTAAAATTTTGCAATTATTTCATTGTTTGGACTTGTTTTCTGTTTTTCTATATTTATGTGTACATGAGCGTGAGTTAAGCTCATTTGGAGATTTTCCATTTTTTTCTCCTGCCACATGATATAAACCTTAAAAAGTGAACATAACATCTTTACAATGTTACTTCTGGACACTCAGTGTAAACTTTTGCAATTATTTCATTGTTTGGACTTGTTTTCTGTTTTTCTGTTTTTCTATGTTTACTTGCGCATTGGAGTGAGTTAAGCTCATTTGGAGATTTTCCATTTTTTTCTCCTGCCACATGATATAAACATTAAAAAGTGAACATAACATCTTTAAAACGCAACTTCTGGACACTCAGTGTAAACTTTTGCAATTATTTCATTGTTTGGACTTGTTTTCTGTTTTTCTATGTTTATGTGTACATGAGAGTGAGTTAAGCTCATTTGGAGATTTTCCATTTTTTTCACCTGCCACATGATATAAACCTTAAAAAGTGAACATAACATCTTTACAATGTTACTTCTGGACACTCAGTGTAAACTTTTGCAATTATTTCATTGTTTGGACTTGTTTTCTGTTTTTCTATGTTTACTTGCGCATTGGAGTGAGTTAAGCTCATTTGGAGATTTTCTATTTTTTTCTCCTGCCACATGAAATAAACCTTAAAAAGTGAACATAACATCTTTACAATGTTACTTCTGGACACTCAGTGTAAAATTTTGCAATTATTTCATTGTTTGGACTTGTTTTCTGTTTTTCTACGTTTATGTGTACATTAGAGTAAGTTAAGCTCATTTGGAGATTTTCCATTTTTTTCTCCTGCCACATGATATAAACCTTAAAAAGTGAACATAACATCTTTACAATGTTACTTCTGGACACTCAGTGTAAACTTTTGCAATCATTTCATTGTTTGGACTTGTTTTCTGTTTTTCTGTTTTTCTATGTTTACTTGCGCATTGGAGTGAGTTAAGCTCATTTGGAGATTTTCCATTTTTTTCTCCTGCCACATGAAATATACCTTAAAAAGTGAACATAAACATCTTTACAATGTTACTTCTGGACACTCAGTTTAAACTTTTGCAATTATTTCATTGTTTGGACTTGTTTTCTGTTTTTCTATGTTTATGTGTACATTAGAGTGAGTTAAGCTCATTTGGAGATTTTCCATTTTTTTCTCCTGCCACATGATATAAACCTTAAAAAGTGAACATAACATCTTTACAATGTTACTTCTGGACACTCAGTGTAAAATTTTGCAATTATTTCATTGTTTGGACTTGTTTTCTGTTTTTCTATATTTATGTGTACATGAGAGTGAGTTAAGCTCATTTGGAGATTTTCCATTTGTTTCACCTGCCACATGATATAAACCTTAAACAGTGAACATAACATCTTTACAATGTTACTTCTGGACACTCAGTGTAAACTTTTGCAATTATTTCATTGTTTGGACTTGTTTTCTGTTTTTCTATGTTTATGTGTACATTAGAGTGAGTTAAGCTCATTTGGAGATTTTCCATTTTTTTCTCCTGCCACATGATATAAACCTTAAAAAGTGAACATAACATCTTTACAATGTTACTTCTGGACACTCAGTGTAAAATTTTGCAATTATTTCATTGTTTGGACTTGTTTTCTGTTTTTCTATATTTATGTGTACATGAGAGTGAGTTAAGCTCATTTGGAGATTTTCCATTTGTTTCACCTGCCACATGATATAAACCTTAAACAGTGAACATAACATCTTTACAATGTTACTTCTGGACACTCAGTGTAAACTTTTGCAATTATTTCATTGTTTGGACTTGTTTTCTGTTTTTCTATGTTTACTTGCGCATTGGAGTGAGTTAAGCTCATTTGGAGATTTTCTATTTTTTTCTCCTGCCACATGAAATAAACCTTAAAAAGTGAACATAACATCTTTACAATGTTACTTCTGGACACTCAGTGTAAAATTTTGCAATTATTTCATTGTTTGGACTTGTTTTCTGTTTTTCTACGTTTATGTGTACATTAGAGTGAGTTAAGCTCATTTGGAGATTTTCTATTTTTTTCTCCTGCCACATGAAATAAACCTTAAAAAGTGAACATAACATCTTTACAATGTTACTTCTGGACACTCAGTGTAAACTTTTGCAATTATTTCATTGTTTGGACTTGTTTTCTGTTTTTCTGTTTTTCTATGTTTACTTGCGCATTGGAGTGAGTTAAGCTCATTTGGAGATTTTCCATTTTTTTCTCCTGCCACATGAAATAAACCTTAAAAAGTGAACATTACATCTTTACAATGTTACTTCTGGACACTCAGTGTAAACTTTTGCAATTATTTCATTGTTTGGACTTCTTTTCTGTTTTTCTGTTTACTTGCGCAGTGGAGTAAACATTTTTTTCTCTTCTCTTTTTTTCTCCTGCCACATGAAATAAACCTTAAAAAGTGAACATAACGTCTTTACAATGTTACTTCTGGACACTCAGTGTAAAATTTTGCAATTATTTCATTGTTTGTACTTGTTTTCTGTTTTTCTATGTTTATGTGTACATTAGAGTGAGTTAAGCTCATTTGGAGATTTTCCATTTTTTTCTCCTGCCACATGATATAAACCTTAAAAAGTGAAAATAACATCTTTACAATGTTACTTCTGGACACTCAGTGTAAACTTTTGCAATTATTTCATTGTTTGGACTTGTTTTCTGTTTTTCTATGTTTATGTGTACATGAGAGTGAGTTAAGCTCATTTGGAGATTTTCCATTTTTTTCTCCTGCCACATGATATAAACCTTAAAAACTGAACATAACATCTTTACAATGTTACTTCTGGACACTCAGTTTAAACTTTTGCAATTATTCCATTGATTGGACTTGTTTTCTGTTTTTCTATGTTTATGTGTACATGAGAGTGAGTTAAGCTCATTTGGAGATTTTCCATTTTTTTCACCTGCCACATGATATAAACCTTAAAAAGTGAACATAACATCTTTACAATGTTACTTCTGGACACTCAGTGTAAAATTTTGCAATTATTTCATTGTTTGGACTTGTTTTCTGTTTTTCTGTTTTTCTATGTTTATGTGTACATTAGAGTGAGTTAAGCTCATTTGGAGATTTTCCATTTTTTTCTCCTGCCACATGATATAAACATTAAAAAGTGAACATAACATCTTTAAAACGCAACTTCTGGAAACTCAGTGTAAACTTTTGCAATTATTTCATTGTTTGGACTTGTTTTCTGTTTTTCTATGTTTATGTGTACATGAGAGTGAGTTAAGCTCATTTGGAGATTTTCCATTTTTTTCACCTGCCACATGATATAAACCTTAAAAAGTGAACATAACATCTTTACAATGTTACTTCTGGACACTCAGTGTAAACTTTTGCAATTATTTCATTGTTTGGACTTGTTTTCTCTTTTTCTATGTTTACTTGCGCATTGGAGTGAGTTAAGCTCATTTGGAGATTTTCAATTTTTTTCTCCTGCCACATGAAATAAACCTTAAAAAGTGAACATAACATCTTTACAATGTTACTTCTGGACACTCAGTGTAAAATTTTGCAATTATTTCATTGTTTGGACTTGTTTTCTGTTTTTCTACGTTTATGTGTACATTAGAGTGAGTTAAGCTCATTTGGAGATTTTCCATTTTTTTCACCTGCCACATGATATAAACCTTAAAAAGTGAACATAACATCTTTACAATGTTACTTCTGGACACTCAGTGTAAACTTTTGCAATTATTTCATTGTTTGGACTTGTTTTCTGTTTTTCTGTTTTTCTATGTTTACTTGCGCATTGGAGTGAGTTAAGCTCATTTGGAGATTTTCCATTTTTTTCTCCTGCCACATGAAATAAACCTTAAAAAGTGAACATTACATCTTTACAATGTTACTTCTGGACACTCAGTGTAAAATTTTGCAATTATTTCATTGTTTGGACTTGTTTTCTGTTTTTCTATGTTTATGTGTACATTAGAGTGAGTTAAGCTCATTTGGAGATTTTCCATTTTTTTCTCCTGCCACATGAAATAAACCTTAAAAAGTGAACATTACATCTTTACAATGTTACTCCTGGACACTCAGTGTAAAATGTTGCAATTATTTCATTCTTTGGACTTGTTTTCTGTTTTTCTATGTTTATGTGTACATTAGAGTGATTTAAGCTCATTTGGAGATTTTTCATTTTTTTCACCTGCCACATGATATAAACCTTAAAAAGTGAACATAAACATCTTTACAATGTTACTTCTGGACACTCAGTGTAAACTTTTGCAATTATTTCATTGTTTGGACTTCTTTTCTGTTTTTCTGTTTACTTGCGCAGTGGAGTAAACATTTTTTTCTCTTCTCTTTTTTTCTCCTGCCACATGAAATAAACCTTAAAAAGTGAACATAACGTCTTTACAATGTTACTTCTGGACACTCAGTGTAAAATTTTGCAATTATTTCATTGTTTGTACTTGTTTTCTGTTTTTCTATGTTTATGTGTACATTAGAGTGAGTTAAGCTCATTTGGAGATTTTCCATTTTTTTCACCTGCCACATGATATAAACCTTACAAAGTGAACATAACATCTTTACAATGTTACTTCTGGACACTCAGTGTAAAATTTTGCAATTATTTCATTGTTTGGACTTGTTTTCTGTTTTTCTATGTTTACTTGCGCATTGGAGTGAGTTAAGCTCATTTGGAGATTTTCTATTTTTTTCTCCTGCCACATGAAATAAACCTTAAAAAGTGAACATAACATCTTTACAATGTTACTTCTGGACACTCAGTGTAACATTTTGCAATTATTTCATTGTTTGGACTTGTTTTCTGTTTTTCTATGTTAATGTTTACATTAGAGTGAGTTAAGCTCATTTGGAGATTTTCCATTTGTTTCACCTGCCACATGATATAAACCTTAAACAGTGAACATAACATCTTTACAATGTTACTTCTGGACACTCAGTGTAAACTTTTGCAATTATTTCATTGTTTGGACTTGTTTTCTGTTTTTCTATGTTTATGTGTACAATAGAGTGAGTTAAGCTAATTTGGAGATTTTCCATTTTTTTCTCCTGCCACATGATATAAACATTAAAAAGTGAACATAACATCTTTAAAACGCAACTTCTGGACACTCAGTGTAAACTTTTGCAATTATTTCATTGTTTGGACTTGTTTTCTGTTTTTCTATGTTTATGTGTACATGAGAGTGAGTTAAGCTCATTTGGAGATTTTCCATTTTTTTCACCTGCCACATGATATAAACCTTAAAAAGTGAACATAACATCTTTACAATGTTACTTCTGGACACTCAGTGTAAACTTTTGCAATTATTTCATTGTTTGGACTTGTTTTCTGTTTTTCTATGTTTACTTGCGCATTGGAGTGAGTTAAGCTCATTTGGAGATTTTCTATTTTTTTCTCCTGCCACATGAAATAAACCTTAAAAAGTGAACATAACATCTTTACAATGTTACTTCTGGACACTCAGTGTAAAATTTTGCAATTATTTCATTGTTTGGACTTGTTTTCTGTTTTTCTATGTTTATGTGTACATTAGAGTGAGTTAAGCTCATTTGGAGATTTTCCATTTTTTTCTCCTGCCACATGAAATAAACCTTAAAAAGTGAACATAACATCTTTACAATGTTACTTCTGGACACTCAGTGTAAAATTTTGCAATTATTTCATTGTTTGGACTTGTTTTCTGTTTTTCTATATTTATGTGTACATTAGAGTGATTTAAGCTCATTTGGAGATTTTTCATTTTTTTCACCTGCCACATGATATAAACCTTAAAAAGTGAACATAAACATCTTTACAATGTTACTTCTGGACACTCAGTGTAAACTTTTGCAATTATTTCATTGTTTGGACTTCTTTTCTGTTTTTCTGTTTACTTGCGCAGTGGAGTAAACATTTTTTTCTCTTCTCTTTTTTTCTCCTGCCACATGAAATAAACCTTAAAAAGTGAACATAACGTCTTTACAATGTTACTTCTGGACACTCAGTGTAAAATTTTGCAATTATTTCATTGTTTGTACTTGTTTTCTGTTTTTCTATGTTTATGTTTACATTAGAGTGAGTTAAGCTCATTTGGAGATTTTCCATTTTTTTCACCTGCCACATGATATAAACCTTACAAAGTGAACATAACATCTTTACAATGTTACTTCTGGACACTCAGTGTAAAATTTTGCAATTATTTCATTGTTTGGACTTGTTTTCTGTTTTTCTATGTTTACTTGCGCATTGGAGTGAGTTAAGCTCATTTGGAGATTTTCTATTTTTTTCTCCTGCCACATGAAATAAAC
Organism: Microchirus variegatus; assembly: GCF_963457635.1. Taxonomy (NCBI): domain Eukaryota; kingdom Metazoa; phylum Chordata; class Actinopteri; order Pleuronectiformes; family Soleidae; genus Microchirus; species Microchirus variegatus. Next base: position 23,111,718 of record NC_139808.1, read on the forward strand.
CTTAAAAAGTGAACATAACATCTTTACAATGTTACTTCTGGACACTCAGTGTAACATTTTGCAATTATTTCATTGTTTGGACTTGTTTTCTGTTTTTCTATGTTAATGTTTACATTAGAGTGAGTTAAGCTCATTTGGAGATTTTCCATTTTTTTCACCTGCCACATGATATAAACCTTACAAAGTGAACATAACATCTTTACAATGTTACTTCTGGACACTCAGTGTAAAATTTTGCAATTATTTCATTGTTTGGACTTGTTTTCTGTTTTTCTATGTTTACTTGCGCATTGGAGTGAGTTAAGCTCATTTGGAGATTTTCTATTTTTTTCTCCTGCCACATGAAATAAACCTTAAAAAGTGAACATAACATCTTTACAATGTTACTTCTGGACACTCAGTGTAACATTTTGCAATTATTTCATTGTTTGGACTTGTTTTCTGTTTTTCTATGTTAATGTTTACATTAGAGTGAGTTAAGCTCATTTGGAGATTTTCCATTTGTTTCACCTGCCACATGATATAAACCTTAAACAGTGAACATAACATCTTTACAATGTTACTTCTGGACACTCAGTGTAAACTTTTGCAATTATTTCATTGTTTGGACTTGTTTTCTGTTTTTCTATGTTTATGTGTACAATAGAGTGAGTTAAGCTCATTTGGAGATTTTCCATTTTTTTCTCCTGCCACATGATATAAACATTAAAAAGTGAACATAACATCTTTAAAACGCAACTTCTGGACACTCAGTGTAAACTTTTGCAATTATTTCATTGTTTGGACTTGTTTTCTGTTTTTCTATGTTTATGTGTACATGAGAGTGAGTTAAGCTCATTTGGAGATTTTCCATTTTTTTCACCTGCCACATGATATAAACCTTAAAAAGTGAACATAACATCTTTACAATGTTACTTCTGGACACTCAGTGTAAACTTTTGCAATTATTTCATTGTTTGGACTTGTTTTCTGTTTTTCTATGTTTACTTGCGCATTGGAGTGAGTTAAGCTCATTTGGAGATTTTCTATTTTTTTCTCCTGCCACATGAAATAAACCTTAAAAAGTGAACATAACATCTTTACAATGTTACTTCTGGACACTCAGTGTAAAATTTTGCAATTATTTCATTGTTTGGACTTGTTTTCTGTTTTTCTATGTTTATGTGTACATTAGAGTGAGTTAAGCTCATTTGGAGATTTTCCATTTTTTTCTCCTGCCACATGATATAAACCTTAAAAAGTGAACATAACATCTTTACAATGTTACTTCTGGACACTCAGTGTAAAATTTTGCAATTATTTCATTGTTTGGACTTGTTTTCTGTTTTTCTATATTTATGTGTACATGAGAGTGAGTTAAGCTCATTTGGAGATTTTCCATTTTTTTCTCCTTCCACATGATATAAAGCTTAAAAAGTTAACATAACATCTTTACAATGTTACTTCTGGACACTCAGTGTAAAATTTTGCAATTATTTCATTGTTTGGACTTGTTTTCTGTTTTTCTATGTTTATGTTTACATTAGAGTGAGTTAAGCTCATTTGGAGATTTTCCATTTTTTTCTCCTGCCACATGAAATAAACCTTAAAAAGTGAACATTACATCTTTACAATGTTACTCCTGGACACTCAGTGTAAAATTTTGCAATTATTTCATTCTTTGGACTTGTTTTCTGTTTTTCTATGTTTATGTGTACATTAGAGTGATTTAAGCTCATTTGGAGATTTTTCATTTTTTTCTCCTGCCACATGCTATAAACCTTAAAAAGTGAACATAACATCTTTACAATGTTACTTCTGGACACTCAGTGTAAACTTTTGCAATTATTTAGTTGTTTGGACTTGTTTTCTGTTTTTCTATGTTTATGTGTACATTAGAGTGAGTTAAGCTCATTTGGAGATTTTCCATTTTTTTCTCCTGCCACATGAAATAAACCTTAAAAAGTGAACATTACATCTTTACAATGTTACTCCTGGACACTGAGTGTAAAATGTTGCAATTATTTCATTCTTTGGACTTGTTTTCTGTTTTTCTATGTTTATGTGTACAGTAGAGTGAGTTAAGCTCATTTGGAGATTTTCCATTTTTTTCTCCTGCCACATGATATAAACCTTAAAAAGTGAACATAACATCTTTACAATGTTACTTCTGGACACTCAGTGTAAAATTTTGCAATTATTTCATTGTTTGGACTTGTTTTCTGTTTTTCTATATTTATGTGTACATGAGAGTGAGTTAAGCTCATTTGGAGATTTTCCATTTTTTTCTCCTTCCACATGATATAAAGCTTAAAAAGTGAACATAACATCTTTACAATGTTACTTCTGGACACTCAGTGTAAAATTTTGCAATTATTTCATTGTTTGGACTTGTTTTCTGTTTTTCTATGTTTACTTGCGCATTGGAGTGAGTTAAGCTCATTTGGAGATTTTCTATTTTTTTCTCCTGCCACATGAAATAAACCTTAAAAAGTGAACATAACATCTTTACAATGTTACTCCTGGACACTCAGTGTAAAATTTTGCAATTATTTCATTGTTTGGACTTGTTTTCTGTTTTTCTATGTTTATGTTTACATTAGAGTGAGTTAAGCTCATTTGGAGATTTTCCATTTTTTTCTCCTGCCACATGAAATAAACCTTAAAAAGTGAACATTACATCTTTACAATGTTACTCCTGGACACTCAGTGTAAAATGTTGCAATTATTTCATTGTTTGGACTTGTTTTCTGTTTTTCTATGTTTATGTGTACATTAGAGTGATTTAAGCTCATTTGGAGATTTTTCATTTTTTTCACCTGCCACATGATATAAACCTTAAAAAGTGAACATAAACATCTTTACAATGTTACTTCTGGACACTCAGTGTAAACTTTTGCAATTATTTCATTGTTTGGACTTCTTTTCTGTTTTTCTATGTTTACTTGCGCAGTGGAGTAAAAAAAATTTTCTCTTCTCTTTTTTTCTCCTGCCACATGAAATAAACCTTAAAAAGTGAACATAACGTCTTTACAATGTTACTTCTGGACACTCAGTGTAAAATTTTGCAATTATTTCATTGTTTGTACTTGTTTTCTGTTTTTCTATGTTTATGTGTACATTAGAGTGAGTTAAGCTCATTTGGAGATTTTCCATTTTTTTCACCTGCCACATGATATAAACCTTACAAAGTGAACATAACATCTTTACAATGTTACTCATGGACACTCAGTGTAAAATGTTGCAATTATTTCATTGTTTGGACTTGTTTTCTGTTTTTCTATATTTACTTGCTCATTGGAGTGAGTTAAGCTCATTTGGAGATTTTCCATTTTTTTCTCTTGCCACATGAAATAAACCTTAAAAAGTGAACATTACATCTTTACAATGTTACTTCTGGACACTCAGTGTAAACTTTTGCAATTATTTAGTTGTTTGGACTTGTTTTCTGTTTTTCTATGTTTATGTGTACATTAGAGTGAGTTAAGCTCATTTGGAGATTTTCCATTTTTTTCACCTGCCACATGATATAAACCTTACAAAGTGAACATAACATCTTTACAATGTTACTCATGGACACTCAGTGTAAAATGTTGCAATTATTTCATTGTTTGGACTTGTTTTCTGTTTTTCTATATTTACTTGCTCATTGGAGTGAGTTAAGCTCATTTGGAGATTTTCCATTTTTTTCTCTTGCCACATGAAATAAACCTTAAAAAGTGAACATTACATCTTTACAATGTTACTTCTGGACACTCAGTGTAAACTTTTGCAATTATTTAGTTGTTTGGACTTGTTTTCTGTTTTTCTATGTTTATGTGTACATTAGAGTGAGTTAAGCTCATTTGGAGATTTTCCATTTTTTTCTCCTGCCACATGATATAAACCTTAAAAAGTGAACATAACATCTTTACAATGTTACCTCTGGACACTCAGTGTAAAATTTTGCAATTATTTCATTGTTTGGACTTGTTTTCTGTTTTTCTGTTTTTCTATGTTTACTTGCGCATTGGAGTGAGTTAAGCTCATTTGGAGATTTTCCATTTTTTTCTCCTGCCACATGATATAAACATTAAAAAGTGAACATAACATCTTTAAAACGCAACTTCTGGACACTCAGTGTAAACTTTTGCAATTATTTCATTGTTTGGACTTCTTTTCTGTTTTTCTATGTTTACTTGCGCAGTGGAGTAAAAAAAATTTTCTCTTCTCTTTTTTTCTCCTGCCACATGAAATAAACCTTAAAAAGTGAACTTAACGTCTTTACAATGTTACTTCTGGACACTCAGTGTAAAATTTTGCAATTATTTCATTGTTTGTACTTGTTTTCTGTTTTTCTATGTTTATGTGTACATTAGAGTGAGTTAAGCTCATTTGGAGATTTTCCATTTTTTTCTCCTGCCACATGATATAAACCTTAAAAAGTGAACATAACATCTTTACAATGTTACTTCTGGACACTCAGTTTAAACTTTTGCAATTATTTCATTGATTGGACTTGTTTTCTGTTTTTCTATGTTTATGTGTACATTAGAGTGAGTTAAGCTCATTTGGAGATTTTCCATTTTTTTCTCCTGCCACATGAAATAAACCTTAAAAAGTGAACATTACATCTTTACAATGTTACTCCTGGACACTCAGTGTAAAATGTTGCAATTATTTCATTCTTTGGACTTGTTTTCTGTTTTTCTATGTTTATGTGTACAGTAGAGTTAGTTAAGCTCATTTGGAGATTTTCCATTTTTTTCTCCTGCCACATGATATAAACCTTAAAAAGTGAACATAACATCTTTACAATGTTACTTCTGGACACTCAGTGTAAAATTTTGCAATTATTTCATTGTTTGGACTTGTTTTCTGTTTTTCTATATTTATGTGTACATGAGAGTGAGTTAAGCTCATTTGGAGATTTTCCATTTTTTTCTCCTGCCACATGATATAAACCTTAAAAAGTGAACATAACATCTTTACAATGTTACTTCTGGACACTCAGTGTAAACTTTTGCAATTATTTCATTGTTTGGACTTGTTTTCTGTTTTTCTATGTTTACTTGCGCATTGGAGTGAGTTAAGCTCATTTGGAGATTTTCCATTTTTTTCTCCTGCCACATGCTATAAACCTTAAAAAGTGAACATAACATCTTTACAATGTTACTTCTGGACACTCAGTGTAAGATTTTGCAATTATTTCATTGTTTGGACTTGTTTTCTGTTTTTCTACGTTTATGTGTACATTAGAGTGAGTTAAGCTCATTTGGAGATTTTCCATTTTTTTTCTCCTGCCACATGATATAAACCTTAAAAAGTGAACATAACATCTTTACAATGTTACTTCTGGACACTCAGTTTAAACTTTTGCAATTATTTCATTGATTGGACTTGTTTTCTGTTTTTCTATGTTTATGTGTACATGAGAGTGAGTTAAGCTCATTTGGAGATTTTCCATTTTTTTCTCCTGCCACATGCTATAAACCTTAAAAAGTGAACATAACATCTTTACAATGTTACTTCTGGACACTCAGTGTAAACTTTTGCAATTATTTAGTTGTTTGGACTTGTTTTCTGTTTTTCTATGTTTATGTGTACATTAGAGTGAGTTAAGCTCATTTGGAGATTTTCCATTTTTTTCTCCTGCCACATGAAATAAACCTTAAAAAGTGAACATTACATCTTTACAATGTTACTCCTGGACACTCAGTGTAAAATGTTGCAATTATTTCATTCTTTGGACTTGTTTTCTGTTTTTCTATGTTTATGTGTACAGTAGAGTGAGTTAAGCTCATTTGGAGATTTTCCATTTTTTTCTCCTGCCACATGATATAAACCTTAAAAAGTGAACATAACATCTTTACAATGTTACTTCTGGACAGTCAGTGTAAAATTTTGCAATTATTTCATTCTTTGGACTTGTTTTCTGTTTTTCTATATTTATGTGTACATGAGCGTGAGTTAAGCTCATTTGGAGATTTTCCATTTTTTTCCCCTGCCACATGATATAAACCTTAAAAAGTGAACATAACATCTTTACAATGTTACTTCTGGACACTCAGTGTAAACTTTTGCAATTATTTCATTGTTTGGACTTGTTTTCTGTTTTTCTGTTTTTCTATGTTTACTTGCGCATTGGAGTGAGTTAAGCTCATTTGGAGATTTTCCATTTTTTTCTCCTGCCACATGATATAAACATTAAAAAGTGAACATAACATCTTTAAAACGCAACTTCTGGACACTCAGTGTAAACTTTTGCAATTATTTCATTCTTTGGACTTGTTTTCTGTTTTTCTATATTTATGTGTACATGAGCGTGAGTTAAGCTCATTTGGAGATTTTTCATTTTTTTCACCTGCCACATGATATAAACCTTAAAAAGTGAACATAAACATCTTTACAATGTTACTTCTGGACACTCAGTGTAAACTTTTGCAATTATTTCATTGTTTGGACTTGTTTTCTGTTTTTCTATGTTTACTTGCGCATTGGAGTGAGTTAAGCTCATTTGGATATTTTCCATTTTTTTCTCCTGCCACATGAAATAAACCTTAAAAAGTGAACATTACATCTTTACAATGTTACTCCTGGACACTCAGTGTAAAATGTTGCAATTATTTCATTGTTTGGACTTGTTTTCTGTTTTTCTATGTTTATGTGTACATTAGAGTGATTTAAGCTCATTTGGAGATTTTTCATTTTTTTCACCTGCCACATGATATAAACCTTAAAAAGTGAACATAAACATCTTTACAATGTTACTTCTGGACACTCAGTGTAAACTTTTGCAATTATTTCATTGTTTGGACTTCTTTTCTGTTTTTCTATGTTTACTTGCGCAGTGGAGTAAAAAAAATTTTCTCTTCTCTTTTTTTCTCCTGCCACATGAAATAAACCTTAAAAAGTGAACATAACGTCTTTACAATGTTACTTCTGGACACTCAGTGTAAAATTTTGCAATTATTTCATTGTTTGTACTTGTTTTCTGTTTTTCTATGTTTATGTGTACATTAGAGTGAGTTAAGCTCATTTGGAGATTTTCCATTTTTTTCACCTGCCACATGATATAAACCTTACAAAGTGAACATAACATCTTTACAATGTTACTCATGGACACTCAGTGTAAAATGTTGCAATTATTTCATTGTTTGGACTTGTTTTCTGTTTTTCTATATTTACTTGCTCATTGGAGTGAGTTAAGCTCATTTGGAGATTTTCCATTTTTTTCTCTTGCCACATGAAATAAACCTTAAAAAGTGAACATTACATCTTTACAATGTTACTTCTGGACACTCAGTGTAAACTTTTGCAATTATTTAGTTGTTTGGACTTGTTTTCTGTTTTTCTATGTTTATGTGTACATTAGAGTGAGTTAAGCTCATTTGGAGATTTTCTATTTTTTTCACCTGCCACATGATATAAACCTTACAAAGTGAACATAACATCTTTACAATGTTACTCATGGACACTCAGTGTAAAATGTTGCAATTATTTCATTGTTTGGACTTGTTTTCTGTTTTTCTATATTTACTTGCTCATTGGAGTGAGTTAAGCTCATTTGGAGATTTTCCATTTTTTTCTCTTGCCACATGAAATAAACCTTAAAAAGTGAACATTACATCTTTACAATGTTACTTCTGGACACTCAGTGTAAACTTTTGCAATTATTTAGTTGTTTGGACTTGTTTTCTGTTTTTCTATGTTTATGTGTACATTAGAGTGAGTTAAGCTCATTTGGAGATTTTCCATTTTTTTCTCCTGCCACATGATATAAACCTTAAAAAGTGAACATAACATCTTTACAATGTTACTTCTGGACACTCAGTGTAAAATTTTGCAATTATTTCATTGTTTGGACTTGTTTTCTGTTTTTCTGTTTTTCTATGTTTACTTGCGCATTGGAGTGAGTTTAGCTCATTTGGAGATTTTCCATTTTTTTCTCCTGCCACATGATATAAACATTAAAAAGTGAACATAACATCTTTAAAACGCAACTTCTGGACACTCAGTGTAAACTTTTGCAATTATTTCATTGTTTGGACTTCTTTTCTGTTTTTCTATGTTTACTTGCGCAGTGGAGTAAAAAAAATTTTCTCTTCTCTTTTTTTCTCCTGCCACATGAAATAAACCTTAAAAAGTGAACTTAACGTCTTTACAATGTTACTTCTGGACACTCAGTGTAAAATTTTGCAATTATTTCATTGTTTGTACTTGTTTTCTGTTTTTCTATGTTTATGTGTACATTAGAGTGAGTTAAGCTCATTTGGAGATTTTCCATTTTTTTCACCTGCCACATGATATAAACCTTACAAAGTGAACATAACATCTTTACAATGTTACTCCTGGACACTCAGTGTAAAATGTTGCAATTATTTCATTGTTTGGACTTGTTTTCTGTTTTTCTATATTTACTTGCTCATTGGAGTGAGTTAAGCTCATTTGGAGATTTTCCATTTTTTTCTCTTGCCACATGAAATAAACCTTAAAAAGTGAACATTACATCTTTACAATGTTACTTCTGGACACTCAGTGTAAACTTTTGCAATTATTTAGTTGTTTGGACTTGTTTTCTGTTTTTCTATGTTTATGTGTACATTAGAGTGAGTTAAGCTCATTTGGAGATTTTCCATTTTTTTCTCCTGCCACATGATATAAACCTTAAAAAGTGAACATAACATCTTTACAATGTTACTTCTGGACACTCAGTTTAAACTTTTGCAATTATTTCATTGATTGGACTTGTTTTCTGTTTTTCTATGTTTATGTGTACATTAGAGTGAGTTAAGCTCATTTGGAGATTTTCCATTTTTTTCTCCTGCCACATGAAATAAACCTTAAAAAGTGAACATTACATCTTTACAATGTTACTCCTGGACACTCAGTGTAAAATGTTGCAATTATTTCATTCTTTGGACTTGTTTTCTGTTTTTCTATGTTTATGTGTACAGTAGAGTTAGTTAAGCTCATTTGGAGATTTTCCATTTTTTTCTCTTGCCACATGAAATAAACCTTAAAAAGTGAACATTACATCTTTACAATGTTACTTCTGGACACTCAGTGTAAACTTTTGCAATTATTTAGTTGTTTGGACTTGTTTTCTGTTTTTCTATGTTTATGTGTACATTAGAGTGAGTTAAGCTCATTTGGAGATTTTCCATTTTTTTCACCTGCCACATGATATAAACCTTACAAAGTGAACATAACATCTTTACAATGTTACTCATGGACACTCAGTGTAAAATGTTGCAATTATTTCATTGTTTGGACTTGTTTTCTGTTTTTCTATATTTACTTGCTCATTGGAGTGAGTTAAGCTCATTTGGAGATTTTCCATTTTTTTCTCTTGCCACATGAAATAAACCTTAAAAAGTGAACATTACATCTTTACAATGTTACTTCTGGACACTCAGTGTAAACTTTTGCAATTATTTAGTTGTTTGGACTTGTTTTCTGTTTTTCTATGTTTATGTGTACATTAGAGTGAGTTAAGCTCATTTGGAGATTTTCCATTTTTTTCACCTGCCACATGATATAAACCTTACAAAGTGAACATAACATCTTTACAATGTTACTCATGGACACTCAGTGTAAAATGTTGCAATTATTTCATTGTTTGGACTTGTTTTCTGTTTTTCTATATTTACTTGCTCATTGGAGTGAGTTAAGCTCATTTGGAGATTTTCCATTTTTTTCTCTTGCCACATGAAATAAACCTTAAAAAGTGAACATTACATCTTTACAATGTTACTCCTGGACACTCAGTGTAAAATGTTGCAATTATTTCATTCTTTGGACTTGTTTTCTGTTTTTCTATGTTTATGTGTACAGTAGAGTTAGTTAAGCTCATTTGGAGATTTTCCATTTTTTTCTCCTGCCACATGATATAAACCTTAAAAAGTGAACATAACATCTTTACAATGTTACTTCTGGACACTCAGTGTAAAATTTTGCAATTATTTCATTGTTTGGACTTGTTTTCTGTTTTTCTATATTTATGTGTACATGAGAGTGAGTTAAGCTCATTTGGAGATTTTCCATTTTTTTCTCCTGCCACATGATATAAACCTTAAAAAGTGAACATAACATCTTTACAATGTTACTTCTGGACACTCAGTGTAAACTTTTGCAATTATTTCATTGTTTGGACTTGTTTTCTGTTTTTCTATGTTTACTTGCGCATTGGAGTGAGTTAAGCTCATTTGGAGATTTTCCATTTTTTTCTCCTGCCACATGCTATAAACCTTAAAAAGTGAACATAACATCTTTACAATGTTACTTCTGGACACTCAGTGTAAGATTTTGCAATTATTTCATTGTTTGGACTTGTTTTCTGTTTTTCTACGTTTATGTGTACATTAGAGTGAGTTAAGCTCATTTGGAGATTTTCCATTTTTTTTCTCCTGCCACATGATATAAACCTTAAAAAGTGAACATAACATCTTTACAATGTTACTTCTGGACACTCAGTTTAAACTTTTGCAATTATTTCATTGATTGGACTTGTTTTCTGTTTTTCTATGTTTATGTGTACATGAGAGTGAGTTAAGCTCATTTGGAGATTTTCCATTTTTTTCTCCTGCCACATGCTATAAACCTTAAAAAGTGAACATAACATCTTTACAATGTTACTTCTGGACACTCAGTGTAAACTTTTGCAATTATTTAGTTGTTTGGACTTGTTTTCTGTTTTTCTATGTTTATGTGTACATTAGAGTGAGTTAAGCTCATTTGGAGATTTTCCATTTTTTTCTCCTGCCACATGAAATAAACCTTAAAAAGTGAACATTACATCTTTACAATGTTACTCCTGGACACTCAGTGTAAAATGTTGCAATTATTTCATTCTTTGGACTTGTTTTCTGTTTTTCTATGTTTATGTGTACAGTAGAGTGAGTTAAGCTCATTTGGAGATTTTCCATTTTTTTCTCCTGCCACATGATATAAACCTTAAAAAGTGAACATAACATCTTTACAATGTTACTTCTGGACAGTCAGTGTAAAATTTTGCAATTATTTCATTCTTTGGACTTGTTTTCTGTTTTTCTATATTTATGTGTACATGAGCGTGAGTTAAGCTCATTTGGAGATTTTCCATTTTTTTCCCCTGCCACATGATATAAACCTTAAAAAGTGAACATAACATCTTTACAATGTTACTTCTGGACACTCAGTGTAAACTTTTGCAATTATTTCATTGTTTGGACTTGTTTTCTGTTTTTCTGTTTTTCTATGTTTACTTGCGCATTGGAGTGAGTTAAGCTCATTTGGAGATTTTCCATTTTTTTCTCCTGCCACATGATATAAACATTAAAAAGTGAACATAACATCTTTAAAACGCAACTTCTGGACACTCAGTGTAAACTTTTGCAATTATTTCATTCTTTGGACTTGTTTTCTGTTTTTCTATATTTATGTGTACATGAGCGTGAGTTAAGCTCATTTGGAGATTTTTCATTTTTTTCACCTGCCACATGATATAAACCTTAAAAAGTGAACATAAACATCTTTACAATGTTACTTCTGGACACTCAGTGTAAACTTTTGCAATTATTTCATTGTTTGGACTTCTTTTCTGTTTTTCTGTTTACTTGCGCACTGGAGTAAACATTTTTTTCTCTTCTCTTTTTTTCTCCTGCCACATGAAATAAACCTTAAAAAGTGAACATAACGTCTTTACAATGTTACTTCTGGACACTCAGTGTAAAATTTTGCAATTATTTCATTGTTTGTACTTGTTTTCTGTTTTTCTATGTTTATGTGTACATTAGAGTGAGTTAAGCTCATTTGGAGATTTTCCATTTTTTTCACCTGCCACATGATATAAACCTTACAAAGTGAACATAACATCTTTACAATGTTACTTCTGGACACTCAGTGTAAAATTTTGCAATTATTTCATTGTTTGGACTTGTTTTCTGTTTTTCTATGTTTACTTGCGCATTGGAGTGAGTTAAGCTCATTTGGAGATTTTCTATTTTTTTCTCCTGCCACATGAAATAAACCTTAAAAAGTGAACATAACATCTTTACAATGTTACTTCTGGACACTCAGTGTAACATTTTGCAATTATTTCATTGTTTGGACTTGTTTTCTGTTTTTCTATGTTAATGTTTACATTAGAGTGAGTTAAGCTCATTTGGAGATTTTCCATTTGTTTCACCTGCCACATGATATAAACCTTAAACAGTGAACATAACATCTTTACAATGTTACTTCTGGACACTCAGTGTAAACTTTTGCAATTATTTCATTGTTTGGACTTGTTTTCTGTTTTTCTATGTTTATGTGTACAGTAGAGTGAGTTAAGCTCATTTGGAGATTTTCCATTTTTTTCACCTGCCACATGATATAAACCTTAAAAAGTGAACATTACATCTTTACAATGTTACTTCTGGACACTCAGTGTAAACTTTTGCAATTATTTCATTGTTTGGACTTGTTTTCTGTTTTTCTATGTGTACTTGCGCATTGGAGTCAGTTAAGCTCATTTGGAGATTTTCTATTTTTTTCTCCTGCCACATGCTATAAACCTTAAAAAGTGAACATAACATCTTTACAATGTTACTTCTGGACACTCAGTGTAAGATTTTGCAATTATTTCATTGTTTGGACTTGTTTTCTGTTTTTCTACGTTTATGTGTACATTAGAGTGAGTTAAGCTCATTTGGAGATTTTCCATTTTTTTTCTCCTGCCACATGATATAAACCTTAAAAAGTGAACATAACATCTTTACAATGTTACTTCTGGACACTCAGTTTAAACTTTTGCAATTATTTCATTGTTTGGACTTGTTTTCTGTTTTACTATGTTTATGTGTACATGAGAGTGAGTTAAGCTCATTTGGAGATTTTCCATTTTTTTCTCCTGCCACATGCTATAAACCTTAAAAAGTGAACATAACATCTTTACAATGTTACTTCTGGACACTCAGTGTAAACTTTTGCAATTATTTAGTTGTTTGGACTTGTTTTCTGTTTTTCTATGTTTATGTGTACATTAGAGTGAGTTAAGCTCATTTGGAGATTTTCCATTTTTTTCTCCTGCCACATGAAATAAACCTTAAAAAGTGAACATTACATCTTTACAATGTTACTCCTGGACACTCAGTGTAAAATGTTGCAATTATTTCATTCTTTGGACTTGTTTTCTGTTTTTCTATGTTTATGTGTACAGTAGAGTGAGTTAAGCTCATTTGGAGATTTTCCATTTTTTTCTCCTGCCACATGATATAAACCTTAAAAAGTGAACATAACATCTTTACAATGTTACTTCTGGACAGTCAGTGTAAAATTTTGCAATTATTTCATTCTTTGGACTTGTTTTCTGTTTTTCTATATTTATGTGTACATGAGCGTGAGTTAAGCTCATTTGGAGATTTTCCATTTTTTTCTCCTGCCACATGATATAAACCTTAAAAAGTGAACATAACATCTTTACAATGTTACTTCTGGACACTCAGTGTAAACTTTTGCAATTATTTCATTGTTTGGACTTGTTTTCTGTTTTTCTGTTTTTCTATGTTTACTTGCGCATTGGAGTGAGTTAAGCTCATTTGGAGATTTTCCATTTTTTTCTCCTGCCACATGATATAAACATTAAAAAGTGAACATAACATCTTTAAAACGCAACTTCTGGACACTCAGTGTAAACTTTTGCAATTATTTCATTCTTTGGACTTGTTTTCTGTTTTTCTATATTTATGTGTACATGAGCGTGAGTTAAGCTCATTTGGAGATTTTTCATTTTTTTCACCTGCCACATGATATAAACCTTAAAAAGTGAACATAAACATCTTTACAATGTTACTTCTGGACACTCAGTGTAAACTTTTGCAATTATTTCATTGTTTGGACTTCTTTTCTGTTTTTCTGTTTACTTGCGCACTGGAGTAAACATTTTTTTCTCTTCTCTTTTTTTCTCCTGCCACATGAAATAAACCTTAAAAAGTGAACATAACGTCTTTACAATGTTACTTCTGGACACTCAGTGTAAAATTTTGCAATTATTTCATTGTTTGTACTTGTTTTCTGTTTTTCTATGTTTATGTGTACATTAGAGTGAGTTAAGCTCATTTGGAGATTTTCCATTTTTTTCACCTGCCACATGATATAAATCTTACAAAGTGAACATAACATCTTTACAATGTTACTCATGGACACTCAGTGTAAAATGTTGCAATTATTTCATTGTTTGGACTTGTTTTCTGTTTTTCTATATTTACTTGCTCATTGGAGTGAGTTAAGCTCATTTGGAGATTTTCCATTTTTTTCTCTTGCCACATGAAATAAACCTTAAAAAGTGAACATTACATCTTTACAATGTTACTTCTGGACACTCAGTGTAAACTTTTGCAATTATTTAGTTGTTTGGACTTGTTTTCTGTTTTTCTATGTTTATGTGTACATTAGAGTGAGTTAAGCTCATTTGGAGATTTTCCATTTTTTTCACCTGCCACATGATATAAACCTTACAAAGTGAACATAACATCTTTACAATGTTACTCATGGACACTCAGTGTAAAATGTTGCAATTATTTCATTGTTTGGACTTGTTTTCTGTTTTTCTATATTTACTTGCTCATTGGAGTGAGTTAAGCTCATTTGGAGATTTTCCATTTTTTTCTCTTGCCACATGAAATAAACCTTAAAAAGTGAACATTACATCTTTACAATGTTACTTCTGGACACTCAGTGTAAACTTTTGCAATTATTTAGTTGTTTGGACTTGTTTTCTGTTTTTCTATGTTTATGTGTACAGTAGAGTGAGTTAAGCTCATTTGGAGATTTTCCATTTTTTTCTCCTGCCACATGATATAAACCTTAAAAAGTGAACATAACATCTTTACAATGTTACTTCTGGACAGTCAGTGTAAAATTTTGCAATTATTTCATTCTTTGGACTTGTTTTCTGTTTTTCTATATTTATGTGTACATGAGCGTGAGTTAAGCTCATTTGGAGATTTTCCATTTTTTTCTCCTGCCACATGATATAAACCTTAAAAAGTGAACATAACATCTTTACAATGTTACTTCTGGACACTCAGTGTAAACTTTTGCAATTATTTCATTGTTTGGACTTGTTTTCTGTTTTTCTGTTTTTCTATGTTTACTTGCGCATTGGAGTGAGTTAAGCTCATTTGGAGATTTTCCATTTTTTTCTCCTGCCACATGATATAAACATTAAAAAGTGAACATAACATCTTTAAAACGCAACTTCTGGACACTCAGTGTAAACTTTTGCAATTATTTCATTCTTTGGACTTGTTTTCTGTTTTTCTATATTTATGTGTACATGAGCGTGAGTTAAGCTCATTTGGAGATTTTTCATTTTTTTCACCTGCCACATGATATAAACCTTAAAAAGTGAACATAAACATCTTTACAATGTTACTTCTGGACACTCAGTGTAAACTTTTGCAATTATTTCATTGTTTGGACTTCTTTTCTGTTTTTCTGTTTACTTGCGCACTGGAGTAAACATTTTTTTCTCTTCTCTTTTTTTCTCCTGCCACATGAAATAAACCTTAAAAAGTGAACATAACGTCTTTACAATGTTACTTCTGGACACTCAGTGTAAAATTTTGCAATTATTTCATTGTTTGTACTTGTTTTCTGTTTTTCTATGTTTATGTGTACATTAGAGTGAGTTAAGCTCATTTGGAGATTTTCCATTTTTTTCACCTGCCACATGATATAAATCTTACAAAGTGAACATAACATCTTTACAATGTTACTCATGGACACTCAGTGTAAAATGTTGCAATTATTTCATTGTTTGGACTTGTTTTCTGTTTTTCTATATTTACTTGCTCATTGGAGTGAGTTAAGCTCATTTGGAGATTTTCCATTTTTTTCTCTTGCCACATGAAATAAACCTTAAAAAGTGAACATTACATCTTTACAATGTTACTTCTGGACACTCAGTGTAAACTTTTGCAATTATTTAGTTGTTTGGACTTGTTTTCTGTTTTTCTATGTTTATGTGTACATTAGAGTGAGTTAAGCTCATTTGGAGATTTTCCATTTTTTTCACCTGCCACATGATATAAACCTTACAAAGTGAACATAACATCTTTACAATGTTACTCATGGACACTCAGTGTAAAATGTTGCAATTATTTCATTGTTTGGACTTGTTTTCTGTTTTTCTATATTTACTTGCTCATTGGAGTGAGTTAAGCTCATTTGGAGATTTTCCATTTTTTTCTCTTGCCACATGAAATAAACCTTAAAAAGTGAACATTACATCTTTACAATGTTACTTCTGGACACTCAGTGTAAACTTTTGCAATTATTTAGTTGTTTGGACTTGTTTTCTGTTTTTCTATGTTTATGTGTACATTAGAGTGAGTTAAGCTCATTTGGAGATTTTCCATTTTTTTCACCTGCCACATGATATAAATCTTACAAAGTGAACATAACATCTTTACAATGTTACTCATGGACACTCAGTGTAAAATGTTGCAATTATTTCATTGTTTGGACTTGTTTTCTGTTTTTCTATATTTACTTGCTCATTGGAGTGAGTTAAGCTCATTTGGAGATTTTCCATTTTTTTCTCTTGCCACATGAAATAAACCTTAAAAAGTGAACATTACATCTTTACAATGTTACTTCTGGACACTCAGTGTAAACTTTTGCAATTATTTAGTTGTTTGGACTTGTTTTCTGTTTTTCTATGTTTATGTGTACATTAGAGTGAGTTAAGCTCATTTGGAGATTTTCCATTTTTTTCACCTGCCACATGATATAAACCTTACAAAGTGAACATAACATCTTTACAATGTTACTCATGGACACTCAGTGTAAAATGTTGCAATTATTTCATTGTTTGGACTTGTTTTCTGTTTTTCTATATTTACTTGCTCATTGGAGTGAGTTAAGCTCATTTGGAGATTTTCCATTTTTTTCTCTTGCCACATGAAATAAACCTTAAAAAGTGAACATTACATCTTTACAATGTTACTTCTGGACACTCAGTGTAAACTTTTGCAATTATTTAGTTGTTTGGACTTGTTTTCTGTTTTTCTATGTTTATGTGTACATTAGAGTGAGTTAAGCTCATTTGGAGATTTTCCATTTTTTTCTCCTGCCACATGATATAAACCTTAAAAAGTGAACATAACATCTTTACAATGTTACTTCTGGACACTCAGTGTAAAATTTTGCAATTATTTCATTGTTTGGACTTGTTTTCTGTTTTTCTGTTTTTCTATGTTTACTTGCGCATTGGAGTGAGTTTAGCTCATTTGGAGATTTTCCATTTTTTTCTCCTGCCACATGATATAAACATTAAAAAGTGAACATAACATCTTTAAAACGCAACTTCTGGACACTCAGTGTAAACTTTTGCAATTATTTCATTGTTTGGACTTCTTTTCTGTTTTTCTATGTTTACTTGCGCAGTGGAGTAAAAAAAATTTTCTCTTCTCTTTTTTTCTCCTGCCACATGAAATAAACCTTAAAAAGTGAACTTAACGTCTTTACAATGTTACTTCTGGACACTCAGTGTAAAATTTTGCAATTATTTCATTGTTTGTACTTGTTTTCTGTTTTTCTATGTTTATGTGTACATTAGAGTGAGTTAAGCTCATTTGGAGATTTTCCATTTTTTTCACCTGCCACATGATATAAACCTTACAAAGTGAACATAACATCTTTACAATGTTACTCCTGGACACTCAGTGTAAAATGTTGCAATTATTTCATTGTTTGGACTTGTTTTCTGTTTTTCTATATTTACTTGCTCATTGGAGTGAGTTAAGCTCATTTGGAGATTTTCCATTTTTTTCTCTTGCCACATGAAATAAACCTTAAAAAGTGAACATTACATCTTTACAATGTTACTTCTGGACACTCAGTGTAAACTTTTGCAATTATTTCATTGATTGGACTTGTTTTCTGTTTTTCTATGTTTATGTGTACATTAGAGTGAGTTAAGCTCATTTGGAGATTTTCCATTTTTTTCTCCTGCCACATGAAATAAACCTTAAAAAGTGAACATTACATCTTTACAATGTTACTCCTGGACACTCAGTGTAAAATGTTGCAATTATTTCATTCTTTGGACTTGTTTTCTGTTTTTCTATGTTTATGTGTACAGTAGAGTTAGTTAAGCTCATTTGGAGATTTTCCATTTTTTTCTCCTGCCACATGATATAAACCTTAAAAAGTGAACATAACATCTTTACAATGTTACTTCTGGACACTCAGTGTAAAATTTTGCAATTATTTCATTGTTTGGACTTGTTTTCTGTTTTTCTATATTTATGTGTACATGAGAGTGAGTTAAGCTCATTTGGAGATTTTCCATTTTTTTCTCCTGCCACATGATATAAACCTTAAAAAGTGAACATAACATCTTTACAATGTTACTTCTGGACACTCAGTGTAAACTTTTGCAATTATTTCATTGTTTGGACTTGTTTTCTGTTTTTCTATGTTTACTTGCGCATTGGAGTGAGTTAAGCTCATTTGGAGATTTTCCATTTTTTTCTCCTGCCACATGCTATAAACCTTAAAAAGTGAACATAACATCTTTACAATGTTACTTCTGGACACTCAGTGTAAGATTTTGCAATTATTTCATTGTTTGGACTTGTTTTCTGTTTTTCTACGTTTATGTGTACATTAGAGTGAGTTAAGCTCATTTGGAGATTTTCCATTTTTTTTCTCCTGCCACATGATATAAACCTTAAAAAGTGAACATAACATCTTTACAATGTTACTTCTGGACACTCAGTTTAAACTTTTGCAATTATTTCATTGATTGGACTTGTTTTCTGTTTTTCTATGTTTATGTGTACATGAGAGTGAGTTAAGCTCATTTGGAGATTTTCCATTTTTTTCTCCTGCCACATGCTATAAACCTTAAAAAGTGAACATAACATCTTTACAATGTTACTTCTGGACACTCAGTGTAAACTTTTGCAATTATTTAGTTGTTTGGACTTGTTTTCTGTTTTTCTATGTTTATGTGTACATTAGAGTGAGTTAAGCTCATTTGGAGATTTTCCATTTTTTTCTCCTGCCACATGAAATAAACCTTAAAAAGTGAACATTACATCTTTACAATGTTACTCCTGGACACTCAGTGTAAAATGTTGCAATTATTTCATTCTTTGGACTTGTTTTCTGTTTTTCTATGTTTATGTGTACAGTAGAGTGAGTTAAGCTCATTTGGAGATTTTCCATTTTTTTCTCCTGCCACATGATATAAACCTTAAAAAGTGAACATAACATCTTTACAATGTTACTTCTGGACAGTCAGTGTAAAATTTTGCAATTATTTCATTCTTTGGACTTGTTTTCTGTTTTTCTATATTTATGTGTACATGAGCGTGAGTTAAGCTCATTTGGAGATTTTCCATTTTTTTCCCCTGCCACATGATATAAACCTTAAAAAGTGAACATAACATCTTTACAATGTTACTTCTGGACACTCAGTGTAAACTTTTGCAATTATTTCATTGTTTGGACTTGTTTTCTGTTTTTCTGTTTTTCTATGTTTACTTGCGCATTGGAGTGAGTTAAGCTCATTTGGAGATTTTCCATTTTTTTCTCCTGCCACATGATATAAACATTAAAAAGTGAACATAACATCTTTAAAACGCAACTTCTGGACACTCAGTGTAAACTTTTGCAATTATTTCATTCTTTGGACTTGTTTTCTGTTTTTCTATATTTATGTGTACATGAGCGTGAGTTAAGCTCATTTGGAGATTTTTCATTTTTTTCACCTGCCACATGATATAAACCTTAAAAAGTGAACATAAACATCTTTACAATGTTACTTCTGGACACTCAGTGTAAACTTTTGCAATTATTTCATTGTTTGGACTTCTTTTCTGTTTTTCTGTTTACTTGCGCACTGGAGTAAACATTTTTTTCTCTTCTCTTTTTTTCTCCTGCCACATGAAATAAACCTTAAAAAGTGAACATAACGTCTTTACAATGTTACTTCTGGACACTCAGTGTAAAATTTTGCAATTATTTCATTGTTTGTACTTGTTTTCTGTTTTTCTATGTTTATGTGTACATTAGAGTGAGTTAAGCTCATTTGGAGATTTTCCATTTTTTTCACCTGCCACATGATATAAACCTTACAAAGTGAACATAACATCTTTACAATGTTACTTCTGGACACTCAGTGTAAAATTTTGCAATTATTTCATTGTTTGGACTTGTTTTCTGTTTTTCTATGTTTACTTGCGCATTGGAGTGAGTTAAGCTCATTTGGAGATTTTCTATTTTTTTCTCCTGCCACATGAAATAAACCTTAAAAAGTGAACATAACATCTTTACAATGTTACTTCTGGACACTCAGTGTAACATTTTGCAATTATTTCATTGTTTGGACTTGTTTTCTGTTTTTCTATGTTAATGTTTACATTAGAGTGAGTTAAGCTCATTTGGAGATTTTCCATTTGTTTCACCTGCCACATGATATAAACCTTAAACAGTGAACATAACATCTTTACAATGTTACTTCTGGACACTCAGTGTAAACTTTTGCAATTATTTCATTGTTTGGACTTGTTTTCTGTTTTTCTATGTTTATGTGTACAGTAGAGTGAGTTAAGCTCATTTGGAGAGTTTCCATTTTTTTCACCTGCCACATGATATAAACCTTAAAAAGTGAACATTACATCTTTACAATGTTACTTCTGGACACTCAGTGTAAACTTTTGCAATTATTTCATTGTTTGGACTTGTTTTCTGTTTTTCTATGTTTACTTGCGCATTGGAGTGAGTTAAGCTCATTTGGAGATTTTCTATTTTTTTCTCCTGCCACATGCTATAAACCTTAAAAAGTGAACATAACATCTTTACAATGTTACTTCTGGACACTCAGTGTAAGATTTTGCAATTATTTCATTGTTTGGACTTGTTTTCTGTTTTTCTACGTTTATGTGTACATTAGAGTGAGTTAAGCTCATTTGGAGATTTTCCATTTTTTTTCTCCTGCCACATGATATAAACCTTAAAAAGTGAACATAACATCTTTACAATGTTACTTCTGGACACTCAGTTTAAACTTTTGCAATTATTTCATTGTTTGGACTTGTTTTCTGTTTTTCTATGTTTATGTGTACATGAGAGTGAGTTAAGCTCATTTGGAGATTTTCCATTTTTTTCTCCTGCCACATGCTATAAACCTTAAAAAGTGAACATAACATCTTTACAATGTTACTTCTGGACACTCAGTGTAAACTTTTGCAATTATTTAGTTGTTTGGACTTGTTTTCTGTTTTTCTATGTTTATGTGTACATTAGAGTGAGTTAAGCTCATTTGGAGATTTTCCATTTTTTTCTCCTGCCACATGAAATAAACCTTAAAAAGTGAACATTACATCTTTACAATGTTACTCCTGGACACTCAGTGTAAAATGTTGCAATTATTTCATTCTTTGGACTTGTTTTCTGTTTTTCTATGTTTATGTGTACAGTAGAGTGAGTTAAGCTCATTTGGAGATTTTCCATTTTTTTCTCCTGCCACATGATATAAACCTTAAAAAGTGAACATAACATCTTTACAATGTTACTTCTGGACAGTCAGTGTAAAATTTTGCAATTATTTCATTCTTTGGACTTGTTTTCTGTTTTTCTATATTTATGTGTACATGAGCGTGAGTTAAGCTCATTTGGAGATTTTCCATTTTTTTCTCCTGCCACATGATATAAACCTTAAAAAGTGAACATAACATCTTTACAATGTTACTTCTGGACACTCAGTGTAAACTTTTGCAATTATTTCATTCTTTGGACTTGTTTTCTGTTTTTCTATGTTTATGTGTACAGTAGAGTGAGTTAAGCTCATTTGGAGATTTTCCATTTTTTTCTCCTGCCACATGATATAAACCTTAAAAAGTGAACATAACATCTTTACAATGTTACTTCTGGACAGTCAGTGTAAAATTTTGCAATTATTTCATTCTTTGGACTTGTTTTCTGTTTTTCTATATTTATGTGTACATGAGCGTGAGTTAAGCTCATTTGGAGATTTTCCATTTTTTTCTCCTGCCACATGATATAAACCTTAAAAAGTGAACATAACATCTTTACAATGTTACTTCTGGACACTCAGTGTAAACTTTTGCAATTATTTCATTGTTTGGACTTGTTTTCTGTTTTTCTGTCTTTCTATGTTTACTTGCGCATTGGAGTGAGTTAAGCTCATTTGGAGATTTTCCATTTTTTTCTCCTGCCACATGATATAAACATTAAAAAGTGAACATAACATCTTTAAAACGCAACTTCTGGACACTCAGTGTAAACTTTTGCAATTATTTCATTCTTTGGACTTGTTTTCTGTTTTTCTATATTTATGTGTACATGAGCGTGAGTTAAGCTCATTTGGAGATTTTTCATTTTTTTCACCTGCCACATGATATAAACCTTAAAAAGTGAACATAACATCTTTACAATGTTACTTCTGGACACTCAGTGTAAACTTTTGCAATTATTTCATTGTTTGGACTTGTTTTCTGTTTTTCTATGTTTACTTGCGCATTGGAGTGAGTTAAGCTCATTTGGAGATTTTCTATTTTTTTCTCCTGCCACATGCTATAAACCTTAAAAAGTGAACATAACATCTTTACAATGTTACTTCTGGACACTCAGTGTAAACTTTTGCAATTATTTCATTGTTTGGACTTGTTTTCTGTTTTTCTATGTTTACTTGCGCATTGGAGATTCATTTGGAGATTTTCCATTTTTTTCTCCTGCCACATGCTATAAACCTTAAAAAGTGAACATAACATCTTTACAATGTTACTTCTGGACACTCAGTGTAAGATTTTGCAATTATTTCATTGTTTGGACTTGTTTTCTGTTTTTCTACGTTTATGTGTACATTAGAGTGAGTTAAGCTCATTTGGAGATTTTCCATTTTTTTTCTCCTGCCACATGATATAAACCTTAAAAAGTGAACATAACATCTTTACAATGTTACTTCTGGACACTCAGTTTAAACTTTTGCAATTATTTCATTGTTTGGACTTGTTTTCTGTTTTTCTATGTTTATGTGTACATGAGAGTGAGTTAAGCTCATTTGGAGATTTTCCATTTTTTTCTCCTGCCACATGCTATAAACCTTAAAAAGTGAACATAACATCTTTACAATGTTACTTCTGGACACTCAGTGTAAACTTTTGCAATTATTTAGTTGTTTGGACTTGTTTTCTGTTTTTCTATGTTTATGTGTACATTAGAGTGAGTTAAGCTCATTTGGAGATTTTCCATTTTTTTCTCCTGCCACATGAAATAAACCTTAAAAAGTGAACATTACATCTTTACAATGTTACTCCTGGACACTCAGTGTAAAATGTTGCAATTATTTCATTCTTTGGACTTGTTTTCTGTTTTTCTATGTTTATGTGTACAGTAGAGTGAGTTAAGCTCATTTGGAGATTTTCCATTTTTTTCTCCTGCCACATGATATAAACCTTAAAAAGTGAACATAACATCTTTACAATGTTACTTCTGGACAGTCAGTGTAAAATTTTGCAATTATTTCATTCTTTGGACTTGTTTTCTGTTTTTCTATATTTATGTGTACATGAGAGTGAGTTAAGCTCATTTGGAGATTTTCCATTTTTTTCTCCTGCCACATGATATAAACCTTAAAAAGTGAACATAACATCTTTACAATGTTACTTCTGGACACTCAGTGTAAACTTTTGCAATTATTTCATTCTTTGGACTTGTTTTCTGTTTTTCTATGTTTATGTGTACAGTAGAGTGAGTTAAGCTCATTTGGAGATTTTCCATTTTTTTCTCCTGCCACATGATATAAACCTTAAAAAGTGAACATAACATCTTTACAATGTTACTTCTGGACAGTCAGTGTAAAATTTTGCAATTATTTCATTCTTTGGACTTGTTTTCTGTTTTTCTATATTTATGTGTACATGAGCGTGAGTTAAGCTCATTTGGAGATTTTCCATTTTTTTCACCTGCCACATGATATAAACCTTAAAAAGTGAACATTACATCTTTACAATGTTACTTCTGGACACTCAGTGTAAACTTTTGCAATTATTTCATTGTTTGGACTTGTTTTCTGTTTTTCTATGTTTACTTGCGCATTGGAGTGAGTTAAGCTCATTTGGAGATTTTCTATTTTTTTCTCCTGCCACATGCTATAAACCTTAAAAAGTGAACATAACATCTTTACAATGTTACTTCTGGACACTCAGTGGAAACTTTTGCAATTATTTCATTGTTTGGACTTGTTTTCTGTTTTTCTATGTTTACTTGCGCATTGGAGTGAGTTAAGCTCATTTGGAGATTTTCCATTTTTTTCTCCTGCCACATGCTATAAACCTTAAAAAGTGAACATAACATCTTTACAATGTTACTTCTGGACACTCAGTGTAAGATTTTGCAATTATTTCATTGTTTGGACTTGTTTTCTGTTTTTCTACGTTTATGTGTACATTAGAGTGAGTTAAGCTCATTTGGAGATTTTCCATTTTTTTTCTCCTGCCACATGATATAAACCTTAAAAAGTGAACATAACATCTTTACAATGTTACTTCTGGACACTCAGTTTAAACTTTTGCAATTATTTCATTGTTTGGACTTGTTTTCTGTTTTTCTATGTTTATGTGTACATGAGAGTGAGTTAAGCTCATTTGGAGATTTTCCATTTTTTTCTCCTGCCACATGCTATAAACCTTAAAAAGTGAACATAACATCTTTACAATGTTACTTCTGGACACTCAGTGTAAACTTTTGCAATTATTTAGTTGTTTGGACTTGTTTTCTGTTTTTCTATGTTTATGTGTACATTAGAGTGAGTTAAGCTCATTTGGAGATTTTCCATTTTTTTCTCCTGCCACATGAAATAAACCTTAAAAAGTGAACATTACATCTTTACAATGTTACTCCTGGACACTCAGTGTAAAATGTTGCAATTATTTCATTCTTTGGACTTGTTTTCTGTTTTTCTATGTTTATGTGTACAGTAGAGTGAGTTAAGCTCATTTGGAGATTTTCCATTTTTTTCTCCTGCCACATGATATAAACCTTAAAAAGTGAACATAACATCTTTACAATGTTACTTCTGGACAGTCAGTGTAAAATTTTGCAATTATTTCATTCTTTGGACTTGTTTTCTGTTTTTCTATATTTATGTGTACATGAGAGTGAGTTAAGCTCATTTGGAGATTTTCCATTTTTTTCTCCTGCCACATGATATAAACCTTAAAAAGTGAACATAACATCTTTACAATGTTACTTCTGGACACTCAGTGTAAACTTTTGCAATTATTTCATTCTTTGGACTTGTTTTCTGTTTTTCTATGTTTATGTGTACAGTAGAGTGAGTTAAGCTCATTTGGAGATTTTCCATTTTTTTCACCTGCCACATGATATAAACCTTAAAAAGTGAACATTACATCTTTACAATGTTACTTCTGGACACTCAGTGTAAACTTTTGCAATTATTTCATTGTTTGGACTTGTTTTCTGTTTTTCTATGTTTACTTGCGCATTGGAGTGAGTTAAGCTCATTTGGAGATTTTCCATTTTTTTCTCCTGCCACATGCTATAAACCTTAAAAAGTGAACATAACATCTTTACAATGTTACTTCTGGACACTCAGTGTAAACTTTTGCAATTATTTCATTGTTTGGACTTGTTTTCTGTTTTTCTATGTTTACTTGCGCATTGGAGTGAGTTAAGCTCATTTGGAGATTTTCCATTTTTTTCTCCTGCCACATGCTATAAACCTTAAAAAGTGAACATAACATCTTTACAATGTTACTTCTGGACACTCAGTGTAAGATTTTGCAATTATTTCATTGTTTGGACTTGTTTTCTGTTTTTCTACGTTTATGTGTACATTAGAGTGAGTTAAGCTCATTTGGAGATTTTCCATTTTTTTTCTCCTGCCACATGATATAAACCTTAAAAAGTGAACATAACATCTTTACAATGTTACTTCTGGACACTCAGTTTAAACTTTTGCAATTATTTCATTGTTTGGACTTGTTTTCTGTTTTTCTATGTTTATGTGTACATGAGAGTGAGTTAAGCTCATTTGGAGATTTTCCATTTTTTTCTCCTGCCACATGCTATAAACCTTAAAAAGTGAACATAACATCTTTACAATGTTACTTCTGGACACTCAGTGTAAACTTTTGCAATTATTTAGTTGTTTGGACTTGTTTTCTGTTTTTCTATGTTTATGTGTACATTAGAGTGAGTTAAGCTCATTTGGAGATTTTCCATTTTTTTCTCCTGCCACATGAAATAAACCTTAAAAAGTGAACATTACATCTTTACAATGTTACTCCTGGACACTCAGTGTAAAATGTTGCAATTATTTCATTCTTTGGACTTGTTTTCTGTTTTTCTATGTTTATGTGTACAGTAGAGTGAGTTAAGCTCATTTGGAGATTTTCCATTTTTTTCTCCTGCCACATGATATAAACCTTAAAAAGTGAACATAACATCTTTACAATGTTACTTCTGGACAGTCAGTGTAAAATTTTGCAATTATTTCATTCTTTGGACTTGTTTTCTGTTTTTCTATATTTATGTGTACATGAGCGTGAGTTAAGCTCATTTGGAGATTTTCCATTTTTTTCTCCTGCCACATGATATAAACCTTAAAAAGTGAACATAACATCTTTACAATGTTACTTCTGGACACTCAGTGTAAACTTTTGCAATTATTTCATTCTTTGGACTTGTTTTCTGTTTTTCTATGTTTATGTGTACAGTAGAGTGAGTTAAGCTCATTTGGAGATTTTCCATTTTTTTCTCCTGCCACATGATATAAACCTTAAAAAGTGAACATAACATCTTTACAATGTTACTTCTGGACAGTCAGTGTAAAATTTTGCAATTATTTCATTCTTTGGACTTGTTTTCTGTTTTTCTATATTTATGTGTACATGAGCGTGAGTTAAGCTCATTTGGAGATTTTCCATTTTTTTCTCCTGCCACATGATATAAACCTTAAAAAGTGAACATAACATCTTTACAATGTTACTTCTGGACACTCAGTGTAAACTTTTGCAATTATTTCATTGTTTGGACTTGTTTTCTGTTTTTCTGTCTTTCTATGTTTACTTGCGCATTGGAGTGAGTTAAGCTCATTTGGAGATTTTCCATTTTTTTCTCCTGCCACATGATATAAACATTAAAAAGTGAACATAACATCTTTAAAACGCAACTTCTGGACACTCAGTGTAAACTTTTGCAATTATTTCATTCTTTGGACTTGTTTTCTGTTTTTCTATATTTATGTGTACATGAGCGTGAGTTAAGCTCATTTGGAGATTTTTCATTTTTTTCACCTGCCACATGATATAAACCTTAAAAAGTGAACATAACATCTTTACAATGTTACTTCTGGACACTCAGTGTAAACTTTTGCAATTATTTCATTGTTTGGACTTGTTTTCTGTTTTTCTATGTTTACTTGCGCATTGGAGATTCATTTGGAGATTTTCCATTTTTTTCTCCTGCCACATGCTATAAACCTTAAAAAGTGAACATAACATCTTTACAATGTTACTTCTGGACACTCAGTGTAAGATTTTGCAATTATTTCATTGTTTGGACTTGTTTTCTGTTTTTCTACGTTTATGTGTACATTAGAGTGAGTTAAGCTCATTTGGAGATTTTCCATTTTTTTTCTCCTGCCACATGATATAAACCTTAAAAAGTGAACATAACATCTTTACAATGTTACTTCTGGACACTCAGTTTAAACTTTTGCAATTATTTCATTGTTTGGACTTGTTTTCTGTTTTTCTATGTTTATGTGTACATGAGAGTGAGTTAAGCTCATTTGGAGATTTTCCATTTTTTTCTCCTGCCACATGCTATAAACCTTAAAAAGTGAACATAACATCTTTACAATGTTACTTCTGGACACTCAGTGTAAACTTTTGCAATTATTTAGTTGTTTGGACTTGTTTTCTGTTTTTCTATGTTTATGTGTACATTAGAGTGAGTTAAGCTCATTTGGAGATTTTCCATTTTTTTCTCCTGCCACATGAAATAAACCTTAAAAAGTGAACATTACATCTTTACAATGTTACTCCTGGACACTCAGTGTAAAATGTTGCAATTATTTCATTCTTTGGACTTGTTTTCTGTTTTTCTATGTTTATGTGTACAGTAGAGTGAGTTAAGCTCATTTGGAGATTTTCCATTTTTTTCTCCTGCCACATGATATAAACCTTAAAAAGTGAACATAACATCTTTACAATGTTACTTCTGGACAGTCAGTGTAAAATTTTGCAATTATTTCATTCTTTGGACTTGTTTTCTGTTTTTCTATATTTATGTGTACATGAGAGTGAGTTAAGCTCATTTGGAGATTTTCCATTTTTTTCTCCTGCCACATGATATAAACCTTAAAAAGTGAACATAACATCTTTACAATGTTACTTCTGGACACTCAGTGTAAACTTTTGCAATTATTTCATTCTTTGGACTTGTTTTCTGTTTTTCTATGTTTATGTGTACAGTAGAGTGAGTTAAGCTCATTTGGAGATTTTCCATTTTTTTCTCCTGCCACATGATATAAACCTTAAAAAGTGAACATAACATCTTTACAATGTTACTTCTGGACAGTCAGTGTAAAATTTTGCAATTATTTCATTCTTTGGACTTGTTTTCTGTTTTTCTATATTTATGTGTACATGAGCGTGAGTTAAGCTCATTTGGAGATTTTCCATTTTTTTCTCCTGCCACATGATATAAACCTTAAAAAGTGAACATAACATCTTTACAATGTTACTTCTGGACACTCAGTGTAAACTTTTGCAATTATTTCATTGTTTGGACTTGTTTTCTGTTTTTCTATGTTTATGTGTACAGTAGAGTGAGTTAAGCTCATTTGGAGATTTTCCATTTTTTTCTCCTGCCACATGATATAAACCTTAAAAAGTGAACATAACATCTTTACAATGTTACTTCTGGACAGTCAGTGTAAAATTTTGCAATTATTTCATTCTTTGGACTTGTTTTCTGTTTTTCTATATTTATGTGTACATGAGCGTGAGTTAAGCTCATTTGGAGATTTTCCATTTTTTTCTCCTGCCACATGATATAAACCTTAAAAAGTGAACATAACATCTTTACAATGTTACTTCTGGACACTCAGTGTAAACTTTTGCAATTATTTCATTGTTTGGACTTGTTTTCTGTTTTTCTGTTTTTCTATGTTTACTTGCGCATTGGAGTGAGTTAAGCTCATTTGGAGATTTTCCATTTTTTTCTCCTGCCACATGATATAAACCTTAAAAAGTGAACATAACATCTTTACAATGTTACTTCTGGACACTCAGTGTAAAATTTTGCAATTATTTCATTCTTTGGACTTGTTTTCTGTTTTTCTATATTTATGTGTACATGAGAGTGAGTTAAGCTCATTTGGAGATTTTCCATTTTTTTCTCCTGCCACATGATATAAACCTTAAAAAGTGAACATAACATCTTTACAATGTTACTTCTGGACACTCAGTGTAAACTTTTGCAATTATTTCATTCTTTGGACTTGTTTTCTGTTTTTCTATGTTTATGTGTACAGTAGAGTGAGTTAAGCTCATTTGGAGATTTTCCATTTTTTTCTCCTGCCACATGATATAAACCTTAAAAAGTGAACATAACATCTTTACAATGTTACTTCTGGACAGTCAGTGTAAAATTTTGCAATTATTTCATTCTTTGGACTTGTTTTCTGTTTTTCTATATTTATGTGTACATGAGCGTGAGTTAAGCTCATTTGGAGATTTTCCATTTTTTTCACCTGCCACATGATATAAACCTTAAAAAGTGAACATTACATCTTTACAATGTTACTTCTGGACACTCAGTGTAAACTTTTGCAATTATTTCATTGTTTGGACTTGTTTTCTGTTTTTCTATGATTACTTGCGCATTGGAGTGAGTTAAGCTCATTTGGAGATTTTCTATTTTTTTCTCCTGCCACATGCTATAAACCTTAAAAAGTGAACATAACATCTTTACAATGTTACTTCTGGACACTCAGTGTAAACTTTTGCAATTATTTCATTGTTTGGACTTGTTTTCTGTTTTTCTATGTTTACTTGCGCATTGGAGTGAGTTAAGCTCATTTGGAGATTTTCCATTTTTTTCTCCTGCCACATGCTATAAACCTTAAAAAGTGAACATAACATCTTTACAATGTTACTTCTGGACACTCAGTGTAAGATTTTGCAATTATTTAGTTGTTTGGACTTGTTTTCTGTTTTTCTATGTTTATGTGTACATTAGAGTGAGTTAAGCTCATTTGGAGATTTTCCATTTTTTTCCGCTGCCACATGAAATAAACCTTAAAAAGTGAACATTACATCTTTACAATGTTACTCCTGGACACTCAGTGTAAAATGTTGCAATTATTTCATTCTTTGGACTTGTTTTCTGTTTTTCTATGTTTATGTGTACAGTAGAGTGAGTTAAGCTCATTTGGAGATTTTCCATTTTTTTCTCCTGCCACATGATATAAACCTTAAAAAGTGAACATAACATCTTTACAATGTTACTTCTGGACACTCAGTGTAAAATTTTGCAATTATGTCATTCTTTGGACTTGTTTTCTGTTTTTCTATATTTATGTGTACATGAGAGTGAGTTAAGCTCATTTGGAGATTTTCCATTTTTTTCTCCTGCCACATGATATAAACCTTAAAAAGTGAACATAACATCTTTACAATGTTACTTCTGGACACTCAGTGTAAACTTTTGCAATTATTTCATTCTTTGGACTTGTTTTCTGTTTTTCTATGTTTATGTGTACAGTAGAGTGAGTTAAGCTCATTTGGAGATTTTCCATTTTTTTCTCCTGCCACATGATATAAACCTTAAAAAGTGAACATAACATCTTTACAATGTTACTTCTGGACAGTCAGTGTAAAATTTTGCAATTATTTCATTCTTTGGACTTGTTTTCTGTTTTTCTATATTTATGTGTACATGAGCGTGAGTTAAGCTCATTTGGAGATTTTCCATTTTTTTCACCTGCCACATGATATAAACCTTAAAAAGTGAACATTACATCTTTACAATGTTACTTCTGGACACTCAGTGTAAACTTTTGCAATTATTTCATTGTTTGGACTTGTTTTCTGTTTTTCTATGTTTACTTGCGCATTGGAGTGAGTTAAGCTCATTTGGAGATTTTCTATTTTTTTCTCCTGCCACATGCTATAAACCTTAAAAAGTGAACATAACATCTTTACAATGTTACTTCTGGACACTCAGTGTAAACTTTTGCAATTATTTCATTGTTTGGACTTGTTTTCTGTTTTTCTATGTTTACTTGCGCATTGGAGTGAGTTAAGCTCATTTGGAGATTTTCTATTTTTTTCTCCTGCCACATGCTATAAACCTTAAAAAGTGAACATAACATCTTTACAATGTTACTTCTGGACACTCAGTGTAAGATTTTGCAATTATTTCATTGTTTGGACTTGTTTTCTGTTTTTCTACGTTTATGTGTACATTAGAGTGAGTTAAGCTCATTTGGAGATTTTCCATTTTTTTTCTCCTGCCACATGATATAAACCTTAAAAAGTGAACATAACATCTTTACAATGTTACTTCTGGACACTCAGTTTAAACTTTTGCAATTATTTCATTGTTTGGACTTGTTTTCTGTTTTTCTATGTTTATGTGTACATGAGAGTGAGTTAAGCTCATTTGGAGATTTTCCATTTTTTTCTCCTGCCACATGCTATAAACCTTAAAAAGTGAACATAACATCTTTACAATGTTACTTCTGGACACTCAGTGTAAACTTTTGCAATTATTTAGTTGTTTGGACTTGTTTTCTGTTTTTCTATGTTTATGTGTACATTAGAGTGAGTTAAGCTCATTTGGAGATTTTCCATTTTTTTCTCCTGCCACATGAAATAAACCTTAAAAAGTGAACATTACATCTTTACAATGTTACTCCTGGACACTCAGTGTAAAATGTTGCAATTATTTCATTCTTTGGACTTGTTTTCTGTTTTTCTATGTTTATGTGTACAGTAGAGTGAGTTAAGCTCATTTGGAGATTTTCCATTTTTTTCTCCTGCCACATGATATAAACCTTAAAAAGTGAACATAACATCTTTACAATGTTACTTCTGGACACTCAGTGTAAACTTTTGCAATTATTTCATTCTTTGGACTTGTTTTCTGTTTTTCTATGTTTATGTGTACAGTAGAGTGAGTTAAGCTCATTTGGAGATTTTCCATTTTTTTCTCCTGCCACATGATATAAACCTTAAAAAGTGAACATAACATCTTTACAATGTTACTTCTGGACAGTCAGTGTAAAATTTTGCAATTATTTCATTCTTTGGACTTGTTTTCTGTTTTTCTATATTTATGTGTACATGAGCGTGAGTTAAGCTCATTTGGAGATTTTCCATTTTTTTCACCTGCCACATGATATAAACCTTAAAAAGTGAACATTACATCTTTACAATGTTACTTCTGGACACTCAGTGTAAACTTTTGCAATTATTTCATTGTTTGGACTTGTTTTCTGTTTTTCTATGTTTACTTGCGCATTGGAGTGAGTTAAGCTCATTTGGAGATTTTCTATTTTTTTCTCCTGCCACATGCTATAAACCTTAAAAAGTGAACATAACATCTTTACAATGTTACTTCTGGACACTCAGTGTAAACTTTTGCAATTATTTCATTGTTTGGACTTGTTTTCTGTTTTTCTATGTTTACTTGCGCATTGGAGTGAGTTAAGCTCATTTGGAGATTTTCCATTTTTTTCTCCTGCCACATGCTATAAACCTTAAAAAGTGAACATAACATCTTTACAATGTTACTTCTGGACACTCAGTGTAAGATTTTGCAATTATTTCATTGTTTGGACTTGTTTTCTGTTTTTCTACGTTTATGTGTACATTAGAGTGAGTTAAGCTCATTTGGAGATTTTCCATTTTTTTTCTCCTGCCACATGATATAAACCTTAAAAAGTGAACATAACATCTTTACAATGTTACTTCTGGACACTCAGTTTAAACTTTTGCAATTATTTCATTGTTTGGACTTGTTTTCTGTTTTTCTATGTTTATGTGTACATGAGAGTGAGTTAAGCTCATTTGGAGATTTTCCATTTTTTTCTCCTGCCACATGCTATAAACCTTAAAAAGTGAACATAACATCTTTACAATGTTACTTCTGGACACTCAGTGTAAACTTTTGCAATTATTTAGTTGTTTGGACTTGTTTTCTGTTTTTCTATGTTTATGTGTACATTAGAGTGAGTTAAGCTCATTTGGAGATTTTCCATTTTTTTCTCCTGCCACATGAAATAAACCTTAAAAAGTGAACATTACATCTTTACAATGTTACTCCTGGACACTCAGTGTAAAATGTTGCAATTATTTCATTCTTTGGACTTGTTTTCTGTTTTTCTATGTTTATGTGTACAGTAGAGTGAGTTAAGCTCATTTGGAGATTTTCCATTTTTTTCTCCTGCCACATGATATAAACCTTAAAAAGTGAACATAACATCTTTACAATGTTACTTCTGGACAGTCAGTGTAAAATTTTGCAATTATTTCATTCTTTGGACTTGTTTTCTGTTTTTCTATATTTATGTGTACATGAGCGTGAGTTAAGCTCATTTGGAGATTTTCCATTTTTTTCTCCTGCCACATGATATAAACCTTAAAAAGTGAACATAACATCTTTACAATGTTACTTCTGGACACTCAGTGTAAACTTTTGCAATTATTTCATTGTTTGGACTTGTTTTCTGTTTTTCTGTTTTTCTATGTTTACTTGCGCATTGGAGTGAGTTAAGCTCATTTGGAGATTTTCCATTTTTTTCTCCTGCCACATGATATAAACATTAAAAAGTGAACATAACATCTTTAAAACGCAACTTCTGGACACTCAGTGTAAACTTTTGCAATTATTTCATTCTTTGGACTTGTTTTCTGTTTTTCTATATTTATGTGTACATGAGCGTGAGTTAAGCTCATTTGGAGATTTTTCATTTTTTTCACCTGCCACATGATATAAACCTTAAAAAGTGAACATAAACATCTTTACAATGTTACTTCTGGACACTCAGTGTAAACTTTTGCAATTATTTCATTGTTTGGACTTCTTTTCTGTTTTTCTGTTTACTTGCGCACTGGAGTAAACATTTTTTTCTCTTCTCTTTTTTTCTCCTGCCACATGAAATAAACCTTAAAAAGTGAACATAACGTCTTTACAATGTTACTTCTGGACACTCAGTGTAAAATTTTGCAATTATTTCATTGTTTGTACTTGTTTTCTGTTTTTCTATGTTTATGTGTACATTAGAGTGAGTTAAGCTCATTTGGAGATTTTCCATTTTTTTCACCTGCCACATGATATAAACCTTACAAAGTGAACATAACATCTTTACAATGTTACTTCTGGACACTCAGTGTAAAATTTTGCAATTATTTCATTGTTTGGACTTGTTTTCTGTTTTTCTATGTTTACTTGCGCATTGGAGTGAGTTAAGCTCATTTGGAGATTTTCCATTTTTTTCTCCTGCCACATGCTATAAACCTTAAAAAGTGAACATAACATCTTTACAATGTTACTTCTGGACACTCAGTGTAAGATTTTGCAATTATTTCATTGTTTGGACTTGTTTTCTGTTTTTCTACGTTTATGTGTACATTAGAGTGAGTTAAGCTCATTTGGAGATTTTCCATTTTTTTTCTCCTGCCACATGATATAAACCTTAAAAAGTGAACATAACATCTTTACAATGTTACTTCTGGACACTCAGTTTAAACTTTTGCAATTATTTCATTGTTTGGACTTATTTTCTGTTTTTCTATGTTTATGTGTACATGAGAGTGAGTTAAGCTCATTTGGAGATTTTCCATTTTTTTTCTCCTGCCACATGCTATAAACCTTAAAAAGTGAACATAACATCTTTACAATGTTACTTCTGGACACTCAGTGTAAGATTTTGCAATTATTTCATTGTTTGGACTTGTTTTCTGTTTTTCTACGTTTATGTGTACATTAGAGTGAGTTAAGCTCATTTGGAGATTTTCCATTTTTTTCTCCTGCCACATGCTATAAACCTTAAAAAGTGAACATAACATCTTTACAATGTTACTTCTGGACACTCAGTGTAAGATTTTGCAATTATTTCATTGTTTGGACTTGTTTTCTGTTTTTCTACGTTTATGTGTACATTAGAGTGAGTTAAGCTCATTTGGAGATTTTCCATTTTTTTTCTCCTGCCACATGATATAAACCTTAAAAAGTGAACATAACATCTTTACAATGTTACTTCTGGACACTCAGTTTAAACTTTTGCAATTATTTCATTGTTTGGACTTGTTTTCTGTTTTTCTATGTTTATGTGTACATGAGAGTGAGTTAAGCTCATTTGGAGATTTTCCATTTTTTTCTCCTGCCACATGCTATAAACCTTAAAAAGTGAACATAACATCTTTACAATGTTACTTCTGGACACTCAGTGTAAACTTTTGCAATTATTTAGTTGTTTGGACTTGTTTTCTGTTTTTCTATGTTTATGTGTACATTAGAGTGAGTTAAGCTCATTTGGAGATTTTCCATTTTTTTCTCCTGCCACATGAAATAAACCTTAAAAAGTGAACATTACATCTTTACAATGTTACTCCTGGACACTCAGTGTAAAATGTTGCAATTATTTCATTCTTTGGACTTGTTTTCTGTTTTTCTATGTTTATGTGTACAGTAGAGTGAGTTAAGCTCATTTGGAGATTTTCCATTTTTTTCTCCTGCCACATGATATAAACCTTAAAAAGTGAACATAACATCTTTACAATGTTACTTCTGGACACTCAGTGTAAAATTTTGCAATTATTTCATTCTTTGGACTTGTTTTCTGTTTTTCTATATTTATGTGTACATGAGAGTGAGTTAAGCTCATTTGGAGATTTTCCATTTTTTTCTCCTGCCACATGATATAAACCTTAAAAAGTGAACATAACATCTTTACAATGTTACTTCTGGACACTCAGTGTAAACTTTTGCAATTATTTCATTCTTTGGACTTGTTTTCTGTTTTTCTATGTTTATGTGTACAGTAGAGTGAGTTAAGCTCATTTGGAGATTTTCCATTTTTTTCTCCTGCCACATGATATAAACCTTAAAAAGTGAACATAACATCTTTACAATGTTACTTCTGGACAGTCAGTGTAAAATTTTGCAATTATTTCATTCTTTGGACTTGTTTTCTGTTTTTCTATATTTATGTGTACATGAGCGTGAGTTAAGCTCATTTGGAGATTTTCCATTTTTTTCACCTGCCACATGATATAAACCTTAAAAAGTGAACATTACATCTTTACAATGTTACTTCTGGACACTCAGTGTAAACTTTTGCAATTATTTCATTGTTTGGACTTGTTTTCTGTTTTTCTATGTTTACTTGCGCATTGGAGTGAGTTAAGCTCATTTGGAGATTTTCTATTTTTTTCTCCTGCCACATGCTATAAACCTTAAAAAGTGAACATAACATCTTTACAATGTTACTTCTGGACACTCAGTGTAAACTTTTGCAATTATTTCATTGTTTGGACTTGTTTTCTGTTTTTCTATGTTTACTTGCGCATTGGAGTGAGTTAAGCTCATTTGGAGATTTTCTATTTTTTTCTCCTGCCACATGCTATAAACCTTAAAAAGTGAACATAACATCTTTACAATGTTACTTCTGGACACTCAGTGTAAGATTTTGCAATTATTTCATTGTTTGGACTTGTTTTCTGTTTTTCTACGTTTATGTGTACATTAGAGTGAGTTAAGCTCATTTGGAGATTTTCCATTTTTTTTCTCCTGCCACATGATATAAACCTTAAAAAGTGAACATAACATCTTTACAATGTTACTTCTGGACACTCAGTTTAAACTTTTGCAATTATTTCATTGTTTGGACTTGTTTTCTGTTTTTCTATGTTTATGTGTACATGAGAGTGAGTTAAGCTCATTTGGAGATTTTCCATTTTTTTCTCCTGCCACATGCTATAAACCTTAAAAAGTGAACATAACATCTTTACAATGTTACTTCTGGACACTCAGTGTAAACTTTTGCAATTATTTAGTTGTTTGGACTTGTTTTCTGTTTTTCTATGTTTATGTGTACATTAGAGTGAGTTAAGCTCATTTGGAGATTTTCCATTTTTTTCTCCTGCCACATGAAATAAACCTTAAAAAGTGAACATTACATCTTTACAATGTTACTCCTGGACACTCAGTGTAAAATGTTGCAATTATTTCATTCTTTGGACTTGTTTTCTGTTTTTCTATGTTTATGTGTACAGTAGAGTGAGTTAAGCTCATTTGGAGATTTTCCATTTTTTTCTCCTGCCACATGATATAAACCTTAAAAAGTGAACATAACATCTTTACAATGTTACTTCTGGACAGTCAGTGTAAAATTTTGCAATTATTTCATTCTTTGGACTTGTTTTCTGTTTTTCTATATTTATGTGTACATGAGCGTGAGTTAAGCTCATTTGGAGATTTTCCATTTTTTTCTCCTGCCACATGATATAAACCTTAAAAAGTGAACATAACATCTTTACAATGTTACTTCTGGACACTCAGTGTAAACTTTTGCAATTATTTCATTGTTTGGACTTGTTTTCTGTTTTTCTGTTTTTCTATGTTTACTTGCGCATTGGAGTGAGTTAAGCTCATTTGGAGATTTTCCATTTTTTTCTCCTGCCACATGATATAAACATTAAAAAGTGAACATAACATCTTTAAAACGCAACTTCTGGACACTCAGTGTAAACTTTTGCAATTATTTCATTCTTTGGACTTGTTTTCTGTTTTTCTATATTTATGTGTACATGAGCGTGAGTTAAGCTCATTTGGAGATTTTTCATTTTTTTCACCTGCCACATGATATAAACCTTAAAAAGTGAACATAAACATCTTTACAATGTTACTTCTGGACACTCA
This sequence comes from Microchirus variegatus, assembly GCF_963457635.1. Taxonomy (NCBI): domain Eukaryota; kingdom Metazoa; phylum Chordata; class Actinopteri; order Pleuronectiformes; family Soleidae; genus Microchirus; species Microchirus variegatus. The sequence goes on from NC_139808.1 coordinate 23,149,638, forward strand.
GTGTAAACTTTTGCAATTATTTCATTGTTTGGACTTCTTTTCTGTTTTTCTGTTTACTTGCGCACTGGAGTAAACATTTTTTTCTCTTCTCTTTTTTTCTCCTGCCACATGAAATAAACCTTAAAAAGTGAACATAACGTCTTTACAATGTTACTTCTGGACACTCAGTGTAAAATTTTGCAATTATTTCATTGTTTGTACTTGTTTTCTGTTTTTCTATGTTTATGTGTACATTAGAGTGAGTTAAGCTCATTTGGAGATTTTCCATTTTTTTCACCTGCCACATGATATAAACCTTACAAAGTGAACATAACATCTTTACAATGTTACTTCTGGACACTCAGTGTAAAATTTTGCAATTATTTCATTGTTTGGACTTGTTTTCTGTTTTTCTATGTTTACTTGCGCATTGGAGTGAGTTAAGCTCATTTGGAGATTTTCCATTTTTTTCTCCTGCCACATGCTATAAACCTTAAAAAGTGAACATAACATCTTTACAATGTTACTTCTGGACACTCAGTGTAAGATTTTGCAATTATTTCATTGTTTGGACTTGTTTTCTGTTTTTCTACGTTTATGTGTACATTAGAGTGAGTTAAGCTCATTTGGAGATTTTCCATTTTTTTTCTCCTGCCACATGATATAAACCTTAAAAAGTGAACATAACATCTTTACAATGTTACTTCTGGACACTCAGTTTAAACTTTTGCAATTATTTCATTGTTTGGACTTGTTTTCTGTTTTTCTATGTTTATGTGTACATGAGAGTGAGTTAAGCTCATTTGGAGATTTTCCATTTTTTTCTCCTGCCACATGCTATAAACCTTAAAAAGTGAACATAACATCTTTACAATGTTACTTCTGGACACTCAGTGTAAACTTTTGCAATTATTTAGTTGTTTGGACTTGTTTTCTGTTTTTCTATGTTTATGTGTACATTAGAGTGAGTTAAGCTCATTTGGAGATTTTCCATTTTTTTCTCCTGCCACATGAAATAAACCTTAAAAAGTGAACATTACATCTTTACAATGTTACTCCTGGACACTCAGTGTAAAATGTTGCAATTATTTCATTCTTTGGACTTGTTTTCTGTTTTTCTATGTTTATGTGTACAGTAGAGTGAGTTAAGCTCATTTGGAGATTTTCCATTTTTTTCTCCTGCCACATGATATAAACCTTAAAAAGTGAACATAACATCTTTACAATGTTACTTCTGGACAGTCAGTGTAAAATTTTGCAATTATTTCATTCTTTGGACTTGTTTTCTGTTTTTCTATATTTATGTGTACATGAGCGTGAGTTAAGCTCATTTGGAGATTTTCCATTTTTTTCTCCTGCCACATGATATAAACCTTAAAAAGTGAACATAACATCTTTACAATGTTACTTCTGGACACTCAGTGTAAACTTTTGCAATTATTTCATTCTTTGGACTTGTTTTCTGTTTTTCTATGTTTATGTGTACAGTAGAGTGAGTTAAGCTCATTTGGAGATTTTCCATTTTTTTCTCCTGCCACATGATATAAACCTTAAAAAGTGAACATAACATCTTTACAATGTTACTTCTGGACAGTCAGTGTAAAATTTTGCAATTATTTCATTCTTTGGACTTGTTTTCTGTTTTTCTATATTTATGTGTACATGAGCGTGAGTTAAGCTCATTTGGAGATTTTCCATTTTTTTCTCCTGCCACATGATATAAACCTTAAAAAGTGAACATAACATCTTTACAATGTTACTTCTGGACACTCAGTGTAAACTTTTGCAATTATTTCATTGTTTGGACTTGTTTTCTGTTTTTCTGTCTTTCTATGTTTACTTGCGCATTGGAGTGAGTTAAGCTCATTTGGAGATTTTCCATTTTTTTCTCCTGCCACATGCTATAAACCTTAAAAAGTGAACATAACATCTTTACAATGTTACTTCTGGACACTCAGTGTAAGATTTTGCAATTATTTCATTGTTTGGACTTGTTTTCTGTTTTTCTACGTTTATGTGTACATTAGAGTGAGTTAAGCTCATTTGGAGATTTTCCATTTTTTTTCTCCTGCCACATGATATAAACCTTAAAAAGTGAACATAACATCTTTACAATGTTACTTCTGGACACTCAGTTTAAACTTTTGCAATTATTTCATTGTTTGGACTTGTTTTCTGTTTTTCTATGTTTATGTGTACATGAGAGTGAGTTAAGCTCATTTGGAGATTTTCCATTTTTTTCTCCTGCCACATGCTATAAACCTTAAAAAGTGAACATAACATCTTTACAATGTTACTTCTGGACACTCAGTGTAAACTTTTGCAATTATTTAGTTGTTTGGACTTGTTTTCTGTTTTTCTATGTTTATGTGTACATTAGAGTGAGTTAAGCTCATTTGGAGATTTTCCATTTTTTTCTCCTGCCACATGAAATAAACCTTAAAAAGTGAACATTACATCTTTACAATGTTACTCCTGGACACTCAGTGTAAAATGTTGCAATTATTTCATTCTTTGGACTTGTTTTCTGTTTTTCTATGTTTATGTGTACAGTAGAGTGAGTTAAGCTCATTTGGAGATTTTCCATTTTTTTCTCCTGCCACATGATATAAACCTTAAAAAGTGAACATAACATCTTTACAATGTTACTTCTGGACAGTCAGTGTAAAATTTTGCAATTATTTCATTCTTTGGACTTGTTTTCTGTTTTTCTATATTTATGTGTACATGAGCGTGAGTTAAGCTCATTTGGAGATTTTCCATTTTTTTCTCCTGCCACATGATATAAACCTTAAAAAGTGAACATAACATCTTTACAATGTTACTTCTGGACACTCAGTGTAAACTTTTGCAATTATTTCATTCTTTGGACTTGTTTTCTGTTTTTCTGTTTTTCTATGTTTACTTGCGCATTGGAGTGAGTTAAGCTCATTTGGAGATTTTCCATTTTTTTCTCCTGCCACATGATATAAACATTAAAAAGTGAACATAACATCTTTAAAACGCAACTTCTGGACACTCAGTGTAAACTTTTGCAATTATTTCATTCTTTGGACTTGTTTTCTGTTTTTCTATATTTATGTGTACATGAGCGTGAGTTAAGCTCATTTGGAGATTTTTCATTTTTTTCACCTGCCACATGATATAAACCTTAAAAAGTGAACATAAACATCTTTACAATGTTACTTCTGGACACTCAGTGTAAACTTTTGCAATTATTTCATTGTTTGGACTTCTTTTCTGTTTTTCTGTTTACTTGCGCACTGGAGTAAACATTTTTTTCTCTTCTCTTTTTTTCTCCTGCCACATGAAATAAACCTTAAAAAGTGAACATAACGTCTTTACAATGTTACTTCTGGACACTCAGTGTAAAATTTTGCAATTATTTCATTGTTTGTACTTGTTTTCTGTTTTTCTATGTTTATGTGTACATTAGAGTGAGTTAAGCTCATTTGGAGATTTTCCATTTTTTTCACCTGCCACATGATATAAACCTTACAAAGTGAACATAACATCTTTACAATGTTACTTCTGGACACTCAGTGTAAAATTTTGCAATTATTTCATTGTTTGGACTTGTTTTCTGTTTTTCTATGTTTACTTGCGCATTGGAGTGAGTTAAGCTCATTTGGAGATTTTCTATTTTTTTCTCCTGCCACATGAAATAAACCTTAAAAAGTGAACATAACATCTTTACAATGTTACTTCTGGACACTCAGTGTAACATTTTGCAATTATTTCATTGTTTGGACTTGTTTTCTGTTTTTCTATGTTAATGTTTACATTAGAGTGAGTTAAGCTCATTTGGAGATTTTCCATTTGTTTCACCTGCCACATGATATAAACCTTAAACAGTGAACATAACATCTTTACAATGTTACTTCTGGACACTCAGTGTAAACTTTTGCAATTATTTCATTGTTTGGACTTGTTTTCTGTTTTTCTATGTTTACTTGCGCATTGGAGTGAGTTAAGCTCATTTGGAGATTTTCTATTTTTTTCTCCTGCCACATGCTATAAACCTTAAAAAGTGAACATAACATCTTTACAATGTTACTTCTGGACACTCAGTGTAAACTTTTGCAATTATTTCATTGTTTGGACTTGTTTTCTGTTTTTCTATGTTTACTTGCGCATTGGAGTGAGTTAAGCTCATTTGGAGATTTTCTATTTTTTTCTCCTGCCACATGCTATAAACCTTAAAAAGTGAACATAACATCTTTACAATGTTACTTCTGGACACTCAGTGTAAACTTTTGCAATTATTTCATTGTTTGGACTTGTTTTCTGTTTTTCTATGTTTACTTGCGCATTGGAGTGAGTTAAGCTCATTTGGAGATTTTCCATTTTTTTCTCCTGCCACATGCTATAAACCTTAAAAAGTGAACATAACATCTTTACAATGTTACTTCTGGACACTCAGTGTAAGATTTTGCAATTATTTCATTGTTTGGACTTGTTTTCTGTTTTTCTACGTTTATGTGTACATTAGAGTGAGTTAAGCTCATTTGGAGATTTTCCATTTTTTTTCTCCTGCCACATGATATAAACCTTAAAAAGTGAACATAACATCTTTACAATGTTATTTCTGGACACTCAGTTTAAACTTTTGCAATTATTTCATTGTTTGGACTTGTTTTCTGTTTTTCTATGTTTATGTGTACATGAGAGTGAGTTAAGCTCATTTGGAGATTTTCCATTTTTTTCTCCTGCCACATGCTATAAACCTTAAAAAGTGAACATAACATCTTTACAATGTTACTTCTGGACACTCAGTGTAAACTTTTGCAATTATTTAGTTGTTTGGACTTGTTTTCTGTTTTTCTATGTTTATGTGTACATTAGAGTGAGTTAAGCTCATTTGGAGATTTTCCATTTTTTTCTCCTGCCACATGAAATAAACCTTAAAAAGTGAACATTACATCTTTACAATGTTACTCCTGGACACTCAGTGTAAACTTTTGCAATTATTTCATTGTTTGTACTTGTTTTCTGTTTTTCTATGTTTACTTGCGCATTGGAGTGAGTTAAGCTCATTTGGAGATTTTCTATTTTTTTCTCCTGCCACATGCTATAAACCTTAAAAAGTGAACATAACATCTTTACAATGTTACTTCTGGACACTCAGTGTAAACTTTTGCAATTATTTCATTGTTTGGACTTGTTTTCTGTTTTTCTATGTTTACTTGCGCATTGGAGTGAGTTAAGCTCATTTGGAGATTTTCCATTTTTTTCTCCTGCCACATGCTATAAACCTTAAAAAGTGAACATAACATCTTTACAATGTTACTTCTGGACACTCAGTGTAAGATTTTGCAATTATTTCATTGTTTGGACTTGTTTTCTGTTTTTCTACGTTTATGTGTACATTAGAGTGAGTTAAGCTCATTTGGAGATTTTCCATTTTTTTTCTCCTGCCACATGATATAAACCTTAAAAAGTGAACATAACATCTTTACAATGTTACTTCTGGACACTCAGTTTAAACTTTTGCAATTATTTCATTGTTTGGACTTGTTTTCTGTTTTTCTATGTTTATGTGTACATGAGAGTGAGTAAAGCTCATTTGGAGATTTTCCATTTTTTTCTCCTGCCACATGCTATAAACCTTAAAAAGTGAACATAACATCTTTACAATGTTACTTCTGGACACTCAGTGTAAACTTTTGCAATTATTTAGTTGTTTGGACTTGTTTTCTGTTTTTCTATGTTTATGTGTACATTAGAGTGAGTTAAGCTCATTTGGAGATTTTCCATTTTTTTCTCCTGCCACATGAAATAAACCTTAAAAAGTGAACATTACATCTTTACAATGTTACTCCTGGACACTCAGTGTAAAATGTTGCAATTATATCATTCTTTGGACTTGTTTTCTGTTTTTCTATGTTTATGTGTACAGTAGAGTGAGTTAAGCTCATTTGGAGATTTTCCATTTTTTTCTCCTGCCACATGATATAAACCTTAAAAAGTGAACATAACATCTTTACAATGTTACTTCTGGACAGTCAGTGTAAAATTTTGCAATTATTTCATTCTTTGGACTTGTTTTCTGTTTTTCTATATTTATGTGTACATGAGCGTGAGTTAAGCTCATTTGGAGATTTTCCATTTTTTTCTCCTGCCACATGATATAAACCTTAAAAAGTGAACATAACATCTTTACAATGTTACTTCTGGACACTCAGTGTAAACTTTTGCAATTATTTCATTGTTTGGACTTGTTTTCTGTTTTTCTGTTTTTCTATGTTTACTTGCGCATTGGAGTGAGTTAAGCTCATTTGGAGATTTTCCATTTTTTTCTCCTGCCACATGATATAAACATTAAAAAGTGAACATAACATCTTTAAAATGCAACTTCTGGACACTCAGTGTAAACTTTTGCAATTATTTCATTCTTTGGACTTGTTTTCTGTTTTTCTATATTTATGTGTACATGAGCGTGAGTTAAGCTCATTTGGAGATTTTTCATTTTTTTCACCTGCCACATGATATAAACCTTAAAAAGTGAACATAAACATCTTTACAATGTTACTTCTGGACACTCAGTGTAAACTTTTGCAATTATTTCATTGTTTGGACTTCTTTTCTGTTTTTCTGTTTACTTGCGCACTGGAGTAAACATTTTTTTCTCTTCTCTTTTTTTCTCCTGCCACATGAAATAAACCTTAAAAAGTGAACATAACGTCTTTACAATGTTACTTCTGGACACTCAGTGTAAAATTTTGCAATTATTTCATTGTTTGTACTTGTTTTCTGTTTTTCTATGTTTATGTGTACATTAGAGTGAGTTAAGCTCATTTGGAGATTTTCCATTTTTTTCACCTGCCACATGATATAAACCTTACAAAGTGAACATAACATCTTTACAATGTTACTTCTGGACACTCAGTGTAAAATTTTGCAATTATTTCATTGTTTGGACTTGTTTTCTGTTTTTCTATGTTTACTTGCGCATTGGAGTGAGTTAAGCTCATTTGGAGATTTTCTATTTTTTTCTCCTGCCACATGAAATAAACCTTAAAAAGTGAACATAACATCTTTACAATGTTACTTCTGGACACTCAGTGTAACATTTTGCAATTATTTCATTGTTTGGACTTGTTTTCTGTTTTTCTATGTTAATGTTTACATTAGAGTGAGTTAAGCTCATTTGGAGATTTTCCATTTGTTTCACCTGCCACATGATATAAACCTTAAACAGTGAACATAACATCTTTACAATGTTACTTCTGGACACTCAGTGTAAACTTTTGCAATTATTTCATTGTTTGGACTTGTTTTCTGTTTTTCTATGTTTATGTGTACAGTAGAGTGAGTTAAGCTCATTTGGAGATTTTCCATTTTTTTCACCTGCCACATGATATAAACCTTAAAAAGTGAACATAACATCTTTACAATGTTACTTCTGGACACTCAGTGTAAACTTTTGCAATTATTTCATTGTTTGGACTTGTTTTCTGTTTTTCTATGTTTACTTGCGCATTGGAGTGAGTTAAGCTCATTTGGAGATTTTCTATTTTTTTCTCCTGCCACATGCTATAAACCTTAAAAAGTGAACATAACATCTTTACAATGTTACTTCTGGACACTCAGTGTAAACTTTTGCAATTATTTCATTGTTTGGACTTGTTTTCTGTTTTTCTATGTTTACTTGCGCATTGGAGTGAGTTAAGCTCATTTGGAGATTTTCCATTTTTTTCTCCTGCCACATGCTATAAACCTTAAAAAGTGAACATAACATCTTTACAATGTTACTTCTGGACACTCAGTGTAAGATTTTGCAATTATTTCATTGTTTAGACTTGTTTTCTGTTTTTCTACGTTTATGTGTACATTAGAGTGAGTTAAGCTCATTTGGAGATTTTCCATTTTTTTTCTCCTGCCACATGATATAAACCTTAAAAAGTGAACATAACATCTTTACAATGTTACTTCTGGACACTCAGTTTAAACTTTTGCAATTATTTCATTGTTTGGACTTATTTTCTGTTTTTCTATGTTTATGTGTACATGAGAGTGAGTTAAGCTCATTTGGAGATTTTCCATTTTTTTCTCCTGCCACATGCTATAAACCTTAAAAAGTGAACATAACATCTTTACAATGTTACTTCTGGACACTCAGTGTAAACTTTTGCAATTATTTAGTTGTTTGGACTTGTTTTCTGTTTTTCTATGTTTATGTGTACATTAGAGTGAGTTAAGCTCATTTGGAGATTTTCCATTTTTTTCTCCTGCCACATGAAATAAACCTTAAAAAGTGAACATTACATCTTTACAATGTTACTCCTGGACACTCAGTGTAAAATGTTGCAATTATTTCATTCTTTGGACTTGTTTTCTGTTTTTCTATGTTTATGTGTACAGTAGAGTGAGTTAAGCTCATTTGGAGATTTTCCATTTTTTTCTCCTGCCACATGATATAAACCTTAAAAAGTGAACATAACATCTTTACAATGTTACTTCTGGACAGTCAGTGTAAAATTTTGCAATTATTTCATTCTTTGGACTTGTTTTCTGTTTTTCTATATTTATGTGTACATGAGCGTGAGTTAAGCTCATTTGGAGATTTTCCATTTTTTTCTCCTGCCACATGATATAAACCTTAAAAAGTGAACATAACATCTTTACAATGTTACTTCTGGACACTCAGTGTAAACTTTTGCAATTATTTCATTCTTTGGACTTGTTTTCTGTTTTTCTATGTTTATGTGTACAGTAGAGTGAGTTAAGCTCATTTGGAGATTTTCCATTTTTTTCTCCTGCCACATGATATAAACCTTAAAAAGTGAACATAACATCTTTACAATGTTACTTCTGGACAGTCAGTGTAAAATTTTGCAATTATTTCATTCTTTGGACTTGTTTTCTGTTTTTCTATATTTATGTGTACATGAGCGTGAGTTAAGCTCATTTGGAGATTTTCCATTTTTTTCTCCTGCCACATGATATAAACCTTAAAAAGTGAACATAACATCTTTACAATGTTACTTCTGGACACTCAGTGTAAACTTTTGCAATTATTTCATTGTTTGGACTTGTTTTCTGTTTTTCTGTCTTTCTATGTTTACTTGCGCATTGGAGTGAGTTAAGCTCATTTGGAGATTTTCCATTTTTTTCTCCTGCCACATGATATAAACATTAAAAAGTGAACATAACATCTTTAAAACGCAACTTCTGGACACTCAGTGTAAACTTTTGCAATTATTTCATTCTTTGGACTTGTTTTCTGTTTTTCTATATTTATGTGTACATGAGCGTGAGTTAAGCTCATTTGGAGATTTTTCATTTTTTTCACCTGCCACATGATATAAACCTTAAAAAGTGAACATAAACATCTTTACAATGTTACTTCTGGACACTCAGTGTAAACTTTTGCAATTATTTCATTGTTTGGACTTCTTTTCTGTTTTTCTGTTTACTTGCGCACTGGAGTAAACATTTTTTTCTCTTCTCTTTTTTTCTCGTGCCACATGAAATAAACCTTAAAAAGTGAACATAACGTCTTTACAATGTTACTTCTGGACACTCAGTGTAAAATTTTGCAATTATTTCATTGTTTGTACTTGTTTTCTGTTTTTCTATGTTTATGTGTACATTAGAGTGAGTTAAGCTCATTTGGAGATTTTCCATTTTTTTCACCTGCCACATGATATAAACCTTACAAAGTGAACATAACATCTTTACAATGTTACTTCTGGACACTCAGTGTAAAATTTTGCAATTATTTCATTGTTTGGAATTGTTTTCTGTTTTTCTATGTTTACTTGCGCATTGGAGTGAGTTAAGCTCATTTGGAGATTTTCCATTTTTTTCTCCTGCCACATGCTATAAACCTTAAAAAGTGAACATAACATCTTTACAATGTTACTTCTGGACACTCAGTGTAAGATTTTGCAATTATTTCATTGTTTGGACTTGTTTTCTGTTTTTCTACGTTTATGTGTACATTAGAGTGAGTTAAGCTCATTTGGAGATTTTCCATTTTTTTTCTCCTGCCACATGATATAAACCTTAAAAAGTGAACATAACATCTTTACAATGTTACTTCTGGACACTCAGTTTAAACTTTTGCAATTATTTCATTGTTTGGACTTGTTTTCTGTTTTTCTATGTTTATGTGTACATGAGAGTGAGTAAAGCTCATTTGGAGATTTTCCATTTTTTTCTCCTGCCACATGCTATAAACCTTAAAAAGTGAACATAACATCTTTACAATGTTACTTCTGGACACTCAGTGTAAACTTTTGCAATTATTTAGTTGTTTGGACTTGTTTTCTGTTTTTCTATGTTTATGTGTACATTAGAGTGAGTTAAGCTCATTTGGAGATTTTCCATTTTTTTCTCCTGCCACATGAAATAAACCTTAAAAAGTGAACATTACATCTTTACAATGTTACTCCTGGACACTCAGTGTAAAATGTTGCAATTATATCATTCTTTGGACTTGTTTTCTGTTTTTCTATGTTTATGTGTACAGTAGAGTGAGTTAAGCTCATTTGGAGATTTTCCATTTTTTTCTCCTGCCACATGATATAAACCTTAAAAAGTGAACATAACATCTTTACAATGTTACTTCTGGACAGTCAGTGTAAAATTTTGCAATTATTTCATTCTTTGGACTTGTTTTCTGTTTTTCTATATTTATGTGTACATGAGCGTGAGTTAAGCTCATTTGGAGATTTTCCATTTTTTTCTCCTGCCACATGATATAAACCTTAAAAAGTGAACATAACATCTTTACAATGTTACTTCTGGACACTCAGTGTAAACTTTTGCAATTATTTCATTGTTTGGACTTGTTTTCTGTTTTTCTGTTTTTCTATGTTTACTTGCGCATTGGAGTGAGTTAAGCTCATTTGGAGATTTTCCATTTTTTTCTCCTGCCACATGATATAAACATTAAAAAGTGAACATAACATCTTTAAAACGCAACTTCTGGACACTCAGTGTAAACTTTTGCAATTATTTCATTCTTTGGACTTGTTTTCTGTTTTTCTATATTTATGTGTACATGAGCGTGAGTTAAGCTCATTTGGAGATTTTTCATTTTTTTCACCTGCCACATGATATAAACCTTAAAAAGTGAACATAAACATCTTTACAATGTTACTTCTGGACACTCAGTGTAAACTTTTGCAATTATTTCATTGTTTGGACTTCTTTTCTGTTTTTCTGTTTACTTGCGCACTGGAGTAAACATTTTTTTCTCTTCTCTTTTTTTCTCCTGCCACATGAAATAAACCTTAAAAAGTGAACATAACGTCTTTACAATGTTACTTCTGGACACTCAGTGTAAAATTTTGCAATTATTTCATTGTTTGTACTTGTTTTCTGTTTTTCTATGTTTATGTGTACATTAGAGTGAGTTAAGCTCATTTGGAGATTTTCCATTTTTTTCACCTGCCACATGATATAAACCTTACAAAGTGAACATAACATCTTTACAATGTTACTTCTGGACACTCAGTGTAAAATTTTGCAATTATTTCATTGTTTGGACTTGTTTTCTGTTTTTCTATGTTTACTTGCGCATTGGAGTGAGTTAAGCTCATTTGGAGATTTTCTATTTTTTTCTCCTGCCACATGAAATAAACCTTAAAAAGTGAACATAACATCTTTACAATGTTACTTCTGGACACTCAGTGTAACATTTTGCAATTATTTCATTGTTTGGACTTGTTTTCTGTTTTTCTATGTTAATGTTTACATTAGAGTGAGTTAAGCTCATTTGGAGATTTTCCATTTGTTTCACCTGCCACATGATATAAACCTTAAACAGTGAACATAACATCTTTACAATGTTACTTCTGGACACTCAGTGTAAACTTTTGCAATTATTTCATTGTTTGGACTTGTTTTCTGTTTTTCTATGTTTATGTGTACAGTAGAGTGAGTTAAGCTCATTTGGAGATTTTCCATTTTTTTCACCTGCCACATGATATAAACCTTAAAAAGTGAACATAACATCTTTACAATGTTACTTCTGGACACTCAGTGTAAACTTTTGCAATTATTTCATTGTTTGGACTTGTTTTCTGTTTTTCTATGTTTACTTGCGCATTGGAGTGAGTTAAGCTCATTTGGAGATTTTCTATTTTTTTCTCCTGCCACATGCTATAAACCTTAAAAAGTGAACATAACATCTTTACAATGTTACTTCTGGACACTCAGTGTAAACTTTTGCAATTATTTCATTGTTTGGACTTGTTTTCTGTTTTTCTATGTTTACTTGCGCATTGGAGTGAGTTAAGCTCATTTGGAGATTTTCCATTTTTTTCTCCTGCCACATGCTATAAACCTTAAAAAGTGAACATAACATCTTTACAATGTTACTTCTGGACACTCAGTGTAAGATTTTGCAATTATTTCATTGTTTAGACTTGTTTTCTGTTTTTCTACGTTTATGTGTACATTAGAGTGAGTTAAGCTCATTTGGAGATTTTCCATTTTTTTTCTCCTGCCACATGATATAAACCTTAAAAAGTGAACATAACATCTTTACAATGTTACTTCTGGACACTCAGTTTAAACTTTTGCAATTATTTCATTGTTTGGACTTATTTTCTGTTTTTCTATGTTTATGTGTACATGAGAGTGAGTTAAGCTCATTTGGAGATTTTCCATTTTTTTCTCCTGCCACATGCTATAAACCTTAAAAAGTGAACATAACATCTTTACAATGTTACTTCTGGACACTCAGTGTAAACTTTTGCAATTATTTAGTTGTTTGGACTTGTTTTCTGTTTTTCTATGTTTATGTGTACATTAGAGTGAGTTAAGCTCATTTGGAGATTTTCCATTTTTTTCTCCTGCCACATGAAATAAACCTTAAAAAGTGAACATTACATCTTTACAATGTTACTCCTGGACACTCAGTGTAAAATGTTGCAATTATTTCATTCTTTGGACTTGTTTTCTGTTTTTCTATGTTTATGTGTACAGTAGAGTGAGTTAAGCTCATTTGGAGATTTTCCATTTTTTTCTCCTGCCACATGATATAAACCTTAAAAAGTGAACATAACATCTTTACAATGTTACTTCTGGACAGTCAGTGTAAAATTTTGCAATTATTTCATTCTTTGGACTTGTTTTCTGTTTTTCTATATTTATGTGTACATGAGCGTGAGTTAAGCTCATTTGGAGATTTTCCATTTTTTTCTCCTGCCACATGATATAAACCTTAAAAAGTGAACATAACATCTTTACAATGTTACTTCTGGACAGTCAGTGTAAAATTTTGCAATTATTTCATTCTTTGGACTTGTTTTCTGTTTTTCTATATTTATGTGTACATGAGCGTGAGTTAAGCTCATTTGGAGATTTTCCATTTTTTTCTCCTGCCACATGATATAAACCTTAAAAAGTGAACATAACATCTTTACAATGTTACTTCTGGACACTCAGTGTAAACTTTTGCAATTATTTCATTGTTTGGACTTGTTTTCTGTTTTTCTGTCTTTCTATGTTTACTTGCGCATTGGAGTGAGTTAAGCTCATTTGGAGATTTTCCATTTTTTTCTCCTGCCACATGATATAAACATTAAAAAGTGAACATAACATCTTTAAAACGCAACTTCTGGACACTCAGTGTAAACTTTTGCAATTATTTCATTCTTTGGACTTGTTTTCTGTTTTTCTATATTTATGTGTACATGAGCGTGAGTTAAGCTCATTTGGAGATTTTTCATTTTTTTCACCTGCCACATGATATAAACCTTAAAAAGTGAACATAAACATCTTTACAATGTTACTTCTGGACACTCAGTGTAAACTTTTGCAATTATTTCATTGTTTGGACTTCTTTTCTGTTTTTCTGTTTACTTGCGCACTGGAGTAAACATTTTTTTCTCTTCTCTTTTTTTCTCGTGCCACATGAAATAAACCTTAAAAAGTGAACATAACGTCTTTACAATGTTACTTCTGGACACTCAGTGTAAAATTTTGCAATTATTTCATTGTTTGTACTTGTTTTCTGTTTTTCTATGTTTATGTGTACATTAGAGTGAGTTAAGCTCATTTGGAGATTTTCCATTTTTTTCACCTGCCACATGATATAAACCTTACAAAGTGAACATAACATCTTTACAATGTTACTTCTGGACACTCAGTGTAAAATTTTGCAATTATTTCATTGTTTGGAATTGTTTTCTGTTTTTCTATGTTTACTTGCGCATTGGAGTGAGTTAAGCTCATTTGGAGATTTTCTATTTTTTTCTCCTGCCACATGAAATAAACCTTAAAAAGTGAACATAACATCTTTACAATGTTACTTCTGGACACTCAGTGTAACATTTTGCAATTATTTCATTGTTTGGACTTGTTTTCTGTTTTTCTATGTTAATGTTTACATTAGAGTGAGTTAAGCTCATTTGGAGATTTTCCATTTGTTTCACCTGCCACATGATATAAACCTTAAACAGTGAACATAACATCTTTACAATGTTACTTCTGGACACTCAGTGTAAACTTTTGCAATTATTTCATTGTTTGGACTTGTTTTCTGTTTTTCTATGTTTATGTGTACAGTAGAGTGAGTTAAGCTCATTTGGAGATTTTCCATTTTTTTCACCTGCCACATGATATAAACCTTAAAAAGTGAACATTACATCTTTACAATGTTACTTCTGGACACTCAGTGTAAACTTTTGCAATTATTTCATTGTTTGGACTTGTTTTCTGTTTTTCTATGTTTACTTGCGCATTGGAGTGAGTTAAGCTCATTTGGAGATTTTCTATTTTTTTCTCCTGCCACATGCTATAAACCTTAAAAAGTGAACATAACATCTTTACAATGTTACTTCTGGACACTCAGTGTAAACTTTTGCAATTATTTCATTGTTTGGACTTGTTTTCTGTTTTTCTATGTTTACTTGCGCATTGGAGTGAGTTAAGCTCATTTGGAGATTTTCCATTTTTTTCTCCTGCCACATGCTATAAACCTTAAAAAGTGAACATAACATCTTTACAATGTTACTTCTGGACACTCAGTGTAAGATTTTGCAATTATTTCATTGTTTGGACTTGTTTTCTGTTTTTCTACGTTTATGTGTACATTAGAGTGAGTTAAGCTCATTTGGAGATTTTCCATTTTTTTTCTCCTGCCACATGATATAAACCTTAAAAAGTGAACATAACATCTTTACAATGTTACTTCTGGACACTCAGTTTAAACTTTTGCAATTATTTCATTGTTTGGACTTGTTTTCTGTTTTTCTATGTTTATGTGTACATGAGAGTGAGTTAAGCTCATTTGGAGATTTTCCATTTTTTTCTCCTGCCACATGCTATAAACCTTAAAAAGTGAACATAACATCTTTACAATGTTACTTCTGGACACTCAGTGTAAACTTTTGCAATTATTTAGTTGTTTGGACTTGTTTTCTGTTTTTCTATGTTTATGTGTACATTAGAGTGAGTTAAGCTCATTTGGAGATTTTCCATTTTTTTCTCCTGCCACATGATATAAACCTTAAAAAGTGAACATAACATCTTTACAATGTTACTTCTGGACAGTCAGTGTAAAATTTTGCAATTATTTCATTCTTTGGACTTGTTTTCTGTTTTTCTATATTTATGTGTACATGAGCGTGAGTTAAGCTCATTTGGAGATTTTCCATTTTTTTCTCCTGCCACATGATATAAACCTTAAAAAGTGAACATAACATCTTTACAATGTTACTTCTGGACACTCAGTGTAAACTTTTGCAATTATTTCATTGTTTGGACTTGTTTTCTGTTTTTCTGTTTTTCTATGTTTACTTGCGCATTGGAGTGAGTTAAGCTCATTTGGAGATTTTCCATTTTTTTCTCCTGCCACATGATATAAACATTAAAAAGTGAACATAACATCTTTACAATGTTACTCCTGGACACTCAGTGTAAAATGTTGCAATTATATCATTCTTTGGACTTGTTTTCTGTTTTTCTATGTTTATGTGTACAGTAGAGTGAGTTAAGCTCATTTGGAGATTTTCCATTTTTTTCTCCTGCCACATGATATAAACCTTAAAAAGTGAACATAACATCTTTACAATGTTACTTCTGGACAGTCAGTGTAAAATTTTGCAATTATTTCATTCTTTGGACTTGTTTTCTGTTTTTCTATATTTATGTGTACATGAGCGTGAGTTAAGCTCATTTGGAGATTTTCCATTTTTTTCTCCTGCCACATGATATAAACCTTAAAAAGTGAACATAACATCTTTACAATGTTACTTCTGGACACTCAGTGTAAACTTTTGCAATTATTTCATTGTTTGGACTTGTTTTCTGTTTTTCTATGTTTATGTGTACAGTAGAGTGAGTTAAGCTCATTTGGAGATTTTCCATTTTTTTCACCTGCCACATGATATAAACCTTAAAAAGTGAACATAACATCTTTACAATGTTACTTCTGGACACTCAGTGTAAACTTTTGCAATTATTTCATTGTTTGGACTTGTTTTCTGTTTTTCTATGTTTATGTGTACAGTAGAGTGAGTTAAGCTCATTTGGAGATTTTCCATTTTTTTCACCTGCCACATGATATAAACCTTAAAAAGTGAACATAACATCTTTACAATGTTACTTCTGGACACTCAGTGTAAACTTTTGCAATTATTTCATTGTTTGGACTTGTTTTCTGTTTTTCTATGTTTACTTGCGCATTGGAGTGAGTTAAGCTCATTTGGAGATTTTCTATTTTTTTCTCCTGCCACATGCTATAAACCTTAAAAAGTGAACATAACATCTTTACAATGTTACTTCTGGACACTCAGTGTAAACTTTTGCAATTACTTCATTGTTTGGACTTGTTTTCTGTTTTTCTATGTTTACTTGCGCATTGGAGTGAGTTAAGCTCATTTGGAGATTTTCCATTTTTTTCTCCTGCCACATGCTATAAACCTTAAAAAGTGAACATAACATCTTTACAATGTTACTTCTGGACACTCAGTGTAAGATTTTGCAATTATTTCATTGTTTGGACTTGTTTTCTGTTTTTCTACGTTTATGTGTACATTAGAGTGAGTTAAGCTCATTTGGAGATTTTCCATTTTTTTTCTCCTGCCACATGATATAAACCTTAAAAAGTGAACATAACATCTTTACAATGTTACTTCTGGACACTCAGTTTAAACTTTTGCAATTATTTCATTGTTTGGACTTGTTTTCTGTTTTTCTATGTTTATGTGTACATGAGAGTGAGTAAAGCTCATTTGGAGATTTTCCATTTTTTTCTCCTGCCACATGCTATAAACCTTAAAAAGTGAACATAACATCTTTACAATGTTACTTCTGGACACTCAGTGTAAACTTTTGCAATTATTTAGTTGTTTGGACTTGTTTTCTGTTTTTCTATGTTTATGTGTACATTAGAGTGAGTTAAGCTCATTTGGAGATTTTCCATTTTTTTCTCCTGCCACATGAAATAAACCTTAAAAAGTGAACATTACATCTTTACAATGTTACTCCTGGACACTCAGTGTAAAATGTTGCAATTATTTCATTCTTTGGACTTGTTTTCTGTTTTTCTATGTTTATGTGTACAGTAGAGTGAGTTAAGCTCATTTGGAGATTTTCCATTTTTTTCTCCTGCCACATGATATAAACCTTAAAAAGTGAACATAACATCTTTACAATGTTACTTCTGGACAGTCAGTGTAAAATTTTGCAATTATTTCATTCTTTGGACTTGTTTTCTGTTTTTCTATATTTATGTGTACATGAGCGTGAGTTAAGCTCATTTGGAGATTTTCCATTTTTTTCTCCTGCCACATGATATAAACCTTAAAAAGTGAACATAACATCTTTACAATGTTACTTCTGGACACTCAGTGTAAACTTTTGCAATTATTTCATTGTTTGGACTTGTTTTCTGTTTTTCTGTTTTTCTATGTTTACTTGCGCATTGGAGTGAGTTAAGCTCATTTGGAGATTTTCCATTTTTTTCTCCTGCCACATGATATAAACATTAAAAAGTGAACATAACATCTTTAAAACGCAACTTCTGGACACTCAGTGTAAACTTTTGCAATTATTTCATTCTTTGGACTTGTTTTCTGTTTTTCTATATTTATGTGTACATGAGCGTGAGTTAAGCTCATTTGGAGATTTTTCATTTTTTTCACCTGCCACATGATATAAACCTTAAAAAGTGAACATAAACATCTTTACAATGTTACTTCTGGACACTCAGTGTAAACTTTTGCAATTATTTCATTGTTTGGACTTCTTTTCTGTTTTTCTGTTTACTTGCGCACTGGAGTAAACATTTTTTTCTCTTCTCTTTTTTTCTCCTGCCACATGAAATAAACCTTAAAAAGTGAACATAACGTCTTTACAATGTTACTTCTGGACACTCAGTGTAAAATTTTGCAATTATTTCATTGTTTGTACTTGTTTTCTGTTTTTCTATGTTTATGTGTACATTAGAGTGAGTTAAGCTCATTTGGAGATTTTCCATTTTTTTCACCTGCCACATGATATAAACCTTACAAAGTGAACATAACATCTTTACAATGTTACTTCTGGACACTCAGTGTAAAATTTTGCAATTATTTCATTGTTTGGACTTGTTTTCTGTTTTTCTATGTTTACTTGCGCATTGGAGTGAGTTAAGCTCATTTGGAGATTTTCTATTTTTTTCTCCTGCCACATGAAATAAACCTTAAAAAGTGAACATAACATCTTTACAATGTTACTTCTGGACACTCAGTGTAACATTTTGCAATTATTTCATTGTTTGGACTTGTTTTCTGTTTTTCTATGTTAATGTTTACATTAGAGTGAGTTAAGCTCATTTGGAGATTTTCCATTTGTTTCACCTGCCACATGATATAAACCTTAAACAGTGAACATAACATCTTTACAATGTTACTTCTGGACACTCAGTGTAAACTTTTGCAATTATTTCATTGTTTGGACTTGTTTTCTGTTTTTCTATGTTTATGTGTACAGTAGAGTGAGTTAAGCTCATTTGGAGATTTTCCATTTTTTTCACCTGCCACATGATATAAACCTTAAAAAGTGAACATAACATCTTTACAATGTTACTTCTGGACACTCAGTGTAAACTTTTGCAATTATTTCATTGTTTGGACTTGTTTTCTGTTTTTCTATGTTTACTTGCGCATTGGAGTGAGTTAAGCTCATTTGGAGATTTTCTATTTTTTTCTCCTGCCACATGCTATAAACCTTAAAAAGTGAACATAACATCTTTACAATGTTACTTCTGGACACTCAGTGTAAACTTTTGCAATTATTTCATTGTTTGGACTTGTTTTCTGTTTTTCTATGTTTACTTGCGCATTGGAGTGAGTTAAGCTCATTTGGAGATTTTCCATTTTTTTCTCCTGCCACATGCTATAAACCTTAAAAAGTGAACATAACATCTTTACAATGTTACTTCTGGACACTCAGTGTAAGATTTTGCAATTATTTCATTGTTTGGACTTGTTTTCTGTTTTTCTACGTTTATGTGTACATTAGAGTGAGTTAAGCTCATTTGGAGATTTTCCATTTTTTTTCTCCTGCCACATGCTATAAACCTTAAAAAGTGAACATAACATCTTTACAATGTTACTTCTGGACACTCAGTTTAAACTTTTGCAATTATTTCATTGTTTGGACTTGTTTTCTGTTTTTCTATGTTTATGTGTACATGAGAGTGAGTTAAGCTCATTTGGAGATTTTCCATTTTTTTCTCCTGCCACATGCTATAAACCTTAAAAAGTGAACATAACATCTTTACAATGTTACTTCTGGACACTCAGTGTAAACTTTTGCAATTATTTAGTTGTTTGGACTTGTTTTCTGTTTTTCTATGTTTATGTGTACATTAGAGTGAGTTAAGCTCATTTGGAGATTTTCCATTTTTTTCTCCTGCCACATGAAATAAACCTTAAAAAGTGAACATTACATCTTTACAATGTTACTCCTGGACACTCAGTGTAAAATGTTGCAATTATTTCATTCTTTGGACTTGTTTTCTGTTTTTCTATGTTTATGTGTACAGTAGAGTGAGTTAAGCTCATTTGGAGATTTTCCATTTTTTTCTCCTGCCACATGATATAAACCTTAAAAAGTGAACATAACATCTTTACAATGTTACTTCTGGACAGTCAGTGTAAAATTTTGCAATTATTTCATTCTTTGGACTTGTTTTCTGTTTTTCTATATTTATGTGTACATGAGCGTGAGTTAAGCTCATTTGGAGATTTTCCATTTTTTTCTCCTGCCACATGATATAAACCTTAAAAAGTGAACATAACATCTTTACAATGTTACTTCTGGACACTCAGTGTAAACTTTTGCAATTATTTCATTCTTTGGACTTGTTTTCTGTTTTTCTATGTTTATGTGTACAGTAGAGTGAGTTAAGCTCATTTGGAGATTTTCCATTTTTTTCTCCTGCCACATGATATAAACCTTAAAAAGTGAACATAACATCTTTACAATGTTACTTCTGGACAGTCAGTGTAAAATTTTGCAATTATTTCATTCTTTGGACTTGTTTTCTGTTTTTCTATATTTATGTGTACATGAGCGTGAGTTAAGCTCATTTGGAGATTTTCCATTTTTTTCTCCTGCCACATGATATAAACCTTAAAAAGTGAACATAACATCTTTACAATGTTACTTCTGGACACTCAGTGTAAACTTTTGCAATTATTTCATTGTTTGGACTTGTTTTCTGTTTTTCTGTCTTTCTATGTTTACTTGCGCATTGGAGTGAGTTAAGCTCATTTGGAGATTTTCCATTTTTTTCTCCTGCCACATGATATAAACATTAAAAAGTGAACATAACATCTTTAAAACGCAACTTCTGGACACTCAGTGTAAACTTTTGCAATTATTTCATTCTTTGGACTTGTTTTCTGTTTTTCTATATTTATGTGTACATGAGCGTGAGTTAAGCTCATTTGGAGATTTTTCATTTTTTTCACCTGCCACATGATATAAACCTTAAAAAGTGAACATAAACATCTTTACAATGTTACTTCTGGACACTCAGTGTAAACTTTTGCAATTATTTCATTGTTTGGACTTCTTTTCTGTTTTTCTGTTTACTTGCGCACTGGAGTAAACATTTTTTTCTCTTCTCTTTTTTTCTCGTGCCACATGAAATAAACCTTAAAAAGTGAACATAACGTCTTTACAATGTTACTTCTGGACACTCAGTGTAAAATTTTGCAATTATTTCATTGTTTGTACTTGTTTTCTGTTTTTCTATGTTTATGTGTACATTAGAGTGAGTTAAGCTCATTTGGAGATTTTCCATTTTTTTCACCTGCCACATGATATAAACCTTACAAAGTGAACATAACATCTTTACAATGTTACTTCTGGACACTCAGTGTAAAATTTTGCAATTATTTCATTGTTTGGAATTGTTTTCTGTTTTTCTATGTTTACTTGCGCATTGGAGTGAGTTAAGCTCATTTGGAGATTTTCCATTTTTTTCTCCTGCCACATGCTATAAACCTTAAAAAGTGAACATAACATCTTTACAATGTTACTTCTGGACACTCAGTGTAAGATTTTGCAATTATTTCATTGTTTGGACTTGTTTTCTGTTTTTCTACGTTTATGTGTACATTAGAGTGAGTTAAGCTCATTTGGAGATTTTCCATTTTTTTTCTCCTGCCACATGATATAAACCTTAAAAAGTGAACATAACATCTTTACAATGTTACTTCTGGACACTCAGTTTAAACTTTTGCAATTATTTCATTGTTTGGACTTGTTTTCTGTTTTTCTATGTTTATGTGTACATGAGAGTGAGTAAAGCTCATTTGGAGATTTTCCATTTTTTTCTCCTGCCACATGCTATAAACCTTAAAAAGTGAACATAACATCTTTACAATGTTACTTCTGGACACTCAGTGTAAACTTTTGCAATTATTTAGTTGTTTGGACTTGTTTTCTGTTTTTCTATGTTTATGTGTACATTAGAGTGAGTTAAGCTCATTTGGAGATTTTCCATTTTTTTCTCCTGCCACATGAAATAAACCTTAAAAAGTGAACATTACATCTTTACAATGTTACTCCTGGACACTCAGTGTAAAATGTTGCAATTATATCATTCTTTGGACTTGTTTTCTGTTTTTCTATGTTTATGTGTACAGTAGAGTGAGTTAAGCTCATTTGGAGATTTTCCATTTTTTTCTCCTGCCACATGATATAAACCTTAAAAAGTGAACATAACATCTTTACAATGTTACTTCTGGACAGTCAGTGTAAAATTTTGCAATTATTTCATTCTTTGGACTTGTTTTCTGTTTTTCTATATTTATGTGTACATGAGCGTGAGTTAAGCTCATTTGGAGATTTTCCATTTTTTTCTCCTGCCACATGATATAAACCTTAAAAAGTGAACATAACATCTTTACAATGTTACTTCTGGACACTCAGTGTAAACTTTTGCAATTATTTCATTGTTTGGACTTGTTTTCTGTTTTTCTGTTTTTCTATGTTTACTTGCGCATTGGAGTGAGTTAAGCTCATTTGGAGATTTTCCATTTTTTTCTCCTGCCACATGATATAAACATTAAAAAGTGAACATAACATCTTTAAAACGCAACTTCTGGACACTCAGTGTAAACTTTTGCAATTATTTCATTCTTTGGACTTGTTTTCTGTTTTTCTATATTTATGTGTACATGAGCGTGAGTTAAGCTCATTTGGAGATTTTTCATTTTTTTCACCTGCCACATGATATAAACCTTAAAAAGTGAACATAAACATCTTTACAATGTTACTTCTGGACACTCAGTGTAAACTTTTGCAATTATTTCATTGTTTGGACTTCTTTTCTGTTTTTCTGTTTACTTGCGCACTGGAGTAAACATTTTTTTCTCTTCTCTTTTTTTCTCCTGCCACATGAAATAAACCTTAAAAAGTGAACATAACGTCTTTACAATGTTACTTCTGGACACTCAGTGTAAAATTTTGCAATTATTTCATTGTTTGTACTTGTTTTCTGTTTTTCTATGTTTATGTGTACATTAGAGTGAGTTAAGCTCATTTGGAGATTTTCCATTTTTTTCACCTGCCACATGATATAAACCTTACAAAGTGAACATAACATCTTTACAATGTTACTTCTGGACACTCAGTGTAAAATTTTGCAATTATTTCATTGTTTGGACTTGTTTTCTGTTTTTCTATGTTTACTTGCGCATTGGAGTGAGTTAAGCTCATTTGGAGATTTTCTATTTTTTTCTCCTGCCACATGAAATAAACCTTAAAAAGTGAACATAACATCTTTACAATGTTACTTCTGGACACTCAGTGTAACATTTTGCAATTATTTCATTGTTTGGACTTGTTTTCTGTTTTTCTATGTTAATGTTTACATTAGAGTGAGTTAAGCTCATTTGGAGATTTTCCATTTGTTTCACCTGCCACATGATATAAACCTTAAACAGTGAACATAACATCTTTACAATGTTACTTCTGGACACTCAGTGTAAACTTTTGCAATTATTTCATTGTTTGGACTTGTTTTCTGTTTTTCTATGTTTATGTGTACAGTAGAGTGAGTTAAGCTCATTTGGAGATTTTCCATTTTTTTCACCTGCCACATGATATAAACCTTAAAAAGTGAACATAACATCTTTACAATGTTACTTCTGGACACTCAGTGTAAACTTTTGCAATTATTTCATTGTTTGGACTTGTTTTCTGTTTTTCTATGTTTACTTGCGCATTGGAGTGAGTTAAGCTCATTTGGAGATTTTCTATTTTTTTCTCCTGCCACATGCTATAAACCTTAAAAAGTGAACATAACATCTTTACAATGTTACTTCTGGACACTCAGTGTAAACTTTTGCAATTATTTCATTGTTTGGACTTGTTTTCTGTTTTTCTATGTTTACTTGCGCATTGGAGTGAGTTAAGCTCATTTGGAGATTTTCCATTTTTTTCTCCTGCCACATGCTATAAACCTTAAAAAGTGAACATAACATCTTTACAATGTTACTTCTGGACACTCAGTGTAAGATTTTGCAATTATTTCATTGTTTAGACTTGTTTTCTGTTTTTCTACGTTTATGTGTACATTAGAGTGAGTTAAGCTCATTTGGAGATTTTCCATTTTTTTTCTCCTGCCACATGATATAAACCTTAAAAAGTGAACATAACATCTTTACAATGTTACTTCTGGACACTCAGTTTAAACTTTTGCAATTATTTCATTGTTTGGACTTATTTTCTGTTTTTCTATGTTTATGTGTACATGAGAGTGAGTTAAGCTCATTTGGAGATTTTCCATTTTTTTCTCCTGCCACATGCTATAAACCTTAAAAAGTGAACATAACATCTTTACAATGTTACTTCTGGACACTCAGTGTAAACTTTTGCAATTATTTAGTTGTTTGGACTTGTTTTCTGTTTTTCTATGTTTATGTGTACATTAGAGTGAGTTAAGCTCATTTGGAGATTTTCCATTTTTTTCTCCTGCCACATGAAATAAACCTTAAAAAGTGAACATTACATCTTTACAATGTTACTCCTGGACACTCAGTGTAAAATGTTGCAATTATTTCATTCTTTGGACTTGTTTTCTGTTTTTCTATGTTTATGTGTACAGTAGAGTGAGTTAAGCTCATTTGGAGATTTTCCATTTTTTTCTCCTGCCACATGATATAAACCTTAAAAAGTGAACATAACATCTTTACAATGTTACTTCTGGACAGTCAGTGTAAAATTTTGCAATTATTTCATTCTTTGGACTTGTTTTCTGTTTTTCTATATTTATGTGTACATGAGCGTGAGTTAAGCTCATTTGGAGATTTTCCATTTTTTTCTCCTGCCACATGATATAAACCTTAAAAAGTGAACATAACATCTTTACAATGTTACTTCTGGACAGTCAGTGTAAAATTTTGCAATTATTTCATTCTTTGGACTTGTTTTCTGTTTTTCTATATTTATGTGTACATGAGCGTGAGTTAAGCTCATTTGGAGATTTTCCATTTTTTTCTCCTGCCACATGATATAAACCTTAAAAAGTGAACATAACATCTTTACAATGTTACTTCTGGACACTCAGTGTAAACTTTTGCAATTATTTCATTGTTTGGACTTGTTTTCTGTTTTTCTGTCTTTCTATGTTTACTTGCGCATTGGAGTGAGTTAAGCTCATTTGGAGATTTTCCATTTTTTTCTCCTGCCACATGATATAAACATTAAAAAGTGAACATAACATCTTTAAAACGCAACTTCTGGACACTCAGTGTAAACTTTTGCAATTATTTCATTCTTTGGACTTGTTTTCTGTTTTTCTATATTTATGTGTACATGAGCGTGAGTTAAGCTCATTTGGAGATTTTTCATTTTTTTCACCTGCCACATGATATAAACCTTAAAAAGTGAACATAAACATCTTTACAATGTTACTTCTGGACACTCAGTGTAAACTTTTGCAATTATTTCATTGTTTGGACTTCTTTTCTGTTTTTCTGTTTACTTGCGCACTGGAGTAAACATTTTTTTCTCTTCTCTTTTTTTCTCGTGCCACATGAAATAAACCTTAAAAAGTGAACATAACGTCTTTACAATGTTACTTCTGGACACTCAGTGTAAAATTTTGCAATTATTTCATTGTTTGTACTTGTTTTCTGTTTTTCTATGTTTATGTGTACATTAGAGTGAGTTAAGCTCATTTGGAGATTTTCCATTTTTTTCACCTGCCACATGATATAAACCTTACAAAGTGAACATAACATCTTTACAATGTTACTTCTGGACACTCAGTGTAAAATTTTGCAATTATTTCATTGTTTGGAATTGTTTTCTGTTTTTCTATGTTTACTTGCGCATTGGAGTGAGTTAAGCTCATTTGGAGATTTTCTATTTTTTTCTCCTGCCACATGAAATAAACCTTAAAAAGTGAACATAACATCTTTACAATGTTACTTCTGGACACTCAGTGTAACATTTTGCAATTATTTCATTGTTTGGACTTGTTTTCTGTTTTTCTATGTTAATGTTTACATTAGAGTGAGTTAAGCTCATTTGGAGATTTTCCATTTGTTTCACCTGCCACATGATATAAACCTTAAACAGTGAACATAACATCTTTACAATGTTACTTCTGGACACTCAGTGTAAACTTTTGCAATTATTTCATTGTTTGGACTTGTTTTCTGTTTTTCTATGTTTATGTGTACAGTAGAGTGAGTTAAGCTCATTTGGAGATTTTCCATTTTTTTCACCTGCCACATGATATAAACCTTAAAAAGTGAACATTACATCTTTACAATGTTACTTCTGGACACTCAGTGTAAACTTTTGCAATTATTTCATTGTTTGGACTTGTTTTCTGTTTTTCTATGTTTACTTGCGCATTGGAGTGAGTTAAGCTCATTTGGAGATTTTCTATTTTTTTCTCCTGCCACATGCTATAAACCTTAAAAAGTGAACATAACATCTTTACAATGTTACTTCTGGACACTCAGTGTAAACTTTTGCAATTATTTCATTGTTTGGACTTGTTTTCTGTTTTTCTATGTTTACTTGCGCATTGGAGTGAGTTAAGCTCATTTGGAGATTTTCCATTTTTTTCTCCTGCCACATGCTATAAACCTTAAAAAGTGAACATAACATCTTTACAATGTTACTTCTGGACACTCAGTGTAAGATTTTGCAATTATTTCATTGTTTGGACTTGTTTTCTGTTTTTCTACGTTTATGTGTACATTAGAGTGAGTTAAGCTCATTTGGAGATTTTCCATTTTTTTTCTCCTGCCACATGATATAAACCTTAAAAAGTGAACATAACATCTTTACAATGTTACTTCTGGACACTCAGTTTAAACTTTTGCAATTATTTCATTGTTTGGACTTGTTTTCTGTTTTTCTATGTTTATGTGTACATGAGAGTGAGTTAAGCTCATTTGGAGATTTTCCATTTTTTTCTCCTGCCACATGCTATAAACCTTAAAAAGTGAACATAACATCTTTACAATGTTACTTCTGGACACTCAGTGTAAACTTTTGCAATTATTTAGTTGTTTGGACTTGTTTTCTGTTTTTCTATGTTTATGTGTACATTAGAGTGAGTTAAGCTCATTTGGAGATTTTCCATTTTTTTCTCCTGCCACATGATATAAACCTTAAAAAGTGAACATAACATCTTTACAATGTTACTTCTGGACAGTCAGTGTAAAATTTTGCAATTATTTCATTCTTTGGACTTGTTTTCTGTTTTTCTATATTTATGTGTACATGAGCGTGAGTTAAGCTCATTTGGAGATTTTCCATTTTTTTCTCCTGCCACATGATATAAACCTTAAAAAGTGAACATAACATCTTTACAATGTTACTTCTGGACACTCAGTGTAAACTTTTGCAATTATTTCATTGTTTGGACTTGTTTTCTGTTTTTCTGTTTTTCTATGTTTACTTGCGCATTGGAGTGAGTTAAGCTCATTTGGAGATTTTCCATTTTTTTCTCCTGCCACATGATATAAACATTAAAAAGTGAACATAACATCTTTACAATGTTACTCCTGGACACTCAGTGTAAAATGTTGCAATTATATCATTCTTTGGACTTGTTTTCTGTTTTTCTATGTTTATGTGTACAGTAGAGTGAGTTAAGCTCATTTGGAGATTTTCCATTTTTTTCTCCTGCCACATGATATAAACCTTAAAAAGTGAACATAACATCTTTACAATGTTACTTCTGGACAGTCAGTGTAAAATTTTGCAATTATTTCATTCTTTGGACTTGTTTTCTGTTTTTCTATATTTATGTGTACATGAGCGTGAGTTAAGCTCATTTGGAGATTTTCCATTTTTTTCTCCTGCCACATGATATAAACCTTAAAAAGTGAACATAACATCTTTACAATGTTACTTCTGGACACTCAGTGTAAACTTTTGCAATTATTTCATTGTTTGGACTTGTTTTCTGTTTTTCTATGTTTATGTGTACAGTAGAGTGAGTTAAGCTCATTTGGAGATTTTCCATTTTTTTCACCTGCCACATGATATAAACCTTAAAAAGTGAACATAACATCTTTACAATGTTACTTCTGGACACTCAGTGTAAACTTTTGCAATTATTTCATTGTTTGGACTTGTTTTCTGTTTTTCTATGTTTATGTGTACAGTAGAGTGAGTTAAGCTCATTTGGAGATTTTCCATTTTTTTCACCTGCCACATGATATAAACCTTAAAAAGTGAACATAACATCTTTACAATGTTACTTCTGGACACTCAGTGTAAACTTTTGCAATTATTTCATTGTTTGGACTTGTTTTCTGTTTTTCTATGTTTACTTGCGCATTGGAGTGAGTTAAGCTCATTTGGAGATTTTCTATTTTTTTCTCCTGCCACATGCTATAAACCTTAAAAAGTGAACATAACATCTTTACAATGTTACTTCTGGACACTCAGTGTAAACTTTTGCAATTATTTCATTGTTTGGACTTGTTTTCTGTTTTTCTATGTTTACTTGCGCATTGGAGTGAGTTAAGCTCATTTGGAGATTTTCCATTTTTTTCTCCTGCCACATGCTATAAACCTTAAAAAGTGAACATAACATCTTTACAATGTTACTTCTGGACACTCAGTGTAAGATTTTGCAATTATTTCATTGTTTGGACTTGTTTTCTGTTTTTCTACGTTTATGTGTACATTAGAGTGAGTTAAGCTCATTTGGAGATTTTCCATTTTTTTTCTCCTGCCACATGATATAAACCTTAAAAAGTGAACATAACATCTTTACAATGTTACTTCTGGACACTCAGTTTAAACTTTTGCAATTATTTCATTGTTTGGACTTGTTTTCTGTTTTTCTATGTTTATGTGTACATGAGAGTGAGTAAAGCTCATTTGGAGATTTTCCATTTTTTTCTCCTGCCACATGCTATAAACCTTAAAAAGTGAACATAACATCTTTACAATGTTACTTCTGGACACTCAGTGTAAACTTTTGCAATTATTTAGTTGTTTGGACTTGTTTTCTGTTTTTCTATGTTTATGTGTACATTAGAGTGAGTTAAGCTCATTTGGAGATTTTCCATTTTTTTCTCCTGCCACATGAAATAAACCTTAAAAAGTGAACATTACATCTTTACAATGTTACTCCTGGACACTCAGTGTAAAATGTTGCAATTATTTCATTCTTTGGACTTGTTTTCTGTTTTTCTATGTTTATGTGTACAGTAGAGTGAGTTAAGCTCATTTGGAGATTTTCCATTTTTTTCTCCTGCCACATGATATAAACCTTAAAAAGTGAACATAACATCTTTACAATGTTACTTCTGGACAGTCAGTGTAAAATTTTGCAATTATTTCATTCTTTGGACTTGTTTTCTGTTTTTCTATATTTATGTGTACATGAGCGTGAGTTAAGCTCATTTGGAGATTTTCCATTTTTTTCTCCTGCCACATGATATAAACCTTAAAAAGTGAACATAACATCTTTACAATGTTACTTCTGGACACTCAGTGTAAACTTTTGCAATTATTTCATTGTTTGGACTTGTTTTCTGTTTTTCTGTTTTTCTATGTTTACTTGCGCATTGGAGTGAGTTAAGCTCATTTGGAGATTTTCCATTTTTTTCTCCTGCCACATGATATAAACATTAAAAAGTGAACATAACATCTTTAAAACGCAACTTCTGGACACTCAGTGTAAACTTTTGCAATTATTTCATTCTTTGGACTTGTTTTCTGTTTTTCTATATTTATGTGTACATGAGCGTGAGTTAAGCTCATTTGGAGATTTTTCATTTTTTTCACCTGCCACATGATATAAACCTTAAAAAGTGAACATAAACATCTTTACAATGTTACTTCTGGACACTCAGTGTAAACTTTTGCAATTATTTCATTGTTTGGACTTCTTTTCTGTTTTTCTGTTTACTTGCGCACTGGAGTAAACATTTTTTTCTCTTCTCTTTTTTTCTCCTGCCACATGAAATAAACCTTAAAAAGTGAACATAACGTCTTTACAATGTTACTTCTGGACACTCAGTGTAAAATTTTGCAATTATTTCATTGTTTGTACTTGTTTTCTGTTTTTCTATGTTTATGTGTACATTAGAGTGAGTTAAGCTCATTTGGAGATTTTCCATTTTTTTCACCTGCCACATGATATAAACCTTACAAAGTGAACATAACATCTTTACAATGTTACTTCTGGACACTCAGTGTAAAATTTTGCAATTATTTCATTGTTTGGACTTGTTTTCTGTTTTTCTATGTTTACTTGCGCATTGGAGTGAGTTAAGCTCATTTGGAGATTTTCTATTTTTTTCTCCTGCCACATGAAATAAACCTTAAAAAGTGAACATAACATCTTTACAATGTTACTTCTGGACACTCAGTGTAACATTTTGCAATTATTTCATTGTTTGGACTTGTTTTCTGTTTTTCTATGTTAATGTTTACATTAGAGTGAGTTAAGCTCATTTGGAGATTTTCCATTTGTTTCACCTGCCACATGATATAAACCTTAAACAGTGAACATAACATCTTTACAATGTTACTTCTGGACACTCAGTGTAAACTTTTGCAATTATTTCATTGTTTGGACTTGTTTTCTGTTTTTCTATGTTTATGTGTACAGTAGAGTGAGTTAAGCTCATTTGGAGATTTTCCATTTTTTTCACCTGCCACATGATATAAACCTTAAAAAGTGAACATAACATCTTTACAATGTTACTTCTGGACACTCAGTGTAAACTTTTGCAATTATTTCATTGTTTGGACTTGTTTTCTGTTTTTCTATGTTTACTTGCGCATTGGAGTGAGTTAAGCTCATTTGGAGATTTTCTATTTTTTTCTCCTGCCACATGCTATAAACCTTAAAAAGTGAACATAACATCTTTACAATGTTACTTCTGGACACTCAGTGTAAACTTTTGCAATTATTTCATTGTTTGGACTTGTTTTCTGTTTTTCTATGTTTACTTGCGCATTGGAGTGAGTTAAGCTCATTTGGAGATTTTCCATTTTTTTCTCCTGCCACATGCTATAAACCTTAAAAAGTGAACATAACATCTTTACAATGTTACTTCTGGACACTCAGTGTAAGATTTTGCAATTATTTCATTGTTTGGACTTGTTTTCTGTTTTTCTACGTTTATGTGTACATTAGAGTGAGTTAAGCTCATTTGGAGATTTTCCATTTTTTTTCTCCTGCCACATGCTATAAACCTTAAAAAGTGAACATAACATCTTTACAATGTTACTTCTGGACACTCAGTTTAAACTTTTGCAATTATTTCATTGTTTGGACTTGTTTTCTGTTTTTCTATGTTTATGTGTACATGAGAGTGAGTTAAGCTCATTTGGAGATTTTCCATTTTTTTCTCCTGCCACATGCTATAAACCTTAAAAAGTGAACATAACATCTTTACAATGTTACTTCTGGACACTCAGTGTAAACTTTTGCAATTATTTAGTTGTTTGGACTTGTTTTCTGTTTTTCTATGTTTATGTGTACATTAGAGTGAGTTAAGCTCATTTGGAGATTTTCCATTTTTTTCTCCTGCCACATGAAATAAACCTTAAAAAGTGAACATTACATCTTTACAATGTTACTCCTGGACACTCAGTGTAAAATGTTGCAATTATTTCATTCTTTGGACTTGTTTTCTGTTTTTCTATGTTTATGTGTACAGTAGAGTGAGTTAAGCTCATTTGGAGATTTTCCATTTTTTTCTCCTGCCACATGATATAAACCTTAAAAAGTGAACATAACATCTTTACAATGTTACTTCTGGACAGTCAGTGTAAAATTTTGCAATTATTTCATTCTTTGGACTTGTTTTCTGTTTTTCTATATTTATGTGTACATGAGCGTGAGTTAAGCTCATTTGGAGATTTTCCATTTTTTTCTCCTGCCACATGATATAAACCTTAAAAAGTGAACATAACATCTTTACAATGTTACTTCTGGACACTCAGTGTAAACTTTTGCAATTATTTCATTCTTTGGACTTGTTTTCTGTTTTTCTATGTTTATGTGTACAGTAGAGTGAGTTAAGCTCATTTGGAGATTTTCCATTTTTTTCTCCTGCCACATGATATAAACCTTAAAAAGTGAACATAACATCTTTACAATGTTACTTCTGGACAGTCAGTGTAAAATTTTGCAATTATTTCATTCTTTGGACTTGTTTTCTGTTTTTCTATATTTATGTGTACATGAGCGTGAGTTAAGCTCATTTGGAGATTTTCCATTTTTTTCTCCTGCCACATGATATAAACCTTAAAAAGTGAACATAACATCTTTACAATGTTACTTCTGGACACTCAGTGTAAACTTTTGCAATTATTTCATTGTTTGGACTTGTTTTCTGTTTTTCTGTCTTTCTATGTTTACTTGCGCATTGGAGTGAGTTAAGCTCATTTGGAGATTTTCCATTTTTTTCTCCTGCCACATGATATAAACATTAAAAAGTGAACATAACATCTTTAAAACGCAACTTCTGGACACTCAGTGTAAACTTTTGCAATTATTTCATTCTTTGGACTTGTTTTCTGTTTTTCTATATTTATGTGTACATGAGCGTGAGTTAAGCTCATTTGGAGATTTTTCATTTTTTTCACCTGCCACATGATATAAACCTTAAAAAGTGAACATAAACATCTTTACAATGTTACTTCTGGACACTCAGTGTAAACTTTTGCAATTATTTCATTGTTTGGACTTCTTTTCTGTTTTTCTGTTTACTTGCGCACTGGAGTAAACATTTTTTTCTCTTCTCTTTTTTTCTCCTTCCACATGAAATAAACCTTAAAAAGTGAACATAACGTCTTTACAATGTTACTTCTGGACACTCAGTGTAAAATTTTGCAATTATTTCATTTTTTGTACTTGTTTTCTGTTTTTCTATGTTTATGTGTACATTAGAGTGAGTTAAGCTCATTTGGAGATTTTCCATTTTTTTCACCTGCCACATGATATAAACCTTACAAAGTGAACATAACATCTTTACAATGTTACTTCTGGACACTCAGTGTAAAATTTTGCAATTATTTCATTGTTTGGACTTGTTTTCTGTTTTTCTATGTTTACTTGCGCATTGGAGTGAGTTAAGCTCATTTGGAGATTTTCTATTTTTTTCTCCTGCCACATGAAATAAACCTTAAAAAGTGAACATAACATCTTTACAATGTTACTTCTGGACACTCAGTGTAACATTTTGCAATTATTTCATTGTTTGGACTTGTTTTCTGTTTTTCTATGTTAATGTTTACATTAGAGTGAGTTAAGCTCATTTGGAGATTTTCCATTTGTTTCACCTGCCACATGATATAAACCTTAAACAGTGAACATAACATCTTTACAATGTTACTTCTGGACACTCAGTGTAAACTTTTGCAATTATTTCATTGTTTGGACTTGTTTTCTGTTTTTCTATGTTTATGTGTACAGTAGAGTGAGTTAAGCTCATTTGGAGATTTTCCATTTTTTTCACCTGCCACATGATATAAACCTTAAAAAGTGAACATAACATCTTTACAATGTTACTTCTGGACACTCAGTGTAAACTTTTGCAATTATTTCATTGTTTGGACTTGTTTTCTGTTTTTCTATGTTTACTTGCGCATTGGAGTGAGTTAAGCTCATTTGGAGATTTTCTATTTTTTTCTCCTGCCACATGCTATAAACCTTAAAAAGTGAACATAACATCTTTACAATGTTACTTCTGGACACTCAGTGTAAACTTTTGCAATTATTTAGTTGTTTGGACTTGTTTTCTGTTTTTCTATGTTTATGTGTACATTAGAGTGAGTTAAGCTCATTTGGAGATTTTCCATTTTTTTCACCTGCCACATGATATAAACCTTAAAAAGTGAACATAACATCTTTACAATGTTACTTCTGGACACTCTGTTTAAACTTTTGCAATTATTTCATTGTTTGGACTTGTTTTCTGTTTTTCTATGTTTATGTGTACATGAGAGTGAGTTAAGCTCATTTGGAGATTTTCCATTTTTTTCTCCTGCCACATGCTATAAACCTTAAAAAGTGAACATAACATCTTTACAATGTTACTTCTGGACACTCAGTGTAAACTTTTGCAATTATTTAGTTGTTTGGACTTGTTTTCTGTTTTTCTATGTTTATGTGTACATTAGAGTGAGTTAAGCTCATTTGGAGATTTTCCATTTTTTTCTCCTGCCACATGAAATAAACCTTAAAAAGTGAACATTACATCTTTACAATGTTACTCCTGGACACTCAGTGTAAAATTTTGCAATTATTTCATTCTTTGGACTTGTTTTCTGTTTTTCTATGTTTATGTGTACAGTAGAGTGAGTTAAGCTCATTTGGAGATTTTCCATTTTTTTCTCCTGCCACATGATATAAACCTTAAAAAGTGAACATAACATCTTTACAATGTTACTTCTGGACAGTCAGTGTAAAATTTTGCAATTATTTCATTCTTTGGACTTGTTTTCTGTTTTTCTATATTTATGTGTACATGAGCGTGAGTTAAGCTCATTTGGAGATTTTCCATTTTTTTCTCCTGCCACATGATATAAACCTTAAAAAGTGAACATAACATCTTTACAATGTTACTTCTGGACACTCAGTGTAAACTTTTGCAATTATTTCATTCTTTGGACTTGTTTTCTGTTTTTCTATGTTTATGTGTACAGTAGAGTGAGTTAAGCTCATTTGGAGATTTTCCATTTTTTTCTCCTGCCACATGATATAAACCTTAAAAAGTGAACATAACATCTTTACAATGTTACTTCTGGACAGTCAGTGTAAAATTTTGCAATTATTTCATTCTTTGGACTTGTTTTCTGTTTTTCTATATTTATGTGTACATGAGCGTGAGTTAAGCTCATTTGGAGATTTTCCATTTTTTTCTCCTGCCACATGATATAAACCTTAAAAAGTGAACATAACATCTTTACAATGTTACTTCTGGACACTCAGTGTAAACTTTTGCAATTATTTCATTGTTTGGACTTGTTTTCTGTTTTTCTGTCTTTCTATGTTTACTTGCGCATTGGAGTGAGTTAAGCTCATTTGGAGATTTTCCATTTTTTTCTCCTGCCACATGATATAAACATTAAAAAGTGAACATAACATCTTTAAAACGCAACTTCTGGACACTCAGTGTAAACTTTTGCAATTATTTCATTCTTTGGACTTGTTTTCTGTTTTTCTATATTTATGTGTACATGAGCGTGAGTTAAGCTCATTTGGAGATTTTTCATTTTTTTCACCTGCCACATGATATAAACCTTAAAAAGTGAACATAAACATCTTTACAATGTTACTTCTGGACACTCAGTGTAAACTTTTGCAATTATTTCATTGTTTGGACTTCTTTTCTGTTTTTCTGTTTACTTGCGCACTGGAGTAAACATTTTTTTCTCTTCTCTTTTTTTCTCCTGCCACATGAAATAAACCTTAAAAAGTGAACATAACGTCTTTACAATGTTACTTCTGGACACTCAGTGTAAAATTTTGCAATTATTTCATTTTTTGTACTTGTTTTCTGTTTTTCTATGTTTATGTGTACATTAGAGTGAGTTAAGCTCATTTGGAGATTTTCCATTTTTTTCACCTGCCACATGATATAAACCTTACAAAGTGAACATAACATCTTTACAATGTTACTTCTGGACACTCAGTGTAAAATTTTGCAATTATTTCATTGTTTGGACTTGTTTTCTGTTTTTCTATGTTTACTTGCGCATTGGAGTGAGTTAAGCTCATTTGGAGATTTTCTATTTTTTTCTCCTGCCACATGAAATAAACCTTAAAAAGTGAACATAACATCTTTACAATGTTACTTCTGGACACTCAGTGTAACATTTTGCAATTATTTCATTGTTTGGACTTGTTTTCTGTTTTTCTATGTTAATGTTTACATTAGAGTGAGTTAAGCTCATTTGGAGATTTTCCATTTGTTTCACCTGCCACATGATATAAACCTTAAACAGTGAACATAACATCTTTACAATGTTACTTCTGGACACTCAGTGTAAACTTTTGCAATTATTTCATTGTTTGGACTTGTTTTCTGTTTTTCTATGTTTATGTGTACAGTAGAGTGAGT
The DNA here is from genome assembly GCF_963457635.1 of Microchirus variegatus. Taxonomy (NCBI): domain Eukaryota; kingdom Metazoa; phylum Chordata; class Actinopteri; order Pleuronectiformes; family Soleidae; genus Microchirus; species Microchirus variegatus. The sequence continues at coordinate 23,185,649 of NC_139808.1, forward strand.
TAAGCTCATTTGGAGATTTTCCATTTTTTTCACCTGCCACATGATATAAACCTTAAAAAGTGAACATAACATCTTTACAATGTTACTTCTGGACACTCAGTGTAAACTTTTGCAATTATTTCATTGTTTGGACTTGTTTTCTGTTTTTCTATGTTTACTTGCGCATTGGAGTGAGTTAAGCTCATTTGGAGATTTTCTATTTTTTTCTCCTGCCACATGCTATAAACCTTAAAAAGTGAACATAACATCTTTACAATGTTACTTCTGGACACTCAGTGTAAACTTTTGCAATTATTTAGTTGTTTGGACTTGTTTTCTGTTTTTCTATGTTTATGTGTACATTAGAGTGAGTTAAGCTCATTTGGAGATTTTCCATTTTTTTCACCTGCCACATGATATAAACCTTAAAAAGTGAAAATAACATCTTTACAATGTTACTTCTGGACACTCAGTGTAAACTTTTGCAATTATTTCATTGTTTGGACTTGTTTTCTGTTTTTCTATGTTTATGTGTACATGAGAGTGAGTTAAGCTCATTTGGAGATTTTCCATTTTTTTCTCCTGCCACATGATATAAACCTTAAAAAGTGAACATAACATCTTTACAATGTTACTTCTGGACACTCAGTTTAAACTTTTGCAATTATTTCATTGATTGGACTTGTTTTCTGTTTTTCTATGTTTATGTGTACATGAGAGTGAGTTAAGCTCATTTGGAGATTTTCCATTTTTTTCACCTGCCACATGATATAAACCTTAAAAAGTGAACATAACATCTTTACAATGTTACTCATGGACACTCAGTGTAAACTTTTGCAATTATTTCATTATTTGGACTTGTTTTCTGTTTTTCTATGTTTACTTGCGCATTGGAGTGAGTTAAGCTCATTTGGAGATTTTCCATTTTTTTCTGCTGCCACATGAAATAAACCTTAAAAAGTGAACATAACATCTTTACAATGTTACTTCTGGACACTCAGTGTAAACTTTTGCAATTATTTCATTGTTTGGACTTGTTTTCTGTTTTTCTATGTTCATGTGTACATGAGAGTGAGTAAAGCTCATTTGGAGATTTTCCATTTTTTTCACCTGCCACATGATATAAACCTTAAAAAGTGAACATAACATCTTTACAATGTTACTTCTGGACACTCAGTGTAAACTTTTGCAATTATTTCATTCTTTGGACTTGTTTTCTGTTTTTCTATGTTTATGTGTACAGTAGAGTGAGTTAAGCTCATTTGGAGATTTTCCATTTTTTTTCTCCTGCCACATGATATAAACCTTAAAAAGTGAACATAACATCTTTACAATGTTACTTCTGGACAGTCAGTGTAAAATTTTGCAATTATTTCATTCTTTGGACTTGTTTTCTGTTTTTCTATATTTATGTGTACATGAGCGTGAGTTAAGCTCATTTGGAGATTTTCCATTTTTTTCTCCTGCCACATGATATAAACCTTAAAAAGTGAACATAACATCTTTACAATGTTACTTCTGGACACTCAGTGTAAACTTTTGCAATTATTTCATTGTTTGGACTTGTTTTCTGTTTTTCTGTTTTTCTATGTTTACTTGCGCATTGGAGTGAGTTAAGCTCATTTGGAGATTTTCCATTTTTTTCTCCTGCCACATGATATAAACATTAAAAAGTGAACATAACATCTTTAAAACGCAACTTCTGGACACTCAGTGTAAACTTTTGCAATTATTTCATTGTTTGGACTTGTTTTCTGTTTTTCTAAGTTTACTTGCGCATTGGAGTGAGTTAAGCTCATTTGGAGATTTTCTATTTTTTTCTCCTGCCACATGAAATAAACCTTAAAAAGTGAACATAACACCTTTACGATGTTACTTCTGGACACTCAGTGTAAAATTTTGCAATTATTTCATTGTTTGGACTTGTTTTCTGTTTTTCTACGTTTATGTGTACATTAGAGTGAGTTAAGCTCATTTGGAGATTTTCCATTTTTTTCTCCTGCCACATGATATAAACCTTAAAAAGTGAACATAACATCTTTACAATGTTACTTCTGGACACTCAGTGTAAACTTTTGCAATTATTTCATTGTTTGGACTTGTTTTCTGTTTTTCTGTTTTTCTATGTTTACTTGCGCATTGGAGTGAGTTAAGCTCATTTGGAGATTTTCCATTTTTTTCTCCTGCCACATGAAATAAACCTTAAAAAGTGAACATTACATCTTTACAATGTTACTTCTGGACACTCAGTTTAAACTTTTGCAATTATTTCATTGTTTGGACTTGTTTTCTGTTTTTCTATGTTTATGTGTACATTAGAGTGAGTTAAGCTCATTTGGAGATTTTCCATTTTTTTCTCCTGCCACATGATATAAACCTTAAAAAGTGAACATAACATCTTTACAATGTTACTTCTGGACACTCAGTGTAAAATTTTGCAATTATTTGATTGTTTGGACTTGTTTTCTGTTTTTCTATATTTATGTGTACATGAGAGTGAGTTAAGCTCATTTGGAGATTTTCCATTTTTTTCTCCTTCCACATGATATAAAGCTTAAAAAGTTAACATAACATCTTTACAATGTTACTTCTGGACACTCAGTGTAAAATTTTGCAATTATTTCATTGTTTGGACTTCTTTTCTGTTTTTCTATGTTTACTTGCGCAGTGGAGTAAACACTTTTTTCTCTTCTCTTTTTTTCTCCTGCCACATGAAATAAACCTTAAAAAGTGAACATAACGTCTTTACAATGTTACTTCTGGACACTCAGTGTAACATTTTGCAATTATTTCATTGTTTGGACTTGTTTTCTGTTTTTCTATGTTTACTTGCGCATTGGAGTGAGTTAAGCTCATTTGGAGATTTTCCATTTGTTTCACCTGCCACATGATATAAACCTTAAACAGTGAACATAACATCTTTACAATGTTACTTCTGTACACTCAGTGTAAACTTTTGCAATTATTTCATTGTTTGGACTTGTTTTCTGTTTTTCTATGTTTATGTTTATGTGTACAGTAGAGTGAGTTAAGCTCATTTGGAGATTTTCCATTTTTTTCTCCTGCCACATGATATAAACATTAAAAAGTGAACATAACATCTTTAAAACGCAACTTCTGGACACTCAGTGTAAACTTTTGCAATTATTTCATTGTTTGGACTTGTTTTCTGTTTTTTTATGTTTATGTTTACATTAGAGTGAGTTAAGCTCATTTGGAGATTTTCCATTTTTTTCTCCTGCCACATGATATAAACCTTAAAAAGTGAACATAACATCTTTACAATGTTACTTCTGGACACTCAGTGTAAAATTTTGCAATTATTTCATTGTTTGGACTTGTTTTCTGTTTTTCTATGTTTACTTGCGCATTGGAGTGAGTTAAGCTCAATTGGAGATTTTCTATTTTTTTCTCCTGCCACATGAAATAAACCTTAAAAAGTGAACATAACATCTTTACAATGTTAATTCTGGACACTCAGTGTAAAATTTTGCAATTATTTCATTGTTTGGACTTGTTTTCTGTTTTTCTATGTTTATGTTTACATTAGAGTGAGTTAAGCTCATTTGGAGATTTTCCATTTTTTTCTCCTGCCACATGAAATAAACCTTAAAAAGTGAACATTACATCTTTACAATGTTACTCCTGGACACTCAGTGTAAAATGTTGCAATTATTTCATTCTTTGGACTTGTTTTCTGTTTTTCTATGTTTATGTGTACATTAGAGTGATTTAAGCTCATTTGGAGATTTTTCATTTTTTTCACCTGCCACATGATATAAACCTTAAAAAGTGAACATAAACATCTTTACAATGTTACTTCTGGACACTCAGTGTAAACTTTTGCAATTATTTCATTGTTTGGACTTGTTTCTGTTTTTCTATGTTTACTTGCGCAGTGGAGTAAACATTTTTTTCTCTTCTCTTTTTTTCTCCTGCCACATGAAATAAACCTTAAAAAGTGAACATAACGTCTTTACAATGTTACTTCTGGACACTCAGTGTAAAATTTTGCAATTATTTCATTGTTTGTACTTGTTTTCTGTTTTTCTATGTTTATGTGTACATTAGAGTGAGTTAAGCTCATTTGGAGATTTTCCATTTTTTTCACCTGCCACATGATATAAACCTTACAAAGTGAACATAACATCTTTACAATGTTACTTCTGGACACTCAGTGTAAAATTTTGCAATTATTTCATTGTTTGGACTTGTTTTCTGTTTTTCTATGTTTACTTGCGCATTGGAGTGAGTTAAGCTCATTTGGAGATTTTCTATTTTTTTCTCCTGCCACATGAAATAAACCTTAAAAAGTGAACATAACATCTTTACAATGTTACTTCTGGACACTCAGTGTAACATTTTGCAATTATTTCATTGTTTGGACTTGTTTTCTGTTTTTCTATGTTTATGTGTACATTAGAGTGAGTTAAGCTCATTTGGAGATTTTCCATTTTTTTCTCCTGCCACATGATATAAACCTTAAAAAGTGAACATAACATCTTTACAATGTAACTTCTGGACACTCAGTGTAACATTTTGCAATTATTTCATTGTTTGGACTTGTTTTCTGTTTTTCTATGTTTATGTTTACATTAGAGTGAGTTAAGCTCATTTGGAGATTTTCCATTTTTTTCTCCTGCCACATGATATAAACCTTAAAAAGTGAACATAACATCTTTACAATGTAACTTCTGGACACTCAGTGTAAACTTTTGCAATTATTTCATTGTTTGGACTTGTTTTCTGTTTTTCTATGTTTACTTGCGCATTGGAGTGAGTTAAGCTCATTTGGAGATTTTCCATTTTTTTCTCCTGCCACATGATATAAACCTTAAAAAGTGAACATAACATCTTTACAATGTTACTTCTGGACACTCAGTGTAAACTTTTGCAATTATATCACTGTTTGGACTTGTTTTCTGTTTTTCTATGTTTATGTGTACATTAGAGTGAGTTAAGCTCATTTGGAGATTTTCCATTTTTTTCACCTGCCACATGAAATAAACCTTAAAAAGTGAACATAACGTCTTTACAATGTTACTTCTGGACACTCAGTGTAAAATTTTGCAATTATTTCATTGTTTGTACTTGTTTTCTGTTTTTCTATGTTTATGTGTACATTAGAGTGAGTTAAGCTCATTTGGAGATTTTCCATTTTTTTCACCTGCCACATGATATAAACCTTACAAAGTGAACATAACATCTTTACATTGTTACTTCTGGACACTCAGTGTAAAATTTTGCAATTATTTCATTGTTTGGACTTGTTTTCTGTTTTTCTATGTTTACTTGCGCATTGGAGTGAGTTAAGCTCATTTGGAGATTTTCTATTTTTTTCACCTGCCACATGAAATAAACCTTAAAAAGTGAACATAACATCTTTACAATGTTACTTCTGGACACTCAGTGTAACATTTTGCAATTATTTCATTGTTTGGACTTGTTTTCTGTTTTTCTATGTTTATGTGTACATTAGAGTGAGTTAAGCTCATTTGGAGATTTTCCATTTGTTTCACCTGCCACATGATATAAACCTTAAACAGTGAACATAACATCTTTACAATGTTACTTCTGGACACTCAGTGTAAACTTTTGCAATTATTTCATTGTTTGGACTTGTTTTCTGTTTTTCTATGTTCATGTGTACATGAGAGTGAGTAAAGCTCATTTGGAGATTTTCCATTTTTTTCTCCTGCCACATGATATAAACATTAAAAAGTGAACATAACATCTTTACAATGTTACTTCTGGACACTCAGTGTAAACTTTTGCAATTATTTCATTGTTTGGACTTGTTTTCTGTTTTTCTATGTTTACTTGCGCATTGGAGTGAGTTAAGCTCATTTGGAGATTTTCTATTTTTTTCTCCTGCCACATGCTATAAACCTTAAAAAGTGAACATAACATCTTTACAATGTTACTTCTGGACACTCAGTGTAAACTTTTGCAATTATTTAGTTGTTTGGACTTGTTTTCTGTTTTTCTATGTTTATGTGTACATTAGAGTGAGTTAAGCTCATTTGGAGATTTTCCATTTTTTTCTCCTGCAACATGAAATAAACCTTAAAAAGTGAACATTACATCTTTACAATGTTACTCCTGGACACTCAGTGTAAAATGTTGCAATTATTTCATTCTTTGGACTTGTTTTCTGTTTTTCTATGTTTATGTGTACAGTAGAGTGAGTTAAGCTCATTTGGAGATTTTCCATTTTTTTCTCCTGCCACATGATATAAACCTTAAAAAGTGAACATAACATCTTTACAATGTTACTTCTGGACAGTCAGTGTAAAATTTTGCAATTATTTCATTGTTTGGACTTGTTTTCTGTTTTTCTATATTTATGTGTACATGAGCGTGAGTTAAGCTCATTTGGAGATTTTCCATTTTTTTCTCCTGCCACATGATATAAACCTTAAAAAGTGAACATAACATCTTTACAATGTTACTTCTGGACACTCAGTGTAAACTTTTGCAATTATTTCATTGTTTGGACTTGTTTTCTGTTTTTCTGTTTTTCTATGTTTACTTGCGCATTGGAGTGAGTTAAGCTCATTTGGAGATTTTCCATTTTTTTCTCCTGCCACATGATATAAACATTAAAAAGTGAACATAACATCTTTAAAACGCAACTTCTGGACACTCAGTGTAAACTTTTGCAATTATTTCATTGTTTGGACTTGTTTTCTGTTTTTCTATGTTTATGTGTACATGAGAGTGAGTTAAGCTCATTTGGAGATTTTCCATTTTTTTCACCTGCCACATGATATAAACCTTAAAAAGTGAACATAACATCTTTACAATGTTACTTCTGGACACTCAGTGTAAACTTTTGCAATTATTTCATTGTTTGGACTTGTTTTCTGTTTTTCTAAGTTTACTTGCGCATTGGAGTGAGTTAAGCTCATTTGGAGATTTTCTATTTTTTTCTCCTGCCACATGAAATAAACCTTAAAAAGTGAACATAACACCTTTACGATGTTACTTCTGGACACTCAGTGTAAAATTTTGCAATTATTTCATTGTTTGGACTTGTTTTCTGTTTTTCTACGTTTATGTGTACATTAGAGTGAGTTAAGCTCATTTGGAGATTTTCCATTTTTTTCTCCTGCCACATGAAATAAACCTTAAAAAGTGAACATTACATCTTTACAATGTTACTTCTGGACACTCAGTTTAAACTTTTGCAATTATTTCATTGTTTGGACTTGTTTTCTGTTTTTCTATGTTTATGTGTACATTAGAGTGAGTTAAGCTCATTTGGAGATTTTCCATTTTTTTCTCCTGCCACATGATATAAACCTTAAAAAGTGAACATAACATCTTTACAATGTTACTTCTGGACACTCAGTGTAAAATTTTGCAATTATTTGATTGTTTGGACTTGTTTTCTGTTTTTCTATATTTATTCTGGAGAATAAATTCTTCATGAGAGTGAGTTAAGCTCATTTGGAGATTTTCCATTTTTTTCTCCTTCCACATGATATAAAGCTTAAAAAGTTAACATAACATCTTTACAATGTTACTTCTGGACACTCAGTGTAAAATTTTGCAATTATTTCATTGTTTGGACTTCTTTTCTGTTTTTCTATGTTTACTTGCGCAGTGGAGTAAACACTTTTTTCTCTTCTCTTTTTTTCTCCTGCCACATGAAATAAACCTTAAAAAGTGAACATAACGTCTTTACAATGTTACTTCTGGACACTCAGTGTAACATTTTGCAATTATTTCATTGTTTGGACTTGTTTTCTGTTTTTCTATGTTTACTTGCGCATTGGAGTGAGTTAAGCTCATTTGGAGATTTTCCATTTGTTTCACCTGCCACATGATATAAACCTTAAACAGTGAACATAACATCTTTACAATGTTACTTCTGTACACTCAGTGTAAACTTTTGCAATTATTTCATTGTTTGGACTTGTTTTCTGTTTTTCTATGTTTATGTTTATGTGTACAGTAGAGTGAGTTAAGCTCATTTGGAGATTTTCCATTTTTTTCTCCTGCCACATGATATAAACATTAAAAAGTGAACATAACATCTTTAAAACGCAACTTCTGGACACTCAGTGTAAACTTTTGCAATTATTTCATTGTTTGGACTTGTTTTCTGTTTTTCTATGTTTATGTTTACATTAGAGTGAGTTAAGCTCATTTGGAGATTTTCCATTTTTTTCTCCTGCCACATGATATAAACCTTAAAAAGTGAACATAACATCTTTACAATGTTACTTCTGGACACTCAGTGTAAAATTTTGCAATTATTTCATTGTTTGGACTTGTTTTCTGTTTTTCTATGTTTACTTGCGCATTGGAGTGAGTTAAGCTCAATTGGAGATTTTCTATTTTTTTCTCCTGCCACATGAAATAAACCTTAAAAAGTGAACATAACATCTTTACAATGTTAATTCTGGACACTCAGTGTAAAATTTTGCAATTATTTCATTGTTTGGACTTGTTTTCTGTTTTTCTATGTTTATGTTTACATTAGAGTGAGTTAAGCTCATTTGGAGATTTTCCATTTTTTTCTCCTGCCACATGAAATAAACCTTAAAAAGTGAACATTACATCTTTACAATGTTACTCCTGGACACTCAGTGTAAAATGTTGCAATTATTTCATTCTTTGGACTTGTTTTCTGTTTTTCTATGTTTATGTGTACATTAGAGTGAGTTAAGCTCATTTGGAGATTTTCCATTTTTTTCTCCTGCCACATGATATAAACCTTAAAAAGTGAACATAACATCTTTACAATGTAACTTCTGGACACTCAGTGTAAACTTTTGCAATTATTTCATTGTTTGGACTTGTTTTCTGTTTTTCTATGTTTACTTGCGCATTGGAGTGAGTTAAGCTCATTTGGAGATTTTCCATTTTTTTCTCCTGCCACATGATATAAACCTTAAAAAGTGAACATAACATCTTTACAATGTTACTTCTGGACACTCAGTGTAAACTTTTGCAATTATATCACTGTTTGGACTTGTTTTCTGTTTTTCTATGTTTATGTGTACATTAGAGTGAGTTAAGCTCATTTGGAGATTTTCCATTTTTTTCACCTGCCACATGAAATAAACCTTAAAAAGTGAACATAACGTCTTTACAATGTTACTTCTGGACACTCAGTGTAAAATTTTGCAATTATTTCATTGTTTGTACTTGTTTTCTGTTTTTCTATGTTTATGTGTACATTAGAGTGAGTTAAGCTCATTTGGAGATTTTCCATTTTTTTCACCTGCCACATGATATAAACCTTACAAAGTGAACATAACATCTTTACATTGTTACTTCTGGACACTCAGTGTAAAATTTTGCAATTATTTCATTGTTTGGACTTGTTTTCTGTTTTTCTATGTTTACTTGCGCATTGGAGTGAGTTAAGCTCATTTGGAGATTTTCTATTTTTTTCACCTGCCACATGAAATAAACCTTAAAAAGTGAACATAACATCTTTACAATGTTACTTCTGGACACTCAGTGTAACATTTTGCAATTATTTCATTGTTTGGACTTGTTTTCTGTTTTTCTATGTTTATGTGTACATTAGAGTGAGTTAAGCTCATTTGGAGATTTTCCATTTGTTTCACCTGCCACATGATATAAACCTTAAACAGTGAACATAACATCTTTACAATGTTACTTCTGGACACTCAGTGTAAACTTTTGCAATTATTTCATTGTTTGGACTTGTTTTCTGTTTTTCTATGTTCATGTGTACATGAGAGTGAGTAAAGCTCATTTGGAGATTTTCTATTTTTTTCTCCTGCCACATGCTATAAACCTTAAAAAGTGAACATAACATCTTTACAATGTTACTTCTGGACACTCAGTGTAAACTTTTGCAATTATTTAGTTGTTTGGACTTGTTTTCTGTTTTTCTATGTTTATGTGTACAGTAGAGTGAGTTAAGCTCATTTGGAGATTTTCCATTTTTTTCTCCTGCCACATGATATAAACCTTAAAAAGTGAACATAACATCTTTACAATGTTACTTCTGGACAGTCAGTGTAAAATTTTGCAATTATTTCATTGATTGGACTTGTTTTCTGTTTTTCTATATTTATGTGTACATGAGCGTGAGTTAAGCTCATTTGGAGATTTTCCATTTTTTTCTCCTGCCACATGATATAAACCTTAAAAAGTGAACATAACATCTTTACAATGTTACTTCTGGACACTCAGTGTAAACTTTTGCAATTATTTCATTGTTTGGACTTGTTTTCTGTTTTTCTGTTTTTCTATGTTTACTTGCGCATTGGAGTGAGTTAAGCTCATTTGGAGATTTTCCATTTTTTTCTCCTGCCACATGATATAAACATTAAAAAGTGAACATAACATCTTTAAAACGCAACTTCTGGACACTCAGTGTAAACTTTTGCAATTATTTCATTGTTTGGACTTGTTTTCTGTTTTTCTATGTTTATGTGTACATGAGAGTGAGTTAAGCTCATTTGGAGATTTTCCATTTTTTTCACCTGCCACATGATATAAACCTTAAAAAGTGAACATAACATCTTTACAATGTTACTTCTGGACACTCAGTGTAAACTTTTGCAATTATTTCATTGTTTGGACTTGTTTTCTGTTTTTCTAAGTTTACTTGCGCATTGGAGTGAGTTAAGCTCATTTGGAGATTTTCTATTTTTTTCTCCTGCCACATGAAATAAACCTTAAAAAGTGAACATAACACCTTTATGATGTTACTTCTGGACACTCAGTGTAAAATTTTGCAATTATTTCATTGTTTGGACTTGTTTTCTGTTTTTCTACGTTTATGTGTACATTAGAGTGAGTTAAGCTCATTTGGAGATTTTCCATTTTTTTCTCCTGCCACATGAAATAAACCTTAAAAAGTGAACATTACATCTTTACAATGTTACTTCTGGACACTCAGTTTAAACTTTTGCAATTATTTCATTGTTTGGACTTGTTTTCTGTTTTTCTATGTTTATGTGTACATTAGAGTGAGTTAAGCTCATTTGGAGATTTTCCATTTTTTTCTCCTGCCACATGATATAAACCTTAAAAAGTGAACATAACATCTTTACAATGTTACTTCTGGACACTCAGTGTAAAATTTTGCAATTATTTGATTGTTTGGACTTGTTTTCTGTTTTTCTATATTTATTCTGGAGAATAAATTCTTCATGAGAGTGAGTTAAGCTCATTTGGAGATTTTCCATTTTTTTCTCCTTCCACATGATATAAAGCTTAAAAAGTTAACATAACATCTTTACAATGTTACTTCTGGACACTCAGTGTAAAATTTTGCAATTATTTCATTGTTTGGACTTCTTTTCTGTTTTTCTATGTTTACTTGCGCAGTGGAGTAAACACTTTTTTCTCTTCTCTTTTTTTCTCCTGCCACATGAAATAAACCTTAAAAAGTGAACATAACGTCTTTACAATGTTACTTCTGGACACTCAGTGTAACATTTTGCAATTATTTCATTGTTTGGACTTGTTTTCTGTTTTTCTATGTTTACTTGCGCATTGGAGTGAGTTAAGCTCATTTGGAGATTTTCCATTTGTTTCACCTGCCACATGATATAAACCTTAAACAGTGAACATAACATCTTTACAATGTTACTTCTGTACACTCAGTGTAAACTTTTGCAATTATTTCATTGTTTGGACTTGTTTTCTGTTTTTCTATGTTTATGTTTATGTGTACAGTAGAGTGAGTTAAGCTCATTTGGAGATTTTCCATTTTTTTCTCCTGCCACATGATATAAACATTAAAAAGTGAACATAACATCTTTAAAACGCAACTTCTGGACACTCAGTGTAAACTTTTGCAATTATTTCATTGTTTGGACTTGTTTTCTGTTTTTCTATGTTTATGTTTACATTAGAGTGAGTTAAGCTCATTTGGAGATTTTCCATTTTTTTCTCCTGCCACATGATATAAACCTTAAAAAGTGAACATAACATCTTTACAATGTTACTTCTGGACACTCAGTGTAAAATTTTGCAATTATTTCATTGTTTGGACTTGTTTTCTGTTTTTCTATGTTTACTTGCGCATTGGAGTGAGTTAAGCTCAATTGGAGATTTTCTATTTTTTTCTCCTGCCACATGAAATAAACCTTAAAAAGTGAACATAACATCTTTACAATGTTAATTCTGGACACTCAGTGTAAAATTTTGCAATTATTTCATTGTTTGGACTTGTTTTCTGTTTTTCTATGTTTATGTTTACATTAGAGTGAGTTAAGCTCATTTGGAGATTTTCCATTTTTTTCTCCTGCCACATGAAATAAACCTTAAAAAGTGAACATTACATCTTTACAATGTTACTCCTGGACACTCAGTGTAAAATGTTGCAATTATTTCATTCTTTGGACTTGTTTTCTGTTTTTCTATGTTTATGTGTACATTAGAGTGAGTTAAGCTCATTTGGAGATTTTCCATTTTTTTCTCCTGCCACATGAAATAAACCTTAAAAAGTGAACATAACATCTTTACAATGTTACTTCTGGACACTCAGTGTAACATTTTGCAATTATTTCATTGTTTGGACTTGTTTTCTGTTTTTCTATGTTTATGTGTACATTAGAGTGAGTTAAGCTCATTTGGAGATTTTCCATTTTTTTCTCCTGCCACATGATATAAACCTTAAAAAGTGAACATAAAATCTTTACAATGTAACTTCTGGACACTCAGTGTAACATTTTGCAATTATTTCATTGTTTGGACTTGTTTTCTGTTTTTCTATGTTTATGTTTACATTAGAGTGAGTTAAGCTCATTTGGAGATTTTCCATTTTTTTCTCCTGCCACATGATATAAACCTTAAAAAGTGAACATAAAATCTTTACAATGTAACTTCTGGACACTCAGTGTAAACTTTTGCAATTATTTAGTTGTTTGGACTTGTTTTCTGTTTTTCTATGTTTATGTGTACATGAGAGTGAGTTAAGCTCATTTGGAGATTTTCCATTTTTTTCACCTGCCACATGATATAAACCTTAAAAAGTGAACATAACATCTTTACAATGTTACTTCTGGACACTCAGTGTAAACTTTTGCAATTATTTCATTGTTTGGACTTGTTTTCTGTTTTTCTAAGTTTACTTGCGCATTGGAGTGAGTTAAGCTCATTTGGAGATTTTCTATTTTTTTCTCCTGCCACATGAAATAAACCTTAAAAAGTGAACATAACACCTTTATGATGTTACTTCTGGACACTCAGTGTAAAATTTTGCAATTATTTCATTGTTTGGACTTGTTTTCTGTTTTTCTACGTTTATGTGTACATTAGAGTGAGTTAAGCTCATTTGGAGATTTTCCATTTTTTTCTCCTGCCACATGAAATAAACCTTAAAAAGTGAACATTACATCTTTACAATGTTACTTCTGGACACTCAGTTTAAACTTTTGCAATTATTTCATTGTTTGGACTTGTTTTCTGTTTTTCTATGTTTATGTGTACATTAGAGTGAGTTAAGCTCATTTGGAGATTTTCCATTTTTTTCTCCTGCCACATGATATAAACCTTAAAAAGTGAACATAACATCTTTACAATGTTACTTCTGGACACTCAGTGTAAAATTTTGCAATTATTTGATTGTTTGGACTTGTTTTCTGTTTTTCTATATTTATTCTGGAGAATAAATTCTTCATGAGAGTGAGTTAAGCTCATTTGGAGATTTTCCATTTTTTTCTCCTTCCACATGATATAAAGCTTAAAAAGTTAACATAACATCTTTACAATGTTACTTCTGGACACTCAGTGTAAAATTTTGCAATTATTTCATTGTTTGGACTTCTTTTCTGTTTTTCTATGTTTACTTGCGCAGTGGAGTAAACACTTTTTTCTCTTCTCTTTTTTTCTCCTGCCACATGAAATAAACCTTAAAAAGTGAACATAACGTCTTTACAATGTTACTTCTGGACACTCAGTGTAACATTTTGCAATTATTTCATTGTTTGGACTTGTTTTCTGTTTTTCTATGTTTACTTGCGCATTGGAGTGAGTTAAGCTCATTTGGAGATTTTCCATTTGTTTCACCTGCCACATGATATAAACCTTAAACAGTGAACATAACATCTTTACAATGTTACTTCTGTACACTCAGTGTAAACTTTTGCAATTATTTCATTGTTTGGACTTGTTTTCTGTTTTTCTATGTTTATGTTTATGTGTACAGTAGAGTGAGTTAAGCTCATTTGGAGATTTTCCATTTTTTTCTCCTGCCACATGATATAAACATTAAAAAGTGAACATAACATCTTTAAAACGCAACTTCTGGACACTCAGTGTAAACTTTTGCAATTATTTCATTGTTTGGACTTGTTTTCTGTTTTTCTATGTTTATGTTTACATTAGAGTGAGTTAAGCTCATTTGGAGATTTTCCATTTTTTTCTCCTGCCACATGATATAAACCTTAAAAAGTGAACATAACATCTTTACAATGTTACTTCTGGACACTCAGTGTAAAATTTTGCAATTATTTCATTGTTTGGACTTGTTTTCTGTTTTTCTATGTTTACTTGCGCATTGGAGTGAGTTAAGCTCAATTGGAGATTTTCTATTTTTTTCTCCTGCCACATGAAATAAACCTTAAAAAGTGAACATAACATCTTTACAATGTTAATTCTGGACACTCAGTGTAAAATTTTGCAATTATTTCATTGTTTGGACTTGTTTTCTGTTTTTCTATGTTTATGTTTACATTAGAGTGAGTTAAGCTCATTTGGAGATTTTCCATTTTTTTCTCCTGCCACATGAAATAAACCTTAAAAAGTGAACATTACATCTTTACAATGTTACTCCTGGACACTCAGTGTAAAATGTTGCAATTATTTCATTCTTTGGACTTGTTTTCTGTTTTTCTATGTTTATGTGTACATTAGAGTGAGTTAAGCTCATTTGGAGATTTTCCATTTTTTTCTCCTGCCACATGAAATAAACCTTAAAAAGTGAACATAACATCTTTACAATGTTACTTCTGGACACTCAGTGTAACATTTTGCAATTATTTCATTGTTTGGACTTGTTTTCTGTTTTTCTATGTTTATGTGTACATTAGAGTGAGTTAAGCTCATTTGGAGATTTTCCATTTTTTTCTCCTGCCACATGATATAAACCTTAAAAAGTGAACATAAAATCTTTACAATGTAACTTCTGGACACTCAGTGTAACATTTTGCAATTATTTCATTGTTTGGACTTGTTTTCTGTTTTTCTATGTTTATGTTTACATTAGAGTGAGTTAAGCTCATTTGGAGATTTTCCATTTTTTTCTCCTGCCACATGATATAAACCTTAAAAAGTGAACATAAAATCTTTACAATGTAACTTCTGGACACTCAGTGTAAACTTTTGCAATTATTTAGTTGTTTGGACTTGTTTTCTGTTTTTCTATGTTTATGTGTACATTAGAGTGAGTTAAGCTCATTTGGAGATTTTCCATTTTTTTCTCCTGCCACATGAAATAAACCTTAAAAAGTGAACATAACATCTTTACAATGTTACTTCTGGACACTCAGTGTAACATTTTGCAATTATTTCATTGTTTGGACTTGTTTTCTGTTTTTCTATGTTTATGTGTACATTAGAGTGAGTTAAGCTCATTTGGAGATTTTCCATTTTTTTCTCCTGCCACATGATATAAACCTTAAAAAGTGAACATAAAATCTTTACAATGTAACTTCTGGACACTCAGTGTAACATTTTGCAATTATTTCATTGTTTGGACTTGTTTTCTGTTTTTCTATGTTTATGTTTACATTAGAGTGAGTTAAGCTCATTTGGAGATTTTCCATTTTTTTCTCCTGCCACATGATATAAACCTTAAAAAGTGAACATAACATCTTTACAATGTAACTTCTGGACACTCAGTGTAAACTTTTGCAATTATTTCATTGTTTGGACTTGTTTTCTGTTTTTCTATGTTTATGTGTACAGTAGAGTGAGTTAAGCTCATTTGGAGATTTTCCATTTTTTTCTCCTGCCACATGATATAAACCTTAAAAAGTGAACATAACATCTTTACAATGTTACTTCTGGACACTCAGTGTAAACTTTTGCAATTATATCACTGTTTGGACTTGTTTTCTGTTTTTCTATGTTTATGTGTACATTAGAGTGAGTTAAGCTCATTTGGAGATTTTCCATTTTTTTCACCTGCCACATGAAATAAACCTTAAAAAGTGAACATAACGTCTTTACAATGTTACTTCTGGACACTCAGTGTAAAATTTTGCAATTATTTCATTGTTTGTACTTGTTTTCTGTTTTTCTATGTTTATGTGTACATTAGAGTGAGTTAAGCTCATTTGGAGATTTTCCATTTGTTTCACCTGCCACATGATATAAACCTTAAACAGTGAACATAACATCTTTACAATGTTACTTCTGGACACTCAGTGTAAACTTTTGCAATTATTTCATTGTTTGGACTTGTTTTCTGTTTTTCTATGTTCATGTGTACATGAGAGTGAGTAAAGCTCATTTGGAGATTTTCCATTTTTTTCTCCTGCCACATGATATAAACATTAAAAAGTGAACATAACATCTTTACAATGTTACTTCTGGACACTCAGTGTAAACTTTTGCAATTATTTCATTGTTTGGACTTGTTTTCTGTTTTTCTATGTTTACTTGCGCATTGGAGTGAGTTAAGCTCATTTGGAGATTTTCTATTTTTTTCTCCTGCCACATGCTATAAACCTTAAAAAGTGAACATAACATCTTTACAATGTTACTTCTGGACACTCAGTGTAAACTTTTGCAATTATTTAGTTGTTTGGACTTGTTTTCTGTTTTTCTATGTTTATGTGTACATTAGAGTGAGTTAAGCTCATTTGGAGATTTTCCATTTTTTTCTCCTGCAACATGAAATAAACCTTAAAAAGTGAACATTACATCTTTACAATGTTACTCCTGGACACTCAGTGTAAAATGTTGCAATTATTTCATTCTTTGGACTTGTTTTCTGTTTTTCTATGTTTATGTGTACAGTAGAGTGAGTTAAGCTCATTTGGAGATTTTCCATTTTTTTCTCCTGCCACATGATATAAACCTTAAAAAGTGAACATAACATCTTTACAATGTTACTTCTGGACAGTCAGTGTAAAATTTTGCAATTATTTCATTGTTTGGACTTGTTTTCTGTTTTTCTATATTTATGTGTACATGAGCGTGAGTTAAGCTCATTTGGAGATTTTCCATTTTTTTCTCCTGCCACATGATATAAACCTTAAAAAGTGAACATAACATCTTTACAATGTTACTTCTGGACACTCAGTGTAAACTTTTGCAATTATTTCATTGTTTGGACTTGTTTTCTGTTTTTCTGTTTTTCTATGTTTACTTGCGCATTGGAGTGAGTTAAGCTCATTTGGAGATTTTCCATTTTTTTCTCCTGCCACATGATATAAACATTAAAAAGTGAACATAACATCTTTAAAACGCAACTTCTGGACACTCAGTGTAAACTTTTGCAATTATTTCATTGTTTGGACTTGTTTTCTGTTTTTCTATGTTTATGTGTACATGAGAGTGAGTTAAGCTCATTTGGAGATTTTCATTTTTTTCACCTGCCACATGATATAAACCTTAAAAAGTGAACATAACATCTTTACAATGTTACTTCTGGACACTCAGTGTAAACTTTTGCAATTATTTCATTGTTTGGACTTGTTTTCTGTTTTTCTATGTTTACTTGCGCATTGGAGTGAGTTAAGCTCATTTGGAGATTTTCTATTTTTTTCTCCTGCCACATGAAATAAACCTTAAAAAGTGAACATAACATCTTTACAATGTTACTTCTGGACACTCAGTGTAAAATTTTGCAATTATTTCATTGTTTGGACTTGTTTTCTGTTTTTCTACGTTTATGTGTACATTAGAGTGAGTTAAGCTCATTTGGAGATTTTCTATTTTTTTCTCCTGCCACATGAAATAAACCTTAAAAAGTGAACATAACATCTTTACAATGTTACTTCTGGACACTCAGTGTAAACTTTTGCAATTATTTCATTGTTTGGACTTGTTTTCTGTTTTTCTGTTTTTCTATGTTTACTTGCGCATTGGAGTGAGTTAAGCTCATTTGGAGATTTTCCATTTTTTTCTCCTGCCACATGAAATAAACCTTAAAAAGTGAACATTACATCTTTACAATGTTACTTCTGGACACTCAGTGTAAACTTTTGCAATTATTTCATTGTTTGGACTTGTTTTCTCTTTTTCTATGTTTACTTGCGCATTGGAGTGAGTTAAGCTCATTTGGAGATTTTCAATTTTTTTCTCCTGCCACATGAAATAAACCTTAAAAAGTGAACATAACATCTTTACAATGTTACTTCTGGACACTCAGTGTAAAATTTTGCAATTATTTCATTGTTTGGACTTGTTTTCTGTTTTTCTACGTTTATGTGTACATTAGAGTGAGTTAAGCTCATTTGGAGATTTTCCATTTTTTTCTCCTGCCACATGATATAAACCTTAAAAAGTGAACATAACATCTTTACAATGTTACTTCTGGACACTCAGTGTAAACTTTTGCAATTATTTCATTGTTTGGACTTGTTTTCTGTTTTTCTGTTTTTCTATGTTTACTTGCGCATTGGAGTGAGTTAAGCTCATTTGGAGATTTTCCATTTTTTTCTCCTGCCACATGAAATAAACCTTAAAAAGTGAACATTACATCTTTACAATGTTACTTCTGGACACTCAGTTTAAACTTTTGCAATTATTTCATTGTTTGGACTTGTTTTCTGTTTTTCTATGTTTATGTGTACATTAGAGTGAGTTAAGCTCATTTGGAGATTTTCCATTTTTTTCTCCTGCCACATGATATAAACCTTAAAAAGTGAACATAACATCTTTACAATGTTACTTCTGGACACTCAGTGTAAAATTTTGCAATTATTTCATTGTTTGGACTTGTTTTCTGTTTTTCTATATTTATGTGTACATGAGAGTGAGTTAAGCTCATTTGGAGATTTTCCATTTTTTTCTCCTTCCACATGATATAAAGCTTAAAAAGTTAACATAACATCTTTACAATGTTACTTCTGGACACTCAGTGTAAAATTTTGCAATTATTTCATTGTTTGGACTTGTTTTCTGTTTTTCTATGTTTATGTTTACATTAGAGTGAGTTAAGCTCATTTGGAGATTTTCCATTTTTTTCTCCTGCCACATGAAATAAACCTTAAAAAGTGAACATTACATCTTTACAATGTTACTCCTGGACACTCAGTGTAAAATGTTGCAATTATTTCATTCTTTGGACTTGTTTTCTGTTTTTCTATGTTTATGTGTACATTAGAGTGATTTAAGCTCATTTGGAGATTTTTCATTTTTTTCACCTGCCACATGATATAAACCTTAAAAAGTGAACATAAACATCTTTACAATGTTACTTCTGGACACTCAGTGTAAACTTTTGCAATTATTTCATTGTTTGGACTTCTTTTCTGTTTTTCTGTTTACTTGCGCAGTGGAGTAAACATTTTTTTCTCTTCTCTTTTTTTCTCCTGCCACATGAAATAAACCTTAAAAAGTGAACATAACGTCTTTACAATGTTACTTCTGGACACTCAGTGTAAAATTTTGCAATTATTTCATTGTTTGTACTTGTTTTCTGTTTTTCTATGTTTATGTGTACATTAGAGTGAGTT